>NW_027181689.1:5703500-6954500 GCF_028537555.1 Battus philenor | reverse complement strand
ATAAATGTAATAATTTAAAAAGTTAAAGAAAATCCCTATTATATATGACACGTACTGAAGTTACAGAATAATCAATAAGTTCCTTTAATGTTTCGTTTTACTTTACATAGTTTATTTATTTTTGACTGTAATATAAATTAGTTAAGATAAATTAGTTAAGATTGTCGGATAACGTCGATAGCTAGATATGAATCGCTTTTAAACGGTCTTTTGGAATATATAATGAAGAATCTAGCAGTAGACGGTACTGTCGAAACATCAATTTAATATTATTAAAACCATATGTTACATCTATTTAATGTTGTTAACCCGGAGGTTTTTATAGCTTCATCTGGACTGAGTTCGCAGAACTGTAAGGTGCACAAAGTTAACATAATTAAACTTTTAAACGATTTCGACTGTTGAACGAAGACCTTCTCATGAAGGTACAGTATACCTGTTGGAGTGCATAGTGAAACGGAGTACTAATCGGTTATCGAAGGTGGGATACTGGTCCTATCTAGGATCACCCTCGCTGTGCGAAGAGGCGGGGGCGGAAACTGTGTGCTGCTTACTTTGGTGCATCTTACACGTGTTTGCGTGTATGATGGGTGCAGTTGTTGTTGTTGTGAGGTCTGCAATATTCTAAGTGACTGAATTTGATGTAAGAACGTACTTAGGAGTCTTTCTGATATTGGAGGAGGTAGAGGTAGTATAGCATGATGCGTTCGCTAAGAGAGGATTTCATTTTATCGAGGCTGATATAAAGAAGTTCTTTAAGCAAACCTACCAAATAAAAACAACATAACAAAGAAACGATTTAATACAAAGTAATTATCGAACATGGATTTAGAAGAAAAATTCATTTTTATATATATTTTTAAACGCAGGTAGGTTTTTATGCACAACGACATCTATCACATTAAAGAATAGCGAATACAAGCGGCAGTTTTATCTGGGGCTACATAGGCCATGGTATCTCAAACGATGTCCTATACACATTTGAGTGGAAAGAATGAGATATTATACATGACTTTAGCACCTCTGAATATTGTACACATCGACATTACTGTATGAATAGTGAAATGACGTTTTCTCTTACGAATCAAAAGATAACGATCCATAACAACGAGTCATAAAGTTTTAAAATACAAAATACTAGTCAGGTTTTTTGGTACTATTAAATTTGGAAAATATTTTCATAGATACCTAACATAAGGCGAACATAAGGGTCGATTTTTACGCCGTTATATTTTTTACTAAATAATGACAAAACATGAAATTCATTTGTAGTTTTCAACATATTTTACTTAACACCTTACGCCCATATTTCGTCTTAAAAAGTTTACAAGTTGTTCAAGTGTCTGAGTGTTCGAATACGTAATAAAGTTCCACGAGGTATTTTAGACATTCCTTTTCCTAGTTTTTAATGTGAAGTTAAAAGTATATTCTTAAATATCTATTAACAAATACGTGGAACTTCTTATTTGACTTACTTGCATGGTTATAAGGTATACATAAAAATTATAAAATTTTATTTAAAGATCTGCTGTTGGGTTTCTGGCCGGCTCATCTCAGCTTTTGAAGCGAGTGGAAGATTACTACTTGTAATGTTAAAACATGCATGAAAATACCTATTTAAATAAAAAGTTTTTAATTTGAATTTGTACAATTATATTGCAATTACAGACAATTTTTCCTTTTTTGACTGTTGTCGTGTAGGCGATATTTTCCTTTAAATTATTATGAATGTTCACTGCATCAGAGTTTGGTGGTAAAAAAGATATCCTACTATAATTTTAAACGAATTCAAATTTAGAATATAATATATATTTATTAAAATAGGCATTTACATGCACTTTTGAATTGCCAAATATTTTAAAGTTGTATGTAGAGAGCTAGGTGGACCGATGTCACAGTTGAAGGCACGGGATGTTGCTGGATGCGAGCAGCTCGCCAGACGGTCATCGTCGCGATCTTTGGAAAAGGCCTTTTCCTTGGCATCTTTCAGCTGAAAAGAAATAGTAGTGGTAAGCTACCACCCACTCAGAATGCTGATATGCTATTATGCTCCAATAACATGATGGTTGGGGCATTCTTCATTTATTCTTCTGATTGATTGATTTTATATATTTTCATTAATTAGGCAAGCCTACAGCAAAACCTACCTTTTTGTAAGTTTCATATAACTTTATGATATATAAACTTTAACATAATTTTTTCAATTACATGATTACACAGCTCTGAACATAATTATGCCTTTGACCAAATGTTACAAAAATATATTTAATGGCTCTCTAAGTAAATAATACAAGATACAAATAATCGTTATTAAATGTATAATAGTGTAAGTTACACAATTTATTGTTTACGAAAGGTTGTGAAATTTTTAATGATATTTAAGTATTGTTTAGCCGTGTAAAAAATTAAATTTAATAAATTTGTGTTAACATGAAAATCCGCAATATACTAATTAATTGATTGTTATTCGAAAAGAAGTACACTGGGTGGACTAAATAAACAAGATAAAATGAGGTAATAGAGATATTACATTAACACTATTAATAAACCATGTAATTAGATTTATGAGTTTATCATTAAAAGTGTTTCAGCATCATATCACTGAAAGCACTTTTAAAGTGGTCTTCCAATGAGCCTCCAAGCTGCGTTACCCAAAAATATGTCTGCGCAGATTGCACTCTCGCCTCGAACCCACAGAATCTACAAATGCCATGTTCAAACTCTGATATATCTGCGTTAAATTAATTACAGATGTTGCACATTACAATTGATATTATATTTATCTATTATTTCCCGAGAAGGTTTCGTCTGAGTAATTTAACATGAGATAAAAATACACTAACGATAGGAGATTTGTCTAATGTAATTTAGCAATCAGAAAATTATCAAATGTTATATGATTGCCCTAGCCACGAGTTAAGTACATATACAGGTTGATTGGTTACAGATGTACACGTCTTGAAAGGGTGAACATAACATACATATAACATATACTTCGTTTGCTGCCACTTAAGATATGGTATACTACATCAAAAACATTGGTTTGGTCATTGTTTGTTATCTGTTCTTGCAGACTTCGTACAGCTAGAAGATATTAGACCACTTTATATAGAAGAATTTAAAATGTGTGTAATCGTTTTAGCTTTTTGCTGACAAATGAGCAATATATTACATTACTCCTTTCAAGCTTTTACATCAATTTCTAATCACTCTGTATATGCTCTAATCTAAAAAACTAGCACTATAGACAAAAGAAAGTGTCACAACTTCACTTTACGTGAGTAACAATATTTTACAGTAACTTAGACTCTTAACAAATGTTCTATAATATTTTTGTGACGTTAATGAAATTGCGACAACCGAATCAGTTTTAAAACACGCTGTTTTAAAACACCGGCGACCTAAACTGATCTGCTCTCAACTCCGATATCGATTCAGTTAAAATGTCTTCGGAGAAAAGGATCACACCTTTCTTCGAAAACCGAGTACATAACAATTAGTTAATACAATACGTCAGACTGCGCATCTGACGTAGATTTTTTTAAATTTATTAGCTTTCAGATTTCGGATCCCTTAGACCAGAGTCCGAAAAAGCCAGAATCGAATATAGGCAGGTAACGATGGTTAAATTCCTCCACATAAAAATGTTACCCTCGACACTTCACATACCCCTAATAGATATCAAACGACCATAACGACAATTAGTTCAAATTTCCAATCTGAGGCACGTTAGAACAGG
Source organism: Battus philenor (assembly GCF_028537555.1). Taxonomy (NCBI): domain Eukaryota; kingdom Metazoa; phylum Arthropoda; class Insecta; order Lepidoptera; family Papilionidae; genus Battus; species Battus philenor. The sequence goes on along the minus strand of NW_027181689.1, from coordinate 6,950,761 downwards.
TTTATTCTGACGACAACATTAAGTCATCAAAAACCAAACAAACAGTCTCTATCTCCGGTAATCTTCTCTGTCGCCGTAACTGCGTTGTCCACTCTCTAGTATAGAACAGAGGTTCTCAAACTGTTCTTTTCAAGACGATTAACAAAGATTGTAGAAGATAATGGACACACATTAAACATTAAAGACGCAGCTAAAACACTTCGGCATCATCACCATTATTTCAGACATACGATGTCCACAGCTGAACAAAGGCCCTTAGATTTCCAATAATACCAGTATCATTAACTAGGTAAGTTAATTAACTAATAATTCCATAACAATAACTGATGAACGTAACCTAACGTTTTATTTTTGATATTTAATTTAGTGTATGTTTAGGTATTTTCTATTCCACTACAATTAAAGTTAAGATTTATTCAAAATATTAAGCTTATTCGAAGTCGATGGATAACATGATTAATATAAAACGTTTGAGTAAATTTTGTTTAAAAACTAGGTACAGATTCAAAGTTTTTTGTAGTTGTACTAGAACAATAAAAATATAGACTTGTAAAAGTTTAAGAATCGCTGGTATTGAGTTTGGTGAAGTAAATAAAAAAAGGCAGTCGGAGGCGTCTCGAATGCGTTAAATTGTGGTTCCGTAGTAAAAAAAAGTTGACTACGAAACCGTGAAGACTGTTAGCGCTAAAACATTTTGTATCAATCGATTAACTATATTGTTTTGGTTTGATCTCTGGTTATTGTGAATTGATATGGTTTTGTGATGATTTTTTTTAATTTTACAAATGTAACATTAGGTGTCTTATATATCAAATTAATTTATACACATTAATTTTCGCTTATATGTAAGTTGAAGTAAGAAACGGTATTTCATTTAACATGATAAATAGTTGAATTCACACTAATCTACTCCACTTATTGTCAACGTCACAGCATTTTAATTAACCAACCCTAAAAGTTCTCTTCTAATCTCTCCCTTGAAAGTAAGTGATCGGTTTTATTAAGAGGGTTACTATATAGATTGATTAAAAATGGACATTCTGATAAGGACAATGTGTCACAGTGGAACGACGTGGAATTTATGTTAATATGGATTAAAAATGCGGCGTGTGAGGGAAGCGTGATCAATTTGATTTCTCTATCTTGCCTCTCTTTCTAATCTACAACCGCATTACCCTAACCCCTTTACATTTTATATGGTTGTTTTTGAAAATATGTTCGAGAAAAAGTCAAACAAATAAATGAGATAAGTCAGATTGTAAACTAAGGTATGCACTGTAATATTCGTTTCATCTATTAGTATGTTATGTGATTTAATATATAGCAGTAAAATGCTGTTAAGTTCAAGAAAGACATTATTATAACCACAATAGAAAATCTAAGACAAATACTTCACTGCTTAGTTAGTATGACTGATAAATGGACGAATGTTAGTAGTGGAGAAATCGTTATCAGTATTTAAAATATAATCTCTTCAATAATAGTTGCGAGCTGTAAATGAATGAGCAGGTACCAAACCTGTTATTTATGGAATAAACAAATTGCAATGAAGAAATTCGAACGAAATTGCGTGCTGTATTTAAGATATAATTAAAATAAAAAGTCAAGAAGGTTTTGAAATGAACTGAAAATTTTAGATTTTGGTCAGACAATTGTGCAGGCTAAAACCGTAATAGTATTATATATTATGTTTTTTTAAGTATCTGTATGCTGCTAAACAGTTTAATCTAATAAAGCATACTTTTCTTGAAGTAGGCCACACTCAGAATGAAGGCGACTCGACACACGCCACTATTGGAAGACTTTCAAAATATAAGAATATTTACACACCCTTTGAATGGAGCTCATTGATTCGATAGACGAAATTAAAAGGAAGTCCAAATAACGTCATAGACGTAGCAAAAAGATGTATACATATCGTTGGGATCAGTTTAACTGGACTAAAAAAGCCAAAAGAACAAAAAAAATTGATTTAATATAAAAAAAAATCATGGAAATCGAGATGAATCATATATTTTATACTATAAATATAATTTGGATAGTGAAAATGCTATTGAAAAGCATTAAAATCATAGATCAGTACGAACAAGAAGGCAAATTGCCGATAGGTCTACAGATATTCCTTTGCAACTATGTTCATCAGCTGTTATCAATACAACCTTCCAAGAAGAAATACTTCCTTGATTAATGTCGACAAAATTTTTTTGACAAAATTATACAGAGGTCGTTTTTAATTTTGTTTGCACTAAGTAGGACTATAGCTTTGTTATTTTTTGTAATTTTATTAAAAAAATAACAATGTGAACTACATTATTAATTTACATTATATTGTTAATAAAACTAAGATTTCCAGTAATAGTTTACTTCTTACTTATTATTTTTTGTAATTTTTTATCATGAAAATACTCAGAAGACTAAATACGGGTCCATAAGAATAGTTTTTAGTCTAATTGAAAATAAATATTTCAGTAAATGAATAAAAGTACTGCGTGTTTTCTTCATCATTCAACTGATTTAACTAAAAACTTTTTAGTAGGTTAGCATATTGTTAAACGTGTCAATATGACATAAATAACTAAATATCTAAAACGCTTATATTCTAATTATTTAATTATCAACTACTTTAATTACTGATTGATTTTATGGGTGAAAAATGAAAAAAAAAACATGTACTTTATGCTAATAAGCGTAATACGCGGGTAATGGCCACATGGTACATTAGCCTTTTGGAGTGATTTTTTTTGTAAAATGGTGTAACGACAACTACAAAGGAGGACCAATATGTCGTATTTAAATCGCTTAATGGATATATAAAATACTGTAGTATAAATCAAAGCGATATTTGTCTTGGCAAACGAGTTAAGTTTCGTAAACTTCGGATTTATCAAACTTAAGTTATAGTAAATTCAAAATTTGGAAGCCTCTCCTGTAAAGTTGTATTTTTGGTTTTTGGCCCATATACATAGGACCCACCGACATATATGTATATATACACATGGATAGTTATGGTATGGTATACATTATATATCACTCTATAAAAAATATCCAAATCCTCGACACAAAACGGACCTTGGACTTCACCACTTGAATGCTTAACATCTGCAATCACATTAAAACAATAATATCTGAGTCACACATTATAGAACACTTGCTTAAAAACACTTTCAAAAATAACTGGAACACTATTATTAATTTATTCTTAAATTATATATTCTTGCTCATCGTGTAAAATCACTGTAATAGAGTCTTAAGTTGAATTAATTTAGTAAAATCTGTTAATTATTACATGCTTTATTATTTAAAGATAAATTATTATTATTATCGATTAATCGTACTTTAACGTATAGTTCAGGTCTGTGGGCGCCCACCAGAGGTAAACATATTAAAAATTTTGCAACGATATATATAACTTATGAGTATATATACTATGTTGCGCCTAAATTACCATTAAGTGAACATCAACAATATTTAATTAGACGCATTAAAATCGACAACATATATTTTATTTTGATTTTAAATCTTTTCAGTGGCAGATCTGAAATTGATGGAATTTTATTATACATACATAAACCTTGTGCTACAAACAATTTAATTTAATTTAATTTATGAATACGACAACTAAGAGTATAGAGTTCATTTTTATTCCTTGTATTAACATGTTTTTTTTTTTTTTAATATACCAATTAAATGTACATTAAATATATTAAGAAATAGTTTCAGTTCTAGATCTTTGCCACCTAAGCCTTGTATATTTTGATGTAGAGAATTTATGAGCTTTGTCTGTATATTTAGTTTAAATTAAACTGGATGTGTTAGTATTTACTTTATTCTTTTTAAACAATGTACAACGGGATTGCTTGGTTTCGGTTGAAGTTGGTGCTGTTAGCCCGGAGGCTTTTACAGCTTCATCGGAACTGTGTTCATGAAACGGAATGGTCCGTGGACTTAAAAATAAAATAGAAGCTGGGCAGACGCATTCCAGTTGTACTATGATGTTCGCACATAGTAAGTCGCTCTACTCGAGTATAGCTGTGTAGTGTTGGTGGTTGGCGAGCCAAGGATGGATCCGGATCTAACCTCAGTTCGCCCACGCTGCTCGCGGTTAGGGCGCGGGCGGCTCTAAGTACAACGAGATTATGTATATTGTATACTACTAGAGTAGCAATATGTTTCTTATAATATAAACGATACACTGTATTCTCTATCAACTTACAATTATTATTAACTAATTTATTTAAATCTAAATACTCTAGCGTGCCGCTAAAATGTTATGACGTATTACATAATGTATTTAATTATCTGTAAGGGGAATTACTTTTAAATGTAACTGGCTGCCGCCCGCCTGATTTGCGAACTTAATGAACGCCAACTCATCTTCCTTGCGTGTGGAATCTCTTAAAATCTAGTAAACACTAGGCGAAACTAACATGTATAATAATTGGTCAGCAAAAAGCTTTATAGCTTTTACACTAATTTCTATCCACCTTGTATAAAGTTAACACTGTGAAATATGTTACTTTAATTAATTTTCTATTTAAATGCGACAGACCAATAACATCTGCCAGTACAAAGTCTGCAAGGAAAGATAGTAAATAATAATAAATTTTAATATGTAATTGTTCGATTTTTAAAAACACTTTTTTAGTATGTTATTAATACATTACTTATTATTTCGGAAATCATTGATTTTTAGATAGGGTATCCCATACATTAATTAATAGCAAATTATCTGTACAGCTTTTATATCTATATCCTATCATTTTATTTTTAGATATATATCAGTTGTAATTAATTTATAATTTTGCTATTGTTTTTAGTTATATTTGGACAAGGTAAACACGTGTTAATAAAAGTGCATGTTCAATCTGTACTAAACCATAATTTTTCACGTCAAAGAAACTTGTACAGGAAATCAGTAAGCACACGACATAACTTATCATATTCCGCGCACCTGGACAGTATCGCTTTACTGACGATACGCAATTGGAGTCGGTTGGTTAGCAAGAACGATATGTTTACGTCAGACCACGTTCTGTATAAAAATGCAAAAATGTTTAAGGTCTATACCTTTTTATGTGTTTTTAATCTAATTTTAGTCTTGATTACATATGTAGCCTTCACACGAGAACGTTCCGTATTTCTAGCCAGTACTGCCATAATACTTTATTATGTTAAATAATCCTTGATAACCAGTGGTGAAGTCGCTACCATTGCGTTCGGGTGTAAATTGTAAATAGTCTGTAAATACGTAATTTACGTCATATCGATCACTACCCGCTTTCATTTTCCTCACCATTAAGAAGGAACAAATACATGTTCGTGTGTGTCGTCGGATTACTGACGCGTATACATTTAAGAATTTAGAATTTTAAACTTCTATTGAATAAGATCTTTGGTTTCTGTTCATTTCCTAGTGTCTCGAGGTAAGTCAGTCCAGCTAAATTGATCAAAGTTGATAAAATCATAAAAACATCATCAAGACAAGTTAATGTTCAATAAGTTGGCTTCATTTAACCATAGCCTTAACCATAAGCAATACTGGAACTAGAAAACTGTGACATGTTAGTGTCATTTGAGGTTTTATCGTTGACAAATGTTGTTTGTCTGTTAATATTTAAAACTTAAACGCGTCTGGGTTTGAGAGTTTCCTCAGAAACCTCAGCTTGGACAGTTATATTAGTTATTCTACAGGATTGGGAGGCCGTCATACTCTTAGAAGGCTTGGGCGGCTGCTCAATGGAGTGACGGCAAGGGACTCCGAGAAATGACCACGGCTTGGATATTCGTCTATTTTACATTCTAGTTAAATTGTAAGATTACAGAATTTTTAATTTGTAAGTTTATTTGAAAATTTATCATTTCTCTCAAGATTCTTCATCTAAATTACCACACGGTCTTTCATCCATTGGTTGTACAAAATGTCCGTAATAAATATTGTAGTACAGCGTCGTTCGTATTGCTATATATTTAATTACTATTTTATAAAAAGTGTAGCAATTAACTTAAATAACTGAGCTTAAACCCACTTCATGACTTTTTTTAATGACAAGTTAAGACAGACTTATTGACACTGAAGATGGCCCTACATATGATTGTTTTTATTTTTAAAATATAATAATTTATTATTAGTGAATAGGTATCATATTCACAGTATTTTAAAACTAAGAAAAACATTTAAATGTCAAATTTTAATTTATTTAGCCACATTTTTCTAGCCTACCGATTACAGATTGAATTTAATAAAAAAAAATCGAACCATTCTCACAGCACGGAGAAACGCAATAGAAGATAACAGCGGGCAGACAAAAGAAAAGAGACAACAATAAACAATCTCTGCAAGTGGGATAAAGTCGAACTATATAAAGTCATAAATATTGCTCAGCTGGATTCTCCTTACATGATACTTTTTTCTTCCAAAAACGACGATCTGCGTTGTTTACGGGCAAGGACAGTCGGGGTCGAAAGTGTTCCGAGAATTTTCTCTTTACGAATGACACAGGCATGGCGCACTTAAAGATTTAGAGCTTATTATATGGGTTAAAAGGAAATTAAAAAACAATGGGATCGCGGTGGGGTGCTATTTTAAAAATAGTATCGGTTTAACAAGTGCTTCCGAGTACCATTGTCCCTGTACGGTTTGTACCCTATAATTTCATGAAAGAAGAATGGACTTCATTATTTTCTACATACATATTTTCATTATATATATATATATATATATATATATATATATATATATATATATATATATATATATATATATATATATATATATATTATATATATATATCTAATATATAAAATTCTCGTGTCACGATGTTCGAACTTGAACTCCTCCGAAACGGCTTGACCGATTTTTACCAAATTGTACATGCGTATTCAGTATGTCTGAGAATCGGCTACTATCTATTTTCCATACCCCTAAGTGATAAGTGTGGTCCACCCCTAAATTTAATTTTTAATTTTTTAGACAATTTTTTTGGTTTTTATTTTATTATGATACAACATACAAAAATACATACAAACCTAAATTTTCACCCCTCTACGATCAACCCTTATCTTACATTTGTTAATTAAAAACTTTAATTTTTTTTGCAAAACAACGTTTGCGGGATCAGCTAGTAATATATATAAATATAGTATGTTGTTATGTGTCAAATAATAGCAATCTTCTTCTCAACCTAGAAACATACACTGCAAGACATAGATAGGCCTCCACCAAAGTGACCGATCTTGCCCAGCACGCATACCTACCATGTCATTGGTCCGCCTAATGGAAGCGTACCCACGCCGCGTCTACTAACTCGTGGTCGCGATATCACACACGGCATCGTTTGCCCCCTTCTCTGCGACTGCAGACGATCAATTCTTCAAGGTACGGCGGTAACTTAAATTCTTCTACCGATTCTCTTATTTCTAATTTCATCTCTCAGCGAAATTCTGAGCGTTACTTTTTCCGTTTGTTCCTCGGATAACACTGACCCTTCTTATAAGTTCCACCGTAAGCGTTCACGTCTCGGATCCGTAACACATCACCGTCAACACACATCGGCCAAAGTCCTTGGTCTTGTTGCATTGCGGTATTTTAGACGAGATGATGTTTCAGAGCTTCCCAAACATACGAAATATAAAACAAAGATAGAATTAGTCTTAGATAATGATTATTGTACTTTTTTTTAGAAATCTGTTACTAATGCATTTTTCACATAACGATACATTCAAAGCAAGCTAATAAATTCTAATAGACTTTATTGGAAACCCTACAGAGGCATCCGACACCGCGGCTATATCTAAATCGTCTTTTTTTCATTAATTCTGCCCTGGCCCTTGCCGATTAGTCTTCGCGTTATCGACTTAAAAGACTATTTGTAATTTCCTTTTATAGAATGCACTTAACGTGTTCGGACACGCTTTTTCTATCGCAATTTATTAATTATTGAAGTAGACTCGTTAAACACTATCAAATAGATTACTAATGAAATTACTTCATTCTTTTTAATTATGTGTATGAAAAATCATAACAAACTTTAAATTTTTAAATCTTGAAACAAGGTGTATAAATTTTTCTCCATTTAGTTATAATTTATAATTTTATAATTATATTTTATAATTTTTATCATCGTCTGAATAATTATCATTATTATCATCATTACCGTTTCTAACACAACACAATCGTTATGATCATCACTCACAATTTAGGTCACAAAATTAGTCATTTATCATATAAGTATTACATCAATACAATCATAACCTTCATCATTATCACGTTATTAATTGCAAACATTATCGTTTTCACTATTGTTTACAATACATTAATTATACGCGTTAACATAAGCTCAATCATTATTGGTAACACCATCATTATCATTACCGTTGTAATTATCAGAATCGTTATCATCATCTTCATCAATATTATCATCACTTTCCTCATCATTATTACTCGCTTCTGTTAACTTTAACATAGTACTAAATTAAATGCAAATAGAAATGAATCTCGGTGAGACATTACTTGATGAAACCTTGACTAACTAATTTTTAAATACTAAATAAAAAAATTAGTCATAAATACTGGGAAGTTGATTTTAACGCAAGCAGCGTGACAACAGGAGGATGGCCTACTAAATTACTTCACTAAAATGATCGTCAATTTTAGTGAAGTAAACCTTAAGATATAAAGGGCACGGTGTCCACAACATCTTGGGACGGTGCAATATCTCTAATTATCACGTCCGAGGTGGATAGATAGAGATATTTTTGTTTTTTCAGCTCACCCACTTAATAACATTCTTCACGCCGACTTTATTGAGTGGCATTGAGTCGCGATTCCATGTTATAGCTAATTTATTCTAATTTATTTATTTATTTTAGTGAAAGTATTTATCACATATAAATACTGAGTACAAAGTATTTGATAATCAAATCAATTGCCAATAAAAAAAGTTTTTATTTTCTCTTTTATACAAAGTACACGGAGATACTTTGCAAAGGCAAAGAGGAATTTTAAACTAATATTTGTGTAATGTTATTTATCGCTAAATTTTACTTTATAAGTATTAAAAATACAATGGATTTACGAGCAATAGATACACTATTCAACTTAGTAAAGTTATTGCACTTAACAATCATTAAAATTAACTGAATTAAGTAACTACATTGATGTTTTAGAGCAGAAATTGCGATTGGAGGTTGCGGATTCGATTTTCGGGAAGCAATCTTATATAATCCACACTTTGTGCATTAATAATGCATGATTGCCACTACTGACAAGTTTCCACAGGATGGGTGTCAGCTTCCTGTAGTTATCATAATAGAACACAATCACCAATCCACCTGCCAAGCGTGGCAATTATGGTAATACCCGCATAGATATCTTTGGGGGAGTTCTACGTCTTGCCATGGGCGTCTATCGTCCGAAAAGAAATTGATGTTTTGTTGTTATAAGTTGTTAAACCATATATTGAATATTGAGTGTGTACGTGGGTAAACACGTAACATTTTTTTAAAGTTGCAAAATTTCTTAATCCTGATTTTTGTTTTCTTTGGCTTTGGATCTACTATTATCTCATTTACTTTTATAGATAGTCTGGAGGAAGCAGATGGCAAAAGCCGCTTAGTCTAAAAATCATTAATGTATGTAATTTAGATTTCTTGGGCCGTTACATCACATGCAATATTACCTGATAGAGAGGTCCCTGAAGTTTTAAATCGCTTAGCTCAAGCGCTCCATAGAACGACTTGGCCTTAGAGCTTTCGAGAGGAGACCTCGGCTTAGGCTGTCACTCAATACTCATTAAACTTTGCTATTCCAGGGCACCAGAGAGCCTTTGGTTGAAGTGATATTATAGCTTTATATATTATGTATACTTATCAACCCAGAATGGTAGGTAAAATATGTAATGAAATGTGTAAAATAAATTTTTCGATACTCTCTACATATTTTCTGTTCGTATCTTTGCACCCTAATACCCTCGTCGCCAGCGGTCACTTCGGGCGGAAGTTACCGAAACCGTTCATTTGGAGTTTTAGAGATGGTCTTTTTTATTCTCTCTTTGAAAAGTTTACGATTTAAAAGAAGAAAAAAATTAAAACAAATTCCCTTGTTCACGATCTATGGGAACTCTGTCTATGGGAGGACTTTGTTTTAGGATCTATTAGCGCCGTATCCTTTTGATATCGTAAATGGGGCATTTTTTTTTAAAGAATTGCGGTCGGCCAGTACTCAGCTTTTCCATGCCGAATAAATGACGAATTTATATATAGTATAGTTATTTATTTTCTTATAGCCTGTAAATATTAATAATATTACTTTTATATTTTTCATAACATATGTCAGACCATATTTTTCTTTATTTTAAATATATAATTAAATATATATTAATAAATAAATCTTATTAGTGGATTCAAGAGTTTTTATTTAATCGAAATGTGCGGTGTGGTTGTTTCGTGATGCGATGGCTCAGTTACATGATTGATATTATGATGTATAACATAAAACTGTTACATATCATTTACAAAGAGCAATTGTTAAGTGGCCCATCTCAGCATATCAGCATTCCGAGCGGGTACCAACTTACTGCTTATAATGTTAAAATAACTGAAAATTAAAACTGCGTTCAAATAAATACCTACATGAATAAAGTTACTTTGATTTTGAATTCAAACATAGCGTGTATTATTTATTATTAAGGTCTATGTTCTACAGACAATAGCGTCCATGCCTTTGTATATCGACCACCTCGATAGACCACCTCCTCATCCCTACTCCGTATTGCCATCCTCAGGTTGTACCCCAGTATTTGTGTAGCGGTTGCTGTATTCGCCACATAGATGAATCTTGCGATCGCATTTTGAGTATCGTCTGTGTATTACACGCATGAGTTCGTGTGATATTGCTACCACTACATGTTGAACACTGTTATACAGCCCGAGGGTGTCTGTTGTTTTACGGATAACGATGATCGCCTCGCTCTTTAGCCTCTGAGTCTAGTGGATGGTGAGCGTCTCTGTACAGTGGGCTTAGCTAATTAGAATTTGATTTTCTGTTTCGGGTTGATTCTCTGTTTCGGGATTTTTACCCCAGGGTAAGGACGCCTGCTCAGGGGGTGCACCACCTTCTTGAACGAATATATGCCCTCTCTCACCTCCTTTTGGGCATACGCCACGTCCATCAGGTTCCTGTGGGTGCATAGCAGCTCCTAATTTAACTGAAAGAAATAATCTGGGCAGTGAAACCTTAGTCTTCATCTCGTCATCTCTTTCGTCCCGGATAGTTTGAGTGCCATCACCACAGCACCGAAGTGGTTCTTCAGCGCTTGGTTGACAAGGAGTTCATCGTACTTACCTTCCAGCCTGTTTACCAGGAGTGATGCCAGAGATCTAATTCAACGGTGGGCGTTTTTTCCCTGGCTTTACCACAGTTTTGATGAAAGGTTTCTGAAGCTCCTTGATCTTTATCGTTACCATGTGCCTATCAGGGTTAAAATTCTTGACCTTCTTCTTTGATTGATTTACTACTTGTTCTTCATGATGTCTTTTCGCTGCCTTGGACACCGTTAATCCATCTACCGCTATACCAAGACGCGGCAACCGACAAAAGATCACAATAAAAATAAACCGTGTTTGATAAAGAAGTCACATCAGGTTGAGAATCTGGCTGGTAAAGGTTATTGTAATTTCTGCTGTAATAAATTCTAATAACTAGGTTGTCGGCCGGTGAACGCTCCTTATAATAGGTACACTGGTCACTGCTGCCATCAATACCTGTTAGTTCATCTATTATTCCTGCTTTGAAACTTAAAAATATTTTGAATGCGGTCGCTGGCAGCGTATAATAAAAATATGACGTTAAATAAACTTAAGAACGTTAATCATTTAAATCCGAAGTTATATCGAAACTTAAAATTCTTTTGTATTTTATTAACAACGTAAGAATCAAAACGACGAGGGGCATAGATAAGAAAATTGACTTACAGTAAAATTCATTTCAGAGCTTTCATGTCGTTTTAAGAATTTAAAGAATTGTTTTAAATATCCGCGTTCGAATTTGAATTTTAACGAGGATTTGAATCCAAACACCAACTACTACTACTGGAATGCTACTGTCATCATTGAATTTAGGCTGATTTTGAGTTGGAACCAAGAAGTGCACGAGTAATAGTTCACAATCACCCACCATACGAGTAAACATGTAAAAGAGTGCCATCTGTAAGATTTCTTTGAATTTATTTAGAACAAATTCAAAATTCTTTATACTTCGGAAGGTGTCGCTGTAAAAAAAGATAGTAAATGTGTATTCTGCTATTAACAGGTCAGTAGATGGCGCTCAAAACGCAAATACACTATATTTCCTGAGAGTCTCTTCTTATGGCCGCTAGATGGTACTTGTATAACCCAGCCATAGCAAACTTAACATAAAATTGCAAGGCGCCGGACCAAACCCAGACATGTTTGAATTTGTAGGATTATATCCAAAGCAAACTTAACCGTTGGTTGGTCAATACAGACAAAGCTCGCTGGTGAAATTGGTCTGACAGTAACAAGCGATACGTTGCTGTTGTTGCTTGTGTGGCGTTAGTGTCATTTGTAACAGTTTTTCTTCGTGAAAACATTGTGAGTGTTTTTGTTCATTTTGTGACTTAAGTAAATAATTAATTGAATGGTTTTTATTAGTTTGCATCAGTGAAGTGCTTTTTAGTGCATAATAGTGAACAGCATTGTGGAAAACGTGGTCAAAAATCGGGAATCGGTGCGGTTATTTCAAGTTCGCCGGTTGTCTTGTTGTGGTGAGTGCATGATCGATATTTACCCCCTTTTATACTTTATCATGACCTTTTTTGTTAATATTACAATAGCTCCGGTCTTAATATACTACAGGGTTCAATATATTATATTGTTTACTACGATTTCTATTAAATATTAAGATGTTAACTAAAGACTAATTCTGAACCACATTTAAAATATTGGTTTTGATTGTTGTCAGAAATACCACTTATTTTCTTTCAAAACAATGCGTATTGGTTACGTTCGTATTAAAGGTATTTTAGTCTTTAGTAAAATGTTTAGTAAAAGGTAGTTTTGAGTAAAATGTTTACTTTTATCAAATAAGAAAATTCAAAATTATTTGCTGTACTATTTTTAACCGGAAGTATAAAAAACTATTTAATTTCTTGCAAATAGTATTTTTTATTAACCTAATTTATTTAAAATTTATGTAACCATGTTCATACATACTTCATTTGAATTCTATTAAAATATAGAGAATGTATTAAATTTTGCCTTCAAGATACAATCCTTACAAATTATTTAGACATTATTTTGGAAACTTAGTCTACAAAAATATATTTTTTGTATTTTAGAGGTTTTCTTAATAACCTTAAAAGTGCTTAATTTTGTTTAGGCTATTAACACATAATTAATAAATGTATAAAATGTTAATAAAAAAACTCTCAATGTAATTTACATTTTGCATTGACGCCATTTTTTTTGTTACCATTGCTATTTTGTATTTATAATAAGAATTATACACTATTAAAACTTTTAATTTTCGATTTACTTAACATTGTTGAGCTTCATTTTGAAAAGATTTTAGAACTTAAATAAATAATGTAAAATTTGGTATTGTATGAAGGCAAATCTATTATAGTTCAGAAAAGCATGAAGAAAACTGTTTTTAAATAGATAAAAATAGTCTATTGCGTCCCATCTCTATAGTATGTTTGTGTTGTCAACTGATACATCTGTTTAGTTGTTTTAACAGCCCGCTTGTTGGGGGTGTGAATATTTTACATACAAAATTAGATCTGATGGGTGTAGTCAGATCAGTTGCTATTATTTGTTTTACATTTAGTAACATGAATGAACGGAGAACAAAAAGTTGGTGAGTTAAGAAAAAAATTGATATTCTGCTACATTCTGGGAAGATATCACAAGGTAATGAAAAGAATAATATAAAAATGAAAGAGGCAATAGATATAAATTTTTTTGAAGGAAAAAATGGAAAGGTAACATATGCTCTTATTAACTGCATCTTAAAATTGTTTATTAATCTTTGATAATATGCATATGCACTGTAAGCAGCTATCTACATAAATCTTATCTTAGTATGACATTTGTTTTTACTAAGCTATAGCTTTTGTTATTGGCATGTGCCAATACTGGAATGCATTATTTTAGCCATTATTCAGTCTAGTGCTGAACATTAACCTGTGTCATAGATTTCATATTGGAATTCCGGTTGGAAGTGGCACGCGTTCAGCGTCATCTGACGACCTTAGTAGGGTTTGTCTACCTTAAGGGTAGACGTCTGTGGTTTTCATGCCACAATTTTAAATCCCAATGGACATTATTCTGCGTGCTATGTGACCTGCCCACTGGCTCTAACTTGCCAGTCCGTGGGGTATGTTACTTTCGTTCATTCACGAATTCCTCGTTCGATATTGACTTTGTTGTTAACTTTAATCATTACTTCTAATTTCAAAACGTAATAAGTACTGGGTTATCCTTATCGCTTTGATTCGTTATATCGTTTTTATCTCTCTGCGCTCTACTTATCAATTTAATTGCTGTTTTTGAAGCAACAGCGCCGCGCCAATCTTTTTGACGCGCCCTTGCGATATCGTCTTGCTACAGTTTTTATAAAATAGAATTTTCGCTATGGTATTTTTCCAAAACAACGGACTTGCGTCTTAATAATTTATTCATAACAGATAATCGTGAGGACCTTAAAGTTCTGGAGAGAACTGTAGGAGCAACATTCCGTCATCGTAAGCGGGGAAAGAAAGCGTAAAAGGGAATTAATAATTAAATATGGGCGAAGCTTGAATGAATATACCCACTTCTACTTCGCACAATCCTATCTGAAATTTCTAATGCTGACCCATGGTAGGCTGTGAACTGTAGGACGGTTGAAACCAATAAATGGATACATACATTAATATCTCTAACTTTCCTGAACAATAAAATATCCATTTATAAGGGAAAATTTTGTTACCGATGTAAAATAGTTACTTATCCAATAATGCAGATGAGAAATTTTAATTGTAAAACGAAAAACAATTCTTCCAGAGCTGCCGATCTCTTACTTCTCATATCATGTACGGGAAAGGTCTTTTTTTTAAACTAGAAGAGGAAAAGGAAGCCACAAATGAAACATTTCACAATCCGTTTAAAAGAAGTCGCACTCGCCGGCAAGGACGAACTAGGGGCGACAAGAACCATAGAAAATAATGTTGCTGGCCTTTTTCGTTACTTCTCCCAGCGCTAACGTTTTCCAGAATAGTGGAAATATTTTCCAGAAGATACCAACCCACCAACTTGAAGTTTGGCTCTCTCCGGCGCCCTTTTTTTCGGAATGCTTAACACGTAATGATAGCCTAAACCCAGATCTCCTGTCGGGGGTCCATACACCAGGTCACACCATGGTAGCCCAAACGAATAAAGAGCTTACATCCAGTAATGACCACAGCCAAGGTTTCTAAAGGAGCCTCTGCAGTAGCATTGCTACCTAAAATAATGCTAAACGCTCTCGTTCTCACCTCTCAAGCCAGCGGATTCTCTCAATGTTTTAAAATAATAGTGAACATCAACCACAAAAAAAACAGTAAAGATTTGGTATCAGAAACTTTAGTAGTGCACAGTTGTTATCGGAATCTTGTTTAACAAGCAAGAGCTACGGCTAGAAAGTAATTGGAAACTAATGTAAATACGTATTTGCTTTTATTATTTTTCCGAAGAACGTCTTCCTCTTCCATATTTGTTATTTTATTAACTGTAGGCGAGATCACACAAGTCATTTCCACATATAGACTATCGAAGATTAAATTTAATTGACCAGTCATAGGTTAATTTTTTCTTATGGTCATTTCATTAGAACAGGCCGATAGATCATACAAGATAGTGGACTGCGAATTAGCTTTTTAACCTTGTCTCTGGTGATTACATCATCGTTTATTTTTTGGATATTCTGAATTAATTATAACGTCGTAATTAATAGTTTTTTTTTGTTTAATAAAAAATATTACGTAAACAATATTAAAACTTTTTTTTGTTTAAATTTCGTGAGAACTGTCAGTAAACTATACCTTCATCAGCAATTTATTAGTGGCCAATTGATAACTTAGAATACAAAAAATAACTTTAATGTATTTATAATGTACTGGATCTATAGTTTATTACACAAAAAGTTGAAAAAAAATCTATAACCATGTGAAGAATTTTGTGAAACCGATCACAAAACAGCCTGATTTTGTTCTGACCTTACCTCATATTAAAGTGCATTTGCATCCCACTTAGCTTGAAGTTTTAGGATACCGTAACAGAGGATCTTTCTATACCGGCACACTTCACATTCTTGATGTACAAGTGATTTTTAACAACGTAACGTCGAAGGATTTCGAAATTCTCCGAATTTCTAGTGATTTAATCCCTATATTTCAGTTTCTGTTTAATTTCATTATGACAGCCATACTCGCATTGATATTTCTATTGGTTTATTTTCTGTGATTCACCTCATAGCAACGTCATATGGTATGTTATCTGATTGTATCAGGAAAGGGGTCCGAGGATTGTTACTAGCAGGGTTACTACTGCCTGCCCGTATAAGATGACATAAGGATGTGTACAATCATTCAAATTCAAAATGAAAATATTAATTTTATGTTTAAGTGGGCATTTACATGCTCTTTTAAATTGTCAATTATTTTAACATTATATGTAGTAAACTATCGCTGGCTGAGAATGCTGCTGTACTGGCCAGAAACTCGGTAGTTGCTGTTTTTAAATGATATTAACTATTGTATACATTATAATATAAACCAAGTAATTGAAACAACATACCAAGTTCCACACATTTCGATGAACCAAAAAATATTGATGTATTTAATAATATACTTTCGAACGATATCGTATGGTACTTTATTATAAGTCGTTATGGTGGCACTACCCGGGTCACGGGATCCTACTCACATGGACTTTTTTTTGTAAGGGTATCTAAAGAATAGTCTAGGAAACGAACCCAGTGAAGATCTCAGCGCTTAAGAGAAAATGACGTTCGCGAAGTTAGTGCTATCCCACGATCACTTCTGCGGCGGGTACCCGAGTGGTGGTCTGCATTTCGGCGGCTTAATTTTCAAGAAATAAAACCCGCACAATTCTTAGTATTGATTTTTTATTGAAATAAATGTTTAATAAATTTGAATTTGAAATCTGAATTCTGAACTTGATGTTCGGAACCAATGAAAGATTTCTTTAAGTATTGAAGATTTTTGAAAAATTACTTGTTTTGCAATTGTGAAACAAATAAATCTTGCTAATCTCAACCGAATTCCAGATGACACGCTTGATTTTTTGTAATCAAATAGAATCAAAAAGTATGAAAACTTTTACATGTATGTTTACTGTATCGTAATATTAAAATAAAACTTCCAATTACTTCCAAACAAAAAATTAAAAAAAACGATGAAAAATATACTCACATTGTTGTAAAAACCAACAACGTTATTAAGACTTAAAATAAAAAATAAATAATGTTAAGCAATACAGAAACGCAAAAAGAGTTTATATACAACTATCAACATGGAAAATATATGTACAAAAGAATTCAAACCAAGATAAATTGTATCTATCCTTAAATACAGGAAAATGAACTAAAATGCATGTAATGCTCCTATAAATATTAAAAATAGATAACTCTGTTAATGTCAAAAACAAAAAGCACACTATAATAATGTTGTATACTTTTCGCTGCGAAATTACGTGGCCGTAATAATTCCGACCTAAACGAATGTAAATTGTTCACGTAAACTTTGCTTTGATGTCTTTATTTCATTTCTGCGACCGTCCGGTACATAAGTTTTTGTTATGTTTAACAACGCGTCACATTCCCCTAATGAAACTAATACATTATTGTAATCCAGTATTACCGGTTATGAACATTACCGAACTATGTGCTTACATCGGAATAAAGCTCCTTTAACGAAGGTGCCTGCGATGTACGTTATAGTATTTCAGAGTTATGGGATTACATTAATACCCGTCCTAGATATCGTACGGTGCTTTATAATTAAAAAAGTATACCACTTAACAACGTAAATATTTACAATTCGCGTGCATAGGATCTCAACAAAGTACAGTTAAGTAGCCCACAGGACGGAAGGGGTTTACGATTCGGTAAACTTATAAGGAGGAGCGCCAGAAATAGCGCTACGTCGCTTTCCCTTTCGCTTGTCTCTAGTACATATATGGCAGCCTAGTACTTATTGTCGCTATTGTCCAGTAGGTATAATATTTGAAAAGGTTAAGTGATATTTGTGAATTCATATTCATTACAGTTGTTTAGAAAGGTGAACTGCAGGGTGTCCATTCACAAAGTGAAGAAAAAGACTCGCTCAGGTTGTACCACCCTGGATCCGTGCCGCTTCTTACTTGTCTTATTGGAAATCTAAGGGGGATGCGTGCGTCTAGCATGATGATTTGTTACTCTAATGATTAATAATGGTTTTTTATTGTTTTAATATTAAATTCGCTGGATAAGCCTTAAGTTTAAATAAGATCGCTATCTTCCTTCGGCAAGTCAGTAAGCATTTGAAAGGAGTAATTTTTTCATTTTTTCAAAAAGGTGTCCCTATAATAATCAAATTTATTTTCGTAGTTTTCCTGAAATTAGTCTATATCTAATTTGCTGTTTCATACATGTATATGAATAAAATTGAAACGCCAAATACGTTGCAAAACATAAAACTCGGTAACGGCTTGACCAATCTGAATTGTTTCATCATATTTCATGAAAAAAATTGCAAATTTTCGAGGAAAATAGTGAAAATAACACTGTTTTTCCGTAGAATCCACAGGGTAAAATAAAACACTATAGTTCCAAGTATAGTAGTAGGTTGGCAATGAAAATACTCGATGGAACATAATATTATGCGATTGATTTGCTATAGGAATGGACTTCGGGTTCATTTTATTTTATGATTAAAGCAATAATTATTCAACTCACGAGTTGTGGGTTTTAGGGGTAAGGTTGTGTTGAAATTCACCCCGCGCCTAAACCTCTACGACCTTACTGTGCGTGCCCATTGTCAGATTAAGGAAGGGACGGAGGTTATCTATATCTAGTGGAAATAGTGGAAAACTATGATCATTTTACACAGTCGGGGTTCAGTAACAATTTCATAAATACTTCTATTGCTTTGGGAGCTATCACGGTAACGTTTTAATGGACATGAACATACGAAGTGTGTTCAAAAACGAAACGAAGTTCAGAACCTACTATGAAACAATACATCTAAATTTCTTTTAATATGCATTAAGTATTAATGACGCGGCAACTATTCCGAAGGCAAAGATATCATATATCTACCCTCGGGAAAAAGTAATAACTCTTGTTATAAGTACGAGGTGTGTTCAAAAAGTATCGCGAATTTTGTGTATTTTCAAAAATTATTTATTTATTCGTGAATATCTATTTTGACCCCTTCAAATATCCCGGGGGGATTACCCCTGGGATATTATACACTTGTACCAACGTTTTTTTCAATGTTCGAAGCACTTCAAAAAATCATTTTTTTGTATCTTGTTCAGCTCCTCCTTTGATGCCGTCTTTATGTCGTCAATCGTGGCGTAGCGTCGTCCTTTCATGGGCCTCTTCAGTTTTGAGGTCAAGAAAAAGTCACAGGGGGCCAGATCCGGGGAATACGGTGGCTGCGGTATCATAAATGCAAGCAGCGATGTGTGATGTGAGCAGGGGCGTTATCGTGGTGCAAAAGACAATTTTTGTTTTTCCACAAATTCGAGCGTTTCTGGCGGATTGCTTCGCGCAAATTGCGAATAACTTGCAGGTAATATTCCTTATTCACCCTTCTACTCTGTGGCAAGAACTCATGATGCACCACGCCCCTGCAATCGAAAAAAACTGTAAGCAAAACTTTCACATTCGACCGAACTTGGCGTGCTTTTTTCGGTCTCGGTTCGTGCGGCAGCTTCCATTGAGATGATTGAGCTTCGGTTTCCACGTCATAACCATAAACCCACGATTGGTCACCAGTTATGACCCTCTGGAGCAAATTCGGGTCGTCGCGGACAGATTTTAACATCTCATTAGCAATGTTCGAGCGATGCTGTTTTTGATCGAAATTGAGCAATTTTGGTACGAATTTTGCAGCGACCCGTCTCATGCCCAAATTATCGATTAAAATCGAATGGCACGAGCCAATCGATATGCCTATGGTCCTCGGCAATTTCTCTAACGGTGATTCGACGATTGGCCAATACCATTTTCTTCACTTCATCAATTTTTTCTGTTGTTGAAGTGCTCTGACGTTCGGCATACTCTTCGTCGTTCACATCTTCTCGGCCTTCTGAAAACATTTTGTACCAGCGATAAACGTTGCTTTTGTCCAAAGTAGCTTCTCCGCCACAGTCAACATTCGGAATGCATCCGCGCACTTAATTTCGTTTTTCACACAAAATTTGGTACAGGTTTTATTGTTCCATTTTTTTGAATAGGTAAAAATCGAAGATGAACCAAAACACGTGCAAATAAAGCAGCTGTCAAAGATAAACTGAACATTCAAAGTGGCCAGACTTGTCACCATAAGTGAGAGACATATGTACCAACATAACGCCACAAAAAAAATCAAAATTCGAATATATGTAACCCGCAAAAATTCAAAATTAGCGAAACTTTTTGAACACACCTCGTACAGCATTTTACTTAATAATAATATACGTAATTGTAATAGTCTTTAGTGGACACTGGGGGGCAAAAAAATCTAGCCTTTTTAATATTCATGTTATTCGTTATCATCACTATCTTTTTGGTCAACAGATGTGCACCACTGGACATAGACATAATCCGGTGAAATTGTAATATGCACCGGCTCCTCTTATGCCAATCCTCCCTAGGGAGCCCGCGAGCTTCTTTACCTTAACAGAGATTTGAGGCTAAGCGCCCTCGGTACCTTGCCCGCTTCAAATCTTTGGAATCTGCAAATGCCATGTGGGCAACAATATAACACAGGTAGAAAAAAAAATATAGATCTCCCCCAAAGGTTTCTAATAGGATGTTAAAAAGCAGTACACTAGTGTTTTTAATTAATTAATAATGTCGACCCTTTGCCACAACAAAAGCACTATAGGAGCGAAAGAGAGAGAGAGAGAGAGAGAATTCATTTGTGATTATTTGACATGTAATTGGTAAAATAATGCATTTTGTAAAAACAGCTATAGGCATTTTTTTAAACCGGGGGCTGTTGAAGTCTAGGAATTTATGATTTAATCTAACGTTGCAGTTTACTGAACATGTATGTCAGTTCTGTAGTAGATATACATGTACTTATCTAGGTATTGCCGGTAATAAAACCTAACCCTCCGATTTGTTTTGCCGCATCGGGTGGGCAAAGCAACAAACAAGCGGCGTGCGATTTCATTAAACTTCAACGCCGCGTTTTATCGGTTCCCATTCAGCGGGCGAGCCGCGGAGGGACGTAAGGCGGTGACGTCACGGCTGACTCAGCCGCGCCCAGATGTGAGCGTGGCATTGTTTGGGCCCGTTTTAACGACGCGGTTCGTCCGCATGTGTGGCGCGGCTTTATGTCGGCGAAGAAAAAGAACGCAGGGCGTTGCTCTGTGGAATCTCTAGTATGTCCACTGGCGCCTTTACAGGGTGACTTGGAGTGGACGACGCTCCGTCTACTTCGTTTAGCAATGTTGAATAGACATTTTTAAATATTCTAATTGGATTTTGTAGCGTACATACTGCAAACCTGTCTTGATACATCATCATCTTTAGAGGCAGGAAAATCGTTATTTTGTTTAATTACTATTATTGTTAAATCTGTTAGTTTTGATTCCACAGTGGTTAAGATGAAGGTTTTTATATGTGCGATAGACTTTGTTAATTTTCAAAGTCAAAGTCCTGTTGCAATTTATACTATTTTTCCTTGTATTAGGGCAAGTAATAATTATAATTTTATCTTCCGTTTCCCTAATTTGACGACATATAGCATCTTGTGTAGTACAATGTTGTGCTATCTAGGTTTTTTTTAAACCCTTTATATTCTCAAATGTCGTATCATCGCGCAGTCTTTCGATTCCGATGTTACTTGTAGTTTAGCCTATGACTCAAATAAGCTTATTAAACATCAACTTAACTTTGTAATATTTGTCACTAATGAAGATGTAACTAAGGATTTCATTTTCATATTATTGCCACCGGTAGCCAATTTAGATCAGCTTCGGCAGGACCGACTTACCTCGAGACATCAGAAAATAAGTAATGCAACGACCGTATCTAAGGTTCTCGAAGGAGCCCTCGAGATAAATTACATAAACGAGAGCGGCTTCCGCGTTCTGCTTCAAGCCCGCGATATCTATACATGCTTATAAGCCAATATTGTACACCTAGACTGAAAAAAATCAATGGTTTTGATATACTTAGTCATGGTGAGAAGACGGTATGTTTAATTTGCCAGCGCGTACAAAACATGCCGATTAATAAATAAAATATAACAGACGATAAATAGATAGATAAAGTAATAAACTAATGTCTAAACTGGATCTAAGCAGCGCAAGATGGGTCTTCGTGGCAATCTTTGGAGAAGGCTTATGCCTTGCAGTGAGAGTCTAAAGGCTAATATAATGTTGATGATGAATACCTACATTTTGCCATCAATAAATTAACAAGTTCTACCATAGGTCTACGTATACGCATCGATAATAAAGTTCCCAGGATATCTTATACCTTCCTTTTGTAGTTCAAAATCTTCATCAATCAAAAAGAAAGTAAATATTTTTAAATAAATCATATAAGTAATGTGTCAGAGTTTTTAGTTGATCAAAATATGTAAATGTTATAATACTGTTACAACAGTTGAGTTTCTGGGCGGCTCTTAGCAGGTCAGTCCGGTTCAAAAGTGCGTCTAAATTCCTACTTGAATAAAGATATTTTGAATTTAATTAAATTAATAATTGCCGTCTCCATAACAAGCATGTACAAAAGTAAGGGTACATTATGACATACTGTCGTGTTTACTTTGAAGCTCGAGCTTTAATAGCTGATGATGTATCTGAGTATTTCATTTCGAAAGAGCAGAAACCAGAAGGCTTTGTGAAGTACGTTCTCTGTGCCGCTATCATCAAAGGAAACAAAGACACTGTTTTTACGCATACGTCGTGACTTCGAAATGTTTCAACAAACAGAAAACGGGCTTTCATCTGTCGCTTGCGTAGTATTATCGCTTTTTAGGTAATGTTACGTAAAATTTGACACTGAACTTTGTTTAAACACGGTGTCGTGTTCAAGCGTTCTAATATAAATGTTAAAACTATACAAGTGATTCGTTATAGGTGCAAAAACGTTAAATGGGTGAATGTATACCTCATCTGTCAACAAAAACTTTAAAAGCTTATATACCTGTGTCAAATTATACTGCATAAAATGATTATTCTTCAAGTCTTGAATTGCAATATACCTATAACATCTGGCTGTACTAAGTCTGCAGAGAAAGATATAAAGCAATAATTAATATTAAGATGATGTTATCTGAATAAGGTAAATAATTTTTATTGGTTAAGTAATATTCTTTATTGTACTCACTCGAAAATATACATAGTTCTGTAAAATTAAAATAAAAAACAATATGTTTACGTACGTACAGTCTTATCACACGAGGCAATTTCTTCGAGACCAACAAAGTATGGAAACAGTAGAAGTATGATAACTTATTACTGTATTATATCAGTTTGTTTATTATTTCTTAAAACTTTAATTTTTGGATAGCGTGTACAATATATCAATTGATAACAATGGCCATAATTGTAGGCGTTTTAAAACAGTAACATCTCGAAATAATCAACTGTTAATGTGTCAAACTGTTAATAATCAATTATGTCCAAATCAACAATAAATATTTTTACTTTGTTGATGCATATACAAAAAACTTGTTTAAGCGTTTAGCAATTTACAGCATAGTACAATTATTGAGTAGGTTTTGTTTTGTTCAGTAACCATATAATATTGAATCCTACAGTATACGGCAAAGAAGTAATAGCTAATTTGTCAGTAAAAAGTTTAGAAGGTTTTACAATTATTTACAATTACCCTGTATAAATTGATTTCATGATCAATTTATAATAACATAATTTTTCTATTAGGAATACTTCTAGGCAATAACTTATGACAGTACTAAGTCTGCAGGCACAGATGCCAATGAATAATTTTAAAATGTATATTTCATATTTTTTAATTTTTACATGTATTATTACTATGCCTTACATTAATTAACAGTGTCATTCACATTCACTTGACATATTTGACCTCTTTACAGCTTTTACACCTATAACCAATCAGTCCGTATAATAAGTAGCTTAATTAAATATGTTTTAATGTCATGCAATTAATATTTTAATTAATGTAATTGTATTTGATACATACATTGCTTTAAAATTACTTTTTATTATTTTTGGCTTTATGGCAGGGTTATATAAAAACGTCGATTCGGTGTTACTATGGTTCTGAAGGAATAATATGGATCGTAGCGTAGAAAGGAGAAAGGAGAAGACTACGTATTTGATTAGATGTAGCGACGTATTGTACTGTGAGCCTCAATAATTTGTCCTCGTCGTTGTAACGTCTAATATAACAGTGGAATAGTTTGGATGAATTTACATATATTACTTTAACTTTCTTATCGGTTAATTGTAACAGCTGCTCTCAAACACATGTGTTTGGTCATGTTTTACGATTCGACATTTGCTAACCATTAATTAGGTTAAAAGATACATTACGAGGGCCAAACTGAAAGTTTCTAGAACTGGCAACTTAAAAGCATTATATTAAAAAAATAAGTTTAAATTTTGAAAATAGAACTCTTTACCAATAATATTGAGTATACATTTCATTCATTTGTCATTTGTTTTACGATTTGGCGGCAAATTGAAAATTGTCTGTGCACGTCAGAATGAATTTAAACCGAGAAAATTTTCGTGCAATGATTTTTTATGACTTTCGATGTCATATAAGTCAACAAGAAAGTTATGATAGACTTCGATTGGCTTTTCACGATGAAGCCACATCTCGTGCCACAGTTTACAACTGGTTTAATGAATTCAAACGTGGTCGAACTAATCTCACCGATGATTTGCGTGAGGGACGGCCTTCTACAGCGACGACTGAAGACAATATCAGTGTTGTGCGGCGTATGATAGAGACTGACAAAAGAGTGACCTATCAGCAGATTCGGACAAGTCTAGGCATAGGTATGAGTCAAGTGCACAAAATCCTCCATGAACATTTAGCGGTCAGGAAGCTTTGTGCCCGCTGGATACCGCATAATTTGACCGAGGCTCAAAAACTCCGCCGTGTTGATTGGTGCCGAGAAATGATCCAAAAATTTAACGGAGGTGACTCAAATGCTGTGTTCGACATACTAACGGGTGATGAAAGCTGGATTTACTGTTATGATCCGGAAACCAAAAGACAGTCTGCTCAGTGGGTGTTTCCTTCCGAAGAGTTGCCAACTAAAGTGAAGAGAGGTCGAAGTGTTGGAAAAAAGATGGTGGCCTCGTTCTTCGGAAAGACAGGTCATTACGCGACAGTTGTCTTAGAGGATCAGATAACGGTTAATGCAGAGTGGTACACTAACAACTGTTTGCCACTTGTCTTGGAAAAAGTTCGAGAGAAACGGCCTCGCAGCAGGATCCTCCTTCATCACGACAATGCCTCGTCGCACACCGCCAGGCAAACGATCGACTATTTGGCGACCTCAGACGTGGAATTACTGGGTCACCCGCCGTATAGCCCCGACCTCGCACCCTGCGATTTTTATTTATTCCCGAAAATAAAAGAAAAACTTCGAGGAAAACATTTTATGGACGCCGAAGAAGCAGTGGCTGCGTTTCAAAACGCCGTCGAAGAGACCCCTAAGGCCGATTGGGCAAGGTGCTTTTCTCAATGGTTCCATCGAATGCAGCGATGTATTGATGTAAATGGACGCTATTTTGAAAAGTTATAATAAAACTAATAACTTGCTAGAATGCTTAGTTTTTGATTTTCTAAGAACTTTCAGTTTGACCCTCGTAGGCAAGTGCTATGTTTTGAATATCTTGACTCTTTTCTTTTCTCATAGTCTTACGTTATATTATATTTTTTAAATCTCTGTCATAATCATCATTTTAGCTGGGCGTCCATTGTTGGACATAAACCTCCTTATAGATTTCTAAAAGGATCGATTGGCCTTCATCTAGCGTCTTTCGACCACCTTAACGAGATCGTTTATCCAATTTATAGGTAGAATTCGTGTCGTTGTGTGGTGGACTGCGCTTGCTGGTCCGTTGTCACCATTTCAAATCCTTAAGCCAGTCTCTAAGTCTCTTCTGCGCGCTGTGGCCTTTTCACTGTCACTACAAATCATCAAACTGCTGAGCTTTGTCGGTTGCTTTCGTTTGTGTACGGATCTCCTTATTCTTTATTCAATCTCGTGGAGGCATCCATGGTTATAAAAGAAATTAAAATAACTTTGTTTTACAGTAGTTTATACGCCTTGTACGTTTTACGTAACGTATTATTAAAGGTTTCTTTCGTTTGTTTAGGGATCTTATTTCTCATAATTCACATGATAGTGTTTTAATATTTTTTTTTAAAAAACGAGACCAGTCAAAATGTCAATGTGTTTAAAAAGTACACATCAAATATAAAGGTTTTACGGTATAATGGAATCATTATTCGCGTCCATTACCAAATTTACATCCAATTTTTCAGCTGTCAGTTTTTAGCGTAATTCTTAAATAATTAAAGTGTAAATCTTAAATAATTATATGGCCAAGGCAATAGGCGCTTGTGAAATGTGTAATACTCTATATGGTTCTTTTACATTTTTAACTTAATAGACATTTTTACATGTATTTCTCAGCTTAAAAATAAAATAAATCCAATTATATCAAGATTGTGAGCAGCAGGGGCTCCTGTCCGTGATGAATCGCATCTTATCGTTTCCATTAATCGTGTCAGTGTATTGCGAAATCTAATTTGTGTTTTTCTATACATTTTGTGATTCAACAATACACTAACGTGTGGTCGACATATTTGGTAGTGAAAGTGCAGCTTAATGAATTCTATTATAGTTAAAAACCTAATTTAATTTAAGGTAATCAAGTAAAATAATTACGTAACAGATTAGTGTCAGTTTTATAATTAATAATACTTTCCATGAATTACTATTGTATTCATAACATCGTTAGGAATAGGGATACGAATGCACCAAAAGTCAAAAAAAAAATAGATATTTACAAATTCGTAAAGATGTCGCATTCATGCTTCAGAATAATATACATTCATAACGAAGACTTTTTTTCAAATAGCGGAAACGTGAGACGGGCAATAAAATTAATAACAACTAGTAAAATTCCTATTACGTGCTCCAACGTAACGACTTTAATGAACCCTCGATCTTTATTTCGTGAAATGCACATGAAGCTGTTGGGTTATGAGCGCTACTAAATAGCATATTACTTTATATTAGCTTATAAATGAAACGTTTATTTAAGTATATCGTTACTGTGCTTAAATGTTTCTTTACAATTAATTTGAAGTTAAGTTTTACCTTTTGCAGCAATAGCAAAGAAAATATTTAATTTAAGGTAAATTCGCCGACAAGCGCACAGAGCATTAGAACTTTATTAACAATGTTAAAAACAACTGACAAACAATTTAAAAAATCTGTATTGTAAGATAGGGTGTTTTTTTTAACATATGTTATAAGAGATGAAGAAATTTATGTCATATTTTTATAATGTAGTCAATCATAATTTAAATTTAAATTTAAAATACCTAAAAGAGTATCAACCGATATGGAATATAGTCAGTGAAGACTGCACTGAACAGTTACGTATTTTGTGAAACATTTTCAAGTTAAACCGATTCACGTAAAACGTACAAATTTGTACCGGTACAGCGATGGTCACATTGAATATCAATTGACTTTACATTCGATTTCCCCATCGCAATCCGAGACGAAAAGTGATGCTCGTGTGTTTTTATCATTTTGTCATTACCAAAAACATTATTACAAACTCTTTAAAATAATCGATATACTAAGATATACATTCATTAGAAATACTAAATGTTACAGATCATAACATATAGATACATGATATGTCTTATTGCACAATCGTACTAGGTTTCGCGGCAGAAACGGGCGCCTCGATTTTATCTTGACCGTGTATATATGTAAGTCAATTAAGACAATATATTTTATATTTTACTTGTTTATTTTTACTTTGTTATGATCATTATTATTTCAGTCGGAGGACGTCCACTTTTTTACATGGGCCTCCCTCAAAAGTTTCCAATAGAACTGGTTGGAAGCAGCCTGCATCCAGCGTCTTCTGATGGTCTTAACAAGGTCGCCTGTCCACCAGGTTGGAACTACTAGAAAGATGGCGTCAAACAGTGCCGAGACGAGCGCAAGTGACATTTGTCACTTGTTTTTCAAAATAGTGCGGTGCGCGTGACTAGTGTTGCTTCCGTACGTTGGTGATTTCTTTTTAAATATTGAAAATTAAACAATTGTGCATTTGATGGGAAAAATATGCTTTTGTATAAACAATACTGTAGTACCTACATGTTTTCAAATTCAACATTTTTTGCAGCATCGTGATTATACTTGTTACTTACTTGAGTCAAGGTATTGGGAATCTATGGACATGGTCTATGTCCAACACAGGACGATCGCCGGCTAGTTAAGCTAGCTAAGTAGTAGATAACTATTTCAAAACCTTAAGCAAATAATTGTTATTGTTATTAATTATTAGTAAATAATACTATCTCATACAGTTACTATTTTTATTCTTTTTTACTAATTATTTAAATATAAAAAATAACAACTTTCAAAATGTATTACACAGTTTTTTATTAAAATGTACACTAAACAAGACGAGAGCGTAGATCTGCAGAGTTGTAATGTAAGAACAACATCATATTTTACGGTAATTGATCGTCATGTTTTATTTAGTCGTAACGTGTAGCGTATTATTGTTTCACTCTCGTATTTCATAGTCGTTTCTCATTCCAATGAGTTATTGCTGTATCTATGTATCATAAAGATAGTATTTATTTGCTATCTGTAATAATCTGTATTTATTTCTTTCCCTAAACCAATTAAAATAGAATATAGAAAATATACAAAAATAAGAAATAAATAGTGTTTAGAATATATCGATAAATAATTGTAGTACGAGAGGTTGTCATGTTTCTTTTTCGCGTTTCTCGTTTAGTTTCAATTTTAGCAATACAATAGGTGGTCCATTTTTATTTATATAGATTATTTTATTTGAAAGCTTTGCAAACTGAAGTTTTATCTATTTTTAATTTAGCTTATATAGTGTTTCTTTAAATGTGTTGTTAGTATATAAACTCCAAATTAGTCATTTAACAAAATTACATATAATTTTCAATTTATAAAAATGTGCCCACATTCGCACAGATGCCTCAGTCATGAAAAGCGATAAAAAAGTCAAGTAATTTTTCAGAAATGTTCAATATCGCAACGGCAGTGATTTCGCGTGTACGTATGTCAGATATCGCTTATTATTGATTTTCAAACAAAAATATGAAATTGCAATCGAAGTTTCAAAATTCGTGCGCATATCCATTGTTTATCCCGACGACGTTTATTTATATAATTATAAAAAATGTAGATAATTTTTTTAGTTTAGTAATGTATTATTAATTAGTCGTATTACATATAATAAATCATAAGTTATAGTTTCAACACAACTATTATTTAAAATTTTCAAAAATTTACATTATTGAGATGATACAAAGAAGATTCTGGACAGCAAGACAACACAAACGTTGAAACTGTATTCGGCTTTTTTCTCTTTGCAAAATTTCTTTGGTTTCCCTATCACACTCCTACCGGCTAAAATCCAACGGATTACCATGTTGCCCTTGACATTTACGGGAACGTTTTCGTACACAATCCTAGATTCATGGACTCATGGTCTTCCACTTATGTGATTTCCCACCTTTTAAGCAATTTCCTGCTTATATGTTAGGTAACCGCTGAACCCCTCGGCAAAGTCTATATGCTTGAAGAAGTGGATGCTTTTTTTTGAGTTATACAGCACGTTAGCAATAAAAAGAATTAATTAATGTCTGCACAGACGTGTTTATAAACCTAAATATAATATCATAATGTGCATGTGTCTTAATTAATGTTGTTGATGTTCGCGCGCTCCGGTCGACAAATTCACGTTGCTGATTTCCACCGTTTCGATTTAAGAACACCCTACTAAAATCATGTGAGCCAACAGACGCCTTCTGTATCGGGATCGGTCTTGCGCTGCATGCATCTAGCGACTTCTCACAATTTTGACTATGTTGTTAATCCATCTCGTGAGGGCCTACCCATGCTGCCACTACCAGGTCGTGGTCGCCACTTAATGTTTTAACCATGTCTTCGCTACTATAAAAATATGAAAAATCCTTTAACCGAGTTTTTGTTATTTATGTTCCTAATCGAAGGTTATAAGTGCTTTATTACGCGTAAACCACACACAAATGATACTAGAGTTGGATTACTGAGACTATAAATGCTTCTAGCTCCTACGTACCTTGATGTGTCTATTTATGAACCTTGAAATCTCATGTTTATGTTTTGTTGGAAAAAAAATAATTTTAATTTTATATACATAATGTATACAGTGTGTTTATTCATTCTACTTTTTTCAACGAGATTATAGTAACGGTAGGCGGAGATAACGTGGAAGATACGTAAAAAGTGTCCATCTGAGCGAAAACAATTTTTATTTCTCTTTTAGAAAACATTGTCCTCATAGATAATATCAAAAAGCAGAATCATGTCGAGACAATATTTATCTTTGCTTTCTCGGTAACATATTTAATCAAATCAATTGAAAATGTTTGTTTGTTTGATTGTAAACAACAGTTATTTTTTTTTGAATATTGTTTGTAAACACGATACATCATCGAGTAGGAACAATATTTATATTTGCATTTATTTGGTAACATAAATATGTTATTAAATAATCAAATCGATCTACAATGTTCATGTAAGAAGAAAAATTTCATACACAGTTCATCAGTAGACATACGAAGTGATATTTAATCACGTCACGGGTGCCAACAAGTTTACTTTTCTTTTAGAAAACTTTATTCACATGCACCCTGTCAAAAGGCTAAGAGTGTTGCCTATAAAAATATGTACATATATAATTAGAAACATAATTAATAAAATCGATTGAAAAATATACTTATAATTGTAAGCATGGTTTTACCTCACTTTTAAAACTTTTAATACTTTTTAACACTTTTTTTTTTTGCTTAAGAGTGATTTTACATCGTATGGTTAAAATTGGATGGTAACAATATTTATATTGCATTTCCTTCCTAACCAATGTAATATGTACGGCCTACTATATATAATAATGAAATAGGAGAATTGTGAATTTATTTAACATAAATATTTTCCTCTTATTTCTTAAACAGTTACATAAGTATTGAAAAGCAGGTCACAATGTACGCAAGGTTGAGCACCCCTCTATTTAAAAGCCTGTGCGTGGGCCATCGTATACTACGCTTCATTACTTCTATACCTTCGAATGCTAAGTGCCTGAATGTGAGAAGGCTGTTCCTATATCGGGCGATAGCTTTCGCCTACGCGTTCACTTAACCTTTTTAAACGCCGAGAATAATCATCGGCGGGGCAAACTGGAACGTAAATATATTTCTTTATTTAAATTGTGACCAGATATGAAGTAAAACATAATAATATAATAAAACAATAACATTAATGCTGTTCACAATTGACATAGGAAAGTATTTTAAAAATACCGACTTATTCGCTTCTAATTATGATCCTTGTGGTGGATTTCGTTGTTTGTCCTTCCTTCAGAAAAAAAGTTTATCTCTTCAAAATTACAAATTTAAAATAAAATATTATCGATATATTATCATCGTCATTCTAGCAGTAGGGCTTTCACACTGGACATTTTCGATATAGATTCCGTCATCGGCAAATGCATCAACATTCAAAAGAAATGACTAACACACGTTCATTATGGTAGACGTCTTCATGTTGGAAAAATTTAAAGGCGTAAAACATTAAAATCGTTAAAAAAATTAAGATTTTCATAAAAAATTAAATATAAAGCTGGCTAGCCGTTCGCAGCGGGAAGTCCGTTTAAAACACCGTTAAAATCTTTCGGGTATAATCTATTACATTTCGCGCTTTCTTACTTCCTCTGTAAGGGAAATAACTGTCTAAACTTTTTAGACACTCACCAAATTGGCTGCTGTGTACGGAATCAGTTTGCTAACTGTATCCGTCAAAATAAACATAATAATTAACGCAGCACTCGAGTTCATTGTACGCACAAAGGAATAGAATGGTTACGATCTTGATTGTATGACCCCACTTTACCACGTTTGTGCGAAAGGGGCCAAGTGCGAACGGCGTAAGCCACCACTCTAAAATGACCCGCGCTCAAAATTTAACGTCACAATCAACGCTAGAATCGACAAGGTCTGCGAGGTCATCATACAATGGCGCAGGTGTACAAAGCTCCCAATGAAACGAGACACTTGTTTTCAGAACAATTAATTCAAGCAATGCAGTAATGAGAGGGGTCATTTGCAGCTGGCTATCAGTACAATACAGTGCAACCGTGGTAATGACAGTTGCATCATAGGTTATTCAATTGTTTGCTTTTTATCTTGTTGGTTTAGTTGTTTTGTGTCATCAATGTACCGTTTATTTCCTAGAGCTATCTTATCTAAATATAGTGAGGTTATATACGAAGTACGATTAGTTATAAAATAATACACGAAAATATAGAAGACAGGAAGATACATTCAAAACTAAAGATCTACTTTGGATGTGTTGCACAATCGTTGCCTTTAATAATTTATTATAACAACATCAATTGCTGCGTTCTTGGTTTTAAAAGATTGGAAACTTCACCATTGATATGTTAGCGTCACACCCGATAAATTTATGCATACGAGGGAAAATACAATAGCGGACCGGCAATCGCTTCGTGCACTTGATAATTCACATGATTACTCGTCTTCGTAATTAATTTATTCCTTTTTTTGCCTCTTACTATCTATGGACGAACGCAGATGCCATTAAGGTTGTACCACACCGCATCTGCTTCCATATCTCTTTTAATCACATTTTTTTACCTCATCCTGGTTTCTTAACTTTAAATGCAAGGAATTCAAACTCAACAAGCATATATTTTAAATTCTACTAAAGCGCACTCTTGAAATCATTGCAAGACGGTATGAAAAGAGCGTACCGAGTAAATTATATTCTGAAGTGAGCTCATCAGAATGTAGCAGAAAGTTTAAATTCTCCTGCAGAAGTTTAAAGTTGTAGACTATGAAACTTTTTTCTTATGGTTATTCTTTATCATATAGAAAATTATTTAAATCATATTACAATATAGTGTCATCCATTACTTATGTTTTATTTATTTTTCCCCTTTTAATATTTGGATTACAGTGTAAATAATCCAGTGTCGAAGTAGGTACTAAACGATAATCACGATTTCGATTGTCCTTAGTTATTGATCACTCGTACCGACGTTTAGAAATAATTAATTATGATAATCATTTTTAAGATGTCATGTACAAACAATGTACAACATGTAAATGTGATGCTAAAACGTAATTTGTATTTGTGGACCCTGCTAATGCGATAAGAAAGTGAAACGAGAAGGACGTTCAAGTTAACATAAGTGATATACGGCTATATAAGGTTGTTGCTTGACGCAGTTAGCCGTTTTGGCTTTTACAGCTTCATCGAACTCAGGGATCGCGGATCCGAAATCCGCGAGCTAATATATTGAAAATAAAAAAGTGAAACGAGAAGGATGTTCAATTCAACTTAAGTGATATAACATTTCTAATGCAGGGCGATGTCTTATAACTTTTCAAAATACAAGATGTTTGTACTTTTAATCTATAATAAACAGTAATACTTATACAGTTTTGTTTGGAAGCCTTTGCCTCTCTTATAATTTTACCTATAAAACTTATCTATTAATAAATACATTAGATAATAGCATCATCGATTAGTAGAATTAATGTTGTCGGAATTCTGTTCAGAAATTCAGTACTAGTCCCGCGTCCACGTGCTGCAATTTGTTTTGCGATATATTCACAATATTTGCATTCACGACGAGCGGTGTGTGTTCACACCTGGCCACTAGGTTGTATGTACAGACTTTCTATTACATATAAGTTCAGCCTTGTGTAAATTAATCATTGTTGTTAGCTGGTGTTAGCTATGCGCAAATTTTCTCTTTCGAGGTACTCCATGGTCACGCCATTCAACCTTCTAAAACCGTGTTGGTTTTAATAGATTTCTCATTAGTCTTGATTGCACTGAATCTTCATTATGGTATTCATAACAAAAATAATATATAATATGGATAAGCAATCTTTGTAAACTCAAATAGTGAACAAAGACCTTATCGGTGTTTTACACTGTTTAAGAGGGATCGTCGAAAGATACTCCTAAAGATACAAAGTAGAAGCAGATATCTTCGGCCTCTGTTTTGCTTTCGGGTAGTGTACACATATGAATGCTATGGTTTACTTGTCGTCATAGTTTTACGATATTCACCGGCTGAATTATAATCAGGTTATTATTTTATTATTTTGTTGGTAGTAATGTGGTAAGGATGCATTTAGATATGTCTGTCGTTTGCACGGTCCAAACGTGTTCCATTGCTATTACGTTGATTGTTGATGTTTAACCACTTGGCGTATTTTTGGACTGGTTTTTATTTTATTTGTGTTTTGAGTGTATTCAAGTATGATCTGTGACGGATGTGTGTTTCTCAGGCAATGATGGCGAAGGCATTGAAAGCTTGGCAATGTAAACTTTTTAGCTCTTACCCACGAGGTCGACGTTGAATATCCCTCGATTAAAAATGCGTTTTGCCACAATCGAAGGTGATATATGGAAATGAAGGAAAAAATGGCTACCTAAAATTTACATAAGTGTGAAATCTTTAATTTATTCATAATTATAGAGACCTGCTACACCTTTTTTTTCCAAAAGGGCAGTTGAAAGAGTAAAAGTGCGGTAGAAAGAGTGTTACATTAAATTTTACCGACGAATATATTAAAGTACAATTAATTACTCATTGAGAATTACTCATGCTGTCGAGCACATGGGAGGATGCGTATAGGATTGCACAACAATAATATTCTGGACAAAACATTGCTAACATTGCATAAACCTTTCTCAAATTTTTAGCAAACGATGTATAAGAGGGATTCAATGGATTTGAAAATATCTCTTGAACTTTCCAGACAGAGGATTACATCGGGGTCGCTAGCTGCAAATCCGTCTCAGCTGAGCAATTCCAGATCTGTGCCCGAGTGATCCGTGCCGTGCGTTACGTAAGGCTGGTCGTCGGCCGAGTTGCAGCGACCCGCTTTACACGTCGTCGGGCAATTGTTGTTCGCTGGTTTTTACGTTGCGGTTTTTTATTCGATGCATTTTGTTTAAAGAATGCTGCACGTATACTTTTTGAAGGCAAATTATTATTTGTTGTTAAATTTAAGGGATCACATTGCTTACGATGTTAATTTTTTTTTACGTTACATTGATTGTAAGTGTGTATCGCGAAAGACGATGCGACGAGACGACGTTTCTGTTCCTTGACGGTGATCATCATTATCACATGTCAGCCGATCTACGCCCACTGCAAGATAAACGCCTCCCCCAAAAATCGAGCGCTGCCAGTATCCAGTAACTCTCGTATTTCTGAACAACCTTGTGCGATTAATATTTTGTTACGGTTTGAACGATACCATATTTAATGAAATTAGTTCATTGTTATTGTTCAACTGTCTTATTTAGCTAGATTATTTTGGTAACTTGTGAAAAATATTAAAATATTACTAACTAGACGGGTAGAAATAAATAGTTATAACAGTAAGCGTGTGCCGGCTAACATAAGATGCTTTTAACTACTCGTTCTGCAGGCGGTAACGCGTCCTTATGTCCGCTGGATTTTCTCATGGAATTGTCGGGTCCAGAGGTAAAAAGGGGTGTCAAGTTCAAATTTTTGTGACTACTGTTTAAAATCGCTTAAAACTAGTTGATTGTTAATAATTGATTTGTCGATATAAAACTTTGGTTATAGTTAAAGTCGCTGGATGCGGGCAGCGTGGGAATGGTCATAGTGGTAATCTTTGGGAAAGGCATATGTCTTGCAGTGGGCGTCCATCGTCTGAAAAGTATAGGAAGTTAAACGCTGTATATGTGTATAGATATGTTACACAAATAGTGTCTACAGATTTTATTACACGTTTCAAAAATAATTGATAAATATACAAAAAAGAACTAAGCCGTTTTATTATAAACAATTTTATATTATTATATAATTTATTGGCAGCAAATTAACAGAACATACACCAACATAATTTGCTGTATGTGGGATATGTTATTACCATATTTACCTTAGACATATTTTTCTTTTTCCTTTCATCACTGTTTGATTACCGGAAATCAGTGCTGTGAAGTAGTTTATACCACATAACAAAAGTAAACGCAAAAATACGCATAGTATTTTAATTATTTATTGCTGCAACAACCAAGCTCGAAGATTTGCTCGTCGCTCGGCTACGAGCTGATAAACTCGGCGTGGGTGGACCCCTCACTAGGTAGACCTACGACGTAATTAAGGTCGCGGGAAATCGTTTGTTCAGTCATCGTGGCAACCTTTAGAGGAGGCTTTGCTGTGAGCCTATCGGCTGACATGATAACGATGTTGATGACGGCTGCTACCAGCCCCTTCATTATTTGTAACGTTATACATCTACTTTACGTTGCTACTGTCTTGAATAAATTTATTTTTAAATATTTTGTTACTCTTGAAGTTTTGTTTCTAATCCATGTACATTCATAGTGGTAATATTTAAAAAGACTTGTAAATTAAAATTATTAGAATACCACTATATTACGAGAGTGATCGTATTAAACAACGCGTTGTTCAGTCTATTGGAACTAGTACTATTAACAACTTTCCAAATATGGGTTTAGCCGGACTGAATATTGACCAAAATGGGTTATCTGTATACTCGGAAAGGTTGGTTGTTATATTGTCAAAATAAATATTTCTCGCTTAAGCTCTTAACACAAAAATTCTCCATGATTCTTAAACTTGTAAAGGCTACGTTAAACATTGTTTTCATTAGATACCTGCCTGTATATCTGTCCATTTTATTGTGACTTCTTGCCTTTGGTCATCCAGTGTCTTTTACTATAAAGTCTAGTTAAAATGCATGTGATGTAACGGTCCGTGCATTCGTTCCCGAGTTCCCGTAAACGAGTTTTAGGCTAAGCGCCTTCTGCGTTCTGCTCCCGTAATCCCGCGCAATCTGTTAACGCTTATAAGGCAAGTGTAGATCCAGACTTAAATGAAAAGTTACCTGTGTTTTTTTTAAGTTCTTCGCGTGGAGTCCTTTTCGTACATCCTTGTTGTGCTTTATTTTCTCTCCAGTTGTTTTCATTTAGTGGATTTAGATTCAGAAATGCGAAATTTGTGAATACATGATTATCATATT
The DNA here is from genome assembly GCF_028537555.1 of Battus philenor. Taxonomy (NCBI): domain Eukaryota; kingdom Metazoa; phylum Arthropoda; class Insecta; order Lepidoptera; family Papilionidae; genus Battus; species Battus philenor. The sequence continues at coordinate 6,913,155 of NW_027181689.1, read as the reverse complement.
ATATCTTTTTTATCGTTACTTATCATTCTTCGTCATCTTCTTATCGTTACAAAAATTCTCCCGATAATATGATAATAGCATAAATCGAGTCGTGGTCGAACTCCTCAGGCAGACATAGATCGTAATGTGACATTGATTTTGAACGACGACCGAAGCCTAGGTATTGTCTTGGTGTTCCTTACTTAGTCATTCACAGAGCGGCTGTCGTTATAACCTAAGAGATTGGACGGTATCTGATAGAACCAATCGTTTTCAACATGACAGTTCTACCGGGGTTGCAGATTCCATAGCCACAGTTGTCGTTTTGACGATGTTTATGTATGAGCTTATAAAAAAATCCTCAGGTTTTAATTTAGAATAGAATTTATAACAATCTCTTGAATACGACAAGATTGGGAGCGCGCAACCATAGTTATGGAAATTGCCCGTATTCATTAATTAGCGTGAGCGTGCTGCACGTTCGCCGCATGCTCGCCGCACGCCCGCCATCTCGCACACAATAACGAATGTCATTACGTTTTTTGCTTTTCCATATTGTTCATTTTGGACATATTCAATAACGATACGTATTTGGATTTATATTTTGCTTTGTATGTGGTGTATTGAATAAGTTTTTAAGTCTACCTTTAAAACATGTAATGTTACTTCATTTGTTTTAATCAGTTGATGTTTTTGTTTGAATATTTCATATAAATAAATAACATTATTATTTTTAATTAACTCCAATGTTAGCTTCGCAGAACAGATCAGAATGTTATTCTAGCGCCAGTGAAATTGCGTAAATCAGAACAATATGGAAAAAATGTAGGTGTATACAATTTGGATAAAAGTGTTTTTTATATACTCAGTGAAAAAATAAAGTATATCCACGATCACGTTTATGATTTATTAGATGTAAATTCTTGAAACTTACAAAAAAATAATTATTTAGGCAGAGATTGTTAATAATAATTAATTTTAATATTCAGTTACCTCAATTTTGAAAACGATTTTGTTTCTATTTTTTTTATTCCTGAAACCATTGTTTTTGAATAGATAGCTATTTGTTGTCAAACATTAATTTACATCAAACGAACTATACAGTGATTCTTTTAAAGCTTTTAACATATATTCAACCAACCAGTATATCGATTGCCTGCTGACTATCATAGTATTTTTATTAAATGTTTAAATAAAGACGCGTAACTGACATTTATACAAATTGTGAACAAGAAGGTTCTCATTATTTCATGACTACGCATTTTGCTTAACAACCTGTACCGACACTTATATCTGTCACGGATCATAAAGTGCTATTCGAAGCAATTTAACTTTCCCTTACAAAACTGCAGAGTGCACGAAACAGTTTACAACAATAAATCACCAGCGGTACATTGCCTGCCATTAAACTTTACCGAATTTCCACAACGCTGAGTAAAATCAAGTGAACTGCGGCGAACAAGAGAAAACTTAAGTCTGGAGGTCGCGGTAACTGAAAGACGGGTGAATGGACCGGAGATACTTTTAAAGTGGGGAAATATCCTTTATCGGAACGGTGCAAGCAATTTATTTCGTCAAACGGAGATAATACGGCAAACCTGAAAGTAATGCTAAATATTTGGATGGTACAAAAAGAGCATCTGAAACGAATAGATGCTCCGGCAATGTGATTCTAAAAAAAAATTCTGTGCATATCACTGATCCAGCGTTGCACTAATTTGTTCTCCAAGACATCAAGCATAGTCTTCACCAATCTTTCACTCCCGTATTTTCTCGTATTCTAGCCACTTTATACGGGAGAACAACTATGGAGATTGTTATTGTCAAGGTTAGGATGAATGGTTCGATATTAAGAGAATGCGTCAATTTAAAATAGAAGGATATGGTGAAAGCTTTCTACAAGTCAGAGTCTGCGAAACCCTCAGTGAAACAAATATGGCGGGTAACTGTATAAAAGGACTTGCAACAACCCCAAGTCTATGATTGCTCAAGCAAAAGCACAGGACTACATCGTGCGAGCTTTACGAACATAATACCGAGTTTGAGATACCCCTGCCATATATATAATACATCTCCGCCTTAGATATTGTGCAAATTATTAGAAAGTTTATCACGGAAACGTCTATATCCTGAAAAAGAAGTGAGACCTTATTAACATTCTTCGTCGAACCCAGCTGTGATTTTATTTGATTAATTGCGTAACCATTTTAGAGATTGATTATAGTGCTTCCGAAACCTGTACCGCACTGTACGAAATCGCGGCAAGGTGGGAGCCGTGGAAAAAAGAGCACGAGGGCTGATTGATGGAATGGCTCGGCCGATACACCTCCTCGTCTCGCCTAAAACACGGTACTGCGATTTCGCTAGCGCTGAAAGTAGATGTGCCTTTGCGTATGTAATTTCTTCTAAAACACCTTTATAGAACGAACGTAACTATTTTCGAATCAGTTCTTTTACTATATCACCCAATTTTGACACCACTCTTGTAAAGCGTTATTTCTCAATAGAAACACACACGCTATAAATTTTTTTACTTGAACTCTACTACGTACGTCGTCTTAATGCCTTGTTACCAATTATGTTGCACAATGATTGGTGTGAAGCGTATAACATTACTTTGCTCTTGTTCCCGATACCTTTATACGGTTGTTATGATTCATATTTAATATTAATTACCTTGAAGATCTTATAATATATTATCACGATTTACTGTATAAAATGAATAACGGTCATAAATGATATAATAAATTTTCCAATGACCTAATAAATAATAAATAAAATTGTATCTTGAAAATGCAAATTACCTTAAATCTTTAAATAGATTCAGAGTGGAGTAAAAATAACTTTACCAAAAATGTTTACTCTGAATCTGAAGCTGAATATCGAATGTTAAACTGCTTATTTGCATTAAATAATTACATATTCTTTACAACAGAACAATTAAACTTTTTTCTCTTCCAATAATACTCATGGACGACAAATCCATATTTTTACATCTTTACTTTTTATTTGGGATTTTATCCTTGTTAAGCTATGTTAACACCTTAATTACTTAATAATAACTGCAGAGACAAGACACCAATCTGAATCACCAAATATAATTTTATCTAGGCGCACCTGCCCACAGATACATTAATATTACATGAAAAAATTTCACACACCTTTTGTTCATTTAAAAATATACGACCGAGGTCTACATCGTTAAGGAAACGCAACCGAGTTGTGGTTTACTAGTAACTAACGAGTCTTGTAATAATCAAACTACGTTCATATACATTACGGGCGGCAAAGGTAACCGTGGGCCGCGGCCGACCGCAACGGCGCACCGGCGCAGGCCGTGAAATTAATTAAGGACTGTGACCGATTTTTAACCACCCGCGAATAATTCCCAAGGCGGAGATGCGTAATACGATTAGTGACTCGAGGCTGAACAAAGGCGAGATTATTTTTCGTCCAGCCTTCGGGCACGGGTCTGCTGAAATAAATATTGTGAACCATTTATACCCGATTCGCGATTAAATCGTGACCCGTGTCAAATTATCGACGAAGTCGTCAAAGTGTCGACTTCAATTGTATGAAATTTATTTGGTACAAGAAACAGGTCGAGTAAGGTAATTTGGGATGAAATTAAAGGCATAAATATATAAAAGGGGTCGTAAATTAAAAGAATATAAATTCTCAGTAGCACTGATCACGGTAATCATTAAAAAGTAATTTTTTTATTATAAAATATTATTTTGTGAGGCACGCGTTGTATTACAGTGAAATGTAAAAGGTTTAACGTTTATTTCGTTGTATTATATTTTGATTAAATTTAAGACGAAAGTCTAAAAGTAAACCATTAAGTCCGAATTTACGTACGTATAAATTTCGTTGATATATTAAGTGGCATATCACAAAGGTCCAAAGTAAACCGCTCCCCTAATACCTCTTTATTAGTACGACGCGTAACTTTTCGACGCAGTTTGAAGACGTAGTTGGTATTGCGTAGAATAGAATTACGTACCGCGATTTCATTCAAATTCAAATAAAAAAAAAACTTTATTCAACACACAGTTAAGTCTACCATGTGTTTTAGGCGAAAGTAACTTAGCGTCATTTGTATTTTTACATTATATTAAGTCACACAATTAAACATTGAAATAGTCTGGAGGACAACATATCTTTTCCAAGGTACACAAAAATGTTACTAAAATCAATTTACGTGTTTAGACTACGAAATCAGTATAGAATATATGGTTATAAAAGATAAAGATGAAGTAATTGAGATTAACTAACTAACTGATTAACGTAATAAATAACAGATAATAGTTATGTTTTATCCAGAAATAAAAGTTATGTACTGTATGTAGGAATGTTTCGGTCAATTTTAATATAGTCACATAAAGATGCTCTTTTATTATTATTGTTTGTTACATCATCAAAAAAGGAAAAGCTAAAATAAATTCGGGCCGATCTGTGTCTGATGATATACTCACGTCTTTAATCACACAGAAATGCCGAAACCTCGACAAACTGAAAATAAAAATCTTTATTTTTAATAACTTGACTGTACATTTGGTGTTGATTATTATGGACAGCGATTAGCAACACGTTGTTTTGTAACACGATAAAGCGATATGTAACGGAAGTAAAACCTTGAAATTTTTTATAAATTGGAGAGAGAAGTTCGTCGTTACTATACTTGCTTGATGTTGTACCATTTGAATGTTATCGTTTACATTTATTTACGTTTTAAGTGGAAAAAGATTAACAAAATTTTCATTTTAGATTTTCCACTGAAATCTAAAATGAATTCTTTTTAAATTTTATCCAAAAACCATAGCATAAATATTAGCGCGGTCAAGGAGTCATGTATAATTATTACAGCATCAGCTCAATCATTGTACTCGGCGGTCGTTTTCGTATTTGTTATCGCAACTCCTAAGCGATAATCCGTGTTTGAAATCTCTGGATCCCGAGAACGCGAGGTAAACAATGGCTCATTGTTGGCAGTATATCGTTCGTTGCATTGGCCTCGATTGCATTATTATTTTATATACGTTCCACACGTAAACAGAGTGACAGCTTCCTACTTAATCGATTTTAAAGTGTTGCAGCAATATTCGACATTTACTTTTTAAAACAAAGTAATTGATGACCACACACTCAGATTTTCCTTGTCCATTAAGAAGGTCACTCAGAGACCAATGAAGTGGATTTGGGCAGCGGCTTCAAGTAAAATATAAGATACATTGTATAATAATTTTTAAAATGTATATTAGAAAAATTGTATAAAATAAAGCAGCTGCAAGAAGAAAGATCAGTATCAAATAGCGGCTATCTTTTTTTTAACTGTCTGCGCAAGGAAAAAAGATAAGCCTCCTCCATAGCTCCATAGGTTAATAGGACCGATTAAAAGCGGTCCAGTGCACAGCTTAAAGTTTAATTTAAATAAAAAAATATGAATAGCATTATACAATATAGCAGTCTTATGTTCATCAAGCAACTGTTAAAATACAGGAAAATAAAAAAAAATCTTTTTGACTAAAGAGTGTAAAAAATATAGCTGTTAACATTTTTCTTTAAACGTTAAAACATTGCTGTCTTTAAGACCGAACGTTTGTGTTAATGTTTAAGAACAAGCACGCGTGAAAAAAAAAAAACATTAATGGTCCTCAGATGTTTCTGGTCCTAGCTTAGTATGACTGATGTAAGGCACGTGGAGTTAATTCTAATAAAAGTTTTCAAGTGTTATTCTTTATGATAATAATATTGCAAAGGCATACGTATGTTCATAGTTCAAATTTATAGCAAGTATATATGTTATATTCTTATAACAGAGCGTAAAAGAGAGGCTTGTCCATAACAAAGTGCTAAAAATATGTCCCAATTTGATACACCTATTGTCCTTCGTAAGCAGCGTCATACTTTCGCGAAATGATCAAATTGGTGCTCCGCGTTGGTATCTCCATATTTAGACGCCCCACACCCACTGACAAATCGTCCGAAATAATTTCTTTAACAACGAAAAGTTGAGTTTTACCGGGCTTCGGGCCTACAGTGGATTGTTTGTCGTTCTTTATTTTTTATATTTCGCCTTAAATTGTATTTTATAAACGTTGACTTTAATTTAAAGATGCTAATGTAAAGTTTTTTTTATATGTTTACTTGCTATAATTCTTTAAATACTTGTTTTATTAGCCAATACTACTTTTTATCCAGAGCCGTCATATATTTTTGTTATGCTTAAAGAGACAAAGATAATTAATTTCTCTTTTGAGCCGTGGCTAAAAATATTTCGACGCACCTTATCTGGATCTAATTCTGTAAAGTGCGTGCACTCGGTGAGTCACGGGCAGTGCAACAGAATGGTAGGGGCAACGCATTATGTTAATTTTGCTTAAGGGCTCATGCGATAGACGGCTATAAGTATAAAAGTTATTTATTTACTCGGAATTCGTATTATATTATTATTTTTGGTATGGATGTGAACGCACCCTTAGCATCGTTGTTAATATTCACTTTGCTATTATATACTCCATGAAGTAGCAGCTTTATTGTGCATTGCATTCTCTTTTATTAAATAAAGAAGATAAAACTGATACGTAAAATAATACTTGCCTAAAATAACTTCGGATTGTTAGTAGCTGCAGAGAGAATTTAATGACCCAATTAGAATAGACACATTTAATCTTAGACCGTGACAGAGATAACACATATCTATATTATTTTTTATAGGAAATATATGTTCTTTTCATTATATTATTGTATATTTATGTTTAATAGATACTGACAATACAAATACGTTTATATCGTCGTAAGTTATTTAAAAACCGGGCCGATCCCATGGAATGTAACTCGGTATCAAACAATATAATTGAATTTGTTACGAACCCCGACCCCCATATGTCCTATTTAGTGTCTTGGACAATCCTATTTAAATCGGGCACCGATTTAAGGACATCGTACGAATTCGTTAGCTTATAAAAGCCAGTGATACTGTGGGTTGACGCTGGTTTTTATACGATACGAGCTTGTAATTGTAAGGTAATATTATATTATTTGAATAGGATTTAGAATACGAACACATAAAAAATATACATGCATTTGCCTTTTGATAAGATCATTCCATTGCAATGGCGATAGTTACATTCCTAATCATTTCATACATAAGACGTCCACAAAGAAAAATCCCCCCAGCGATTTTCAGTAAGACTGGTTGGATGTTGAAATATATATATATATATAATTTTGATTTTCAAGGTTAAAAGATGATTATTTTTAATAAAACTTCTGTTTTTAAAATGACTAAAATGTTTAGATGCGATCATCTATATTATCAACAAATTCATTTTAGCAGTTCTCTAAAATCCAGCTGTTCTTATTAACAGGCCTCCACCGTCTTCCAGTGTTGTTCATTTGGGATTAAGGGGAGTTTTATTTACCGAAATTACTGTTAATAAGGGTCTTTTTATGTTGAGATCTAAATAAATTATGCTTAAAATTATTATTTCAAAATTTGACGGTACAAGTAAAGCATTCCGGGATTTTTTTAACCTTTAACTATGGACGTCATTTTTTTTTCACACTACCATGGACGCGCGGTCTCTCGGACCGCTATGTTCTGAAGTCCAAATATTACGTAAATATTAATTTTATTTGTACACTTTTATATTTATTGTTTTTTAGGTATATTGACATTAAATAATTTCGAGGCTTTTAATCAATTTTTATTTATTTGTAAATAAAATAAAGCATACTAACAATTAAAGGCAATTTTTGGCAAACATTTACTAGAGATCAATTTTAGGACGAAGAACTCGAACGAATAAATTTTTTTAGAAAAAATAACAATTAAAACTATAAATCTAAGGTTTAACCTAATATAAAAACGAATAAAAGTCTACTCAGATTAAAATACAAATTTTTTGACATTGGTCCAATTGTTTAAAATTATTGGGAGTCCTTGCACAAGGGTTTGGAACACTGTAAACATATGACCTGCCTACAACTTATACAAGTATAATTAGACTTTTCTCTTTAGTTTTGGTGGACAAAGACGACATGTTTTTCGTTTTAATGAATCACTCTCCTGGCTAGGGGGTTCATCTAGGAGCATATCTGTCCTTTATAAAACTCGCCTAATTGTCATTTTCAATTTGTTTGAAATATTTGGTTTTATTGCTCGTCTTTGCATATGCGGAACGACTAAAGATCGTGCTATTTTTTTTTGGAATACTCCACTTTCTATTTTTTTGCTCTGGTGCTCATTGTGTAGTACAGGAGCATTTATACCACACAAGTCAAGAATGCGATATAAAATGAGCATAGGCAATTCTCGTTCAATATTCATTGACATTTTGAATGAAAATAACATAAAACAATCAAATTAAACAAAATCACCTTTTATATTATTTACGCAGGAAACGTGGACGTGCGGTCCGACAGACCGCGGTTAAAGTATAAAGTAAAATAACTCAGCTAATTTGTGGCCGCCGACACAACTTCTTGTCTCAACATACGTTTCGGCGCTAAAACTAAAGCTATTGAGAGCATTAAACGCGGGGAGCAAGAGGAAAGGTGTAAACTCAAAAATTACAAACTGCAAGCGGTCTGTGAGACCGCGCGTCCTCAGTTAAAGGTTAATATTGTAAATTAGTAAGGCCATGTTATCCCACAATTCTGGCGTATTAAAATACCGCAGTACATTTGTATTTTATATTTTGGTTAAAGAATGGAAAAACACATTTATGACAGGATTAGCAGTCTCGAACAACGAAAATCTACGAACAATGTGTGTTAGCAATGAGGTTTGCGGCAGTGAAATGTGGTCTCTCACTTTGGGCCTTATTGACAAGTCCACGGTCGCTCAATGAGCTATGGAATTATGCCCGAGATTTCTCTACGTCATTGACGAATAACCAATATAGTCCAGCGGATTAGTTAGGTGAGGTGGCAGTCACTACTGCCACACTAGGCCACATATAACTTCCATGACCCGACCATGTAGCGGCAAGCGCAGTGCAGGTTAAGGTTGTTGGAAGATGATGGATGGAGGCCGCTTCCAACTGGGTCATATTGAAACTTTTGCGGAAGACCTATCCAGATAGATTTATATCCAGCTTTAGACTTCCTACGGCTGAAATGATGATAATGATTTCGCTCTTGATAAATGATTCTTATTATTTGTCGAGTTTTAATTTGTTGTGCAGTGTAATGCAAATATTGGAGCAATGGAGTCCCGTATAATTTGGGAGAAGTTGTTATCTCAGTGAATCGAGCAATAAATCGTGCGGTTAGTAATCCGAAACTGCACCGAGACCCGCTCTATTTGTGGATTGTATTTTCAAGCGAAATAACGAGGAAATTCTGTTTCGGGATGTAAATCGACTTAGACGTTTAAATCGGAAAAGGCTGTCTGCGGCTTTCGTGAACTTTTTTTCAGTAATGTTTTACCGCTTTAATGCTTATGGCGGTATTTGTACGAGAACGAGATTATTTCCTAAATTACGGCCGTCAAAAGTTTAAATTTGTGAAATGAATTATTACTTGCAATTCCCAAGGCCTATAGCTAAAGGAAACCGAGTTTGTAATCAATGTATCAAAGTTAATGATAGGTAATATGAATAATAAACTTATACATTATATCAATAGCATTACAGGGCAATGGTAGCCTAGTGGTAGAGGACTGAGACTTGTGATCCTAGGTCACGGATTCGATTCCTAGGATACAATTTTATATAGACAACAGCGTTCTATGCTTGTATAATATGTATACTACCACATTGCAATCGCCAATCCGCTTGCCAAGCGTGGTGATGGTATGTCTCCCATAGACATCTTTGAGGGGGCCTTTGCCTTGCAGAGAGCATCTATGGAGAGAAGCGACAACGATTCCCAACATTTTCTTCCATAAACACTTTAACTATATATTTTTGACCATTAGTTTATTACCATCTACAATTAAACACTATGTCTAAATTAAATAATCTTGACATTAATGTTGTTAATTTATGTTTTTGATTCTGTACATGTACAACAAATTGTACAAATGTCTATAATATAAGGTTGTCAAATATCTCCCTTCCGCCTTTTTGTCTTTTGAATTTCGCGGCTATGTACAAAGCGCTACAGAACTCGTATCTGGCAATACTATACATAATTTAAAAGGTCTTGACATAACCTACAAAACGACGCTATGCATGATTAGTTTGGATATTGCGTTCAACAGTTATAGACGTGTAAACATGGAGTTTACTAACGCCGAAATTCGCGCTATTTTAAAGTTTTCCTTCGTTAAAGGCAAATCCGCTAGAGAAACGTTCCGTGAGATTAATGGTGTTTTGGGGGATGGTACTCTATCACTTCGAACCGCGGAGGAATGGTTTCGACGGTTCAGAGCCGGCGAAAACGACACCATGGATAAGCCAGCCGGCGGAAGACCTGTGACGACAAATACCGATCAAATCATGGACTACATCGAGTTAAACCGGCATGTGGCATCTCGTGACATCGCCCAGGAGATGGGAGTTAGTCACCAAACCATTTTAAACCATCTGCAGAAGGCTGGATACAAAAAAAAGCTTGATGTTTGGGTGCCGCATAATTTGACGCAAAAAAACCTTCTGGACCGAATCAACGCCTGCGATATGCTGCTTAAACGGAACGAACTCAACCCATTCTTGAAGCGGATGGTGACTGGCGACGAAAAATGGATCACATACGACAATATCAAGCAAAAACGGTCGTGGTCGAAGGCCAGTGAATCGTCCCAAACAGTGGCCAAGCCGGGATTGACGGCCAGGAAGGTTTTGCTGTGTGTTTGGTGGGATTGGAAGGGAATCATCCACTATGAGCTGCTCCCATATGGCCAGACGCTTAATTCTATCATCTACTGCGAACAACTGGACCGCTTGAAGCAGGCGATCGACCAGAAGCGTCCAGAATTGGCCAACAGGAAGGGTGTAGTGTTCCACCAGGACAACGCCAGACCACACACTTCGTTGATGACTCGTCAGAAGCTACGGGAGCTCGGATGGGAGGTTTTATCACATCCACCATATAGCCCGGACATAGCGCCAAGTGATTACCACCTGTTCCTGTCCATGGCGAACGCCCTTGGTGGTGTAAAGTTGAACTCAAAAGAGGTTTGTGAAAAGTGGCTGTCCGAGTTCTTCGCAAATAAGGAGGGGGGCTTCTACGAGGGAGGTATTATGAGGTTGCCGTCTAGATGGAAACAGATTATCGAACAAAACGGCGCATATTTGAACTAAATCCGATCACTGTAACACTTTTTATAAAGCATTGAATAAAGAGCAAAAAAGCGGAAGGGAGATATTTGACAACCTGTTATTGAGCTGCTTGGAAAAATTCATGGAGTCCGTGATTGCTTAATTCAGACTGATAAAATATTTTTGTCTTCAACAAATAAGTAAAAAATAATATTAATTAAGATACTACGCTACTGGAGTAATGTTTATATAAGAGTTTATATAGATAAAATATAAAAATAATTAATTCAGGATGTTTACACGGATTTTAAAAATAAAGTTAAAAATTGAATATCCAAGCTATTCAAGGACTCGGTTATTGCCTTCAAAGCTAAGTAACAGAGTAGTCCGTCTACCCTATTCAGGGTTGTAAACTTGACCTGTCTAGCTCGCCTTCGATACTTAACCTTCGCTTCCTACTTGTGTAACTGAATATTCTCATGGAAGAAAAACTCAACGTTATGGCAATGAATATTGATTTTTTTTATTAAAAATATTTGAAATCACTTTTGGTGATTTTAATTAATGTAATCTAGAACTGTTGTGACAGATTTGAAATATACAGACGAAAATAAATTGCAATTATGTATACTATTATCTACAGTAATGGTCTACAGTATTAGTTGAACCGTTGTACTGAGTCTTAGACACGGCTCGGAAAATGGTCTGATCCTTCGCTTCCGTGTAATCGCCCACTTATTCAAGACGAGGTACAGCGGTTTCGGTAGCACTGAAACTGTTGTACAACGCCACGTAAAATCAGATGAGCTCGAAGTCAACAATTAAATAATATGTAGTAATAGATAGATAGATTATTTCTAGGTACAGATCCTTCGCTTAAATTACAGCAGTAAAACTAGCATATTTCTCATTATTCATTAAGTAGTGGTAGTTAAAGATCAAGAAATAACCAAATAATCTGATATTTGAGAACTTCAGTTTATCTGTGCATGTCTGATTTCTTATATTAAATATATCATTTCAAAACAATGATACAGATACAGAGCTGTGTTACCTTAGCGGTTGTAGAATACTGTTAACGACCTTAGATCAGTGGTTCTGGTTGGCCGTACACCCCTATGTACTTCCTACGTGGTGTTCTCAGGATGGTTTAAAAGTTTTACGCTAGGCCGCATTCCTTTATAGAGTCCTACAAGTTATCCGAACGCTTAAACTAGACACACTTGGGCAGCCAAAAAATAGGTCCTGCTTGATTTGAAGAAGGCAGATCCGGTGACAAACGTAGCCAGAATAAACTATAGCAGTTAAAAAAAGTTAAGTCAAATTTTTGGCACTAAACAATTCTACATTCTCGCTGTTGATATTTTAATGTTTGCGATTGTCTACTTTCGTGTAAAGTATGACCGAATGGGAGCATGAAGGTCGGTAGAGGGTAACTGCCAAATAAAAAATACATCGAGAGCGAGCGCCGCACTACTTAAATTAGCCGTGAAACTTTTGTTTTCACTTTCCCTGTAACTCGTCGTTCATTTTGTCGAGTCAGTATGATGATTAGGTCTTTCCGTAAGAGACAATGCCGCAGCGATTTAATCTGCAACACTTTACTTTCGCAATTCAAATTGAGGGAAAAATGAGACGTGGAAACATTTGTAAGAGATAATAAAAAATTACTTTTATCCTGCGATCTTTGTATGGTTAAATGACAAAAAGTGTTATAGTTGTTGATTTTATAAATAATAAACACTTCCTCGTTAGGTATCTGTAATATAATATAATAATATTTATCGTTTATTTTAAGACAGAGCTTCGAGTTATCGAAAAATTAGCTTTAGAAATAAAAAAATATCGTAATCATTATATAGTAAGAAAAAGTGTTTTCAAAATTCGAACTACTATATATTAAAAGTAATTATTATTTACTATTTGTCTCTAGATATTATACTACCAGAAGTAATTTAATATATATGTAAGAGTGATAACTTTATACAGGTAGGAAATAATACGAGAGGCTTTTTCACCTATAACCAGTCACTGTAGATAAACTAAGTTAAGGGTACATAAACGTTGATTTGATAAAATATCATAGTGCACCTGTTTTAAATACTGTCGGTAGTTATCTATAGATCAAGCCACTGTGGTCATTCTAAATTTAATAAAGAGATATAGCTACTTGAAGTGATTATATCTCGATCCCTTCTCCGAGACCGCGGAGAGATATGTTTACGACAAAGTTTACGACGCCTCGCGACAGTATATTTATTGTCGCGTGTTTTATTGCTCCGACGACCACATATGTTCAGGGCAATGTATGTCTAGTCACTGTATCCAGTGTATGCTAAAACATGTTAAATTCATTGTCAACAGTTGACAGCATTTCATTTCCGATTCGACTCAAACACGGGCTTTGCTTTATTAGGGAGATTAAAAGACGGGTGAATGGCATATGTGTGACTGCTTTATACTAGTAGTTTATGTGTTTATTGGAAGAACTCTGTGAGTTACCAATGTGTTTTCGGTGATTACGGTACGGAACTGTGATCTCTGATTGGCAAGTTTACAATTGCTCAACAACCCACGAAGAAGACTATACTCGGGTTTTCTCTACGAGATCGAATCAAGAATGAGAAGATCCGTAGACGAACGAAAGCGAATGAAGCTTAGCGGATTTTCAATTTGAAGTGACAATGGGCAGGCCACTAGCGGGTACTACAGGTGAACACTGAATTATTTTCTTCACTCACTCTTCTTTCACTTTCTTAAGGTTTTTGGAAGACGCTGGATGCAACTCACTGCCTATCGGTCCTATTGGAAATCTATGGGAGAAGCCTTTATCTAGCAGTATACATCGTACGATTAAAATTATAAAGAGAACTGTTTTGGTAGGCTTCTATTTCCGTTACTACTGTCTTACTGTGGTAAGCACAGGTAGGGAGTTGTACTGGATTTTGAATTTCTAATTCTACATGGCATGTTGGAGCGAGAAAATAGTTATAAAATAAACATAAAAAATTAAAAATAGCCTATAAATTCCCTTTCGATAAACTTTAAATGTTGATATGAATTACATTTGATTGAAAACTTTTGATTATTACTATTTATTGATAAAGTATTTTTGATATGGATGATTCTTTGGTTGAAAAACTAATCTATTTACATATCTATTTATGCTGCTCTTAAATATTATAATATAACATATCATCACATAAACGTCGCAGATTGGTGTAAAATATGTATAAGTTTACAATGTGTTTAACCACACCGAGGTTTATTTTTAAAAAAAAAACTGGTGTTGGCTGATATGAAGTAGAGGTAGAGAACGTAGGGGACGTTAGCTCGCTTGGGTGTATTCGGTCGATTGTATTAAACTCACAATGGTCAGGCTGGACGTTGCCCTCTTTCAGGAAATCGATAACAAGCTCGTAGCGTGGAAGGTTCAATGTGAAGAAAACAATACTGTTTATTAATAGCTTGATTAAATCTGAGTGCCTTGATTTCACGACTTTGTTTTTACTTCATTGGCTGGCTTCGTTGAAGGCTTATGTCGAGAGGTATTTTATTTCTCAATTAAGAACTTTATTGAAGTTTTATTTGAGCTAATTTATTTAAGAGTTCCTACTAACAAAAGTTTACTGCAATATACACGTTTATTAATTGTGAGGAAATTATTCCTAACATCTCTTAATGTATTCATATCAAGAATAATATTTAACTTATTAAATCTAGCAGATACAATACATTATATAAATAATATAAATATGGACATGAAATCAGTTCTGAAACATTTTTTATTTTTTTATTAATAATAACTTTAAATTTGCTTCTTCTTTTCTTTAATTTTCATATCTTATTCTCTATTTGTATTGTGTTCATGTGCATTCAATGAAATTGTAAGACATACCTCAAATTAAAATCGTAGGCAAACTATCTTCAAATGTAAATAATAACAAATGTTGATAACAGGTTATGTGTAATCATATCTGTTACTCAACTTATCGAACACATGTATTCTAAACTCATTTATTGTGTTAAATCTTTTTGGGAAAATATCAGAGAAAAGCATATTTTACACAAAAAACGATGTAAAATGATTACCTGAAAGTGACTCGCGCTTTACATATTAGGTAGCAAGTTATAATCGTGAATAGAACACGTATAAAATTGTACTCATATGCTCATTTTGACACTTAACCGATGAATGGTGCAAAATACATATTGTAGCGCCATCTGGTGACGAGTCGCAACAATGGGAATATAAAATTTCTTCGTAAATGAATACTATTAATGTATATACGTAATATATTCATTTTAATAGTGATCAGTTTGAAGAGATAGAAGTCAAACGATTTCATACTTACAAAACATTCTCTTTTATATGCAAAGTCTATCGTTTGCTTCCTGCGTTCTTGGTTTAATTGCATATTCTAGTCCAATTACAACAGATGGTTTAAGTTGTAACCTTTCGGCTAACAAGACTTTAATTTTGACGATGCCTTGTGATAATCGCGAATAAGGTGTTGAATAGAACGTCTAGCTTGCGTAACTTTATATTGTTGAGTCCCATACAGGTGCCACTTTTCTTAGTTTCAAATATAAACAAGTTCCTATATAATATAGTAATACGGTACAAAATAAATTAGACGTTTCGTCGTAACATAGTTCAATATAAATACTAAACCAGTAAAGTTATACAATGTCCCACGCTGTCGACAATTGGATCGGTGACCGTTCTAGTGGCATTTATTTACAAGTGCTTCCACAGTTTATAATTCGGGTCAGGAGGCAGTAAGAGAATAATAGGTAAATGCATTATAACGATTTTGTTTAACCAAGCAGCATGTCCATGATTTAAAAAGGAAGTTAACATAATCCGCAGTGTCTCTGGGCAAAGTTCATAATATATACTTTTACTAGATTGCACTTGTTAAAACCAAATTAGGAGAACCACTTTAGAAGAAAACCTATACACAGAACTGTTAAACTGATTTACCATCATTATCATTATTTCAGCCGTATCACTTCTACTGCTGAACATTACCATTCTATATAGACTATGTATAGCACTTTTTAAAAGCTGCCTCCATCAGGCTTGTTCCAACGACCTTAAGCAAGGTCATCTTATTAATGATTACTACCTACATATATTGTAAATAGACAAGAGAGCACTATTATTTCGTTATAAATTCACTATAAATTAATTTTCTCGAAATTAAATTAACAAAATTTTATGTATTCTTACAGTGAAAGTTTTGTTATTTGCCTGCAATTCGAGTAAATTGTTTTACTTAACTGTATTAAACTATATACATCCACAATTCATCATTAGGCTGTAGAATTGCCGAAGTAAAAAGATGATTAAATAATGAAAAATAAAATTACTTTTCCGTAGTTGCTATCGCGCCAATTCTCTTTTAAAATACAGTCACATGTCCGCGCAGACGGTTTCCTATAAATGCAATGGACTGCCCGAATATTTCGCCGCTCTATCGATCCGTACACCCTGTAATTGCACTGCTTCAAGTGATTTACGGTGTTAGGGCGATACTCCCTATTTAAATACCACTTTTATTGCATGGAATTAAAGTTGAAAATGAATAAGCTGAATGGAAGGAAATATTGCAAGGGGTTGCACCGACCCACGTGTTACATGCATTATTGCATGATCTGTACATTTTGCGTGGATATACAATTACAAGTGTATTTCATGGATGTGGTAAAAATGTATTTTTTTACGTTATGTTATTTATAATATTACAAATTGACTATTATTTTTAAACTGGGAAATGCCGCAGTTTTTATGTACATGTGATCATGATCATAATCATTCAAGTTCATCTAATATCGATGTTTTTATGTAATAATAACTTGTATGATATATTTTGATAGATTATATCAAACCATCGGCTCGCAGGTCAGATTAGCTTTAGTAACTTTGTGTAAGTTTCGGGAAAAGTTTTTGTTTATTCCGTAGAGCGATGAAAGGAACAAGCCATGTCATATCATCATTCATCAAACATTGTCTAATAGTACATCGTGCATCGTACATCGTGCTAATTACTATATGAATAATATCATTTATAATTACACCGCTGAAATATTTTATATAAAGTTATCATTGTTCAAGATTAGTACTATTATAGGTTGGTCGGAAATAAATCAAAAAGTTTTAAAGGGGTGAATGCGAAGCTCATTTGACAAAAAGATTTCAAGCTTTTACACCTATTCGCAGGCATATTTTACAGGCTATAACGAACTAACTTTTGGCAGTACAAAGTCTTCAGGGACAGATCATTATCATCGATATCGGCCGATTTACGTCCACTGTAAGGCATAGGCTGCTCCCAAAAATCACCACGTAGTCCGGTCTTGCGCCTCACTTCGGAACAGCAAGTTCACAATAATATATTTTGAAACATAGTAACCCGAATTTTGTGAACGCTCTATAGTATTATATAATCGTTCTTGAACCATTGATATTTGAATAGGGTGTACCATACATTAAAACAAATGGGCATTCAGTTCCTCAAAGCTTCACTAGTTATCCGTTATGGAACTAGCATATAATCGAGTACCTGTTTTAACCACAAGCAAAGTCACGTTTCGGTTTCATCTAAAGTTTTCATTTAATAAATCCTTCGCGGCACAAAGCTAAAGACGATATGGTCCCATTAGTCCTATAATTTCATTACCTAGCCTTTCAAACTAAGGCGCAATAACGTAATGTACACTTATATTGAGATACGACGCTGAAGCGGATCTACTATGTTTTACTATGATACACTGTAAATAGTGTGCAAAGATGTAACGAAGTTGTACCATCAAAGTTTCAGATGAATGGCGATATCTATTACATTACATTGCGAGTATGTCATGTTTCTTGATACTTTGTGCATTCGGCCATAGATTGGAACATTACTCAGAGCTTATTTACGTTGTATTTTAATTTAGATTTATGTTATGATACACAGACTATTTTGTTAAAATAATTCAACATTATCATCATTTAAACCAAACGATATCCGCTGCTGAATGTTGGCCTCCTCATAAATAAAGAAATACAAATCACATGTGATTTAGCCATCGTTTGACTCTTACATTTTTAATATAAACTTATATTGTTTATTGAAAATTCGTTTAATAGAGTATCATAGGATCAGTGGTATCGTTTCGTGACTCTGTTTAATTCGAAAAACTGCCCCATCGCCCTCTGTGGCTCTAATTTTCCGGTTTGATTGTCCGCGGTGGATGGAGATAATTCGATACATTCAGACCACCATTACGTCCACTTTGTCCGCTCACCGATAACGAATGTCTTTTTATATTGTATACGTTCGGAGTTTGTACGCCTCTTACTATTACAAAATGATGAGCGAAGTGTTCTCATAAATATTTGTTTGTTACAGGTGCCGTGACATTATAAAAGGTAAGTTCTGCTTCAGAGGGATATTGGACTTAAAAAGATACTTTAGTCTATGTACATGAGATATTCATAATAAGTAAGAAACCGGAACCGGAAACGGTAGAAGTATTTATTATTAAGTTGAGATTATGTCTTATTAAATTGTCTTTTAATTTATTTATGTAATCATCGTGAAACTTTGCAATTTGCAAACAATTACACTGGTTTTACTAACTTCGATTTATTTATTTGGTGTACTGTACTTTTGTCGACCTCGTTCCTATATTACTCACTTCGGGGTAGCCCTTAGGGCAATGTACAGTGTAGACTATGTATGGTAGGGGTTTAATATATTTTTTTACTCTTCTATATCTTTTCTCTATTACCGTTGTTAATACGTAAACAGCGTAGAAAAACATCATACACTACTGAAATTTACATCAATTTACTTACATTGGTATATATGCATAGGCGTTATTTATTTTTTATTATTATCGTAGACATACATTGCGTATGTCTACAGGACAGTAATATTAATAATAAGCCTGAGTTTATTCTCAACAACTTAAGAAACGTTTGTATCCTTAAACTTTATATCTATGTATTTGTGTTGTATCCTTGCACTGGGCACATGCCTCTTCCACCTCAACCACTTCCCTGTTATCAATATTGCGTCACTTAACTTACGTGCTACCGAGAATTTCTTTTTCTTCTTTCTATAGCGAATATCTTAGTTCTATATATCTTTTTCAGACCTCAAGAATCCTTCATGAAAAGTTCCGATTTTCTGAGATTTTTTTTTTGACTTAGCTTGTGTATTCGACTAATTAAATTACACTTGTAACAAATTCCTATCTGTTATTTGATAATTATTATTGGTGAATAAAATTGATTATAATATGATTCAATGTTTTTATTTTTAATACGATTTTTTGTTGTTGTAACATACAGGATTTACGTTACAAATACATACAACACAATATATTAATCCATTGTTTAGGTTTACTGTCTTATTCGTGTACTTAAAACATTATGACGGCATCAACTATAGCGTATTGAGTCACCGAAACGTTATTAATTTTCTGCGTTTATGCGTCATAATAACAGACAGAGAATAAGGCAAGGGTAAATTAAGCCACTGCGTACAATATGCGTAGAACAGTTTAATACATGAGTAGTAGTTAAATAAGCTTCGATTAAATTTGTGTCCGGCTAAATTGCGCGCAAAACACGTGACACCTGGGGCTTTAAGGTTTTGAAGTGAGACTACGTACCGGCAAGCGCACAACAAGTAAAGGACCTATTTAAGGTAGGCGAAAGTCACTGGATGCGGACCACATGCAACCTGTCCCCTTAGAAATATTTATCTCCCAATAGGTCCGGGAGCCTCAGCACAGGCCGCTACGTTCTACAGTTTCACAAAATTAGGAGGCTATCGAGCTCTTAGATTACTTATACGGACGCTCCTTGGTGTGAGTAGTCTTAAGGCGAACTCATATTAGACTGTCATTCGTTGATGATATCCGTACGGAATCCCGACTGAAATGCTTTTTATTAGAATGATTAGAAGTTAGCGAATCCTAATGCTGTTGCCGTACCTTTCCCTATCCGCAGCCTCCTTCAACAACTGTCCTCGTCCTAGATTAAAGCATCAATTAATAATGTAAATTTCCTCGCGCTGTGACAACGAGTTCTCAACATTACTTTTTTCGTTTTCAATTACAGTCGAAAGTTGTTTTTCAGACGTGTCAATTATTCCGTTTTGTATCCGAGAATTTCTCCGTCTAAGTACTTTTCTAATTTTGTTACTGCGAATTCAACAGACACCTGTCTATCTACCGAGATAATTTGTTTAGTGTATTATTATTTTATACTGTATCAAAGTGTATTAAACTCGCTGATATATTCCTGAATGTTGCTCAATAATAATCATTCAATTCTCATTTATTCCTATTGGTTTCATGTTTATCTCATACGTAAACAGATTTTACATTAAGTGTTTATTTTAAAAGGAAACAGATGCCATTAAATATCTTGTTTACAATCGAAGAATATTTTATATGTAAAAGACTAGTGAAAGGTCTAGCGAATAAAGTGTTTTTTTTGCGGCATGAACTTAATGGTAATTTATTTCATATTCCTGGTACAATTCATTCATTACTCATATTTGATAATTATCTATACTGGTTATTTTGGAGACAGTAAGACGACGATGTGGGTTTTAAATTATGATAGCAGACGTGTTTAACACGCAGGATTTTTTATTCGGTAGCACAACTACGAGAATATCAGTTTATCATCTGACATTCTTGTTATATTCTATTTTAGACACAAAATAATACCACAGTTTAATATTGGATACTTCGTAACGCATTATCAAGCATTGTGTTTCTTATTTTTAAACATTACATTCATGCAAAGTAAAGGCCTGAAAGTTTAATATCGACGATTAATAGTGATGTCAATTCTCGAAAGAAAGTTAGTGTGGTCTCTTCGAAAATCCATCTTTATCATTGGAGTTCCTTTAAACTGTTTGAGACTGCTTAGTGTAAGCATGTAGGTGTCGCAAGCTATGTATTATTAAAGCCTTCAGCAAGAGACTTACCGCCTGTTGAATAAATAAAAAAAAATGTTAATTCGCAGCTTAAAAGTAAATCCTATTTTAAGCAAGGACAAACGGTTCACGTACTCAAGAATTATTTATAATCTCTCGCAGTACACTAGTGTGTAAGCATCTTAAAAAAAGAAACAGTGAAATTTTCATAATTAACAACCGAGTGCTACGAGAGTACATGTTTGAATAAATTATGTAAATGTTGTTTAACCATCACGATCACTTATGGACGTAAAAATGCAAAAGTACGATACATTCTCCTGTTTCCATCTCTTTTATAATAACTATTGTAACGAAAACGAGTGATGTAATCTTTTCATATGTAGTTATGCTATTTTAATTGTTCACAATAATCGTGTGTCGTTTGAAATTGAATCAAAATTTCTTCATCTCTCTTCTCTACGTGGTATTAGGTAAAGTTAGATAACTGATCGGATAACTGTTATATCTTTAATATTATTAGAAACTGTCGTCTAGATAGTTGTAATTTTAGGGCCACTAAATTATAACGTCATATGAACCAAGAAATCCACAGAACCAAGGTCACCAACGTAGCTCCCTAAAGGTTTTCTGAAGTTGCAGTGGGCGGGTAGTATTGCTTGTGTAAGCGACTCCTATTGGGGCCGAAGGGTACCCGTGCGGTGACCACGAGCTGGTAGACGCGGCGTGCGTTGGCCCTCCGCTGGGTTAACCGACGACATAGACAAAAGTCGCTTAATGTCATTGGATGCGGGAACTGCTAGACTGGTCACCGTAGCGATCTTTGAGGGACGCCCTGCAGAGAGCGTTTATCGGCTAACATGACAATGATGATGATGATGATCTACGGATGCATGAAGGATATCACTGAAATGATGTCTTTAAAGTTACTTGATGTCAATAACGAGTTTCAGAAGTTAGTAACATTAAAATTAGTGTCGTACTGACTAATATAAATTAAATATTATGTTATAACAGCACGACGCGCTGCCTGCCATGTTTCAGCTAACTCGAACGAATGTGCCGATTGTGTTTCAAGCCTTTTGTGTTACGGCAGAGCGTGACTATGAAGCTATTGTTTTTCAGAAGGGAACTGTACTGCGGCAACGCCATGTATGAAAATGAATTAAAATTACGCTGTTTAAATACTATTAATATTATACTGGTAAAAAAGGTCATGCATAACAAGCGAGATATTTGATTCAGAAAATTTAAAATTATGGTGAAATTTAATATAGTAATTAAAACAATAGTTTACAAGACTTTATAAAGCAATTTATATACATGTGATGTAAAAATAAACTATAAAAGCTGTCTATTAGCATCATGTGTCGGATAGATTGGCTAGTTTTAGTGACAGTGGGCAGCCCAAATAGCGTGCAGAACAGATGGCCGCTGGGGCATTAAGGTTCTGATGTAGAGCCTTTGTTATGGTCGTCTGCTCACATTGGATAAATACCACTTTCAACCGGACATCCTACGGCTTAAATGTAATACGACGAACATCTCCGTCAACTATTTCGGTCAAGACTACAAAAGTTTGAGGTAGTCGTAAGTGAATTGAATATATGTTATATACATACATCTAACGTATATTTCTCTATTTGTGTGTACATGTAACACATATCTATCTATACACACAAACAAAATAAACATGATTACTGAAATATGTGTAATATTATATGCATTCCTCATTTCGGGGTAAAACAACTGCCCAACTTGCGTCATTTTTTCAATTGCCCACTGCTGAACACAGGCCCCCTCATATATTAGAAGGAGCATACCAAACTAAAGTGTTTTCTGCTGCATGTGGGATGTTGTTAGGATTATCAAGTACCAATAAAATTATTAGGTATGAAGTAAAAGTTTTTTTTTTATGAAATGAGGAGATACGTATTTTTCACATTTTATTATTATAAGCTTTACATAGAATTTCTCTGATGGTAATGATGAATTTGATTAATGGGAATGACCATCGCTTACGTAGAAATTGGTTACCACTCGTTACCATAATCATCTGTTTATTAAGAAAAATTTAAGTAATTGTGTGATCATTTCTTTCTGGATAAATATTTATATGGGGAAATATACATGCTACCAGTTTGGAAGCAACATGTAGTCAGATTGATATTGCCTCATAGCGTGTCCTCGTAACGATTATTCAAATACGTTTCATGTATTAGGGGCTTGTGAGGGTAGGTCTGGGTGCTTGACAAATTGCCGGAGGCCAAATAGGGGGCTGCGATGGCAACAGGGCACTTTGGATATATCGGGGGCTGTCCCGTGACTCGAAAATATCGATTACCTTGTATACAACGCTGGTTAATGTGATAGCTGTTAGATAATATTATACAATATTAAATTATTCTTATGCTTGTTTTTATTTTTGTTTGTGATTTTTATTAAGTAAGTCAATAACTATGAACATAATTATTATAAACGCAAGAGGGTTCATCCATTTTTGCCTTTATAATATCTTCTTCAAATATATCGATAAACTACTAAAACAGTAGATTTCCTCCGCATTCATCACGACATATTAGGATCCATAAGGCTTATAATATTTAAATTTTGTAGAAATATTTCTTTCGCTGAGTAGAGATAGGAATTTTATGAAATTCAACCCGCAAGGTAGAGTTGAGAGAGTGTTCATGAATATAAGCATATTTACTATCTCTTCTCCCAAAGAAAATCTTCGGTGTGTTTAAATTTACTGAGAATGTGTTTTATGACATAATACCCTCAAAAAGCAACCCGGACCACGCGACAGGCGGGTGACAGCTAGTTAATTATATTTGAAATTTATATAATATACGTAGTGCACATACTTGGTAAGGTTTAAAAGTATTTTCAACGAGAATAAGAATAATAATCTATTAAGGCGTTCAGTTGGATCAATTTAACTTGCACTTAATAATAATTTTGTTACACCGAATTGTTTTTTTTTTCAAGACTAGATTTGTAGAAATAATTAGTTAACATACGTTAACGTAGGGTGAACTATACGGTGCATTAGTTTGACAGGATAAGAACAATGACTGAAGTTAATAAGGTTTACTTGCCATGACTGGTGCACCAAGACCAATATGTACAAAGTGCGCCGGCCCAAACAATATTTTAGCCCTATACTCCAGACAGTCGCGACGGCTTGAGTCTACCCTCAACCTTCTTGTTTTTTATGAATTCCCCCTTTCTATACAAAACCCTTAAACACACTAACATGACAACGCGCGCGCTTATTACATGCGGCTTAAAGTCCATAATTGTGCAGCACAACTTTACAGGAGTTACTAGACATGGGAGCTTGCTCTTTAATATTATAGGATTTAGAACCATTGTCCTATCTAGAAAATTGTTCAGGAGCTAATGGAAAATTGTTTTAGGTGCGGCCCGTGGCGCCCGCTATGAGGTGTCGGGGGACAATTTATGAACGTTCAATGCTCAACACTTCCTTCATAAACTCGGAATTGTTTGTTTTTATTAAATTAAAGGTTACGATAGAAGTATCGGCGCCGAATAACCGAAGCAAGAGCAAGCAGGAATAATTTAAAGTTTTATCATCTTTATAATTTCAGTCGTAGACCTGTTGAAAGAAGCGTGCATCTTGCGTCTTTTGACTTCCCATAGTTTAGTTGATTGAAATTCTTTGGAGACAGGTGCAACTATAAATAACTAGTGTTCATGCAACAATATCGAGTATATGACATAGTCGAGGCCGCAGGGAGTCGCTGGTTGCAGGCAGCGCAAGACCCGTCATTGTGGCGATCTTTATTTGATCTTTCTTATCTTTAATCATATGGTGATGATAAAATACTAGCGCGTAAGTTTTTCTGTATAACCATTCTGCCTCTGGCCCTTTGTAATAATAAAAACTATAAGCTAAAGAATTACATCAAGGTGCTCAACATTACAACAACTGAAATACTCCACAGAATTTTCAAATGAATTTTAAAATCCTAGATAACTTTTTAGGTCACATATTAGGCTAAGGATTTGTTGGCTGAAGTATTCTATTTAAAAAAAACATGTATTTATTTTAACTCTATTTTTAACGACATGTATAAGTTGCCTAGAGCTAAGGGTTTACTCTCCGTACATGTGCGTATACTTCTATGAACAGTATTCAATATCTTGCTATGTCGAATTCGTGTCTGGGTGTACCTTGAGTCCGCTCATTGTGTTTATCCCTCGCGAAGGAGGGTTCGAGGTTAGGGAGGGAGAGTGTCGCTTTTTTAAAATTAAAACAATTTTTTTGGTAAAAACCATGCATCTACTATAAATAAGGAAGTAATTGTTTTAAATTACGTGTTATTTTTTAAATTACTTTTACAGCAAGTGTAATAGAAACCTTATTCTAATATTTTTTACCTTTTAAATTCAACAATATAAGTCTCCCTATAAATATAAAGTATGTTCTGAGGGTTGGGGTCAATCGCGTGGGAGACGGGCGATTCATATTAGTTTTAACAATCCCCTATTACGGGACGGTTTTATACCAGCCTATAGATTTTCATAAAAGCTTTGTTTGTTTGGATTGTTTGTTTTTTGTGCGTTATTTTGTGTAAGTAATTTTATTTACTGTAACCTGAGGCATATTTTTATGGGAAGGTTTTTAATTGATTCTAACACAATTATTCTAATTGTGGCATACAAACTTCTATATTCGTAGACGATAATGATAGAAGCAGGGGTAGTTGTCTCTAAGAACTAAGATCAGGTAACAGCTTAATGAATATTACATTTTATCTTAATAAGGAATGTTAATGTAATGTTTCTTCCGTAATCGTGGATAGAATACTTTGAAGCAATGGTACTCGAAGTTCGATGACACAAAGTATAAGATACTTGGATAAGTTAAGAAGTTACAATAAATATTGTTTTTCTGCGTAAATCATCTTTATTTATGAGTTTTATGCTGCTGTATTTGCTAAGAGCGAAATTAGAGAACCTTTATCTTAACATTTATCTAAAGAGTTCATCCAATATTAAAACAAAATTTAAAACACCTGTCCATAGTTGTAAAATATTTGACGTAAATTAACATAAAAACAAACCGTAAAGTATTACAATAAAATATAAATAAAAATTCATAGAAATGCTTTTAAATGAAAGTTACTGTTATTAATTATTAAGGCATTAAAACTACAAAAAAATGATTTTAAAGTGAGTGAAAAATTATTTTAAAATAAGTTTTAATCAATTATTTTTTGTGTCGGTCTTCGATAGGGCAATAACTTTTCGCAGCATGATGTTTGTGTATAATTATTATTATTATATTAGAGATAACATCTATGTACTGACTCATCACTTCAATTATGGAACCTAGAAATCTGAAATTTATGTGGACTAGTTTATCGAAGAAAGGATCTAACTAAATTCCATCAGCAAAAGGGTGCGTTCATAAATAAAATTGCATATTTTTAGCCCTTATAGGTTATATATATAATTTGATCATAATCTTTATTTAGATATAGGTTAGATCCAAAGCATATATATAATACGAACCACGCAAGGCGGGCGGGGCACAGCTGATAATCTATAATAAGTTAAATGTTATACTGTAATATAAAATTGTTTCCTTTTTTCAATGACAACTTGCTCGGAGTGGATTGCATCGAAGCGCACGTTTTAATTAAAGCAAGGCTATAAGAGAATTATAATTATCCTTCTACAAAGGCGTTGGGTGTCGGCTGTCGCGCGCCTTCGTAAATAGGACCTTCGCGCTTTGATCGTGCCCATTCAAAGCTTAATCGGGAGTGAAAATTCTTTATAAATACACGTCAGTGGGACTGCGGTGTTGTTTTTTTATTTAAATTAGCATCGTTCACGGTCAGTGAACGTTTATTGGAAGACTCTTTATTATTTATAACAACAATTTTTACTGAAACGGTATTTAAAATTAAGACGCATTTTGTGAGATTTATAAACGAAATTATTACGTTTAAATTAAACGAAAACACCACGAAAAACCCGCTATTTTATATTCGAAATGTTTGTGGCATTCGGGTATTTGCGACAATATGTACGTCCTCTTAACCCATCTTGTACTGCGGGAATATAATGTATCATGCCAATCATTTAGAATTATTTTTGATCAAGATATATTTCTCCACATATTGTCTTTCCTTTATATTGTATAGAGAGAGTTTATTCTGGTTTCTCAAGGGAAATCAATATACAACAGCAATTGAATTTTGTGCTTAAAAATTATTATCGCTCTATTACAAATAACGAATGTTAAAACTTTGCTTTAAAACGATACGTTGCTTTAGTGCTATCAAAATCGGTGTACCCGGCGTCTTAGATATTTTTGTGGCACTGTCAACGTTATGCTCGTTTTTTCTTCGGCTGTCGCCCGCCGCGCTCTTCTAATGCAGGTACAGCGGTGTCGGTATATATAGTTAAACTACGGGGCTTAGACGTTTTGTTTAAAGTTTTAAAGCTGCGATTCCAAAAATAATGGTTCAAGAAACTTTGAATTTCATGTCCCGTGATCATGTTTAATTTAACACATAATATGTATCTCTTAATATCAGGTGAACCTGCCTGCTCTTTTCGGCATTTTTCGCTAATAAAAAGTTTTAAATAGACATGAAAAGCCTTTGACATCTAGAACAAATGCATAATTTACGTCAAAGCAAATTAATTATGCATCTAGCGATCCCCATGGTATTAGTTAAATGAACCGTCGTTTGCGTAACTAGCGGGTGTAAATATTCTCATAATTGAAAGCGTCCTGTTCAGCGAACGAGTCCCATTCCAATTTACCGCTCGTTTATGTAATCGACTGATATTTCAGGCGACGTGAAACAAATTGCAGCGGTCACACGCTATGTACGCAGCGTGTCAGATAGTATATCTGCGATTGACCAAGTGCGTTAAAACATTGGTTAAATGGCATCAACACGGTTTAACCAGTAAGTTGCTCTTGCTAATGGGTAAGATCGTAAGGATTACTATGTCCATACCTGTAGTAAAAACAAGGTAAACTATATGCAATTATATAGCATTTGTTTTATTTTCTTTAACGTGTCGAAATAAGCAAGCATAAACGAATGAAATCAATGGAGGGGAGGGGGTTGTATCCAACAGTGGACATCCTACGGCTGAAACGATGACGATGAACTGTTAATATTTACCACCAGGCCATGCTCCGCCCGTAACAATCCGGAGCGGAGTGAAAGGCTCAAGACCAAGGCGTCGCTTCACTTTATGATGAACGGATTAAGTGGGAGTCCTCACTGAATCTTCTCTAGATCTATGCTTGCGGTGGCGAATGGCGGGAGACTTGTTGCATCCTATGATTGCTATAATGATAGTAAAATTTTATATTTTACAAACATGTTTGATTTAATAAATAATGTATTTCTGTTAAAAATAAGTGATGATAAACCAGTGCGTTGAACATAAATATAATTTTATGTTGAAAATAAATTAAAACACGTATTCAAGTTTAATATAAAACAATTTAGCGATGAAACATTTTTCTTATAATACCAATGAAAAACGGACTAGTAATAATTATACGTTAATTCGCGGTCTAATAATTCGCGCAAACGCCTACTTTTTGTATCAAGTTAGTATGCAAATGGTCGAATGAATAGCAAAGGGAACCGGTGCCGTGTACATTTTCATTACTCACCTCTCGCACAAACATAAGATAAATGTCAATTTTATGCACGAACTAGAAAGCAGTGAAAGTGGTGCAAGTAATTGATTGCATACTAAACGTAATGCGATGCCCGTTTCGTGGTAACGTTGAACAGGACAGCTGACTACGACTTGAGAGTGACCATTAGTGGTATAAATTTCAACGAGCATTTGTTACAAAGATGAAGCGTACAGAGGCAGAGAAAAGTGTTTATATTTATTGTTGTACTACCAATACATATAACGTATGATCTATGTTATTTCAAAGATTGTAAAAGTAAATAATCTTTCGAATCAGAATTGTTTCTGATCCGCAGAAGAACCGGGATCACCGGCATAACTTGAAGAATTGCTCGTTTGAAGTGGCAGTGGACAGGACATATCCGTCGTGTATGCGATGACCGTTGGCGCTTAAAGCTTCTCGAGTGAGAGCCTGTACACGCGGCGTGGGTAGACCCTCTACTAGATTGACAGACGACGTACAGTACCCGGCGATAAGTATTGCACATCGACTTTTGGAAAGAGACAATCGGCTGATTTAGGCTTCGTAGAGCGTTAGCTGAGAGCTGTTAAAAACAAGTGTCATTTGCTTCTAATGATAATAATTGTTATTCTTTGTATAAAATACGCCAATTTTTCTTTAAGTCGTGGCTTCATGTTGGGGTAAAATAAAATAAAAACACGTGTTCACATTATGTTTACGTATTTAATTATTTAAGAAAATTACAACAGTACATAATAAACACCATTATACCTATTGTTTAAATGAGACATTGTAATGAAAATAAAAATAATAATCATTCAAATTCTCATTCAAAGTCACTTCCATTGAATTCGTGCGATAGAGTAATATATAATACCTAATACCACACAATTACCTCTAATTTCATAAAATATTGCACTAAAATTTCACATTTTTCTGGTTATCTAAAACATTGAAAATGGTTTCGTTTCTTTGTAATAATAATATTTTTTGTAAGTTTTGTAAAGAAATTACAAAAAATATTTATTACTCCTTTTAGTTAAGAGTTGTTATTTCTGTAGTTGAAAATGTTGTATTGAATGCTTAAATCGAAAAATTAGACCAAACACACGTTTGCAACTCTTCGTCATGTTTTGCTATTTCATTGTTTGTATGATGTAATCTTTATCATCATTTCAGCCGCTGTCGTCCGTTGACGTCCATTATTGAACACGTATGATTTCCAATAAAATACGTAAGCAATCGACCTTTATCCAGCGTTTTCTTACGATTTTTACCCAATTCTTAAATCTGTTTTCATACAAATCAAATTCGAAAATGTTACATAAAAATAAAATTCAGATTTAGGCAAAGAGTGTGAATTTTTTCGTTTTTGCCGCGTGGAAAACGTGACTGCTTTTTAATTCGTTGAATGAAAACTATCAGTACTAAATGCGTTAGTGATTTTTAAAGCATTAATCAAAGTCTACACGGTCTATAAAAAGTTGTCGCTCTTAATACTGGTGTCAATTTGAATGGCGAAATATCTATGGTAGCTGCTGAATAAACCAGGAAGAGCGTTCCGCGCGGAAATTATTTAACGTAATGCTAATAATAAATATGGCAAATGAGTTTATAAATGACATATATTTTTTCAAAATAGTCCCTTTGTCAATATATGCATTACTGCGTCTTGTAAAATGATTGCGAGAAGGCTTACTCCTCTTTGAGGGTTTTTTCCAAGGCGTTTTCGAACGAAGCACGTTAATCCATCCACTTCTTCACCACTGCTCATAAAAAGCGAAAGATAGATTTTGAAATCCCGGGAAGTCCATGAGATATCCATCCTTTTCTGAACCCGCATTGTTTTCCGGTATGTCTAAAAAGAGACTTGTTCCTGCAGTGGATACATTATAAAGATAATGAAGTTACATTTGAATATCTCACTTTAATAAGAATAAATTAAAAAATACGTTAGCGGCAGCGTGCTCGCCACATAGCGCTCAGAACGGATAGCCGCTGGGGCCTCAATGTTCTGCAGTGGAGACCTTGGACCAGCAAACACTGCGCATGATGTCTATCCATAAGGTAGACTTACGACGTTAATTTTTCCTAAAAAGTTGAATGCAAGCAGCTTCCAACAGCACTAGTTGAAAATCTAAAATAATAAATCTATGAAGGAGTCTTTTGTCCAGCAGTGGGATATCCTACGGCTGAAATGATGACGATGATTAGACAGTAACTAATTAAAGTTTTATCAAATTAAATTGTTTTATTAAAATGGAGATTTTTAAACAATCGTCCAAAGACTTACACATGTGATCACTGAAATGATTCTATGAGAAAATCAATAAATGAATGTTGGAATGTCTTCTCTTGAAAAGATACAAAATTGCCGTAAAAATAGTTAAATACTTTGAATTCTATCAACATTATTAGCGTTTATTTTAAATCAATTATATCTTTAAAGTGCTTGACTATAAACTGCTATACCGCGCCTTAGGTATGAGAGCGGCGGGACGGGGGGAAATATCTAACGCTCCATTCCGTCAGTTTTTGTCTTCAGCTAACTATGCCGCGCTTTTCTGAAACACGGCACAGCGGTTTAGGTATCACCATAGATAATCACTTGTAATGGTTACACAATTAATCAAATAAAGGCACGTCTGGACTCAACAGAGAATAATAACAAGCTGTCACTTCATTTTCATTATGTTGACGTTTCCGTGACCCGCTTTCAAATCGTTAATATCTTAGACAGATTCATAGGAACCTTAAACCCACCCGGTATTATGTTCGTAAGCCTCGCCTGATGTAAAAAGTATAATAAAAAGAAAGTTATTTTTATATGCTATAAAACGGCTAGTTCTGATGTTACCGGTAGCTTAGTAACCTATATAAAGTGGACACGATCGGTCTTTCATATTTTCGATTCACGTGTAGGTTTTTTAAAGCTTAAACACTTTAAAAAGCTTAAACACTAATTCAGAAATCATAAACTATGATATTTTTCTGTTTTACAATTATTTATCTTGAAATGGACATAAGCAAAAAGTATTTTTTGCCTTTAAATGTCTAAAATCAAATATCTATAATTTTATCTATTGTTTTTTAATCATACTGATGGCAAATTGATGATTGAAATTATAAAACGTAAAATTTTGAAAAGTAAAAATACCGCTAGCAACAATTTTACATATAAAATAGGGTTCCATTACACTTCTCATAAAATACACAAGTAATCACTAGAAATGATCCCAAAATTGTTAAAAGAATTGATAAATAAAGTGAGGTACATTTGTCGGCATGCCACACGCATAGGGTAAAAGGAATTGACGCCTAAAGGATGATTATTAAAAAAATACTCCGTTTAAATATTGAGCTATCATTAAATTAATCAATGTTTCGTGCACCATGTTTGAAATATAGAGACAATATAATCTAAGACGTATCCAGCTCTTTAAGAATATACATAAGTATTTATGACCTAACTTTTTTACGCTTGTGATTTTTTTATGATATATATAATGTAAATATCAATGATGTTAACTATAAGGTCACAAAATATTTAGTTATTATATAAGTATTTTAAATCTTCTCTTACAGTCCTTTTCGTAGGCGAAAATTTATCAGACACGATATACCCAGGATATATTACCCGACGTTCGACGCGTCGTGTGGCGACGTCATTAGAGTTACTTCATATCTTAATAGGCAGCATGTTCATGTCTGGGAGTGCCATTATGTAGTTCATTTTGTCATATACCCCTTTAAATCTTCAATAGCTTCCGGGTAGAGAGGTCTGACGAGACCTCAATGGAGATATACGTACGAGAAATTTTTGAATTACATTTGAAGTATGTTTTTCTTAGTTTTGTAGCGCGTACATTATTATTTTACGCGGGCAATATTGTTAAAAAAAACACAAAATTTCTTTTTTATGTTTTCCAAGCAAGTACCGCGAGGCTGATAATTGTGCAAATTTTGGGGGAGGCCTATGCCTTGAAGAAGGCGTCTATCGTTTGAAATGAATGTTTTCTAACACATACAATAGCCACACCCAGCCACATGGTTGGTAGATAACCTTTATAAGGAAAACACTGGATGCAGACTTATGTCCAGCAGAGAACGTGCTATTGCTGAAATGATGATGATGATGATAGCATTAGCCAGAACTCAATTTTTTACACTCTAACACAATCTTTTGTTATTAGGTTAAAGCTACATGTCGCTCTTAAAATATTTTCATAATCATAAACGGCAATATTGTCACCTAATAACAAAATTAATGAGTGAAATTAATGTGCCCCAGATCTTAACGCACACCTTTATGACAGATAGTTTCGTCTTTTAATTAATACTTTTTTTTTTACTTTATGAACGTACGTACAATGTCTGTTTGTAATTTTAATCAAACCTAATAGTCGACAATGATATGTTTGATCTTTTTGTTTCTAAAATAACCATTTACTAACATTAGTAGTATAGTGAATGGAAAGGTTATGGGTATTCTGAAGAGATCGATTAGGTAACCACTTGCTTGAGTGAAACACACAGGTGACTCTTAGTAATGTAGTTAAATGCAGTGAAACGCCGTCGTATTCTTTCGACGGGAGTTTAGCGTATAAACACCAATTAGCATGACCCGGGAGCAATCATTCAATTGCCGGCCGGGTTATGTGGCGCGCACTATGATTTGATAAGTGCTGGTGCACGAACGTTTTGATTAAAGATTTCATTTTAAGTGAACATTTTAATTAGTGGTAGCTTTCATGCTTCAATGTGTTAATGTTGAATAATTATGTTCAGTAATTGAGTTCGTTTGCGTCGGATTTTACTGTCATTGATGCTTTTCGTGATTCTTAATCGTTTTATTGGTCAGTGATATTATTGGGCTTAAATTGATTAGCGTAAATTATGAACTTCATAAAAACTTTTCAGCCCTTTCAGTGTATCATCATTTTAGTCGTAAGATGTCCACTGCTGGACATATACCTCCCCCTTAAATTTCTAATATGATCGATGGGAAACAAGCTACTTTCAGCGTCTTCCAACGAAGTTAATAAGGTCGCCTGTTTTCTTTGGGTGTGAACGTCTTCCGCTGTGCTTGCTACCCCGTAGTCTGCATGTTTCAGCGAGGCCGTAGTCAAATCACGGTTAGTAGATATTTATGATTTCGGATTTTTTTCTTTTAAGATATACCGGCCTGTGTAATTTACCGTCAGAATAGACTGATTTAGCTCTCCAGCTCTGCTCTTAATAAGTTACAGTAGTACAACATCACAATGTATTCCACGCAATTCTCTAACTTAACAATTTGTGGGTGTGTGTCCAACTTTATTGATTGATATCACACCCGTCTCCGCGCTGTGATAGCGGCCTTGTGCGTCTGTCGCTATCCTTCGTGTAACGTAGTTAGTCGTTTATCAAGTTTCGCCTATCGTGAGTAGAAGCCACACAAGTAGTAATGAACCATGTTAATTCGATTGGATTACTTAGAATTTAATACTTTATTAATTTCTTGACAACAAAAATAAGG
Source organism: Battus philenor (assembly GCF_028537555.1). Classification (NCBI taxonomy): domain Eukaryota; kingdom Metazoa; phylum Arthropoda; class Insecta; order Lepidoptera; family Papilionidae; genus Battus; species Battus philenor. The sequence goes on along the minus strand of NW_027181689.1, from coordinate 6,878,823 downwards.
AAGATAAAATATATATGTACTGTAGATTCTACGATTTCAATGCGGTATACTGACATAATCGTGAACAGAAATATACAGTAACGTCCCGTACCCATAGTGTAAGAATTTACTTGTGTTATGGTAACCTCCCGTACCCATAGTGTAAGAATTTACTTGTGTTATGGTAACCTCCCGTACCCATAGTGTAAGAATTTACATGTGTTATAGTAACCTGGGGCACCTGAGCCAGCTAAGATGTAATAATATTTTATATGGAAAAAGTGAACTTAGGCTGGTAAAAATCCAGTCGTGTAATTGTATTTTGTGTCTCTTTACAATTACATCCCATAAGCGTACAATGCAAATTTTATGAGAGAAAATTGAAATTGTAATTTTAAGCTGCTTTTTTTCATAATTAATACAATGATATTACCTTTTAGAAAATAATGAATATTACAATATTATTTGTAGTAAGCATATAGCACTAATCTGTCTCGCTTAATGGTATAGACTTTATTTAGATACATTATTTAATGATAGCAGAAATTTCGTTCACACTGGCAAACTAAGATGAAACAAAATTTATAGAATAAAAAGTTTTTCCATTCAAACAAAATCTTAAGCGATTTCCTTTTGTACAAGGTTGATTACATAAAACGTTTTTCAACTCGAGAACAATCGGGACAAAAGTAATTCAAACAAATTCAATATTTGTGAACGTCGCACTTTAGGGTACTTTGATTCTCGGCGACTTTTAGATGTTAGAGAGTGCATTTGTGAACTTGGATAAAATTTAGATATGTTTTTAATACGTGTCTAGTTTCCTGTTTGAAGTGGCAGTAGGCACGCTATATCGTTCATGTAACTATTGGTTGTTGAGGCCGTAAGGTTTTCGAGTGGCGGCCATGAGCGAGTAGACGCGGGATGGGTAGGCCTCCCACTATGTGGATTGACAACATAGTCAAGGTCGCTGGATGCGATCAGACCAAGACATCTATCGGCAGATAAAATGATGATGAACATGGTTATTTGTATTGAAACTGCAGTAAATATAGAAATATTGCAGGTACCTACATTCTATGTTACTTCTAATAAAGGGTGGACTGCATATAAATCCCATGTTAACTTTATTTCATAACATGTGTTATTAATAGATTCCAATAACTAAAATGGCAGCGGAGCTCGTGGCGAGAAAACTAGCAATGCTATTTTTCCTGCGTTGTTTATAGACCGGGGAATGGATACAATTTTCGTCATTGTCTTTTTTTGTTTCCACATTGATACATTCCAGTATAATGAATTTTAGTGATGTCGGCGTTGGCGTTTGGAAGAGAGGTTCACGATTTTAGAATTTCGTTAATGATAACTTCTGATAATGTGTCGTAATCTATCCAATTTATTAGGTAATGAAATAATTGAGTTGCAACAAAGTGAGAGATTAGGTTTAATAGGCCATATCTGTTTTATTATATATTATTGATTTCTCGACAGGGAGGCTTGTTTGCTTCTATGGTTACAAAGCAATGGAACTCTATTACACTCATGTTAATTTCACCTTAAAACACCATCATCGTCATCATCATTTTAGCTATGAAATATAAAATTCTGCTTCACTAGATTTGTGCGGCTGAGAGCATCTGTTTCCAGCGCCTTAACTAGTATATCCACTTTGTGGGTTGACATCCTACTGCGCTTGCCGGTCTATATCTTCCACTCCAGAACAGGCTCCAGCAGTCATCTGGTCTGCTAACTGCAACATCCACTTGCCAAGCCGCCCTTTCTCATGGTTCTTTGAGTAACGCAACCAATACAACCCGAAGGGTGATAAATAAAATATAGCAAGAGACAATGAAGAAACGTAACTGTCAATAATGATAAACATTATTGTTCTTTTTAATATCACCCAGTCGTCACCTGTCAACGAATTCGTTACGCCTTACACTGTGTGCTAGTGCAACTGTTGGATGAGACGTCAGTCATGCGATACTCTCATTACGTCTTAAGGCTCTACATTGTGGGAACGTACTAACCGTGCGCATTCAGAATGCTTTATTAAAAAGCATTATATTTAACGAGCTTCATGTCGAACACGGAAACGGCTATTTATTATGATGTTCTTGTTTGGTACCTCATTAATTATGCATACTATCTGAAGATACTTTTAGTAACACAATTTCTTGTGTTTATTTAGCAAAGAAGGTAAAAGATATTTTTTTTTCTATACTACTTTCTGATATACCCTTGATAAATTTTGTAGAATCTAGTTTTATTGGATGTATTGATGACAAGCTTTTACTTTACGATCTTTTATGAGGGATATCATATTAAATGTAACTTATTTCACTTAACCTGCCCTGCATTTTGTTGGTGTAATATAAAAAAAACTCCCAACTGCCCCCTTACGAGTCGAATATCGTAGAATCCGTTTATAGCTGACCTTTTTTTAGCGAAAGCAATATTCCTGTCAAATTTCAATTTTTTTAATCTTTTGGCTCCGATCACAAAGGTATTTTTTTTATTGTTTTTCACAAGAACTTACGATTAACAATATGGCTAGATTCTAATCCTGCAACAGATGAAATTAATAGAGTGTGACTATTACAAACAGAAGAGCGGCCAGTTATGGTGAAGTTAAATAAACTGCTGCAACAGGTGCAATTGTAAATGTCTTGGCAATTTTAACAAGAAATGTAGGTTACATTTAAATGTAGGTTTTATTTAAAAATAAAAAGAGTTCAAAACGAAAATTTTTTTTTATATGGAATAATTATTTTTGTTTATTACAATATATGCTTGTGCATATACGGTTACTTTTTAAATAAAATTTTTATTGTGTAACCAGTCCATAGCCGCCCACTGCAAGGCATAGGCCTCGCCCAAAGGTCGCCACGATAACTGGATTACTACTACCTACTCTCAATTCTCTTATGATAAAGCATTGAGAGTAGGTAATAGTAAGTACATATATCTGTTCATTACCAGAAGTTCTGTCGTATTTATTGGCAGTCTTAGCTATCGACAGATATTAAAAGAGAATCTAAACGTTTAAACATAAAACTTATATTTTACTAACATTTACGCCCGTCGCCCACACTTCTTAACGTGACGTCATCTCACAACGATATTTTACGCCCACACCGGAAGTTCCCTCGGGAAGTAAGCTTTGTTAACTGTAACCTTTTTCTTTACAATTCCCAGCGAGGGAGTTCTAGAACAATCTGTACATAGTAGTTTTGTTGATTACACCGTTAGAAAAGATTAAACGTTGCAATTAGTTGATGTTCTTTATTTTAGAGCCCGTTCTGCAGATATTTCTTTGTGTATAGTGTTTCAAAGGATTAAGGCTCTTTTGTAGCAGTTATAACACCGGACGCTTGAAATGGCACATCGGAATATAAATCTTAAAAACACAATCGATTTTAAGTAATTTACTTACATAGACTATAAAACTGTAGTATATAGACACATGGAAAACAATAGTGTTTGATAAAGCTTAGTATTTCCAACAACTTCAGTGAAGTTTTAGTATTATTTTAATTCAACTACAGTCGGGTCATTGATGCAATCGAATACTTACTGTACTTTGCTTTATATTCGTGTATTTTTTCTCATAAATGATACGTTGAAAACGATTTGGTAATTATTTTTTAAAAAATTTAAATTAGTTTTCAGTTCCCCACTCGGCGTAATTATGAAACTGATTTCTGGCAAGTTCGCAATTAACCTACTTAACTGCAAGGCTCAGATTTTCTCTGCTAATGGCTGACTATGAAAATAAATTGAATAAATGTTTTAACCGCACTTTTATTGTTAACGAACAGAGAGATACATTGCAACATCTAGTCGCGATCGATTCTGTTGAAATGCCTCTGTTCTACTAAATATGGCTTCGAATTAGCTATGTAGGAAGGCTACTTGTTTTTGTTGTATTTTTTCAAGCGGTTTTGAAGTACAGTTTCTTCAGTTAAGTGACAACTATTTTGATCTTACCGGTAAAAATAGGTACCGAGCATTTGTGAACTGTATTTTTACTATTTGCTCTTATCATAAGACCATAATTCATCTTTGTCAAATAAGGCATAAAGAGAACGCTTACCTCAAGTAGTTACTAGCAGAATTTTAGGATACTATAGGCTCGTGTGAAATCGGCCACGTTAAGCATATTGAACATGAAAAATTCCATGCGCACGCAAACTTATGTGGCAAGAAGACTAAGTTCCTGCTGCTTTAGACATGTGTTTTTACGCGGATACGAGATAAACAGGACCCTGCAAAACAGGATATAATTTCAATCAAGAAAAGATTAAACTTACAATTATAAATGATTGTATTGATTTCATGTAATAGAGAATAAAAAAGAGCTATTTTGACTGACTTTGTAATAATTGCACGGTGAGAGACCACATAATATGAGATGAGATAATAAGCCGTTCGAAAACCAACCGGCCTCCTTAGAATCGTTGCCAGCACGTATATCACAGGAGTCGCTAGTCTTGCACCATTCTAGATGAAGAAGAATTCTAGAAATACGTTATTGGGAATTTCTTCCACCACTTCAACCCGCAGCGCTAAAGCTTTTCAAAGTGGTAGCAATGTTTGTCAGGTATCAGCTCCCGACCAAGTCAAGGTTGGTCCTCTTGGGTATCTTTGAGTTGAAATGTTAAACGATATCAATGAGTGATAACTCGAGCCGAGGTCTGCACTAGGGGCCCGTGAACCTAATCCATTCGCCTAAACCATCCGAGGGTTCGACAGCGCTAAAATGTCTCAATCAGGTCAAACTGTTATGAAGCGGCTCAAGCATTGGCTACCCAAGGAGCTCGCGAGCTTCTCTACTTTGCTTGCACCCACAGAATCTGCAAATGCCACAATTACAAAGGTAAGCGGTGTAAGCAAGATCAAAATAAAATATATTAAAATAAACAATTTCTGCTTCAAGGGTAATTTTGGTAAAAATCTTATAGTCAGGAGAAATCGTAAAACGTAAAAAAAGGTTTCATACCCATTGAAATTGTTTTAATATTTTACGTATTGTTTTTATTATATTCTGTTAGTAAAGCCCACGCCTCAGTGTGACGGTACGGTCCACCCACCCGGTACAGCCCACACTTTAGTAATGTTTACTTACAATTCCACTGCGGTTCATATATTATTCATAGCTTTTTATATATGTTTTCATTAAATTTATCCATCACGGATAACCTTTTTGATTTTAACCTCTGAACTTTAGACATATTTTTAGGGAGAATAATGTGAACTTTCATTCTTCATAAACTTACCTAATATAAGTTTTTAGAAAACGCAAAAAAGTAGTTTAATAAGTAAAACATCTTGCAAGATGTCAGTTTACCTCGGTTAAGTTCTCTAAAGATGTCTCAAATAATATAACGGACGACATACAACAGTCAATGTCGCGGATTGTTGCTGCATACAGATAGTGTAAGAACGGTCTTTGGTGGAGACCTTTGACGTACAGTGGGCATCTATTGACTAGCTTGATGATAATCATCATCATCTCAAATAGTAGTCAAGTCATCTTTTGTAGCTACATAAACGTCAAATTTAAGAATTAATAATAGCCGAACTATTAATTAATATAACGTTTAAATAATTACATTGTAATTATCGTTTACTATTCTTTATTAAATTTACATTGATCCGCAGTTTTTATTTGCTTAAAGTGCTAATTATTAGTTCTTTCGTAGTTGTTATCCCCTTTACCCACCACGATCTTTAACATTATTGTGTCTTCCTGAGGATGTTGCCAAGGTGCGCGACTTTTCTTATTTTGTCTACTCGTATAAACTTTATCGCGAAGAAAATTCTGTTCGATGCAATCGTATACAAGTTGCTGATCGCAGAAAGCGCAACGTTGCAATACGAAATAAAATAAATTCACCGCCACAGAAATCCCAGTAACAAGGAAGCGTCGACGCGGGAATTATATCCTCTACCCCCTTCCTCACCGCACCTTTCTATTCCGCATCCCCCTGCTCTCCCATTTACCTGCCTGTCTCGCACGCTTCCTGAATACATGCCGCCTCAACATCCATTGTTCTTATATGTTGCACGTGCGAACTGATATCATCGTTGAGTTGTTTGTCGAAATGCGAGAATTTCGTTACGAAATCTGCATTACAAATTAATTTGAGCCTTATTGGAGTAAATTATTTCAACGATATGAACCTTACAAGTGATTAGCATTCTACCTCAACTACTTTAACTAATTTAAGTTCATTAGTGCGTTAGTAAAGAGAAGAAAAACTTCACTATACAAATATATATTGTATATTATAATAATAAATATTCATTACCTTTATAAAAACAAAACATAATTGTTAAATCAAATTATAATTAGTTTAAGAAATTAACTTTTGCCAATATTTCGGATAGAAAAAAAATAAATGCTTGTGATAAATCCACAGTTATTGTCCTCAATCAGAAATAAAAATATGTGTCTATTTGACTTAGTGATATAGTGAGGTAGACTGTAGTGGATATAGTAGTGGAATAAAGAAGTTGTATTTTCAAATACATTTCTTTCTCACAGTATCTAAAACTTCAAAAGCAAAAGTATCGCTTTAGGCTAGGCGTATCGTATCGTACCATACACTAACTCTACGTTACATAATAAACATTAACGTGTTTTGAGAAAATTTGCATTTTGATAAATTAAATTTAAAGATAAATACTTCCAAAAAAAATGGAGTCAAAGTGTCGTGACGTCTAGAGTTTGAACATCAACATCCAGCTTTAAAGTCGGGACGGACAAAGTCCATGAAGTTAGTCGGTGGCCAGAACTTAGTGTCAATTTCGTTAGTAGTGAACGTCAAATAGATAGTCTCACAGATTTAACCGCATCTATTAGAGTTTCAGTGCACAGGAATAACACTTACTGGTACTATCGTCTTATTATTATCAAATGACGTAAAAATCGACACAGCATTTGGCATGCTCTTTCATAACTCGTATTGTAAAGTGGTGATATAATCTGCCTGTTTCTGTGTTTTGTACTAATATCAAGTGAATGTTTTCAAACAAATTGTGGATAGCGTTTCATTTTAGAATTATTTTTTAACCACTATTTAAAAAATGAAGTAAAATTAATACTTAGTTTTTTAGTAATTTTAAGAATAGGAATAATTAATAAAAAGTAAGAAGTAATTGAAATTGTCTAATTGTATAACTTAAATAAGCGATTGTAAGGTAATCAGAAGACGCAGTGTGCAGAACGTTTTCATATGGTCGTATTGAAAATGTTGGACAGCAATGGATGTCCTACGGCTAAAATGATAATTTTGGTTAATTATCAAGCTATGCGCTCACCTTATAATATGTGATACGAATATTGTGCTCATTGTTTTGAGGTATGAGATGGTATGTCTGTTCGTATTGCCTTTCTTGGAATATAGTATCATTACTTCCCATTACTGTCCATACTAGTCTTTGATGGTATGTCTAATTGATAATGTTTTTTGTACGTAAATTTGTGAACGAAGTAAGCGATATAATTTTACCTACTATCAGTAAATAAACAGAGTTGTTCTACCTTCCAGCTAAGTTATCACTATTTAGGTTATAAATTTATTGAAAATTAACTAACGAAGACCATGAGTATAGTCTTAGATAGAAGTAATATATACAGGACAGTCCCATTTTACGCAGTAAGTTTGGGTGCACTGCAGTTTCACCCACGTAAGCCAAAATTGCATCCATAATTCTGCGACTTAAGCTGACGGCGCTTAAACTACAATCGGTGTAAGCAGAAGTAACATTTAGCTTTCCTAATTTACCGGTAGTCGAAATTAAGAGAGGGGCTTATGTTCAACGGCTACGATATTGTACGCCGTAAATAATAGACATTATTTAATTGTATATACAAAATTAACCATGTATAAAACATATATATATACAAAATTATGAGATTAGGTATGTAATGTACATTATTACATTGGCAAGTGTTTGGAGGCATAATTTATTAACAATAATTTTATTCTGAATTTTTATACTCACTGCACAGTTTTTTTAAATACGAACATTCTACTATGTATTTGAGAATTATTCAAAAAGATGCCTGAAATCGTTAAACATCGTTCTTAACTTACAGCGTGATCAAGGGTTGTGTTAATTTTTATTCATGTAAATACTATATTTTGATTACTGTAATATCATCTGTCTGCAATAAAATTTGCGAAAAATTTAATGAAATTAATAATGAGAAGTTATTGAACTGGAATAGATTACCTAATATTTCACCTGAAAAAGAACCAAAATAATTTATTAGTTAAAAATTTACGTTTTTTGAGGAGTTACAAGGTAGTTACTATTTACCTCCATTGGACACTCATATATTAACTCAGAGTTAACTGTGAGAAGGGCAACTAACCCCCGTACCTTTCACTTTATATTTCACATTTTATATCTTACTGTATATGGCATATTTGACTTAATCTCGTGTTTATACATTGTACTTCGCTTACTAGACAAGACTCGAAAAGCTGCTAACGCGCGAACCTTCAAACCACTTTGTGAATTGGTTTTCACGAATAGAAAACGTTAATACAAGGGTTAGTCCTCACCCCACCTCACGAATGGCGCATAAACGCACAAAAGATAAAGCAAAACGGTTTATCAGCTGAAATTGCGACACTATAGAAAGCAAGGATTAAATTGTTCGTGAAAATTGAACACAAACATGGTAGCCAAATATTTGAGAACCCAGAGACATTTTTATCTAAATATAATACAATTTTTTATTCTTATTTATAAAATTGATTTTATTATTATTATCATAATCAGCGATTTGATGTTTGGATGCATGTATACCTTAAATTGAAGCGTTGACTTGTTGTGAAAAGACCTTTAGCTTAGAGATTCCCGAATGCGAATGTACGACTGAGACGGCAGTCTTTACCTATTTCTGCTCAGGTAGACTCGATTAAATAGGTTTGTTGTTTTATCTATTAGTAGCCTATTGACGACTCCTCCGTAATTACTTTGCTAACTAATTATTATCAGTTGAATTAGTACTACATAAAGTAAAACATGGTTCAGGTATTTCTTTTGTTTGTGTGAATAAGTACAAATAAATATTTGAGCGATTGATTATATCAACCACTTGTATAATATACGTATTTACTATAAAAAAACCTAAGAGCTATAAAAATGATTTGAGAATTTTAACCATTAGATTTATTTAATGAAACAAGAACATGTATATACAGCTATTTAAAATTAATAAAATAAGATTTATCCCCTTATTTCAAAGTAAATATGTATGCAAACATATATTACCTAAAAAAACAACCCACATTTCTTCGAATTGTATTGTCTTCGATATAATAAAAAGCAGAATAAGTTTCCCCGTAGACACCGTGTTATATTAGGAGTGACAAATGGAGACCATTAGATATTTATATCGTTGCTCATAAATTTATTTTGATTTACATTAGTAATATATTTTAGCTTAAGCTGTAATTTTATGATTGATTTAAATGTTTCTATCAATTGCTTTTTTAAATTATACTCAGTGAAAATATATAAATTGGTTATACACTTTAGAGATATCAATGTAATGATTCAACTTCTATGAAAATTATATTAATTAACATGATCTGAAGTTAAAAGTTTTTCAAATAATTTGTTATAAAGCTAACCTTGTGGTCTGAGCTAATACATTATTTACACCTTATCCATAATAGAATAACTGTCTTTATTATGGGTTGTTCCTTACAAAAAGATGTCGATTTTAGGAGATTGCTAAACTACGGCTACAAATACGAGGGTGGATTGAAAAGTACCCGGCCTAACACAGATCCATTCAATTCTAAAAATCAAATCTAGCCACATTATTTAGTTCAGTTCAGACTTTTTCATTGTGTGAAGTTCGAAACGTGTGCGATTATTAGTTGTGATTTTATAAATTTATTAACAAAGTAATCGGACATAATTTCCGCGAATGGAGCAAATCGAGTAGCGTGCCGTCATTAAGTACCTCCATAAAAAGGGGCTATCATCAAAAGCCATCCATGATGACATGGTCAGTACATTAGGCTATTGTGCTCTGTCATATTCATCCGTCAAAAAATGGATAGCAGAATTTAAGCGTGTAGAGAGAGTGTGAAAGATGAACCCCGCTCTGGAAGGCCTTCAACGTCAACTACTGACAAAAATATTAAAAAAGTACTTGATTTAATAACGGGAGACCGCAGATTAAAAATTAGAGAGATAGCCGAGATTATAGGCATCTCTTATGAACGAACTCAAAACATCATTGTCAACGAGTTGGGTTTCCACAAGGTGTCTGCGAGGTGGGTTCCGCGACTGCTTTCAGTTGAACAAAAAAGGACGCGATTGACTATTTCACGCGACTGTTTGGAGTTATTTCAAGCCGATGCAGATGATTTTTTGAATCGTTTTGTTACTATGGCCGAAACATGGGTTCATTACTGTACACTGGAAACAAAACAACAATCAAAACAGTGGAGAAGACCTGGTTCACCACCCCCTAAAAAGGCTAAGTCGATTTTGTCGGCAAATAAGGTGATGGCTTCAGTATTCTGGGACTCGAAAGGTGTGATTATGATTGATTATCTTGAAAGGGGTCAGACTATAAACTCTGATTACTACTGCACCTTACTACGTCGTTTACGAGAGGAAATAAAAGAAAAACGTCCAGGAATGCTCAGAAGAAAAGTCCTGTTTCATCAAGATAACGCCCATGTTCACACGTCAGTAGTCAATGGCTGAAATTCACAACTGTGGCTTTGAACTGTTACCGCATCTGCCGTATTCACCTGATCTGGCACCATCAGACTTCTTTCTGTTTCCTAACCTAAAAAAGCACTTGGGAGGTCAAAGATTTTCGACAAACGACGAGCTCAAAGCAGCTGTAGTCGCATATTTTGACTCTAAGGAAGAATCATTTTTTTTCAACGGTCTAAATGCTTGGAAGGGGAGGTGGCAAAAGTGTATTGAACTTGATGGTGATTATGTAGAAAAATAAAAATATAACTGATTAAGTATGTGTTTATTTTCTTGGTTAGGCCGAGTACTTTTCAATCCACCCTCGTATATTCAATTTAATAAAAAAAGATAAAAATTAGTACATATTCATCATAGCTTTATTGTTCACTATTATCAATGTGAAATGCGGCCTGCATCCAGCGTAACTAACACGTTTATCTGTTCATCTAGTGGGTTCTACTAGTGGATACAAGAACTTTAAGACCCCAGCGGCCATCTGTTCTGCGCGCTGGGCTATGTGGGTTACCTTTATTTACTTGATACGAGAGTAATCCCGAAGATAGCCCTCTCCGTGGCTCGTTGAAACACTAAACTTTTGTTATAAATACTGTATTATTTTAAATTGAAAATGATGTAGAATGAATAATGCTCTGACAATAAAATTTGAACGAACTATTGAAGTATCTTCTAACACCACTACTTTACATAGCGTGTACATATTTGAAATTTTTCCACTCGACTACGACTATGTAGTCGCGATTCAACAACTTTTGTACATATTGAAATTGAATCTAACGTGTCACCTCTCGAAAAATCCGATCTTCTTGCATGTTTTCACAGAAAATCACATTATTTGATCGTATCACGATGGTGCCTGTATCAGCTACAAAACGGTATTCATCACTGTGAACAGATTTAAGGTGGCCTTAACTAGCTATTACGTCAAAGATGCTCACGGTCTATGGTCATATTATGTAGTGTTCCGCAAAATATTGTTTTAAAACACTTCGCAGGACCCCAATGTCCGTGTCTATGACACTGCCCTCGTTGGAATATTTTTTAAAAACTGTTTATAGATTGATGTAATATTTTATATTTAATACATATGTGTTACTTTTTCCGAACCTTTGTATTGAAAAAAAACCTTAGAAGTCCGATTGTTTTTTTGTATTTTGAGATTATGAATAATATTTTTCATTTCGTTTTCTAGATACAGTATCACTCAAACTGTTCACAAAGCAAACACTATTATGCTTAAGTATTATCGTTTGGCGGTACAAAGTTGAATCCGGTCTTATAAATAATGTAACGGGACAAGTCGAGATTTCCGAAAAAGTGCATAATCATAGTTACTGTAAAGAAGTCAGCAAGCATAAGCATCTTGTTCAACTGCCAACTCAACCCGGTGAAGTTGTAAATGCTAACGGGCCAGGAGCATGTCTATATGTTGCAAAAATAGAGCTACGAGCAGCAATGTTATTTGGCCTTGTGAGTTTAAAGAATTTTGATGAATTGCTCGTAGGAAGTGGTATTGGGCGGGGTACATCACACGTACGGACGGCTGTTGGGACCGAAAGTGTATCAAATTGCGATAATGAGCTGGTAAATGAGGCGTAGATGGGCGCCCCCTCTAAGCGGACCGACGACACAGTCAAGGTTGCGGGAAGTTGCTGAATGCGGGCAGCCTAAATTTTATTATGACGATCTTTGGTGAAGGCCTATCCCTCGCGATGGTCGTCTATCGGTTATGGCTATGAGCAAAATACAAAAGAAAAACAATATTATATAAATGAACGAGGTATACCAAGAACGCTAACGCGGTGTTGTGTGAAATATCGTGTTTCAGCGTCCCGCGTGAAACGCTCCTCTCAACTTTTGCGTTTGTCATAAATTTATTTATTATTTTAATGACTAGCCTCTTACTGTTTACACTTTCTGATGAGCTTATAACGTAAGTAAGCAATACATATTCACGTAAGCACAACAATCTCTTACAGGCTAGTTCCACATCCGCAAAAGAGACTTAATATTATACTACAAAGTAAACAGGTAGAAGAATTAAGAAAAAAAGAAAAAGTAAAGTTGTATAATCACAATTTAAATTATTCTCCGAAAACACACTCCAAAATCATTTTTCATAATTTGCCAATGACGTCAGAGTGCCAGTCCATTTTACATCGCTTAATGTTTGTGATTCGGTTGTGCCTTAATTTTGGAAAACTGATATTGTAGTAGCGTTTTTCGTAGATAAAGATATAGAGGTTAAATTCTGTTCCGATAGTTAGAAGGCGCAGTGAACCTTTTTTGAGAGTAAGTTAGGCTAATCGATTATATTTTTGACTAGTTTAAAGAAAAATAGTGCATCAGTATCTTTATTTAATGACATAACTTCCATTTTATTATTTTCTTTCAATGCGCCGCCTTCCATTTAAGTCTATGCCTAAACCCAATTCGTTCATCCTAGTTTATATATATATGCGCTCCATTGACGAAGAGGCCATTTTCAGGCATCAATTGTTCAGAGAATAGGTAATCTGTACATCGATGCCTTGCGGCTATGCACTCGGTACTCTATGGAGGAAATCACGTTTATATTGTTTCAAAACATTTTAACCCTTGCTTGTTGTATCATAAGGTGCAAAACGGTTTTAACATATGTGGAATAGATCATACACGTGTCGTGTTTATTGTGGCGGCTTTGTTATGTTGATGTGAAGATTGTTCATTGCACTGAAATACTTGAAAAGTAATACATATGTGATTTAAAATATATTTTATAACAAACTAGTTACTAGTTTTTTTTTTTTTTTATTAAACTTTATTGAAGCACAAATTCAAATTTATTGAAGAACGGAAATTTTTGTCTAGGCAGAGTGGTTATACACAAGCTTTTATATGATTCACTTATCGTAAAGGGAAACCTCAACCCTGGACAAGTTTGTTCTAAGATAATGCACATTAACTCGAACAATTGAAACAAGAATTTTCGTCTTTAAAGTTCGATGTCATATGTCTAAAAATGTCTCTAAAAATAATGAATTCGGTGAATCTACGGATTGAAAATACCCATCCCACGTGCAGCAAATTTTGGTTATCGCGTCTAAGCGGTTGGTTCTTTTTATCGAAGCTGTAACAGTCTGGTAAAAACCAAGATAGGTTACGGGTTAGTTCAACTTTTTAAGGCAAGAACTCTCTGAGTGGCGCGGGGCAATTAGAAAGAAACATCCAGTAATGGCAGCCAGGTGTTCAACCGCCTAAGTCTTTTAATTTGAAAAGTTTCATCGGGCCTCTTTGTAATTATATCAGTTCCTGCAAACGAATATTCCTTCAGAGTTTACCTTCTACCCTTTAATTACTTTGTTTGTGTTCCTTATTAAAATTTTTGATTAAGGTTTGTAATAAGATTCGAATTAACTTTGAAGTCGATTACATAGATTAAAATAAGGAGCAATAATCAGGCAACTAGTAAAAATATAAATAATATTGTTTATTGAGATTTTATTAGGAGATACGCAGAAGAACCGACGTAGCTCGAAGAATTGCTTGACTGAAGTAGCACTAGACGGCAGACGTCAATTGTACAACTCATAGCCGTTAAACAACAAACACTACGAGTCGATAGACGCCGTCTGGGTGGATCGCAGGTAGTCACTGGATGAGGGCAGCGCAAGACTATTCATCATGACGATATTTGCGTTAAGCTTGTGCGTTGCTTGGCTGATATAAAGATGATGACATTTTTTAACAACATATTTAATAAATCACAGAGCTAGTGGTGAAAAGACTGCGTTCGTAATGCTCTAGATATGCCGTTTAGCGAAGATCACCAGTTGGAATCCGTGAAACAAAGATATAATTTACAGAAAAAGTGACCCAATCGGGCAGGCAGGTTAGGCAGTGAGAGTCACGATCATTTCCTTTGAAGAATTGACTAAATAGAGGAAGAATAAATTGAACTTTTGTACCTAATACATTTTAAAATTTTCAATCAAAGCAAAGATATTTCCAATCAGAAAGTTTAATCAAAATGCATGATGCAGCGGTGACCTGTATACGTCAGAAGCGGAGCCGATGTGGGTCATACGGGTGAGGTAATGCTGGATATCGGCGGTGCATCGGACAGGTAATCTCGCTTGGGCTACTGCAGCGCGGGTTTTGCGGCTATCTCTGCTCTATTGGATCAGAGATTATGCGGTCGGCTCTTTTGATTCGTCGTTTGTACGCTAACATCGCGATGCGACAACCTGTAATAGGAGTTTCGCCCGCGAAGTTGATAACTTGGGTTAGCTTTTAAATGGAATTGAAATGTTTTTGATTCAATCAAGACGGGAATTGCAATTTATTTTTATATAAATGTTTATGTTCTTTTTCTAGGTTGTTTTTAATTATCACACCATGAACTTGCACTTGAACTTATTTATAAATGAATCATGCATCCGCCCTTCGTAAACCTAATGACCGCCTAATTCCTCAAACAATCAATCCCTCTTATGGATGGAATTTCGTCTAATCCGTTCTTACCTAGTTCTTAGCTATATACAAGGAATATTCTTATATAATAAAAAAATATTCTTAGCTTTATGGTTGGAAGGATATCGTGGTCTGTCAGTACTTTAATATCTTTTGACAATTAAATTTATTCTCATTTTTAACTATTTAGATTCTTTACTTATAAGTTTTATAATGTGTGCTTTGATAACGCGGTTTATATCTTTACTATAGATTGTTGAACAAAAAAGGATAAGCAATACAAGTAAACATTTACGGAGCTTTTGTCATCTATTGTCCTTTCAAAGACTTTGAAGAGGGTTTTTTTATTTCTCATTTGTTATTCCTTTTAACATAAAATGTTTCTAGTCCACAAAAAATAGATTAGTGTGTTTTTTGCGAATATATTGTGACGAGAAAAGGATTATTTTACGGCGATACACTCACTCTTTTACTAAGCCGTGCAGCCTACGATTTTTAAACACAAAATTAGCGCAGCTTTGCTTGCGATTGCCTACTTGATAGTACGTCTTATTTTTGCACTATTATTATTAACTACAGCGCCATTAAAACAGTATACAGAATACCTCTATTTATATAGCAACCAATAAATAAGTGCGAAAAATAATTTCATAATCAATTAATATATATTTTCACGAGAACTAATTAACAGCGCAACTATTGTTCATATATTCATATTATTATCTAATTTGGATCAGTTATAGTAATCGCTTATATATACGTATTGAGAATAATGGTTGAAAAATCTAATTTAAATGAGGAATTGAATTGAGCTCAACTATAGTGATGTCCTTTAACTTAAATACGTGACTACGAGGGCTCTAAACTTGAGAAACTGATTTTGAAACAACTCACTATAAACTTGGTCGGAATAGTACTCATTGCGATTACTTTCACAGATATCCTTTATGTGGTAGTTTAACAAATTATTCCGCAGCTGAATCCATCATTACTTCAGCCGTAGGTAGTCCAGTGCTGAATATGGGCCTCTCCAAAAGATTTGCAATAAGATCGGCTTAAAACTGACTTGCATTATCTGTATTATCGCCTAAAAATCCTTAGAACTGTACTATGATTTTTTACAGGTTTGTGTTTGATTAGCCTTTCGCAACAGTTAATGAAGGAATTTAATAGTTTTGCGTTTTTTATACTTGATTCGTTAAAAAAGTTGTCTCGTCATTGTACCTTAATTGAACATTGTACGTATCTTATTAGTGTAATTCGCTATCGACATGTAATATGCGTGTCGGAACCCGAGCTTCGTAAGTACTGTAACAGAGTTAATCCGCGTGTGCGGATTCAATTGGATATACGGAAAGTCAATACTGCCGATGTAATACCGTTGCTCAAGCCTTTTGGCAAAAGACCGAAAAAACAGGGATGGAATCAAATAACTTATTTTTACTTTTTGTGATTTATTTATTTCTAGAAGTCATATGTGTTGTCGTTGTATTCAACAGTAAATATTTATGTTAATAATTGGCTGGATTAAAGATGGGTTCATTCATAGCGATAGTTTAAAAAAGGTTGCTAAAATACTCAATTGGTTGAATTTGCAACTCTGCATTCATTTGATATTTACGTCATCATAGCTAAATGTGTAACTAGCCTAAATAATAAAACAGTCAAATGCGGCCCTGGACATCACTTTACGTGTGACGAGGCAGGCAGGACGAACGCTAATTACCGCTTCAAATATTCAGCGGGATAATGCAATCATCTGTGTATGTATTTTAGCATTTTAAATTTTTTAATGTCGGTTTAGGTGTAAAATCTTTAAAGGGGTGAATAAATAGCATATTTGTAACAAAAAACTTTTAACCCTTCTTTGCATGATTTTTACTATTTTTTTAAAATAAATCAGGGTGATCTAATTAATGCTCTAGATTAAAGGAAAAATATTAAAAAAAATCCTAATGTGAATAAAAATATGTATTATGTAAAAAACAATATGATGGAAATTTACATCATCATGCAGTTTCACATATTTAGCCCGGTACTAATTAAATAAAAAAAGTTGTTTACTTAGTCTTCTTTTTTTAGTGATAATTCAAAAAACAATAATTATTTTATTTAAGCACCAATTGACGCCACATTTATTACACGTAATTGTAGAATAGACTTTACATTTGGGAAATTTGCACTGGGGTGACCCACCTACTTTTGGTCAATGTTAAGCACCATCTTTTCTTATGTCTTTTGGAGGTGGTGGAGCTGGAGAACCTTTTCTTTTTTTGATTGTAATTCTTCTTCTAGTACACTGGTACCAGGACGCCCTCTTTTAGCTGCTTTGGTGGTTCCTTTGTTGCATAGCACAAAGGACAATTCATTTCTGAATTGGCCCATTGTAAGCAGACTCTTTTTAGGTTCATCACTTTCTTGAGCATTTTTTTTATAAACAATCCAAGAGTTTATAATAGCAAGATCAAATAGATGAAAAAAATACGCAAATACCACTTTTTAGACCCCATTTTTATATGATTTCTGCCCAAAAAGCTATCCATGAGATCTACTCCTCCCATATGTTTATTGTATTCTTGGACAATAAACGGACAAGTAATATCAGTATGTATACCAGTATGATCTTGTGCTAGGAAATTTGATTACTGGCATGTATAATAATATACCAAAGAACTTATACAAATCATATTCTGTAAATGATATAGATGAACTGGGATTACTCTGTTTTTTATATAAATTTGTCTCCTTTAGTAATGTTTTGAAAAAATCTTCAGTGATAAAATGGTGAAAACATTGATATGGAGTTTCTAGGTGTGATAGACCACCTGAAGCAGCAGAACTCCCCAAGAAAGTAATTTTATCTGTGTCACACACCAGATTCCTTTTTTTCCAAATCAAGTTTCTTTTGTCAAATGGAAAACTGGGTGAAGACTGCAAATTAGATGAATTTGATGTGTGAGGGGGTTCTTGATCGTCTGGTTTTACAAGAGGAGGTTCAACGTCAGCAGTTTCATCCACATCGTCATCATCATTCTCCTCCTGCAACACTTATAATTTCATCAGCATCGTGGTTTTCATCATCGGAATCTTGGTCATTAAGGCCATCTTCTGAGAGCCAACCGCCTTATAACTTACAAAGATAATCTGCAATATCTCTTTCATTCAAGTTTCCCCAAAAAACAACATAAAATAAACATTTACAAAAAAAAATTCCCATACATTACAAGTGAAGTTACTGCATAGTGATGTAAATTTCTATCACAACGTTTTGAGAAATTCATTTATAGTGTTTTGATACAAATTGTACATAAAATAACAAAAACATGAAAACAAACCTTTTTTCCACTCATTTTCATTTTTTATTGTATTTTATATCTCCGTTTATTTCCATAAAACAATTTAAAATCTCGCTCCTTTCTTCCAGTCTCAACAAACAGCAGAATTACAAGTTCTAGGTCTGGTAATTCACAGTGAACTTTGCTATTTTTCGACAACCGCGTTTTGTTGTACGCAATAGTCGCTTAAAAAGTTGCGAGCAACAACAAATTTACGTTACAAGGGTTTTGAGTATCTTTTTTTGTTGACTAAATGTTATGATGGAAATTTCCATCACCATGCAAAGAAGGGTTAAGCTTTTATACCTATTTTAATTTAAAATGTATAAAGTGATCACTCTGAAATATGTGATCGTTTCTTCAATAAGCGAGGAAGAGCAATCACTCCAGGTAATACAAATCCTGTAGAAACAAACAGATAACAATAATTAAATTTTAATTTACAAGTAGTTTTTACTATATTATCATTACGTTATTTATATTCCAGGAACTATTTGGATAGTCTGTACAATACATTAATTGACAGCCGGAGAGCTGTATACTTATCATTTTAAAGCTTTTATATTTGTTATCAATCGTCTCGTACATGAATGTAAAATATGTCTTTATGATATTCGCGGTATAATTGACCTAACATTTTACTGACTAAAAATTAAAAAAAAAAGAAAACAAACTCAACTAACTCCGTTAAATAACCAATGTCAATAAGGAATTTTAAGTAAGATCGACATAAAATTAAGATTTTTAACTGAATAAAACTCAACAAAAACTTGCGCGGTGTAATACTTTATTAATTGACTTAAAAGGATGTCCTAAAATGTCTTAACAGTATTTAATATCGACAAAAATGTTGTACATATTTGTATAGATATATTTTATCATTGCTAAGAAATAGTAAGTCAGTTAAAAATTGTGTTAATGAAGTTTTACTTGGTATAACTGAATTTCATTTATAGGCTTTGGGTTCATTTCGCTGCGAGCATAACTGAAAACTAGAGAGGCCTTACACTTTCAACGCATTGGAGATGTACAAATCCTCAACGTCAGACGGTTCTATAGAAATCAATCATGATTACGTACGTATTTCTAGACGTCAGATGTGGCGAAAAGAAACCTAACTTCATCGATCAATTGCAGATCTAGAGCAATTGTTTTATTCCAGGACATTATACATACGTCACCGTTATCATCATAATTTCATCTATTAGACGTCCTATGTTGGACTTAGGTCATTAATATAGATTTCTAATAGGACCGGTAGGAAACATATGCAATGAAATAATTTAACATTAATGAGCCATATGAGCTTGCCTCTGACATTTTCTGGCAGCGACGCTACCAACGCTGTCATTGCGTCTCTTTCAAAACTTAATGAATCCGATATACGAACGAATAGAAAATGTCTCTTTCTTTGTGTTTAAACTTCAAAGTTCTGTTTTTGTTTGTGTAAAGGCTATCAAAGGTGATAAATATACCGTCAAAAATGACAATAAGTTCCGTGATTATCTTATGTATTAAATATTTATTAAAAATATATGTTAATTTTAATATTGAGTTTATATTACTTTTGTAGTGTTATATTTTTAAAAATTTTTGAATCATTATAGATTGTGAAGTAAAACAAAATAATTGCTCTGAAAGTATTGACTATATGAACTGGAAAGCTTGGTCGTATTGTAAGCATATATTAATTCAAGGAATAATTTTTTTAACTTTTTTTCGGTTTTAAAGTCCGCCAGTCATACGTGTCTTTGTGAAAATAATGAAAAGGGTTATATCGTATTTGCATTAATTGAAACACCTGCGAATTAGCGGCGAAACCGTCAACATTGTCGGAACTTCCCGCTTTACGAGAATCAGATCGGTAGAGCCTCTTTGTAGCCTATTTCAATTGCATTATATAGAGTACTCAGCGTCAGTATATACGTTAAAGAATGGTGTTTACAAAACACAAAGATATGTTATCTTACATATTAGTTAACAAAAAGAAAGAGAACTTCGCAACGCCTGCTGCATATCTTTCAGCGCAACGGTTCATTAAATTAATCACGTGTTGTTCATCTCACGAAGCAGCTTAATTACGAAGCTTTTTATACTAAGTAAGAATCTTGTAAGCTCACTTCATTAACTAAACTAACTTAAAGGTATCTACCTTATTTTCGCATTACCAAGTTTTTACTATTAAAAAGTTTGCCACTGTCTCATGTGCTTTGTTGAAACATTAAAGATTATTTGTATATTTATCAATAAGCGAACTAATCATCTCGATGTACTTATGGTTGTGATCGATAATAAATTAGCTTTGTAAGAGCATTATTTCGTTTCCTGAGAGAAACTAAAACATAAGTATCCAATTTTTGCACCGTTTTATAAAAATTACTTTCGAAATAAACTGCGGAATGTTTTTTCTAAAAAATTATCGTCTGTGCAATCAACAGGTGACGAAATCAACAGGTGCCGATTGTGTATGCAAACTTCGCTCTATACAGTTTTGTCTTCAAATGAAAACACAAGAAACAAACACGTCTAAACACTAATTGTTATCGGGAAGATATCGCCGTTTGCAATCAGAGCGCCCTTTAAACTTGACTTTTTGCGCTTTTCATCTGATTGCTGTTTCTATTTTGTTCACGGACAATAATGAGTAATTAAATGAAGAGAATTGATAGCATCGATCTTGATATATTCAATCTTGATTTATCAAATCTTGATATGATATAATGAATTGATAGATTTAATATAACTAAATTCATTATAGTACGAGTAAAACTAACATTACGTCGGAGATTTACAAGATATTCGAGTTATTGATTGTAGTTATATCTTCTGTCACCAACTGCAGATAATTTACACAAAAGCAAATACCTACGCTAGCAAAGGGCATCTGATTTAATACTTCTATTTTTAATAAGGTATTCAAAATAAATATTTAGACCGATTAAAAATAAGTTCTTTCAGTGACGCGGCGAATGTCTCGCTTTTAAAAATATATAATCGTTATAAAAATGTTTCAGGCAAAGGTAATATAAAATTGAAATAATGAACATATGAAGATAGCCGGCTAATCCAAGTACAACAATACAGTAATCCTATCAATGCAGCTCTGGAAACCCGTTCCGGAAATGAACTAATGTTCACTCTAGACGGCACTAAATCCTTCAGCAGGTTATAAAGAGATTACGCTGTTATAACTCTCGCTCGTATTTTTACTTCATACTAAATTATTACAAATTTACTCCTATTCAATCTGTATTCATGTAATCAGTTAATTTAATAAATTGATCTAAATATTGTTCATTTTAAGGATAACATTTTTAAGAACTTTACAAAAATTCATTATTTTAATGCTTGTTACGTGACCTTATCAGACAGTATCTTTTATTTTTCTGTACTCTGTTTTATGATAGTTAAAACTAGCAATAAATTTTGTGAAAAACCATTATTAAGAAAAAGAATAGGATGTTAAATATTAAGAAAGAATAATGAAACTGAATATGTTTATTAATTTTAAACTAATGTAAACCTTCCTTCATCAACATCATTCCAGCCGTAAGAAATCCACTGCTCAATAGAAGCCTCCCCTAAAGATTATTTATAAAACCGGGTTGAAAACCGCCTGCAGCCAACGTTATTAACAAGGTCATCTGTCCTTCTTGTGGAGTATAATTCCTAAGCTTCGCATGCCGGATCAGTCTTCACTCTAGACCTTTAACACCCCAACGGTCATCTGTTCTATGCACTATGTGCTATTGCTACTGCTATTGCAACTTTCCAATCGTCTCCGCTATGTCAGGTATTTGAAAGAAAATATGTACCAGGGGTGGCCAAACTGCGGCTCGCGAGCCGCATGCATACGATTATTATTGGCTCCGATTGACTGTAGAATTATTTCAATATTTTTATTTATATAATCTATGTCAATTTCAAGGAAATAGAAACAAATTACTGGTGTGAATAATTATTATTATTATTCCACCGTAACATTAGCAAAATCTTAACACCGATCATAATTAACTAACCGGCATTTTAAGTACATATTATTAGAAGTACTGTTATATACGTGCGCCGTTATATATAATTTAAAAACATAATTAAAAAAATATTCGTTTGACTGTTTTAAATGCAATTTAAATTGCGGCATGTGAAAATTTTCAAATTTCGCATAATGACTCGAAATATCAAGGAGCTTGGCTAGCCCTGATATTTACTATCAACTTTAACTACCTTAATCTCTGTAACCCGATATGATTTTGTTTATGTTAATAAAACTATAAAGTAATATTTTAAAATTTAATATAATAATAATTGAATATTTAATTTAGACCATGAAATTTTTCTCTGTAAATTAATGCCCCGTTGTACAGGGATTGTTGTGATTTATCGACATTTAACGTGCATGTCGCTGTCGCATTACGGTGACGTGACGTTTGATCGACATGCATTTTCCCCATGAGTCACTTCGACACGGAACTTGCGTGTCGTAATTGAAAAACTAAGCCCATAACTCCGCCCTTTCGGTGAGAAATGTTGCATCAATATTTAGGAAATGTTAAGCCTAATGTATTCTTTATAGCAGTTTATAGAAAAAAAAAATTGATTAAAGACAAACAGCTAATATACATAAATAAATATTATCTAATATATGTGTAAGTTGTACCGAGCATCAACACTCTCAGTGGCAGCGCTCACGCTCTTTTTCTCCCTTCTTCACTTCGCCACACTTTCCTTAGGCTAGGTACAGAGGTTTCGGTAGCACTGTAACCCATAATTCAAGAAGGGCCCAATCAACTTAGTTAACTCAATATTTTCGTTACGACAAGATGAAGGATCCAATGAAAGCAAATCTAGTAGAAAAATTGTTAGCATATTCGTAAAAACAACTTTTTTTTTACGTTTAAACCACAAGGTAAATTATTACAAATAACCGTAGCTGTCAAACAAATGTCGTCAATCAAAAAAGGGCGAGTTAGTTTTTACAAAGCGTAATCAATAAAAACAACAAAACTTTTTTTTTTTCAAAAAATTAAAAAGTTAGAGATTTCAGAATCATGTTTTATTTATATTTTTTTTCTTTAGGATTGCGTCAGGCTATCTTATAACAATGCAAAACTTTAAAAATATAAAAAAATAAAAATTAAATTGTTACTAGTGAAATGTAGTAATTGATGCATTAAGTTAAACAAGTGCGGTTAATGTATACAGTGTATAATGTAAACAGTATGCGGTGTTTATAATATAATTTTAAGTTGTATAAAAATCAAAAGACACAACTATGTATTTTTCCATTTAGCTATATTAAAACGGGAATGTACAATAATAGTGTTTCAATCAAGACAATAACATTAATACAGACGATTATTTGACTGTAGTATTTTTGATAACATTTCTCAAAGGGTTTTAGCTAAACTTGAAATAAATTCGTCTAGATTTATCACCGGACTGGCTGTATGTTCGTAGTACAATTTATGGCTTCATGAATAGTAGAATAGTAAAAGAGAATATTTAGGTCGCCATTTGATGACGTCAGGGCATTACGTCTTCTTTTTTTGTCTACATAGATTTTCATCAAAGAAAATGCTTGGAAGTAAATTGAAATGGATAGCATAAGTGGACATGGGAATTTGAATTGTTATCATAAGTTCTTGTTTAATGATTAATTTCACAATTTAACCTCTTTGGAATTAAAATGACATTTTGTCCCAAACTTTTGTTAATTTTATATATTGAATGTTTCAAATGAAGCTTATTTGTTACACATAGCTGCGTAGTTTATTATTCATTTGGGATAAAAGCTATTTTATTTCTTTGCTATTTAATACATTAGGTGCAGCTCGCACTGCGGAGTTTCCGACTAACGTTACATAAAGAACACAATGCTCTTCCCGTTCGAGCTTGGTCTTGACCGTGTCCTACACATCTCGTGGTTATTGATTCGCCGTGGTATGTACTGGCGCAGTTAGCTTGTTGCGCGTCACTTCTGCTACACGGAGCGTTGCGTAATCGCTGGCTGGGGTGCCGGTAAGCGTGGCCGTGGCGCTCCGGTGTGAAGTGACCTTTACAACTAGGTATGATCCCTCTGCACCAATACCCGATATTTATGCACGTGCAACTTAATAATAACTTGAAAGTAGTTATTATTTTTAATAGTAAAGTAGCAAGTAGGCACACTACCTACTCTGCTGGACATGGGCCTCTCCCATAGAATTAAATAGGAACGGATAGAAGCGGCTGGCATCCTGCGTTTTCTGCCGACCTTAAATAAGTCTAAAATTAAGTTTTTATGAATACCATCTATAAGGATTTAATTTTTTTATTGTTTTTTGACATCAGTAAAGGTAACAAAATATAAAAGTTCTTTGAATTTAATAGCTGTTCATGCACTTTGACGGTTACTGATTTTGAATATGGTATTATTATTATTTTCGATATCATGATTTTTTTGCGTTTATGACACGTGATTTATTTACATTTAACGTACGTAAAGTAAGTTGGTTCTTTGAGTCAAAGGTTTCGAATTGAATAAGCCGCGGTCGCCTCTAGGGTGTTCTTTGCACCCAGACACTTCATGGAACGTTCGCTTAGGCGACCGGAAATTCGTTATAGTTATTAAGAAAGAGTTTCAGTCTACGTTCTACCACTCCAATAGTCGAAACTGATTTTATAACAATGCTAGTGTTAACAGTAAAATTTTAATCTGGTAAGAAACCTAGTTACTTCCACGTTTACGTTCTTTTAAAGACCTTCAGTAGCTTTATGAATTTATTCAAATTATATTTGGTAATAAATTCTGAACAGTCGTGATTACAATTTAAAAATGAGACCGGTTTTGTTTTTCGTACTCAGTTCAGTTATTGTTTTGCTTTTGTTGAAATGAGTTGTGTATGTAAATATTGAAAGTAATAAAAATTCTTCTTTTTTTCGGAACTGGAGTAAGCAAATGGTCATATGCAAGTTACGAATCCGTGTCTGGGATCAATATTATTGTAACAATTTTGTTAGATTAAAGCAGAAATATATATCGTTAGTTATATTTGCGATGCGTTTCAAATTCATTAATCAAATATACATATAAATAAGTGTATAAACTTTTTTTTTAATTATGTAACCTAGTTATTTTAAGTACATTCAGCATCAAAAACTTAGAACTAATACCATATTTATTGACATACAAATAAAAAGATAAATTGAAGTGTAAGGACAATTGACTGTAATTCAACTTGTATTTCAAACTAATGTCAATATAAATGTGAAGTAATCTTCTCAATTAGCATTTCGTTATTAGCAAGATGTTGAAAAGATTTCCCCTCTGTAATGCAGATGAGCGTGCGCTCATGAAGTAGTTTATATTCTCTCTTAAATCCTTTTTTCATGGATCGTAAATAATTCAAGGCATTTGTTTTTCAGGTAACAGATCGTTTATATAATTTTAAACCTCCAATATAGAAATAGTACAGCCATAATCTCAGCCATCAAGCCAAGCTATGTAAATGTTACTACAGTGTCATTTTTAGTAATTATTTAATTATTAAAATTACTTAAGTAAAAAAGAGACGCTACTACGTCTGTAATTAAACTGAACTAATGTTTTTTTTAAAGACTACAAATTCCTATAAGTATCCTCTTGTTCAAAGTGTAATTATTTAAAAATTAGCAAAAGAAAAATTGCAAAACTTAATAAACCAATTTCTTGTGTTTTGACAACAATAAACTGTTTGCAGATACTTTTTAAAATTTAAACTAAAAGGTATGTTCTTTATCTTGAGTACACTAATAAAAGAAAAATAAAATGTAGCCGTGATCTTTTAAAAATGAAACAAGACGTACTAAAAATGAGAAATATGCTTGTTCCATCGCGTGGGTTGGTTGTAAGTTGGATTAACGTGGATTTAACCAAAAGAAAACTCACTACATTTTTATAACAATCATGTTGAAACATATTACATCTCTTAATATAGTTTTTAATTGAAAGCTTAGTCAAAATCATTATTTCAGTGGTAAGACGCCCGTTGCTGAAAAAATTGCTTTCTCGATTTCAAATAAAACCGGCATTTGGCGTCTTTTGACGACTGATTTACTAATCAGTAGATTAATATTAATAATACCTAATAAATTCTATTATAGAATAGTCTCGAATAATGAATTCTAACTTGAATCAACTTTACAGAATCTACTAACATATTTAGTGATTTATGATTTTTCATGTTATTATTAGCCAATATATAATTTATATATATGTATAGCACGTGATTTAACTGACATTTATGTATGAGAAAATAGCGTAATTGTATGAGATGTATAAATTTAAATGTCAATGAATGGTTCACAAATCAAAATTAAGATATTGTTGGATATACGTCTATTTAAGACAATAAAACTAAGTTCATCCATAGACGAATCCATTATGTCGTATGTTAATTCTGATATATACTTTTTTTTTCATCGTGTCTTAAATATTTAAGTTTTAACTTTAGTAACTTTTTCTGTAGAATCGTAACACGATTCTAAACAACTTAATTACAACTACAAATTATCGCATAATTGGATCGGGATACAGACAGGGCGAACGACAATCCGGCCGTATTGTATAATCTACTGCCCTAATAAAGTTGATCATTTTGAGAGCACCCCGTACTCTGATGAGCATTGTCTGCCTCGCTTTTGTACGACGCTACCCCGTTTCCGCTGTTTGTTATATAGTTCGGCTCCCCTATCTCCGTTAATTAATTTACCGGGGTTAAGTTGTAACATTGTAACATGTGTCAGTTTTGTTACGTCTTGTTACAGTTCTAATGTCATTTAACTCTAGTGTACGTTTGCTGTTTAATTATATTTTGATTGAGCTTGTTTATTCAAACCACTTTGCACTGTATCTTAACAGATTCAATCTTTTTATTACTTCATCAATAGCTAATTTATTTGTAATTTAAATGAGTATTAGGTATTAGGGTAAACATTCTTAATAATCGAAGCCATTACATTCGCTATAGCGGTAGTAGTGTGTGGGGCAAAGTATTTGAGCTGGTCAAACAGCGGTACTTGCCGAGCTAAGCTCATAATGGAACAATGTGTTCGTAAAGACGTCAATTGAGAAATCCTGTCCGCTTTCGAGGTTTGGTTGCTATGAAAGTCCACCTACAGTAAGATTCATTTGGCAGCGAATTGTATTTACTGTAATAAAGCTTAGGATTTCGTATTACCTA
Source organism: Battus philenor (assembly GCF_028537555.1). NCBI lineage: Eukaryota > Metazoa > Arthropoda > Insecta > Lepidoptera > Papilionidae > Battus > Battus philenor. The sequence goes on along the minus strand of NW_027181689.1, from coordinate 6,851,093 downwards.
CGATTATGAAATATCCGTCATGAGCAGCAAACTTCTTTGTAGCTGAATGGGTCATCAGTTTAGACTACCCTTATAATGGTTCTACTTGGTCTCGGTACCAGGTAATATAACGAAGCTACCAAGTACAAGCGACCGCTTTATAGTATAGTGTAACACGACGATGAACAAAAAAGTAAAATAAATGCATACGTATTCTCTACGGAAGGAGTAGTGTATTGTCTCATGTGAAGTTTTTGCTATTTGCGGCTTTTACAGCTTCATTGAAACGAGTTCACTGAACGGAGGGGTCCGTGAACTATATAAAATTAAAGGATTCGAGTTTCCGAACCCGTATCAGCACTCGGCGGGAGGACGAGGAAGTAACACAGGTAGAGTAGTGAAAAAGTGTCATCGTCTTTTCAGCTATAGGGTGCCTAACTGGACATCCCCCCCTACAAAGACTTCCAATAGGTTGGAAGCGCTCTGCTCCAAAACAAAGTTTATTATGATTATATTATCGCCGGTACTTGTGAAGAGAGAAAGAAGAGAAATTTAACTTTCTGGAGCCAATATTACCTACCTTTAAGTCGTAAATTAGTAGGAAATGTGTTTTTATTTTAACGCCCGGGACACACAGATAGTGGCCGTGCAACATTTTTTAATAACACATCTCTAAATTGCCCATAAACGTGAATATACGCAATTGCTAAAATGAAACTTACACAAGCGATGTCGCAATACGTTAAGATAAAAAGCATCCATGTTGCACAATTCAAATTGTTAATCGCAGCCATATTTCTTGACTTATACCTCAACGCCAGGTGCCTGGAGCATCTGCCCGCGTGTTTACAGAGATATGCACGCCGATGTGTGCGTCTCGTGTATTTATTACCAACACTAACGTTATTATTATTCAAATAAGGTCATCATGATTTGTATCACAAATTGAATATACGTCGCAGCTGCAGTATTTGGAATGTGATGAAGCGCGTCGTAGACTTATGAAATACGCCGAATCTCGACGACAAACGTGACATAGGATAAACATATAAAATATAACTATAAATGCATGAATATTAAGAAATGTGTGACGGTTGGATGCAAGCCGTATGTCGTCTTTTATCGCTAGATGACTTAACTGGTAACTTAAATACTTTTTTAAAAAAAACGAATGGTTTTATTCGACGTAGGCCTACGGATAATCATGATTCAGTGCAATTTTAACGTCAAAGGACTGTAGGCATTTACACTGCCAAACGATTCAGTCTTGATATTTATTGAAACTTGGCTTAACACGCCGGCGATTTTTAACACCACAATGAATGAGATATTATAAAAGAAATGCTTTTTACCAAGCCAGATTATCGCTACATATCATAAAGTAGAATTAAAATATATTACAGCTTTTTCTAATATTTGCTAAAATAACAGAGTGAAAATTGTTTACGGTACTTGTTTAATTTTGAGCTCATAATTTCTTTTACAGTTTCAATTATATTTCTGAGTTGCTTATATATGTTTTACGAGTTTGAATGAAATGAAGAGATTCGTAGAGATGATTAAAAGTAACCGACGTAGCTTAGCGGATTGTCAAGTGGCAGTGGGCCGACTTAGTCCAAAACAGACAGCCGTTGGGTCTTTATTTCTAAACTCTGAAGAATAGACCACAGATTGGCAAGTGTAGCTTAGGATGTCTGCCCACAAGGTGGATAGACAACCTTGTTAAGGTAGTCAGAAGATGCTGGATACCAATCGGTCCAGTGAATGAAATTAGTTAATCACCTTTGAGGTGCAAGAGGCTAGAGTTTATACTTGCACATTAACTGTACACGCAAGGATATATTTAAATAGTTTCATAATAATAAACAAAAACAGTACAATGGGCGGTCTTATCACACGAGGCAATCTCTTACAGACAACCATAGTATTTTTTTATAGTATTAAAAAAATATAAATAAATAATGGGTAGTTAACGTGTACAAAATATTCTTATATACAAACGTACATACTTAAACATACAAACGTATGTAATATATACTTATAATAAATAAGGTACATTACATTTTATAAATATAATACAATAATAAATAACAACATCAAATTGATTTGGATCGCACTTGCCGCAGAAAGAATAAAGAAATAGAGAAAGAAAAATAAATGAATTAACGGATAAATAATCATAGGTCTAGTAAATAGTTTTTAACCATTTTCTTAAATACAGGTAATCAATTATTTAGCACGTCTTATATTCAGTGGTAAATCATTCCACAATCGAACAGCCTTTATTTACAGATTCACTTATGTTCGAACTGTAATGTTTATATATCAGGTGAGTGTCGTGTACGTATTTTCGTTTAGTTTCTAAATCTTAATTGGACGGTGGTCTATGTTGATATGGCCTTGCTGTAACCATTTTCCAGTCTACTGGGTGGATGACAAAGGGATGAACAACAATAGCACTGTCCATCGACCCGTTTACGGCGTTGGTTGGGGTCAACTTCGTACGAGAGCTCAGTTCGATGTTTAATTAGCTTTGCCGTAAGTAAATTATTTAATCCGAGCGCTTTTGTGAATCGCGCTCACTTTGTGTCGTGCATTGACGGAGTATTTGGCTAAATGAATGAACATGAGTTTGTGCGTGGAATTTAAAAGAAAAAATTGTATGTGTTTTTTTAATTGTGTGGGTGGGACATGAATTTCACAAATTACATCAATTCTTAAAATATTAACAACTCGAAACGCATTATTCTTTCACTGTTTTCGTTTCAATTTAAATCAGCATGAACTGCCACGGCAGTATATGTAATTTATTAAAATGACAGTCGCGCCATCTGTCGAAAATTGGTCATACCAACTAAGAAACCTGCGGGGGCTCAGGAACTACGACTTTGCCAAAGATCACATGATCAAATGAATACTTTACGATTGTATGAAGGACATACAGACAAACACAGTAGATTTTGTACAGTATATTTATTTTCGAATTATCGGAATGTTATAATAAGTTTGGTAGTGATTGTAGTGTCATCTTGGAAAAAATTGCGATAGGATTTAATATTTTAACTAATGTTTGTCTAAATTTTTATTAACAAAAAGTAGTTTATGAAAACGTCTACATAAATCAACGTCAAATTTAAATCAGGTGTTATAGCACGTAGTGGCTACTGCAATATACTTTAAAGTTTATTTATATAAAACTACACACTATCTTTTTATGTCACTTTCCACATCTAAGATGTGTACAAACGTCGTCAGATTTAGATCCACCACGTTAAAATCTTGAAAAATCTATAGTGTATAGATGGTATTCTCTAAAAGTGTCGCTTGATTGTTTATACCCTTAAGTAACAAGATGAGTAAGGTTCTCATTTATTTTGTTTAACATCGAGTTTGCTTTCACTGTAATGGGACATGCACTTGTATCACTCTTGTAATTTCACTAACGACGTTCCTTCAATTAGTGATAAATGAAGCATGTACTGAATTTAATTTATTACTAATTGTCCAAAAAAGTGATGGTTAAAGAACATATAATATTGCCTATTAAATTGTTCGCTTACGTCAACCACATTATATTAAAGGAATGCGTATTTATTCATTTATTCATGTTAATAACATGGATCCACAAATGATCATTTTAAGTGACCTCTTGCATACGTCGTGAGTAGAATGCCATTAGTGCTCAATTTGCTAGAAACTAGATATATATTATTATTATTATTATTTTATATTTCCCTTATAAGGCATTGTTCAATTTAATAATACGAGGGTTACAAACGCGCTCTGATCTGCAAAGAGCCCACAACAAACTCAGAGGGGTATTTTTTCGTGGACACTTTTACAATATTCATAAAACATTACATAGAGCAAGTTATTCCCAAGCTCTGTTACTCCTTAAAAATTTAAATTATAACAGAATTTTTTTCACAACTTTTTCTTTTATGAAGTTCTTAACTTATTACGAGATAATTTGTACTACATAACAAAGAAGCATACATATATATATATATATGTATATATAATTTTATTATACATTAATGGGGTACAAAACAGTGTAATGAAGTAATAAGGAAAATAAATAAAATAAAATATAATGAAAATTTGTATCCAAATTTTTTATCCAACGAAAGTTACATTTGGAAATGTAAAGTCAGTTGGAAATTCGAAATCGAATGCTTTGTAAAGTATTTACATCTTATACGTATTTATACTCTTGTACATAACAAGTTAGGTATATGCAAGATTTTCACAAAAGTATCTTAAAATTTAATGTAAACAGTTACCTCCATACAATAGTTGAGATAGTGAAACTGTGAGTTAACCTCGATGTATTATTGAACCCGTATCTACAATGCCCTGTTACAATACGTTTCTGCGATCGTTTAGTGAAAGTGCATTATTATTCGCCTGCAGTCTGTCGCACAAAACTACAGTTTTAATTATATTATTATTTAACACTTATGCATTGATACTCAATCTTAATGTAATATACGGTTTAATATAATACATTATATTAATTCAATGGTCAAAATATAATCAATGTTTGTTTTACTTGTTGAATATTAGGCATTTGTATTTATCACTGTAGTTTTATAAAGAACGAAAAAAGTGAAATATTTTACTTGGGTCGTCTATTACATGAATAAAATCTGAAAAGACTAGTCGACCTTACACAATTGTTAACATTGGATTTGGTCCAAAATGTAGCTACATTCCTAGAATTGCCTTTTAGATCACAAAAATTCTTTTGAAAGATGTCTAAATTCTTTTCCGAAGAAAAACGTGAAATGCTTATTAGGCAATATGTTAGTAGTAATAAAATAGTGTCTTTTGAACAAGAAACAAATTGATTTCGTTATTAGTTTTGTTATTTTCCGTTTTAATTTGTATTTTTCTCATTTGAAATTTCTATAAAACTTAATAAAAAGTAATACATCTTTTCAACAATCTTCTTATAAAAATCAGAAGCCTTTGAAATGACCTTACTACAGATTACTGTATAAATATCGATTTATTTATTACGTGTTCTGGTGTTTTTGCAAAACAACATATTTTGGAGTTCTTTCTTCTTATAAAATAGAAATATTTAATACAAAATCTTATAATGTTTTGTTCATCTTTACCGCTATGTTTATATTGTTGCGAAGTCAGACCTGATTTCACATTAACTTATTGTAAAAAAACCTATTTGATATTGTACTCTGGCTGTACCATGTTGTGTGTACCCTATTTATAGCAAAGCCCAGGCCTTCTGCGTATTGTAAATTAAAACAAAACTGTGTTTTTTGTGATTTGCTTTTAATCAATTAAATTTATTTTTAATACACTAAACTTACATGTATGATTCTAATTAAATCCACTGGCTATCTCCCTCGTGTTCAGCTACATAATGTTTGTTTATATTATAACACATTGTCTGTGCGACATCCCCTCGCGTGAAATATTGCTAGTTAATAAGAGGTGACTCCAATTAAATAGAAAACGGTATTTACACACTGTATACGAAGCAAATAATTTTTGAAATACTAATCTTCCTTTATTTTTCTTTATTTTGTTTGATAAGCAGTGGATGTCCGGTGGCTGAATTAACGATTCCTTAACGATTTTATAGTACTTTACAGTTTTATTTGTTCATAAAAATAGTTCAGTGTTTGCCTTTTACCAAATTCTTATAAATAACGATATTTATTTAGTATAAAAAAGATTATTAGACATATAAAGCTTGTAAAATAAAATAATGAACAGATACTAAACAAGCTAATATGTAGTAATTCATAAAACTGGAATCTGTGTTGACATTATTTGCAGCTACTATGCGCCTTCTTCAATCGCCAAACAGCTATGTTTATATTTGGATTTCAGAGTCGTAGCTTTTTACGGTAAGAGCCTTTAATTCTCACTAGCTACAGCGACCGTGGCCGATTAAGATCACAAAAGGGGATATTGTGGGAAAAAATTCCACCATGCAGAGTGGACATCCAGAAGATTCCAACCACCCCTCTCCTTGAAACTAAGAAGGCTATATTTTTAATATATTATTGGTTACCTTTTGTTATACTTAAATATTGCAGACATATCTGTAAACACCTGATGAAGAATGTGCTATAAAACAATGACGTTTTGGTCTTTTACTTTTAAACAAATGTATGTCGATCATGTTCATTAACATTTGTCTTCAATACCATCATTCCAGACTAAGGACGTCTACTGTTGGACTTAAACTTATAAACCCTATCAATTTTGCTGTGGTAGTACCGGTTGTAGGCAAAATTTTCCAGACTTATAAAAGGCAGAAAAAAAATTGCGCTTAATTACCCGAGAATTGACTCAGACCACTAACATATGCAAAAAAATGTTGTTATAAATCTCTTTTACTATTTGCTTGTTTATTAACTTAATTACAGTATCGAGTATATGGCTGTGCAAGTAAGAAAAACTCTCGAAATATTTATTGAATTTATTGTCATATGAGTCAACTTAATCTAAAATTAAGGCGTGAATGAAGAAGTAGCAGAGATGCTAGTACATTTGGGAAGCTTTTATCTTTGCATTTGAAATTTATCACTGCAAAGCCGTACGAGTTTATAGTTCATGACAAAAGCAGTGCCTTGCAAGATTTTAAAGTCAGACTTTTCAGACTATACCGGGTGTTTGGTTGTAGGTGTGAAGGCTTCAATGAATGTATAGCTCATTTGTCAGTAAAAATTTAAAAGCTTTAACACTTATTTCCAATCACGCTTTATAATTACTCTAAAATATGTTACATGTAATATATTTTCTTTTCGAATGCGACAGGTCGGTAACTTAAGGCAGTACGAACTGTCAGACACAGTAATCAAGTTTAATGTGTCAAATTTTAAAAATGATTTTTTGTACTATATCACGATGACTTCAATTAAAATTGTAATAAATAATGCGTTAACAGAACGAATGGATTTGTGTCTCCTCGACAAGAGGAAAACTCCATTATGCTAAGCATGTTGTATACAAAAGTCTATAAAGTATTTTGAGTAACGCAAGTACTCTCAATGAAACTGCTTTATAAGTCACGTAGCTTTAAAGAACTTTAAAAAATACGATATATTTTCTCTGAAATATTGTTCTGCGTAGAGACTTTTACACTGCGTGGTCTTCTATTTATATAAAACTTGAGCACTCTGCAAATGCTTTTACACGCCCTTTACTAAAGGATCATCGCTCCGCTCCCTCATTTTAATTCTTAATACATTCGCTCGCTAAAAAGAGGTTGTAAATTGTCTAAACGCTTTACCGTCATCTCTGATGAATTTTACATTCTAATTACAAGCTAACGTGGTATGGTGCTCTTTAATGATTATTTTTAACACTAGTGATAGGATATTTACCAAATATTATATAGCTAAAAAAGTAGAGAGGAAGCCACTGTGAATTATTAATTGATAAATTAAGAAAAATAACACTAACTCTTTAGGAATCTACTTTATAACAATCAAGTGCAGCTTGCCGCTATATTCGCACGTAAAATGATTTTTATACACTTTATTCCGTAACAACCTAGCACTTCAACTTAAGATAAAAATGCGTCGAAATATCCCTCTCCTTTTCATAACACATTTAGTTTTTGTGGTAATAATTTGCAATCATCCCTGTGTATCTCTATCTCCCAGGATTATTCTTGAATGGTGGCCTTATCCTAAATTACAGGTATAGACGACTTCGTGTTGGTAAATTATTAGACGGTTTCTGGCTGTAGAGAAAAACAAAAACATAAATACCGCCGTCGATTTAGATAATTCAAATTTAGATAAATTAATTGGTAATCGTGAGAAATGTGACTATATTTTCACACGTTAAGCATTAAGAACTTGTGAATTAACCTTCATAATTAATTGTTTAATTAGTTTAATTTCACAATTACAACAATCTAAAAATGTCTTCCGTATATACGACTCCGAAATTAAATTTGTAAATTCCTTTCTTTCTTATCGTGTTCCGTTTTATTTGTACAACTCAGCCGCCATTTTATTCGTGATATCATAAAGTCGGCTTTTTGATGTCGGATTTTTTAGACAGACATTTAGTTTTTTCAATTGCACCTTTAAACGGCGACAGGTTCATGTGCTGTGCGTTTATTTTTATTATAAATTTGTATATTTTGTTTATATGAATGTTATCTTCCCACTTATGGAGATATATTTATGCTTATTATTTATTAACTAATAAGAAGAATTATTACTTTATCGCGTATTCACTACAAATATGTCGGAGACATTTCCCAATATTATTTATCAGGTTCACAAAATATACCCTTACACTTGCTTACCCTGAAATAATCAATTTTCAAAAATTACTCGATTTCAAATCACACTGACGTCATCACCGTATCAGTCGATAAGCAAACTGCAAGGAAATATTAATAAATAAATAAAAATAGAGAATTTGTTGCGAAACATGTTTAATTACATACCGCCTGTTTAAATGACTTTGTGAAAGCCTTTGTGTGGATTATGTTTCGTGTGTAATTAAATGAATATTTCCGTAACTTAGGATAATTATTGCGTATATGTGAAATTTTAATTTCATGCTAATAGGCTAATAACGAAACTTGGTAAAAAAATTTTTTGGTTATCCTGACCGTATCCTTCTTAATGTTTTCTTAAAGGTAAAAACTACAATATTCATAAGATTTTTTTAATGACAACCCATTACCGATATTCAATAAGTTTAGGTATAATTTACATCAATTTTGACATATCCATTCGCGTCTAGTCGTGGCGAGTTAAATATTCGAAGAAATGCTCACGAAGGAACGTGAAACTCCTTTGTAGTTTCAATCTTAATGTAACGAGATAATTTATTTATTTATTTATTTAACAGTTTATTGTACACAATAAAAACACTAAAGTAACAATACAAATATAACTGACACAACAGGCACTACTTATTTCTAACCAGAAATTTCTTCCAGTAGGCCTACAGAAGGAGATTCATAAAAAGTAAGGCAAACACAACGTGCACAATAATTAAATTGAAATATTTACAATAGATACGACTTTTGACCATAATTACATACTTAACATGAACATAAATGTATACTTACATATTATATACTTACATAAATAAGCATAATAAATAATATATATACATAATATAAGCATAAATACATAAATAACATATATAACTAAAAATATTATATATACTAGACAACTAGCGATAAATAGTGCTCTTTGACTCGCTTTTTAAATATATGATGAGGTACGAAATATAAACACTGTACGCAAGAGATAAGATAAATCTTAAGTGTAGGTACCAGGATCACATCATTCCGCAAGAGATTGCGATCGCATAGTAATTGTAAAAACGTTCCGGGGCTATTGAAATGCCGTCAACGTGCGACATTAGCGTCGCATCACACGCCAGATAAACTGACAATAGTGCTATGAGTATGCGCCACGAAGCCCCTTGGCCATACTCGACGATGCTCGTTAATCAATGTACAACAAAGAGGCCCGCCGACTGACGACCCGAAACAGTCCATGGACGCTAAGTGAGGAACCGGGCCAAGTGGTACAAGTTTCGTGGAATACTTGAGTACGTTAGTTGAAGGCTGCGAGGCAGCTTGCCAACGAATAGTTTATAAATAATCCGGCTAAATTAAATTGGTTCTTAACTTAATTGTGTAGCGGACGTATGAAGAAGTAACAGCTGCATGCAACATTTTCGGCTTAGTAAAGTTTTTTAATTAAATAGAGTTTTATCAATGGTATGATAAAATATCGATATAAAACATAAATTTTAATCAAATTGCAAGTTTAAAAATATTGATAAAATTTTGTAACACGTCTGTGTTATCCTGTGTGTCATGATAATAATTTCAGCCGTAGAACGTACCTTGCAGACTGTAGAACGTCCCCATATTTTTTAAGGTCCGGTTAGAAGCGGTCAGCATCCAGCATCTTCCGACGAAAAACACGTGCTTAATGTGTACAAAAACCACTTCAATACTTGCGTTCGAATAGGCGGTCGTTATATACATCACTAGCGAAAACATTAATTTTGATTTGAGTACAATGTTCAATTCTGATCATGTTTAAATTACTTTAAGAGCCAATTTTTACACCTGTTTTTTTATAGTTATGCTAATATTTTTCGATCAGTTTTTAAGCAAAAATGTAAATGCTTACTAAGAGAATTATGCGATTTTTTTATTCTGTCCCAAACTTCAAATTATAAAAATATTTTCATGCGTAATTTATTTCAATATAAAAGTTACACTTTTTATTGGTATTGTAGTACAAAACTTATCTTAATTATTTATTGGAAGTGTTGACTTAAGGCATAATACAATCATCTATGACATTTCAAAATACCATTTTAATATTTATTTTATAATATTTTTAATCGAATATTATTATAGACAATTCCTAAATATCCTTAAACATGCCGGCGGTAATAAAGAAAAAGTAATTAAAACAAACACATACCATTACACATTTTGATCTCAAACAAAACCAATAGATATTTTTGAGTTGAGAAAAATTCACAACAAAAGAATGAGTTCGCACCATGCGCTTTAAGTACTGCTGAAAAATGAAAAAAATAGAAAAGATCGAGCAATCTCTGCACAAACTCTCACATTTCAATTTGTCAGTACGTTAATTGGCGTTAACAACAAAAACAATAGGATGTAAAAAAGGATTTGTTTTGACGAAATGTCACTGTCACATTGGAATTATAGATTCAGCGATTGGTTGGGGTAGAGCATGTGCTCTAGCCGAACCTTGGTGGTACAAACCCAGGACTAACGACGATGTTTAGTTAAGTTATTAGTGGTCTTATTCAAAGGCGCCGTATCGTTAAATATAAATTTTTGAAGAATTGGGCTGCTGAGCTTTTACATGGTGGAAGAGCACTTTTGTAGATGCTTCATGGATTGACTAGGGCAGGAATTATAAAGAAATCACTATTCTCATCGCTAAAATGATACTATTTTGTTATCACGAGTTTTTTTCTTTCAAGAGCTACGTAAATGGAGAAAAAAAATACTCGAAACCATCTATTACCCATACAAACGTCGTTTATGTAGTTTGTCCGATACATTAACTGCGTATTTAAAATTGCCACCAAAAAATAATGAACATTTCAGATAAGCTAAAATATTAATAATATAATTCCTAATTTCAATTAAATTTTCCATGAATACAATTTACCATCAAGCGAATTATCGACACAACTTATCATTTTTTGGTTAAAAATGAACTTGTTCTTCAGTGATAAAATACGCGTTAGGATTCTGTGCATACCTATTTTATGTGTACACAAGCAAATGAAAACATTGTTATATATTCCGCACGTTTGTAATTAATTGAAACTAGTTGCCGCAACGTAGTTCGATAAGCATTTCACTTACAGCAAATCGATATGGCTTCAGGCAACGGATGCAAGCAACGCGCTGAACTTATAACCGCTTACTTCCTTTGAACGTGTACTCGATAGAAAATAAATAATATTCAGTGAAAATAAATAAGGTATTAAAACCTTTGCGAACAGGCTGGTGATGTTTATCTACAAAAGATTGGAAACCATTAAAAGAAGTAATTCGCTTGAACTGGCACACAATGCGTTTACATTATTTGCAAAAGTGGAACGCATCCATACGACGATAACAGTAGTAGGAAAAGGTGCAATATTTATAGTAATAAGTTTAGAGTTCCAGGTGTATTTCACACATAAACAGTGCTTCAAAACCAATATCACGCTGTTGTCTAATATTTCAGTGGAGTCTTCTAATTTTCTTATACTCAAGTAATCTGTTTTAGCTATATACAGGATGGTTGGTTATGGTTATTTAAACTTTAAAACGTTGAATATGTAGATGCTTTGCCTGAAAAAAACTTTAAAACTTGTACGAATATTCCTAATCCCTGTATAAAGTGTTCATTCTGAAATATGTTACATTAATTAATTTTTGCTATTGGAATGCGATCGAACAATAGCTTTTGCCAGTACAAAATCTGTAGGGACAGATAACAATGTTTAATTTTTATATGTAGCTTTTTCTTTCTATATTATCATTTATTTATTTATTTTTTTAAAAAAAACATTGGTTTTTGAATATAACGTATAATACAATAACTGCATGCAAATGACCTATAAATTCAACCATTTAAAGCTTTTATACTTATGTATGCCTTAGCCTGGATGAAATTTATTAAACTTTATGACTATTGATACTTTTGGCGTTCATGCGTTGCTTTTATTTTGTTGTTTAACAACTACGTAAATCGGATAACAAAATTAATTTATTAATGTTACATATAATTAATTAATGAACTGATTACTCCGATTAAAAAAATTACCTGCTTTACTGGCCTATGTCCAGCGGTAGAGGTTGCGACTGAAATATTAATGATGATGGTGATGAATCGGGTATATAAATGTAAATGAAAAACAGTTGAATCTTTAGGTTGTTTAACAGTTCTATGCCATAAACGCGTCCCGTGAGGCACGCCGTTGGTCTGCCTCTCGGTATGCTGTGTTCGTCGGTGAAACTGTGCTCGCACAGCCACGCATTAGGAATGCAAGTAAAAGTACCAAGGCGCGCGGCCGTAGCCGTTATGGTTTCTTTTAGAATATTGTAGCGTTTTTTTTTTTTTAATTTTTAAATATTTATATTAATCTCGATGTTTGAGTCATTAACTATTGTTGTAAGTACTTAATTATTGCCATACCGTATTCGTACTGTATTGCCGATGATATCGCTCACTATCCGGTGAAGGTTTTCTCGAAATTATCACTAAAAAATTAATGAAAATATTATCGCTTAACACGTAATAATAACAGGGTGCATCATAACTATCATTTCAGCTGTAGAATGTCCACTGTTGGACATACAGCTCTTCTATATCTTCAATAGCACCAGTTGGAAGCAGCTTGCATCCAGCTTCTTTCAAGTACCTCAACAAAGTCGTCTATGACCTTGTGGATGGGACGTTTTACGCTGCGCTTAGAGGGCGCCGGTCTCCACTGCGCTTAAGGCCCCCACAGCCATCTGTTCTGTGAGCTAAGCTACTTGCCCACAGACACTTAAGGCTTTCAATCGTCTAGGCTATATCCCATGTTTTCGTTCTTCTAAGGATCTCTGCGTTCCTTTATTGATTTCAAAGAAAAACCGAATCGAAACAGCTCTCTCCGTAACACACATTGCTCATTGTCAGGTAAACGTAAAAACTAAAAAGTTTAACCGTACATAAATATATAATGGATCGCTATTTCTCTTGGTCAGCTCATAGCTTGAAAATGACTTATCCAAATTTATTTATGTTTTTATGGCTTTTTAGATGGTACTTATGGGAAAAATTGGTTGAAAAACTTGAATATGTTTATAAAATATACCGATTATAAAAACATTGTCGCTTAACAGATGAACTAGTCAATATCTGTAGATCAGAAAATTTATTTATATAGTGTGATGTGACATCAATAATTGAAGTGATCAGTCTGAAATATGTCTTGACAGCTTTCACAAACATTTCAGAAGCGTAGCGATAACGTTTGCAGGGCATAAGATGCCTTAAAATTGATCTTACGGGTTTACCTTATGCCTTAAGGGTTATCTTAAATTTATCTTATGCTTAAAAATAATTTTAATCAAACTGTAACATTAACTGTAATTATTCTTTAAAACGTTTTATACAGCGAATATGGCTACACATGAATGTTTTGAACTAACGTATTATGTCTAGTGCAGGCCTAGATTAACCTACCCATGTGGTAAATGGCTGAATAATTTTGTTTAATTAAACTACAAAGGCGTGTTAATTACATTTATGCACATACTCTGCTATAGAAATGTATTACGATGTTTTGATCTATTGTAGCAATTTAGTATTGATAATTTTGTAAAAAGATTTAAATAGTTAGATAGATAATATTTAAAAGTACAGAAAAGAAGCAAGGTGAAATAAACCGTGAGAAAATAAAGTTTTATAGGTAAATCGAGTTGGTACAATGAAGAGTACTTGTGAATTCAAGGTGAAAAGGAATTACAAAGTCGCATCGCACGTGCAATGAAAGGCAAAGTGCAAGCGAGTGTGGACCATTTTTAAATGATCGCCGTTTCTTAGAACTATTAATTTAAACGAAACAATTTAAAAATTATCTTAGGGCAAGATTGATTTAGAACAAAAAATTTAAATTAAAGGAGAGAAACGTGCCTGGGATCATGCCGATTTTCATGTGACGAATAAGAGATTTATGATAAAAATCGAAAATAAGAGGTATCGTGTCAGGTTATTGTATGTTATTTATAGAATCTAGGCTCCGTACCTGACAGTAGCCGATGTATAAGCACATATTTATATTTACGTTGTATTAATATCTTGTCATTTCTTAAGTGCTTGGCAAAACTTATTCGAAAGAATAAATAATTGTTTCATTGTTTCAATACCCGTATATTTACATTGTATGTTTTTATCACTGCAAGCAAGTTACTATTTATATGATTTTATAATTTATTTTAAATTACCACTAATCATTTATTATCTGTTCTGAAAATTATTGTTAAATTTTAAAAAGTCTAATAACGTTTATGTGTTAAGGGTACGTAAGACCTTAAATGACAGCATATAGATAGCACACAATCTCATCGCGTCCTGACTATTCTAATGTTTAATAAATACGTATTTTTAAATTTTTAAAAAATATATGTATATTTCCGTTTCTTTCACCTGTCTCTTCTCAAGTCTGAAGCATTTGTCATTGGAACAGGAGGTAGACATAACTCGATGTCAATTAGAGAATCAAAAGTACAGTCAGAGGAGAATTTTTGAATATATTGAATTAATATTTAAAATTATTTCTAGTACATCATTGAAGCTGTGCTAGTTATATGACTGTGCTACAGCTATCTGTGTCCTTGTCGTTAAGCAGCGAAATGCAATTAAATGGTACAATTAAATACATTAGTATAAGTAGCTATGTTATGTATATACCAAAACAGTAACATAAATATATGTTACCAAAAAAAACGAATATTTATTTATACATTTACGTGAGCGTGGCTGCGTGTTTATGCATGTAAATTGTTGGACAAAATTTGTTTTGTGCTAAAACAAATTTTCTTTAGAAGACAATTTCGACTTATTTCTTTAACAAAGTCCTACCTTTACGTAATGAATGAAAATATTTTTACATTTTCAAAAACGTTAATAAATGAAAATAACTCTTTATAAATCTGATTAATTTCTATTCAAATTTAATTGGTTTTGCGGTTGTGTTTGACAACCTTATTTTTTTACGCTGCTTGTAATTTGTTGTGTCATGGTGTTATGCGAATAAACGTTTTGTATTTGTATTATACTAGATGAAATAAACAAGGAAACAGATCGCAGGGATGCCGCCTGCCCGCAAATAATACACCTGTCAGCACTAGACGCAACGTCACCCAACACTTAGCGGCATGCATAAAGGATGATCCTTGTAATTTCCCCGCGTTTTCACTCTCGATTTGCGACGCAAACAACTGCGACGCCATTAAACTGTCACGCTGTCTGTTTATAGTTTGAATTTTACAAGTCAGTTAGATTTATTTGTGTATGTGTGCTATGGTATGTGTACATGTGAGTGAAGAGGAAATTTAATAAATAATTGAATTCAGCTGTTAATATCAACTTTTAATATTATTGAAATGAAAGTTTAATATCATAAAAGGCAAATACAAGGTTTTCTGTTATGTCTGACCCATGGCAGGTAAAACTTATTACTCTCACCTGTCTTCGTTTACTTGATTATCTCATAAGTGTTGCTCGATTTTTACCTGCTCTAATGTCAACTATTACATTTACTTGTGCAAACTGTAAGTTAAATAGATAAATAACATATAATTTATTCACAGGTAAATACTATTTATATAAAAACAATTTGCAAATATGAAGTGAAGTCAGGTTGTGTACAAAAAAAAAGATAACAATCCACCGCAAGACTTAAAACTATCGACCTGTAAAAAGATTTATTTTTCCTACTTACTAGATGTATCTACCTAAAGTATTTAAATAAAAAATCGTTCATTGCATCGCGCAAGCGCCGCCGTTTTGAAATTGCCTTCTCTAACATTTTAATAAAAGTTGTATACATCAAGGAATTAAGAAATAATAAAATAAAAATATTGGTTATTTTAATTTGTCGAAAGACCAGTCGTCATACTTTACTGAAAACTGCCATTTACTGAAAAAAAAGGTAATAGCTGTACATAAATATGAATTTCTGTTGAATACAAATCTAATCAATTTTAATGGAATTAAAATGATGAGCAATTTGGAATATACGGTAAAAAACCTAATAAAATAAATCTTTCGGTATCCTCGTTTTCTCGTAAAAATAATGCGATTGAAAAATTGTATAGCTGGACGCAACTACATCGATGTTTCCACGAACCGATAAAATCCGTGTCCGTACTCTCGCCGCTCCAGAATTCCACATAGTTTTAACTATGTTTACTTTACGGGATTGGGAAGCAGAATGTAGAGGGCCGGTCCTATTTTTCTCCCATACCTATCCGGTAAATGAAAGTTTTTAATTGATCCAGTTTAATCGAGCGGTGTCTGGCGAATTGTAAATTCTGTTAATACGTTTTTTCATCGAGGCGAATTTCTGTTCGTTTTTTAATGCCGAACGTTTTTCGTTTTTATCTTTTTCAGTTTTGAAAGTGCATATTACATTCTCTAGTCTTTTTATTACGTTTTTACGAAACTTGTAATAACAAGATGCAAATGGATTTTTCTATTTAATTGTAAGTGTCAGCGATGGTAAAAAACGCTATACCTTTTCTTTGCTGTTTTTTGCATAACTCTCAATATTGTTTTTATGATCGACTCACAGCGGCCTCTAACGGATAACATTAAGCCATACAAGTTATTTAGCGTGCAAACTTTTACATGCGTTGCAGCTGTCATGGATCATCAATAGATGGCGCTAGGGGATATTATCGATTATTATTTCTTGTGATCGATTCTAAACATATTCTTATTAAAAATAGAAAATAGATATAAAACTATTAACTAATGTGTTTTTTTTCCTATTTTGCGGTCAGTTTTTTGTATTTTGGACTGATCATTTCAATCACATTTTAAAATAATAATTCCAAATCGGTTAATAAAAAGAATAAATGTTTTCAAATTATTACATAAATCTTATTTTGTCTGGATGAATTATAACGAATTGAAGATTAACATGGTATTTTACTGCGCCTTAGTTGGTAAACTCGTTAGCTCTATAACCGACACCCCCGCTAAACAAAGTTACCGTCAGCTAATAATTAGATTATTTCATTAACGTGATCGTTTCCCTCAGTCAATGCAAATTAGTCTCTATACTCAAAACTTTAAGGTTTAATTGTAACTATATCACGCTGTATTACGGGATAAGAGATTAATATGAATAGTTTGGATGTGTGAGTTTGTCCTTGAGAATGTTGAATTTGTACTGCTCATACGCCTTCGCTACTCATTTCGGATTATGCAGTGGGTTTATACGAGATCATGAAACTTAAGTGATTATTAAAATTTCAACATAAAATCGTAAATTACAATACAGTTTTCTACACAAGTAAAATTAAATAAAGAATAGCGTACCAATTTAAACTCAATATTCTATAGCATAAAGTGAACTATTGAACTATGCAATTTTTATTATAGACCCAATTTTGGCATTCAAATTTAAGGAAATCAATTATTTAGAAAAATTCGTAAAGCGTTTGAACATCAGGACTAAAACTGAAAAGAACTCTTTTAACTTATTAACTTTTATTGATATTGACTCTTAAGAGTTCGAAGGAATTTACGTTAAGTCATTTTTGATCCGAAAGGAAAATGGTGATGTTAAAAAACTAACGGGTACCAGTCAGAAGAAAAAGAGGAAATAAAGGCAGATAGAGAACTTAAATGAAAGTTGTTCGTTAAGCTTAATTGAAAGATGTTCGCGATTTCTCTGTGAGATTGAATCAAATGAAGAGATTCATGAACGATCGAAAGTGCCGCGGATTGGTAATAAAGGCAACAAAGTAAAGCACACCTGATGGCCGCTAAAACCTTAAAATTCTGGAGTGGAAACCACGAGAAGCAAGCGCCGCGTAGGATGTCCGCTCACAACGTGACGCACATTGGTGAGGTCGTTGAAAGTCATTGGATATAAATATGATACAAGTCGCTTTCAACCAATCCAAGAAAAAACGTTAATAGTAAGAACATATTAGTTTGTTGGGTCGATTAATAAAAATTAGCATTCAACAGTTCATAACGCAAGAACATAAGAACGGGGTAAGATTTCATTCAAAAAATTTATCTAGTTTTGCAATAATTAACAAATTTAAAAGTTTCATGAACCATCATGCGATCCAGTTATTCACTATTACAGTAACCGGAACTATTTACAAAATAACCTTTAATTAAATGTGTCGCTCTTACCGACAAAATTAAGCAATTTATTGGTAATAGAAAAGATGAATTATAACAGAGTTCACTTAACATTTCGTTCGTAGTAATTTTTAGGTGGTTACTTTTTGCTTGATTTTCATATTGTTACTGAAACCGCTGTACTGTGCACCTTTGGCAAATGAGCGGCGAGACGGAGAAGAAATTTGGCAACTCTGTTCCGATAGTCCGCCGTCAACGTTCGCGGTGCCGCTAATGCTTCTTTTTCTAAGGTCCGACCTCGCCGTGCTTCTCTAAAATGCGGCACAGGAGTGTCTGTCGTTGACACTTTAGTGCTTAGGTATTATATCTTCATCAAAACTTACTGCGTTTTAGACAGTTGTATATACACGATCAGAATATAACTGAATTTCACAATATCCTGTTGCTTGTAATTGAACGCTAACATATCTTGCGGCCTCTGGATATCGAGTATTCTACCTCCAATGTTTAATATCAGTATCATAGATGGATTAAGATGGATTGGATTATTGTTCAAAGTTTAGTAATATAGCTAAATACATTATAGATACATGTTGTCTTGATTAATTCTAGTGCTACGGAAACCGACGAGCCGTACCGTGTGATAAGCGGGTACAGTCTTAGGAAAGCGTCGCTAGGTGGGGGCCGAGGAGGACTGATGGAACGGTAAACGCCGATACTACCCCGTTTCGCCGCAAGCATATTTATGCCACGGTACAGCGGTTTCGGTAGCACCATGCAATGAATAATGTTTTCTATTTGCCGGTTTAGTCGACAAATAAAATATTAGAAAGTAAAAATTCTAAAAAGAGAAAGAGTTATTTTTCATTATAATTTCAACATATTGCAAAAACATTTAGGAACCACAAATAACTACAACAATTCCAAATTTAAAATTTTGCATTTGCATTGACTGGCATGGCCTTCTCTGCCCGCAATTGTCTTCAGGCTGTATTGTTATTTGAAAAGATAACATTACAACGCGGAAATTGTTAACGATGATTGACGACTTTTTTGTTTGTGAAATACCGCATTAGTCCATATTGATTTGCAAGACTGGTTTGTATGTTATATTTTGTAATAATTATAAGCAGATGAACTGTAAAACTATAATCTGTAATTTTATTATTGATGTTTATTTTACATGAAAAGAGCCAATTTTTAAGTCTTTTTTTCTTCGTTGTAACGTTATTATTTTGTTTACTCAATTAACTATATCATAGTAGTATGACGATCCATTTAAAGCCTTTTTTCACCCTTTTTTATTTCTTATGACGAGATGCAATGCGTTCTCGTCGTCGCCTATTCATGTCGTCAAACAATATAGTACATGAGTAATGACGCTATCTTTCTGAAATTACTAGGTATCACATTAGACCGAATTTTTAATGATTTAATTTTACGGAATGTTATTAATGTTGTTAACGAATTTAAATGATAAGTGTTAATTGTTTTAAGGAATCGTTCATAAGATACGGTCGCTCTGAAGGGAGAGAGGGGTACCGTTTAATAAATACTTCTTTTACTCCAATTTTTCTATATAACAAAAAGTTAATCGTGTTGTATATTAATAGAATCATAGTATTTTGTATCGGTGAAATTTGAAAAACCTAACGTACATACATACAGTGTTGTTGAAATTATTGCATCATAAAACTGTGTGTAACACCAAATAATGACAAAGTAGATGGACAGAGTAGCCTGTTTTCAAGTAAAGTCATTCGTGTTTCATTGCTTATTGGTTTTTATTGACAATAAAATTCCAACAAACTTACATAGTATTACGAAGATGTTACTTTAAGCTAACGTAGGAATTTGTTTCAAGTGCACAATCTGGCAGATACGACAGTTAACTTGCTTCTAGGGCTACATAAAATTTGGCTGTGTTATATTACTTATATGAAAAGCTATGATGATTAAATTTTAAGTTAAAAATCCTGTATTGCACCGCTATTGATCTCTCCTTTGATAGTACACTAAATGTCCACGCTCGCGAACTAATTAAGGCTCTCTTCATCCTAATGCGAATGTAATTTCGTTAAATCCATTCTAAGCTGTAACATGACATGTATTCGGACAAAAAACATTACTAGCAATTCAAGTCTATTATAGCCTTATGGTTCGCGAGATATCGAGATTATATGTGTCTATATATTTATAAATATACACATATAGACACATACAAGATTATACGTTTCATAAGTCCAGTAATTTTTGTAGGTGCGAACTTCTACTTAAAAAAGATATTAATGCGATACTCCCCTAGACGATCTCTTAGAGAAAACTTCCTTTACAAAGACGTCCAGAAGTTACGTTAAGTTACATGAATGATGTGTGTTTAGAAACCATAAAATATTATTTAAAACTAAGGTGACAATTATGGTAACTTAATTCAGTACTATTGTCACAAATGTACCTATTCCTCGACAAACTGTCATCGAGTTACTCGGCGTCTCTAAAAGCAATTTATTTATAACAGTGACGTCACAGCCGTATTCACTTGAGAGGAAGAGCATTGCCTTATCTATCAATTATACATACATGTCTACTATACAAAGGTTATTATGATTGTCTTTGTCCATTTGAACAACAAATGAGAAGGAAAAATGTATGAATGCTTATATTATCATAACTTTCATGTTTCCGACTTCATTTAATGTAAAAGATCGCGTTATGGGATAAATATTCTGAATTTTCATACTGACTCGCCGCTTTCCGCTCCTGTACTTACACAGTGATTTATTGTTTCAGATTCCTACAATGTAGAGAAGTGAGCTGGTTCGGTGAAATTATCGATAAATAAATTCCCAGTATTATTGCCGTGTGGACGCGGTTATGTGCGTTGAAAAGGAAAATTAAAATGCGCGAGTGTGGTGCCGTGAAGCCGAGTGTCTGCGATTAGTGATGTCAAGTTACGATTCCGGCTACCGATAGTCGAGGCGATGGCGACAATGGATCTGACTAACGAAGTGGTCCGGTTGCGGGCCGAGCTGGAGAAGGTGTCCGCTGAGAGGGACATGCTCCTCTGCGAAGTCTCCAATTTGAGACGGGAATTGGAACTCAGTGAGCTGAAACAACTGCAAGATGACAGGTGAGAGAACTGAATTGTCTCCTTTCAAATCATCGTTGATATATTTTTAAACTTCTCGGAACTTTAACAAAAATGTTCGAATAGGAAATTATTTGTTGGACATTTGATTGTGGATATAAGTTCTAACTTTCGGAATACAAAATCCATTTTAATACATATCACTTAAAATAAATATTAATTTTTATGACAAAATTAAATTAATATAGTAAATAGAAGAATAACTACATGCATTTATTTAGATTGACATGTATGTTTCAAGATTTGATAAACACAAACCTGAAAGATCATTTATGTGTCACGTGCAAAACTGTTTTCAAGTCAACAGAGGGACCCTACGCCTTGTGTCCTTTCAAAAGCTTGTTAGGTCCTTTCCATCAAGATTCGGGCTTGGTGCAAAATAGTATAATATTTTAATTTTACCACTTATCGTGACTAAAATTTTAACATCCGTGTTTTAACTTTATGCATTGCCCTATTTTACCATTTCCATCGGTCTATACTTATGTATTTAACGTTTTCGAAATTGTGAAATTGAAAAGCATTTAATATTTTTACTACAATCAAATCCTTGCAAGCGTCAACTAAGTTTATACATAATTTTTGTGCTTTTCATGCGAAGTTACAATTTCTTCTGCAAAAGACGTCAGATTCGACCACTACCTCCGTTGTTTTTTAAGTTTTATGGCCGCTGAGATTTAAGGAATTTTGTCTTATATAACATTAGGTTGTACCACATAGCCCTTCTTAATCCAATAAATGACTTTTTTGATGCTATAAGGTATTCAAAAATTTCTTCGTTACCAAAATAATTGAGTTATTAGCCATGTGAGTATAACCATCATTTATTAGTTTCGATTCTTTGCTAGGATAAAAAATAAGGTTATCAGTCTAACTCTATTGTTGTCTTTTGCCTTAGATTATATTCCGTATGCGCAAGATCTGTAATACGCACATACGCTGCCGTCTAAGACCGACGCCACTTGTCCTAATATCTATCAGGCTATCTATTGTTTGCGGCTCTTTCGACGACTGTGACGTCATAATGCCTACCCATCAACTGGACGCTACTAATAATAAACGTTCAATTCCTCTGCAGTTACTGATAGCAATAATAATGAGATATTTCTTGTTTTCATATTTGAGAGTTATATTTTTAAAGTTTCTGTTTCAATATTTTTTTTTTCAAAAAATGCTTCCTTATTTAAACAGCAGATGTTTTTTATTAGATATAGAATTTATTACTATAAGTAAAGTCTTCCATTAATCCATAACAAATCTATTGAATTTTTCTCTTTGAAAGAACATTATTTCCTTTATTGACTTAAAAATAATTGCTGAAAAGGAAACAATATTTCTCTATCTTGCAGCTACCAGTTATCCCTGTCTTATTTTACCCAAGCCGAACCTGTACCCTTGTCAAAATTATGTGAAAAAATAAATTAATGTCAATTGTCTTCGCTGATAAAATGCCTGACTGGTGCGATTGTCTGCACGACATTATTATAACAAGCATAATACAACATCTTATTATTTGAAACATTTTGAGTAAAAGAGTTTTCTTTTTACACATATTTATCCCTTGTGAAACACGAAGAAGAATTTTCATAATAATTTAAATAGACTAAAAGAAAAAGAAAAATGTCAGCCTATTGAAAACTAAAAAAGCAGTAACAAATATCTACAACTGAGCAAAAAATAATTATTTTTTAATTCATTTCCAAACATTGTAAGAAAAACCGTGATCCGCTTTCACTAGAATCGAGCAGAAACAAAATGCCTTTTCATTTTCAACGATTCCAAATAAATATTTAAGTGGCGTTGGTATTTCAGCAATCTGGGACTACAAAAAACTTAATGCCCCACTTTCGTTTTCTTTCATTTCCCTTTCGTTTGTTTCTTTTAACTCCCGCAACGATGGCCTCTCTAATACTTCATAATACCGACTCGGAAAATTTCGGACGTCTCTGAATATCTTAATGGAATTATTTCGTTTTGTAATTATAAATAAACATGACTTGTTGTTCGGAAAATTTACGTAAAAATATTTTCTCAATCCATCAGCGTTGTATTTTTACTCTATAAGCGTCGAATATTTTGAGGTACAACGTTACACTTTTTCGCTGAAATACAATTTTCCACCTAGTATCATAGTCCGTATACCGTTGACGTTTATTGCTCAAGTCTTAACACCGAGTTTTTAGATACAAGTGTAAGAGTAATATGTTCCATAAATTCTCCTCGTTATCTATTATATTTAGTGTTTTAAAGTATCGCACCAGATTCAAAAATTTTTTTTAAATTTCGTCATTTATATTTTAATCAAGTTTTTTGTAAAAAATGTTTAACTAGACAAAATAACAACATGATAATGTTTTAAACGTTTTATTTAACAAAGTATATACTTTATGAACAGTGTAAGAAAAGAAAATTATATTTATACTGTAGTAAAACTTTATTCCCCACAAATATTTGTTGATGTTTAGTTCATATTACTCTACTTACGTTACTGCAGCTAGTAATTTGTAACCTTTCCAAAGTAAGTCCTGTTTATTAAATTTTTGTCCTGTCGATTAAAATTTTCACGTAGTACCAGCATGAAAATGTTTTACTAAATTTATTATTTTCATATAAATTATGCGGTTACCAGAGTTCGGTTCGTTTTGAATTTTAAATGGCTACAAATATCTTGCTCTACTTGTACAAAACGTGGACGAGTTCAATAAACATATTTGTAATTTCTTTCGTGGTTTTCATAACCGCGAGGAAATTAAATTTCTTGATTTAGGAGCGACTCCATCGTTTTTATTCATGACGTAAATCAAAGATGGCGGTTTGGCTACACGTGCCTTCGCGACTGTTTAATTTTATTTAACATCTGCTTCCACTGGAATTTCGTTGTTTGGATATTAAGAAATCTTTCGTTTCTTATGTGATGACATATAATGATATATGTTTTGTGCTATAAAGTACTCAATTAGAGCTGAGGTTGAGTGTTTGCCATTGCAGACCAAGTCGGGTCCAACTCGTGCATGTTATTATCAATTTTTTGATGTTACTACCTACTTCAACAGACTTTATACTGTCGAAAGCAATCAACTTTAAGATATACCAGTTATTATATTCTAATAAGATAATTCTCGCATGCCTGTCTTTTGTTTTTTTTGTCGTTAAATGTTAGGCAGATAGTAACAGGTGTTTTAATTATATTCTGTGGTTTATGTGGAAACGAATGTAGTTTTTTTGTTCTATTTTACTCGCTACTGTTTAATTTTTTCCGACTGTAAATACTTTTCTCTAGTCATAACGAAAACATGGATAAATGATAAAACGATTAAGTCGAGCCGTTTTCAAGTTTTGCACTTAACAACGTGTTGACAGTTTATATCTGTTTATATATGTGTAGATAAATATAATATACCCCAAAACAGTGTAGTAGTAATATTTCTATTTTATTAAAGTAAGTCTAGTTAGTTAGGTAGTTAATCGTGGATTCTACAAGAATACAGTGTAAACATAACTGGATTTGGTTTGGTAACGGCTAGTAAAATTACTAGGATACTGAGGTTTACTGTTATAAATCATCAAGATAAAGAACACGAACATTCTGAATAAAATGATTTTGTAATCCAAAACCCGTAGTGACTGCATTGACATGAAGAGTGTGTATAATTTTCCATTAAATAAACGCTTAGTTCGTGTGGTCACTTATTATTAAAAAAATATTTACCAAGTTTCATTACGTCGTTGTTATGTTCGTAATTTGTCATGTCCCGCAATTATTCCCGCAAAACTGTTGCATTCCACTGTCGCTTAATAATATAATTTGCATAGCAAATGTGCTATTACGCAGTGAAAGAGAAATTTTTGTCGCGTATTACAATGTGTTCTCACCTATTATAAAGCAAATTTGTAGCTTTTTGTATCGTAAATTATAATCACATTGAAATTATTATTTAAACGACATTGTTCAATATGGTTAGCGGCAGACGATGATTAATAGGATGTGTGTATTTGTGCATTTGTTTCAACTGTTAATATGTTTTAAATTGGAATAATACATTTATTCACAAGAGGGGATTTGAGATTAAAACTATTGGCTTATCGCCTGGTTTATTAATAAAAAGTCTTACAAAGAAAATGAGTTTTCATCTTTTTACCAATTTTAATAACTCCTCATTGTCATCTGTTATAAGAGATCGCCTAAAACGTATAAAAAACAAAGCAAAAGTAACATAATACACAACTTTATCACACATATTTTAGTAAAGAAATTCAAAAATAAATCATTTAATAGTTTTAACAAATATTTCTAAACTTTTTTTTAATGAGACTCTAACTGCTATCTAAATGATATTTGCAGATTTTGCGAGTTTGAGGTTAAGGGCGCAAAACGTACCTAGCCTCGAACCTCTTTTAGCGTAGATAAGGCCGAGAACTCCCGGGGAAGCCCCGTCTCGGTCTGCTACATATTACTATTTTACCGCATTGAAAGGCCGCCGAGCTTTTAAATGGCTTCGGCGGACGCTCCATAAAGTGACTAGGTTCAAGGGCCTTCGGGAATGGACCTTGGCTTGGGATGTCCCTCGTCGAAATCATAATTGATTTATACTGAACTATACAAATATAAAGAGCTGGGTTTTTACATGAATACGACCTATTATTTGTAGGCCATCTGTTTGTTTTCCCACTGCATTGGAAACCGGCACGCATTAGTTTTCTTCGCCTATCGAAGAACATGTGCGTTAAGTAGTCACTTGAGACGTAAGTGGGTATTCTCTGTAAATAGTAGGGTTCGTCATTAATAATAAAATCAAACATCGCTACTTGTATCTCAAAATATATTGAATTTAATACAGCATCTGTTTTAAAATACATTTAAAACTAAGATATTTTTATAATAACAATAGTATTGTTACTACAAGGTATGCCAATATTCAATAAATTTAAACGAATTGTTGTTCCCTTTGCTTGTTTAAACAACATTGAACATTTTTAAATCAAGTTAAGAGGCTAAAATTTATTTTTAATTTGACGTAACTTATTTATGCATCGGATTGATTGCATTTAACTTAAGGTAAATACAACAAGAAAGCATATATCTCTCCCAAAGATCGCCACGATGACCGGTCGTAGGTTCCACAAGGACATAATAATGACAAAATAATGCAAAATTGTTATTAATTATTTGTTATTTCTGTATGCAATCCAAAAACAATGTTTATCTTACTTATAACGAATATGGTAGCGTAAGTGACAAACTAATTACTATCTGCTATGTAATTTGATATCAATTCAGGTAGCGTCCCCTCAGCGGACTGAATAATGTGCTTACGTTAATTGCGTTACAAACGTTTATTGTAACAATATCTCCTAAAGCAAATTATGTTACGGAACCTAACGAGATACCGGTGCGTTAAATAAATCCTAATGTTTTTATTAGATGTCTTAATTAAACCGAATTGCAAAGCGTCTTTAAACCAAATTAGGTTAATACCCTTAAAAGCTTTTCCGGGCAGCCTTCGTAAATGCCGTGGCTACATGGGCGAGGTCCGCGACCGCGCCTAATTGCAATTATTTGTTTTTATTGCTGTTTATTAATTACATTTTAAAATGTCACCTGTTGTGATAAGTTAAACACTGCAAGGAATAGCTAAATTATATTACTATCTGTATTTTAATGAAAACATGTTTTAGTTCACATTTACTCTTGGCAAATGATATTTCGAATTGATGGGAATTTTCGTAAAATATTCGAACAAGTGGCAGATAATTATCTATTGCTGTTTTTAAGTCGTCAATTTTACATATAACATGAATTGGAAGTAATGCAGTTATTTTTGTATTTTTAAATTGAAAAACAACTTTGCTCAGTGTTCCCCTGGATTATTACTGTGACTTCATGAACTGTTTTTAAAGAGTGCGCGCTCGATTTCAAACAGGACGTTTAATTAAATTATTTTAACTTTAATACCGTTCCTTAGGTGAGTTGACAGTTTAATAGAAATTAAATTTGCGATATCTTTTAGTTGTGTTGACTAATTAATTTAAAAAGATGCTTTAGTTACTAAATAATAATAATAAAAAAAACAAATTCTTGTAGTTTTTGCAGGATTTTTTTCTAACTTGAATGATGAGTAGGCATGTCGCTATGCGCGGGACTTGACTAATACGAGCAAATTAATAAAATAATGTAGATGGCATCTTTTATCGCTTACATTGTCGCCTACATGGACAACGCCCAAAATTGGCGAGATACTTAATCAGAAACTAGGCGGAACTGGTAAGAAAGGTTAACCTTCGTCAGAGGTCAAGGCAATACTCTTCGATTCGTTGGCAGCTGCATTTACTACGATAATTGCTTTTGTTGTTTATTCTTTTTTGTTGTTTATTGTTTATCGATGTTCTGATTGCTTAAATTTTTTATCAAATCAACTGTCACTGTTTTGTTTAAGTTATAAAGACATTTGACTGCGAACTTTCGTGATTTAAAATAACAATGCTCTTTACTTGAACAGGCCCATGATATATTTGTCTAAAAAAGTTACGTCGAGAAAATGATTTTGGGCATAAAATTATAAAACGCAAATAAAATGACTGCATGCAAATACGAAATGTATAATATTTATTTGTTCATATTATTTTCCATTAAGAAAGAATCATTTACCTTGACTGTAAAATTCCAAATAATGATAAAAATCTTTTGTGACTCGCAGCTGGGTGAAGAAAGATCCGTATCAGATAGAACTCTCTCAACTGTCTGCGCTTAGTAAAAGCGAAACAAAACATTAGCCATACAAATTAGAAATAATTAAAAAAACCGTCCCGTAAACGTGAAGGAATTATCCCCATCACTCGGGCAGCTGGCCGGTTCCTTAGGAACAGATTGAACACCTCTAAATATTTCAGTTGGTTATATGTTTACATCATTTAACTACATGTTTAATTATTATACTAATTATACTTCCCAAAGTTATGGATCGTATAGTGAAAGTTCCTAAAATATTATATATAAGATATGCCTGGATAGGTCTTACTTTCAACGGATCGACTGTAAACAAAATACACACTGTTTAGTTTATGATACCAATCTTTGAACTCGTAATTGCTTTACTTTATTTGAAAGTGTTGAAGTGTAATTACGTTTGACAAGCACGCGATTCGAGTAGATATAAGTTAATAGGTATTAGTTAATTATTTGTTAATATTTTGTGTTTATTTGACTCTGTCATATCCGTTGTGTTTAAACGCTCGTAAGTGTCCAACACCCAACCTAGAGTCGACACATTTAATTGGTTTCGTAACTGCCGAATATCACGTATGTATTTCTTGTCTATTACAAAATTTGAGGTACGGTAAGGTTAAGTTTAACGCGGCGTGTGGTAATCGATCGTTTCCGACGAAGTCCAACCTTAACCTGCGTTCACGCATGACCTTTGTCCGATGACATGTCTATTGCTAATTAAAATTTTTTTCGTGGACAAGCTTATATATTGTGTGCAATATGCGAATTGCAAAATTATTTATCGCATTTTAAAACTATCAATTGTGGATTTAAAGCAACGTATATGAACGTACACGAATTTTTATTTTACTTTAACACAAATTTTATCAACCAACTTGAATTTTTATATGCCATATTAAAACGTTACACGCATTAAAATTATGTTTCAGATGCGTGCACTGTTATTTTAAAATTCTTTAATAATTTATTTTAATGTCTGATGTTACCTAATTTTATATAATTGTAATCCAATTTTAGATTCTTACTTTGTAAGTCCCAAAAGCACATACTTTTCGCAGTTGATTAGTATACGTTATTTTCTAAACAAGGCTTCAATTACCCCGACAAGCATAGGAAACGAAAGTCACTTGTCAGTAAGTCATCTTAACCGTTGTGGTTATATTTATTGCCCAGTATGACGCAAAGCCGACAAAGTAATATGATTCCGCTAACTACTATACTGTACTTGATTTAAAGTAAGCATTATATCCAGACTTAGGTTGTGATTTATGTTTAATTAGATTTAGTCGTGTTTTTGAAATTATTTTAACAAATATATAACTACACGTAATAATGCGAATCGGTATAAGAATATGACATCAATGCTGTATTAGATAATTTCACAAAAACCTCAGTAATATCGTTTTGTGATAATTTTTTTTAATTTATCCTATTTTTAACCAGATTATTTTGTTAATAAAATATAAAATTTAGTTAAAATTGTCTGGAAATGTCGAACAATTAAATTCAACTCTTGTATGTATAACGTTAGTGTGTATTTATGTATGTATGATAATATTTACATCGTTTTCTAATATGTACGATTATATTTTATTATTATGTTGTACATAAATATTTGCCTAAGTGTTAAAATTAGAGGGTATTGTAAATGTTTACTTAAAAAATTGTAAATTATTTAACGCTCAGTTTCAGATTTTGAAAAGGTGGAAATCGGTTCTATATTTTCAAAATTGTACTAAAGAACCGTCTTTGCTAAAAGGTCCGATTTATAAGAATCCTAATTATGATGAAAACTGATTATGATATGGTTACATATTGGCACCGGAAAAATACACACTTATTTCATATTCATCTATGTTATCCGTTTATCTTTTGGAGTTTTATAATGTCTATAATTATCAATTGTGACTATTTCACAATATTGCTGAATGAAAATTATATTATTTAATTTATTAAATACCTTTAACGTATTCTACTACTACATTCAATATAACTGTTATTGTTTACATTATTAAGTGTCAGAAAAGAAATCATCCGTTTCACTTACCTTATGTAAATAGCAGGGTCGGGAAAGCACAACAATCTTCTATGAATAATACATTGTAACAATTTCAAAACTTTGTGAGTGATAAGCTTTCAGAGCCGCGGCATTTGTTCGGCTGGTCGCATGGGCGACGGTTTATTCTGCCCCATTTCAGGTCAAAGACACAACCTCAGGGGAATGTTTTTGATGAAGCCCATGTTTAAAGGGACATCAGATTTTTTAATAAAGGCCGTAAAGTTTGTATATATGCTAAGAATTAATGTTCCGCATGTTGACATTGGTAAATATATAAATTATTTGTAATAAATGAAAGCAAATATTACTACTGTATTTTAATATATTTAACACATTTCTACAAATCGTATAAGTTACATCGTGTCCATATTTATCCATTATATCGTAATGATTAAATTACGTAACTGGTGGATGTCTTTCCTGCAAGGGTTCGAATAGGTTAACATTATTTCAGGTAAAGTTTTTGACATATCCATGCGCAACTTTTACAGTGTTACGGTTTGAAGGCGCCGTAAAAACTTGCTTTTTGAATCTCGAGGACGAATGCAAATAAAAAAAATTGTTTAATAAAGAACTCTACTGTTACTTGCACCCCTATTCCATGTGAACGCTGTTAGTTAGTTGCTTGATATAAGAAATGAACAATCTTTTTGTAAGAAGTTTGACAATCTCTCATGTTTTTTTGTCGCAATACCGATAAAGGTGTTTCTGATTATCCAACTTCCCGCAGCTGTGGAACAAGTATCGCGAGCAGGTGCGATGCGAGGCGCGTGCAAGTAATTTTTCTGTAACCCATATTTTTGTACGCTCAAATGCTCAAAGGTTTACTTGCTTTAATCAAATTTATCTCTCTTTGTATCAAAATTGTTTCAAAAACTGTGCTCCCTGCCTCTTTATAGCTCGCATCGTAAGTAGTTGCTCTGCCGTAGTCCAAATGAAAAAGTGTATATTTAGTATTATACGTTTTCCTAAGTGAAAAACATTCATATAACAATTATTTTGTGTGAGTAGTTGCTCCCTTCATACTTTTCGATTTTAATGCTTGTTTCTTCTCTTCTCTTCTCTTCTTCGCACCTTCTTGTGGATGCCCTCTGCCGCTACTACAACGGATTCGGGACTATTTGTGAATATAGTCAGATAGTACTACGCAAGTATTTAGGATATTGTGGCAATTAAAGAAATTGTCAATCCGTTCAATTTAATCGAGTTAATGAAAAAATATATTATCGCTGGGGCAACAGAAACCTGTGTAGCATATTAATGTTATCGGATGCTTGTATGCATTTACACGAATGCTCTCCTTGTATCATTTCTTAGACTGTATGAATAAAAACCGTGTGCGCTATTAGTGTTCGTTGTTGTAGTGCAATGATTATTACCTAATTAAACCTTTAGTTGTAGTAAATATACCGGCAGTCAATATTCTATAATTATCCACCTAAATTACTTTTTGCTAAAGAAGCCTGTAATAATCATTTACTAATTGTCTCCATAAAAACCGCATACATTTTCGATGCCTTATAATGAGGACAGGTGGTGATATTTCACTCTGCACTCCGGTGATTCTCTTCCTGAAAGTATTTGGGTCGCGGTGAACGAGCCACCTAAATTTAAAATATACCACTGTTTATGCTATCTACGCTGTTTATTTTATAGTATAATGAGAACACGCACGTTTTGAAAACTTCGTTTACGCGTGTTAAATTAGTAGAATTTAAATATAACGCAGTGATATCGTACAGAATATTTAAGCGTGGTCACGTCCAGTAAGCTGTAAGCCCAATTTGGTGCCGTTTATACTTTTCTTTTCAATGTACGGGGCGTTATCCTCGCAAGAAGGGGATCAAAGGTCACGACTCCATCTAGAATGCCTTATAACTATTCGCAGCGCTATCTACCCGACAGTTGTTGCGGCGATCTTCTATTTAAGACTATGCATAAATGAGCTTGAATTATACATTACATTGTATGTAATTTATTTTAATTGGGATGTTGAATTGAGCTTTATGTTCGTAAATAGGAACAATCGATTGAATATGGTAGGATTTTCTGCTGCTTAACGATAGTAATAGATGATTGTTATTGCTTTTATATTACTAGAATGGCAAATAAATCTATGATTTCACCATTAGTAAGCCTTCACTGCAGTGTTTGTGTACCTTTATAAATGTCTACTAACCTATGCGTTGCTCACGCATTCCTTGTAGCTGATCCTAAATCAACGGTTAAGGCAGATTATCATAACATAACAGCTAAATTAGCCACGATGCTAAAGAAGTATTTACTATGTATTGTTCATGCCACATTTTCATAAATAGCTAGCAGAATTATGTCATCACTATGAAGTATTGTTATATTTATATAGGACATAAGCAACAAATAGTTGCTCTCAAGATCAATATAACATCGGTAGGAAAAGTATTCAATACCAGGTATAGTTAGACTTCTTAAAGTTGCGGGAAGGCACTGCATACAGGAGGCTTCCGCGCTTTCTATATCCATAGTAAACTTGATGATAAGCATTCTTTTATTTCTACTCGAATAATTACATTACTGAATTTAAATATGTTTTTTGTAAATACATAAAAGTTTTAATTATTAGTCCAAAAGAGATTTCTCACTATCCATCGCTCGTACGTTTATAGTGTATTTTGTATGGTAATGACTTTTTCATATACTACAGCAATACCATTTGAATTTGTATTAAGATTGAAATGAACAGAACAGAACATAACATGTGTACATATCTTTCATATTATCAGAACTAGTTCGTCACGGAACCGCCCACTAAATCTGCAACATTTTACAATCCACCCACCAGCTCACTTTCATAATCAATTCCATACCTCATTTAATAAGTTTGCCTCATCTGTAATAATTCTAAAACAATGTTACTTTTTACTCAACTTTTCGTAACGAAACAATTACGAGATACTGAAGCGTGTTCGATTTTGAGTCAGCTCGTTGATTTCACAAAGTTTTAGTGTCGTTTTGCAACGAGAGTCACAGTTCTTTACGTTATTTTTGTCCTTCTTGTCTCGGTGATAAATGTGTTATATATGCTAATGTGGTGTAATTTGTGAGTTGATTTAAATATATGCTATGCTATAGTCGAATTTGGCGTCGATAATGGATGTTTGTTCATCAAAATATATTTGTTCTAATGTGCAGTGTAAATGCGTATTTAGGTAAGTGAGTTTTATAATATTTTATTTAACACTGTTCCGAGTAAATGTGTATCTAAATGTTTATTGTGACTTCATCATCATTTAAGCAGAAGGACGTCAACATTCAGACAAAGGGCTCCCCATAGGTTTCCAACAAGACTAGAAGTAGCTTGCATCTAGCGTCTTTCAGCGACCCTTACATAGTCGCCTATTCGTGTGATTGATGGGCTTTTCAGATATTGCGCTTGTGATGTAACTTATTATTGTTATTTTACGATCTGAATTACCAACCATTAAACCTATCTCAGAGATTGCAAATAGGTTATGCATCGTAAGCGTTTACACAGTTACTTTTCCTGGTCACAATCTGAATCGTATATTTATGCAGCTTTGTTCGGTATTGCAATTAAACTTTCAAGGAATAATAATATACTACCTAACGGTATAAGATCTTACAGACATGAACTGATACTAACTGTTAAATTGCTTAGATTCAAGGATTATTTCTTATTTTGCTGCTCTTTGTAGGTAATTGATTCGTGATCTAAAATAAAATTCGAAGAGAGAAAATTATTCACCTGTGTGAAAATTGTGAAGTTAAATGCATCCGGCATTACAAATATTACCATACTGCACAGAATTAGTAATAATACGCAAAAAAAACGTGATATGGTCTTTTTCATATTTCAATATGAATGGAAGTGTAACGCGGTTCTGCAGTAAGCTCAATTGCGGTCGATTGTAGTCGCCAATGTTCCACTAACCACCTAGTTATACATAGCAGATTTAAATAAGTGACATGGAACGCCGTTACGAAAGCGCAAGAAACAGATAACGCAATATAGAACGCATGCATCATTCATTACTTCTCGCTCGTCTGCCTGTCTTAGTAAGCGGCGACTAAAGGACGACCATCGAATGTTTAATTTTTTCTACCTGTTCGATCATGAGGTTCAAGATGACGACAACTTATCCAACCAAGCATCTGGCTTTGCACATGTAATTATGTAAATGTATAAATAAATAAAACGTAAAATAACGAATAACTAACGAATAGTTATTGCATAACGCAGAGGACATATGACCGCTGTGACCTTAAATGTCAAGAGTGGAGAGACTGGCTAGCGCAGCGTAGGATGATCACCCACCAGAACGACTTTGTTGAGGTCGTCAGAAAATGCCGGATGGATGGATGCTAACAGTTTCGGGTCGGTCTTCGAGGGATACCTATCTC
Organism: Battus philenor; assembly: GCF_028537555.1. Lineage (NCBI taxonomy): Eukaryota > Metazoa > Arthropoda > Insecta > Lepidoptera > Papilionidae > Battus > Battus philenor. The sequence continues at coordinate 6,816,393 of NW_027181689.1, read as the reverse complement.
CAACAGTGAATGTCCTATGGCTAACATCGATATCGATTCACATAAAATGTCAGATAATACGTCAGGAAACGTAACTAACGTAGACTTTTTTTAATTTATTAGCTTGCAGATTTCGGATCCCTGATCCCTGAGTCCAATGAAGCTGTAAAAGCCATAACGGCTAATAACGTCCAGCATCAATCGAATATAGCCATAGCCTATGGCTAAAATGATGCAAGAAAATATCAAATATACAAAAACACTGATTACGAAGAAACAATCAATTGTGTTATTATTGAGGTTGTTCTATTTTAGGTTTTAAACATCTTTATATCAACTATTAAGCAATAATAAATAAACATATACGCCAAATACTACTTAATATGATATTTTCAATGCGATCTCAATATGATTAGAAAATATTTATTACAGGCTGTGTATTGAACGTGCTAAAATATTAAAATTAGAATAAAAAACCAAAACATATCATAGATATCGCAATGTGCAGTGAAACCCTCTTTTCGATATTTCCTGTAGATGGTTATCCAATGTTCGATATAGAAAGTCACGATAAATAAGGTCACATTGTTATAAAAATATAAATATAATAAAACGCCGGTTGTGAGATTCGAACAGAACTAACTTTTATTATATGTTCAGAAATATACCTACATTTCAGTTTATAACAATGACGGTAGGAACACTATACAATCTATGTTCCAATAGATGGCGGTATATGTATATTAATTAATGATTATTTGTATATAATTACAACACCCCCACTATATCAAATAATCACATAATGACAATATGTTAACTGAACTATCTATATTACAACTACACCTAATACATTCATAAAAGTGTGATGCTTTTTAGAACACAAACTCTTTGTGAGCATATCAGCAGGCATATCAGCTGTCGACAAATATTTTAATTGAATAATATTATTGGAAACACATTCTCTAGTTAAGTGATATTTCACGTCAATGTGTTTAGACCTATTATGAAACACAGGATTTATTGACAGCTTCTGTGCACTCCGATTGTCATTGTATAAACAAAAACTATACATTTTATTTGTTATTTCAAACTGTAAAGCCCGCAAATAAATGGCTTCTTTACAAGACTCTGAGATAGCCATGTACTCAGCTTCACAACTTGATAGAGCCACAGTTTTCTGTTTCTTGCATTGCCAAGATATTATACCATTGGCAAGTACAAAACAAAACCCAGTATAAGATCGTCTATCCAAACGATTGTTTGCCCAATCAGCATCAACAAAACCTTTTATCTCAGAACTTCCATTTGCACAATATTTTATACCATAGTTTATAGTCCCTTTTAAATATTTTAAAACCCTTTTAGCATAACCCCAATGCTCACTAGTGTGACAATGATTAAATTGACTTAAATAGCTAACGGCATAAGTTATGTCTGGTCTAGTTAAAACAGATAGATACATCAAGCTCCCTATGAGCTGTTGATAAGGTACTTGGTTATTAATATTTTGTTTGTCTTTCACACTTAATTTACTCTCCATAGGTGTATCAACAGCCTTACAATCTGTCATATTGAACTTTCTTAACAAAGTATTAATATAATTCTCTTGACTTAAAGTTACTGACTTATTTAATTTGTCAAAATTAACGTTCATTCCCAAACATTGTTTTACTTGACCTAAATCTTTAATTTGAAATTGATTTGACAATACATTCTTAAGTTCTTCAGTTTCTCTCTTACAATTTGAGAATATAAAAAAGTCATCGACATATACTGTAACAATAGTCTTAAAATTATCAACATTTTTTATATACATGCATGGTTCCAACTTTGATTTACAATAACCTATTTTTAACAAACAACTGTCTACCTTCTTATTCCAGGCCCTTGAAGCCTGTTTCAGACCATAGATGGCCTTATTTAATTTTAATATTTTATTAGAGCTACCAGCAACATCATAATAATCTGGTTTTTGCATATAAATAGTTTCCTCCAAATCACCATTGAGAAATGCAGTTTTTACATCTAGATGTGTAACATGAAGTTCCAATAGTACTGACAATGAAAACAATAGTCGTAGGGTAGTATGTCTAACAACAGGTGAAAATGTCTCCGTGTAATCTACCCCATACTTTTGAGAAAAACCCTTGGCAACTAGCCTGGCACGATATCTTACATTGTTCTCACTGTCACACTTCTTACGCAAAACCCATCTACATTGCACTATGGTTTTGTCTCTAGGCATATCAACAAGTTCCCACGCATTGTTACTATCAAAGCATTGTAACTCATCACGAATAGCCTCTAACCATTGCTCTTTTTCAGGTCCTTTTAGAGCCTCATTAAGCGAAATTTCACTATTATCTTCTATATTATGACCGATGCAAGCATTAGAAAGCCCATACCTGTCAGGTTGTCGTCTCTGCCTACATGCAACATCTCTTCTACCGACACTTACAATACTTTCCATAGAGCTATCGGAAGAGTCCTCTTCTGGTACATATGTCTCATCAAGGATATCTTCATTTTCAGAGCAATCTGAAAAAAACCCCACTGAATCTTCATATACCTCTAAGGAGTCTGCAGGTATTTCTTGGATTGGAACAGAAACTTCATCAGCTACTAGTGGTTTTTCAACAATGATGACATCTCTGCTGGTTGTAATCTGCTTAGTTTTCAGATTGTAAACACGGTATCCTTTTACATCATCTGGATATCCTACAAGAATTCCTCTTTCAGCCTTTTTATCCCATTTCATTCTTTTTTCCTTAGGAATATGTATCATCACAATGCTCCCAAAAACTCTCAAATGGCTAATGTCTGGCTTTTCTTGTGTCCATAACTCGAATGGAGTCTTCCCATTTAGAGTTGATGACACAGTCCTGTTTTGTAAATAGACTGCAGTGTTAGATGCTTCAGCCCAAAATTGTTCATCAAGTTTAGCATCAAATAATAAACATCTAGCTTTCTCTACTACAGTACGATTAAAGCGCTCTGCCAAGCCATTCTGTTCGGGCGTGTAAGGATTACTTCTTTGATGAATTATCCCAGAATACTTGAGATGATCATCAAATTCTTTATTACAGAATTCTCTACCATTATCGCTTCTTAAAATTTTTATTTTCTTGTTAAGTTGGTTTTCTACAAGAATTTTATATCTTTTAAAACAACTAAAAGCTTCACTTTTGTTTCTCATAAAATAGATGTATATCATGCGGCTATAATCATCAACAAATAATATAAAATATTTGGATCCTCCAATCGAAGCATTGAACGGTCCACATACATCTGTATGAACAGTATGCAGAAGTTCTTTACTTCTATAGCCATTCTGTGGAAAAGGTAAGCGGCTTTGCTTACCTTCACAACACACCCTACAAGACAATTTTGAAATATTTGCCTTTTTATCTAGTGTGATTCCTTCCACTGCATTCTCCATTCTATTTAGATAGTTGCTATTCACATGGCCAAGCCTGCGATGCCAAATATCGCTCGAGTTCATCATAGCTGCCATCAATACTTCAGGCATTCTTAGCTTGTAGACACCATTTAGTAATGTAGCAGTACCAACTAATTCACCACATTTATTATAAATCTCACAGCCACTGTTGTTAAACAGTACTCTATTGCCTTTAGCAATTAGTTGACTCACAGAAATTAGGTTAGTGGTCAAACTAGGAACACACAATACACCTTCAACAACTATATCATACTCGCAGTTATCTGTTAAGGTTGTTATTGATACGTCACCAGAACATTTCACCGACACCTTTTCTTTATTCGCGACCACAATTTCTTTGATCGAATGCTCAACAGAAACATTTGTGAGCCAGTGTTCATTAGCGGTTAAATGTGCACTCGCTCCGGAGTCAATATACCAGTCATTTTTGGAGAAGGCACCATTTAAAAATATAGCACTAAATGCGTTTGATTGTTTACGTTTACAAGACTTGTTATTTTCTGAATCTTTATCGGAACTGGTGCACTGATTGCGATAATGTCCTGTTTGTTTGCACTTGTAGCATTTTATAACCTTCAATTTTGACTTTGACCTTCTGGTGAAACCCGAATCATCAAACAAATTTTTGAGTTTCTCCCATAACTCTTTAGTAGTCTTAGATTCTTTTATATGTACATAAAGAGATGGATCAATAGTTAAAATCAGTTTCGCCTTAGTTTTTAAATCGGCTGCGGCTTCTTCGGGTTTAGTAACTTTGATGTAATCAAAAGTTCCCTCCAACACGAGAAAATTCTCCGCTGCGAAAGCCCACTCTGTGTAGTTCTCCCGACCTTTCAGCTTAGGCACGCTCACGATATAGCTATTTGCCATTTTTAATTTTTAACTATATATCACAACTCACAGTTCACAAAACGTATAGTTCTCAATCTGCGAAGACTAATCGGCACGCTTGTGCAAGTCTTTTCGCGAGAAAAACAGTTTATTTTATAACTCGACTGGGCGCATAACCTATAATAAAACGCCGGTTGTGAGATTCGAACAGAACTAACTTTTATTATATGTTCAGAAATATACCTACATTTCAGTTTATAACAATGACGGTAGGAACACTATACAATCTATGTTCCAATAGATGGCGGTATATGTATATTAATTAATGATTATTTGTATATAATTACAACAATAAAGTTAAAAATAGATTATAACAATGCTCTAAAATTGTTTCAATCCGAATATAAAGTATTCAACCAATCTGCGATAGCCTCACGTTGTAGTGTAATCAACCATACTCTCTAGGAGGCTTGTGTCTCAATAGTAACAAGGCTAGCAACATATTATGTAATGCCGTTTATGTATATATAGTATGAAAAATTAAGTGAAGTTGTAATTTAAAATAGATTACCCTGTCAAACTTTGTGAAAATTTTTACTTTGTCAGTCAAGTCAATTTGAAGTTTTTTTATTGTTATGTTTATATAAGTAAATTATTATGAAGCAGTAATGAAATGCTTAAATAAATTGTCACTTCTTTGTATAATAATGTGAGAATAATGTAATCAATTTTTCATTAGAGTCGCAAGGAAACTAATATAATTACTATGACTAAACAGGGGAAGTTCTGGTAAAATATCAAATATTATTTGAAGAGACGCAGTTATTAAAATTACAAGATTTACGGTTAACTATCGTATGTTTTGAGGGTTAACCATTAGCAGTGAAGTCTAGCTACTCCAGTTTTGCCGAAGTCTACATCTGCCCATGACCTGCACTGAAATGGGCCTGGCGAAGCTTTAGACTAATTACTAAGAAGAACTAATTATTTTTATTATCTTTATGTTCGAAAGAAGAAGTATGAATACGAAACAGTACGAAAAGAAGCACCGTAGATGGTGTGTCGTTCTTTGACCATTTGCAGGAGTTTTGTTCATAGCCTTGGGTGGACGGGACATATAAAGTATATTTAGTTTGTTGGGGGCTGTTATACTTCTGGAACCATCATAGCTTTAAGATGAAGGATGCCATTATAGGAGTGCCCAATTAGATCCTAGTTTCTATCAAATCAGGCTCTTCTGGCATTCTTCTGATGATGTACACAAGTCCTGTCTAGATATAATATGAATTAATAAATAAATTAAATATAAAGTCCGCGACATTTTATTATATAAAAAACTAACCCGGCGCACGGTAGAGATGTTTTCACGTATTGTAAGAGTCAAAGCAGCAACAATACGTTCTAGTGTAAATATGTACATGCCAAACAAGAACTTATCGGCTAATGTGAGACGTGGAAAACCGGACTTTTATTTACCCAAAACGCGCATGCGAATTTTGTCCTTAATGTTTACGTAGCATCGTCCCATATGCTTTCAAAGTTACAGGCGGTACAGTATTGTTTCCCGGTACAATGGTTTTGCTAGGAAGCAACGCGACAGTAACTTTTGTTTGACTTCGACTACTTGCGTTATATGTTAACGTTGCCGTCTGAAAATTGCCTTGGCAAAAATATATAATATTTTTTTTTGTCTTGGTATACATTTCAGTATTTATAAATAAGCTTCAAATTTGCCGATATTCTAACCTGTATTTCATTCTTATTGTTGACAACAATGTACAGGTTGTAAAATAATATCAAAAGTAATATCGTAAGATGAAATAAAGAATATTTGTATAGTTTACATTTTTGCTACGACTTTTAGTTGGTATACAAGGTCGCGTCGTGTGAATTTTTGGGGGAGGCCTATGCCTTGCAGTGGGCGTCGATCGGCTGATATGATGATTATCTAATTAATTTATTTTACCGACGTACATAATAGACCCAACCCTCTCCTTTCATGGTTACCGCAAGAGCCGGGTGACGGAAAAATATTTACGGATGATAGGCAGCAGGCGTCTTTAGAATAAATTTGTAAAAAACTACAGCACTTGTTAACCCATATGGTGTGAGTCGACACATACCCTTGGTATGACAGATTTGTTATTGGAAATCTACAGGAGAGGCCTATGTCGAGCTATGAACGTGACCTCTTTGCTAAAGATTTTTATTTGCACATAGGACTATGGATCTAATACTGTCACGAATATAAAATTTGTTTGTTATTTAATTGTTATTATATTTGCAACAATGTATTATAAGACACAGGTCGCTTATGCAACACGAAACTGGAACCTGTTCGCATTACGCGAGCCGTAATCAGATCGATGCCTTACCTCTGAGGCAATGACAATATGTAACACAAGTATACCTACACTCGCTCGACCGACTACGCATAACCAAGGACAAGTTGCCAAAAGTGTTTGGGCAGGTAGCGAATAATGCCGTAACACTGCCTTTTGAATCAAGTCTTTGTGTATAAAACTTTTCTGGTAAACGGGAGGTTTCCATTAATGTGTTTTCGATTTTTTTTTAATTGTTTGATCATAGCATTCAAGTAAGATTCGAAAACCAATAATTTAATATACTATTGCATGAAAAAAATCATAAACAAACACTTACGTGAATTTGAAATAAAAAAGTAAGTAAAATTGATGTATTCATAAATATATATAAGTGGAATTTTTGCAGTGTTTCTTATGTAAATTAAAAAAGATGGGTATTGCTAGGTTTAAAAGATATAAATTAGGATTAAATAAATATGAATGTTGCAAAGAAACAATGTACAATGTAAGTTTGCTGATAAAATACGCTGTTAATAGGTTCATGTTATGATATACGAACAAAACGTATGCCCTTATAAAAAGAAGCTGCCTTATGTTGAAGCCATAAAAAACAACCGATTATGCCTTAAGAAAAGATTAAACTTAAGCAAAACATGTTTTAAATCCAATAACTCTCTCAAATACATGCTGTTTTTTTCGCCTCAGGGCAGCCTTGATGGATAACTCAGTGGTAATTATTCCAATAATTTCCAGTATAGAGGACGCCATAGCTAGTAAAATTACTCGGCTGTAGCGTTACTGAAACCATTGTACCGCGCCTTGGGTATACGCGCGGCAAGACGGGTGGAGCTACTTTTTCTCAACCCCCATCTCGCCGCGTTTCATTGTAGTATTCCGCTAGCACTAGAGTATGATACACTTCCTCTTGTCTCAAAATAATGAGTGCAGATATGATGTAGAACGCGGTTGAACGTGATTCATATAACTTAGTATTAGATGACATGGTCGTTTTATCTCCACAATAGGTCTACTTGAAAATTAAATTTACTGTTGAAATATTTAGGAAAGATTCTCTGAAAGCGGCTACAAAGTAACTATTTAGTAACAATGAAAAATTGGTGTCTCAGTACGGTCTCCACTCTGTCGCCTCCCGATGCGGATAATCGATTTGTGGGCGAGGCGGTGTAATAAATAAACATTGCGTCCTTGTTAGTGTCCCGGCAGCGGAATGCCACAGTTCGAATTACTCTCACTGTGGTAGTTCATTGAATATTTATGTCCTATTTTATATACATTCTATTTTATATACTAAAGCGTATGATTCCGATCGAATCATCAATAAGATCCGTAGACGGAGGAAAGTAACGGACATGATCCAGCGGACTAGTTGAAGTGGCATTGGGCAGGACAAGTGGCGCGAAGAACTGATAGCCATTGGGGCTTAAAATTCTGGAGTGGAGACCATGGACTGGCAAGCGTAGTGTATGACATCCACCTACAAGGTAGACGAACGACCTTAACAAGGTCGTTGGAGCACGTTGGCAATAGGCCGCTTCCAATTGGTCCCATTGGACAACTATAGAAGAGTTTTACGTCTAGCAGTTAACGTCTTACGACTAAAACGATGGTAACGGTGAAAATGTATTTAGTGGCAGATTTTAAAATATTTGTGAATATTAAACTAGCCCGCATCTTTAGTATTTTCGATAACAAATTAAAAAGTTTAACATTTTTATCAATGCTTTTAATTTAGCTGCAATCCGCGTTTATAAAATAAGGAAGGAAACGTCTGTGAAGTCCACATCGCCGACAAAGTCAAGGAAATCTTATTAAAAAGGTAGGAAGTTGCTTAACGATTAATGAAAGGATATTTCAATTTACGCTACTTAATAAATTTGTATTATAATTGATTGAAATCCTGTCAACATTGCGTTTTTTATATTAACAACATATTTTGTTTACAATTCACAATCCACAAGTGCAAAGGAAGGATTTCACAATCTTTTGAAAATGCACTATATGTATACATGAATATTTGTATGTATATAATATCATAAATACTTATGATTTTTTACATGAAAATACCAATTTAATGTAATACTTGTTAATGTTGTATTTAATAGTTGTATTTAAATAGCTGGACCACAATTCTCGGTCGTTGATCGTCTAGTCGGTTGCAAAATTTTAATTTGTTTTGTTTCTTCCATTCATACAATATCTGATAAAAGTAATTAACGATACGGAATAGTAATAGGCTAATCTCATAAAGAACAACTTGTTTGGGTGAATGTAATATTTTAATATTTCCCAGGTATATTTAATAGCATTTGTTTTTACTCGTATATAGTCATATGACTATACTAGTCTCTCTTTCTCTTTGTTTAAAGTAATTCGCAAAACAGAGTGGTCCCCGGACTATAAACATGATTTTGAAACTAATTCTTTACCGACTATGATAATTTTTTTCATATATATGTTTTATAAAAAGCATGTTAAGTTGTAAATACTTACAGTACATAAATTACTCATCAATCTTTTTTAAAAAGCTTTATTATAAAAGCGCTATGAATGTACAGAAAGTGGCCTTAATAGCGAGCGTAACTTTCTATAGTTCGACTTGTACCAGATACGAGATAAATGATGTAAAGGAAACATTAATGCATATCGATTAAGTCCAAACGATTCTTAAAAAAAAAACACCTAGAGTTGTCCGATATAAAGTTGTACAAGTGATAATTAACACAAAGCCTCTATTTATTTAATGCACGCATGTCGTCGTTTAGTTTGCTTTACTGTACTGGCTTCTTGACCTAGTCTACGACTCATATAAGTTATTAAGCTATATAGTTTTCCACTAGTCAACACTCAGTGTGGCTATCTGCGTGGTGAAATTACGGCCCATTCTGTCACTCTTAGAGGAGGTTTGTGTTCCACCAGTGGGAACATTATCAGGCTGAGAACAAGATTTGACTAAACAATGCAGGGTTATAATAGAAAATCAGTGTTTCACCCAATAGTCACTCACACTACGTCTACATATATTAATTATATGTGCTGAAATATTTATTGTTAATTATATGTGAGAAATAAATATCTCGTCAATGTATTACAGGTTTTTAACAGGTTGTCAACGGAAATATCGCCGAATAAAATATTTTTAATTTTTTACGTTTTTTAAAGACCAACATTACTCTAATACGCTTATTATATCGCTGTTATACGCTTATTATACGCTTATTATATCGATATTATTATATCGCTATATATTCTACAATTTAAGTTTTTTAAGAAGCAATTTCGTCTACTAAACATAGTTTACTCCCCAGATTTCACTATCGCCAATAGGTATACAGTGCTAGAACTTGAAAAGGTCAGCAAAGATAACTCCACAACGTTTATTGTTACGGTTTACTATTTCCATTATTGGAATCTAATTACAATTAGCTTAATAAATATCCTTTGGATAGTTCTACAGGTCGAGTATTCAATATAGACCAACTCTAAATTTTTTATACATATGCTTAACATACTTTCTGCGATCTAGTGTACGGTGGACCATAGAAAATTATAATTATACCAATTACTTAAGATTTTCTTTGTTATAAATACGGTATTCATCTGTGAAGAATATGTCGCGGGATATAAGAAATGATATAATTATAAGGTGCAGAGTTGAAAAACTTTGAGGGAGGCCTATGTCCACCAGTGACATTCTGTGGCTGAAATGATGATAATGATTATAATTAAATCTTTCATATTACTATGGTTTGTAATAATGGAAAAATTAAACAGTACCTACAATGAACACTTCGTAAATCTTTTTTAAATACGTTACGTAAAAAGAATTCATTTTTTATTTAATGACAAAACTGTGTTGTATTCAATGTGAATCTTTTGTTTTGTATCAAAGCCCAAGTTAGCCGCGGAGTAGGTCGTTCAAAGTTTAGACCGAAGATCTACATGTCAACCCAGTTTGAACCATCGTCGGCAGTCGGTCGACTTGAACCGTTGCGCGGACACGCTTAACTGTTTTGAATCGGGTTTATTATTATAGTTAGCAATATACGCGGTGTGCGGGTCTCGTCCGTGTCCACGGGGATCAATCTCGCACTTCATAATTACTGTAAATGTGTTTAATGGCCGTCGTTTTAGCGTTTTTGCATTTAGTTAAAGTTTATTCTGTAACGTTTTCTGAGTTGCATATTTTTAGTTTATTGAGTTATAGTATAGATAGAGTGTGTATATATCATATCGATGTTTAAAATGTATACTCTACCTACTGTTTTATTTAAACAATTTTTCTCTATACGGAATATATTGCCAATATAACATCTATTTAAAATAAAATCTTTATAAAAGGTGTTGAAGTGTTTTTTTCTTTGTATTGTTAATTAATTTATAAAATTCATTCAAGTAACCCTACAGAATGTTGGTACAAGAATCTTCCGCCGACGTAAGTTGTACTGCTCTGGTATGCGTTACCACAGGTTGGTCACGCGGGGGTACATGGAAATTTTATTTATAATGGCGGAAATACCGACAAGTTAAAAAGGTAATTTATATAAAGTTTATTATTTACTCCTGTTCTATTCTTGTTAATTTTTAATATGCCAAAAAATATTCTGGCTAAATTATATTCCTATAAGAATTAAAGTTTAAAAACATGGATTTTTTAATAAACGCGGAACGTATCTTGCGGATAGAAATTTATGAAATATATTTTTAGCTAGTTGCTACTTGATAAAATGCATATTTGTAACAAATTCTCCAGTCTCACAAGTCTTATGGAACCGAAGATATGGTGAGGAGTCATAACATAGGCATTAATTTTAAACTACATATACTAAACTATTTGTGTTTTAAAATGAACCTTATAATCAAGGAAATTACTTTGAGTGTTAAGGTTTTAAAATATTAACAAATTTTTATGTGGAGCTATAGATTTATCAGGATAGGGTTTGAAAAAATTATATGATTATTAAGTGGCAGGGAAAACAAAACATGTTGGGAAGCACTACTTTACTATAACTAACACGTAAAATATTCAAAATAGAGTACACCAACATGTGTTAAGAATACATTATGGAAATTCGCAAAGGTTAGGATGGGAAGCAGCGCGTCGAACGGTACTGTCCGACATGCCGTGGGCGACCTGGTGACCGCAGCTGTGGGTCGACCGCACACCGCTGCCCGACGCCGGCCTTGTTTATGCACCTATGCTATAATTTCACAGCTCTTTGAGCTCTATGTGTCTAATAAATTTTTGCAACATCTTTAATATTTTATATAAAATAAAACTAAAATAATCAGTAAAAATGTTATAATGTTTAACTGAAAGTTTGGCAAAGCTTTTCTACAATAAAAATAACAAGCAGTTCTATATTTTGCACCGTAATAATTTGTTCGCTTTGATTATGCATTGTCTTACAAAGTTGCATTCAACTGGTCACTGTGAACGTGACTTCATAATATGGAATTATTTGATTAAGTACGAACCGTGGTTAGGCCAGCGGGCAATGTACTTTAATTGTTAATACAATTATTAATAAATTCAAAAAACTTAGTAATCTAAGGCGTACGAACTGTATTAAAAACATTTACAACGTCAGTTTACTGTTTCAACCCAACAATCACTATTTCAATTGTATGACGTCCACCTCTAGACATAGGCCTCCACTAAAGATTAACAATGTGACGGGTTAGAAGCGGTCTGCATCCGACGTCTCCTGTCGACCTTGACAAGGTCGTGTATCCAATTTGTGGGTGGACATCCTACAATGCGTTCGGGGTCTTTACTCACACGTCATGTGACTTGTCCACTGGCACTTCAACTTGCTAATACACGGGGCTATGTCGGTCAGTTACCTTCGAGCGTTTATCGATCTCCTTATTAATTAATCTTAAATAGGTTTTCATTTATTAGAAAAAAAATTTCCAATTAAGCTGATATTAATATATTAATAATAATGATACACTTTATTTTACATTTAAGCAACATCTGATAGTAGGAATAAATTAATTCCAAATTTTTTCATATTTTTTTAATTAAAATGAATTATGTAATAGGTGCCAATGAAAGTGTAAGCGTGTGATATATAAACACTTGTCAACAAAACCGCATGTATTGCGTGGGAAAACGTAGTAATTAATGAATTCTACGAGTGCATCTTTACTGGATGCAACGAGAAACGGCAAAAACTCGTGTGCATTCGCCGCCCGGTTATGGACTCGGATGATGAAACTTGTTGGCGTTAAGTAAACTGTAAGCGAATTATTTAGAATAAATAGCGTTGAGTCATTCAAAATTAAGTTCATCATTATCATCATTTCATCCGTAAGACGTCCACTGCTGGACATAGGCCACCTCTGTAGATTACCAATAAGACCGGCTAGAAGCAGCCTGCATCCAACGTCTTGCGACGACCTAAACCTGTATCCACCTGTATAAATGTAATTGTAATAATAACATACATAATTTATAATTAGGATTTTTTTATACAGCTATTGTTTACCTTAATGTTAGTGTTTTAAATCGACGTATTTCTTTAAGTTTTATTCAGGTGATAACGCGATTTCTATCCATTGTTCATGTAAATCGCAGGTACGTTGCCAAGTGTATATCGAAAGTTGGTCATTAGTCGTAACACTGCTGCGAAGGCGTTCATAGCCGGGAATCGTATTTGGTCGGCCGCGGACCGGTTCCAAACGACCTTGCGACGCACGTTCACTCGCCGATCTAAACATTGAGGCTTCGTAGCTTTTGTCAATCGATTGCTTTTGTTTTTGTGACGCGAAGGCGTTCAAAGGCGTGTCTATTTACTTTTTGTGGATATTGATATTTTTTTTTGTTAATGAAGGCCATTTTCAATAGTACGTCTTTTCTTATTACAAAAAATTCTCTTTCTAAATTTGATGTTTTTGTAATCGAAAGTGTTCGTCTATGACTGAGAGGCCTACTCTAAGTTTTGTAGCACAAAATCCTTCAGAACACCTTGTATAGTAGGACGATATTTCTCTAAGGGATGAATTGGTATATTTATCCAGAAAAAGGATAGAGATATATTGATGGAAAATCGTCATAACTTCATTGTAATGGTATGAATAGTATGGGTATGTTATATTATGTATTAATTGTATATTAAAGTACATTTTATACCCTCTTATTTACATGTGTTTACTTGTAATTAGATAAGTTAAATGTAGTATTTGGTATTGAAATGTAGCATATTAGTATTTAACATGTTTTGTATTATTTTTTATCATATTTACACACCTGTCCAATTGTTGACTATGCATCGCTCTAGATTGATAGGTAGAGAATGCTTTTGAGGCACTAAGTACGCACTGCTTAGAGGCTTACGTGCTGCTGTTGTATTTACCTCGAAGGCCTCTTGCAATATCAACACATCCAGTAGATCGTTCACTATGATTATTTACTATATACTTATTTATTTATTTTAAATTTCTCCAACACATTACATTCAGTAAACGTAGTATAAAAATAGTTATGTTCTGATTCATTACCCATTCACAGGAGTCATGACATCTTTTATGAAGATGATGCATGCGCCCAAAATTTAACCTGAAAACAAACAAGAAATTTACAAAGTATCAAAATTAATATACCTAACAACTGAAATGTTTCAACTATGTCTTTGATGTGTTTATCATGAAAAATATAGGTTAGAGTCTCGAAATTAGAGAGTTGTGCCCCAGATACGTTCGATAGAGAAGAGGTCAGGACGTGTCCGTAAAAGACTTTTTGGGAACCAGGTTCCAAGGGCCAATGTTTGTGTTTGTACATACTCTACCAAACTTTTTTACTACTTGTATACTGCAATCTACACTGGTTTATCTGCGGTTCGTTTCCTAAGTATGTTACAATGGGGCGCTTAAATATGCAGCAAGTTAATTGTGTGTAAAAATTTCTGTGTGGTTCTGAGTATGATTCCGTCACTTGAAATAAAATCACCGGCCTAGTAAGACATGTCCAAGTTACGTGTCGTGATGGCAATGTGATCGCTGGAGGTAAGTTGATTTTTGTTTACGACTGAAAATTTTCATGATTTGTTAACACTTGTACCTACGAGGCATTATTAATGATTGTAATGAACTAGTTTAAAAATTTACGTTAGGCGTTGAATTACAAACTTAAATGAAACTAGATAACTTTTTAGTCAATTCTGGGGGGACAAGACGTGCATAAAATCTGTTTCCTTATTCGTACGCTATTTTTAAAATAACAAAAACTTCTCTGTATATTATTATTCAAACATCTCATCATCATCACCAGCATAACAGCGACAGGACGTCGAATACTGGATATTGGCCCTTCCTACAGAATTCAGATAAGACTGGTTGGTAACATCCAACGCCATTTAACAACCTTAACTACATTGTCTGCCTACCTTGTGGGTTTCTACCTTGCGCCGTGCTTACCGGCCTGTATTTCCACTCCAAGAAATTTAAGACCACAGCGGCCATCTGTTCTGCGCACTACGTAGCCTGCCCGCAGTGAACACAGTTCAACTTGCCAATTCGCAAACTTCGCTAAATTATAACTATCTGCTATTTTATTAATATCGTCAAAGCGATGAATTTTCTAACACGCACTGTTTTTACAATGTGATTTTCAAAACTAAACATGAAAGATATCACCGACTCCTGCTGTCAAAAGACTGCGTCCTTACCATACAAAATGACTTTATCAGTCCATCGCTCTGCTCTTTTTTTGGATGTATCATGTACTATGCTACATCGTTATATATAAAACTGTTTACTGCAAATGGTCATTAAGACAATAACTTGCTAAAAGCCATGTAAAGGAAAAAATTTTGCTAAAAGGTCTTTAATTTAACACAATTTATTTTCTTTTTTCGTTTTACTTTTGTTGTAGAATTTATCTAAATAGATATTCTTAGAAACAAGACTCACAGAAGCGTGTTGATTTGCAAGATCGTGTTGATCGATGATGAGTATCGTTATTGCTTTTATCATAATCCGTGCAAGTAGCATCATTACTTTTCACGTAGTGCCATTGACCTTCGGTTAAAGTAAATCACCTTGAATTACTTCTATTGTCGCTATGCAACAGGTGTTTCAGGTTGTTTGTTCAGTCTGACGCACGGGGACATGTGGACGTGCTCCGCACGCCAGATGGCGTCGTATTTGTATGGTTTCGCGATTTATAGCAGGAAAAAGTGACCACATTTGACATTGCTGCAAATTCATATCCTTGAAAGAACTAACAGTTGGAGATTTAAAATTAATGTAATTGTTACCAAACAACTTGACAACATTCTTTTGTCGTATACTTTTCCTCAGCATGAAATCTCTAATGACCAGGGAAGCTGACCATGTCGTAGAAAGCCTTTCTTCTTTAACAACTGCAGCAGAACAGCGCTTTCTATTAACAAGACGCAAATTGTCAAGCAAATCCATGTGCAAGAGTGTTGCTTTCGCGAAAGCGACGCGTCGCTTAATACGCATGCGTCAAGCCAGTCGCTCACGGCCGTCCGGTGAGGCCGCACGCGTTGTGTCTATGACATTCTCGATTAAATAGTAATAAATTATTATTTCACGATAAAATCTCAAGTGTTTTAGTGAGCAAAGTGAAAAAAGCGAACATTCTGTGTTTGAACACTTGGAGACTTACCAAGGTTAATAGTGCTAGTGTTGCAAAAACCGGAGGATCTCGAGTGTTTTTACCGCGGAGATCGTCACGGATGTTGACTCTTTTTTATCATCGGTTTGCATCATTATTGTTTACTTGATACCGCGATTAACTTTAATATAATTTAAACAAACCTAGTCTCTACATTGCTCTGTAAATATGGAATTTTAAATTTGAATAACCTGACAACGCACTATGATTCATTCGGCCATCATTTAATCCTAGTAATTACCTTGAGCAAAGTATCAAATACATTAGAGGTGGACAACATAGCAGGTGAAATTAACTCTCAGAAGTTTTAATTATCTAAACATCTATTGTGCTTCTTATTTTTGTTGAGACAATGGTAATTACTCGACTGTCTCCTCAACACCTCTTTTTTTTAAATAACTTTCCTTTAAGTTTTTTATTCTTTACTTTTAAAGCAAAAAGTTTTTATGGAATGATGATATTTTTGATCGATATTTCTATCGCATTTCTCACGCATTTCATTCATGTCAGTTTTTATCAATTGATGTAGAGATAAAAATATTCCTATCAAACCGGTTTAACAAATTTATCATGTGAATTTTTTTATAAATTCTGTACACTTATTGGATAAGATCTCATTACTTTTAGTCTGGATTAATTGTAATAATCAACTAAAAATGTAATTTTTTTTTGAAAAATATTTTTTCTTTGATTTGATTTAATTTTGATTTTAATTACTTGCTTATTAACTTCGTTGCTTAGATATTGCAATTAGCTCTCTACCCGGAATTTTTATTAAACATATTTTATAAAGGTTAAAGCAACGTAAATATTATCACCAAAGTTGTAATATAGATTTGTTTAAATGTTTATACTTAATTTATCATTATGACTTCTTTTATGCAACATTTAGCAATCGGATATTATTTTTTTTGTTTCATATTTCCAGCAACTTCTTTACGAATGTCGAACTTCGACAATGAAACACACTTGTATTTTTTGCAATGTCAGATAATGAGACAGTTTAGTTTCACGACTGAATAATAAATAACAAGTGCTCACGAAGTTTTTGCTATCGCGATTTTAATTCTTTGCGCGTTAGTGAATAATATCATAGCTGATAAAACCTGCATTTTTGTATGTCGGAACTTGAGATAGATTCCAGGGCCATCGGAGACGGAAGTTGGTTTTTACACAATTCGCGCCGGAGGCTATAACAACGCTAAAAGATTGAATATGGTTTCTCTATAGTTAAAATGTTAAAGCTAAAATTATCATAAAGTAATAATATTACTTTTACAGTGTTTGTATTTATTTCACTGTTTGTAATGATACCAACAGCATCATAATAGCGTTTCAACTATAGTTTTTTTTATTAAGTTTTCTGCGAATACTTTTTGTAATAAGATTACAGATAATAGTTTATTTATCAAGAAGTGTTTAATTATTCGCACGTGTTTTATAACCGACCAGATTATGCTTCCAGTTACGTTATTGCACGATTGTTCTTTATTTATTATTTCTAATAATAATGCTAACGATACAAATAGTAGAAATCAAAATTTTCGATAATTTTATTGCGTTGTACGTTGAATATGATTTATTTGATTTCTGTTTTTTTGGTGACAGTGTAAGTTTTCTGAAGGTAATGAGAAGGCATTCAAAATTCAATCTCAGTATCGACTTCCAGGCATAAGTATACCACCAGTCGCTTTTAATAAAAACATGAGAACTGTTAGTTGCAAATAACCTTACACTCCAAGTTTAACCGTCAACAGTTTTTTAATCCGCAAAGTGCGTCACTTGTGACACTTCTATATGATAAAGGAGCGTGTTCTCGTTTATGCGGAAACGAGCGTCCTTGTGTACGGGTCGATAGCGCTTACGTGTAATACAAATACAATCTTATTATTCCGCACAAATGAACACATTTATAATCACACTGTAAAATTTATGTACAACGTAAAGTAACATTCATGGCCTTCATTGATAAATTTCGTTATTATCATTTACCCATAAGACGTTCATTGCTTGACATAGACCTCACCTGTAGGTTTAAAATGAGACTGGTTGGAGGCGCCTTCCTTAACAAGGCTGCGTTTTTCGATCCGTGGTCTCTACACCAGAACCTCACGACCCGAGCAACCATCTATTCTGTCTGATATTTGTCTGAGATATGACGGTTACTTTCGACATCTCTACTGATTTCGCCATTTATGATTCGAGCTCGTAAAGAAATCTTTAGCATAGTGCTCTCCAGAATTTGTTCAGTTCCTGCTAGCTTGCCAATTTGGTCCTTAAACGCCAATGAAAAACCTTATATTTTCAATTCGAATTTTGAGACAGAATCTCGCATCCAATCTTATCGTTCTGAGACATTGCGCACCTCATTAGTACAGTAATGTTTGAAAATAGATATAAGCAAAGCATCATTACTGACAACGGCTTTTGCAAAAGAGACAACCAATTTATGAAGCAGTAATAAAACGTGTAGTTTACATTGAAATATTTGCTGACATAATGAGCAATGACCCATAGTCTCTAAGAATCTGCAGTTAAGCATTCTCGTGTTTTTGTGCAACCTATGTGGGATTAATTACAACTTTGTACAGTTATGTGATGTAGGTACACACGTGTTTAGCATAATTTACATGTATTGATGTAACATTTTAAAATAATCCCATATGACTATTAAGTACAATATGTAACAATAAAGTATGACAATATTTTAATAAGTGCAGGTAATGTTAAAAACGTTTCAAGTTTTCCAGAACTGTAAACTAACATGTGATTGTAAAAACAATATGTATGGTAAATAGTCGAATCTTTCACGAAAAACACCAGGTTTATTATGTAAGTTTCAAAATATTAATACTTTATATATTGCACATACAACTTAGGTTCAATTTTATATGAAACACAAATATAATATTCTTTTAGACGTACCGAGTATGAACCAAGAAGACATAGTAATGGAGCGTAGTAAATGTTGACTTATGATCCGGAAATGATTTATGAAGATTATATAGATTGCTATTAGTTACCCCAGTTCGCCTACCATTTCTTCCTTAAGCCAAGCAACTGGGGATTTCTATTGATGATTCAGAGTTCATCGAACTTTTTTTCTCATTAATAATTACGTGATAAATATTTCAAAGAACTATGAAAAGGAAAGCCTCTTAGCCCTGATTTAGATTGGTATGCTTTGGAGAAATATACGCGTGTTATCTTGCAACATTTTACAATATTCACCTGCTTCTTTTTTAACATATAGAACTCTAGAATAATTGTAGTATCCCTACAATGAGAACGATCATCTATTCACCACATTGATAATATTCACCTGTCATTTAATATGGTCTATTGGATGTAAGTTTTTATTCTAAACTGTAGGTCGTCTTCTGGTGGATATGATCTATATTCCTTCGACGACTTTTGAAGCTCGTTTGTACACATTATGGGTGGAAATCCTACGATGTGTTTGCTGATCCGTGGTCTCCTTTTGTCCTGGGCCCTAGGGGTCGTCTGTTATTCGCGTTATGTAGCCTATCTACTGCCACTTCAACTTGCTAATTCTCTGTGCTATGTCGGTTACTTTAGTATGCATATCACAGAATCTTTATTTTTATCTAGACAGTACACTAAAAAAATGTGTCTTTAGAATGGTTACCCGTGTAACTACAATATTGATATCAAAGCGAAATTCATGTGTACCATCATATAGTAGCCCAGGTATTACAGTGTTCTACTTTTAAGAGCAACGTAGCAACTGCAAATACTGTGCAAGAAATACGCACTATCATTTGTCTCAAAGTGACAAGTAGGACGCAAGATAAATTATAGGTAGGACGTATAACTCGCTATCACGTTTACTCAGCCTGTCACTTGAGGTACATACGACTAATATACACAGAGAAGTGTATATTAGTCGTAAAGTAAAATTTCTGGTACAAGTTAGAGAAAACTTGTTGTACCAGAAATTTTATTATAGTGAAAAGTTATAAGTTGTATTATTTGATTTTCATGACGTTAAAAGGGGGGTTACATTTTGAAATATGAAACAAGTTAGTAGTAGTTAGTAGGTATTTTTATTCCTTTTTCTTTCTATTGAAATGAGTGAATAAATTGAAAAAAATTGGTACATTGTATGAAATTGTTTCACAAACAAAAAAAAATGCAAGGCAAGTCGCGACATTTACAAACCGTATGCGGTGTCAGTAGGAGGAATAGCACCAATTTGGCTTAAAAGTTTATGATATAAACCTACAAGGTGGAAAAGGTCGTCAGACAAACTGGCCTATAGTTAAACGTTAAACGTGATTAAATTAAAAAAAGAGTCTAAAATTATTATAAAAAACCGATGGATCTTTTCCTACAACCCATATTGTACGCCACGTGCTTGTAATATTAATATATTACAATTATTGCACGTATTCAACGCTAACTATCATCTGGTAACAGGTACTCAGCTCACGTTTGCAGTACTTTCGTGCACCGTTGTACAATTCTCTTAAGTAATGCAGTTGCATAAAACTAGCTTGCGTTTCGAGTGACTGTCATAAATATCGAAGTGAGTTGTTATAATTTAAATGGCGTAATTATCTATCGTGACATAGTAACGATACCTGTAAAAGCATTTTGATCAGTTTGTTTGGCTTTAGAAATTTATTGAAACTACAATTCAGTTTTACTCCGTCACAAAAAAACGCATTGTAGCATTAACTAAGAGGCGATTCGAAATAGGCATGTTTAATGTATAGAAGAGTTATTATCATCATCATCACTTCAACCCTAGAAATTCCAATGCTGAACATAAGCCTCAATCATAGATTGCCAATAAGACCAGTTGAAAAAGACCCGTATCCAGCATTCTCCTTTACTTTTTTAAAGTTATCTGTCAAGTAGTAGCTATACATCACTATAATAAATGTTTGCAAAGTCTACAAAAAAACATTTCATGTTGCAATCTTTACTAAGTAACTTAATATCAGTGTATTGATAGATATAAGATCAATAATAATTAATTCAAACTTAAAAATTACACATAACCATTTAAGCATTTATTGGTTATATAATGATACAAGATATATCTATGTTAATATTAAACCTTATGAAATATTCAGTTTCTGTGTAAGCCTCTAAACACTATTTCGAAATAACTCGTACGCTGTAATTAAAGTCTGTAGTTTACGATATAATTCCGCAGGTAGAGGGTCCGATTTCCATGCAACAACCGGGACCGGAGTCTTTGTCTTTTGCCGGATATTAGTTGTGAAAATTCAACAAATATTTAACACATGTTTACATTTATAGCTTCGATTACATATATTATGTCCTATGGTCTATACTATTGTATTTGACTATATTCGACAAATCACACGCGCACATCATCCTTACTACTATATCATCACCAATATAATTTGGGCCGTAGAACGTACACTGCTAGACGTAGGCTAGGCTTCCCTCATAGAGTTCTATTTTAGACCAGATAGAAGCGGCCTATATCCAGTGTCGTCCGCCGTCCTTAACAAGGACATCTACCCACTTTGAGTGTGGACGTTCTACAGTTCGCTAGAAGTAGTCGGTGGTCTCAACTCCAGTACCTTAAGTCTAATGGAAACCTGTTCTGCGCGCTATGTGGCCTGCTCTCTGCAACTTTAACTAGCAATTCAACAGCTGGGCTATTTCGGTTATTTTGATTGATAGATTGATTTTTGTCATACATTACAACTTACATTCCAAAACTTTTTACAGTAACAATAGGTTGATAGGCGATCGATTGATACTCGATAAGTGTTTAACTTTACTGTTCGGGTACACTTTTCGGGAGCGCCGAACTACGGAGTTGCTCGGTTGCTATTAAACCTCCAGGTTTTCATGATTTTTAAAATGTGCTAACATCTGCTTCTCAATTGTAGCCGATTCCAAACTCGTATGGTAAGATTGGTGCCTGAAACTGGAAATGTAAATGGCGCTAAAAAACCAAACTATATCGTATGTTCTGTAAAAAATCATTATTAGAAAAATAACTACATGAGATTCGAATAATAAGTCAATAATAAGAAACAATACAATATGTTGTTCGAATAGCATTACGTAATAGTTTTTTTTGTATTTAATTTATCTTATTATGTAAAAGATTATAAATTATTAAGCTTAGTCTCGTAAAAAACACCTTTCTCTTATTTGCATAAGAAGCCAATGATATAATTCTATGAAATGAGTGAAACACTCGCGGGCGTGTTTTTAAATTCTGACTTTGTAATTATAAAGAATTAACCTAAGAGCGGAATTTTCATGCGCTTCCTCTTGGCAGTAAAATTATTTAGTTGTCCTTCACGATATAGAGCAATAAACGGGAAAAGGGACAATGACAAAAGATTATCAGTCATTATACGATTTATGAAAAGTACTTTGCTCGAGATTACTAGGATATCAAGTTAGGAATTGTATCGATAAACATCGGATAATCGTAGAGGAGATCCTTAGACGAAGGTTCTGGATTGAAGAAGACCACGGACCAGCAAGGGCAGCGTTGGGCGTCTACTCGCAAAGCGGCCAGACGATCTTGTTAAGGTAGTTGGAAGACGGTGAATGCAAGCCGCTTCCATCCGGTCCTATTGGAAATCTATGAGAGAGACCTACGTTCAACAGAGATGTTCTACCAATAAAATTACGCTGATGAAAATAGGTCATCACACGACCCTGTTAAGGTCGATGAAGATAGATGCTGGTCGCTTCCAACTGAACCTTTTGGAAATCTACCTAAATAATCTAAATAAGTTCTATGTCAAGCTTTGACAACCTCAAATTAAGCTTTTTTTTTTTAAATGACGATACAGTTATTCCTGCCCATTTAAAAATGCCTTGGGATTTTAAATGATAGCTGCAAAGCACTTAAAAACCTAACAGCAATGTTTGCGTACTTTTGCATCCCATAAGAAAAATAGGCTTTGCTTTAGTATCCTCTAAGAACTTACACAGTCTCAAGAAAAAAAAAATACAAATATTATGAGAAATACTGTAACATATCAAACTTTCAATAATCTTTTAAAGCGTAAAAGTAAAAGTCTACGCGGTTTTAAATTAGTCACAATATAATCATAATTTATTTAGATGTGACGAACAAACTTGATTTGTAGGATGTCGGAAACCAGATTCATAAATATGTATTAATATGTATAAATAATTACATAATCGACATAAAATTATGTGCTAAATTATCTTTAATTCTATTGCAAGTTGCTATCATCATAGACATATAATGGATACACAAAATTAAAAAGAAATGTTTACCATTGTATTTCATTTTTGTTTATATGCATTTTATTATTCATGAAATTATCTGAATTGTTTTCGTTCAGTGACTTTGGTATCAAAAACAATTTCAACTGGTACATAAAATAATTGTGATATTATTTATTACCTTTTACTTATTTATTATCTAGATCTCTTTATCTACTAGAGACAAATAGAAAAATAATTGTACAGGTGACGTAAACACAAAACTGATAGCATTCATATAAACATAATTACCTTGTCCTTTTAGTTGCGCTAACCTGTTTTTAATAAAATACAAAGCAGGTTTGAGTATCTAGAACCAAAACTATCAATTTTACTTGTTTTGATCTGTCGTGCAGGGCATATTTAGTTTATTAATAGATATTGGCCCAGAAGAACTCGGTAGTTTTAATATATTTAATAGTTAAACCAAAACAAAATTCTGTTTATCTTTATGTAGCCTTAAATAAAAATAAATATACCGATAACAATTCGATGCGCTTGCTAGCTTATCGAAGTCGTATTTTTTTAACATTGTAAAATTTACGTTCTTATGTCAAGTACATATGACATTTTATTTGTGACTTTGTACGTATACTTGAATATTTTAAAGCAAACTTCATACTTAGGTACAATAATGGCAATTCTTTTTTGAAATGAAGACCTCGAGGCAGCGTTGTTTCGAAGTTACTTGTCTTATAACAATGTTGTGAAACTAATACTATTGTGTTAAAATACAAATAAACAGAACAGTTAATATTCGTTTTTAACCCTTGAAAATGAAATACGTCATTAGTACGTCTCCTTATCCAATATTTAGTCCTATCGCTATATCGCCTTAATCGATATCCGCATGCTATTTGTTGCACAATCAGTAAACTATATGGTAGATCCAATAATTATAATACTAAAGGTAACAATGTTAGAACAAGAGTATATGAAGCAAATGTGTGGTGAATCGTCTATTTATGATATATAATCAGACGTAGTTTCTTACAAACTAAAAAATTTACAAATTATATTGAATACCAGAATTACCATTCTGAACATATTCTGGCCATTTTATTTATTGTTTCAACCGATAAACCTCCACTGCAAGGCATAGGCCTCCTCCAAAAATATCTATGAGGGGATATACCATAATCGCCACGCTTGGCTGGCGAGATGGCGTTCGCAGTGTGGTACTGTACATAGAAAACGCTGCTGACAATCATCTGAAATCTTTTTTGTAAACTGTAGCAATTCTATATAATCAATGTACAAAGTTTGAATTATGTAAGATTGGTATCCCGAAAATTGAATCCGCGACCGACGATCGCAAGTCCCAGGCCTCTACCGCTGGGCTACCAGTGATTAGCTAGCGAGTTATTTTGGTCATAAATATATAAAACTCTTTATCAGTCAGTATTAAAAATAGTAACAATTCAAAGCTACATTTTTATAAAGATGTTTTAATATATTGTATAATACAAACATTTTCAAACTCCTAAATGACCTACCTTAGTCTGTAGATAGAATTCTTATGTTTGTTTCTATTGACATATTGAAGAGTGATATTAATTGATTGCCCAATCTATTCTACGTGGCTTATTTAGTCATCCCTGTCTTAAAAGAACATGCTGATAGTCGTTGATGCTTTACCTTAAAATTCGTATAACGGCGTTTGCTACTTTTCAAGCTTCTCTACGAAAATATATTGCAAATATTATGTTTAAGTTTTAGAACAATATTAATGAACAAAAAAAAATGGTACGACTAACCTTATTATTTATTAATGTAATATTCTCGTGTGGTAATCGTTTCAATTAATGTTATTGAATATTCTTGGAAACATGCTCGAGTATAGTCTATCATATTTTCATTCGACAATAAAGTATTTTAGTGTTTATTGTGACATTTAATGCAGTTTTAGTAACAGTTTATTGACACTATTAGTAGGTAAGCCCCCCCTCACTTTCACCTCTGTCGCAGTGTCACATGTAGGCTCTGAAACAAACTAAAGCATTGTTAGTTTTTTAGTAAAGTTCACGGACCCTTTCGCTGCGTGAACTCTTGTTAGGGCTAATAGCACTAATATCTCATGAAACAATACAATACAAGCAACAGTCAATTTATTTTTTAAATTAACGGCTGCGATGTATTCTTAAGACCTTTTTATTTCCGATCCTATTTTGGTGGATAAAACGTATAAATATGTTATTGATCTCATTAATTTATCGAAAATATATTCTATTTAGTCGCCAGTAACTTTTATCGAAATTATTCGATCGACTGTATTTCTTCGCAAACGTATAATCGAAATAACTTTATATCAAAGGACAACAGGTCCTATAGCCTTTTTACTGAAAACAATGTCATTTACATGGTACATGTTAAATAAGGTTTGATTTTACTGTATAAATAATTTTTGTAAAATCACTTATTGAAATTTAACTGTAGCGTTACTTTCAACCTTAATGTTTTCATGAAGTTAAAAACAAGACTTTTTATATTACAGGAACTGTTACTTGAATATCATCCTCATACAGAATCTACGTTCAGGTGTTCCTTACAAAACTAATTAGCTCTAACGAAGTCTTTCATCTTACTGACTTTTATTCCACTTGTGACTTAAACGTAGGTAATTATTTTTAATTAAGGAAGTGACGTGATATATTTTCCTGCCATTGCGCAATTATCGCTGGTTGTTTTTTTTTTTTAATTTATCTTTTCATTCGTAACGACGACTTGTGTCAGTGATACCTTATGCATTTTGGTTAACCGTTAAGATATTGAACTAACTTTCAAAGTTAAACTAAAATGTACTAAACTAATAAGTTTAAGAAAATATTACGCTGTCATAAATAAAGGATTTCAAAAGTTAATTAACTGGTCTTGTGCCTTTTTTAGCCCGGTAGTCACTATTTCCCAAAGGCGTTTGTAGATTCTTCAGGTTCTAGGTAGCGGAGCGTAGCCTAGGTATCCCTTTTAAGGTATTGAAGCCTGTGGGTTTCCGGGAGAGCCTTGGGCCACTACATCTTACAATTCTCCGGATTGGAAGGCCGCCGAGTTCTTAGATCACTTTGGCGGACCAAGTATTCATCGATACAATATTATTCTTCATTTTTTACATCAATCTTTTACTATGTGCAACGAAGTTGCTAGAACATAAAAATATAATTGTTTATCAACTATTACTATTACTATTAAAACTATGAGGCCTTTAGCTGGTTCTGTAGGACCTACCGTTAAAATAATAATGATGATTGCGTGTTAATTAGATTATTAGTAAAAATTACAAAAGTGTCCAGTTAAAGTAATCAGGTTCGTTGAATTTTGTTCATTGATCTTTAATATGACATATGTGTGTAATAAATATTTTGACGCTTTATTGAACATTAAGTTCGCCATCTGCTCTTTCTTAAGTAGCACACACAATTCGGGCTGTCAATAGTCTATTTTATCAAAACATTCTTTTAATTAATTCCATGTTTGTTTACGTTAACCGCCTTCAACAGAATGTTAATTTTTTAAAAAAAAATTATGTCTAGAATTTACTTTACTTAGAATAAATTAACATCTGTAGTTTATTAACTAATTTTTATCTTTTTGCATAATTAATTAGGTCTTGTACTAATAGTTTTTGTTTAAACTATTGAAATCAGACCGATAAAGACACATGCCACAATACTGAGTATTTAAAAGTCCTGTATTACGTTAATATTGTATTGTAATGGTAGTACATGTTACTTACCTTCAATAGAACCATTTGTTCATGTCTGTTTAACTTTTATAGCATATAGAGATTATAAAAAAGTATACTCTTATTCTTATATATTATATTTATACGGTAAAATCGCCCGAAATACGTCCAAATTTTTATTTTTATCGATAAATATATTATATATGGTGTACTCGCGCACTTAATACCCTATATGTATTCTCTTGCAGTCATCTCAGAATGTTGACGAAATAACCAGAAGGAATGGGTAAATGTTACGTAAATACAAAACATACAATATATCATATACAATATACGAGTACATTATAAATACCATACCTATTATTTCTACAAATGAACCATACTTAAACAGGAGGATATAGATTACACCTATGTATTATTTAACATACTAGTGACGTGATGTTAATTATGTTATTTTTACAGCCAATTAGCAGAAATAAATTCTTATGACGAGTTAATTCTAAAGAAGAACGCATTGAAAAAAATTACGAGAAGGACAAAGAAGTCAAAACTCGTTTAGGAATAATCGTGGTATTTGTGAACTTTTGAACCGATTTCATTCTAATTTGAAAATCAATGTTCGTATAATAAAAACAAGAGTTAGTAGCAAGCGAAGTGGAAATAACCGACTAACGACAAGTCATTTGAATTGTCCACCGCAGAGCTATTTACAGTTGTTATGTAATAAAGTAATGATTGGCGGGCGTGTTATCATTTCTATTTACGTTCAAAACATGTTATTTACGTTGCGGATCGAATAATAAGTCGGTTTGAACGCTACTGTCAGTCAGCGGTAGTATATAGCATTTAGAACTAATAACGGTTCCCAATATATCAGGGTAAAACGGTTCTCGAAACCTCAAATTGTCATGGAGAAAAGTTTCTTGAAGAAAATACTACGACGGTATAGCCGGTATACATATGATAATTTGTTCTGTGCGAATAATAATGTTAATAAATATAAAAAATAGCTATTTTTATAAGGTTGGAACTAGAAATAAAAATAAGCCTGTTATACCTTTCTCTAGGCTTCATAATCTTTATTTATTATAAAGATTGTGAAGCCTAAATCTTTTGTCTCGTCTACGTACGATATTACAATATATACATAAAATATGTACTCCCATGTGCACTGCCTGAATTATCATGCAATAATTTTAAGAAGCTTATTAATAAGAAACTTGTGTAAAAAATCTTGTTAAAACATAAAGGATTTTTATACCGTGTTATTGAATTAAAGATGCAAGTTAAAGTTTATTATAAGCTCTTAACAGATTAAACTTTGTAATTCACGTAGCTCTAAGCTGAAAGATGTCAATGAAAGAAAGAATCTAATGCAGATTTAAACATGATATAAAATTTAGTAAATAGGAGAATTAAAATTATTTTTAGTAATGAAACGTTATCGTGTCTGTAATGAGTCCTGTCTGCTGATATCAATCATAAAGCAGACATAATGGCGTTCTATAAGGTTCTTGAATTATTCATATTATAGTAAAACATTTAAGGTAGGAACGTGTATTTTCAACAGCGTTTAAAATAATATCGCAGTAGATCAGCGTTGCGGCGTGAGAAGTCGTCCAGATTGGCTCGGACCGGGCCCGCCGTCATCGACCTCAAGCTGCGTTACGTAAATGGGCATTGTTTCGCACTTGTATTAATGACAATCTCAGCTTGGATCGCGCCAATTTACGAAACCAATGTTTCTTTTTCATTTTAAGAATTGTTATTCAAGATTTGTGGAGAGAAATAATAAATTAAGTGATGTCATAATTTTGTTTTCCGTTTACTAATAAGAATGATTTGTCATTGTCATTGAATCGAGAAAAACGCGGTAAAAATTATTTAAAATTTGCGTTAGCAGCTGTTTGAAAGGTGTCTTGTTAAATACAAAGGTATACATTTAAGTTTTTTTAAAGAATCATTTAACACAAGTGTTACCATGTGCGATATAACGGGGATGTTTATGACTTAAGTAAATATTAAGGCGTTGAAAGCATAAAACAGATGTATTGGCTACATGAATATTATCGACATAGTCCAACAGATTTGCGAGATGTAGTGACAGCTGGCAGACCTGATAGCTCGCAGAACAGATGGCCTCTGGGGCCTTAAAGTTCTAGAGTGGAGAACACGAACCGGCGAGCGCAGCGTGTGACGTCCAGACATTGGACAGACGACCTTTTTTATTTCGTCGACATTGGATGCAGGAGTTGTTGAAAATGTAATTGTTAATATTTGTATTAAAAATAAATAAAAAATGTAAATTAACAAAAATATTTAGCGATTCAATGTTTAAGCTATACTGGTAATTGCTTCTATTAGTTTATTAGTTCGTATACAAAGTGTAATAGGTACCTCAATATATATACGTAAACTGGTATACAAAAACACTCTGTTTATTTATGCGATTATATGTATGTGCGTTTAGTACGTTTGTGTGCGTGCGTTCCCACTACAACAATGACCGGACTGGATTTCGTCCGCGGCAACGGTTTTAAATGCAAATTACAACTTTCGTCGCTCGTTACGTATTATTTTATCATTCGTTATGTGTTTCGCGTAAATTTTCAGACGACTGCAGGTCCTTTCTAGGCGGAAGACAAAGGCGGCGCGATCGCGAACGCCGCTTGAATACGTAATGCGAACTTCTCCCGCGATGACATCAAGCTAACACGCTCGGGTTAAGTTGTTCGCACTCCGCTTCAACTTCAATTGTTTTTTCTTATATATTAAGCCAAATCCGTGATGTTTATTTATCACATCACTACAATACTCAGGACATTGCTCCGTACATTAACAGCACCGCATTAATAACGCACGGCCTCACCGATGACAAATTTGAATGATGTAATTTCACATAATAAAATGTATCGAACAAATTTTTGAATATCTTTTTAGTTTACAAATAATCTTATGTTTGTAAATAAAATAATATGAATTTTCTTTCATTTGAATACTCATGGAAAAAGTAGCAGACGCGTCTAAATATTAATGCGTAAATACTATTTACTATCCTAACTGAATAGCCGTGGAGTAAGAATGTTAATTATTTTGGTTCGAAAAATACTGTCTCTCATGTAAATAGATAAATCTGTGTTTGGGATTAGAGTATTTATTAAATGTTTTAGTGGGTACGTCCAAAGTTTTCCCTTTTAGATACGTTTAATTAACACTTACATTTACCTGATGATCGGTTTATAGGATTATTTTTAAAAATGGACAGCAACATTTATCTCGTTAAAAAAATGTTTATGGTTGCCTATGAAATAAAGTATATTTTCTTTACATGTGTTTAATTATAAGTTAATTATATACGCTCTTTTCACGAAAGTATACTTACTTTTAACTGTCAATTTGATCCATATTTATTGCTTAATTTCTATTTCTTTGGTTTTTAACAATGCAATCTGATACATACAAAGATCCCGTGTCTTCTCGTTTTTGTTTATAGTATGGTGTGAGTGTGGTTTATATTCAGACAGGTTCGCGGATGTCTTCCAGACGCGAGACGGCAATTTTTGTTGGCCCGTTAACAGTTCGGTGTCGAAACGGTCGTGACGACTGGCCGACGACCGATTCGTCACGTTACGTCATCCACCGACAGATGGCGCGTTCACTTTCACTGTGCCCATGATGACGCTATGTAAGCTTTATAGACTTTGTCTAGGACGTCCGTTAATTAGAATTAGTTGAAGAACGCTATATCTAAATCGCTAGATAAAAAAAGTTTGCAAAATTGATTTTACTGTTCCTTTAAGAGTTCAAACATTATATGCAACGAAAGTAATTGTGACATTTTATTTGTCTTTCCTCAACTATTCGACATTAATATTTTAGTGTTGTTATCCTAAAAATTGTTCCCCTGACCCGAAAACTTGCGTGTGACACAAAAATTTCTGTTGCAGTATGTAGCCAAGCAATAAATACTGGTATTAAAACCAAAACAGTGCACATTCAGACGTCTTCAAATTAATATTTTGTTTCTTCTCGTTGGATGGTACGTCTACAAACGGTATATTATTTTTTTTTTTTAATTATTTCACTCTTACTATGATATAATATGAAATATATTACATACATAACTCATACAAAGCATTACAAAGGAAATTGATGCATTTTATTTGTCCCTCTTGTACTATTTTACTTTAATATGGTAGTCTCGATATTATCTCAACTATTTTTTATAGATATTTCTCTTGTCTTATAAAACTTTTGATTAACATAAAAATATAAGTATAACCAATGCATTACACATTGGTTATACTTCCACCATTTCAGACGTCATCAAATATATTGTATTTTAATATGCAATATTTAGTGACGTTTTCTGGTATATTATCTCATATTTATATATAAATTATCGAAATTATTTGTTACGTATACGCGAGACATGTAAATGTGCGCGTATTAATGTGTGTGTGTATTTCGAAGAACATGGTAGCGCGCCACTTTCGATCTCATCAGAATGCAATTAAGGCTATTATCGTACAGTATCATTTTTTATGCTTGTTGACGATCGGTAGAAAGTTTGTTTTGATATGATTTTTAAAATGGCGTCCATTTAATTTTTCATTGTTTATGTCATTATGGAAATTAATTACTGGTCGTCGTGTATTTTTGAATCGATTAATTTGTTAATATTATGTCATCGTTGCGATTAATATAGACCAAGAAGGGGAGAGATGAGACTTCGACCTATTTTGGTACGATTTGAAAGATCTTATATCATATTATTAAAATTATTTCGCAATTACGAGTTGTACGCATATATAAAAATATATTAATTAAATATTTTAAACGTATTTCGTTTAAAAATACTTGTCCAATATTAAAAATAAATAACATTGCGGTAAAATTTAATTTGGCGGGCGAAGGAAAGCAAACATCCAATTATTACACGTGAAACGCTCTACCCAATTCTATCGAAATAACACATTTTTACCTTAACAAGTCAGATTGACATTGAGGTATGGCCCACGCCTGCTGTAATCTATTCACCATTAGACGAACCGTGCTACTATTGGATACCAAGAACCAATATACTATTTAGGCCATGTTATAGCTGTGTGGCTTATACCAGCTATGCAGGGTAATTATTTATAGATGTAAAAGCTTTAAAGAGGTGAATGTATAGCTCATATATCAGCAAAAGGATTAAAAGTTTTCACACCTATTTCGAATCAATCTCTGTAAAGTGATCACTCTAAAAGAGGCTGCGGGGACATTTTTCATACTACATTAACATTACGTTATGTAATAATTAAAAAAATCTATTTTTGTAAAAAAAAAGCTCGTTTGCTACATACGTCCCGTCAAAAGATTTTACACCTATAAACAATCATCCTGTATAAATAAAATTGTTATAATCATAACTTTGAAATTTTTATTTAATATTCACATTAATGACCTAACACAAAAATCAAATCTTTTGTCTATTTTAAAATCTAAACCAGCCATTTGTATTTACAACTTGTCTAGACAAGGTTGCTAATTATTTAGATACGTGAGTTATCCCCGGAGGGCGGAAATATTGTTGCAATAAGTTACATCGCAACGCGGGTACAGTCGCAGTGACGATTACACTACCAAGCAGTTCTAATTCGAAATTGATTAAGCGATTAGCGTGTCGGTTGTGTAACTGAGATCCGCAGGAAAGGTCACGGGGCCGGCAGCGGCGTGAAGCCGCGACGCCTGTGACCGATCGCTTGTCGAAGATTGGCTAAACTATCGCCTCTGGTTGTAACAAAATGAACGCAATAAAATACTCACAGACCTAAAAAATAATCTTCGTCTTCTATTTAAATATCTGAACAATATTTTCCAATAGAGTAGAGTAAAAACGCTTTTCAAATGCTATGTAAAATATTAGACATAAATTTTTTTTAGTCATGACACTGCTGAAAAACTAGGAATTTAAATTGAACAATTGGCAATTTGTAATGACAGTGAGCAGGCCTCATGATGAGCAGAATAGATAGCTGTTTCCGTCCTTCTGGAATATAGACCAGCAAACGCTGCTTAGGGCGTTCTTCCACCTATATTAGGACAAACGACCTTGTTAAGATAGAAGACGATAGTTGCAGGTCGTTTCCGTGGAAATCTATTAGGGAAGACTATATCCAGCAGTCTACGGGTGTAATGATGGTGATGATTTATTAATAATTCCCTATCAAAACCGTGCAAAGCAGTAGTTGGTACGATATTTTTTAACTATACTGACCTTTTCTTTATTTTCTATTTTCTTACGCAATAGTCGTGATCTATAATTAAGTTTATTACTGATTAAAATTATCCAAATTACGTATGTATTAATTAAACACCTCTCCACTGTGCGCAAATATTAGCGTATGTTTTTAAGCTTTTTTTTTATACACAAAACATCTTTTTGAAATAATTTAATTTTGTTATTGCATAAACAAATCATGGTTTTTTTATTACTAAATATTTATCTTTATTTTTATTGCTTATAGGCAAAGCACTTAACCTCTGTCTCGTCTGATGTTAAGCGATTACACGAGGTCTGCGATGCTTGCCTCGAAGATATCTATTCATTCTTGACTTCTTGAACACGTCAAGTTATACCTAGCTAGAAACAACGACGTTGATAGCTTGGTTGTTCGCAATATAAAAGTAGTAGCAAAATGTTTAAGTGCAAGTTGGGGGAATTAATTATAGAACACCGATTGCAATCTGGCAACTTTTGGCTGATGTTCTAAGCTCTGAAGGCTTGTGCTCATAAAAACATCGTTACCAATAAGCCTCGACTGACTTTAAAGTTATTGACATAGCGTTAAAACGTTATCTTATTAATTATAATATTGAAGACATAGTCAAAACATCGCAGGATGTCGTTGAATGCGGGTAGTGCAAGATCGATCATCGTAGCGATCTTTTGTCTATTAGTTGTCCTTGGAGAATCAGAAGAACGTGAGTTATTTAATTTCCGGATCTTGAACAGGAGGAAAATATATTTATTTGATAAAAGATCTATCGTCTAATTGACCTCTAAGTGAGTGTATAAATGTACGCCTCGCTCTGCCGTCTCAAAGTTTAAGGTTCCGCCGGTTCGAGCTTGGCCTTTCGCACAGTTATCCACATTATTTATATTATAAACACACAGCTGTCTATATCACATCCACTAACTCATAATTGCATTAAAATGAAGGTTATAAATATACTTTAAATGTAAATAGCCTGTTTTTTAATATGTCTTTAATCTGGTATTTAAAAAGTATTTCTTCAATGTCTTCTATATTTTGGCCTGATTACAAATTTGCCCAAGTGGAATTAACAGATTCCGCGGGGCGAGGGAGCAGGGTGCAGAGGGCAGGGCGTTTATCTTAACACATTTTTTGAGGTAGCAAAGCTTTAGAGTTTCTCGGGGTGCCTTGGCTCGCTACCATACTGTAATTTCACAGCATTAGGAGACTATAAAGAAACATCTGCGACGTTTTCATCTTTACTTTTCATGATGGTTGGCGACCCCTAATTTCTTCTATCTACAAATTATTTATCTTATTACAAATTATACATGAATTAAACACGAGAAATCTTTGAGATGCGGCGTATATAACAAAATACGTGTATATTACATGTATATTCTCTTATCCGTGGATGATTACGAAGCAGCTTGAGTAAACATGGCCTTTTCGTTTGCAGGCTGTACAACAGATAAGCTTTTCTCTTGATGCCACTAAAGCACGCGCCGTTTCTTATCTTTATTTGTACATCTTTACACCCTTAGATCTCTATATAGAGATCTGAGGATGTAAAAATCTAACTTTCGCATCATATTACACTTTAATTAACTTGTAATGTACAATTACTAATTTAAATATTTAAGGAAATGAATGCCGCTGTGATGTTTTGAAAATGTTTTCAATTTTCTATTGTTTTCATTACAGGAGTCGGTTTTTTTTTTATTTTGATTTGATTTTAATGATGTCTCGTTAACATTATTGTACAATTTAACAACAAAAATTTAATACGATAAAATAGAGATCTTAAAGCCTTTGAATCGCGTTGACAAAGCGACGTGGTCGTGCCGTCATATGCAGCCGGATTGCCTCCATAACGCCGGTTTTCAGATTTAATTACTCACTTATAGTCTCAAATTAGTTGCAGAACGTACAGATATGAATTGTAGTTACATAACCTATTTAAAGAAGTTATTTTAAATTTTATACACTGTTATTGGTTACAGGTGTAAAATATTTAAAGGGATTAATCTACATCCCATTGGCTGTCTATTAATGTATGGTTTCCAAATATCAATGCTTACAGAATTTTTTTATGGGTCCAAAATTGGGATTACTGTTACATGATGTTACTATTATGTTACTATCTGTTTTTGCAGATTTTTTACGGCCAGAAGTTAACTGGCCTGCGACAATAACAATATATAAATTAATAAAACACATTTCAGAGGAATGATTGTATATATAAAGTTTGGAAATCGGTGTAAAAACTTAAGCTTTTTGCTGACAAATGATGCAAATATACACCCCTTTAAAGCCTTTTTATCCACAATCAATTATCCAATATAGACATATGTTACATATTTACGTTGCAACTATACAAATTATGTCTTAATGCCTAAAATGTTCTTATACTCGTAGTAGGTAACAGGACAAAACTATACAGACGTGCACGAATGAATGAAGGAAAAAATTCGAAGTAGTTAACTTAGACATTTTAGGACATGTCGGTTTGTAAACCTTTAAAGTCAGTATTAAGCAACCTCTAAGAGCGAGGTCTTCCAATTTACCGGCGGTGACGCGTAGGCGACCTGCGGAGGTCGTTGGCGTGACACTGAATCGAGCGCCGTTTGACGGGCGAACCGGTTCCGCGATGCGCTGCGCCGATCGTCTTTAGGTTTTCGAAGCGCTCAAAAGCGCATCACAGAGTTCGCATTTAATAAACTAGCCTACATAGCTGCTTCTGTTAGGGCTTTTTAGACTTTTATAACCATTAGATGTAAATTACTCTTGTTGCCTTTCATAGTGTGATTTAATTGTCATAAGGTCATAACGACTTGCACTAAGAATTTGAAGTATAAAATTTACATCACATACATTTTCACGTCGTATGCAAGAATGATTTACCAATAGAAATATTTTGTATCAATGATATTATTCTTGTTTATTTAATTATTAAGGGGCAAACATCAGATTCAGTCATCATGGTCATATTCACCAAGTCAGCGGATAGACACCCACTGTCAGGCATAGGCCATCGCCACGATTACCGGTCTTGCGCTACCACATCTACTTCATCCAGCGTCAGCACGCGACCTTGGCTCACATTGCGTCTACCGGCTCGCGGTTGCCACTAGAGAACCTGAACCAGACTCAGTAACAAGAACTAATTCCTAGCGAAATTAACTTGTTTTATTATTCAAAATCTTTAATGTTGTTATAATTTTAATATGTGTGTATTTATCGATGCTCGATTCTTTTTATTAGCATGCTGGTCTGTTCTAAGGGAGGTAACATGTTTTGCTTCTGGTTTCAATTTAAACATTTGCCAATTCGAGAAGCCTTGGGAGGTACCGATATCGAATAACAAATTAGTTGCAATTGCATTGGAGTCGCAAAGGACCGTCTTTGATGAAAATAAGAATATCTATATACGGAGTTCTTCGTTAACTGTCTCGGGCTAACAACCTATCTTAATCTTTGTTTATCTTTTAGTGCCTTTTAAGCTCCGTATTAGAATAAATTTATATGACACAGCATTATGTTATCAAGATGCATATTTTTACATTACCTTTTGTTTTACCGTCAGACACGCGCTATACGTGTGTGTATTGAACGTTTTATACTGTACTTGAGTGTAAGAGTTATTAATAGTTACGAAATAATAGAAAAATATTTCATATAAATACAAGGACTAAAGACGTGGTCATGGACCTCATAATAAGGCTCAAAGTCGGCCAGAGAATAATGGATAGAGAAAGCTATATTTGAAACTTTGCTACGAGATGGAAACAGAAACGAGGATATGCGAAGAAGAACCAAGGTCACCGATGTAGCTCGAAAAGTGCTTGTTTGAAGAGGATGTAGTTAAGGTCGTGGAAATCGCTGGATGCTGGCAACTCAAGACCAGCCATCGTGGCGATCTTTAGGAGAGGCTTATGCCTTACAGTGCTCGTCTATCGAATAGAAGTCAAGTATCGGGACTATTTATCAAGGGTATATCGCAAGTAGTAAATAAATGTATTTAATTTCATTAACTACTTAAATAAAATGTGAAATAAATTTGTAATCATTTATCCACTACGTTCCCACGAAACCATGTCATAGCCCGCTCCAAAACTGTCACGAGCAACGCGCCCGGAGTATTGCAGCGAAGTGAATTGATTTATCAATTTTTATCTCGGTATAACTCGCTCGACTCGGTCCCAATCCGAAGTAAACAAACGGCACTGCACGTTCACTTTTACAGACACATTTCAATATCCGCTCTTGTTCCAGATCTAGTATTATGTAAAATATTTGATAATTAATAATAGAATTTTCCGGTCATTACTGAAACGTTTTACGGTGCGACAGCTTACGTAAAGGAGCCG
The DNA here is from genome assembly GCF_028537555.1 of Battus philenor. Classification (NCBI taxonomy): domain Eukaryota; kingdom Metazoa; phylum Arthropoda; class Insecta; order Lepidoptera; family Papilionidae; genus Battus; species Battus philenor. Next base: position 6,778,581 of record NW_027181689.1, on the reverse strand, counting down.
ATGTAGCAATGTTTGTAATTTGCTCGCGTTTATGGTTTGCGTGAGTCAGTACTGTAATTACACATTCAACAGTGAACCTTCCTTTGTCAGTGCGGTGGGTAGATAATGCTCGGTGGAAACTCCAGGCAAATGACCACATTTAATGTTATATTTGTCAAGATACATTAAAATCTATAGTGCCATGGAAAGACTTAATTAAAAATCGAGTATTGATGTGAATTGAAATAAACACAAAATAACTACACTTTTAATTGAAATACGGAAAACAGGTATTTTTCCTTACATGTAAGCTGGAAATATATGTGTCTGCCCGTATACGTTGACTAACAGCATTTACTCTATTTAGAAAAACATTTGAATTGTAATTAAACTGTAAAGAACATATATTACATAATAATTGCTTTAACCATACGTAGAGTAGTAAACTATGGATATAATTATTAAATTTTAATATGACTTTATATTTTTATTGTAAATTGTTATTCTGCTATTAAGACGCTTCTAGTTAATGATAATAGTATATTTTGTTTCGTTAACAAATTCTAATTCACTCAAAGAAATCGTTAAAAAATAAATTTATAATAAATACGTTGAGCACTATTTGAATTAATCAAACTGGTACACAATCATGTCAATGTTAAATTATTACTGAGAATGAGAGTTGTATTCCTATACAGCTTCAGGCTTTGTAGATGGACGAAACCTGTTCTAGCAAAAAAATAGATAAATGTAACTTCAGTACTAATGCTTAATTGCTTCTAACTGTCAGTATAGCAACAGACATTCATTGTCCGTATCTGCAAATAAAAAAAACACGTAGCTTGTCAACATCACCCATTCCGGCGCGCACGCAGGTGCAGACATATCACAACATGGCCGCCGTCAGATATGGGTTAATAGGCGACTATTTCTGTTCTAGCGCTCGATGAGAGCGGACGCACCGGAGAAAGTGATCCAGCGGAACGTTTTGCTTATTTAATTTTCTCGAATATTTAATTGGTGTTTATCGATGGGTCGCTTTCAGGTCCATTTCTCTTCATTTTTAACGGCTCTTGAAAATTGAATAATTTTCTTTATGGTTACGATTGAGGTGCTTTAGTACATCGTTACATTCCAACCGTTACTTTTATTTCACAAAATCTCAACCAATAAAATTTTATCTATATTGTTTTCATTTATTTGTTATAAATAAACCATTTGAATATAATCCGTTAAATAGCTGACTAAATTTATTTCTGACGTGTTCGTATTGTAATGTGGTTGGGATTTTCTTACTTCACGTCAAACTATGTACATGTTTAGCAATAATAAAAAAATCAGTAACTGTCTTATTGTTTAATAGTCCGTTACCAGCTGCTTTGCTAAATATTTTCCTGTTATTAGTTTAAATTATGTGCATTGTGCAATGCGTTCGGTAAATAACAACTTTATTATTTTTTGTAAATCAATAATGTATACTTACAATATTAAGAGCATAATTAAAATAAATGTTTTAAATATTTCTTTAACGTTTGCATGTTGAGAGTGATGTAAATTTTGAGTGGACTTTAAAACGGCACCTCGTGTGATATTGATAATCGAAAGACATTGATCTCGATAACTTATTCGGTCTACATCCGACACACTTCCTATTGCCTCGATACCAAGTGCTCACTTGACATACATTAGGCCTAACACTTCCCTATTCACTGTTATGCAAAGTCACAGAACTAGCCCAAACTGCAATATCTTACGTCACACAATAGGTAATTGTCGATGGTTTATGCCGACATATAAATGATGGATAGTTATAAATGTCGGACATTGTCATAATCTTTTGTAATTGATTTTTTTGTACTGGATTCATTATGTATTTATATTACGGTTCTCCAACAATTTATACTTTAAACTTGCGAAGTTTTAGTATAATAATTATTTTATGACGCATGACCTTCATGTAGGATCATAAATCATACATAAAGCGTGACGCACAACATTAATTAAATCTTAAAATTATGTCATTATAGGGGAACTCAATCTGATTCTAGTTTCGTCAAATTGAATTTGAACTATTTTCTCACGTCGTACACAAATAATTACTATGAATAGATGCTGAAAACAATAAAGTGACTTAAATTAAAGATTCTAGAAGAAAAAGTAATTGTATAATTTTGATAAAGCAATATTTATTTATTACACAATTAGTGCATTGTGTAATAAATATACCATATACCATAATAATATATACCATAGCTTCGTATAGCATAACGCGATCCACACTCACATACACTGCTCAAATTCGTCTGACTTGAGTGTGAAAACATTGGAGTGCTACGTGGGAATAGGTGTGGGAATGGTTTTGACATCTGCCATTTCTTATCATGTGATAAATTATCTATAACATCGATATACAGTACCTATAGATAGTATAGTATATAGCGTTTACACGAGTACATAATTAAAAAATGTATCTATTTCGATAAGAGTAATAAAGGAATGTACGAACCAACATATACCCAACATAATTAGAACTTTTATGTATATATTACATACATTAAGTTGTATGACCATCTCTTTAGAGGAAAGAATTTCACATTTTATTAGAGGTTGTGGTACTTTAAACCAATACTCAGCAGAATTAGACCTGATTTCGATACGCTGTTGTCTACTTGGTCTATTCTATGTAACAAATAACCAGTAAATAAGTCTTGAGTTTTTGTCCATTTATAACAAGGGAAAAAAAGATGTAAAATTAACTATTCTTTAAAAAATTACCTGTTCATAAAAGATACATACGTATATCAGGAAGTTATTGCAGTTAACCCTCTGAGATGGAAATCGATTCGGTTTACGTAAATGTTTAAATATAAGGTCTGACCATGATTTCACATAAAATGTTCGAACAATTATGGAGAGAGTCTGATAAGTACAACGATATTCTTAATATGATTATATTGAAGTGTTTTTTTAAAGTTCAAGTCGTATAATTAATTCTTTTCAGAAAGAAATGAAAACTGACAAGGCTTACTAGCGATATTATCAAAGAAATCTATGGTGTACTTCTAGAAAAATAATTTTGATTACCATTCGCACGTTAGCGTTATGATTGTCGATTCAACTCGTGTGTTCACAGGACATTCGCATCATCAATTGTTAATCGTTTTATTGTCTCTTTGCAATTAACATGCGAACTTCTAAATGGCAATCGAATGGTTACCTATCGTAGCTTGATGACTATGCGATGCCGTAATGGCTTTGATCTCTGATATCATTATTTCTACTATCATCTTGTCAAATTGGCTAGACGCCAGAATGCACGATTCAATGGTATATCAAATCCTACTGAGAGTTTCCTAGCTTTTTTACTAATTTTAAAGATCAAACGAGAACTGACACAGTTCTCCTGATAATTAATGTTATAAGACATGTACAATATATACCGTTCGGTGTAAACCGTTCTATCATTTATAACTCGTATTTTTTAGTTCAAACTAATATACTCGTAAATAGTTGCTTTCAGGAAATTAAGTCTTTTTAAATTTTGCCAACGCTGCAGCTTTCGTCTGATTGAATTTACGTTGTAAATAAGGTGGTGGACGCACGCATGGGTGGGTAGGTCACTCACTAGGTGAAGCGACTACATAGACAAGATTTCGGTAAATCGCCAGATGCGGGCAGCGCAAGTTCGGTCATCGTGGCGATCATTTGGCATGCCTACGCCTTGCAGTAAGTGCTTATCGGCTGACCTGGTGATGATGATAATGAATCCCTATGTCCATTTTGAATAGTGAATACTTATTGATTTCAAAACGAATGAGAATAAATACTCGCTTCAGCACTGCTCTTTTCTAGGTCACGCATACAGGGTTGGCAAATATAATGCAACAGCACTTATTTTATATTGCGTTGCAAAGATTACTTTCACAGTAGCACAGGGAATATTAAATCCGGGCTCATTGTCTTACGTTAAAAGAACTGCGCGGGCCTCGCCGTTTCTGGGTCAGCGGGATGCGCATTGAAAGTCCCTGGTTAGTTATCTCTAGAAGGTTTTAATGAACGACATATTTCTTTTGTCCCCTTAGCGCAGATAAGGATTCCCGGGTAAAATATTCCCCTTTCAAAAATTGGAAGTCAGCGAAGTAACGAAAAATTTTTTTATACTTACCGGCGACACAGTTTAGAGAATTCCCTATGTTATTAACATAATGTATCTTATGAACCTCTAATTGAGATTAATGTTATTCACAATGTTTTACTGATTGAATTCGGTTTGCGGATATTATATTGTCATAATGGCCGAGGCCATGGAAAACGACGAGTTCAGCCGTCAGAAAAGTATGCCTTCAAATAAACATGGACTAGAGTTTGATATCTAAAGTCAATTTCATTCCTACTCGAGTAGTTGTCTGAGGTGCTGCTACGCTCAATATTTGAGACTATTGTATATTCATGGGATAAACCGTCCAGTTTGGAAAGTCCAACTTCGAGAAAGAGATCACTCATCTAATCCATCTCGGATGGGCATCATTCGAAAAACTCCGTGGCAACTCCTCGTCCAAAATACCGCAATTACATAAAACGAAGTATTTGACCAGTGTGAATTACCGATGAAGACTTACGGGATCTTATTTTTTTGGGCCACTAGCTACAGCTTTCACGTGTAGTGTTATAATATATTAAATCTGTGAATAAAGAACTATGGTAATTCTAACAATTTATAATTTTTCGGCTTCTTTTGCTACTTTATGTTATATATTCGTAAGCCCACACTGATTTTAGCTGTTAGCGCGTTTTCACCGTGCGCGCGGCCAGAGGTGCGGCGTGCGCGGCTCGCGTGACGATCCGCTCCAGTTGCTACTTTCTTGCGCGTTTGTCCGCACCCTTAGGTTATACTTTGTGTCACGACTGAACGGAGAGGTGTACTGTTATGGACTGTTACATGACGCTGCCGTGGCACACGCGAACTTAACAGTTTTGTTATTTCCGCTAACATTATCTTTCTTATCTGTAAAGCCAGGGTAATAAATATGTAATTTTAACATAAAACACTGCATACCCATATATTAATAGTTACGATCGTATGACGTTTGCTTATATTCAATGGCTAAAACGGAATAGATTGCGAGTTTTTATTTTTATTTTCAGTTCCGGAAAACTCGTGTTTTCCTGGTATGCTTTTAGGAGGAAGGATAAGGTTGTTTCGGATTTATACCAACTAAAGTCCCTCGATTGTTATCCCCCGTACCATTTGAGGGGCTGCCGAATCAAGGTAAATCCCGAGGCGACACGGAACCTGCCGCAGTATACTCCCTGTGTAGCAGAAACAGAGACCAGGCTACTGCCCTCCTCGGGCCCAGACGCCACTTGTCATCTTTTACAATGAGCAGAGGAATTTTTATCTATATTTTAATAAACTCAGGTAGACTTAACTAAAATAGACCTCATTTTACAACTTCCAAATTTTATTGAAGTGAAATATTTACCATGTCATTTGAAATACTGCACTGGCAGCACTTGCAAAGGACTTTATTTAAAAATTTGTCTGTTATTTCCAAAATAACCTTTACGGAAACTTACAGTGTTCTTCCCAATATACAAGTGTAAACATTAGTCCGTTGTGAACAATCTCAGTTAATTAACCACGGTACGAGTCCACATTACATATTTATGATCACTAATAAATGCGGCACACCGAGATACAATAGCGTTTTCCAAACTAATTTCCCAACGCTTGGTTTAGGTTTTATCATAGTCGAGGATCTTCATTCATTTGTCAGCGCCACCGGCTTGCAGAGACGTACTGATTACATAGCGAAACGTAATGGAAGATTACGTGTACTGTACTAATTTTTTCATTTAGTTGTCTTGTATAGTGTGTTTGTATTTCAATTAAGATATGTTTAAATGTGATCTCTTATTTCTGGCTTTAGTGGATAACTCACATACGCTCAACGAATCTTAGGAGTGGTTTATGCTTAGGATTTCCTTACAGGATCGAATTAAGTATGAAGAGATCCGTAGACTAATGAATGTCACAAACATAGCTCATCGTGGAGACCAACAACTACCCAAATAAGCAACATATATAATAAAGCAGCAAAGGACGTCTACTCTGAGTATGGCCAAATGGACCGGTTAAGATCGTCAGTAAACACAGGATGCAGCACTTTTCTAACCGGTTTTGTGAAAAATCTATGGAGGAGACCTAGTCCAAATGCGGAGATTGTACAGCTGAAATGATGATGAGGTGTGGTCCGAAGGGATCCGTAGCTAGTTACTGTAACAGCTACACATACCATTTAGTACCTCCGGATAGGGAGCCTAATGCTTACCATATAAAAATAACGAGTGATTGGAACACCTTAACACGATATTATATGAGAGTTGTATCACATACTATAGGATGAAAGTAATAAGTCGATAAATGTTAAATCGATCAATATAAAAAATGTATATATGTTTGATGGAAACCGGGAACTTATAATTAAAAAGTAATGAATTCATTTTCCACTTTATAAAAATATTCGCGCAAAAAGGTAATAAAATGTTCTCGAAGTTTGAGTGATATATAAAGTGCAACTGAATGGTCGGAAAAACTAATTTTCTTCACAGTCAATCTAATTTCTTATTTTTCAAACAACATAGCAGGCCTTTCTATAGACAGGTCTGTATCGACTCAATTACTTATCTCAGGAGAGCTATTAAAAGCAATTAAAAATTATCTGTATAGCGACATCAATGGTATTCGAATATTCATTTTATATACCAACACAATCATCAGTCTTATGTTCACTTATTGTGTAAACTTCGATGATTTGTATAATATCACATATCCATATTTACCTTTAACTTATGCCAGAAACAGACTAATGCCTTTTAAGTATTTACTTAAAAGGCATTAGTCTGTTTCTGGCATAAGTTAAATCTTATACTGATTATGAAGACCCAATCTACATCAGCTTGGCAGGACCAACAAACCCCGAGATTTAGGCTCTGTTATTATGGTATCTTATGAGATGATTATATAATTTAATGTCATTGTACGAAAATAAAAATATTATTAAGGCATTGTTATTATTCTTAAAAATTAACACGGATTATCATTTCTCTACCTCGTTCCCTGCTTGGCGAAAAGTATAATCAAATTTCTCTTTACCTATTGTGTTCTTTCAAACGAGCTTTAAATTTGAATAAGTATTACGTACGCTGAGAAAGTGATTAATCATATTGATAGTTTTCATACTTTCTCATAAATTTATTCCCTTTGTGACCTACTTACATAGTCGGAATAATGGAGCGGTACCGCTTATCTATTCACAAACAGAGTATTGCATAAAATATTATTTTTGGTTCTATTTGATGTTCAATTCACTAGTTCAGTTTTATTATTAACGTGTGTTGTTTAATTATTAATATTATTTTTACGTTCCGAGATGAGAGAAGAACTCGAGGTTGCCGCAGAAAATATAAGACGCGTAAACAATTTTCTGTACGGTGTCATTTTCATGACGTGCAAGGGAAAGCTTCATATACAATCACATCGAAAGCGGAATATTCATTTTTATTTATGTCAGAAACATGAATTTGTATCCGTTTGTGAGGATGCGGTGCCCCTTTTACTTGATATATTACTTTATTCGTTCTGAAATGTCTTAACTTCATAGAGTACCCTCTATGAAGTTAAGTAATTTCAGAACTTCTCTAATATTCAGATTGATTTCAAGAGTAAGTTATTTCAGTGTATTATGATCAAAGTCGGTAAGAACTGAACGTTTGTTTTTGCTTTGGAAAATTATTTGCATCGCTTCCATTTGCATGTGTCCGTTTCCGCGTAGTCCAGCACGTTCGTCCGTACGTTTCGTGCGCTTTTTGCCATCATCGCTCGCGTTCTGTCGTCTGTGACGTGATGTAAGTAATGTCTACAACATCACCGCTTTTTTAGTCGATGCCGTTATTTGATTTATACAAATCTAATGGACTGTCTGTTAGAATAATGTAAAATTATATAATTATCATGTTTTTTCGACGGATTTAATAAAGTAAGAGGAGTTCTTTCAACAAAAGCAAAATTTTTATTGAGGTAGGTAAAAAAATGTTACATATATTGTAAACTCTAAATTTTTAATTAACTTACTACATTGTGAAACGCGTGTTCGATTCCCAGGTTAGTGTAATAAAATTCACACTGTGCATTAATTATATGGGATTGACATTGCTCAAAAACAAGTTACCAGAAGATGGGCAGCATCATCTTTTGCGGTAGGACTATGCAATTGTCAACCCGCCTGCCACGCGTGGTGAAAACGGTATATCCCCCATAGATATCTTGCAGGGTGGTCTATGGTTTCCTGTTGGACAAGAACTTATTAAAAAAATATCTAATTTTAATAGGCAAACATCATGATCTGACTACATATATAGATATAGTTAATAGACTAAAATAATATTTTCTGTATTAATAATAAAAGCAGTATTATATTATGTTGTTTACTGGTTCGCAGAGTTCAGCGGACAAAAAAAATATGACCTAATTATTAATAATTTTCAATACCGACAACGGAACATCAGATATAAATTATTTATAATGATCACAATATTACACCATTAATGTCATACCCAATTATATTAAAGCTGTTGTTAATTGAATTAAATGACTAACTATATTTTTACGCCATTAAAATTTTCGATAATCAATAAGTGATTTATTAGGTTCGACATAGATAATTAACTGTAATGCTTACAAGCATTTTGGAGACACGCTCGTTGCGCTATATTATGTATTTAGCTTCAGGGCACCGACCAGTGGTACACACACAATTATTTATTTATTTACTCTTTACTGTACTTAAACACAGAGGACAAGCAAAAGAGTAGGAAATAAAATAGGCAAGAGATGAAGTACAAACGTCGGTCTTATCGTAAATGGCGATTTCTTCCAGGCATCCATTGCAGGGACTTAATTACCAAGGAAGAATAGAGCGTTCGATCATCAAACAAAATAAGTTGTAGATTCGATGTACATACATATTAGGATACAGACTAAGTGCTATGCAATCGTTTAAATAGGCGCTATTGTTAGTAAAATTACCGAGGTAATGTAACGAATGAAAATAAACAAGGGATGGACTTTTATGTATTAAAAACTGGTGTAGCGGGATTATTGCCTTATGAAGGGGTTTCGGTTATCACCAGAATATTCATTTTTCATTAAAACTGAAATCTTGATTCTCAGTTGTACACTTCAAAAGGTTAAAGTAGCACAAAGTAACAAAAAGGTTAGCACAGGCTAAATTTACCCCATGAGAGTTATGGTAACTATGTCGCCATATTTGAAAAATATTATTTTCAAATCTATTTTATTTTTCTGGAACAGGAATATCACAAAATACGAAAAGCTTAACTGATTTTTACTGTTTTTTGCAGTAAAGACGAGGTTCTCCTGTATTAGACATTAGTGATTAGAACAGTATTCCATTACACTGAGAGAGTGATATCGTTTCGTTACAAAATGCTTGAATATAAACTGCCAAAAGAGTTTCTTAAACTGCCCCGTGAAGTTGACATATTCTATTTTAAATAATACATTTAGATTTCAATAATATGTATTCTTTGCAAAACTCACTTTCGGTTTCTTCTTTTATATGGAAAAACATATATTTCGCATATAGACGAGAATTGTATTTTTGGATTTTATGTTTAATGTTGCGACAATTAAGTCCGTATTCGATTGCACATTAACTGTGTAAGGCGGCGACATCTCCGGTTGAGCCTGTGTTGGCTTGCTTGATTACGCGGTACAGTGTTGCAAGCTACAGTCGGAGGCGGGTACAATAAATTATTATTTAATTTCTCACTTATTCACAAAATTCATTCAGTCTTTAAAATATATGATACTACAACTCGTATATCCTGCTCTACGTATGATTATTCAAAATTTAAGAAGCGTCGCAGTGTAGGTTACGGGAAAATCTCTGACCAAATTTCATAACTCGATAGCAGATATTATTTATGTTACTCATACGTATTACTTAATCGTGATCAGAATGTATTTATTATATATATTTGTGAAATGTATAAATCGCTTGCTAACGAAAACACTCAGTGATAAAAGGCACTCACAAAACACCTGAAATTGTAATCTTATCTTAACCCAGCAGAATGGAATTTGTAATGAAATAATTTATTACTTTTTCTATTTTAATTAGTACATTATGATTTGATAACATTAAATTCAGTAGAATATATTCACATATCTTATTTTTTTCTGTAATAAAGGGACGCTATAAAAATCTCTCTTTTTAGTATATTCTGTTCGGAGCCGCTGTACTGCTGTTGGACTATAATAATCCTTGATTTTATATAGAAGACTTGCTGAATAGATAAGTTAGATGCAGCATAAATTGGTCATAATTAGTCTTATATAGTCTTTGTGTATCAGCACCAAACATGTTCATTATTAATCAATGCCGCGATTTTTTTTAAATCACTCAAATATTATCAATATTACTTTTAATATTAAAAATAATTAAATAATTCTCTAACTTTAATACAATAACTGTAAATAAATTAATAAATAAATATACCTTCTGTTGCAGTATGTAAATTTTATCTATTTGGCTAAAACAATGACCATGATTTGCATAATGAGAGCGACGCTAGAAGCCCTGATCGCATTTGCGGCTTTGTTCAGCACCGCTAATGCAATTTATGCGACTGGTTTCGTAATCTACAGCTGCTGTCTACCCCGATAGCGGCTCAGTGCAAAATCGCTTCTCTCCGATGACTTACGCATAGCACGCCTTGATTAGCCCCGAAGGCCGTCCGCGGACCTTTAGTTTAACTTTACCTTTCGTTTGTTGGTTACTCGGTGAAAATTTATTACGGCAATCGATTTCTATATGTTTGTATCGATGTACTTTTATATGGCGAAACTTACGAAATAATCAGTTTAAAGTATCGTGTATTATTTTAAAGAATTACTTGTGTGGAGAATACTGTTGTGTTTTTTACGAAGGAGCTATCAAATGAACGAGGCATGATTTGAACAACAATTAATTTATTGTGTATACAGTGATATATGCTCTTATAATTTTATTTGGTAAATTCCAAAATGTCGGGATATTTCGATTTAACAAAAATTTTAATTGATACTGAGAAATAATTATGTTACTTTATTTTCACTTAACTTCAACTTTTTTGCTTTTCTGTTATTGTTAATAATAAATGCGTTATTTTCTTCACAATCAATCAATCAATCGAATCAAAATTAATGTCAATTATTTGCTTAATTGTGTGATGTAAGTTTTCCCTATTAATAATGTCTTTAATAGGAGCAATAACATCAATTTATTTATTTCTCAACTTGGGTTACATAGCGCACGTGAAATCCGCATTGTATTACCCTAAATTACTCATTCTGATCTGCAGTATACGCACGGTTGGTAGTTCTTGTAAATGTTTCCTTTTACGGGACGCGGCTCACAATAGGCCCGCTTAAAGTGCAGTTCATTGCATTTTCCTGCTCCAGGCTTATGCAGATAACGCATGCTCCTGCACTCAAGTAGAAACGTCTTTTGAAAAGCTTCTTTGTGAGAGTCGAGGACCGGGTAAGTTCTCGAGACGTGCACGATATGTTTGTATTGTGTTTTACGTTGCATTAAAGGCTACTATTACAAAATGCATGAAAATCTACGTTAGAGCATGATGGAGGCATATCGTTATTTTTTCTCCAAAAACTATAATAAAACAGTATATTAAAAATGATAATTAGCTAAACAGCGAGTGTAGTGAATGGTTTTTTTTTTTAAAAATACGTCTTACAACTACACTGTTTAGTGGTTTTTATTTTCTCTTACAATTCGTTTTAAAATTTATTAACCTTGTTTATGGTAAGTTACAAAATAAGACAGTTGCTTGAAGTTAAATTGTTTTTTTGCCATATTGTTAAAATTTAAATAGCTTGATAAAAATATTTCGCAGTTTCAACTTTTTGTTTTTTATAATTTCTAATTAACATCATAAAAAAACTTTATGTCGCCAGAACTAAATTGTTTTGTGTACGTCGGAATCATACGGCAATTAATTAAAAACAAAATCCATACAACTGCTTTATATCGCGTCACTGAAGCGTTTTATTGTTAGAATAGTATAGCAATAAAACCGAGGAGTAGTTTCACTGATAATATTTTAATTAAAATTGTTTTTGAATTTTGTTAAACTCATCATAGCATAAAGTACTATGTTTAGGTTATTACGCGATTTACAAGATTATATTACACAGGATATTTACGTTGTGTTCAAGAAGTATGGTAAATTTATAAAAGTGAAATTTTTGATTACAACATTTAAGTGCTTGTAAGTAAAAATGGTGAAATGAAATATTTAATATAAAACAGCGCAGAAGTCTTTAAAGTAGGTTAAATTTTTGCGAACTCATTTTTAGCTGTTGAAATGTCTTTTTATTGACTATAGGTGAAGCATTTGCCCACGGTCTCGCCTGATGTTAAGTGATGACGAGATCTATGATGCTACAACCTTACGGCATAGGTCTTCCTTATAGATTTCCAGTTTGGCCGATTGGAAGTAGCCTGCAATCAGTGTTTCGAACGAACTTAACAAATTCATCTCCATCATGTTGGTCCAAAATCTTAAGGCCACCGCGACCATGTACAAAGTTGTCAAATATAATTTTTTTACATTCATTAATTTTAATTCATGTCAGCCTATAAACGCCTTTTGTATGACTTAGGCCTCCCCCAATGATCGCAATGACCGACCTTGCGCATCAAGCTACTTTCCGCGACTTTGATTATGTTGTCGGTTACCTAATGGGGGGACGAGCAATCTTTCGCGCTACGTCGCGGACATATTGATTTTTCTGTGGATCATCTCATTTTTAATACGATCTTGCAGCAAAACGCGCAAAGCCCTCTCCATTGCTCTCTAAATGACCTTGAGCCTTCTTATGAACCATTTTTATATTACACTTTATGAAACAGATTTAAATTAGCTCTTATAATCACCTAATTTACCTATTATCGCAGTACAGGCTTATTCTATATTGGTATGTTTGTAATTAAATCTCCTTTTACACTATTGAACGCATGAATATAATTATCGATACATTGTAGGTAATAATATTGATACAAAGCCTCCCCACTATTTTAAATGAAGATAGATGTGTAATTGGTGCGGCGGTAAACAGAATTTAATTAGACCAAGCTAAGCGAGACGTGCCAACATCTCGTTTCTAAAATGCAATTTTCGAAATGTTTACACTAGTAATATATAGGGTTGGCAGTTGGTGGTATTATTTTTATTATTTATGTTTAATGAGCACTATTTATTAATAACTAAATACACTACTTTTATATTAAACAGATTGGTTAAATCTATTGTATATTTTTAAAAAAATATTCTGGCCAAAAGGTTCTCGAGTGGCGGCAACGAGCGTGTAAACAAAGCTAGGTCGCCAACTGGGTGGATCGACGATCTAGGTCGATCAGCGCAAGATTGGTCATAGTAGCGATCTTTAGGGAATACGATTACGATAGAGAAACAGTTATTTCCGATTAAGGAAACGACACGCAAACGTTGTAGCCATAGCGACCCTCTAACAATGTCTTTTAGAGTACCGCAGGACAATTTACTTGGTCTTACACTTTTCCTGGTGTATATTAACTGTTTCTAGCTTTATAAATTGTCTGATGTAAATATTACCAATTACATTTCCGACACGGCCTTAATTTTATACGACACATCGTGAGAAAAATTACACCTCACTACACAAAAAGACCTTCCAACCCCACCTGAATGGATGAACGCTAACACCGAACCTGATAATGTCTGCGTTAATTAATCGGCATTCTCAGCCCTTGCCTCAGCACGATTATCTATAGCAATACACCTTTGTCTAATAATCGGTATTCTTGGTTTTACTTCTGCTTGTCTTTTTGAAGTTACTTATCAACTAGTGAGCATAATTATCAATGAATTTTTTTCCTATTAAGAGTATATTTGTACCACGACTGTAGCTCAAGTTATCAGGCTGTATTTCTTTTAGAATTATTCGTCACATAACTAACGATAATCTTCTTTTGTTCACTTTCAATTCCTTGTTATGCAGTCCTATCCATCATACTGCGGAACAATCATACCTTTTAATCTTGAAGACGCTTCCGGTTCCCAAATATTTCGTTTTTATAAAATTAACATTAAAGATAAATCATTCCACAAACTGTAAATTCTTCAACACTTCTAGAATATCACAGAGAAGTTGGTTTTATTCCAGAATTTAAACACCTTGCGGCAAATCAATGTAAATAGTCTTCGTTGGGCGCTTTATGCTATGAAGTCCTAATTATGCAACAAAGTCTATATAATTAATAAAATCTGCTACATAAACTTTTAGCAAGGAAAAAAAATTAAAACAGATTTAATAAATTACTCCTATTTATGTATTTAAAACTTTATGAAAAAGATAAATTATTTATATTGTAGAGATATATGTCGTAGTTTAAATATTGTTTTTGTGTTACTATTATGTATTTTGGTTACAAATCTGTAATACTTAGTCATCATCATACTTCTTTTAGGTGACATAACACACATGTTCAATACTACATGCTGTTTTCATGTAATTCGCTCTACAAGACCGACAGTGTTTAGTGTAGAATTACTAGTTAAATTTTACTTTGTGATTATGTTGCTATGGAAATAAATTATAAAATCCATGATACTTAACAGTCATTAATAAACTATTTGGTTCTCTTTATTCGCTCTTGGAGAAAAAGTAGTTTAATGTGACATTTATTGTTTCGCAATATTAGAGAACAGATATTTAAAATTTTAATTTATGTATTTATTAATTTTATTGAAATAAAGTATTTCTACTAAAATCGTATTTTAAGGTGTAATTTAGCCCAATTAGCACAACCCTAAACTATAGCTTAATTGGCGCTAGCTGAGCTTTGGCAGGTAGCAATTACAAGTTCTCCCTATAGCGCATTTGGCATGAATTATATATTTACTGCAGTAAAATATCAACTGTAGAATACTAACATTTTAAAGAGTTTTTAATACTTGCAATTATATTTTTGTTGAAGTAATTTCTCAGCATCCTAGTTCTAATTAACGGTAACAAAGTGATAGGTGATGAAATATATGATTGAAATAAAATGCAATGGAATACGAGGGCCAAACTGAAAGTTTTTAGAACTGGCAACTTAAAAGCATTATATTAAAAAAATAAGTTTAAATTTTGAAAATAGAACTCTTTTACAATAATTATACATTTCATTCATTTGTCATTTGTTTTACGATTTGGCGGCAAATTGAAAATTGTCTGTGCACGTCAGAATGAATTTAAGCCGAGAAAATTTTCGTGCAATGATTTTTTATGACTTTCGATGTCATATAAGTCAACAAGAAAGTTATGATAGACTTCGATTGGCTTTTCACGATGAAGCCCCATCTCGTGCCACAGTTTACAACTGGTTTAATGAATTCAAACGTGGTCGAACTAATCTCACCGATGATTTGCGTGAGGGACGGCCTTCTACAGCGACGACTGAAGACAATATCAGTGTTGTGCGGCGTATGATAGAGACTGACAAAAGAGTGACCTATCAGCAGATTCGGACAAGTCTAGGCATAGGTATGAGTCAAGTGCACAAAATCCTCCATGAACATTTAGCGGTCAGGAAGCTTTGTGCCCGCTGGATACCGCATAATTTGACCGAGGCTCAAAAACTCCGCCGTGTTGATTGGTGCCGAGAAATGATCCAAAAATTTAACGGAGGTGACTCAAATGCTGTGTTCGACATACTAACGGGTGACGAAAGCTGGATTTACTGTTATGATCCGGAAACCAAAAGACAGTCTGCTCAGTGGGTGTTTCCTTTCGAAGAGTTGCCAACTAAAGTGAAGAGAGGTCGAAGTGTTGGAAAAAAGATGGTGGCCTCGTTCTTCGGAAAGACAGGTCATTACGCGACAGTTGTCTTAGAGGATCAGAAAACGGTTAATGCAGAGTGGTACACTAACAACTGTTTGCCCCTTGTCTTGGAAAAAGTTCGAGAGAAACGACCTCGCAGCAGGATCCTCCTTCATCACGACAATGCCTCGTCGCACACCGCCAGGCAAACGATCGACTATTTGGCGACCTCAGACGTGGAATTACTGGGTCACCCGCCGTATAGTCCCGACCTCGCACCCTGCGATTTTTATTTATTCCCGAAAATAAAAGAAAAACTTCGAGGAAAACATTTTATGGACGCCGAAGAAGCAGTGCCTGCGTTTCAAAACGCCGTCGAAGAGACCCCTAAGGCCGAGTGGGCAAGGTGCTTTTCTCAATGGTTCCATCGAATGCAGCGATGTATTGATGTAAATGGACGCTATTTTGAAAAGTTATAATAAAACTAATAACTTGCTAGAATGCTTAGTTTTTGATTTTCTAAGAACTTTCAGTTTGACCCTCGTATTAATGTAAATTACTAATCGAAATAAATATAAGCGACGAAAAATGTCTAAAGTGAATTTTGTAATGAATTTCCGAGTTTACACTTAAGTATAATGTCTCTAATAAGCCGGATTCAAATTCATAATAGGAGTCTGAAATGATGAGTGTGCTGTTAAACGGCCTGAAGTTTCCCCGCATAGCTACTAGCGCGAACATCCATGATTTAATGCTTGTTTTTCGAGCACTTAAAAGTTATAGGTGTTTCGAGCACTTAAAGTGTTGCTTGTTTTGTATTTTAGCGTGTATTTAGGCAAATACTTGAATATTACCGGTATTTATAAATGTATTTGCTTATAAATTAGGTTTCAAATGAGGAGATTCGTACGTGAACAAAAATAACCAAAATAGCTTAGTGGATTGTGGTGCCAGTGGTTGGCAGCACAAACTGGCTCGCGCAGCGTACCTTCACAAGGTCATCCACCTTCAAAGAGGTTAGATGACCCTGTGAAGGTCGTTGGAAAAAGATGTATACATGCCGCTTGGATCCGGGCCTATTGGAAATGTATGACGGAGGTCAATATCCAGCAGTGTACGTCCAAGAACTAAAATAATCATGATGATGGTTATAAAACACATTTATTTAATTTACATAACACTCGTGATAATTTATGACATTCGTTGGTAAAATTAAAGATGGGGAAGATAATCGACTATCCGTTTTAAACTTATTGTTTTAAAAATGTGTATTTTTGTGGTTGAATTAAACTTCAGAGTTTTTTCTTTCGAAAATTATCCGAGAATGAAATATGTGATATTTAATCTGCGCAATGAAATAGCTTGATGCCAAACACCATTTACACAACATAAAGGTTACCGTATCGAATGCAGTGTAAATAAAACGTATTTATATAAATTGTTTAAATAATTGCGCATTTAAAATCACAAGGCAACAAACTTAAACAAGATTGCCGGTCTAGACGAAAATAAAATAAATTGCAACTTGATTAATTTCAAAAAGTCCATTTCATTTCTGCACTTGTAAAACTTTAAAATTTTTTGTCTTAGGATAGTTTGTGAATATTAAATAATTAATTATGTACTAGCAAATATCTATCATAGGTATTTAAATCAAAATTTCTGTTAAATCATTGACTTTTAATTTCATATATATATAACTCGTACATTAAATTTATTCTCGTTACATAAATAAATTACGTAATCATTATTTTCATTCTTGACTTAATAATAACATCCATATTTAAATTTGAAGCGTCGTGATTTCTAGGTAATAATATATTCTAAAAATAAATTAACTATAATATAAGTGATTTAACAAGTAATTAATATTAGGAGACTAGAGTTTACACCATCATATGTTAACAGAAACAGTAGAAATTAGTAATATTTATATGATAGGCTGTCATCACCATTCGCGACCGTCATCACCAGATATTTTGCTAATTAATAAATATACTGTAATATATTATTTAAGGTGGCAAAACGAGGCACCTTAGCCTCTTTTATCTTTATTATATTAGTACGTCCACATAGAATAGCGCTTATATGCTTCCATCTTTTAGGAGGACGTCCTATGCTGCGCTTGGCTTTCCATGGTCTCCACTCCATAACCTTAAGGGCCCCCAGGGCCATTTGTTCTGTGCGCTATGTGGCCTTCCCACCACTACTTCAACTTGCCAAGTTTGGTTGCTTTCGATACAATTACTAAATTCATGGACTCGAGAGCATCAACATGAGCCATTAACTTTATCATATTTCAACCAGATTGGAAGCCCACCAAACTTTTGAGTCGCTTTCATAAACGGTCCATGGTGTCATAGGGCGACGTGAGAATTCCGCAAAGGGATATCAACTTAGCCAGATCTTGACACACAGATCGTCGCACGCTAAGGCACGAACCACGGGTACGATTTTTACTCGAATTATTGCGAGAATTTTTACAAGCTAATATTTCTACACCTACGGCGCTGAGTTAAGAAGTTGCGAAAAACCAATGTCAGTTTCCAAAATATTTAGCTGAAATAATTCCAATAAGCGGTTATGTTAATTATCAAATATTTGTGAACGCTTAATAAAGTGGATTTACAAAGTATTACTACTCAGTTTGACACGGCATTTCTCAGCCCAGTTCGCGCGTTCGCCTCACAATCACCGGGGCTATTTAATCAGATTTAAGGTTGACATAATTAGCTGCGCGACCTTGTGGTAGTTCCCCGGTCTCGCCGCGTCGACCTTATTGTTTATTAATTCGTTCTTACAATCGAAATAATTGCCTCGTTACGTAACCTGTACTTCGATTAACTACGGCTTGTGCAAATGGCGTTACGACATGTTATGTAGATTTGTTAGTTATATTAATAATGCTAACAGCGCAAATATAGTCTGTGTAATATTGGACGCTGTTAGCTTTTCCGACCTATTGTTGTATGGACGAGATCTGTCGAGTCTAAGTTAGGCATCTCAAAGTAACATGTGTTTTTTTTTTAAGAAAATTGAGCGATGATAATCTATCTGCTCGGTCATCGGAGAAAGTGATTCTCTCCCGTGACACGTGAAGACCCGTTTATTGTTTTTTATGTAGTTCTCTGACTGTATCTGGGATGAAGCGAATGAAGAATCTTATGAGACGGCATTTAAAAATTCTAGTGTGGAAATTATTTATCGGTAATTAACCATCGTTTTAAATGTACATTTTTTTACAAACAACATTTATTTTAAATGTCACCAAGCGTTGCTTTATATTGCTTTTAAAGGTTAAACTTTAAAAGTAAAAGCCACTGACTGTTATTGGTCGCCTTTGGTTTGTAAATAAATTACGTGTCCTTCATAAATCTCAAGTTTCATCGTTGAAAGTGGATGAAATTTTCTGTTGATTACTATGAAGAAGGTTAATTCGCTCTAAAAGCAGACAACTAAAATAAACAAGTAAAAGTGTTATTGTTTTAGTAGTTAGAAAGTTTTCTTTTAGATTAATGTCTCAATTACGCACGTCATCACCAACCACAATGCGACGTTAAGTTAAATTTTATTCGCACTTTAAATGGATGTTACCTCAAGACGGCATCTCTCACGGCTATTTTTAACACAAACATTGGCTTTTCTATCTACATCTGATCTTTACATAAAAAAACATAATAGGATTATAGCATTTGAAGTTCTTTAGATTTCTTTTATGCAGGTATGTGAGTTTATCAGGTAGGAAATGACGAGGCCAAATTTTCTTTATTTAAATGTTAATTATGTTTGACACTTCACGATGATAATCCAGGTTAGCTTTTTGAGCGCCAAAACAATCATTAGATAAGGAACAAAAATACATGAACCAACCACGTTTATAAAGGTTGTGATAAAACCAAGTGAGCAGTAATCGAAGTATCTATTTGAAATGTATCGCATGTAATGTAATATTTACATTTGACAAATCAGGAACTATTTGATGTCTATCGTTTATTTTGCAATAACATTTAATAGTCAAAAAAATAATATTACAATTCAGTGACACAAATTATATAATATGATTGATTATAGGTATAAAAGCTTAAAAGGCATAAGTATATACTTCAATTGCTGTCGATTTATGTGTGGTACACTCTTTACAACCAATGTTTTAAGTAATTATAAACAACGTAATGGTGTCACTAAGAAAAAGCGGGATAATAATTCGGATAACTTGATATTAAAATTAACTTTTGTCTACTATCTCTCTCTGCAGACTGTATTGCGAGAAGTTATTAGCGTGTTGTATTTTAGTAGTCAAATTAAATTTTTTATTGTGATCACGGCATACATAATGATTGGAAATAGTTGTAATATCTTTAAAGATACGCGTTTTGTTGACAAATGGGCTATACTTTTATCCTTATAAACTATTACACCTCTAAACGATCACCCTGTATACACGCTACTGTATTTTATTACCGTTTTTGCGTATAGTATACCGTATACATTCGCACAAAAACTAAGGTGAGGTCCGATTACATTCACTCTCAACTTTCTCCGCAAATTTAGGAGTCGATAACAACGGTTCAGCGCACCGACGATTGGACACGGCGAAGGCAATATATCGAAGTAGGTTTAGATGTTCATTCGCAATCACTTTGATTGAAGACAATTGAATTCCGTCCCTATCGGGCATGATGCGTAGATGTCGATACTCGAGGTCAACAGTAAATTGGGAGTCTTTGACCGATTTATCGGTAGATTTTTTAGAAAAGCGTATCCAAATTGAATTTCTTGATAAAATTTTCGAGTGCATTTTAATTTTTCGTTTAGCTATATGATCGCGAGCGTCTTCATTGCTGTTAAATCCATCGTAATGATTCTTATTATTTTCATCATCTACCAGAGTATACAAAGCTATTTGATTATAAGTGTAAAAGCTTTTAAATCGTAAATATGTGGTTCATTTGACAGCAAAAATATTTTTAGACTTATTTCTCACTATTCTTTATAATGACTCACTCTAAAACTCTTAAGATGCGACAGGCCAATTACTTCTGGCGGTGCAAAGTATGCACTGAAAAATAGTAAACGATAATTAATTTTAAAATGTAGTTATCCGAATTTAGAAAATGCTATTTCATATTATGCTATCATTTATTACTTCTGAAAGCATTCATTTTTGGATAGGACGTACCATATATTGATTGACAGCAAATGAGCAAAAATTCACCCCTTTAAAGGTATTTTTTGCATCCATAAAGGATCACCACGTATACACTTTTAAACGTAATTGTTCGCTATATCCGTTTACCTGAGACTCGAGGCTAATATTCCGAATCGAACCTTTATCTTGATAAAACAAATGCCGTGCGAGTCTTACTTTCGAATAGAACTTCTAAGGTCGTTTACATTTACTCTTGTAACTTGTATATCCGTTTAAGCGAATGTAAATATTCAAATCATTGTCTTGAAATTGTTCTAATAATTACGTCAATACCTATATGGTTTGAAGATGCATAATGTTGGACGACTATAATAGTAGCTGACCGGACGACTAAAAATTAGTTTCGAATTAAAATAACATATATTTCAGTACATCTATGTAGGTCGGCCGAATCAAGGGTCCTTTTCGTAAGCAGTGTGTAGAACAGTGTGATTGTGGACATGATGTGTGGACGAAGAAGTCACGTATTAGATAAAAACACGTGACTATTATAATTTAAAAGTGGGATACTTAGTATTTGTTTTAATATCTTATTGTAATGAGTGCCATTAACTCACGGCTATGCAACCCAGTTCAAGTGAAATCGTACCGCAGAACGTAAAGTCGATAATGCGGGCGACACTGTGACTTAGTTGGTCAGTTTTCATGCCAGTCATGCCAGTCGCTTCGATTTATCATCACACTTTTCCCGATATTTGCATTCTTTCATTAACGCGCTGCTAATGTTTTTTAATGTGATATCATTATCGCACTTGTTTTATTAGGTTTTATTCATGGTAAGTGAAGTTGTAAATTGCCATTATAAAGCTACTAGGCCTTTCGGACGAACCATTTTAGGTCTTAATCAAGCGATAGCAGCGTGATGCTTGTGAATTTGCATCTCAAAAGTTAGGCACTGTTTTATTAGGAACAGAGCATGTTATTTACATTCAATTGAAGTATCTTTTCGTTTATAAGTTTATAGGTTTTTTTTTTTATTATTGCCACTCTTGTAACACTATCCTCGTCTCATGAGAGTGTGATAGAGACGTATATAATCCATCATATCGGCTCAATGTAGCTTAATGGATGTCGCACATATTTTCTTTCTACAGCTATTATTCCTTAGTATTTGCTACCGATGGCTCATACTATATTAACACACATAAACTTTCACTTTTTCAATAATTTCAGCCGAATAATGTCCGCTGCTGAACTTAGATACCCTCTCGTAAATTTCCAATAGAACCGGTTGCAAGCGACCTGCATCCACCTTCTTGCGATGAACTTAACGAGATTGTGTATCCACCTTGTGTCGAACTGTTGTAATTAGTAGAAAATATTAAAATATTCCATCGACCTAGTCAAGGTCGCGGAAGTAGCTGGATGTAGGCAACGCAAGACTTGTCGTCGTGGCGATCTTTATGGCAGCCTGTCATGATAATGATAATTAAGAATCGTAATTTCTTTTTCATGTATATGAAATTTATCTACGTCTATTAGATCGAAAATCGTAATATTTAAACACATACCATCTAAAAATCTCTGCTTATTTTTGTAGGGTATAAATGGTTCTTTATTTTTTACTGAAAGAATATCTTCTGTTCGTAAATGGATTGAAGTATTATTTATAGTTGAACTAATCACTTGCTCAAGACGTTTGATGTTGTTTTTACACGGACTTTGCAGCGTCTGTTTACTACGTAGAATCCTTTCACGATTGAAAGAAAACCGTTGCTTAGCAACAAAAAATTAGGTAAACATTGTTATCGCTTTTCCATTCGTTTTAATTCATTATTTTCTACGTCACGTTTTATCGGCGATAACAATTTTGTTCTTATTTATGAACATTGCATTGTGGAGACTAATTAGAAACGTTACAATATTTTCACACGACGGTTGACATTTCAGTTGTAAAATGTTGGTGATTATTGCGTTATTATTTGTCTAATAAATATGAGCATAATAATGTACTGACCTTTCTGTGTGTAATTTTGAAACAATGTTCATTAATAACTCCATTACAATAAAGTGAGATGATTTTGGATTGGATTTTAGTGAATGGAGGGAATAATATTCTTAAAGATATTTAGAACAAAATATCTTTCGAAAAATAGGGACACATTTTCATTAGTACTTCATAAATATAGTAAACATTACTCTCAGCAGTAAATTAAATGTTCATTCACATCTTTTTCAAATAGAAATTACTGTTACCACAATAATTGTTCGAAGTATTCAGTGCAATGAAATAAACCTGTTATTTGTGAAAACTGAACCACGAGAACTGTATTAAGTAAAATCAGTGCTAAAAGTTATTGGATGGGATAAAGCATTTCGGCAAAGTGGCGAAGTCTGAGTCCCGGGTGGTGCTAGTGGGCGAGGGAGAGGGCGATGGGTGCTGTTCTTGCACTGGCATGAGGATCGGTGACCTTGGCGGCGCGCTGCTAGAAGCTGCCAAACTGACTAGGTTCTGGTTCTGCCAGAAGCCTGGATACGGGTGAGTCTAATAAATGATGCCTTCCGATTTTGTAATTAAATGTTAAATTTGCGTACTGCTGAGGTTTAAGAATAATAAATATGTAAACAGAAACGTCAAGAAGAGACTTTTTAATTCACGCAAATGTTTCTCATAAAATTAAATAAAACCCATAACACTGTTTTATTTTAATGTAAATAAATCTGAAACCAAACGACACATTGAAATATTAAGATACCTTGAGCACAACAATATAATAGGCTAGGCTATTTATTTATGTTGATCAAATGCACATCTTTTACTTAATGACAGATTTCTATAAAATAAATGTGATATCGAAATTTGTCATAATTTGCTGCCTTGCCAGTTTTTAGCACTAGCTACTTTAGTTAACCACTCGATCCATAATTGAAAGTAATAAAAACGTCAAACGTTGATCTGAGCTGAGGCCTAGAAAGCCTTCAGGCTTAGTTAGTGTGTAGAGGTTTACGATAAGCGCTTTCTGCGCTGGACCCACTAAAAGGTAAAGCTGAATATTCCCATAGCCAACCAGCATTCGCTATTAACAAAAAACTAACTGTTGGGTCGAACATAGAATTCGATATTATTTATAATTTTATTTGAGTTGTATATTGTGTATGTTGTATTGACTTCTTTAAAACTGAATTATGTTTAATCTTTTGTAGCGGATATGATTCGTTAAGTATGAAAGAAGCGCATGTCGTATTTAAACCAACTCAACAAAATATTGCTAGAACAAATTCTTGTATTTTTTTTACCTTAAACGAAGTTTATGTAAATTAAAAAAGTAAGTAAGAAAATGATTGCGACATGTTTGCAAAATTGTCCACGCGGCAATATTATAACTCGCGGTAAATTATAAACTCGCTGCGACTAGAGAGGTCTTTCCCTCATCCCTCGTTAACCTACTTTATGTTTTAACTTTACGTTAAACTCTTCTAGGATTATGTATTTTTAATCGTGTTTCATTCGTAATAAATTGGGTGACGATAAATATCGATCGCGTAAAGAATTGTAATTTGCCTGCAAAACCAGCGCAATGATCTTCAATGTAATGAGTGATTGATACCTCACGGAATTTCAGTTTGTTGCGTTATTTTGGGTGTTCTTGATTTAAGTTAAAAAAAGTTTTATCCGCATCACTTCAGCCATAGAATGTCCATTGATTAAAAACCCTCCATATTTACTATAGGACCAGCTGGAAGTGGCCTGCACCCAACGTCTTCTGACGAGATTGACAAGTTCGTCCTACCTTCCTTGCTATCCTTGCTTGTCTGTGGTCTCCACTCCAAAATCTTTAGTTACCAGCGGTCATTTGTTCAGCGCGGTATCTGGTAAGCCCAGTGCCACCTTACTTTACCTGGATTTTGTTGATTATTTTCGTTCCTCTATGGATCTCCTTTTTTCTGCTTCGATCTCATGGATAAATACTGAGCACAACCCTCTCAAATAAAGTTGCATATAAATCACTCACACATGGTACAGGTAGATAAAATTTTAATTAAAGTTTAACCAGCGATTAGTACGCGGTATTCAAAAATACGCACTTCTCTTTCTACGACCTCTACCTTACATGCATTCACTATGCTGTTATATTGTAGTTACAAGTAAATATAGTTATCTGGGTGCGAGCCAATAACAATAACCGTGTCCCCAAGTAGTAAAACTCAATATTCTTGCCCCGATTGTCCATTGCTCAAAATTAATTTTATTGCTCTAAAAACGACTCTGTTTCTTGTTGTAACTCGAGGGTCGAAAAAACTTCTTTTAGTTAATTTTCTCTGATTGGTTCTTAGATTGTTTTTATTACCTTTTTCACATAATTTCTCTTATTTATTTGCTATTTACAATAAACTAGGGAAATCATTGAAAAATTACTTTTTCTATGACTTTCCTAGTTTATTATAGTTTATATATATATTACTATATATCTTCTTGTTATTCTGAACCGAGTGAGGAGATTCACATCAAAACGGAGGTCAACGGGCTTGAAAATTGCTCGTTTAAAGTGACATTGAACAGGGCGCAACGCGTGTGTAGTCCCCCGTGAGAAGAGCGACGACATGGCTAGGGTCGCGGGTGGTCGGTGGATACAAGTAGTGTAAGACTGGTCATCGTCTCGATCTTTGGTAGAGGTCTATGTCCTGCAGTGGGCGTCTATCAGCTGACATGATGATCATAATGATCTTTAAAAAATTGTTATTTATTAAAATAGTGAGCGAAGGGAACGTTTAATTTTAAAAAAGTAGTTTCTCTATCACGGTCTGAATTTTCAGGCGAATAAACCAAAGATTTATTAGATTACCCGCAGAGGCGATAGAGTTTTAGCCGCGCTTTGTCGGCCCGCATTATATATTTCAAACGAAACCTGCGACCCCATTTGCTGGAGCCGGGAATCTGGGTCCCGCAGCCGCGCCTAGTTTAATAATCGACAGTTTTTTTTTTATACAACTAGGTCGCTCCTGCAACTGGCGCGTGCATTGAGGCGTACTAATGTACTCGAAGCGAGAGAATGGAGATCCCCTCTTCAGCTTCTGACAATGGAGAGAATGTCGCGCTCCATTTGATAAAATAGCATTACATGTACATCTCATTTTAAATTTGTGCATACTTTTAAACTAATCATGGAATTTGTTTTTATTACTTATGGCCATGACAAAACATTAAGGAAGATTATTTTCAAATTAAACCCATTTGGCAGCGTACAATGTTGATATTTTGTAAGAAAGTGGACGTACAAATCAAAATATGTGTTATTTCGTCATATTGCAGCTTTCTTCGTGCTGCATATCACGAGAGCTGGCTAAGTGCCAACCAACGAAAACCGGCAGACTTAATTGGCAGGACGGGTTGCGGATAAATGTACACTACAGAATTTACGGTTGTGATTGTTCAAGTAACGCTTAATAACTAGGTTAAAGTTTTGTTAGATTGACCAGTTAAGATTAAATTGATGTTCTCATTAAACCACTTCTTTAATGAAAGCATAGTGTTGATTCCCCAATAAAAAACTATAACATTAAAGTCAAAACTGCCTTTATTAATTATAAAACTACCTTTATAAGACAGCTTTTGGAGATGGGGTGTACCCTCCGATTACTGTATTATTAACGTCACATTCAGTCTTCAGTTGTAGTAATATTAGTAATTCTGCCCTATTCTTATCCTTTTTCTGGACATTTATGTATTAATATCATGACTACAAATAAACGTATTCCGACACAAAATCGTAAGGCGTGTTTGGCCTTCGACAGTATGGCGATGGATAATAGATCAAATAGCCTGTTTACCCAAAATATTTAGGGTTTTCGTTTTAATTTACTATCATTATAATCACTTGTTGAAATAAATATTTTATCCTGAATTTGCATTCATGTTTGGAAAAGTAAATCATTGTTAATGAATTCGTTAAAATGATACCCCGCCCTGTCTCTATCAGTATGTGAAGGTACCGTAAACAACATCTGTAGGAAAAATCTTTTTCATCGTAAGCGTAGACTTTATATATGCTCATGAAAATATTCATACAAAAGTGTTCAATGAAGTTTTCACGTGTTATCTCCGCTTTTTCGCCGCGGCACATCAGCAGGAAAACCGCGATGGAAAAAGACCTTTCATATGAAAAGTAATAAATCTCTCAATGTCTTTATTATGTTGATCAATTGCTATATGCATTAGTTACTCTCTTAATGTTCCCGATATCGGAAAATGTTGTGAACCTGTAACATTTCCCCGAGTTAAAAAAATCCGTTAACTCAAAGAGATGCCACTAATCGTAACTCACTACCCGGGTCTTACATTTAGTCATTGATTTATATGTACTAATATATTAACATTTTTATTATTTACTGCACCTCGTTGTGTATCCTTTACATAACATTTCCGATTGCTCTTCCAATGTAAACGTTCCGCATACATATTGCGTAGCATCTTGTTATTCACGTATCGCGATATATGATCGCCGGGAACTAATTAACTCTTTGTTACAATCGTACGAGCCGACGGAGAACAACAAACAACTAATGGAGCGGGAAAATATATCCGGAGAAATAAAACTGGGGTATGCTGGAGTTATGCGTTCAGCGCTGAATCCGCTTAATTGTTGCTATTGCAAGAGCTTTGTTTCGTGCCAGTTGCTGCCAATCCGGGTGTAAATATTGTTTTTCTATTTAAACATTTTTCCTTTTGTTTTTACACCTATAAAAGAACAACCTAGCCATGATTGTGCGTTAACATAAAATTGCCATAACCTTTCATCCAATAATATTTCTATCTACCTTACTTTATTTAGTCATAATCATAATTTCAGGAGTAGAACTCACTATACTAGTGTGTTCATCCCCTATAGATTCCCAACTAACCCAACTTTATTGAGAATGTCTGTGAAATAGATTAAATATAATACGATTAGTTTTTTGTGGAATATTTTCAGATAAAAACTTGGATGAAAACATCATAGCTTTGTAATATGGTTAGGTAAATAAACGTATAGGAGCTCTATTTGGAATTTATTTCTTTTGTATTGAGTTTTTTTGTTAATTTATTCGATACATTAATATTAAATAAATATAAAGCAAATAAATGAATAGTAATGCCGGTTAAAAGTGCATCGAAAATTCATAAGGTTGTTGTTGGATGTTCGCATTGCGGGTAGACATCCTCCGCTAGACAATTGCTATATGATGTAACGCAATCATTAGAACAAAAGCACAATTAGGTAACCGATTGACCTACAGCATTAGTGTTCTCACAGGTTTATTAATTGCCCATTATGTTTTTAACGCTTTTCTCGTTACTGTTATTTGAGTACGTCATAGGAATATTTTTCGATATTTAATTTCCGCTAATGTTTAATTTCTCCGTGCACGTCCCGCTTTTTACCGCTAACAGTTGCGTTCAGCATATTAATTCGTGTTTATCAAGTTCGAAAGTTTGAGCGTAAAGCTCGAGAAAAACATTGTTCGGCAGCTCCAATAATCACATAATAAGCTATTTATTTTTAACTTTCACGTATAGCAGCGTTGTCAATGCATTAAGTTTTACATAAGGTTTCTCGTTAGTATGTTTATGTTTTATTAAGAACGGCTACCAGTCGACATAACTTCTGCTTACAAAAATCTACAATTTGGCGTGCAATAGAAACGTTCGTTCTTAAGATTAATTGTTTTTTCCAAAACGTCATTCCTATCCGACCAAGTAAATGTAAATATTAAAAAATACATTCCGAGACACAAGAGCAGGCATGGGCAGTACTTCACTGGAAAATAGAAAAAATAACAAGTTATTAATTTACACTGCGTTTTTGATTTGTACATCATATAGTATTTGTCCAGTGTAGATCCTCTACCCACAAGGCAAACAGACGACCTTGTTAAGGTCATCGGATGATACTCGGTACTAGCCACTTCCAATCGGTCCCACTAATCATTTTTTTATTTACTTTAATTCAACTATAGAGATTACTGTCGTCAAAGTACCTTACGATTGCTAAAATAATCCTACTCAGCAGACATTTATTACCAAATTGAGCTTATCTATCTTGACGTACCTAAACTTGAAATAATGCTACGAGAGTATCTACCGCATTCTGATTGGAAACAAATTCAGTCTGGTTATTTCGTGATCAATTTCACAAATATTCTGAATCTAGTGGAGCAATATATATTTCTATTATTATATTATTTTTAATAACTTTTGTTTTATAAACTGCCTAAACTATATTCATTAAATTGTATCACAATGCTATTGGTTAGTAATAATGTTTATACTCCCGTGTAAGACACGATTACATTCACAGTAATTCAAAAGCAGATTCTCATGTATAGGAGTACGAGAAGCTGGGAAAGTTCGCATGCGTCTCAATAAAATATTTTCATAGCTTGCAGGCAATTACAACTTACTAAAAATAACATGAAATCTCGTTAACGCGCTTTAAACTCGCGAACGCTCGCAACGAGTTGCTGACATGTGCAAACGGCAACTGTATGCAGCCAGCGTTTGATGTAAATTTGAACTTTTTCATTGCAAGTTCTGCACACGCCAAGTTCTCTGCAAGCGGTTCGATGCTACCAAATAGAGTTCTACAACAAATGGCTCGAAGTTGTTATTGGTAGAATTTAAATCTGAAAGAAGTATCGACATGTTGTCGCGTCTGTTTGCACATTGAGAAGTTGTAATGAGCTAACTTTGAAACATTCTGAAAACCCCTTCGAGGTTTTTAGAGAGCTATTATATTAAATTTCCATTTCATTGTTCACATTAGAACTATGGACATTTTAACGAAGATTTGGCTTTATGTGACAGTTATTAATACTTCTATAATTAGATTTTATTTTTTCAACTCCATAGGCATTTGTTTTATATATTTATTGTTAAAAATGTTTATTGTATGAAAAGACAATAGGAAAAAACAGGAAATATTATGTGTCACAATAGACAAAAGAAGATGTACAATCACCAGTTTCGTCACAATGGTATTTACCGAGGAAAGACAGAGTGGGAGACCATCAAAAGGTTAAAATCGGGATAAATATAATATTTACATACATATTTAACGATAAATCTAAATAAAGACATAAATACTACAGTGATAAGTATTGAAGACTTGTTAGCATATTTTAAATTTAGATAGAGAAAGGGTCTTTGTAACCTACGAAGGTAATTTATTGCATAAGCGAGTAGTCTGAATAGTGGATTATTTTTGTAGGAAATTAGAATTAGTTGTAAGTTTGAGAGCTCCCTATTCCATATAATGGTAAATGAAACACTCTGACCGCTATGCGGTGCTACTTGGCATTGTCATGCATGTTAAAATAAGGCGCCACTGCAATCTTAATAGGAATATTATTTTACTTCCTTGGCTACGAAAATAGTAAACAGAAGTAATATGGTATCTGTCTAGGCATTTTCTTGCCCGACTAAATACCAACTTATAAAGAAACAATTTTGTGCTCTTAAAGGTTTATTCTAGAGATGGGAAGCGTAAAGTACTTATGACTACCGTACTAGTATTATCTTTAATTTTTTCCGCTTACTTGTTATTTTGAACGCAGCTTTTTGTTAGCTTTAAACGCTATACAGAAACGCAACTTGAACTAGTTTTTTTATTATAGAATAAGTTGTAACCGCAAAAAGTTCTTTATAATAAATTTTAACATAGAAGAGTATTCTATTGTTGCGGTTAGTTTTAAATTGCATTTCTGTATCGCATATATTTTCGTTACATTTTAATTAAAATTGGTACCATTTTTGAATTTATTGCTTTATTTTATGCCTTTTTATTTATTTATACTATTGGGTCATCAAAAATATTGCAGATGTGATAGATTTATTGCGATAAAGTATTATTAATGACTTATTTTAAACTACCACTAGACTTGTAAAATTACAGTTCTGTCGTAATCTAATAAACATAAAAAATTAAATGTCATCCTACGGTAATAATTTTATGAAGTTTTTTTATGTCAATTTATAATTAACAACGAGTATTTAAAAAGATATTTTTTTATTCGATACAGCAGATGACGTTGGTAATATATGATTATTGTAATCGACGTATAGACATTCTAAGACAATTTTTTTTTAATTTATATGACAGCATGGATACTTTGTAGCTTGCATAGGTAAAGATAAATATCATTTGTGTTGTATTGTAATTTTTCTGTGCATAAAAACCTATCTCGTGGCTTGAAGAAAATATGAAGAATAATAAATCGAATCGGTCGAGCAGTTGTCGAGTTTTCACTTAATAATGTGTTCTTCGATTCGGTTATATTTTTTCTAAACAAATTGATAAATGACTCAACTTTGCTGTAGAATAAACAAAAACACTGTAATAACCACAATACTGCATATCAATATACCATGTAACAATACAAAACCCAGTGTTCATTTAGTACATTATTATGAGAAACCGCATCCATTACTGTTCGAGACAGATAAAATTATAGAGAAACTACGTCAGAATATTTTTTGCAATATTCATAAGTCCACAGGCATCGTACGATAACCTGGCGATAACAATGTTTTGCTAATACCAGTGTGGTGTGAACTTGGTCGTTACAGGTCTGTCTTTGGGAAAGTTATATCGCTACTATCACAATCAGTTAGCGTCAGACTTGTGCATTCTTTTGTTTTAGGTATTGCAAGAGGTTCTGCAGTTCTCACTTAAGATAACTTAATAACCGACAACTTCGCTTTACTGACCTACACCGTAACATTCCCTTTATAATATTTGATTAAAATATGCGCATACATATGAAAAGTATAAAATTATTGTGCCTTAATAATAATGCCTGTTATTTTGTTTATACCTGTAATTAACTGTCCCGGTTAGGCACACAGACGTAACATTTTTTTAACCACAGTCATCTTCAGTGCACAAGTGTAGTATAAACAAAAAATAAGTTAATGAACTGTTGCATAAAACAATATGGGAGTGCCCTCATACCTCCTCATTATAAGAGGAGCATGAGCCTCATTAAAACGTACCCCGCGGTGGGATCACTGCAGGGTACAATTACTAGAGCAAGTACCTGGATGACCGACTTTTGCGAAAGTATTTTTACGTGCTCTATGTATTGTTTACCGGTTGCATTGTACTGTTTTATACGGCTCTTATGTTATAATATCTTTTATAAACAAAGTTGAACTCTGAAATGGTATATCGTATTTGTACAATATCGTCATCGACAACATAATTTCAGCCATAGGATGTCCACGGTTGCTGCCGGTCTTATTAGTAATATATAAGAGGGTAAGAGGTATATACAATAAATTTAATTGAAATTGTAAATAAGAGAATTTATTCTAAAATTTTGCAAATTCAAATTTATGAAAAATCGAAGATAAAAAAACACTCAAATAGATTATAATAACTAATACCATTTGTGACGAAGACGGCCTATAGACAAACAAATTCGTAGTAGTAGGAAGGTTTCGAGCTTTTTGTTTTTAGCTTCTAAATTTAAATTGTATCTTTTCTGTGCTGAAGCATGTAGTAAGCACCAAAAGTCCGGTGGTTTCAGGGATAAAAACTTGCACACGATATTACCAAATACGGAGATTATTTTGCCTGTTTATGAAAATGTAACTATTTTAAAAAATTTGAGAAAGGCCTGGTTATTCTAACCTTTAAGAACGTCGTATTCAATGTAACAGTTATAATTTTTCTTTTCTCTGTAATATTAAACTTTCCAGAATAAAGTATAATAAACATTTGAACCTAATAGCTTTACCGCTAGATAACGTTTAATATTATTTATCGAAAGCATCGTACACGCCTATTTAAATTGCAGTACGTAGGTCCGTCTGCGACTTTCTAAGTGGCGGTGTCGTGACTCTCCGTTGATATTCGAGATGCTAAATAGGAACACACGATCTGTCTTCATATTCATTTGAATATATCCGTACATACACCTATTAAAAAGCAGACGTTCATGTTATTAGTGGTGTTTGGACTTGCTTATGTAAAACAAAGAAATACAACAATTTTTTTTAATTTAAGGTTAGTTTAGATAAAATGATACTTCTTTCGCTTCATTTCTCGTCTGTTTATATTAATTACTCGAGACAATTATGGCAAACCTTTATCCATCTTTTAAATACAAAAATAACTTTTTAGATTAATCGATATTATAGTATTTCATCATCATCATCATCGCCACCGTGTAAGCTGTTAGACGTTCACTGCAAGGCTTAAGTCTCTACCAAAGATCGGCACGATGACCGATCTTGCGCTGGCCGTATCCTTCGACTTCTTGCCGCATCTACCGGCTTGTGATAGCTATTTAAGAAACTTTTTGATAAG
Organism: Battus philenor; assembly: GCF_028537555.1. Taxonomy (NCBI): domain Eukaryota; kingdom Metazoa; phylum Arthropoda; class Insecta; order Lepidoptera; family Papilionidae; genus Battus; species Battus philenor. The sequence continues at coordinate 6,745,175 of NW_027181689.1, read as the reverse complement.
TATTTACGATTTATTACGACAATTTTTATAAAAATATTACGAAAATAATATTTGAAGGTATTCCTTTACAATAAAAATAATTGTTATAACTTATGTGTGCGTTGATTTTTAATTACTGGAACATGTTCGTATCTCAAATGAAATAGTTATTTTATGTAAAATGATCTGATGTAAGTGGAACCTTCTTCTCTTTAAGCCAAGAATTTTTGGTACTTACTTTTACTTTTACGTGCCAACGCATTATATACTAAAATGCTTATCCTTGGTGAGTTGCTATAAGGACAAATAAGTACTTATGAAAGTGACTTTTAATAACACTGTGGATTAATTATGGCGAATGTATGTAATTATTTTATTAAGAAATAAGATGTTCGGTAACTAATTTTGTTAATCAAATACACTGATAAGTAACACGAATGGATACCCTATTATGTAATGCAGACATAAATGTGTTTTCTCTAAAAAATCTTTACATAACCCAACAATGCTTGAATTATATACACTGTCAATGTGTGAAATTCTTATTTGTTTGTTATACCGTTGTAACTGATTTCATATAATTTTATTTTGTTTCTGGATTTATATAAACTCGGTAAAAGAATTATTCCTGCCAAATTTCAAGTCTCGTAGCATTATAGTTCCAGAAATATCTTGACGACTACATGGGTGGAAAACAGACATGTGAATAGGCTTTCGTCTAACAGGCATCCAAGAAAAGTCGTCAAAACCATGTTATAGCCCGGAATAGAATATTAATAATATAAATTTTTTTTCATTTATAAATGCGCCGAGAACACAAAAAATTGCAAGTTTGATCATACAGGAGATCTTATGCGGCCGTGATACGGGGAAAGCTAGTTTAAAATGTATTTATTCATTTATGTATCAATTACAATGGATGCATACGCATGGACGACAGCATAATGAATGGATTGATACAATCATGGCAGACATTTCAATAGTACCCTTTTAGCAACTTGTCTCTATTGCTGCACCGAGGCAACCAATAGCCATGCATTTGCCATTTTAGGCAAATTAATGGAAACTACACGAATAAATTAAATGGTAGCTAAGTTGTGTTCGAGGTAATTTTAAATATCCCGCTTTAAATACCGAATAACTAGAGAAGTACCAAGCAGCACCACCAATGCAATTTTACCAAGAAATTAGGATGGTTTTATTTACCATTTAAAAGATCTATTGTGAGTACAATCATTTTTGTACATGCTGTTATGATTTTGCTTAATTTTATTTTTATCACATCATATTTTTCAAACAAATGGCGGATTTTAGTAATTTGTTAATTTAAATATATAAGAGAAATTAGAACCAAGTTGAGGTCCTCTTATGTCATATTGCTCTCTCAGTCAACACACTATAGTGTAAAAGCGTTCGAGAAAAGTGAAAATAGTTAAAACCTATATATATATATATATATATATATATATATATATATATATATATATATATATATATGAGATGATATCTCTGAAATCGCTGAGTGGAGGTCAGCTAAGAATCGATTTTACAAAATTTCATTTCCAAAGGTTGAGACTTTGTTGGCATTTGAAAAATTACTATATAATAAAATACTATAAAATACTTATAAATAAAATAGATACTTTGCGTATCTATTTTATATTAACTTAACATATTATATTTATCTACTCGTATATCTTTATTAACGTTGTAATTATACTTAATAATTGAACTATAGTCCTTAATTTTGTATAATTCTGATTTTTAACTCTCCGGGATTTAGGTAAAATTGCGAGTAGAGCGCTTCAGTTTTCAAAAACTTAATTAACCTTTGCTTAGCTGAAACAAAGACGTATAATGACCTGAGAGTAAAGGCGACCTGTGATAGGGACGCTGGACAGTTCCTTTGACTGCATCGGACGCTATTACAATGCGGCGTAATTAATTTTGTCTTAACAAGATTTTATCTATCTACCATCTTTCTGACAGACGCCGTGTCACTATACTTGAGAATAATGATGAAGAGACTAAATCTTGCTAGAAGATATAATATATATATTATACTTTAGTATATCTTCTAGCCCTGTAGAAAAAAGATTAACAAGGTGTTTAATATTTTATATAAAAAAAATTGTAATAGTCACTTAGAGATCTAGAATCTAATTCTTTTAACGAAAATAAAAATTCTAGTGAAAAAAAAATCTAATTGTTCTACTCATTTAACCAGATCTTATGCCTGTCATATTAAACTTTTTATAATTCAATGATTTAAATTATTTAGAATTGACTTTGCAGGTAATACAAGATACAGTCGTATAAATTGAAAGGAAAATTTATTGCAACTATTTTGTAGTAAATAAAAAAAAAATTTCAAAGGTGAACAACAAAAACAAGATGAAAAGACGACATTAGAAAAGTCGTTAGAACATGTTGGATGCAGGCCGATTCTTACTAGCACCTTGGAAATTTTTGTGGGTGGCCTATGGCTAGCAATGAACGTTTTACGGCTGAAATAATGTTAATGATGACGGGAACACATTATCCACAAAAGCATCGCGTTACCGCTCTAGCTTAGAATAACATAGATTGGTCTACGCTACTTAGGCTAATGGTTAGTGTAGCTCTCTTTCTAAATATCTTATAATTTTTAATGTTTAACACAAGAAAAAATATCTAAGTATTGTATAATATTATTACATTTTAACTAGTCAATGGCCAATGAATGAAACAATTGTCAATAATTGCAATCATTTGTCAATAATTACTAAATTAGATGTTATTATTAAATTGCGACAATTTATAACCAAACAGAAACTATGTTCATCAAAACAATTCCGTGGAGATTCAGTTGATTACTTGGCTCCCCCAGCTCCATTTGTCTCCTTTGATCTAATTCTCTCGAGAAACTGACGATGTTTGGCGCGGGAATGTGGAAAAGTTCGAAGTTATGTCTTTGTTTGTGCCGGTCTTCTTCGCCGTCTATATCCCTTAACTTCTTGAGTTCTTGAGATTGATAAAATAGTTTTTCTTGAAACTGACGATTCTCCTCTGCGCTTAAGTTAGCGTTATTTTATTGCTGCTTATATATTCTATCTTGTGCATAACAACGGAAATATATAGTTTTCAGTTTCTGGTAAGTTTCTAATTTATATATTGAAACCCCGACTCAATTATAAAACAATTTTTCGCAAAAACTTAAATAATGTTACCGAAACTGTTGTACCGCGCTTTATACACCGGGCGAGACAGGCTTTTTCTCGGCCCCATCACACCGTGCTTTGTTAACGCGCGGTACAATGGTTTCAATAGCACTATAATATTTAATTCAAACATCTTTCAGTGAACAAATTCTGTTTTCAATTAAAATATCGCTTGAGACAATATGAAGCTCTTTTCACTAAATAAGGATACAAGTGCATTTAGTTTACGTATATGGTATTGTCGTTCACTGGTGTATTGAAGTTAATTTTTTATTAATTTTTCATACACATGCTTGCGTAGTCTGTTTTTGTATAAAAAATAGCAGCAACGCACGGCATCCTAATTAGCATTAGTTTCCAGTTGAATTCGGGCGACGTAACTCATTGTAACACGTTATGTTCGTTGGTTCGTTTGCGATGAACGCTCGACTGCTCGCGGTCACTGTCAAGGTATGCGCGCTTCATAAAGCACAATGTGCTAATAGCTACTTTTGTCTGCTTGTACATTTTAATAACTTTACTGCATTTAGTTTAAGCCTAACAACTTAGACCAAAGTCTTCCTTGACGTCCTCGGCTCCCATTGCTATAATATCACAGAAATACAAGGTCGTTAAACTGTTATGTCACTATGATGAATGATCCTTAGAATTACTAGGCGTCGGAGCTCCCAAGAGTGGACACGTCTTGAGTCATACGTCTTGTGTTTACTATTCTGGAAAAATTAGTTAATGTAATCCGTCCTTTATAAGTATATATAAGTCCTTTGAGCAAGTGTCTATATAAAAGGAATATTAAATAGCAAAGGACACCAAAAAATTACCATAAAACAAATAAAGACTCATCTTATGTTTTATGTGCTATATAATCTATTCTTTCATTGATCACCACTCCATGAGACACGTAACATGTTTGCTTAAAAATGGATTTTAGATTAAGGTGTTTGATCTGATATACAAATAATCTTAAAGGTGTAATCACTATAACGCTAGTATATCGCTATCACACAAACATTGACTCCCTGGTTCCGTAGCGCTCGTATTTGCGATGCCATTGCATCAGCCAACTGTTTCTACACGCTGCAAGTGTTTACTCGAGATAGATGATGTTTCGATAACACACTCGCAATTGATGAATGAGACTTAACTTACCATACTTTGATTAAACTGCGGTTGAGTATTCTGCAGTTATATTTTTAGTATTTCCTGTTAAAAAAAAAGTTGTTGCTAGTTTCAACGAATATTTTGTGAATTTTATCGAATCTTACTTCTATGGTGAATAAATAATAATAAAAATAAATACTTGACGAGTATTTTTATTCTATATAATATTTAATCAATCGTCTAGAACTTTCATAAAAAGAAAAGGCCTTAGTTTCCCGTGCCTTTATGTACCATTACTTTAGAAGTCAACTCTACGAACCCGAAGTCTCCACTTTAGTTGTAGGTTACACCATTAATCACAGTTTCAGTCAAATCTTTATATGATTTATTAAATTCCGATTTACTTCTCTCCAAATAATTCTCTTTAGCAGATTATGCATTATGTCGGGTATTCCCCCAAAGTTTGATGTGTTTAAGCTGCTAAGAAAATATTATAAAATTATTTCTTATCGTAAATTAGTTAACAAAAGGTCTGTTTTGCAATAAGCCGTCTATGCGCGTATCAAAGTGGCGCCTATATCGAATGCCAAGCAGTAGTGTGTAAGTAGTTCACGGATCCTTCCGCTCCGGGAACTCAGTACCGATGAAGCTGTAAAAGCCTTAGGATTAACAGTATTAACATCTTCAGAAACAATACAATACAATACGGTGTATAAGCATTACTCTGTTCTGGCTTAAAGAATGACGTAGATAGTGCGACGTACCGTCCCACATCCTTATGTTATAAATTTCAGACGATAGTTAATTTTTGTATCAGCAGATCTTGTGTAACACCAAACAGTTTTTCAGTATCACTTATCATCAAGTAATTACAGCTCTCTTACCGTTACTTTTTTTTGGTATCAAAGTACTCAGTCAGTTTAATAATGTATTAAAGCCCAACGTTTGCGAGCCCGTATCGCTAATTGAAACGCAAAAGACGTTAATTTGCATATAAATATACGGCGCGATTTCCATTGAAATACGTAATAAAGGCGATAATGTACGGAACTGGTTCTGTTTCAGCCTGATGAGATAATTAATTTGGCCGTATTACGTAAATACGTTAAAGACGAAAGTAATTATGATGGAGCAGTTGGCCTCTTACAACCAGTCCTATTAACAATCTGTAACTGAAATATCAGATATTCTAGAGCTGGCGACCAACCTGAAAAATGTTCCTGGGATTTTTATAATTACAAGTATATAAATATCCTGGAAATATAAGTATATGCTATATCGGATTAAGTTGTTAAACTTTTATCCGGTTATTAGATGTAGAGTACTCTTTACACTGATCCTATCATATTGACGTTTTCACTGTTCTTATTGTAGATAAGGCCGTCTACGTTTGTATCGTACGCGCATATTTCACTATATTTCAATTATGTGAAATCTGCTCAAATATGGAAGGTAATATGTAATAGATAATATAGAAGGTCTTAGGTAGTAAATTCCAGTGTAAAGAGTACTAAAGTATCTTTATCATAAGGAAGCAAAAACAAATGATGAACATTCGCGCATTTTAGTATTATGTGAATCTGAGTAAAATCAGATTGTTGTGAGAAGCTTGAATTTATTAACTCGAAGGGGTCTTTGACTGTTAAAATAATGTTATAACGTTGTGTGGTAAAGTGAAGTTGTTTATTCGCCCCAGACTACTCTAATGCCACGAAACGCCTACACGATATCGTCAAAAGGTTTGCAATGTCACTGACACTACAATCACACACAGGATGCCATGCCATTTATCAGATCTGTTTTTGTTTAATTTACAATGCCGTTTAACAATTCATTATTGCAGTTACAATGTTACCATTATTATGCACGCGTATTTAAATATTAACTGTTCTATTTTAATTATAAGCGATGCAGGAAATATATATAAAAATAAAACCTTTTCGAAACTTGCTAGTTAAAAGGTTTCTCGCCTTAAAAACACTTCCCTGATGCCGTTCGCTTTCCCCGCAACTCTGCTACGGTGACCAAGCTAGAGTCACCAGAACGAGGACATTAATTCTGTCACTAAATAATTCTTTTTCCTTACGGATATCGAATAATTGTTATTAACAGTAATTGACTTACAATTGTAAACTATAAATACTTTTGATGGTAAAGCAATGGTATTTTAATTATACTTTGTAATACTTATTAATTGTTTAGCCACAAAAAGAGATTATTGAGGACACAATTATGTTTTTGAAAAAAAAAAGGTAACAAACATATAATCGATTTAGTAAAATAACAATTGTTTACCACGGATTATTCGAAATGAAATTTCTCTTACTGCAAGGGACATTTTGTTTTCGTTGATTTCTATCATTTAGGCCCTTTGAAAGTTTGTCACCCTACAAAAGTGTCCAGCGAAGCGAACTACTCCAACTGGACACGTTTAAATGTCGTCATTTGTACGTTTTCATCCGCATTCGCTAGTTTTTGTTGTCGCCAACATGCCGGCACCATCCGCTGTCAATATTGCTTACGTATTTATCGAGAGCCACTTCTTATTTAGTGTAATAATTTAATCAAGTAAAGAGTTTAATATTGTTTTTGTAACAAAAGCATAAAATTTAAATATACACATCTTTTTGTTTTATATACGGCCATAAAAATATTAACAAACTACCACAGACATATCAAGATTAATTAATATTGATACAGTCCCCAGAGTTAGTTATATTTTTAGGAACATGTTCATTGGGTTCTAATAGCTCCGTAGCTGAAAATTTTTTTGTGCTAATGGTCTAGCGTTTTAGGTTGAAAAGCGAATTGACATCGAATTATATTGATAAAGAGGTGACGTCCATTCACAAGACATATAAACAACCTGGTTATAGTCAACGGAAGTAGTTCGATACAGGCCGCTCTCAACAGATTTTATTTAAATTTTTAGGTTATCCCTATTTCTAATAGTGGATGTCCTGTGACTGAAGTTATGATGATGAAAGGGAGATTTATTACAAGGGTAATAAATTTAGCACTAAACAAGATCTCATAACTAATATCTCCGTTTACTAAACAGATAATTTTCATTGTTACAGCTTCTCTCAAAAAGTGGACGAGGAGGAATCTGGCGGCGGGGTGACCCTCCACCCTCCCGACGGCTTCTATTCGCACCAGCACTCCATCCATAGTGGCCACCATGGCCACAACGCGGAGCCCGACCGGGGCTACATGGAGGGCAATCGCTACGTCACCGCCGTGCACCGACCGCTGCCGGGTAAACACTTTTTTATTATCCGCTATTGAAATAGTCTTTCAACTAGAACTACGTGGAATAATTTTTTTTTCATTTTCTAAAGTTAGTGTACAGTTGCAGTGTGAAGGTAGTTAAAAAACCGAACTGTTGATTGATATTCTATATAAGGAAAAGATACCTAATCATAACACTACTTTTTAAGAAAGGTTTGTAACAAAATTTACTTTTAAATAAATGCCCCATTAATAAAAAAAAACATGAAAAAGCTGCTTAGTACAAAAATAAAAATAGTAACATAATTAAGGTAAACAGCAATAGTACCTTAGTGTAGTAATATTAGCGTTATTAAATAGTTTAAGAAGAGAGTTTGGTAACTTAAGCATTAAAAGTACATGTAAAACCGGCGATACTGTTTTCAAGAAGCCAAAACATAAAAAAAATGAAGCAAAAGAAAAATAAAAGTATTTTGAAACAAATGAAAGCACGGACGCTAAAGTCATATAGATTAAAAGATAATAAGATATAGATTAAAAGAAGTGTAGATATAGAGAGTTACGGTCGCGTATCGGGAGTTCCATTCCGTAAAGACGTATTAATTGTTTGAATCATATAACATCACCGTCGCTCAAAGAATGTACTTAAAAATGTACTACATTTGGATGTGTATACTTTTTTGGAATCATTGCGAAGAATCCTTACAAATGAATTGTGTTGTTCTTAAATCCGCGATGAGCTTGCGTGGTGAAATACATTAATTACGCTGTTTCACTGGAGTAGAAGGCTGTAAAGAACAAAGATGGCAAACAATAGCTCCTAACAAAAATTAAAGGCTAAAACCCACGACCAGGTGCATAAGTCGTGTGGATAACTGGATTAGTAGTCAGGTTTTGGCGCTTTAATACATGCTGGCTTTGTAAGAACCCTTCGTTTCATAGACAATTGTATGTGGCAGTAAAAGAAATATCGTTTAATAGTCAAGTAGTCTTGTCATCATCATGTCAGACGACATACGCCCACTGCGAGGCCACTACAACCAGTCAACAACGCCCGGTAAAACCTTAAAACCATTTCGTATCTTATTTCAACATTGTTATTTAAGTTTAATATATAATGATTATAATGTTTTTATGACTATGAATAATTTGGACATTGATCACATGAGTAAACTCTTTAGCGATAGCACTGCCATCTTTATTTTCAGATCATATTTAGTACTGTTAGGAAGTTGAAACCGATACCGAGCTATTAGTATCAATATTATGTTTTTGTATAGTTTTGCATGAATTTTGACTTCTCGCCAGCCTTATAGTGTTTCCTGCGATACAATTAAGGTGCAATGGCCTTTACCTGGTTTCAGTGTGATAACAATGATAACGTTTTAAGTGGTTTATGATCTTTTACTGAATTCCTTTTTTAATTACGAATAATAATCAACTTGAACACTCTTACCGTAAAAAATATTTTTTTTTTGTATATTTTTAGATATGTTTATCATCTCAATGCGATCCTAAAACTTATCATATACTAACGTAATGTTTTTTCTTCTCTGAAACAATAATCTATTTAAGCTATAAATATACAGGTTTTTTTTTTCTTATTTTTATTCAAATTTTGTTATCTGTTCACCTGGAATTTTAAGGTCTTGCGACGTGTTGTTTCTGATTCTTGTCTCATGGCTAGTAAATAAAAATTGACTCGTGAATTCAAAAATATTTTTTTTTTACTTTTAATAGCAATATGTCTGCTCTTTTTCCTTATTTTTAATTTGAATTTGTCTTGTCATGAATATGAAATTATGAAGTTTCATATTCATGACAAGACCGGTCGAAAAGAACTTGCATCCAGTGTCTTTCGACGATCTTGACCAGGCCGGTCTATCCACCTCATTGGAAGTCAAAGTTTAAAGATTAAACAAAAAATTCTAGCCGCAAAGCGCCCACTGCAATGCGTAGGTCTAAACTTTAATATATTCTTCTAATTTTAACATGTTAATACTTAATGCACTTGTAAACGAACTGCACCTAAAATTTTCACTGAACGTCAATAAAACACTAAGTCTTTGGGTAAATATTCTAGAATATTAGTAGATTTTTCAATCGTTAACAGTTAACCTCAGCGATATGGTAACCGATTCTGATGTTTGTCTAGATAATTGCCGCAAACTTACTTGTCTTTGCTTCACTCAATGGAGGGCTTACCCACGCCGCTTCTATCGGCTCATGGTCAAGATTAGTAATAATAATTAATAAAATTAATTATATTAATATTCACTTGCAGAAGTATGCTCACTTAACCACGTAATTTAAATGATTAGTAACAATTGTAGGTCTAAACCACTCAAACTCGTCATGCTCGTCGGCCTCGAACGCGTCGACGGGCGCCGGGCTTTGCGCGGCTGCAGCGGAGCCGGCGCCGCCGCTCTACATCGCCGCGCCTCCGGAGGGCTTCGGGCTCGCAGTCCACACCAACAGGTATACCATCACCTTATCTACAATCACACAATTATTAAACTATCACACGATCACAATCGTCACTACTATACATAGTAAACTACACCAACTGTTGCCTAGTTCTCTACAATCTTATTTCTTTATGCCAGATATAACTGTCCGTAGAAGGCTCGGAAAATAACCATAGTGATTTATATATGTAGGTGTAAGAGGTGTACATATATATAACAAAGTTTCACTAGATATCTTAGACCTTTCTTAGTCTTAAATCTAAAATTAAAAGTATATTATTAAATAAATCTTATTAAGACATTCAAGAGTTTTTTTTTATTGAAATCAGTGGAACATGGCTTGCTGACATTTATATGGTTAATAATATAATCCATACACCAATTATTGTTAAACTTTTATTTAAATTACACACACCTTTTAAGTATTTTAAAGCTTCGTTAAAAGTTTAATAATAATTATGGTTGAATAAACACGTTGTTTGAATATAACTCAAATAAAACAGAATTTATATAATACTTAACTTGTGCCTTCAGAATATACTTCAATTTGGAAAAGCAAGCGTCTTCGTTTTGCCGCATATCTTCTGCATAGTGGAAACTTCAGTTGAATCATTTTTGGCACACCTAGCCCATTTAAAAGTGGTCTCATAACCAACTACCCACACAAGGTTTATTTTCTTTTTGACCTGACCTAAATAACAGAACCTGGGTTGTTTCAGTAAATTTTTTACACATTCTGCAGTGAGAGTAAAATTTTAAGTGTTGGGATTTTCGCTATCGAATTAATTTTACGTATATATCTTAGTAAAAATGAATTACTATTTTTACAATACAAATTACGACGATAGGATTATGCCAATTTCATTCCACTTTCAGATGTCAGATGATTTGTGATTTTAATTGATTTCTGTTATGGATTTGTGTAATGTAGTGTGGTGAAGGGTATAATTTCAATACTTTCTTTCGTATTTCCTTTTAGAGAATGAATACTGTACACACTTTTAGCATTGGATTACTTTGTGTATCTAATATGGTTCCTTTCATAGGCGTGGCACAGACGTTGGGATCATTGGAACTACGGGGATTACCCCAAAAGACCCGAGTTTGCCCCCTAAAAGGGGTAAATTGACTAGAGGGTATGTCCCCCACCTCAGGAATGCTTGTACTGTGAACCTACCGTAGATTACTTACTTCCTTCGCAAATTCGATAACTTTAAAAATTAACGAGAGAGCTTTGCAACGTATAACTAACTTCTAAAAGAGCGTTTACTTTATAACAAAGTCGGGCATGTTGTTACAAACTAATAACTTTGAGCTGTAATTTTTTTTCTCTTCTTAATTAAACTGTTATAATGTTAATAATATTAACAGAGAGTTTTCTTTTTCACTAAAATGAGTACAGGCGTCTCTGTTAATTGTAAATAATTGTAATACCTTAAAACTATTGTACCATTAAAACATGTTAAAAGTAACCATTAAAAAATGTTTTAGTAGAAGCACATCCAATAACTTATCTTTTTCCATTTTTACCTTAGAGACGACACTTGTTTTAAACCTAACATGGCAAGTACTTTAAAGCTCCTAAAATTAAAATATTGGGCTATAGTCATCGTACTTTTTAGCACAGATAAAATGTTATGCATGATATAAAATAGAACAATGAACATACTATATTTTCTTTTTATTTTTAACATCTTAATATTTCTGCGGTCAAATATGTACTTTCTTATTGGTTACTGTATACTGTTAGCTGAGGTTAGATTTTCAACTTTCGCTCTTTTGGCAAGTCTAGACCATTTCATTATATTGCTAAAACTTTAGGCAAAAATCACTGATTTCCTTCATAAAATTACAATTTTCCATATCCTAATTCAAATGTTATTCCACCTTCAAACCACGCACATTTAGACCTTCGCAACTTCTTAAACAAATATCATTTCATCACACGTGACCTTTATTAGTAAAGCGTGATTTATTAGTTAGTTATTAGAATATGTAATCATTCCAGCCGGTATGAGATGTCTCAAGATCTTCTGGACAAGCAAGTAGAGATCCTTGAAAGGAGATACGGAGGTCTGAGAGCTAGACGCGCTGCCGTGACGATACAGCGTGCGTTTAGAAGGAGACAACTGCTGAAGAAATTCAGTGCCATCACAGCCATGGCCAAGGCAGCGGACTCTAATGCAAGGAGACTGCAGGACGGCTCCGACCACGGACAGCTCGGTAACGGTATGTTTTTGTTTAATTTACGTTAAATACCTATGGTTGGTTTTCTAGTTCGTAATTAACTTTTTTTTATAATTACCTTGAGACCACAACGTTTAAATATCAAAAAAAACTACTATAACTTTGCTTTCGAAACAATATTTTGTGTAAATGTTCGTGGCTGAGGCGTGTTCGAAATGTTTTACATCCTTGACACTACATTCGAATCTTTAAGTTGCGATGGCGGCGAGAAGTGAACGCCTCCGAGCTTGCGCGTTATATTTCAATATTACACTCCAACGTAATTTTAATAGTAGAAAGTTACAAGAATTGCATGACGTTCACCTGATCGTAAGTGAAAAGGGCTGCTGTAACAACGAAATTTATTGAACACTACTAGTAATATGATACTTTTTATATACTAAAATACTTTATGTGATTATTTTTTCAGGCAACGACATATATGCTAACACGCTGCTTCAGAAGAGTCCAGCGGGTGCAGAGAAAATGTTGGGGCTCACTAGGCCCATGCGCTCCATGTCGTTACGCGAAAGGCACGACGTGGACATAAAGTAAGTTTTTTCTAGAATTATTCTGTCTCCGCTTTCTTTCGGTCCCATTGAATATATATAGGATAATGTTGTGGACGACTTGCGGCTATGGAAGATGATGGTGATGATGATGTCTCCTTAATTTTTCTTTTGTAATAAACCATTTGGTTTAAACATCTGTGTATGTTTAAACCCTAATACTTTGATTTTTTTATATATCTTTGAGTTTATTACAACTATCCAACAGGTGTACGTGTTAATTTTTTGCTTATTAATTATTCTTGGTCTACACACAAAACTCGAAGAAAAAAAGTGATGTACTTAAGTGTGATTTTGAATGCTTATAGAATTTCTTTTACCAGAAGATGTCTGCGCATTAATGCCGCTCGGAATGAAACTGACTTTTAATTTTTTAAATATTCAATTTCTTTAGATATTGCATGATAAATTTTACGAGTTTAATATATTACATGTTATTACTGTGGAATTTAATCCTTATATGACTGTCCTGATACCGTAAAAAAGGGAAGCGCCTGATATGATTCCTATACTAATTTCACAGCAACCAATTGACTTGCGACACTCAGAATGAAGTAGAAGCCATGGTGGCGAGGGTTCAGCAGTCGGCACATCAGATACACATGATCGCGTCTGAGATGCCTCCGCATCATCGTGCTGACACCGATAGCGGGGTGAGTTGAATGTTTAGAAACTCATCTTTTACAATTATTTATCACATAATACTGTGAACACAATCAAGACGACATAATATTTCATAGTAGAGGACGAACTCTGTTTCGGCCCTCTTAAGTACATTCGGAATACTAAAAGATTCGCTTCCAGTCCTCGTTGAAGTCCAATCGTTCAGTGACTCTTTGAGGTGTCCACCTTAAGAGACCTGGGCGGCCTCACAATTCGGTGAAATAACTGTAATAATAATAAATGCCCGAGCAGAAGCTTCTTGAAAACCTCTAACTTACTAATTATAGGTCTAGGCACCTTCAGCGCTCTACCGCTTAGTAAAATTACTCTGATTTGAGAGATAGAGTTAGGATTTTGATGATTTTATGCTTATTTCTAAGTACTTTTAATAAACTTGTTCCGTAAAATGATCGAAGTAGATGCACAGGAATACTTTGTTTAATTTATGATACATCTTTAGTAAAGCAGCTTTGTAAAGAGTTTGTATTAATTATAAAAAACAAAATTAATGAAGCTATAAATGCTAACGAGCGATAATTTCTCACAATAACGTATTGATTTGTGTTATGTGTCAATTTTTAGATTACTGTATTTTATCTTCAATATTTCTATTTCAAAATGGTGATAATAACCGTATCTAAGTCAGTGCATCGTTGCATAGTTGCTCCCTTGTCAAATATTACTATTCGCTTATCTCTATTTTCTTCATAAATGGGGTGTATTTTGAGGAATTTGTTACATAGTGATGAACATTAACTTGTTCTCTTTACTAATTGTAAGCGAAATTTTAGAGCCAAATTCAAAGTTTAAAGTCCTTATGTTAAACACCTTTGAATATTTATCCTATTAAATTTGTTAGGCGTATATTTTGTATAGAATGGTAATAGAACATGTTTTATTAATTCGCAGATCGATGCGTGTGACGAACAGTTAGTCATAAGCAACGTCCTTCGCATTATTTTTTGTGCGATATGCATTAATACCGGAATTTATTCTGCGATCAAACATTTGCGTGCAAATTTATCGCGGCCGTAGAATCTTTCGCACCTACGTAATATTTATAATGCTTATCAGTATCTCGTGGGACTTTTCGCGACGCGGTCATACACAGTTTTTTTTTTAAATAATGAATCGATATAAAACTAGGCGATTGTTGAGGAAGTTAGTGAGGAACGAGAACTTCCTTGTACTCGTTAATGTGATTGGAGTGAGTGCAAGGGGAAAGTACAACGTTTGTAATTTTTTTTATAAAAACTACCGTTGCTTTTCTGTGTTATGAGTGGCGTCTTATGTTCAGGATTGTTTCATCTTTTAATATAAATCTTTGACATTTTTGCTGTTTTAGCTCATTTTGTAAATATCTATGTTATTCTCTATTTTTGTAGACAATACGCATAAAGAATATTTATTTTAAGTTCCCAAACTACGTGTCCTTTTTCTAAAACTGAAATATCATCACTTTATAAGTTAAAGTTGAAATTCTAGAACGTTTTAAGTTATTTCAGTAAGTATTTATATGTATAAGATAAGAATTGATTAAAAACTAGCTCCTGGAATGTATAACGCAAGTTATCTTTCGCGGATGTTTAATAACACATGTTAGATATTATCTTGTATATATTTTATAATTAGTTTTTTTAAGCGTTAATAATCAGTCATTGATCCTGTTACACTGTTTTTAGTATTTTTACATTTCATTACAATGAGAAATGTTTTCTTAGTTAAGTTAAACTTTTCCCTCGGGACATTGTCAGCATGGTCGTAATTTACGAACGGTGACTCGGTTGGAACTGCAGATGCAGTTTAATTTCATTGTTTTCAAATCGTTATCATCAAATCAGTCGATGGATGACAAATGCAAGGCATATGCGTACCCCAAAAATCGCTATTATAACCGGTGTTGCGCTGTTCGTATCCAGAAACTTTCCACCTCTTTATGTAACTGTTATATTTGTATATAACTTTCCGTAGTTAATTTTTGACTCGTCGTATGATACCTCAATATCATCCCCGAAGCAATCTTCGAAGTAAAGTAAAAGAAACCATTACTTCGGTCTAATTTAGCCTAAAAACCGTTTGTGACAATTGATTCACCTAATTTTCAAAATTACTTCGCAATGTTTCCTGTTGTTAGGAACCCAACCATCTTTGATACATTTGCATTTACTTAATTCAGTCAGACACTGCTATGAGTAACTTTAAATGATAAATCAAGATTCGTATGCGTTTGACTCGGATATTTATCGTGTAATGTTCCAAATTTTTATCTAAAATTTTTTAACAGGCTTAGCTGGGCCAGTCTTTAGAGCTGATTTCACCATTCGACTTTGTATCATCTACTTTTTTTTAAAATAAATCAAAAAATCTCTCCCATATTGCTGCTCATTTCACGTCCTTTCATATGCTCAAGAAGATAATCAGACATGATTATTGAAAACTCAAAGTCAATGAATTTTCATGGATGTATGTCTAACCTCTTAGTAACCCCTACAATTAAGACATCGTAACATTACTGACATCCGATGGAAAGTTTTTAAGATGAACCGATCTTATTTGTGCTTCTATTTTATATTAGATAATTTTGATATGTAAATTTTTACAACGCCTCAGACTATTCCTTATTTTGTTTTGTTGACATTGCTTTATCTTTGTAATTATTATTACTTAAAACTTTGGCGTTAGTTTCGTATGTTTCTAATTTCTCCTTCTGCAAATAAAGTCATCGCCTAATTTACTGACAATTTTTTCAAAACATTATTTTTTATTTTTACGTTTTTTCTTTTTATTTTCTAATAATAAGTGTTAGTCTTTAATTGATGTCATCCTTTTCCTTGCATCTTTGCAGGTATGCAGCTGTTCCGTAAGCGGATCAGTCACCAACATATCGACGTCTTCATCGCACAATGACTCTCTGCACAATCATCACTTGCTCAATAATTCCGGTATGTCCCATTATATATAACACGTTTATTCTATACTCTTGCGAACAATACAGTTTTGCTATAACCGCGCATCAAGCAATTATTGAAAATTAATCTTAATATTCCAGCCATAGTTCTAATTGTTTAAACAAGAATAACGTGTGATGTCAGTAATGCTTGGTATTGTTACGTGTTGGCGTTGGGCTCGAATTAAAATAACACTTGTACCCAAAAAATGTACTTATTTATAACACCAATATAACAATTAACATGGAAGTATACTAACTATTCGCTTACAATCGCGTAATTAAGCGAACTCTAGACTGTAACTATACGAACATTTTTTCACTTCGACTCCTCGTAACGTGCCGACTTTCGGTTGTTATTGACGAAACGTCACATGTTATATTCCTCGAGACCCGCCCTTAATTAGCGCTGGCAGATAATTTCTAGACGGTTTGACGTCGACTGCGGAGGAGGTGAGGTAAGGAAACAATAAAGCCGCCTGAAAGACAGGCCTCTATATTAGCCAGAACTTTATTTCATCGCACCGCTTGATAACTGCAGTAAAACGTGCAATAAAGCGAGGAACGCGAGGGATCTTTTTGATGTCGTGTCGTCAGCCCCGACTAGCTCGTTCGCGGGATGTGTCTATTGTTCCTGGCGGTTGCAATATACATGTATCGTTTTCGTACGATTGTTATGTGGATGACCAGTTTTTGTTTTGGCGCAAACAGAGGAGGTTTCATACTAATACCCTGATATGCTAACATAAGACTAATACCACGCGCAAAGAAAATTTCAAAAATTTGTCTTAACTCCTTACTAATTTGCGTAATGCTATTATACAAATTTGTTTTGTGTTTTATAGATTTTTTTGTAATTGACTACACTTTTATAAAATTATTTTTTTTTCAACTTATTATCCAATCGTGGCACGGAAAAGTAGAAAATAACATAAATATTTATATAAGAATGAAAAGTTCCAAACTGAAATGTAACATTACTTGTGTTTTTTATTAATGTACAAGTATTTATTGTCAGAGTAAGTTGCCTTGCCACTTACAAGTACTATGAAGAATTACGTGGCCATTTAGAAACCATCAGATTGGGGCGTTATTTCTTTTTATTTACAAATAGTATTTCTCAACTTTTCAGGACCGATATACGGCAACCTATTGTCGTCTGGCGGTAAGCCGCTGTCTTCGCCCACAGCCCGACAGCAACAACAGCTGGCAGCGATACAAGCGGCAAATGCTCGCCGCCTGCCGCCAGAAGTGCCCAAGAGAACCAGTAGCATCACTCTTAAGTATGTATCGAGCACAATTTCAAAGATTTTTGTAGTTAAGTGGTAGGTTTTAAAATTTTATTGTAAGTTAATGTAGTTATATAAAAGTTTTACTGTGTAAAATTTTTATCGAAGATTACTGCTAGAAGTTATTATGGTCGTTCCTTGTTTTTTTAATTAATCAGAATTATTTATAAATATTACAGCATGTAACGGTTTATATACATCGTACACAGATTACGATGGACTATTTGGTAAAGGCATCTTGTAGTCATTTTTGTTGGGTCTTTACTCCCGCAAAGTCAAGCTGAGAGATAGCCAAGGGATGGGAGACCCTGTTTGTAGTTGTTCATTGGGTTGTCATAGTGCTCTAATTAGTGGTCTCAGACTTTGTTACGCAATTATTGAAAGACATCTCCGTTTAATCGCTTTTGATCACTTAATTTCTTTAATAATTATTTCGGGGGCGAGCTTACAGGTCTATTTTTTATATATTTTATCATATAAAAAAGATTGCTGAAAATATTTGTACAGCTTTTATTAGCATTTTTCTTATTAAGTCTCTTAAATATTTAACAATGTTGTTTTTGTCACCAGTGCTGAAAGTCCAGTATCCCTTCGTCGTGCAGAATGTGGGGCAGTCGTGCGTGGCGGGTCAATGTCCTCAGTCCAGTCGTCTTCGTCATCTTCGTCTCAGGAGCATCGCCACCACTACCACCAACCTTATCAACCTAGAGCGCCGGTAACTTCAACGAAACAAATATTTATTTGTTAAGATAGGCTTTGCGAAGAACTTTCGAAAAGTCAGAACATTGATACAACGTAAATTTTAGTATATGTATTCTCTGTCTATTGTCAAGTTTGGATTCGTTGATTCTACCAAGCAAGAAACCTATTAGATAATCCTTTAATGCATGTTTTAAAATTTTCTATTTGTCACGTGAACATCAACACTATTGATACTAATCCCAGGCATGTTCATCCTTATCATAATCTTTAATACAATAAGACAATTTATTAATCAATCTTACCTTAACATATGCTTTAAATTTTTGAGTAAATTAGTTTAAAATTACTATAAAAATATTATTATTACAAGGTTTTTGGTGATTATTTTAGCCTATAACCTTCCATTATTAAAAATATCAACTATTCTTATTATGACGCACGTTGTAACCATACAATTAATACCCAATAAATTAAATGGTTTTTAATTCTCTTCAGTTATATTAAAATTAAAAGCTTGTAATTCTATCGTCATGGTCTCAGGAACCTCACGTGCACATCCAAGAGCAGCATTTCCAACAACACCAGCGCACTGCCTCCGGTTCCCTGTACGAGGGCGCAGAACGTTTTGCGGTATGGAAGCGTCAAGAAGCCCCGCCCTACTACGAAGCACCTCCCCCTCCTGGCGCCTGCTGTCGACCCCAACACGAGCACCACCCGCACACTCATCAACCACTGAAAGTCACGGCGGTAAGTAAAGAAATCATCTTCATCATCGCAACATCAGCGGATTGATGCCCACTGCAAGGTATATAGGCCTCCCCCAAAGGTCACCACAATGACTGGTCTTGCACTGCTCGCATTCAGCAACTTCCTAGTAAAGAAATAAATCATTTTAATTGCGGATACACTCGCTATAAAGTTTATATTTTGTTCAGCATCAACAACGTGACCATAATATCACGAACGCATCCACGAACGTGGTAAAAGAAACTACTTTGCTAACCTTATCCCCAAATATTACCAGTGATCACAGAAAAGTGGTGACTATGGGCTTCCTTCGAATGCTCACAGTGGCGCTACGAGCCATGAAGACGGCTATTCTAAAAATTTCTCGGGTCAATCAGGAATGAATAGATCCGTAGACGACCAAAAATAAGCGATGTATCCAATCGGATTGACAAGTTGAATTAACAGCATGCAAGGTTCCTTAGCGCGCAAAGCAAATGGCCGCTGATGCCCTAACATTCTCAAATGGAGACATAAAAAGCGTAGCGAAGGACGTCCGCCTACAGTCTGGACAAGATGACCTTTTTAAAGTCCACGTTCAACGCTGGATTAAATATTTAAGAGGGCTTATGTCCAGCAGTGAACGATGATGTTGGTCACCACATGTTGTGACGAATTAATTACCAAACTACTACAGCCATGTTTTGTCACGCACAAAACTGCATAATCCAACTTACATATTCTTGAAATAAAATTAAATAACCGGCACGCCTAAGTACTAATATTTTCAAAATATAAATATCAATTTTATGATATGTTTTTCAGGTTTCCGAAACAGTCCGCAAACGTCAGTACCGCGTTGGCTTGAATTTGTTTAATAAAAAGCCAGAGCGCGGCATTGCTTACCTCATCTCTCGCGGTTTTCTGGAGAACTCCCCTCGTGGCGTGGCGCGATTCCTGATCACGAGGAAGGGGCTGAGCAAACAGATGATTGGAGAGTATCTAGGAAATCTTCAGAACCCATTCAATATGGCCGTGCTTGAGTAAGTGACTCTGGAAATAGTTTTATTAACATTTAATATACAAACTTATATTGTGACGCAATAATTAGTTCGTTATATATATCATCCGAATGTTTTATTATCATAGCTAATTTCATTTTTTCTTTATTTATTGTAACCTTCATTCCACAGACAGCGCCCGCGCTTTTGTTTTTACAATTACATATAATACTTCCAATTTTTTTTGGTATCGTTTCTGCATGTTACAATGTTTACTAAGCTAAGTTACTCTAGTCTTCTTGTTCTATTTCCTAACTATTAAGTTAGTGATAAAATTTATCTTAAACTATTTTAAACTAAATTGAAGTAAACTAATTATTACTATTATTATTTATTCATTTGTGTCTTGATTGTTTTTTTACAATTTATTAAAGACCTCCCGAAATCGGTTATTAGGATTGTAATAAAAAGTAATTTTAGAGCGCCTGAGCTATTTTTCATAGTGTATGACACGTTTAAACTATCGGTACGTGTTTGTGGTTATAGAATAAGAAAGTTTGTGTTCCTTATGTGATTATGACGATGTGTAATTTGAATCTGCTATGCAAGTCTCAATACACTGGCTATGATTTTCTTACAACAGTGTTTTGACTAGAACATGTTATTCAAATCAAACAATTCAAAACAAAAGTTTTTTTATTACTTTGTTTCGTTTAAAAAAAACGTATGGAGTAAAAATATAATAACGAAGAAAGAGTAAATATATTACGAAAAGAGTATAGTTTGGCTATCATAAAAATAAATGAAACTGGACAAATGACCGCAACGATTGCGCATGTATTTGTATATTTTATAATCGAACATTTTAAATATTTTTTCGGACCAAATATAATTCAGCATTTTTAAATCTCGTGATTTGGGTACAATTATCCAATATGTTGAAGTATTTCATGTTGAAAAACTCTTTACAATAAATTTCTTTGTGCTTAACGGTTCATTAAGTCTTTACTTCCCAATCTTACAGATGCTTCGTCAACGAACTGGACTTGTCGGGCATGGCGGTGGACGTCGCTTTGCGCCGGTACCAGGGCCACTTCCGGCTGCCAGGTGAAGCACAGAAAATCGAACGCCTGGTGGAAGCATTCGCGCGCCGGTACTGCGTTTGCAACACAGACTTCGTTCAGCGCCTGCGTACTCAGGATACGGTATGAATCACTCAAAGAATTAACAGAAATGTGGAAGTTCTTGACTCTCATTGTGGGTGCGTTTATGATGTTCCATTTCATTATGAGCCATATGTACCTGCAGATGACATAATGAAAAGGAAGCCTTCCATTAAAACAGGCTTGCTGCATAGCGTTGGACTCCCACGTGCTATGATTTTACATGTTATCCCTGCAATAATTTTATAATCATAGGCAGACCAAAGCAAGGTATCGCATAATAGCTACAAGTAGTAACAGTGATAAATATAAATAAATAGATACATGCATCAGCGTTAATTCAGAATAGACTTGAAATCTGAGATTGTATGCAGCTAAATTTTTAATGAAATCATTTTTAAATTAATTACACGCTATGAAAAAAAAAAAACATATCAATCATCAGTATCGAGAATTAGTTCACAATACTTAAGATTTGATGTCTTCACAAATTTTTCATATTTCATAGATTCGGTGCTCTTCGATATCGAAACCAGGCAGAAACATGTTTCGATTACTATGTATTATATTTATTTTCTAAAATACTAATTTAATGTATCATTTTTGGACGTTGCGGTGTTATAGCATTATGAAATAAAATTCTTTTATCATCCCATACACACTGGTCGTATACGTATGAAAGTATATAAATAAGAAATTTCCACCTGACTCATCAGAATATCACCGGAACTAAAATACTTGTAATTTGGTAAGAAAGATTATTTCTTTCATCGAGTAAAGGTGGAGTCCTAAGATTTTATTTTCCAAAATATTAACAACTAGTGTATATAATAGAAGTTAGACACTTTACTTTGATCCAGACACTTGGTTCGATAATAAACTAAAGATTTAATTAACTTTTCAGATCTTCGTGTTAGCGTTTGCCATAATAATGCTGAACACGGATCTCCACACGCCGAACCTGAAGCCCGAGGCGCGCATGTCGCTGGACGACTTCGTGCGCAACCTGCGCGGCATCGACGACTGCGGCGACATCGACCGCGACATGCTCGCCGGCATCTACGACCGGGTCAAGGCCAGCGAGTTCAGACCCGGGAGCGACCACGTCACTCAGGTTGTTTACTTAAACTCTCTATTGACACGTATATTCAAGAAGTTTTATTTCTAATTCTATCTATATATTTCTAATATATCTATTTTTTTAATATGAAAATAATAATTTGATATCACAAACCCCCATACATTCAAAAAAAAATTTAAGGAATCTTTAATCTAAAGTTCTTAAATTTTAGTACAGAATAGTTCTCTGTCCTAACTGAACTAGAACATAGTTGTCTGAAGTAAACGTGGCTGTTCCATAATGCTTTTAAATAATGATCATCATGTTCATCTATTGTTCTATTGTTTCTGAAGATGTTAATGCTGTTAGCCCTAAGGCTTTTACAGCTTCATCGGTACTGAGTTCACGGAGCGGAAAGGTTCGTGAACAAGATGCACATGTCCACAAAATTACATTGATATTAATACATCGGCGGGAACAATATCTTAGTGTTCTGAAGGACTCGCGACGTATGAATAGTTCTTTATAGCGACGTTTTTCAACACGGCGTAATATCGCGGCGGTGTTACTCGATGTGATTCTTCTATAGCGTTCTTGAAGGCGAGTCGCATGTCACAACAAGAAGGTCTTACTCTTTTCTCTTGATGGCGACAGTTGGTGCTTGCGTAGTAAATATTGTTTAAATTGATCAAACGTTCGGAATAAAAAAAATGCTAGTAAAATATTGCAAAACTCTTTGTTATAGCAGGGATGAGTAACACCAGGCCCTCGGGCCGCTTGAGGCCCGTTACCAACGCTAATGTTTCCTACCAAGTATTTCTAAAATCGAATTTATTTTATCGATATCATCAATATATTGTTATAAAATAAATTGGTAGAACATTCGAAACAGAAACAATTAATCAAAAATGACCATATATCAAGACTAAGTAATGCATGTTTAAAAAGCTGTGTATGTGTAGCTACCTTATCAATTCTGGCTATTATTAAACAGATTGTATCGAAAAAACAGTGTCGAATTCCCATTAAAAATTTTGAATTATTCCGTATTTCTGTTCTTTTCTTGTTTGTTTTCATATTTAGCAATAATTTTTGTGCGTCAAATAACTACTTTTGTTACCTTTATTTTTTTTAAATTCTAATCTTTATTATGAATTAAGTTTAGTAAATTATTAACATATTATTTATTTAAGTGGCACAGCAAAAATTATTTATTTTAAATTGGACCGTTGATTGAAAAGGTTGCTTACCCCTGTATTAAAAGAATTAAGGTATAATTTTACAAGTACAGTTTTTTACATAAAGATTTCCGTTTTGTAATAAATGTCAAATACTTTGTTGTTTAGGTGATGAAAGTGCAAGCCACGATAGTCGGGAAGAAACCACACCTGGCCTTACCGCATCGGCGGCTGGTCTGCTACTGCCGCCTCTACGAAATACCCGACATACACAAGAAGGAACGTCCCGGCGTCCATCAACGAGAGGTAGGTTATTGACGAATCAAGTATCATGCATGTAATTAAAATGTTATGAAATTTGTAATAAATTATTTTACGATTTTAACAGAGCACGTCAATATATTGAAGCTTCTTTCAAAATCGCTTTTAAAGGCATAACATATGTAACTGTTGGTCTCACGTCTATTTTATAAAAAATGAATGTATAATTGAGTGGGTCTATATAAATAATATACTAACTAAAATAATAACACATTTAAAAATTTAGACTACACAATTTCTTTTGAAGCAAAAATTTCCAAAACATTTATGCGTGCGGCTCGGATTGACACAACAGATACTTTTAAAATAGTGACGACATATTGCTGGGGATTAGAAAAAAAATTCTGCAAATAACTTGATATAACTTGGTATGCTGTGGGCATCACAAGGTTTTAATGGATAAATCAAACTTTAGTCTCTTTACATCACAAGCTATTGTTAACATGAATATAGTTAAAAAGTACATTACGACCGGTCTTAATGATAACAATGTTTTTACAGGTGTTCCTATTTAACGATCTGCTGGTCATCACCAAGATCTTCAGCAAGAAGAAATCATCCGTGACCTATACGTTCAGGCAGTCATTCCCGCTGTGCGGCATGGTCGTGAATCTATTTTCGGTACCACGTGAGTAATATTTGTCAATGTAACACTAGCAATATAACGCATACTAGCATAATTACAAAATTTATATCATCAGTTCGTCTCGCCGTTAATGCATAATTTTGCGTTTATAAAGCTACCATGAAAGAAGCTATATAATATTTAATATTAGTAAGAATAGGACCAATATTTAGCCACTTCCGCACATGCAGTGGTAGTCGTGCAATGAAATGCACCGCCCGCCAGCCCGCTGATAAATGCGTATGCGGCAAATAATGCGAATCACACAACCGCCACCACCAAATTACTCAACACGTGTTTCACCCCTCCACGGGGCATCTTCAGGAGTCATGTTACACCGATTAGTGTCAATGACTCTGTGTTTGACACTGAAGTGGCTAAATATTGGTCCTTTTCTTACTTAGGATGCACTTCCGCGAGGTAACGCCTGATTCCATTAAATATTTAATATTAGGTTGTTGAACACATAGTGATAAAATAAATTTAATTTTGAATGTATATGCACAGATTACCCGTTCGGCATACGTCTGTCTCGGCGCGTGGACGGCCGCCGACTGGCCACGTTCAACGCGCGCAACGAGCACGACCGTTGCAAGTTCGCAGAGGACCTGCGTGAGAGCATCGCCGAGATGGACGAGATGGAGGCCATGCGTATCGAGGGCGAGCTCAACCGCGGGAAAGGGCGCGGCGGGAATGCAGGTTCTCGCAACGGTCAGTACTAGCATAGCAAATACCCCATAAATAATTAAAGTATTATAATTAATATATAATAATTTGAAACCATTGATATCCAGAACAATGTTAGCCTAAGTATTAAAGGCCATGATTTCTGAAGCGAACATTACGTCACCTTTCATGATCAAGCAAAACATCGTGACAAGATTTGCCTATTCACCAACTAAACCGATACATACGCGACAACACCTATCTGCAATGTGTCCGTATGGTTAGATTATGCTTAACACCTTTTTATCT
Organism: Battus philenor; assembly: GCF_028537555.1. Taxonomy (NCBI): domain Eukaryota; kingdom Metazoa; phylum Arthropoda; class Insecta; order Lepidoptera; family Papilionidae; genus Battus; species Battus philenor. The sequence continues at coordinate 6,719,751 of NW_027181689.1, read as the reverse complement.
CTCTCTCTCTCTCTCTCTCTCTCTCTCTCTCTCTCTGTGTGTGTGTGTGTGTGTGTGTGTCTTTTTCTCCTTATAACGGGGTGAGAGGGCATTTAAAGCATTAAGTCACAACGGTTTATACATTAATAGGTTGGTGACAAGCCATTAATATGAAGATTAAAAGAATCCGAAATTTGTGACTCTTGAATTCAGCGTAATGGGAAAAGATTCGATAATTAAATACCAAACACTACATTTCCTGCTATGGACAGAAAATATTACCGGCTATTTTATAAAGGAAGAATAACTACCTAATAATGTTTATTTTCTATTGTATAATTTTTATCATAAAAAATAGGCAAATAAGTGTAATTGTTGACACAATATGTGACTCTAAATCTTACTACGAGATTGTTTATTTAAACAGAATAGTTTTTTTTTTGCATTGCTCTATATTTAGTTAATAAAAGCTAATTTAATACTTTTCTTTTTGTATAAATCACCAGTAATGGAGAATCGTGACAGCGGTGTAGCGGACGTGGAGATCGACCACCAACAGTGCATGGACCACGTGCATGTACACGGGTATGCAATAATTTTTACTTACTTGGAGTACATATTGTGCGAACAGGAGGAGATTGTATAAGAAATGGTTAAATAAATATAGACCTCACGGTTGAGATGATTTCAGACAAAGCGAAATTTTTGAGATGTTTGTGATTTAAAACTTAAAAACTATTTTGATGTTGTTACAGTGTTGTGGTACCGCCGCCACCGGCTGGCCCTGCGCCGACAGTACCACCATCACGACTCTCCCAAAACCCACCGCCCACTAATATTATTAAGAGGAACGTACTCAGCAACTCGCTCGTCGACATCAACGATCCAGGTTAAAGAGTTCTTTATATGTTAACTATTATAAATATATCCCAAAACATAAACAGGTATTAAATAAATAGGAAAGAAAATTTTTATGTGAAAATATTCAATTAAATATTTTCTACGCGCCGCCTAAAAACATTAAATGAAATTTTTAAAATAATTTATACTTGATTCATATACGTGAGAAAACCTTAGGTTTTGAAACTTGAAATTTGCATGAAACATACCTTTCGCCCAGTAGAGTTTAACTAAGAATTGACTAAGAAATTCCACTTAGTAATCAATTGAGAGGGAATCCGCTACCTACGCGACGCGAGCAGGAAACAGCTAGTTTTTTTTTTTATTAAATAGATAACCGTTTTGCTTTTATGAGCATATAGTTTTTAATAAAGATTTAATACGAATCAGTCGATTTGATAGTCACTGTTATACGGTACTGATCAAAATGATGTTTTGTAAGAGTTTAATTAGAAATAATAATTATTTTTTCAGTGGCTTTAGCGGCTGAGCGGCTTCAGCGAAGAGGCTCTGTCGGTTCCTTGGATAGCGGCATGTCGGTGTCTTTCCAGCAGGGCAGTCGCAACGCCTTGCACGCTACATCGCCCAGGCACCCTAACGAACAGCGCTCACCGGGTAAACTAAAACTTAGCCTCCATCATAATTTCAGCTACAAGATGTCTACTGCTGAACATAAGCCACTCCCATAGATTTATAATTGGACCGGAAGCAACCTGCTTCCAATGTTTTCCAAAGATTTTAACAAGGTCGTTCACCTTATAGACGAACATCATACGCTGCTCTTGCCACTTCTTGGCCTCCACTCCGAAACCTTTAGTAAAACTTATCGACACTTAATAATAAAAGCGTAAGTTTACGTTCGATTGTTGAACTTAATTTGCGATGCATAATACTTAATGTGAGTATCAAGATTCGTATGCTTACAACAATTTTTCCTATACTAAAGTGTTTTCGAAAATAAAAAAAACAACCTTAGATAAACACATATCCCAATATTCCATTTGTGATAATGATCGAGTAGAGATTATGGCTCATGACAGAGACATTAGTTTGTATGTATTATAATAAAGACAAGCAAGACAATCTCTTTGAATTACTAAGTCCTTGCTATCTAAAATTTTCATAGTTCCAATCCAATCCTTAATTTTATGCGCAGTTAATTAATAAAGGACTTACTTATAACTGAGAAACGACATAAACGACTGAGAATAAAATTCTGCTTCGATCAAACTTCGTACAATATCCAGAGATAAATATTGCACATCGACCTTTGGAAAGAGACGATCGGCTAATTTAGGCTTCGTTGAGCGTTATCTCTGTCGCACAACTGACAAAACGTCACGTAGGTAGTGTAGGATGGAGATAATGCTACGAAGCCGAAATTAGCCGATTGTTTCTATCCAAAGGTCGATGTGCAATATTTATCGCCGGGTACTGTATATCTACTTATTAAAAATATATTTACTAAATCCAATTTGTATATATATAAGAAATAATGTTACTGTTATGTAATGACAATGTAATTATTTCTCTACAGGACGTCTCTTCGGCGGTATTGGGGGTATCTTTCCCGGACGCCAACGCAAACTCAGCGCGTCCGGAGTCCCAGACACGAAAGGACAAGTTGGAAAGAGTACGGAAGTCTAAGTTACCTGCTACGTTATCATGGAACGGTCCAGAAATATTTAATCCGGCTTTCGATGTTTCCTTGATTCACAATCGTTTTTCTTAAGTGCCATCTTTAACACTTATATGTCATAGGATTGACATCATAGACAATCCTTTTGAACGGCCACTTGCGTCTACTATTAAATATTTTTGAAGAGTTGTACGTGATACCACGTAACTTAATTTGACGTTATATCACTTTCACTAGGAAAAAATAATGACATTTTAAACACATGATGGGGTATGGGGTGGTTTATCTTGTTAAATTGTTTAAGGGTGTCTGATATTGGTGCCAATGGTACACGAATTTATTGTCTCTACTAGTGTCTGTTACGACGTTTGTCTTTATCGACAAAGTATTATTGCAACGATTCAACTGCGTTATCGCTGAGCATAGATATCGATAAGTCGTTTCGACGATCAAGTAACGAAACTTATACCAAAAAAGTAAAGGATAATGTGGTATTTTCGGAAACGTTGGGTCCATGTTTTTGGAGAAGAAGTTTAAGGGTTTTGTAGCGTGCGCCGTGAGGTTCATTTTAGTATACGCTGTTTAATACATTTTCCAAATTAATAAATTCACGATATATTTTGTAGGTTACGATTGCTAGTTTTGAGGTGGTTTTGGGTTGCGTTTGTGAATGGTTTGTTTAAGTATCAAAAAGTGCAATCTCATACGAACGATACATAAAATTATTGTCAACTAACATTGTTCGTCACGCGTGTTACCAACAGACAGAAATTATTAATGGTTATTTGTTCTAATATACCTTAAAATGTTTTGTCTTTCTTTAGAATAGTTGTACATACGTTCTGAATAGATTACGCAATAGCAGAAAGTAGAGTCACGATATTTTTAAAATTCTTTTCAGCACAAATAGAAGTTACATCAAAAAAAAGTTATTACCGCATATTATATTTACATTGGAAATACGAATTTATTCATATATTGTTGAGGAATTTATTAGTGTTGTAGGTGGTTTGAAAAAAAATTACGTAGTTTAGATCACGTAACCGTTCTCTACTAGGTGGTTTTGAAAGTTTTATCCATAAATATCCAGTACCGTTATCCTTCATAACGTCATATGTCCCCTTGTCCCTTAACATGGCCTATCTTTCCTGAAAAATTAATTAATATTCATCCTACATATGTAGCATAAGTAACACGATGTTTGGACTTTTAAATTTATAATGCTTTTTCAGTGTTCACTTAAATTTCTAGTTTCTGTATTATAAATACGGATTCTCTGTAATCTGTCTAATTTTTCCTAAACACACTTAACAGTTTACCGTATAATTGTTATTGTTGAAGATAAATTATAAGATTTTTGACGATCATTATCGTGTAGAATTACCAAATGCAAGTCTATAAACACGTTTTAGTAGAGAAATATATTACAGATACATAGAATGCAAGTTGAAGTCATGTTTTATATGAAACTGTTACGTCTTAAATTCAAACGACTTATTTCTGACCGTCACGTCTAACAATGCTGTTTAACTGCAATCTTTTCTACTGACTTTAAAACTATCGACACACCACGAGACGTATACTTACTGATATCTTGCCACAATTTTGTATGATTAGCTTTTCTACTTCACCTTTGATTTTCTAAAGGCGTTTTTAATCTATTTGTGAAAACTTTTACATTTAGTTAAACCTGAACGTTACCGATCTGACTTACTGAAATTACCATATTTTATAACTGAATAGATGTAAGTTATTATAAATTGTGCCGGCTATGTCAGCACCGTTGCCGTCGCAGCCGGCGGATGATCGTGCGACGATAGCCGGCCATTACTGAGTGATGAATTGTTTCTAATATTGCCACTCTTGACTTTGTACCGGTTAGTAGTCACGTTGTTTCTACTATTTGATACGTGGGTAGTTAGAAAAATAATTGACTTGATTAATTCTTTTGGAATTTAATGAGCTTCTCTTGTCATGATTGCATAACCTCCGAATTCATATCGATTCTAACATAATACGAATAATTTCTTCGTATTAAAAGTTATAATTGGATAATAACCTTTCTGAGCTCGAATGTGGTACTCATTAAGAACATTATATCTTGATCCTAATTTTAAAAGCTTTAAGGTTTGTTTTTAAATACATGAACCAGTCCTCATATTGTAAACCTTATTATACGAAAATAAGGAACAGCAAAGTTTCGTCTAAGCATTCTGTCCAGTAAAATTTATTATATTCATTGAATCTCTATATTAAATATATGTCTATAAATATGCCTCGTTTGTCACAATTTTGTTGTGACTTGTATTGTTTCTCTGCCACAGTTGATATTCTATGTTTATTATGGATAACATTTCGTCCGATTTTTAAACTATCAATTTTAGTAAAAAAAAATATTTTTATGGTTTTTTGTTGTAATATTTTAATGATGAGAAGCTTCAGCTGAAATTTTACTGTTGGTATAAATTATTTGATTTATCGTGCCAAAGCCACCTTATTAATTTCGTGTAGTCATTTGTTTTACAAATTTTACTTTCAACTGTGGCTGGAAGAGATATTATTATTATCAAATCTTAATTCTTATATAATTACATAATATTGATTAAATTTAACGAATGGAATTGATTAAAAGTGTCGTAATTAATTATTGAATTAAATTTGTGGGCGAAATTATCTACTTAAGACATTATCTAAAATTTTAAAAGCGCATGCCCACGGCGGCATTCGCCTTTTTCAAGCGTTTTTCTTTTATATGTAATTGGACAATTTGTTCAGCATATTGACATCTTCCAATTATTAGGAAAGTTGGCACAAAAATTCCTAAATATGTAACGGTATTTTCCATAGGTGTATCGCCACATGCGGTGTCAATGTGTAATCAGAATAAAAAAACGCTCTTTTACGAGATTGATTGCTGTGCACAGCAAAAGCTTGTACGGAATTATTGGATGATAATTTTTGCTTTTGTAAATTTCGCTTGAAGCCAAAGATGTAATTTTTTCTGTGTTCACGTTATCTATAAAAAAAAAGGAGCAGTTTTATTTTGAAACTTAAATTTACAAAGACAAATGCAAAAATTGTTATTTTTTTTTTCAGTTAGTACTCGATCTTACCATAGACATAATATTTTACATCAAACTTTTCCATATTTCGAGACAAGTGTCGATGAACAGTTTGTAGTGAATATTAATTTAGTCGTAGCGATTAAGTTGGGGTTATTTTAAGTTTTCTGTATCATAAACAAAACTTACTAACTTATTGTATTCTTACCGTGTATGTATATTAAAGAGTTCACCTAATATATATCTCTTAGTTGATAATTGTTATGTAAATGTAGAACTAAGCAATAAACGCGTACAGCGTCACCTTATATATGTTGTATTATATAATAAAGTTGTTGAGAGTTGCTACAACATAGTCACTTACAATAGTTTTATTTAAAAAATACAGTGAAATGTATTTATTTATTAAATATGAAATAACATTCATATGGATATTCGCTGTTTCATTTAATACCTCCTTCTCCGCATCTGTTTTTCCTATTTTATATTTACACTTAATTTATAATGATTAGAAAATTCAATAGAATCTGAATATATGTTTTAGGTGACATACGCCGGCAAGACACGAAATTCAAAGTCCTAAAATAAAATTATATTATAAACTATAAAAGTCTTGTATAATGACATTAATTATTTAAAAAATTCTATGTCTTATACAAACTTGACGAGTTATTGTGGATGTTCTCTCCAGGGCAACAGAAGATTCTTATAATAAAAGACGCAGTCATTAAGAAGCAGGAGTTTCGATCTTCACCTATACTATAACTATATATACACAAAACTCGATGTTGACAGACATTGGCTTCCACGTTCTTTAATCATCGCCATATCGCAAGGTCACAGAAATGTTTATATACACTACGGACCCGCCTGCGAAGGCCGTTCACACAGACCCATCAAGGAGCAAGATAACTCCCTTTTTGACTGTCACTTTACTTCCGAGGATCCTAGTAGGCAATGAATTCCCCAGAGTCGTTCGTCGAGAGACCAAGTGGATTAAGACAGGGAGTACTCGCGAGTATAAATCTTTCGTTCTTGACCTGTTCTTGACTCTGCTGTGAATCATTATTAAAAAGTGGACGACTATCAAAATGCTACCAAAATTGCCGTAACACTCGCGGTGACGGCGAACATTCTCTTTTTTTCTCAGTCCCTTCCTTGCTGCACTCTCCTAGGGTGAGATATAGTGGCTCCGGTAGCACTACTTGCTCACAGCCTTATCGCCACTGTTTCCACAGTGGGGCATCGCTTAGTCGCGAAAGGGCATCGAAAGCGGCGCATCGCAATACTGACATTCTCCTCTCTCTGTTACTATGACCTTGCTTCCGCTTCGGAAGCAGAGACTGATGTATGTGCCCATCTACACTCCGTGGCCTACCTGGACGCCTCCGAAAAACACTCGTCAAAGTTAACTATAAGTAACCAAGAAAAGGTAAGTTAGGATAGTTTGATCTACATTAGAGAGCATTTGGTAAGTGATAATCTTTCAGGATATGCTTCCCTCATTATAAAGATTTAAAGTTATGTATGTTACTGTTGTAAACGAAGATATGTAATATAGGCAGGTGTAAATACATAATTAAAATTTATGTATGTATATATATATATATATATATATATATATATATATGTATGTATGTATGTATATATATATATATATGTATATATATATACATACATAAGTGTGAGGTTTAACCTACAGATAAATATGACACTTTTAAACATCTACAGCTGCGTTAAAGTAAATTTGATTAAAGTTAAAAAATCCGTTTGCAGAATTTGTTACTTCGTAATGATAGACTGCGATCACCGACCCGCATGCCAAACGTGGCGGTTATGGTAGATATTGTGGCGACTATCTCACCTATTTAACATTAAACGTTCCCAAACGGTCAAGTAACCGTCCCCGGCGACGCTCTTATACGCGCTATTTGAAGACGACTCGCCTTGTAAATATCGATTTGTTCGATTTCCTTGCGGATCTATGTAACCTACGCAGCGTAAAACAGCAATCAATCAATATCAGTCAATATTAACTATACTGGTTTTATTACATCAAAGCAGAATACAATATCATATATACGTTATTATTGCTATATATATTATTATTGTGAAGAATTGTGACGAAAGGAAATTGGTATACATACTATATACGAGTATATACATATAAATTATATATATAAAAATAAATACATATGTCATATTCAAGAAAGCTTCATTGAGCCCGCGTTTAGCTTTTTTTAAGAACTCTGGCCAACTTCACTGTATGAATGTTTAATTCAATTAATTCTGTTGTAATTTTGATGCTATGGAAATAAAATTATTATTATTATTATTGTTTTCTTGAAATTATCTAAAAAAAGGTTCTTACGTTGTAATTATGGTCACTTATATTTTATACTGATAAGACTGGCTTCAGGGATAGTTTTACTTCAGAAAATAATTTTTGAAGACTGGTGGGGTCCCGATGGATATAATCAGCATATTCGTGTGTACGTTCGTAGTTTTATTCTTATAGTTACTTCTGAAATATGATACTTGTTAGTAATAGCCAAATCAGCCATTTTTAACCGAAGTTCTCGAAAATTTAATAATATTCAGACTACCAACAAAAACAAATTTTTTTCTTTACGTCTTAAAATAAATTTCAATTTTGTTCTTCGGAATTAAAATGGTGAGATTCTAGTCGCACATTACACTTGAATTTTGGTTTTAATTTTTATATCGTATATAAATAGTAACAATAATTAACTATAAATATTGACTCTAGGGGTTACTTTATTTATGAATATTATTTACTATTGTTATATATATTAGATCGAACAAATAATTCCAATAAAAGGAAAAAAATAATTAATGTTGTAAAGGAAATCACTTCAACAGTACATAACAAGTGCTTCATCGAATTCAACTATATTTTCTTTACGATAAGTTTCACAATAGCATGTAAAAATGTAACAGGGGTGACGAGCTGCAGGGTCGACGGTTCAAACAACGCAGTAGGACGTAAAGCCGCAATACTCTGACAGCGATACATCGGCACTTGTATGTCATCACCGCCTGCCACCCCCCAGCTGAGCTTGGCTTAGCACCGAAAGCAACATATATAACCATACGGACACGTGGACTCTTCTGTTTATATGTGTGAGAGAATGTCGTAATAATAAACGTCATGGTTTTCTAGGCGAGATGGTAGAAAATCAATGGAGTAGTCATTTGTTGTTTTTTTTTTTAGTTTCTGTATTTGAAATACATTATTTTACAACAAGAACTTAGTAACTTAATCTACAACGTTTACTTTGATATATCAATTATTTAACTTTTACAGTTTAATTTTTATCGGCTAGGTTGGCTGCCGCTAAGACCATAGGTTCAAAATTTTTACTCAAGAGACAGATTAGTATTTTTTCAAGTTAACATGCCTTAAGCGCATAGGTTTAAGGGAGTCATTACTATGTATAACCAAAAGCAATATACGACATAAGAACCCTAGTATAAAATCTGACAATATAGTCAGTATCAATATATTATACTGAAAAAAGGTAGTGTGTTCTGTGTCAGAAAAGATAATAATTTTGAATATATATTTATCACACCTATTTACCAAAGAATAAAAGACTGTGCTGATTAAAAGGATCTAATATCCCATGTAATACACGAATGACGTCGAACGCATCTAAATATCTACTATTTGACTCTGTTGCCAAAGTCAAGCACAATGCACTAAAATCCTGGCGTATTGGGAATAACTACTCTAATAATAACTTTTAGACTTGACGCGTGCTTTTACCTATACCATATATGTATGGAAGGTTCCATTTTCAAGTTCTAGGCCCTTGGTGAGAATTTTCACAACTTCTTATTTTTAAATTCTACAGCAAAACATCAAAAATTACTTCGATAACTTTATTCAAGCTTGAATTTATGGTTGTACATGTCAGCTATTATCTTATTTACATCTATCTGTCGTAAATCTCAAGAAGCTTGCTAGGAAACGTATTTAATTTTCATTACACTTAATTGTTAAGTTAGGTGTAAGTGTAAACTTTTACAAAATATTTCTGTCACAATGCAAATGTATTAGTATGTAACTAAACAATTATTTTTACAATTAATGAAAAAATAAAGTTAGATATAGTTGAAATACTTTAGATACTTAAACATAGAGTCTTTTAAGTGTTGTAAGTAAAAGGTGTACGTTAAGAGCATGTCCATAGAAAAAAGTAAACAAGGGAGCGTCTCTATTCATTCGCTGTTCCAATAGCGACAGTGGATCCGCGGGTATTCACTTCAGTAGTGACGACCACGTGACAATAGTTACAGCCTTCAGTAAAAACACAAAAACCTTTGATATTTGGGAAAAATATAACACAAAAGTTAATAAAATAATTGCGGTTATCTTCGCAAAAAAGGTAAGAAAAGTTAATAAAAAAAACATCATTTCAGTTATGTATTATTTAATAAATTACTATCTATTATAATAAAATATATATGTAAAATAAGTTATATATGTTTACAAAAAAAAATATTTTGTCAAGTTATTTATAATTTCTTCTAATCATGTTACAAAATATTAATTTGGCATTGAAAATGAATAAATGTATTATTTCGACTATAGCATGTGTCTTTTTACCAGCCGTAAAAACCACCATTTTCTATATAAAATGTTCTTTACTTTATAAAATTATTTAAATTATTTCAACAACAAAAAAAGGTTTTTGTTAAACATACATAATGATATAAAAACACGATGATAGTTTTTGTATATATGCTGTAAAATTTAAAATTTTATAATATTTCTGACGTGTATTTACTTTACTATTATTTTATTTAAAATTTGCTTGTATTCACATTGTTAAATAGATCACAAACACAAACTTATTTAAAACTCACTATAATGTTTCACTCTTAAGACCTTTAAATGTACACACTAACAGTCATTGTAATCTTGATGGCACTTGTGACTTAAATTGTGAACATTTTTGGCGGGAAGTTGGTCATAACGGTGACACGTGTCAAATTTATGGCGCGAAAAGACCACTCTTCCACCAGCATCAACGAAACTGTCCGTGCAAACCGGGAAACTCCACAAATTATACTCATTTACTAGTAATTTAATAAACTTAACTAAATTATAGACATTTAATTCAATTTAAGTGCCGTCGCCGCCCGTTGTCGTTACTTGTGCAACTCTTAAGTACCTCTGTACTATGATGTAATATTTTGCACCGAAAGCAAGTTTTAAAAAAATGTTTGTACTATGACTGACTGTTATAATGTTAAGTTTGTTGATGTAAACATTTTTTGAGTCCTTAATAACTGATAATAGGGTTGATTTCGTTAGCGTGCGGACACTATCAATTATTAACGGTTTTTGATTTTAGGTTAAGATAATTTGATTTTTGTTACCACGTACAACATTTAATCAAATTAATGCTGTAACTGATTTACATTTTAAACATTGTTTTATACGGTTGCGTTGATTATTATAAACTTACTTGTTTTCATAGATTTTTTTTCATAGTATTTATCTCTAACATATTACCATCATATTTATCTCCAACATATCGACATTTTTATATATTTATAATATTAATAACTTTCTTTTTTATTGACTTAGATAAAATATAAAGAGGTGTTAAAAACAATTAAATAATTGTACAATTCTAGTCCCGAGACTTAAGCTTTTTCAGATCTAGTTTTTGATCAGTGTTAGATATGTACGAGTCTATAATAATAATATATTTACAGCATACAATAGAATTTTAATTATTTAATGAGTCAATGAAGACAAATAATAAATACTTATACTATATTACATTTTTATAGGAGTAATTTATACAAACATTCCTTAACTGTTTGGTATTGTGTCCGTGTAAGTAAGTGCGTGCGCGTGTGTATGTGTATACCCGTGTGTGTGCATGTGTGCGTATATGTGTGTGCGCGCGTGTCTGTGCCTGTGTGCAAGCCTACCTATTGACCATGGGACCACGGACGATCAGCGGTAGTGTGTTCTTCTATAGACCCGTTGTGTTGAGCGTGTACTGTACATTGTAAATGTACAAAAATAAATTTAAACCTACTATATTTGTAAAAAGCTAATATTTCGCACATGCCAAATCAAATGCCGGACACTAGATGTCAGCTTACTAACCGTAGTTAATGAAATTTTGGATTATGATCAGTAACAGCGAATTTATAATTTTCCTTTGATTGATAGTAAATGTTTATTGTCTATTCAGCACTTGATTAGGATTGCATAAATGATGTGCATACTCAATATTATCAGGTAAAGATCTCTCCCTAAAAACAGTTTTATTGTAATATCACTTTCCACAGTCATTTGTCAGAAAATAAATCTATTGTACAGATGGAAGAATCATTGGACGGACGAGAGGCCGGCACAAGCGCTGCTGGCTTCGATTCGGCGGCCATTTTGAATGATGACGTATCTCCGACCACTAGCTTTTGTTACAACATACCGAATCTTTTTAACGGGTAAGCTTACTTTTCTACTATGTTTACTACAATGTTTAGTAAAGCGAGAGGTGTTTATGAATAATCTTTGCAGCCTTAGAACGTCCACTGCTGGGACTATGTCGTCTATCTAGGAGAAATCTATGCCCCCCAAATAGACTTCAATCCACATAGATTTTCAACAAAAATAGGGGCCATTGTCCTGCATCTAGCGTGTTCTGCCGATCCTTACAAGGTCGTTAGTCTACCTTTTCGGTGGAAGTCCTATTCTGCGCTTACAGGTTCGTGATCCCCTTTCCAGAAGTCTAAGGCACTAGCGACCATCTATCTGTTCTGCGCACTTTGGGGCCACTATATATACATAGTGTATACCGACATATACATACGTAACCGATGTGTGTATATATATATACACACATCGGTTACTTTTGTTCATCTTCGAATCTCCTGTACGAACACCGTAGTGGTGTAAGCCGTGGCCATATAAAATCTGTTTTCTATATAACATATTTACTTTTTAATTCCTCCACTTATTGTAACCATCAGCTCCGAGCTAGTTTATTCAGATCTTCTTTATTTATTTATTTTAAATCTTAAAATGGGTGCTACAATAAACACAGACATGTACAACATTTTTATTTAAACTAGGTACGACAAAACAGTTAATAAACAACAGTAAGCAAAACGAAAAATAAAAAGCCAGTGAACTTTATTATATACATTACTCATACAATTATTATATATATTGAGTATTAACTATTGGGGGATCAGATAGGAAAGTACGAGGGGACCCCAATAACGGTGACCCTTGTACTTTCCTCGATTATGCGACAGGGCATTTACATTTTTTAAATAATTCTTTTCATATACAATTTTATTCTCATATGATTTAACTTTACTCTTTTTCATTCTATAATTCTTTAGCATTCCTCTACATACTAATTTTCTTTCATGCATCGCCTCTGTTCCTTCTCCTCGTTCCTTCAATATCACAGGTCTAGGTAGTTATCTAATTTTTTCGCTTTTTGCTTTATTTTTATCGCCCATATGATTTTCAATTTATTTACATTAGATCTGTTATCGGTCTGTCTTATGGGGGCCCATCACCTCTTATATAATTAAGCTTTCTTTTTATAATTATGGATAATATGTGTTTTAGATTAGGTCCCGGGTCCGTTCTTTGTGAGCGTCCAGACTCGGACGCAGTAGACGCGTACGGCGCGACTACTGAGCAAGCAGACGACTCGATTGAAACGCAACAATACGAAGACGATGAAGAATACTCGCCCAGTTCGAGTAAGTTGTAATACTGTTGTAGCTGAATTATAGATTTTATCTAGAATATATGTATCACCAAAGCTGCTTCTCCGTAGTTGTAACATCAATGTGGGATACACTCTCCCATTCTTCGTATTTATAACCAATTGAAACAATAAAAATAAATAGTTTAGATAGTTACCATTATCCTCCATCTTCCCTCAAGCAAGAAAAAATTAGAGCCACACATATTTATGTTCTTTTTTTTCACAAACTTGCTCTGTTACTTTGTGTTATTTGTATTTTTTGTTCATATTTTTTACGTTGTGGTTGCCTGCCATTAAAATTCTAATCTACATTGTATTTCATAAATAAAACATAAATAAAATAAGATAACGCGCTACTGTGACTGACGAATCAGAATTTTTTTTACCACCTGTTGTTGTTCTACGTTTTAATACTAAAAAATACTTGCGTGTTCGTGTCATCCTTAGAAATGGGAATGTTGGTTAAAGTGTGTAAAACAATTTTGAAAATATATTATTATTATCATAGTATTGAATTATTAAATAATTACCAGAAAATTTTCTCTCTTTTTAAGATTCAAAGAGTGACGTCCCAAAACGTAAACAACGACGGTACAGGTATGTTATAACGTGATTAACTTAAATATAATATATTTATAATACCGATTTAAGTGTTAGAGACGACGTAGTAATAAAAAGTATATGCATAATTAAGTGACAATAAAATTGAAAATTTTGCGAATAATAAATACATTAATCGCAACATTTATAGTAAAACTGAAAATATCAAATAATAAAAACAAAATGATGTATTTATTTAATTTGGATTTATTAATTGCTTAGTATTTTTTAATTATTTGCACTAGAAATAATTAGAATCTATTTTTCTGTATCCACCAACATGTTAATTTTTTTTTCAGTAAATGAGTTTTTTTGCTATATATAGCACATTTCTAATACATATAAACTTTTGCAAAATATTTGTTAATTATTTATAAAAATGTCGGAGTTATTTTTAAGAGTTATTGCATTGCGTCAATGTAGTTTAGTTACTCCAATATTTTTTTGGGTTTTGGTTTTTCATTTTAACACACCATAGATTGTTAATAATGATATACTTTCATTTTACAGGACAACATTCTCCAACATACAGTTAGAGCAATTGGAGGCTGCGTTTCACAAAACACATTATCCTGACGTATTCTTCAGGGAAGAGCTGGCTATGAGAATTGATCTTACTGAAGCAAGGGTTCAAGTAAGTTTAGTTTGCTCACGAATGTAATAGCGGATTTATAGGTACCAAAATTTTAGGCAATTATAAAGTAAAGTGCAAGGACAATAACTGCAACAAAAATTAAGTATACAACGTACGTCGTCTGGCCATAAATACTGTAATAATTAAAAATAAATAATATATTAATTTTGAATTTTGAACCTGTAATTTTTATATGGTTGTTTAATGTATTTCCTTATTTCGCGGCAATATATTGTAAAATACTTTGTGATGTTAAAATGGAATGGGGTGATAAAGAGAACTGAATCGCAGAGATTGCCTTACATAAAGTGGGTATGGTGCCAAATAAAATTTTTAAAATGCTTCATACGTTATTATTACTTAAATGTTTGTGTACGGGGCTATTGATAGGCACAATGAAATCTCCTCTGCTCGTGACTGAAAAACACGAGGTCATCCACGTAGTGTTCGTACGAATAAGGTGATCTAAGCAGTAAGGGAAAGAATTTGAAGAAATCCTGTCCGAAAGCAAAAGATTTATGTCGGGAGGTAAAGATAGCACCTAGAAACGTGTTGCGTATTTTTAAAGATGATAATATTTCTTAAATAGGGTGTTTAATCAATACAACTACTAAGCGTCACGCAAAGGGTTGTAATTTGTTCAAGGATGAAAAAAAATTATTATTGAGCAAGGTTTTAGAAACAAAATTAGTGTATTTATGCAAATAGCTCTTAAGAAGCTTCTTAATTAGTTAACATAATACAACATTGGTATTTTCTGACTACATTGATGGTTTGGTGGAGTGTTGCTATGAAAGCGTCACTTAGATATATTTTAGTAAAAAAGTATCAAAATATCGGCATATGTGAATCAAGATACCATTCTTGAGAAGGTAATTAAGCCCTTTAAGCCCGTGTTCAAGAACTGAATATGATCCTTTCAGTAAGAATCCGCACCAGTTCATAAAGCTTGATCCAAACAATTTTGAATAAAAACGGATATTCCGGACTTCATCAGGGCCTAAGACTGGCCGTCATCCAGTCTTAATCTTAATCCACTAGATTGAAGATCCATACGATTGGCAGTTAAGATTTTTCCCATAGTAAGAGTGCGGGCTGCTATTGATAACTGGCCTCTGTGTTTGAAGAGTTATAACAATGGCGATGACTTAGAATAAAATTAATAAATTTTAAATGGATTTATATTACGTACTATAAAAATGTATTTTTTCTCTGTAACAATATTTACGGAAATGTAATTAAGCATGGTATAGCATGCTTTCTCTACGCTTCATAAAATTACTCTGTGTTTGGCACTAATCGGTGTAACATAACTCCTGAAGATGCCCCGTGGAGGGGTGAAACACGTGTTGACTAATTTGGCGGTGGCAGTTGTGTGATTCGCATTGTTTGTTGCATACGCATTTAACAGCGGGCTGGCGGGCGGTGCATTTTATTGCACGACTACCACTGCATGTGCGGAAGTGGCTAAATATTGATCCTATTCTTATCTAAAACTTTGTTTAAAAAAAACGGAATAAAGCTGACAACGTTTTTAATTTACGTGTTAAAGGTTTTACTTAACGCAGGTCTGGTTTCAAAACCGGCGAGCGAAATGGCGAAAGCAACAGAAAGCCGGTTGTGAGACTTATCCCGGTAGAGGCGGAAGATCACCTGATCCCAGGTCTCCGTCAACGCTAGCGCTAGAGATGAGAGACTTCATCACTATACCAGGTATGTCTTTCTATTTTCGTCTAGTGTGGAGTAAATTTTATTGTCTCGTGATCATTTGGAAATTAATTTTGGAAAAGTTTAAATTTTAATAAGTTTGTGCAAATCAACCTTAACGAAAATCAAACAATAAAAACTAAAAGCAATAGGTGTCTTAAGCTTTAAACTTCTTGATTGCAAAGTTGTACAACCCACAAGTTCCCTTTACTACCAAAAATAATTTCTAAAATCACATAGATTTTATCACCCTTCGTGTAATTGTTGGGTGTAAGAAATAATTATGAATATTAAAAAAATTAAGGTTATTTTGTCGAGCCATTGTAAATAATGTTAACCACTATATTACCACAACGTAATGGTTGACAGTGCTTAAAATGCGGATTCGATATCCTACATCATATCCGAACATTTTTATAAATGTTATATCGGATATCGAATCTAAAAGGCAGTGCCTTCAAAGCATAGACGAGAGAAACATCATTAGTCTACATTTGATTACGACACTTGCTGACCCTCTTTCTAAAAGGATTATGCACCATTAGAATGTTGTGTGATACAGGGTCAACAAAGGTTGATAAGATATAATAAATATTATAGTAACGAATTATTTCAATTTGCAGTATCATCTTCGCAAGTCATTAATTTAGCAGAATCGTCAAGTTTAAGCAACTATAGTTCAAAAGCTAAACAGCCTGCGCCTGCAATCCACATATCAGCATTACCAACACGACAGAACTCTCAAATGGATCTACCATCGTTTTCGATTCCGCTACAGTATAATCTGGGAAGTTTTAAAAAGATCGGAGAAGACGTCCACTTGGACATAGAACCTTCATCTTCAGAAAATGTCCAAATGCCTAACCACTGGGATTCGCGAATGATATCCAACTACAATCTAATGAATATAAAACCACTACTCGAAAACCGCGAAGGTCTCGATATGTCCGAATTGAAATATGAAGTCAAAAATGAAAATGTAAATAGAATTAATTTCAATGAAATACCAGAAACATCAATTCCAAATACAAATATAGAAGCAGAAGATATTCTGGGTAAAGAGTCTGTTAACGAAGGGCAAACTATATCTCCAGATTTCGAAATTGAACGATACCAGAGCTTTAGTAGTGAAAGTGACAAGAGGTACAGGGATTCAACGTTCGATGAGACAATTATCGAGGACGGAAGAAACGACTTTGTTTGCGATAGCGACTTTTTGTGTAAAAGCAATTTTGAGAAAGTCGACGAGAAGCGCGGGGAGTTTGGAGACTGTCACCTACTAGACACGGATAATACTGTTGGCATAAGTAATTTCGACAACAATTTATAATTAAGTTTATATTTAGAGGTCGTGTGATTTTTTGATAATAAGAGCAATATATAATTCTGGTCAAAGTTTAATCTGTGTCTTATTTCCCTTCTTTTTTTTGTCAAGGCTGTCGTAAGATTTACTATTAGTGCAGCATAACGTCGAAATAATCATTTTGATAAAAAATCAAGTCGAAATAATTATTTTTATAAATCGTCAACTCTACGCTTTTTCGCGTCTTCATTTTCTTTACAACTAATATTATTGGAATATAAGACATAAGTTTAGCATTAATTATTTTTTAACCTTACCTTACGAGCATAAACATATTAGATTCTGGTAGTTTTCGTATCTTTTCAATGGCACCATATTTCGAACAACTTTTATATTACGTTACAAAAATCTTTTTATCGTAGTTATTTTTAGGGCCACTACTTTAATACGACTACTTTGTCATAATGCAGTACGGTAGCGTTTAAATAGCAAGGTTATTGGTAGAGTGAGTAAGGTGACATGTTTAGCTATGTTATGGCTGTAGCCAATTCAAAGTCGTAAGTTTGCTGTATAATCGTCTTTTTTGCTTTATACCCTGTTCATATATATACTCTTCCTACAAACTACACATTGCCTAGCGGTAGTGCGTGCCAGGTCCCTGCCAGCTATGGGCTAGACTATATCTCTTATGGGTGACAAGAGTACTTGTGGGCCAGCGTGAAAAGGCGGAAATGCTCTCGTTGAAATAATAATTTTGTGAGCCTATTTTTCGCGTGTAATAGCATATGATGACGATTTTCAAATGAATCGCATGAAGATTACAAGCGTCCTCCGACTCTTAGTATTTGTTTTTTGTCCAGGAAGGGGCTTAATGAAAGTAAATAATTTTTAGAATTTAATTCTTTGTTAAAACGTATCATCTTTAACTCATTATGAAAGCTTTTGATAATTTAACTAACGATTCGAAAGAAGTTGATATCTCCACAGGCTGTAATATTTTTATTCTTAGGATTTCGGAAATTATGTATGAAGCGTAATAAATAAGCGAAGGTTGATTGTGTAAAATTTTTAACTTTGAATAGCGATCAAAATCTATTAAGGTTTGCTTGTAGAGTTCACTATGAATTGTACTATTGTTGATTTTTACTTCCGGTAACATACATATCATTTTCACTAGTATTTAATTTTAGCCACATTCTAAAATTTTAAATTTGCTCGCGATTACGCCGCGTGAAGCCAAGTCAGCAATATTTTGTTTAATAGCGACATGCCTCCACTGTGATCGGTCTCTAAAATGGATGAGATTCTGTTAGATACATAAGTTTTTAGTTTATCCTGTCTCATACTTAACCAAGCTGATGCGATAGATGAGTCTGTCCAAAATGCCTTTCTATTGATTACACATCGCAATGCGCGACATATGGCAGCCGAGAGCTGCGCACTCAATACACACGCACACAACTCTATTCTAGGAATAGTTGTGGATTTTATTGGAGCAACCCTTGCCTTGGCGCACAATAGATGAACTGTGACATCACCATGCTCGTTAGCGGATTTTAAGTGTATGTAAGAAGCGAACGCGGCAATGTAAATATCACAAAAACAATGCAATTATATATAGTTAGGTGATTTACACAAGCCATGTCTGGGGACATGCAATCGGTTTATGTGTCATATTGGCAATAAAAGATAGCCATGATACATAAAATTCGTATATAACTGGCACATCCTAATCGAACCTTTCTAGCCATAATTTTTGAATTAAAATCTTAGACCTTCAAAAGAATCAATAATCCTAGAGGGTCAACCTTGTATAAATCTGACAATATGGATCGTTTGGTGGGTGCGCCGTTTGTATTTTTGTAGTTATTAGGAAAATTTTTGTAATCTACGTTACAGTTTTATCCTACACCTAATGTGTGGGTCAACGAACTAATCGTAAGATCTTGTTGTTTGGTTTATAATTGCGTCACAGTTAGTACAGAGGGGACATTGGAATGGTATTTACGCAAGTTAAAACATCCAGCTAATAATGCATTTTCTATCGAATTTTTTAAATACTTTGAGTATTTAAAAAATACGATTCGTCAATTAGTATGTCACTTCAGTTCAGTTCTTATTCTGTCATTAGGATGATCTTGCCATAACTGCCACAAGCAGTGAGTACTTAAAAAACTGGAACTTGAATAACCACAGGTGACAGTGTTGTCTTTAATGATTTTAGCGGGTCGGTGTTAGAATCCCTCCTTAAAATAATTTGCAAGTTACGATCACTATCCTAAATCTCAATATGTCTGTAATTTTTTTCTATATCTCCCGATAACACATAAGAGTGTTGGTGAAATCTTAGCAAGATGTTAAATGATGAATCCTATACGTGGGATCCTATCATTTGCAAGTTATTAATAGAATAACCAGATGTGGTTTTCGCGCTTCTATTGAAAACAATGCGTAGTATAATGGACTCACTGTTAGGCTTCAATATAGCATGGTGCGGAGTAATAAAGGAATTTTTAGGAATTAACTTCTTTGACTCTGATAAATGATTTAAATCTGAATATTCCTTTATGAACTGTAAGTAGGCGAGTTTTAAATCAGGATTTTTAACCAAACGTCTCTCTAAAGCTAAAAGTTGACGCTTGGTTTGGATGAATGAATTTTCTAAATAGTTTGGTTCTGTTATAAGTGGTAATTTAACACAAAATCTACCCTCGCCATTACGGTATGTCTAACAAAATGCTCCTCACAAAGAAAAATCTTCATCCTTTTCTGATTTATTTGAGGGATATTTGGTAGCTTCCAAAACTTATTTAGTTGCTGATTTAACGCTTCATTTGATATTTGATCAGTTTTAGACACAACAGAAAGATGATTACACTGAATTAGATTTTTATAAAAACTATTATTGTTATAAGTAAGCAATGGGCCTTGCAACATCCAACCTAGCTCCGTTTTGTGTATAATGGGTTGAATGGAGCTTCAATAGATTATTTCAGGTTCTCTCTCTCTCTCTCAAGGACCAAAACATGTCTGCACCAATTAATAAACTAATGGGCGCGGATTTATAGGACATAGGATCAACAAGTTTGATATGTGAAGGTAAGTTTAAGTATGAAATATTTATTGTTTTATTGGGTAAATTTCCTGTAATTTTGGGTAACACAAGACACGATAGTTGTAACTTGTAATTATTAAAACTAGACTTAAAATCGACAGTACAGGGTTGTGAATTATTTAAAACTGGTGATTTCCCTACACCACAAACAGAAACTTGGAATGGCTGAGAAGTCAGATTTAATTTAAATTTTAATTGTTCAGTTATAATTGAAATCTGACTCCCTCTGTCTAACAAGGCGGATAGATTGATCTGTATTAGTGTTAGGGTTATAGATGGTAACTACAGCGGTCGAAAGTAACACATTGTTATTCGCACTTACAGTCATGGTGCGCACGTCCCCACTAACATCTTGCTCGACTTAAGTCTCCGGCACAGTTGTTGCAGTATGTATGTTAAGATTGGAATTACTTACAGTCTGATATGATTGCAGGTGTAATAATTTATTGTGACGCTTCTTACAAGTGCTGCATGGACCTAGCCTGCACTGCGGTGTTGAATGGCCCTTGCGTAAACAGTTGACGCATAAATTTAATCTGATTGCTTCTGGAATTCGGTCGTCAATGGGTCTGGCCAGGCATGACGCACACTCGTAAATACGGTGACTGTCGTTACACATACTGCACACGGAAGTAGCCGCTACCGGTGCCGAAAGAGGTTTGAATGCAGCTGAAATGGCGAAAGATTTCATGCTACATTCGTAGCCTTAAAACTACCTGAAGCGTTATTTTCACCTATATTATATATAATACTCCTTAATATGTCAGCTCTACTACAGAGGAATTCAAAAAATACTTTAATTTAGGTGAACGTCAGAAGTTACTTTTATACTCTACCGATTTTAAGGATGTGGAATTGTCGAGCTTGGCTGAGGCCATATGGATGAGGGTATCCCACGAGTACATGGGCTCCCACAACTTTTTCATGGCCCTTAAATGTTTAGAAATGTGATCGATTAAGGATATCAGCCCATTGGCCGAGACACGATGTGTGGGTTGAATATTAAAAAGGGAATTGACATGGTTATTGATCAATTGCTCCTCGTTGTTATATCTCCCACAAAGGAGACGCCAAGGCTTCTTGATAATTTGCACTTATCATTTCAATGTTGCTAATGACACGACAACCCTATCCCTCAAAGTAACAAACAAGGTAAGAGTTCAATCCCATCATTGCTGTGGATTAATGAGATGAACATCACCCTAAATTCAGTCTATTCATGGTATGTTCCATCAAAGTTAGCTATTCTAGTAGTGGGTAGTTCGAATTCTGAATGAGACGCGTTGCACTGTACTTCGTGCTGAGGTTTACTTAACTGATTTCTTTGTAGCAACAACTGAGGGCGAGAGAGCAGTAGGGGAAAATCTGTCTTCATCGTTTCCCTCACAACTTCGCCTCCAAATCAAACCTTAAAGACGACGAGGGCTTTACCGTCGTCCAAACTAGGCGCAAGAGGGCTAGAATGGCCTGCGCCTCAGACGGGGCTTCGATGGGGGAAGATTAAACACCCGCCAAAAAAGCCACGAGGGGCTTTAAGTACCCGCGACAACCCCGCCTCCTCGCAAAAAGGCCCCGCGGTGCCTAAGTCGACGCTTCCAATTATTATCCCGCACAAGAGTGCCTGGATCAAAAGGACTCTCGTTCCACACCTACGCCCTCCCGGAAGAGCGGCAACTAATGGTCGTCGCTCGCAGCTTCCCTATAGAAATCTCCACGGACGAGATATTGTCCGATCTAAAATCACAAGGAATCCCTGCCCTCCCCCCCTCGGCATAGAGTTTGATAAGCGCGCGCACCCGGAAGGAAATTCCGCTAGTGCTTCTCGCAGTTGAGCTCACCCCGGAGGGTAAGCAAAACTTCGACATTAAGAAAATTTGCGCCCTCTCATGCATCTCATTCGAAGCTTCTCACAAGAAGGGGTTAATCGGGCAGTGCCACCGCTGTCAACTTTACGGGCACTCTTTCCGCGACTGTTACAGCAACGGAGGCGGATTGGTTCCAGAGCAACTTTGACCACCATAGCGACCTCAAACTCCCTACGGTCTAAGAGTTCTTACTGACTTGCTCAAAAACGTACTTTGAGTCGACCTCCGCACATCCCAATTCCCTAATAGCTAGCGCCTCGCGCTACTTCCCCCGAACCTCAGTAAAGACCAAGAGACGTCCTAAGTTTGTTCTCCTCACGCCCGTCAGAGGGTTCCCACAGAACACATTTGCCACACCGCACCTTCTGTAGACACTCACAACACTGCAAGCGCAAACGACTCAGCATCACCAGCAACCACTGCACCTGCAACACTTTACGTGGGTCGTCGCGTTCTACATAACAAAGCATAACATAACCCACCACGCCACAACACCCCTTTTTAGTGAACGGCCGCCCGCCGTCGTCTAAGTGTTGCACTTGAACAATAGATATACTATACTCAATTATTTTAGTTTGATTCATGATATACTATATCCACCTTATGTTAAAGGAAATTGGTTAATAAAAAAAGATTACGGTATTGTACGGATACAAAATTCAATTTCTGTAACCGATTTAATAGTTTAATTGAATAAAATATTTTGTTTTAAATGTTCCAAATATTTTATTAATTTTTTTTAAGAATTGTAGACTAATTATGTAAGCGTCCGGAATCCAGTTTGACTAATAATTAAATATTATATGAAAGAAAACTATGAAATAAGTTAATCATTAAAAAATGTCATGTTTTTGAGACAGTATCTAGTATATAATATTAATGTATTATGCTGTAGAATACCAGATATTTGATATAGATAAAGTAATAACCGTTGTCACTATATTATGAATTCAAACAGAGGCTTTTAAACGCGTCATACAACGAAAGCAATCATAACTAAATAATTAAGCTTATCGCAGATCTTAACAAGTAGGGGCTGCTGATATTACTTTTTAAAGCAAGAATCTATTATCTATAAGCATGCTGACACACCGAGTGCAATGAATAAATATATATTTTTAGTTGCTTTCCACTTAAGCGACATAACTATCCAAAGTCTTGGTCTTTACGTATATTTAAAAAAAAACGCAGCCATAGGTACTGTGGTTTCGTCGCCCCGAAGAATAGTATTAAAATCATAATCGGATCAGTTTCATTTTTAATAACATTATAATACACTTGTACATAATTTCTATAGGCGTATTTATACGTTTTATTTAAAACAATCAAATTATTTAAATTTTATCCCGCCAGCTTCGAAGCGCTTATCATTAAATACTTATGTATCATGAAACAGAATAAAACATGACTAATTTATAAAACAATGTTAATTATTATACCAAGTACACAGAAATTTGCTATTGTATTTAATAGCAGCCATATTGAAATTTTACAAAACTTTAAAAAAAATATTGTCCCCAAAGCAGCAATTGGCAATTGGCAGTACTTAAGTGTAGCTACGTAGTTAGACGGAGTTTAGTAAAATAGATATATCACCATTATCACGAAGAAGCGAATACTAAAAAATCATTCCAGAGTAAAGGTAAAAATATAATTAGTGTATTTCTACATCTTTAGTGAATTAAAAAATTGTCAAGGAAATGCAATAAGTGTCAAAGAAACCAAATACAAAAAATTAAGAAATTTTCTGTAAATAAAAACAATATTTGTATGTAATGTTTTTTCCCATTTTAATTTTTTCTAGAAGAAAAATTTTCAGATCCCGAATAATTGGAATAAGTAATCTATATTTAAATACACAAACTGTGTATTAAAAACCTGAACCTTATAGCATTTCGTCATTATATGTTTTAATTTTTTCATGCAACATTTAATTACTGTAATATCGATGTATGCACTGCGGTTTGAAGTTCTTGTTTTCTTTGCGAGTGAAATAGGTGTTTAAAACAGTCTGGGTTGTGTAAAGGGTGTGTGTACGATCACGCAATTAAAAAGGTGTTGATACACCAAGTCTAAAATTTTTATTATTGAAACAAAATTATGAAAATCCTGTCGTTTTTATTTTTTAAATTTACAGATTTTACCTTATTCGTATAAAGACGTTTTTGCCAGAATTTCTTTAAGTAGTTATCGCCGTCTACTGTTGCGTGCAAAAGTACTGCTTTTTTGTCTTAATTGTACCGAGTAGCCACTGAGGGATTTTAGTCTGTTAGAGGTATTTTTTTCATTGGCAGAGCATGCATATAGAAGTTCTCTCGATAAAAAAATTAAGGTCATCTTTATCACATACATATCCACCATCAAATAGTATCGTAGATGCGTTTTGTCATTCCGTTTGTAAGCTACATATGGCTTTCGTTCAGAGCTTTTTAAATTACCTGGATAACGAAACTTAGTACTGTAAGATTCAAAGTAATGAACGTAAACTTTTGAGTATAATTAATAGCTTTAACGCACATCATGTTTTTAGCCGAAGGATGTCGTCTCCTGGACATAGACCTCCCTCATAAATTTCCTAAAGGAAACACTTGGAAGTCACTTGCATTCAGTCCTCAGATGACCTTAATATTTAGTCTATAAGGTTTTTTTATTATTTATTGGAATATTTTAAACCATAATATTTTTATTTTTTAAAACGAGCAATAAAATAGACGTGAAAAATAGAACGTCAAAGCGAATAGCAGCAAGTTTTTTCGGAAGCCGTCCTGAAAGTCTCTTGTCATCTCTTTCGAATTGTTGCTAAAATCGAATTCTACATTGATAGAAATAACAGTCATGTTTTAATATTTAAAAAAATCTTTTAAAAGAAATCATTAATCTTCGTGTTCCAACGACTTCGACACGGTGGTCTGTCCAACTAACGTGTTAATATTTTACAATACGCTTACTGGCCCCTAGTCTCTTCTCCAGAACCTTAAAACCCCAGCAGCTGCTGTGAACGGCATGTGGCCTGCGGATTGGCATTAAACTGTCAGTTATTTCAATTTTCTGAACTCCCCATTTGTAATATGAGAGAAGAAAGCAGATACTACGTTACACTAATGTAAGTTATCAATTTCAATCAATATAACGATTTAATTAATTGTAACATGTACCATTGGACATTAAGACACGTGCTAAACGATGCTTAACGCCATGTAGATTAAAGGTAAAAAATAAACTTTTTTAACTTAGGATTTAAATTAACATCTAATCAGAAAGTATACAGGATTTAATAGATAATTGTAGAGCCAGTGGGTATTAGCGTAATAGTAGTAGATAATAATTAAAACAAATTGAAAAACAAAGTTGTTTTAGGACGGTGTACAGTAAAGATTTGAAATGAAAAATCTCCACGACTTCTTGTATTTAATCAAGACGTTCTTTACTTTACTTAAACGTAATTTAATAGCTAATTATCGGCCTAGCATTATTAGTAGAAACGTCAACTAAACTAGAACATACTAAAATACTAATCCCTTTCTGGTTTATTTTGATGTTACTTGATACAGTTTATGTTACAATTTACTGTTCCTTTCCAAAGTCCTTCAATGCCTTTTGAGAAGATAGGCATTAATGTCAAAATTAAAACACACGAATGACAAAAGTAGTAGTGGCTTTGAACCCATACTTCATATATAACCTAACCACGAAAGAATTATCACACACTACGATTTAGAAGACTCATGGTGGTGTATTGTGGGACACCAAAGAGTAATATGATGCAAAAGATGTGCCACTAATATGTTATTATATGTGTGATCTCAAAGCAATGCTACTGGGCTCATTATAGATATATAAATTCTTATCATCGCGGGTGAAAGTTCTATTGTTGGTAAAACCCACGCTTTATCATCATCTTAATTCCAACCGTAGGATGTCTACGACTGGACATAGGCCGCTTCTATATATTTCAAATAGGACCATAAGAAGCGCCCAGCATCCACCGTTTATCAGACGACTAAAGGTTAAAATAATGGTGATGATGAAATCAAGAAGTAATTTTATTACCATATACTTGTCGGTGACCTAGATGTTTGTACAACTTACACACGTGGAACAACTATTAGCAATAGACGCGTGAGTTTCACATAAAGCGGAAATAAATATCGAAATGGGTTTGCGATAATATTAAACGGTTATAAACATGAAAACCCAACGCGGCATTTATGCACTAAAATGCAGCGATTATGTGCTCTGTGCACAGTACAAAAGTCATTACGTCAGCCATGGCATGCGTGCAATGCATTCACACCAGGGTTGCCACACTATTGACGAATTCAATCCAGGTTAAAATAAAGTTTTTTTTCACGTTTGATTTTAACGAAATTAAACTTCACAAACGACTATTTTCGGTACTTCGTGAATATTGTGATGCCGTTTTTAATAACATACAGAAACGATACTGTGATGCAGTTAAACTAAGATAATGTTACAGAGCAATGTACACAGAGCCAATTTTGACTGGCAATCGAGTGTAGGTACGAGGCCGGCTTTCCTTACGCCCCTAGCGGCACCCGCATTTGCCCCTTAAACAAAAGTCCCACTTCTGTTACATTTAAAATACGTCCTGCAGTAATTTGTAGCTGAAAGATACAACAGACTTACCTGATGGTTCAATTTAAGACTCATATAAAAATCAAGTGCCACATTTTTAAACGTAGAGGCGACTGGACTGATCTGAGACATTAAGTCGTCGGCCTCCCACAAGGTAGAACCGATGAAGCTCGCGTAAGCTGAATATGGGCAGCGCACGATCGGTTATTGTGGCAATCTTTGGTGGAGGCCAATTCCTTAAGACTTACATTGATTAATAAATAAATGAATACTTGCAAAGTCAAACCTACACTCATAACTATTAGGCAAGAGTTGTTACGTCTAAAATCCCAGTGACATCTCTTCAACGATAACCTCTAATGAGAACAAAGTAATGTTAATATTTTGTTAATAAATGTATTTAAGTGATTAAACTATGTAATCTAATATCTTATATGTAATAATCTTTGACATGTATAGAGGTTGTAAGAAATACCCACATTTATTGTCAATTCATATATGTGCCCTATCCAAAAACCAATTGTTTCAAATGTATTAAAGTTTTGGTTTTTTTACTCCGTTCATGAGAAAAAAAAACTTACTAATAATTATTTTTGTTTTGTTAAATAATTTAAATAATTGTCAATTTCGAATAAATTATTTTAAAATGAAAAAGTAATATTACTAAAAATACGTAGTTTAAAGGCTTAAAATAACAAAAAAAAGGATTTAATTTCATTTATTAATCAAATTTTGAAGAGTGATAATTTTTATATTAAAGCTTTAGTATTATATTAGTAAAGACGTCAACATCTTGCGTATAATTATAATAGTTAATCAGCTCAAATGTCTAGTTAGACAAGACTTGTACTTGTACTCGTATGTAATTAGCAGATGTAAAATCTTGAGCTATTAGACGTTCCAAATCTCCGTGTGATTTATAATGACAATATAAATAATAATGAGGAAAAGGAAAAAGTATAACATTTTCTACAATGGTATCTGACTTATCTATCGATTGAAAAAACACAGCTCCTATGTCCCACAGTAATAAACAATCACCTTTGTCTTTGTATTTACACTTTTATATTAATATTATAAAATGTTAAGCCTATATTAAAGCTCCAGTTCCACAACACAACGCAACGCGACGCAACGCGACGCAACGCGACGCAACGCGACGCAACGAGACGCAACGCGACGCAACGCAACGCGACGCAACGTAACACACAACTTAACCCTATAAAATTTATTTTTTTACCTATGTCATTTAAATATGATGCCCAAATTTTAGATTTTATACTAGGACGGAACAAATATTATAGTATGTCTTAATTTCACCAAAGTTTTACGTTGTTTTGAAGCATTTCTTCGATAATTTTTAACAACGTATTAAACCAAAAAAAAACTCTTGGTAGTAATCAAAATCGGCGATCAAGCAAACATAACTCATACAATAATTTACGTATATTTCAGATCGTATCACGTCACCTTGATATGCATGAGGTTCCTAATAACTCGCCGAAGAGCGAATCACAGTGGATCGAAGTCGGCCGCGTTAAGGCGCCTTGGGGAAGCGGGTCAGCCGTCTGGGTCAGGTGGAAATAAATACGTCGCACGCTACGTTTATATGTCATTTGGTGCCCAAGCAGCCATTACACTTACATGTCGTTAATGTAATTCAATAATTAATTATAGTTAATACAAAACATTTGGCATTGATTTATAGTCAAAAAAATTAAAACATTAATGTACACAGAAGAATTCTAATAACCAAATATTACAGGAATGTAGCCGATGATCGTACTATTTGCAACATGTGTAATGTAAGAATCTCTTAACCACACTCACATACGGTACTTTATCAATTTATGTATGTTATATATCCAGATAGGATCATTTTAAATGACCACATTTGTATCTTAGGAGTAGAATACTAGAATAACCCAATTTTATAGAAACCAGAATTAGATTGAACTCCCCTATAAAGCATTCTTCAACTTAAGGCTTTAAAGATTCCTAACCCGCTCTGGTTTAAAAAGAGCCCATAAGAAACTCAGACGGTTTTTTGTGGTCACTTTTATAAATAACGCTTCATAGCAATTTTCCCCACCCTACTGTACAACTTTTTCTTACCTCCTTCCTTTGCTTCGTCTTCACTGACTCCGGTGGCTCCCTACATTCGGCTTGTATATGCCAATTAAAAAAATCGCTTGTCATTTTTCTATCTTCTATACTCTTCTGAAATGTTCTGTCACATTTCACTTATTTCATTCGGCCCAGGATTTTCTAGAAATTTCTGAGAAAATTTAAATTATCCAAGGAGGATTCTCAAGCTAGTTAACAGACTGTCTATTATAATGCTTTGCTCTATTATAATGTTTTTTTACGGTTCGACGCGTTCCACGATACTTCCAAATTTGTCAGATTGTGTTTTTCTATGTTTTTAATGATTGTTTTTCTTAAAACTGAAATTCCCTCGAACCGGGCTTAGGCCTGACGTTAGTTATTCGACGACATCGGTCAAATTCTATCAGTAAATTCGATGATGGGTTTTAGTGAATGTGGCACTGGACTGGTTGTGCCTTGAGTTTTTTTGGTTCATATCTGGGCACGAATGTAATGTATGCGCATTGTCGGTTAATAGGATCTGCGTATATAGAGTATATAGCTTTGAATCCTATCTATACGAAACACATCTTTTCTACGCACGCAACTTTTATCTTTCCTATTTTACATATGTACTTTGTGAGTAGTCAGTGTGGCTTCGTATTACTATAACATTAGCGTGTAATTATATTTTATGTGTAAATGATTTCAATTACTATTAAACAAGACGTCGATGTACTGACACGGATGACATGATAAGACCTTGTTACTGGTTCAGCGCTTAACGAGTTGCTCTCTAAAAAGTAACAGAGATTTACCTTCTTCAATGTTTATGAGAGGTCGATATCTAGTAATGATTTCAATTACAATCGAAATAGACGATGAATTTCATTTTTTAAATCGAAATAAGACGAAGGGTTTGTTTTTCCTTTTTCATAACTACTCTTTCATAAATAATATAAAGTAAAATAAAATTCATCGTATTCCATTTTCAAAACTAAATTCTCGTTTTTGTAGAATGAAAGTGTTTCGATAAGATTTTAAGCTCTGTACAACTACATATGAAAATCCTTATAATCCACAATGCACATAAAGTACATCTTAGCCTAAATATGAGCCGAGAAAACCTTAGTCCCCGTCAGTCCCGAAGCGATTAAGATGCATCACAGATTTTACTGATAAATTTATAATATGGTAAGATTATGGTTTGGTGTTACCTGAGTAGAGGCTATAATGAAAAATATTAATAAACATAATATTGCTTATGTGTACATGAATTTAGGTATATCCACAATATATTACGGATTTTTCTAGAAAGTGTGTTATAAATAATGTCCAAACCAGAAGCAAAATTGTATTAAGATTATTTGCTACATTAAAATTTTTGTGCTCGAGGACATTCGTTTTTTTTGGGCAGTGGTAGCCCAGCGACAGAGGACTGAGACTTGCGATTTTAGGTCAAGAGTACGATTTCCGGGATACAATCTTATACAATTAAAGTTTTGTGCATTAATTTATAGAATTGTTATTGCTTACCAAAAAGTTTTCAAAAGATGATCCCTAACCCGTCTGCTATGCGTGGCGATTATGTTATTATATTTCCCCCATAGACATCTTTGGGGGAGGCCATGATTTGCAATGATCGTCAATGGGCTGAAAAGAGGAAGACTCCCGAGTTTTTTTTCCCTTTTTCTCTCCGGTCTGAAGCATTTATTATTCGGATAGATCGAAGATTTATCTTGTCATGCCGGTGTATCAATAAGAGATCTATTGCACATATGTTGAAAGAATTTTTAGTTTTTTGTTTGTATCAACTTTGGCGAAATGACGGGTCTATTTCTGTTAACGATTTAATTCTTCGATTAATAACAGAATTTGAGTTTTAAAGTCGACTTATTCGATTAGCTTTTCTTCTTTCTTAATCACTTAATTTTTATCACAGCCCCACAAATAATCTATCTAGTGAAGTTGAATATCATATTCGAGGCCAACAATTTATTTAGTTTATGCAATTGGAAAATTTTATTTACAAGTCGTAAAATTCATTGTTACAATGACTGCAATATGTACCATTATTCCGTAGGAAATTATACATAAGTAGTTCTGGTTCTGAAAGTCACTGAAAAATAATACCGATCAGATTAATTCTGTTCGGATTTTTTATTTACGATTGTAACTTAAATTTCGAATTTGTCGCCTGTCTTGCTTAAGGTTTTTTTATAACCTGGATATTAAAATATCGAGTGGTGCGGTGAGTGTAACCTAGATTCAGCGAGTGCGCGACGATCTGTTCCTTTTTTAATCTCTGACGCAAATAAGAACGTCATTGAGTGTTAAGTTGTATTTTTTTATTAACTGATAATTGAATTTATTTACTTAGTTACATCAACAGTACACATAACTTGAAATTACATTAAAAGTTTCCATATAAATGATGGTTCTGTTATGTGTTCCTTTATGGGTGACTCAAGATTAAAAATTTATACAAGATTGGAGGAAGATCAGACATGCCTCATCAAATCAAAATAAACTAATTATAAAACATATTGAAGAGAAAAATGATCGCACGTAAGAGGAAACATCTGGCTTACGACTTTATACACCAAAAAAGCTCTTTACTTGAAAAATTTTCCTCAGGCGTGCATTATTCTTCAGGACTTTGTACTAAAAAATAAATACCCAATTAAAATTAAATTTTCTCTATTGGGTACTATATAAGTAACACCTTAAATTATTAATTATAAGTATTTTATAAAAATAATTTTTAGTATTTTACTTTACAAATAATACAATGGGTTATACCTTGTTTTTTAGTTTGAGGTTGCGGTTCTGACAGAACAAAAAAGAAAATACAATTTTTATTATTACTTTGCTACAGTAGCAAGAGGGATTGCTAGAAGAAAATGTGGTACCTTCTAATGTCGTTGAAAAAACAATGAAAGGTAGTTTTTTGCAGAATCAAGTATTTTGAATTTTGGTAACGGATAAATGATTCTTCTTCAGTCTTAACCTCCGATTCAACCGAGCGATGCTTGATGATGACAAATTTCTCATAAGTCGTATATGTATATTATAATAAGTCGAGGTAGAAGGTAATATTATTCTTATTAATAGAATTTCTAGTTAATGTCATACAAAATCCAGTTTATTATTTTTCTTGATCGTCGCTGTAAGCTATAAAGTAGCGCGTTTTCTGAACCATCTATATTTATCGGCTACAGTGAAAGCCTCACACTTCCATATCTTCCTTAACCAGATCCTAGTATTACTTGTAGATTAAAACGTTCTCTTTTTTCGTAATCATATTATATACGTTAGCTGTGTTTACTTGCTTATTGATGAAACTAACCAACATAGGCGGCTCATATCATGACAGTTAAAAGTAATTTTTAAAGGTAATTTTAGCAAGTGTAATGCTTTAATACACGGCATTACTTACTCGCCCACGAGACTACTACGATAGATTCAGCGTGGGCAGTCGCTAGGTGGACTGACAACATGACCTAGGTCGTGGGAAGTCGCTGGTTGCGGGCATTGCAAGACAGGTCATTGTAACGATTATGGGAAGGAGGCTTTTTGCGACATGAGTAAATGAATGAATCGACGTTTTAGCGCATGGACATGCATAAAGATATTTATAGACGATATACATACATATAGTGTGCTATTACAGTACGCAGAAGACGCTGCTGCCCACCCATCCTCTGGAAACTTCTTTGTGAGCAGTGGCAATCCTATATATTATAATTAATGTACAAAGTTTAAGTAATTATGTACATGACTGTATTCCGTAAATCGAATCCACTACCTACGATCTCAAGTTCCAGTTAGTCACTACACATAATCAATGAATGAATATGAGCAGTAAATTTTTACACACTCTTTACTCGTTGCAGCGGAATAAAAAATGTTTTCTGGGTAGTCCTCGAGAAAAATCTGCGAGCTTGAAAAATGGAGGTTTTCTCAATGATTATCGTCTATTAGCGACTTCAAATTTTTATTGGGATTGTAGTCCCAAAAAAATCTGAAGTCATCCTAGTGCGAAGCTAACTGCTGCCGTGCCGTATGAGTCATTTCAACGTTGCTATATGTATAATTTTCTATCATACGATATATTTTTAAATATTCGTATTATGTTACGACAGGAAACTTTAAGTACCATTCAATTAATATAATATTCAATACACAGTCAATTATGCGATCCTTGACGCTTATAAAGATAAAGTCCAGAGGAATCCAACATAATAATACTAGATTCATGAAGTAGGTTACAATCTAGTATTGACAACAAGAGCTCGGCTTGTATAGGAAAAGTGAAAACATTCATCATCATTATCATCATATCAGCCTACAGACGCTCACTGCAGGGGATAGGACTCCCAAAGGAACACCACGAAGATCGGTCTTACTTTGCCCTCATGCAGCAACTTCCCGCAACCTGGACTATGTCATCGCTCTACCTAGTGGAAGGCGTCCTCACATCAAAACATTTAAACACTTTTATTTAAGAGTTCAATGCATAATTTTAAAGAAAATGAAGTTCACGAATCCTTTATATTTACTTCGTTTTCGTTATGTAGCTGTCATTTAATTAAGCTGGCTACAAAAAACGGCCTTTTTCACGATAAATAAAACCTAAAAAAGCTAATATATGTTTATTTTAATCAAAACATGAATCGTTACAAAACTCCCCTCCCGCTAGCGCTGTTGAATCTAACTTAATAGAAGGCTTATTCCGGGCAGCTCGGCCGATCGTTATTTATTTAACAAGATTTAATTGGTAAAATTTAGCCTCGTTACAGACCGTAAAAATTATACAAAGAATTGATAAAATAATAAATTTTATAAATGTGATCAAGTAATATAACAACATTTTGTACAAAATCATTTTTTTTTAAATAAATATGTGATGATGGTGATGTAGTATTATGTATTATGTATTCTATACATTATTTGATACAGTATATTTTATAATAAAATTTAAGAAAGAAAATGTAATTTAATTTGTTTTCTGAAGGCACCAGTATTGGGGCTAAAATCGTCTATAATTATGAAGATACGGTTGGTCTTGGAAGAGAGACAGCTCATACCAAAAGTTCGGAGTCTTTGTTCATATATTAAGAAAATCGGGGACGTTCATAGTGTATTTATAAAGCACCGTGAAAAAATAACTATACTAAATTTTCGACTAATAAAAATATCTTATTCATTTGTAATAAACATATTCAGATTTTTAAAAAAATTTCCGTAAAACATTATTGGACTATTATTGAGAAAACTCAAAACGCATATTAAAAATAAATTGACGGAAATACATATAATTCAATAAAAATGAAAAATAGTTCGAAAAAAAAGGTGACGACCAACAAGAGGTTTGTTAAAAATAGAAATCCTGCAAAAAGGTTGAATGAATTTCATTTTTATCTTTTCATCAAGGACTTACGACCTTAGCAGTATATTAGTTTTCTCCTTCTGTTTTTGAGCCGATGGAAGCCCAATGCAAGGCCTCCCCAAAAGATCGCTATGATGACTGGTCCTCCGCTGCTCGCATCCAGCGACAATGTATCAATCTATCAGCACGTAAACATTTTGAACTCTTTTTGTAAAATTTAAGCTAATTTTATAACAATAAAAAAATTAGCCAGAAGTAAACAAGTTACTCTTGAAAATTATTTACTTATGTGTTTTTAATATCAGGCTATTTATATTAACGATCAAATTGTAAATTTTTAAAAACCCACAATAGTTAACAAATTTTAGGCAGTTTATCTAAACTCCTATTACTGTTATGTACGTAAGCGTTATCATCTCATATACACGATCCCTTAATAGATATAAACCATTTAGAGTAAATGTCGTTATACTATTATAAAACGTTTAAAACTATATAATTTAATATTTTAAATCATATTTTGAACTTTCTGTTTACTTTTTTTACTTACTTCATTTATTATTTATATTTAGGGATTATTTACAGTGATCGTTCGTGTACATCACGAGGAGAATGGGTACATCACTTTGAAAGTACAACATGGTAGAAACTAGAATCAGATTGGTCTCTCTTATAATGTCCTCTTTCAACTTAAGCCTTCGAGGGTTCCGAACGCGCTCTGATACCAGAAGCTTTCTTAAGCTTTATTCGGCGTCGCTATTTGAGCGACATAAACAACTACTGCAAGGAATATTCCTTCCTCAAATAAATCTATGGCGGGATATGCTATAATCGCCACACTTGGCAGGCGGGTTGGTAATCGCAGTGTGGTATTTGTACGAAGAGCCAATATTCTAAAAATTTGTTTGTGACCAGTGGCAATTCTATTTAATTAAAGCACAAAGTGTGAATATTCACACTTTGTGCTTTTATTAGACTTTATCCCGGGAATCGACCCCGCTACTTACGATCACTATTATCGCTCTACTGTCGGGCTACCACTGCTTAAACTTTATTACCATTATTGTGAGTATATTGAATCAGTTGCGCGGGTAACAACTAGCTATTAATAATCTATAATTATGTACATCATAACCTTAAACTTAAATTTTGTATCTTAAAATATTTGTCACAGTATTGTAACTTCTCAAAAAAAATCATGCAAATTTCTAGCATAAAAAATATGTAATACTCCACTCAATTCCAATAAAGTTATGACATACCATAGGTTACTTTGTCTCTTAAGAAGAGAAAATGCATTCATTTTGTCAAACAAAATGCAATTCTTATGATACTCATTTGACAAAATCTACGGAGACATTTATAACAGTCCCTGGGTGTTAAATTTCGATTTTTCTTGTTAAAACTACTCGAATAAAAACGTACTCTAAGATAGCGGGACAAAGCATAAATTTGCATACTATTAATGCTAAGCTTTGTACCAGCTAATATGAACCGAGGAAAGCAAACAGTGAATTCAGAAAACCGTCTGAATGATAAACGATTTTGGTCCTAGGCACAGAGAGCATAAGACCCATTATTACAGTATTCACCATAACAATTATAACGTAATCGAATTTGGACATTTGTGTTCGATGCACACACCTGCAATTTGTTTTACTCACCTATGTGTACTGTGATCCGTGAATTGACACCTTGTCTATAGGTTTTACGACTTAAAATCGCTTGTCGCCATAGTATACGAGAACACCTACCGACTTGTCAGCTTGTGTTGTGCATTCGCTTTTCCGGTCCACAATTTGGGTGTAGGAAAATTCGAGCTTCAGTCATTCAAAAATAAACTTAGTGTGTACAAACTGAAAGGTTATAATTCTTTGTGAAAAACCTTTAGTTTCGGTCGTTATGACATTGAAGTACGAGCCGGAGCTGGGGGCTGAAAGGGGTACGAGGGAACGTGCGGGGGAGGTGTTAGAGCAGCTAAAGCTTTTCCAGGTCTACTACGTTAGTAGCACCGCGTTTATTGTGGGTGACATTCGTATGGCGCGTGGAAACACGCGCGTGTGCGCTTCTAATATTTTTTAAACGTAAACATATTGAAGCACTTTTTAAATTTGCTCATAAATTTATTTAGCTTTTACTTATACTTTGCTTATTTTGTGCGGTGGCAGTTGTGTGATGGTGTTTTTAAATTTTACGGAGGCTCTTTAACATATCTGTATGACCTACTTGGATTGACGATGAGGTATATTACAACATGTAATTGCCAATATAACTAATACTCCAGTAAATGAAAAATAAAGTATAGGTTTTTAAAGACTTCGCCAAATTTATAATATTTTAATAACAATAAAATCATAACCATTTTAAAATGATTATGTAAAAGGTATCTTCGTCTAAAACATCATGTAGGTTCTGTCTATATCAAAGCCTTTCATGTCATTATTCATCTATGTAAATATTTTAAATAAATGACCCAATTAATGATGATAGTTTAAGATTTTAAACAAATTTTAAATTGTTTAGTGAAAAGCGCGGGAAAACATATGCGGTGGAAGAAAATGGCGCGAAGCGAGGCCTATTAAAATTTAAGCAGCGTTTAAAATGAAAATTGTTCTTCAAAATGACGCACTCTTAAATCTCATAACAGGAAATTGAAGGGTTTAAGCATTAATGGCTTACTTGAGGCCATAAATGCCGTAAAACTCACGTTATGTCTTTAAAGAAAATGTCGAAAAAAACCTAAGTATGATTATATAATTATAATCAAAGATATTATTAACTATAAGTAGAAATACTATACACTTCGTGAAAAGTTAGGCTATACTTTCGTAAAACTTTGTGTTTTTTGTGCCGTTAAAATTTATATGTAACGATGAATTGGCTTGTATGACGATGTCGCTTAGTGAAAATTTAACTTTAAATAGAGTGAACCAATAAATAAATCATTTGTTAAACTACTTACGCGATGAATTAGAATCCAAGTTTTTTTTTTCTTAAAAGGGATAATGAACGAAGGCGAAGTTCACTTGATGTTAAATGATCCCCAAGGACTGAAGTGCCCAATAAAGTAAGATGCAGCTGTGTTGTCTCCCGAGCACGTTCATGTAATACCATTACATTTCCGATCTATTTCACCAGTTTCTCCATACATTGAAATAATTACCATTTTATTAGGCAATTGTCTTTGGAGACATGTATTCTTATTCTATTTTCATACTAAGCCGTTAACAAGTTTCCTTTTTCAAAAAAAAATCAAAATCTGTTATGATTCTAATCATATTTTCAAATTATGGACAGCATATTTCAATGGGAATTATAATTATTCTATAGCATATTTAAAAACATGAACTTGATGGTGTCCTAAAAAATACAAAAAGACTTTTCGAAATTTCATTCTCTCCGTCACAATAAGCACTGAATGTGATTGAAATCTCTCGTGTATTGAGGACAATAGGTTTTGATAAGTTTTCAGTCTCATAAAATTTTATTTGTATATTATTTTCCATATTATTTCAAGTACAAGATCCCATACATAATAAGAAACAAGCAATTTTGCCTATATTTGATGTAATTTATTTTTATTTGTTTTACATAGTACGTATATGAAGTTATGAAGCTTTTTCTTATTCATTATTTCTTATTATTATATTCTTATTATAATTAACTATATTTGGTTAAATTTCTTTGAATTTAAGCGTCCGCGCGAACACATGTGCGCGTCCGTTCGCTCGACTGCGTTTTTCGCTGCAAAGTGCCTTTGACCCAATACGCCGTTACATCCTTTGTATTTCAACGTGAAGTGAGGATCAAAGTAAATTCAATGTTAATAGTGTTACGGACGATTTTCAATTGCCTCTTCACCGCTACTTAAGTCCGGTGCTTATAATAAAGAAGTCTATTGTGAAACGTTTAATTAGACGTGCTGTTATAAGCTGCTTCTGTTACTTTGCTGAAAATCGTCACACAATTTTCAATAGAGTAATATTTTTACAAAATTGAAAGTATTGTTGAAATATTATTGAATAAAGTTCAAATAGCCATTTACTCGTATTTCTGAATCGTTAATTATTTTAACAATATAAGTAGTAAGTTACGACTTTTACAAAAACTTTTAATTATAGATCTCAAACTAAGATATGTCGCGGAACTTTATTTCATATACGTACACTTGTACTCATGTGTTACTCAGTTTATTTTTATGGAAAATAATGCAAGCGAAGTCGTTTTAAGTCATAAATTTCCTCATATTTCGATGAAGTACGACATGTTAAATCTTTACCATTTATCCATTTGTTTTAGTTATAGTTACGTGCATTCTATATTCATGTTTAAAAGGGTTTTATAGGAACAAGTAATCAATGAAAATAAATTGTCTTACATATCTTTAAGAAAATCTTTATCATTAAATATTAATGATTAAAACTCGCTTACATAAAAGTTTCTTAATAATTTTACAGTAAATGTTAGTTTCTGTGTTAAGTGTTAGTACTTAACATATGCTATGGCTGTCGTAGAACGAAGTATTCGTTGTGACATACAAACCGCCTAGGCCGGATTAAGAAATATTAAAACCAAAGTTATGTAATAGAATAAATATTTATTACAGTTTATTAAACTCCTACTATAAAAGAATATCCGAAATCTATACCAAAATAAGTTTTGATTGAAATTAAAATAATTCTTGTATTGCAAGTCACAAAATCAGAAGTATAAACGGTAATACCGTGACCTTAAAATATATAGACGTTTCAATCTCTTAATTCAATGGAGAAAGTAACTAATTAATTATATTGGTAATTAAAATATACAATCAAACATCTAATCCAAAGTAGTTTTAGCAACGCAACTGCTACGGTTATTTTGACTTAATTTATATTTGATTTTAGTGTTATATCAATTCTTATTATTTTTATTTTCGATTGTGTTTGCGTAACATATTATTTATTTAGCTCTTCCCGCTAACATTTTTAATTATATTTCAGATCTAAATAAGACATAATATTTTTCATATTTAGAAGAAAAATCTATTGTATATTGTATCGTTTACCAAAAATTTTAAAAGTCAATTATGTATATATCATTGTGAAAGATTGCATATCATTACATAGTACGTTGTGAAAATATTTATGTTAAATTTATAAAAGTGGTAATGTGAAACCAAACCGATGATCGAGAAGGGGGACTGTGGGAATGGCGTCGAAAAATCGGACGGTGGGAAGGGGGAGGAGGAAGATATTTTCGGCGAAACTGTGGTTTTAATTTTGACGTGTTTCTGCGTGTTGGGGAGGTTACCGCGAGTGTTTTTCACGTCGATGTTTCGTAGGTGTCGTATTGTTGGTGGGATACGGTCGGTGGTGGTTGTTCTAGTGCTCGCAGCTACGTGCGTGGGGGGAAGCGAGTTTCCCGAGCGAGAATGTTGCGATCCGGTGTACCCTCCGAACACAGCGACGACCGCTGCTGCTCCTGTTACTCATCCTGTAAGCAAGGCTGCAGGTAAGTTATTGAATTAATTAAATAAAAGAACAAAACAACGGCCGATTGAAAGTTCGCGTTTATATTTCTTACTTTAAGAAATTTCAGACAAGTTTAATTGAAGCTATCTAAATTTTAAAACTTGATATCACCGTTATGTTAAGTCGTGAAAGGAGGTTATTCTACGGACCTTCTTGGTGACATTGCGTCTACATGATATGTCACCGACTCGGCACTTCTCTATAACTTTATAATTTTAAGCGGAACTTAGTCATACTTAGCTATATATGCAACGTAGCAAGTTACATAACATCGAAAGTGAACTGAACACTGAAGAAAGTAAAAACGAAATAAGGACAGAATCAGTAATAATCTGCATAGATATGTTGAGAAGTTAGGACTGACTTAAGTAGTTTGCGCTCATCACTTATGGATTAATCACGCTTAGAATGATCTCCCATGCCATCATCGCGCGTTAACACTTGTTAGATCACCTCTAAATCCAAAGTCTTTGTTGTTGGAACAGAAAATGATTAATCATCTGTCTTTAAGATCGGCACGATGACTAGCTTTGCGCTACCCGCATCCAGGGCGAGCTTTACTATGTCGTCAGTTTACCTAGTGTGGGGCCTACCTACGCCGCATCTACCAGCTTGTGGTCGTCACTCGAGAGCCTTTCAGCCCTAACGGCCACTGGTTGCATGAGCAATGTGCCCCGCCCACAGCCACTGGGTTTCTTAAATCAGAAAATATGTAAGTATCGTTTATTATTTAACAACAAAATAAACAACCGCGAAACTCTTTACGATGTAGATAACCCACGGGCATTTCATACCAGCAATTCTTCTAGCTACGTCGTTGACATTCGTTCTCTTGCGGACCTCCTTATATCTGCTCATTGGTTATTGAAGCACTCTGATTTCTGGTGGCAAATTAAAACCTCTGTTCCTGTTTTAACGATACTACCAAATTTTGTAACGTAACCAACGCTCTCCGGCCTCTAGTTTTGCAACGTCACTATGATGGCAAAACTCGTAGCGAGAATAAAGCAAAATAGCATGTTAAGGAGAACAGTCAACGTATAAAAAACTTTATTAAAAATATTATTTATCTCACACCTAAGCGCTAAAATCATCAAGATGACTGCTAGATAAGATTTTTTCGTTTGTTTGCCAGTCTGCTTTTCCGCGCGGCAAAGTGCCTTTTGACCTACATCCGTCGCAAGTTCTTTTGTACATCAGTGGAACTGCTTTCAGTATTTTTAGATTAATAGATTTAGTGTACATTGGCTTAAAGTTGATTTTTAATTACTGCATGCCGCGACACAGCGGTAACAAGGTGTTAATGAAAGATTAAAACGCTTTTTAATTTCGAATGACAATTTTTATGTGTTGTAGAGTCCATGAAAATAAATAGATCGAGATAATTAATTGAAACTGATCCATCCTAAAAAGAAAAAAGAAGAAATAGTCTTTTCGATGTTCATTATTCATGAATCTGATCAATACGACTTATAGATAAAAAAAATTATTTATGTAAGATGACAATTTATAATAGACTACCTTGTTTAAAAATTTATTATAATCATAATAATTTCAATCATAGAACAAACATTGCTGTACATAGGCCTCCCAGATTTTTAAAAGGACCAGTAGCGTTCATGCTCCATATTGCTTCGGCGCCGGTTTGAATTCTGATGCCATCAGTGATGTTTTTTTTGGAGATACCAAATGCCCAAGAATGATTTTATTTAAAAGTATTATGGCTGTAGTTGTCAGTAATATGGACTGTGAACACTACATACTTTTTAAAATCGTTGTGCATTTCCTATAACTTTAAATAGGCCGCCTGTCCACTTACGCTGTTCTTGCCTATCCACTGTTTCCATTCTAGAACCTCAAGGCCCTAGTGGAAAACAGTGATAAACCTTTACCGAGTACACTGCGAATAATTCTTCTGCAATTTTAATAAATGCATTATTTATAATTTCAGCTGATTTAAATAGATTTGCATAGATACGGGTTTCAATAAGGGAAGCAAGTGTCGATGATATAACTAACTTTAAATGGTCTTCGTAACACAGTCTGTGTACGAGATTGGACTTTCCGTTCCAGTATTATACGTTAACTATCGTTATGGGATCGTATCCTCCTAACGTCAGACAACGCAGTTTTCGACCGGTTTTAAATTAATTTAAGAATAATCGAGACCTAGTAAATCGAGTGTATAAAGCATCACGTGAAGAAGTAATACTCAGAATGAATTTAGATTGCTCACGTAGTGTGAAACTTGAAGCAAGCACCCGACCACTAAGATATACAAAGTAAGTAGTTAATTTGAAAATTACTACAAGCGAGTTAAAGTACCGGTACCTTTACAAGCAGGTACAAGTTTTGGCATTACTAAGATCTACGAAACTTCGTGGCACAGCTGTAGAAGTTTGATGTATGCTAGAATTATTGCCTCGAAATAAGATTTTCAACCTACTTTGCATGCGCTTACATTTTACGAGTTTTATTTTTTTATTTAAAAATAATTTTTTAATTAAATAAATAGTTTAGTTGTTATTATAAATACGCACTTAGTGTAATTTTTTACTGTACACAGTAGCTGTAAATTTTAAACTACTTACATATATTCCTTTTCACCAAATTAACTAGAACCATTTTGAAAATAATATTTTAATTAACCAAAACATCGTCAATCCACTTACTAAAATTGTGAAAAGCTAGCACTGAAACATATTGTTTTTAGGATTTCTTTTTAGTTTGTTTTATTAAGCAAAAATGTCTCTCGGACACAGATTGGTAAAAAAAGGTCTAGTTTTAAATTTTTTTTAAGAATTAGAGGTTTATTGACTGTAGAAAAAAAGGTATTGAAAAATTTACGTTGTATAATCTAATAACAAAAGAGTACTTTAACCTATGAGCAAATAGGGGTGTATAAGAATTAGAGAACTCAACCCTAGGTGCGTGCCTTGACCGGATGTCGGCCATCGTTTATTTATAGTGGTATAGCTTAACAACAGGGGAAGAATAGGCAAAAGCCTTTCATATTTATTGATTTTAAATAAAAGTAAGGCAGGCAAAGCCTTCCAGGTCTTCCGTCCATTGTACATATAATATTCTTGCACCCTTGCTCTTAAAAATCACTTGTCATGCCCGTTTGATTCAATTTTAAATTAGTGTAAATAGCTTTTTCATTTCACTTCGGCTTGGCGACCCCGCATTTTAAAGCGTAAAGTGTTTTAAGCGTAAATGCTAATTTTATGAATTACTCATATTTAACTGTATATTTATAACAATGCTTTTCAAAAACAATAATGTATATAATAATCCTGATTACTTTTAAAAGATATAACACTATTTAAAACAAAATTCATATGTCGATGTACAAATGTAGAATCTTTTAAAATAGTTTCAAATTACACTATTCACACGAGAAATATTTTGATGTATTATAGTATATCCCCTAAGGCCACAACACAATAAAACGTATTAACTGTATTATTTATTATTACTTGTGTTGAAAAATATTTTTTCGACTCTTTTAAATAATTTACTAAATATAATAAGCGTGATATTCTGTCGATATAATCTTAATGTAATTTAAACATTTATTTCAAAGCAGCCGAGTTGCGTGGTCCTTAATGGCGGTCGGTATAATCCGTCGGTACTCTGATATCGATTTTCATGCAAGGGCACGAATCGATACGCGACTTGTTCAAATACATTATTCAAGCAGCCGAATGTAAAATGAGGATCATCACCTTACAAACGCGAGAATTTTTAGGAAAACTGAACAGGACTATATATATGATATGCATTGTTTGTCCGATAAATATGTTATATTCTTACATAAGTAGGTGTAGGTGTTCTTAAACGTTAAGTTTTTAGTATTTATTTTTTTAAATTAAACATTGAACATGTAAACAACTTTTGACTTAATAAAAACTTGTTACTAAAACATATGTATCGAAGAAAGAATTAAAATGAAAAACGGAACTATTTTGTAATTGTCGTTCCCAGCGACGCGGTTACGGGAAAAATAAGCTTTTACTTATTTTAATTTAAAATGTTGGTTGTGAAACGTTCAGAAATGCCACTGACGCAATTACCTCCATTTCCGCGTTGTCGACGTTAAACCATGGCCCATTGTATCAGAGCGTTGCTATAATCCGAAGTGGTTTCAGTTGTTTTGGTTAAGAAAAGACGTAACCACTATCAAGTGCATTTAAAATAAAAGTTTCACATAAAACTTAGGTACACTGTCACACATCTTGACCAACATTCATTCATCAATTTCAGAATTGTACGAATATTACCGGCGAATCTCTTTTACAAGAGGTGATTTACATCGGTATCAAAGGGCAGTCTATTTAAGCCGCCA
Organism: Battus philenor; assembly: GCF_028537555.1. Taxonomy (NCBI): domain Eukaryota; kingdom Metazoa; phylum Arthropoda; class Insecta; order Lepidoptera; family Papilionidae; genus Battus; species Battus philenor. The sequence goes on along the minus strand of NW_027181689.1, from coordinate 6,675,229 downwards.
ATCTAAAGTGCAAACATTTGAATTTGCGTATGCATATACGTAATATAATTTACTATATTTTGGTTTGAAGTGTGAAAAATAGTAAAGTTTAAAGCTTTTGAGAAGCACGAACACGTGTTCGAAGATTTGAGATAATGATGTAGGCGCATGTATAGGACAGGTCAGGACAGGTGAGAGAGGTCTATTCCTTGCAGTGGGAGTCTGTTAGCTGATATAATGATGACAGCGTTAACTCTATTATTGACTTTATTTTACATCTGCTATATACATCTAGCGTAGGTAAAGGCAATAAACGAAAGTCTGGGAGACGTTACCGCGATTCGTCGAAAGTCGTAACCTATATTATATTTTATTACGTTGTAGTTAATCTACCAATCCTATACTTCTTTTCTTATATATTTGCCGATATCAAATGAACTAACATGTGCTAACGTATTTTCTGAGTAAATTATACTATATTAATGTTATGTGAAATAAATTTATATACGTTTAATAATTTTTTTAAACAAAATAGATTCTGTTAATATAAATAATTTCTTTTTAAATATTCTGTATACAAAGAAGAACAAGAATTGATAGAATTTGATAATTGAAACTTTGTAGATACTGGAGAACGTAATGAAATCTATGCTTTTCTCTCTCTGGCAAAATAGTCTAAATGCGGAATTTAAAATAAAACTCCTGAAGCGTTGAGATATACATTACTGTAAATAATATACAGACGTATAAAAAAGAGTCACGTCTGTTCTTTTAAGTGAACGTAGGTACTGTAGTTAGACATGGTCGTAACATTAAGAGTATTATTATACATGTGCATTAATTTCCAGTAATTAACTGTCTTGTTTACTTGTTATTTACAATAAAATAGAATTAGATCAGTGTTAATGAGATCTACACTACTCCGTACAACAGAGTATATCTAACTTGTATCGAGCCTCTCATAGTAAAATTATTGCAGCAGCCGTATGTTTAATGATCGCAATTAATTTAATAGTCCACTGTTCACATGGAAATAAATTATTTACACAGGTGAATGGTACCATATTTTATTGCACAACAAATAAATGTTCTTGTAACTCTATTGTGAAATACTGATTTATACGCAAACGACCTTGTAAAGGTTGACGGAAGGCTCAGTATGCATACGGCTTCCTGCCGATTCTATCGAAAAGTCTCTGGAGGAAGATATAGTGGACGTCTACTGCTAAAATTATAAAGATAACGACTAATTTATAACAAATTGACTAAACTATCATTTCCTTCATGTCTCTCATCTCCATTCAAAGGCCGTTTGGTAGAGATCGCCTTGTGCGATAAGACCGCCTCTTGTCTACGTTACGTATTTGATGTGCCCTAGGCAAATATTTAAAATAAATCATATTTTCACTGTCAACAAATAGTGTCAAAGATGACTTACGGAAACGTATTTATTCTTTTGTAAAACACTTTATAAAAACTGTATTAAATCTACCTATATACACCACGATATACCATCCTCAACATCATCATATACGACAGACGTCCGTTGCACGTTATTGGCGTCCTTCTGGCTACATCCAGAGACTACCTGCAACCTTCACCATGTAGTGGGGAGCTAACCAACGCCGCATATACTGCCTCTTCTTGTTTCTGTTTGAAGCCGACACTGTTAGCCTTGTAGGACTGTTACAGCGTGTTTAGCCGAGGATCAGAGACTCGCGAACTAAAAATAAACATTTCTACTGTTATTCTCTTACGCTACTTGGGTGTTCTTTGATGCATCTTTGGATGTTGATGGGGAAGTAGCCCTAGGTCACCACTGCTGAACCTTTCGGCCATCATATATATGTGAAACATCATAAATGTAACATGTATATGTAAAAATGTGCGTAAAATTTGATGACATCGTTGAAATACTTCGAGAAAATCATATCAATGTTGTAACACTTAACTTACATTAAACTTACTTTTGTTATTAATGCAAATATATGATCCCTCATAGCTTGGCGCAATAACAACATTGTAATGTAATAACATCAAGTTGGAAGTACGTTCCGAAAATTGATATTGGAAAATTATTCTATTAAGAGTGGCAGTTGACTAACAGGGATAAAAATACATCGGTGAGTAAATAAAATTACGCATCCTGTCCACCGCGCAGTAGATACGCGGCGACCTGGATTGCTTTTTAAATTGCAGCCACGGCACCGACGATTCGATTCTTTTTTTTAATTTTAGTAATAAATTGTTGAATTTTTGACAGTTTTTATAATAACATACATTGATTAACAAAGTAAAAAAAATATTCGAAATGTATAGGTTAAAGATGATAGAGTTCATTTGTCAGCAAAATGTTTAATAGTCCCTATACCTATTTATCACTTTATATATGGTGAGGACTCTGAAATAAGTTACATAAATTATGACCAAGAGCTTCTGGCAGTACACGGTCTGCAGAGACAGGTTGTAAACAATGATTTACATTAAGATGTAGTAATCCGAACTTTGAAAGTCGTTTTTTGTTATCATACTTTTTCTCATTACGTTACCTATTATTACAGAAATCATTGTTTTTTGGGTATACCATACATTAATTGCAACAAGAGAGCTAAACATTAGCTCCGTAAAGCGTTTACATCTACCTATGACCAATCAACGTATAAATAATTCAAAATAAACGAAACGCTATTCTTTCGATTTAAAACAGCAAATAGTTTTCAATCGTTTACTGCTGGTCACAGGTTTTTCTTAATGCCTTCCGCTTTACACGTATTTTCTCCTCTCATTCAAACCACTACTGCTTGCTATCCTGTAGTAATCGGCCCATCAAGAACGAGGGCGCCCTACCCGTCTTCTCCCGCTCGAAGACTTTCTTCCACAGATTCTCTTTTACAGATGTTGAAACTTACGTCGACATCATCCTTCATCATCGTTTCAACAGGAGGATGTCCATAGCTGTATATTGGCTTCTCCACACATTTCCAGCTATTTTACAAAACTTGCAAAATAATGTTCTTTCTATAAAAGAGTCAAACGTTATTATTTGATAAATTTGCAGAAATTTAAACTTTCGAAGTAATTTATAATAATTTTGTTAAGTTAATTTACAGAGAAACTTTGTTAGCCGCCATCTAAATCAACATTTGCGATAACTCGACTAAATTATTGTCCTTCAACGAAAATTATTTCGCCGAATACTACGAATTTGCGTAAACTTTAAATTTGACTTTACTTTTTTTTAATTAATTGTTCAAATTAATTACGTAATCTATTGTAGGCTTTTGCTAAATCACCGGATTAACTAATCTGAAACTTTTCTGATTATAAATCGTATGCTAAACGTTGTGTAATTTTTTTCAAATCGTTAAACAAAAATTTTAATTTTTGCTTTTACTATTCAAAGCATTGAGACCAAAGCAACTTCAGGCAGCAGTAAGGCTGTACTAGTGTATAAATAGTTTTTATTATAATCATAAAGATAAGGTTCCAGTTAAGACGTACACTGCTATTTGCTTGACAGCTTTTATGTGCTGGAAAGCACCTTTTGACCTACATACATACATAGTTAGATTTTTGCCGAGGCTGAGACTCGTTTTTTAATTACTAGGCTCGTTAGCCTCTAAGACGCGTGCTTAAAGTGAAAGGAGCCAATAGACATTTCATTTCTTTTACAATTTTGTAAGCAAAACTTCTTGATATCCTCATTCTTTTCGGTTATTAGGCTCTGAAAAGCATTTATTAAAAAGAAACATTTGAAATAAAACTGATTCATTGATGCTACGAAATATCGTAGCTAATGTTAGCCGTAGCACTGTAGCACATTAGCTTATTATATTTGCGTTATAAATATTATAAACGTATCATGAATGTTGGAAGCATCAGTAACCCTTGTTGTGTAACTTACGTGGAATGATACAAAGTTATCACTTTCATTACATTAATTACTTAGAAGTCTCGCTTCCCTTTGAGTTACGGTGTCCGGAGGATTTGTGCTTACACTTATGTATTCAGCTAATTAGCTATAAAAACGAATGCAAATATTAACTTGGAATTAAATATATTTTCATGAATACTCCAAGAATAAAGATTTGATGTTCTTCTTACGTATAATAGTAATATTGCAGCTTTACTTCTGTTTTGTTACAAAATGAAATCAAAATAATGTACGTGTATGATATTTTGATTTACCTCAGCCAAAGTCAAAATCTATAACTTACGTTAGTTATATATAGGTTTGGCGCAAATGCACAAATAATGTGAGCGATACAAGTCGAAATAGAAAAATATTAATAGTGAATGGAGATTGCTACATTGTAATTTGGCGAGTTTTCTATTAACTTATATCGCGTTGTCTTCCATTAAACCATTTGTTTCTAGGATCGATAAGAAGTAATTTTTTGTATTAGCCATTAACATGCCAAGCTGGTCTGAACAATACGCCTGAAGAACGATATCGATCAGTCTTTAGTTACATATGTCTCACGATTCATAATATTCTCCGTTAAAATGGTGACAATAATGTGAGAATATAATCATTTGTTACAACTTCATTAGTGAAACTATTAAGTAATGTTGATGTTAAATAAGTGAACATAAATTAAACATGCCTAAAATACAAGCATTATTGGAATATCCTTTTAGTTATATTCTTACTAAACAATGCTAAAAAAAGGTACCATTGCTCTAAAGTATTAGTACAAAATAACTCAAATAATTATAACTAGTATAATAATAGATTTAATAATTATTCATTGTGAATACGATTGGCTACATAACTTATTCTAATATTTAATTTAAATGTTAGCAGCGAAGGCTGTATCGCGTTAAAACTGTATTGTGCCTTGACCGAATGGTGGTTATTTCTTATTTATAGTCAGGCGATGACGCGGCATGGTGGCGTCGAGAAAATAACCAAAGGCCTTTTAACTTTATTGATTTTAATTAAATCGTGGGTTAAAAAGTTACTGGAACACGCAATTTAAAAAAAAAATATATATATTTTTATATGGACAGTGAAAATTAAGCTGATGAATAATCTAAATATGGTACTTAATAATACCTTGTTAACGTAAAATCACTGTGCATTACTTACAAATAATTGTTCGTGCATCAAATTTATTAATTATGCGTAAAATAAGTAATATACTTATAATAGGAGTTATTAATTTTTCCCAAGAGAAGATATATGAACGATATCTTTGCCTACGGAATTGTAACTGCGTCATTAATACATAATATATATTAAAAGAAATTTAGATGTATTGTTTCACAGTAGGTTCTGAACTTCGTTATGAAGATTAAAAACAAAAGACGGCCAAATTTGTATCGCGGAATTGATTTTAAATATTCTGGTCTCTAAAATACATGGTGACAAATCGTACTGTCAAAAACGATAACTCTGTATTATTCAAAATCTATGTAATATTGGAGCGAACAATATGATCGCCCGTTAGTTTAATCAACTTTGATTTAATTTAATGTGTAAAGCGAAGAGAAAGTTCTTAACTAAGTTATCTCGCAATCTCTGTCAAAATAGTTCATGAAACTTTTGAAGGTTCGCCTAAAACGCTTCAAAAGAAATTCTTAATGCCACAACTTAAAGGCCGTGTCATTTGTCTGAGACAGCAGACAATAGAGATCTTTTGATAAAATTTTATAAACTCTTAAGTGTTTTCCTAAACTTTATGAATTGTTGCTAAAAGAATCTTATGTTTGATAAATTGTGATTTGAATTTATTGTTGCCGAGGTATATTGACACAGATAATAGATATACTAAAGCAAATGCCTGGTTCCCTTCTATAATATTAATTAAAATGGATACTCTTGCAGTCAGTTAGAGAGAGTCTGTAAGGTAATAGTACCAAGGCCGCTAATTTCTTGATATTTCTTGACTATTCGTTCATAACTAACTTAAACGTTAGCAGATACGGGCCTGCATTGGATATGTATGGTGTTTAGACACAGCAGTTTCTGCCCGAGGTCAACATTACATTAGTTAGATGTATCTCCTATCAACAGTAGACTTATTAGGTTCATTGTTGTATGAAAAATAAAAACAACTTCCAGTAGTCTGTACTGTCCAGTCGAACTAGAAATATTAAATATCAATTTTTCGTGACAATATAGAAACTGATCAGAATTTAATCGGAGTGCTCACATACCAGGCAGCTCCGGCAATTCGTGATTTGAATATAATCACCACTGCTTTATTTTTAGTATATAGTGTATCTAGACCTCAAATTATTGATATTCATACATATTAAATAATGCTTTTGTTAAAAAATCAAACAGCCGCTTCTTAGGTATAAATTTACATAACAATGTCATCCATTTAAAAATCACGCAAATTATTAAAACAATATATGCTATGGTTCGATGATATACCTCCCCTAATATCATAAAGTTATTTTTGTATTGTTTGTTAATTCTTTTCTGTTTTTGTTTCTACGTCATTATCATTGGCAGGACGTTCACTGCTGAACATAGGTCTCTCTCATAGATTTCCAAAAAGACCAGTAGCAAGCGGCCTGCATCTAGCATCTTTCGACTATCTTAACAAGGTTTTCTGTCCACGCTCTGGGTGTTGGTTCGTATTTGTCCTGCGCGCTTTGTAGCCTGCTCACCGCTGCTTTATCTTGTCGATACGCTGACTAAGCTGGCAAGTATTTTCGACTGGTAAATAACATCTTAAGGCGAATATGAAATTAGAATACCAGTTACTAGAAAAATTAAAAAAACAGTTTGTTGAAATAAGTAATAATAATTTTATAAGCGTTACATAAATTCACGATTTATCGCTTGAAGCAATTAGTCTTATGCTATAGGGCATAGGTGCATGCCTTGACCGGAAGTGACCTATTACACATTTATAGTCAGGCGACGGTGCAGGTTTGCAATGGCGTAAAAATAACCGGAGACCTTTACAACTTATTGATTCACGGTTGAACGTGTACTGCATCGTATGTAAATGTAAATAATGAAGGAAAGACATGTAAAACGTTTGAATTTATTTCTGAAATTAACTCGTCAGTCCTTTCATGTAACACTTATCTAAAATTAACTAAAGGTTGTACAGAGGTAAAGCTGACCGACTTAGTAGATAGACATTAGATTTATTCATCATCATGTAAGCCTGTAGATGTCCAAAGCAAGGCGTAGATCATCACGATGACCGGTCTTGTGCTGCCCTAATCCAGCGACTTTCAGCAACCCTAAGTCGTCTGTCTACCTAATAAAAATCTTACTTCAATTGACAAGATAGGAGCTTTCATCCCTTTATAATTAATCAAATAATATAGGACGGTTAGAGAAAAATATTAATATTTGAATTATTTTAAGAGAAAGATCAAAACAAAAACTTGGTAAAGTTAATAAGAAAAGAAAAAATCATATAAAAGTAGCAAACGACTCGTCCAATCTATTATGTAGCTTACGTTTTAACACAGGTTCTTTTGTTTCGGGCGGCTTCGTTACAATTTTTACGATGCATCACACAGCAAATAGATTTTGCCGGAACTTTTTTACACCCGTTTGAATATTTGAACAAATAGATGACGATTCGGCTTTTTTATCGTCCACATTCGCTGCAGATACAAAACGACAGCCGTCCAAGTCTAGGAAGTAGTAGAGGACTTTGGGCTGTAAATATTTATTAACTCATACGAAAACAATATGATTGGCTTCAAATATAAAATGACTTTCCGCTTTGATTCTAGTAACTAATTTGATTCTTTCTTAAATGTATTGTTTTTCAAACCCGAAATTTATATAGCAGTAGTATTTTCGTTTCTTTTCGGGCTTTTGTAAATTTCTCTGTGTAATACTCCTGGAACTTTCGAGCTAGAACATTTTTTAGTGCTGGTCACTATGCCCATAAGACGTCTTGTTTTAAATCATTCTTGCAAATTCAAATTCGAACGCTGATTTTAAATCTGACGCCGTTAGTAATGTGACCGCTTTCATTGCATTTGGGTTGTTTTGAGGAGTGAATATTTTCTCGGACGGTAACTTAATCTTGCTTGCATCTTGTATAACGGTGTGTATCTCATCTTTAGGAAGGTATAGATACGTGCTTGGGTGGTAATTCATCTTCACCCGCTAAACGTATAAACTCCTGTACATTCCATCTAAACTTTCGGCATTTTTGGCTGTCCTATTTACTTTTATACTGCTTAGTCTTTTGATACAAGGTAATGCTAAAAATTTCAATCTTTATTTATCGATCGCAGCACATTACAACATACGTTTTTTATTTGATCATACCTTTTTTCCTTAATTTAGTAAAATAATTCCTAAGTTTTTTTAATTTTTTTTTGTCTTATGCTTATACTTATTAGTTATTATACATAAAACTTTAAATATTTTAATTAGGGACTACATAGATAGCGGGGATTACATAAAATATCGTCGTAAGGTTGAGATTGTGACATCCTTAAGAATTAATTATTACAAAAAAATGTTAATGAGGAAAGTCTATAATTGTATGCCTTTTGATAAAAACAAAAACAATAAAGTCCGAATTTTAGCCAAAAAGTTAGATAGCGTATTACGAATTCAATTTATTCGGTGCCCGGTCGAAACGGGAGTGCAGGTTTTTGACTTGTTAAACATTTTAATTTGCTTCCAAACTCTGAATAAATGGATTGAATTGGCATTAACACGTTATTCCGGACTTTGTACAAAACAACCTAGAAGAGTTCATACAAATAACGTTATTATGATGTTTTATAGATATCGTTAAAGAATAAGACAACGTGTTGATTGATGTTAGGATAAATTATTGTCTGCTGTAATCAGGTGGTGTGAAGGTGGTGTGTAGGTGGTTAAATTATTGTTCATTGTAATATTTTCATTTAATCCAAGAAGTTAACTGAAACTTATCTATTTTTTTTTCTATTTAAAGTAGAAAAAATACTTTTTTGAGCCGGAAAATATATTTCACGGCTAATATTCTACTATTATAGCATAGTTATTTTTGTAATAGTTTGTAAACTGTAACTTCGTTATATACACGTTTTTTTTTCTCATAATGACAAAACATTCGTAGTCAAAAAAAAGTAAATCGCTTTTGAATTATTAATAATAATCAATATTACTGTAACATTCCCACTTCTTCAGATCATTGGGTGGCGGCTGCAGGGTCTTGATTGAAAATCAGTGTTTCGCTCACTGGGTGATTCTAATTACTGAAGAAGAGTGAGAATAAGGCCAATATGATAATATTTTTTATATTAACGGCGAGGTTACACAATATATCACCATATAGATATACAGAAGGAAGCAGCGGTGGCTTCCAAGGGTGGCAGGAATTAGGGCTTACAATACCGAACTAAAATCTGAATATCGATGTTTGATATTTTAAATTTGAACTATCCGATACCGGTATTTAAGCCGATATTCTTAATAAAAAAATTACAATTTATATTTTTACTTATTACTAGTTACATAATTTTAAATTATCAAGCTTTTAAAAGTTGGTTACGGTCAAAGTATGGGATGCAAATTCGACGATTGCACGGTTTTGTAATTTCCTTAAAAGTTTTATTAAACGTTTGCTTAATTCTATGTATTCATTATGTATTAACAAATTTTAAGTAATGAAAACTTAATAAATACATTTACAATTAAGTCTAAAAGAAAGTAAAACTTCTCTGAAAGCCGGTTCTGTCAAAATAGTTCCTTTAACTAATAAAGCTAAGACAAGGTTAACTTATGTAAAATTATTACCAACTTAATACTACTACAATAATTGCTGTTCGTGACAGTCTTTGGGTTTGTAGGCTCTAGTTATAATTTTAGAAATGTTTAAGTTTTAGACAGAATTATGAATAGTTGGAGCAGTCTAAAATTGTTTGTCATAAATCGTACGAATTTTGCTCACATTTTGTACAAACTGATAGAAACAACTTTTAAGCATTTTAAAAACGTTTTAAAAGTAAAGATAAACTATCGGTTATAAGTAACTAACAACTCATAATTTAAAAATTAACACGACGAAAAGTCACACGGCAGATATAAATTAATCCCAGGCACAAAATCTAAAATAAAAATCTCCATCCCTTAAAACGGTCTGAGCTTTTTTACACTTACACGTAAAATATGTAAATAAAACTTAAACATTACGGTTTCTTTGCGATTAATATTCAAAAACATAATCTCTCATCACTCTGGAAATAGTTTACCAATTCAGGTTGCTCTCTTGAGGTTTTGGTTTTGGTTTCCTATCCATCTGAAGAAGGACTCTCAAGACCAATTAGTTTCATTCACATTTCACTTGAAGACTTTCATTCTCCATATGCTGAGGCTCACATTATATTTGTAACTGGTACACCCATTTCAGTCCACAGATTTCAAGAGCAATGTTTTGATATTTCTTAAAATAAATCCAAGTCTTTTTGTCTCGTCTGGGCCTCTTTATTGCATGCAGTATTATTTTTCGCCGATAGACTTTGGTCAAAGTACGTAATTCTGTTTTGTAGGTCACAACAAAAAGGAAGAGCACTGATTAAAGTCTTTTGTCTTCAAGCATTAAGTATTTCCGAGATGAAGATGTTTTCGATGAGGGAGTTTTATAAATGTTGCTAAGCTAAGTCGAATACGTCCGTCTATCGATCTCTTGGGAAACGCTACTCCGACTAGGCTTTACGACTATCTCGAGGTCATAGTATTTTTCCGAACCACAACCGAATTCGGATGGTGAAATTATTTTACATGAAATTAATGTTGTTCAAGTATATTTCTTTTTTGTTCCACAAAACTGCATTGACATGGTTAAGAATTCAACTAATATCGCAAATAAAATAAATTTTAATCTTTCATACATATTTTCTGATAATTACAATATAAAAATAAACAGCATTTCTATGTTTATTATAAATATTTTTTTATTCTTCTCAGGTTTGCACTCTTGTGGGAGTGGTAACGGTTATGCCCCGATCGGTTCTTGTGCCCCCGCTGCTCTCGCTATGCGTTGCCTTATAGCTCTCTAGTTGGCGGGGTGACAGTATTCATTTATTGACTTTTAAGTGACACCTTACACTTTCCCTGGCACCGCTAAACATTCTATTGAGTCCTTATTATAGGGGACATGTTCAAAGAACTTGATAATTCGTATTTGCATAGTCGACGACAACCTTAATTCTCAGTTCTTTGAAGATCGAATCTTTGTTTCCAGCACCACATTACAATGGCGTCAATCTTCCGACGATTCAGAATCCTCCGCATCCAAGTCTCAATTCCGTATATAAGGATTGAAATGACCAGGCTTTCCACGACTCGAGCCTTTTTGCTTAATTCTTTGTATATACTATATCCAGTCATTAACGAAACATAACATGTGTATATTACATTAATATAGGTATGTTACATTAATTTACTTTTCTATTAGAATGCGACAAGCCAACAACTTCTGGCAGTAGAAAGTCTGTTAACGAGCAAGTAAACAATAATTAATTTGAATACTTAATAAAATAATTTCGAAAACGTATCTTTTTTATATTAGCATTACGTTATGTATTATTTCTGTAACCTTTGGTATTTTGATGGAATGTACAACTCCTTTAATGACTGCAAATGAGCTATAAATTGGCCATTTTAAAACTTTTACTCCTGTAAATAATCCTCCGTATAATAATTATAACATAAAAATAACTTGTGATACTTACTACAGGTACAACCACATAAACACCAGTGGGTAAAACATGTTTAAAGCAAAAAAAAAACATTTTAGCTACTAAACTGTTGTCATATGTGTGCCACGTAAGAAAGGAGGAATCTGCTTTAACGTATTCATAACACGATTTCACTATAAAAACATAGCGGATAACAAATAACGACAATTCATACAGTAAGCGCGCGACACAGTTCGTAATTTGTCTTCAATTCCTTCACAACCCTTCAAGTTTAGACGCAGTTTGTCCTACTTCCATCATACAAACTACATACAGCGACATCTGTTATTACGAACAAGTATAACAAATATTTTCCCCGTATACATTACAGTTACTTTCGTAACCTTGACTAATTGTTACCTATTTGACGAAATATTATGAGGAATTTTATAATACTAACTTTTATTACGTAATAAAGTTTACCTGATAAGTTTTTGCAATGATTGTCACTCCAATTTGTTATATATTTATTAAAGTTTGTTAAAAGAAATTGTTTCTAAAATTACATATTTTATACGTAATTTTGTTAATATAACAACGTTCTTTAAAGTATGACTTCAAACGGTGTCACAATTTTTATTACAAGGAATTAGGAAAATAAATACCGAACGTATAGGGAGAAATTAGAGAAGTAAAACTTGCGTTAGGGTACTGAAATTTAAAGTATATACATCCTATACAAAGACGGACCATATGCTACCTCAAATAGTTCTAAAATTAAAATTACCTTGTTAGTGCATTCAGGTGAAGAATCTCGTCCAAATAATCAAGCTTGACTTTAAGTTCTTAAAACTAGAAGATCCACTAGCCAGCGTAGATACATATATTGTAATATAAATAATGTATAAACTTACCTTGACTGGACTTCTAAACCGGACGAATAGCATATTGTTAATACTGTCAAGCTTTAACATGCTGGAAGGAATAACGAACATTCTCTAAAATGTGTTTTAAATACACTTTTACCTCCAAAACCATTTTATGTAACTAAATATCAAATACGTAATGTCGATATAATCTTTTGAAGTGAATATTCGAATTTCATATTCATGATGTGATATGTTCGTGGAATTGAACCATCAATAGCTATGTCAATGATGGCGTATTTTTCATTTCAATATACTGCACTTTACATGTTAAAGGTTTTTATTTTATTAGAAACACAGTTATAGATACATTATTTTTTTAACTTTAAGTTTTAGTGTTAATTTTTGCTTAATTTTTTTTACATTAATTGTATTAATCAACATTAAAAGGATAAAAATCGAAGCAATTCCAAAAACTTTTTTAAACTTGCATAATTTTCTTAATTAAAACTATGTTGTACTATGTTTAATTGGGTTCATTTCAGTTTTTATATTTGCCGTTAAAGTAAACAATAAAAAACAAGTTTTTTAATTAGTTAAAATTAAAGTAACATATATTTTATTATATTTGTATATTAATATGTATGTATATTTAAGAAAAGTCACTTTATCAAAACGGTGAAAGAAAACATGTCAAGGAAATCATTGAACAATCAGTTTCGACTTTAAATAGGAATACGCCTTTTACTTAAGTCACTACAAGCATACGCGCGATAAAAACACCATGTCCCTATTTTACAAATCTATTGTACACAAGAAACTAATTTAATAATTAACATTTTCATAGTCATTGAGTTTTGGTCAATATTAGTTTTATTTTTATAAATATGATCATACTTTTATACTCTGTGTCGAGGTGGATGTCGAATCGAAGCAAAAAAAGCTAGTTTTATATAAGAATATATTGTGACTGGAAATATGATATCTATCCCGTCGACTATAATTAGTCCTCGCGGCAATTTATCACGCGCAAAGACAGCGATGGCACGACACTATCCCGTCTGTTGGATCATATTACTTCGTACAAAATATCCTAGTGTTATGTTTTAATATTTTAAGATATTTTATTTGTCTACTATGTTCACGTGACAAACCATCGTTTGGTGAATAAAACAGCGATCACCGAATTGTATAAAATATGATGACAGTATATTGTCTTTTTAATGTTATCGCAGGTGAGTATAGCCGCAAATGAACCAAGGTCACTGATGCAGCTCGAAGAATTGCTCATTTGAAGTTTAGATGGGCGGGGTACGGCGCTCATGTAACTGACGGCTGTTCGTGCTGAAATGTTTTCGAATTGGGACGACGAGCCTGGAGAGCGACGTTCATAGCTCTTCTGTGAAAGCTGACTATATAATTAACGTCGCCAGAAGTCTTTGGATCTGGGCAGTGTAAGACCGGTTATCATATTGGTCCTTCAGAGAAAGCTATGTCTTGCAGTCAACGTCCATTACCTGATATGGTGATGATACTCAACAATTTCAAATATTACTACATGGTCATTCGTTCCCCTTTTTTGATATAATTACCTATCTTGTACATTTTCTCCTATGGATTGATTGGTTAGTAAGAGTATTAAATATAATAAGTTGCTTAAACAATAAAATGTTATGCTATAGAACCTTCCTTTAAATATATTAATTAAATTTTATATTGCTTTTAAATAAAGATTATGACATTTATTATATTAGCCGACAGTGGGTGTACGCGTGGCTATATCACGCATATATATCGATTACGAGTACACGGCGACGTCGTGCGATGGACCAGCAAATATTTGTAGCGGATAATGTTACACGATACCTTGACCTTTTCCCGGGTCATCGAAGAATGTAATTCGCCGGCGAACCTTTTCATCGCGGTATCGGTATAAAGAGCAGCTTATAGACGTCTAGACGGTATAATTTATGCTAATGTAACAGGGTCACAACTAAGGGATGATTCTCGCAAATCCATTAAAAGCGCAAACTGAAAGCCTGATTCAGCAAGACTCTGTCCACTTATCAAGTTTGCTGAAACCTTTACATTATACTTGCAAATACGAACATTTGATTTTAAATTCAATCCTTGCCCGAAAAATATCTTTTCATCTCCCGTCGTAATCCCTTATACACATTAAACTAATGCTTATTAAATTTCTGAAACCCTTAAGTGTCAAGCCTTTTGCAATGACACACACAAAGAACCTTCCTTTGATCTACTAGCCAATGCTTGGATCTCATGACTGCCACTTATTTCGCATTAAAGTAATGTTAGCAAAGTTGTATCTATTTATTATACACTGAACATTTTCACTTACAATTACAATTTGATTTAATTTATAACATTTACTTTTTCGCAAGAAATTAGGTTATATCTTATTATCTTATTTTAGTAGAAGTAATACATATTCAAAGGAAGTCATCTTTTGTGTATAAAAAGAAATAGGTATACGGTTTTATTATTCATAATCAAGTCGTGATTAGAGGAAATTAAAAATTGTATGAAGCCCTATAAAAGCTCCATTTGACGGTTGTAACTGAAATGGAACAATATATTGTACTAGAGAAGTATATTTATTTTGTCTGAGGTCATATGTTACAATCCAAATAGAGAACTTACTTTATATCACTTTTCTTCAATGATAATTAACGATATTTATTTTATTAAAAAAAGTAATATGTTATAATCAATCAATTCTCACTGCCAGAAATCCTTTTCTAACTTTACAACGTAGTAATATGAATGTAAATAAGTCGGTCGGATCGTCGACTAAGTGATCGAATAATCGCGTTAGAAGTTTTTGGAAGCCGGCAATACTTTGTTTATTAGATAAGATCCATAAACTTTTAAGACGTAACTAGAGACATGAGAATTCCCACTAAAACTAGATAATGTATTGTAAATAAATTTATTCAGTTGATAAATATTCGAACTTCTTTAAATTACATAAGCAATTAATAAACTTATGCTTAATTTGTTATCTCAATAATCGAATAGTTTAAATATTGATAGATTTGTATTTCTCTGGATAGCAGTTCACACGGCGTTCAGTTACAAGCGCAATCGATACGAATAATCGATTCCCTAATATAAATTATTCACATACAAAATAGTGGATCAATGTAAAATGCTAAAACTTCTCTCCAATATAGCAAGGTGATTATTACGAGCGTATTTGCAAAACATAATAGCAATAGTTACCACTGATTTTACAACACACCGTATCGCGCTGTTTTATATTCATAACAATGCAAAGAGAAAACGTCTGAAGAATATTTTAATGGAAAAGCAACCTGCTCATTACACTAAGATAACAGTTCATTAAGTCGGTACATCCGAGTGTTAGGAACTTTTAAAGCGATCCGCATAATACAACAAGCGACCTTGCTTTAATAAATTACAATTATTGACCTAGAAAACTTTATTCCAGATATAAGTAGTAGTAGTGTAGTGCTAGCACTATGGATCGATTAGTGTGTTTAATGAATATACAGGTTAATTGATATTGTGTTACAATCAGAATAATAATATTTCCGACAATCTTACCGAGGATAGAAGGTATCGTGAAATGAAATTGCAAGAAAACCAATGCACTACCTAGCCGTTTTCAATACAATATACTACAACATACCAAAAGCACTGCACACAATAATGAACCTATTCGATAATAATCATCATGATTATCATCATCCCCCACTACAAGGCATAGGCCTCCCCCATAAATTGCCTCTATCACCGATCTTGCGCTGGTCGTATCCATCAACCTTCCACAACTTTATGTCATTAGTTCACTTAGTCCACGTCGTGTCTACTGACTAGTGGTCGCTACTTGACAACCTTTCACCGCCAACGTAATCAATAATAATTCACAGATACAATTGGAAACTGCGCAATGCTAATAAAAACAAATAAAAATTTATCTTATCTTTTCTTGTAATTAAAACAAATGTAACCCTTTAAGTTTTGCTAGAAAAGACGCATCACCAATGAATGTGTATATATGTCATATCGCGTTTATCTCATACTGTGCGTTATAAGTTATACGAGTGTTATATAAATTACTGTCTTTATTTACGTACGTTTTTCCATCACACCGTTACATAAAATCCATTACATATCAGTGAAACGAAAAATTGCTTTACCTAGAACAACATCAATCATTTAGGCAACCTAATTCACTTCGATGAAGTTGCAATATACAAACTTTTAATCATGTTGAACCAGGTCAGAGGTTCTGTCTTACCGAACCTTGCCTACTCGATCAACAAATGAAAATTTTAAAATGGATGATCTTAAGGCAAGGTATATACTTAATC
This sequence comes from Battus philenor, assembly GCF_028537555.1. Taxonomy (NCBI): domain Eukaryota; kingdom Metazoa; phylum Arthropoda; class Insecta; order Lepidoptera; family Papilionidae; genus Battus; species Battus philenor. The sequence goes on along the minus strand of NW_027181689.1, from coordinate 6,658,413 downwards.
TAAGTTTTTTTTTACAAGATCAACATTTTCTGACTACGTTTTATTTCAAAAAGTGTTTTTGTATTATCTGTAGTGTTACCGAAAGCGCTGTACCGCGCCATAGAAAAGCATAATGAGGTGGGGACCGAAGAAATATCATGAGTCGTAATTGTTTATAGCGGACTAACGGAATGAAGCGGCTGATACTTGACCCGTCTCACAGCGCGCATACCGAAGGCGGTGGTACAGCAGTTTCGGTACTACTATAAAACATTATTTCGACATAGTTTACATGTAATTATTAAATAAAATTCCAACTCATTCTTCGTTACTCATATTTTTAATTTAAACATTACTAAATAAATTTTCTTCAAAATCCATCTAATTAAAAAATAAATATGTTAATGACTCTCTCTCCATTTCTTTCGAAACTTTTTCAAATGTTTTAAGTATATTGGGGGCGAGTTACATTTGCAAGTTATATCGTCTAGACGGTTCAACATTCGGTGTGTTGCAGGGAACTCTTAATGGTAAATAATAAATTCTGTAAAATGGCACAGGTTATATTTTATTCAACAAATAATTTCTTAAGCTTTATTATTTGGTTAAATTTATATCTCTTTCTTTTAATTAAATGGTCATTCTATTAAAGGATGTTATAATTTGAAAGATGCACAGTGCTTTTAAGCTCAAAAATATCTAAATATTCAATAACGGCATAGTTTCGAAGTTCGTTTATTGTGAATCATTTCACACTTGTCCTGCTGCCCTTGATTACTTAACCCAATATTGCAGAACCCATTTATATTCATAAACGTGTACCGAACTAGAGCGATAGCCACTGGGGAATTGTTGCATAACCAACGTCGTTCCTTAACACTAAATTAATATAAATGTTTTAATAGAGTTTAGAGTTGATTATATTTTTATGGGAAACCATATAGCCTTTATGTTTATACTTGATATATAGGTAAATAAAAAAAAATTATTAATTTTGTAATTAAACTTCTATTAAGTTTTTGTAAAAGTTGATTATAATAATTATAATGTTAATTGTGATTGGAAAGATAATTACAAGACTGATTAAGTAGCTGTAATTATTCCTTCTTAATTTTTTTTGTTTGTTATGCATTTTGTCGTTAACAATAAACATTTAAATATTAGTGTTATTGACTAAAATAGCAGTATATACTTAGGCTTGAAATTAATACTGTTACAATTACAAACAACACAGAGAAGCTACACATTGCGTAGGATAGCCGAATGTAATAATTTTATAAAAGGTAGTTTTATTTATCTTAAAGCAATACTACTTGTCCTCATCACTCTTTTGTGACAACTTCCAGAAAAAGGATTGAGTGTGGTGGGGTTAAAACAGCGTTTTGATTATTGAGTCGGGAGCTCGGTCACTCGTTCGATAACCATCGAAGTGATAAGTTGTCTAGTGGAAGCTATACTAGTTGGCCTATAAGACTATTAAAAGTGGAATAAAAGTATTTAATGTGCTGTGAATTGGAGTTCTTCTGATATATGTTAGACAAAGAAAAAGTAGCACAACAAGTTATTTTAGTAATCCGGCAACGTTGTTTTTTATTGATTGATATAAAAATAAGACATAAGACATATTATAATGTAATGACTTTTTATATATAAATGAGCTTATATCTTTTTGTGTCATTGCTTTTATATTTAATGACATTTCCATTTACATTATCTGTTAATTTCGACATGTATTTTTGTCATAAATTTCAAAGCAATATTTATTTTATTTATTACAACAGAAAATGTAAATGAAAATGTTATAAAATATAAAAGCAATAACACAAAAATATATAACCTCATTTTCTTTTAAAATATGAACAGAAATTACGAGGAAAATATAATTTGTTTATCGAGATTGTTCTCACAACAAAGCTGTGAAGAGTCTTTTATATTCATAAGAACGTTTGCGACAAAGGGACACTTAAGCATATTTAAATGCAATAACAATATTCTTGTCACTTTAAAAAGTGTCTTATTATTATGATACGTATTATGAAAAATGTTGAATATTAATAAATATCTACAAAGTATTATTTGATTCTTTAATTTTTTTGACTATAGTGCAATAACCTTTTTCTTTTCTATTTAAAAATTTTAAAATCTCAGTTAAAATTAGCGTTTGTGTTACAAAAATATTTGATCAGTTCAGTCTACAAAGCATAAAATAAAACAACACGCCATACTAATAACAAAGATATTCGGTGAAAAACAAACAGAGAAATAAATATTAAAAAATATTAACTTCCGTGGATTCGTTGATAAATGCTTTTGAAAAGTGATGCAGTAGCCACTAATGATCCTTTATTACCTACCGTCTCTTCCCCACTTCTAGTTTATTAACAAGATTTTTTGATCTTAATAAATAAACGTTTAACTATAATCACATTTATTATTAAGATGGATTCAGCCTTAGTGTGTAAAACTCATTTGTTTCGTAGCATATTTAATCTCCTCTTAAAAACCTTTCGAATATTTAAAGGGAAACAATGACACAGGCATACTTTTCCACACCCTGCTTTTATAACGGCGAAACAAAACGTTTCGTTCGCATGCGAAGAATGTCCCCTCAAAAATAGATAGATGTCGGCAAAATAAGTGATTTTTATTAACTAAAATGGTCTACGTGAACATCATGAAATAAGCATTTTCATAAAAAATTGACTAAAAACAATACTAAAAGCTGTTTATTACACAAAACATGAACGGTATTTGAACAGATTTACATAATAAACGATATTAAAAAACCGAGAAACAGTTTATGTAACGACGTCCGACGTATATTAAAACTGCAGAAAAGAAAAGTTCGTTTTCTTATTTTTGAAATGTCTTTGAATTCACAAACAGAAATAAACTTGCAAAATATGATTTGCGTATCGAGATTGTTTTCAAACAAAGCGACGGAAAATGTTTTATATTCATAAGAATAAGAATGAAAAAGCCTGGTACAAGTATATTTAAGCACAGCGTCTGTGTATTTTTATGGAAAAAATAATTAGGTTACAAATGGAACATATTGCTTGATTTGTTAATAATAACTTCCGGATTTAATTCTGAATTTTACAAACACCTACACAGACGTATTCGTTTGTGTAAACATAGTTTTGATTTAAGACCAAAAGTTATAATTTACATAATATATTTACTATAAGTAAGAGTGTAGAAAGTTTGAATTAATTCCAGGGGTTTAATTTACATACATCATTATACCTTTAGATGCGTATATAGAATCAGAATTAAGTTCAGCGTCACTTTTGTTACCTTATTACTTTTTCTATAAAAATCTATCACGCTTTAATGAAATAGTTATATTATTTAGTTGGGGTAGAGGGGTGTTATTTTGTCGTTCATCGTTATGATATGATGCCCGCTATCGCAACGACATTAATTAGTGTCGGAGGCAATTTGTCACACTCTATGACAGTGGTGACGCGTTACTATTGCACATGTAGAATTATTTCACTGAAAAGCTCGTAAACTTTATTTCAATTTTCCGCACCGCGAGTTTATCCACTAAACCGTTCATGTAGTTTATTTTGTTGTTAAAATGGTAAACGATTGCGCATCTTCTATCCTAATTAATTTATGATATTTAATGAATACAATGACAGCGTTCGTACGTTGACTGTTGGGACCACAAAGTCACGAGGTGCGATCACGAGCATATAGACGCGGAGTGGGTAGGCCTCCCACTATTTGGATTAACGAAATAGTTGTTAAGTCGCGGGAAGTCTCTAGACGCGGGCAGCGCCAGACCGGTTATCGTACCTATCTTTTGCGGAACCCTATGACTGCACCAGGCGTCTGTAGGCTTATATAATGTCGATGAATGATCGTATATACACATATATATTATACGTGCAGTATTCATTTTATCGTATAAAATTACTTTGTTTACGTTGTTCATAAAATGATTTTAAAAATCTTTATGTCATGAAAACAAATACTTGTCACCAAAAATATAAGATTACTGTTTACGGACAGATAATAAGAAATCGATAACAACGTAAACGAAAAATCAAACAGAGGACTCATTTCGTTAACTTCGTTCATAAAACATTCATAGTTCTATTTGATATGATAGAAACTATTCGCAACAATAAAATTGGTAAAACAAAAAGGCCGCCTGCCAAAGAGACTAACCAACAGCGCTCTGTAATATATTTAGATCGTTTCATTGGACATTTATTTGAAAAGTATGAACGTTAGCAATTTTTGTTGCCGAGTTTTTTGTCGAGTGCCAATTATTATTTTAAAAAAAACTATTTTCAAATATTAACTACTAAAGTTTAAAGGTATGTTATAATTATAAACTTTACTTAACTAACTTTATTAGAAGATTTATACCATGGTTTTAAGTTTTGTCCCAGCAGTGGGACCAAAATAAATTTAATAAAAACAATTCAAGTAATCCTTCCTTTATTAGAACAAGTGCATGTCGCGACGAGCAATATTTAGATTTAATCCTACTTTTGATAATAAAAATTTAGAACAGTAACGTAGTAACTGAAATTTCTGATTTAATATGACAAGCTTAAGTTTTGAAATAACCAGTGTTGAAGTGATGTATGTACTGGATGGTTTATGGTAAAAAAGTCGCTTACAATTTTGCAGATTTCATGGATCCACTTAACTCCTGTTATCGATAGCAACAGCACATGCTCAATATTTGCTGTTCCACATCATCTTGCTATTTTATGCTTGGTTTTTGATGACATATTGTTTTAACAGCTTCGTCAAAATTAATCTTTGCAAGCAGATATAACTGTTTTTTTGTGATTTTTATTCTACACACCGTTGTCTGAGGCTGAAAGACACGCTGTTTCAGGCATTAGGTTGTTAAGTTGATGTAACTGTTCAGTTTATTCTATAGTGTGTAAGGCTGTTATTGGCAAGTGAGATCTATTCGGTTGTCAGTGGTGATGCCGACCCTTTTTCCGACTGCCCTCACTATAAGTGGGAGTTGAAGACAGTAACAACCCAGAGTCAACCTGTAATAACTAAGCCTTTAGTGTTGTTGCACTATAGACGAAGAGTACGATGAAATGCAGCGGAATACTGCTGGTGTTATTTGCTGTATGGACAGTGGGAATCTAAGGAAAGGATTAGTTGGCGCGTTTCGTAGATGCCCCTTTCTGCGGGAATCCGTGCGGTTGCCTACCTCCACCATCAGGGTTGCGATACTAATAAAGATCAGGACATCAGCCCACTACGCCTCTTATTTTAAACATAGGTTTTTTTTTATGGACCCCTGTTGGACCCTAGATTGCGAACTGGTATTAGAAAACAAATTTAGTGCGGAGAAAAAAGGTTGACCGGAGGAGAAAATAAAACCTGCTAAGGACAAGGTTGACTTTATTCCTAACAGTGTGAATAAAGTTTTGAAAGGCATGCCGAGTTTTGACATCTATTCGCAATGTTATGTACAATTCAACCAAGCGAGTGGATGCAGATTAAAGTTCCCTGGAGTGGAGGTACGGTACTCTACCTGTTTTAAAGAGTGCTGTGTCGTCTGCGAAAAGTCACAGATTGACCTTGGGATTTTCGAGTACCACTGGTATAAAGTGAGAAGTGCAGAAGTGAAAGGCGGAGGCCTGAAGGACTCTCGTGATGACCGCGTCTGACCGTAGTGGTTTGACAAATAAACTCCTATGATGTAGTCGTACCTATCTATAACCCTTTGAGAGTACAGCTTAAAAATTAAGCTATCATGCTGGACGTTCTCGAATATCCTTGCGTTGTAAAATAGCAGAGCGCACGTTATTCTAATTTTGAGGCATGCTTTTGCCAACAAAAAGGTAACATGGGTATTTATGGCAGTAGTAAGAGAGAACATAATTGTGAAGTCCTACGTCCAGCGTGCATAACATACGTCTGCGCTCCCTACGGTATAGTGGTTGTGATATAAACCGTGTCCAATAAACTTGTCACTTTAGGGTAATCTCCGAAACCCTTGTGCAAGCGCTACGCAAATGGCAAACACTTACGTTAGATTTATTTTTAGATAATTTTGTTTTGTTAGCATGGATTCGAATTACATCTTCACAAACTTCATACTCACATTTACCTAATTTATAACACTGTTAATCTTATAACGTCTTTGTTTTAATAGTTCAAAAGCTTGAATTATTTTAGTTTAAAAATTTTACTCCAAATCATAAACGTCAATCGTTGCTTACCTTTGATGGACAGTACGGGTTGTACCCAATTGGCTACAAAATATAATTGTATTTTATATGTATACAGTCAAAAATTAAAGTATTTTTTATTTAAATAAAGTAATGAAAGCTTTATATAACAATTTGTAAATCATATAAATTAAAATAAATCGCCTAATGTATTTTACGCCAATGGCAAACTCATGAATGGCTCAACCGACACGGCTATTCTTTTTTTGTTCATTCACGACTAAAGTTCTCGTGGAGTAAAAATGGAAAAAATCACGAGGAAATTATTAAAACCATACTTTTCTTTTTCCATATAAATCACAGAGTAAATTTACACAACTGTTACTGTCAATCGTTTTATCATCCAAAACTAGAGAGGAGCAGTAGGATGTAAACAAACATAAATATCAACACTAGGTATTATAGTGAAAATATTATCACACTTTCACAAAATTTTTGCAATATACGAAATAGAAAACTTTATTCTATTTTTAAAAATTATGAAACATTCAATCAATAAATTGATTTTCTTACTGGACTGTGCCAGGCCGTTAACTTTTTTAATATGAACTTTAACGAGGCACTCAGTATTGTAGCTGCCACTTAAACCTTCATATTTGGCATTTATTGGCCGATTCCAACTGGAGTTTCCCGACCGACGACGCCAAAATAATCGTTTGTTAACAGACGGCTAAACTTACGGGCAGCGCGGTTGTGGGAACTTCCATGATATTAATCCTGCAGGTGTATAAATATCAATGTAACTTTGACAGTAAAAGCATTACGTGTCGAAGTGTAAGGTGTAACGTTGCATGTTATTATTCCATATGCATAAATAATTATATAAACAAATATGATCTATATAAATAAAAGAAACATTATATAATTAATAATGCAATGAATATTTTAACACTTGACGGTACAGGGACAATCACGTCATGTTGTAGAAGCGTGTTATTGGCTCAGCGGGTCTTTGCTTATAACAAACATTGCGCCCACGCGTTGGTGCCGGGAATGTAGATGATTGCCCGGGAGAAGACACCGGCATTGGTTGCGTTCACAAGCTATGTGACGCCATACGCGCCGACATTAATTCAAATAACGTTATAAATTTTCGTCTCGATCATTCAACTTCATTTTTTCATCATTGTTTAGTTTTAGTTCACGCCACAGTGTTTTTGTCGTCTCGCACCCCAATAGGGTGCATGTTTTATTAATAAAAAAGCCTTCGGTTATTGAGGCTAAATCTACTCATGCCTCGCACCGGCACGAGAGCATCTGGTTACTACCGGCGATCCTCGACTGCCTACCACCATTAGGTGAATACTGACTTGCGGTTCACAGTTAGACCAGGCCTTCTGCACCGCTGTCTCTTTTATTTTAAATATACATTTTATTTTGTTCCTGAGTACCTTCGTGTTTTCACCTTAACAAACTCTGGTCAAAGTTCGGTAAAATGGAACAGTCATTTGGTCCACTTCACACAGTTTTTTTTTTTGAAGTAGGATAGAGAATCTCTGACTACTATTAAGGTCTACTCTTAAAGTATATTATATTATATATAGAATAAGTTGTATTATATATAGAAGTATTTAAATATTTGTTGCACGATTTCGGACTCAAGAATATAGTACAAAACTGGAACATTAGCTGAACTCAAAATAAAAGAAAAGATAACATAATGGAAATAAAAATGCGAAACTGTCGTAGATAATGAAAAAATGAGTTGTTACGATTCAAATAACGTCGCTGTCAGATGGCCTAATGAAAAAGCGATTATTGCACGTCGCTGTTATTACATCGCTTCACCTGCCGCGTAACCCTAACGCTCGTAATCTGATTTGTTCGTGGAATTGACCCATTAATGACTGCGCCATTTCACAACGCAGGCAAAGTTACATGTGATATGCTTCCATGGAATTATACTTGCGGAGTTTATAACCGCAGTGTTATTCCTAGATTGTAAAGGGAAGTGTATAAACGTATTTTTTAATGTCAACGAAGTTCCCATTTCTTTTTTAAATATTTTTATCGCTTTAAAATCTATGGACATTTATCTTCCATTATCATTATCATCGTCAAGTCAGGTGATAGATGCCTGCTACAAGGCCGAGGCTTCTCCCAAAAGATCTCCACGACAACCACTCTTGTGTTGCCCGTATGCAACGACTTCCCGTGACTAAGACTGTGTCGATTCACCTGAAGGGGTGTCTACCTAAGCCGCATCTACCAGCTAACTCCGGTTTACTTTAATTTAATAATGTCTAGAAACTACTTGGGTTTAAAAAAGGCACTTCGCCATACACAGATTGAAAAAAGATAGTTTTTAGTTATTATCCCTGAAAGTAGTATATGGTGAAAGGCTGTATTTCATGATGTTGAATCGATGTTAACAATTCCGTGCGCCGAGTACGACATTTACCAATATGCGAATATCTGCAGATGTCATAATTTTATTTTTTATAAAGGCCGACGATAGATAGGGTGATATTACTGAGAAATGAAGAAAGTTGAATCATCTTCTTCATCATAACTTTACCCAGTGCATGTCCTCCTGATGTTCACTGATGGATATGAGAATTTTCCATAGATTTCTAAATCGGACTGTAAAGAAGATGACTGCATCCAGTGTCTTAAGACAACCTTTAAGAAGGTCAGCCGATGCTGCGCATGCCGGTTCTCGTTCTTCACCTCGGAGCTCCAGTGGCCATCAGTTCTGCGCGCTATCTGTTCTACCCAATGCCACTTCAACTTGCCAATTTGGATTGGATCTCATAGTGGAATCCCGAACGTATCTAAGAACGTCGAATAGAAATATTAAAATGTAAGGTCTACTTGATCGCAAACTACCTGTTTGAAAGAAAAACAGTTGTCTAGGCTGAAATTAGTCCTCGCGAGATTATTATCAACGTAACAACTACAATCGCGAGTGGGACGCGCGAATTTATGAAAGAAATGCAACAAAGTAATCATGTCAAGAAGCCGGCATAAGTCCTGTCCTTTGTCTCTGCCTTGTAAAAGAGTCCTTACAACGCGGACGTTTTAAAAATGTCTACGTAGAGAAAGACTTTTCCTTAAAAATAGTTTTAATATTAACAAAGAAAATTATCTTTACATATTTATTGTTTGCGATACAAAATACATCTAATTATATATATGGAAGATGTGTGGATGCCGGTTCTCTATATATAATTAATTAACTAATTAAAGTGTAAGTCGGATAGTGTTCTGGTTTGAGGGCGTCGTATATTTACTGGGAATTTGAAACGTACCAACACGTGTCTCGGGCTAATTATCACAGATGTGGTACTGCGTAGAATAATGTATAATAAAACAGTGTTGCACTGATTTATTTTGGTCGGTACGATGCACACCCAGCTAACTTTATCATGAGAAGACGTCGTTTCAGCCTATAGACGTCCACTAAGGCATAGGCCTCCCCCGAAGTTCAACAGGCCGATATAACATAATCGCTACGCTTAGCAGTCGGGTTGGTGGTATCATGATACGGGACACTTCTGCCCATTCTCTGGAAACTGTTATGAGCAGTGGTAATCTTGTGTAATTAATGCGCAAAGTGTGAATTTTATAATAAAGTATCCCGTGAATCGAAATCCGCGGCATACGGTCGCAAGTCGCTGCCCTCTACCGTTGGAATACCACTCACAGTGTTTGGCAATAATCGGTGAAACATAACTCCTGAAGATGCCCTGTGGAGGGGTGAAACACGTGTTGAGTAATTTTGCGGTGGTGGTTGTGTGATTCGCATTGTTTGCCGCATACGCATTTATCAGCGGGCTGGCGGGCGGTGCACTTTGTTGCACGACTACCATGGCATGTGCGGAAGTGGCTAAATAAAGGTCCTTTTCTTACTTAGGATGGACTTCCGCAAGGTAACGCCTGATTCCATTAAAAGGAATACCACTTGTCATAATATTATGTATATTTTAAGTTTAATATATAAGTTTAATATATATATATATATAGTTATATATATATATATATATATATATATTCATTATATATATATATATATATATTATGAATTTACTTAATAGCATCATATTATTGGTAAGTACTGCCATCAATACTTTTAACTGTTGATTTATTATTTCTCGTTTTAATTCAAATTCGAACGCAGATCTGAATTCGGACGCTGACAGTGAGATATTCACCTGCCATTGTGTTTGAGTATACTGTAAATAGTCATGATCGTAAGCATAGCATAGTAAATAATCGATGTTATATAAAGTAGATAAGAACAAAACTGAGTTTTATTTCGCCATCACTGAAAAAGGAAGAAATACGAACACGGTTTACAATGCCATCTGCAAAGTATAAGTTGAGTATATATATATATATATATATATATATATATATATATATATATATATATATATATATATATATATATAAATGTGTGTGTATTATATTGCGGTTAGATTTATACGAGAAATAATCATATTAAAACTTTAGTCATCTTTACATTACTGCTCTGTTTTTTAATGACTTCATATAAAAGACTCATCGTCTCTATGTCACTGCTTATAGCTACAAATAATTATTATTTTTTACATTTGATTCAAAGGTATAATTACGAATGTTAAAATTTTACCTTTAAGGCTGTGACGAAAGCACGAACTTGTTTTTTTTTCTTTCTGTAGGTTGCTGTCGTAATAAAAAAACGGCGTCGCATTACATAAGCAGAGGTACGAGGTCAGCCAAATTGTTACACAAGCTTTTTGTTACTCACAGGAGCAATTTATAGAATATAGTGTTTAATGTATAGAAATCACTGAGATGAGCAAATTGGGTAATGACCATACATGCCCTTCCTATTTTCAGCTAATGTTTTCAAAAATTGTTTGCTTAAACCGTCTTTCATTTAAAACAAAAAATGTCAAGATGTCAAAACTATATCAACGTTACCTCCGGAACTGTAAGATTGACTGGATACTATTTGAACGATTATTCCTTTCGCTGGGTACAGGTGAGCTAAGATTGAAGAGAAGAAGGATATTATGAAATTCCATCCGCACCGACTAATATACCCGTATTTTCAAACTATATCTCTTATAGTACTAAAACTAGGCCAGAGCTTTTCTTATGGCATATTAAAATTCATCAAAAATAGACTATTATTAAATTATAGCTACAAGAATCAGGCGGGGAGACTTATAAAATTATAAAAAATAAAAATCAAATAATTATTTCAAATCGAAAAGATACGACGTTAGATAATTGATGTCAAGTTTGCGTTTTCCAAGAATTGAACCTGCGACCTATGATCGTTGGTTCACTTCTTAATCACTTCTCTGCCATAACTCTACACGTATAAAATTAGAGTGTTCTAGCAATTTAACTAGGATATGTCTGTGTAAAGTAGCGATGTTACATCTGACTTAATCCTCGATCGTTGCTCAGACACTAGAACACATTCACCTTCTATCAAAGGTAAATAAAGTCGACTTTTGGTTATGGACTTATATATGAATGCCATTTGATATAATAGATAATATAATTCATGTCTTTGTGTGCACATTTACCACATCAAAATTCCAATATCTTAGTCATTGTTGATTAGTAAACTACACTAGAAATTATAAAGAACGTTTATCTAACTGAATTCTAAAATAGTTATTGAAAGAAACACAAAAACAACTTATATTTTTTCTCCACGGATTACGATAGTTTAATCACAAGTCAACTATAGTTAATTAGGTTAGAGCTCTTGAAATTGTTTTCAAATGTCTTACTTGTAACTAATAACGGATGAATCCTGTTAAAATGTTAATTAAGTTCCTAAACTCGAATTATAGTACTTAAAGTATTATTATTGGAAGTTAAATTAAATTGTAATTAAAACTGAATCTTTAAATAAATTAATTTGTTTTCTTGTTGAGTGGCTGCGATGTCTATGATTTATGGCCAGTTTTATTATTTAAACAATGAATACAAGATTACTGCTTTTCCCCCTATTAAGAAAGGGTAGAGAAAATAACAGATATTATTTTCTCTACCCTTTCTTAATCTCCCTCTATATTTTCTGTAATTTCAAAGGGAAGCAACGGAAATAGTAACAATATGTCAAAGGAAATTTAATATTACATATTCATAATTACTTTAGAATAATCTTTGTTTATCCAGTACATTCAGTACGAGCAGTGATAGCCCGGCGATAGAGGACTGAGTCGCGACAATAGGTCGTGGTTTCGATTCCCGGATATAATCTTATTTCATATTCACACTTTGTGCATTAATTACATAGGGTTGCCATCGTTCGCAAGGTTTCTGGAGTACTATATTGCGATCGCCAACTGGCCTGCCAAGTGTGGCGATTAAGGCGTAACATCTATAGATATTACTGTGGGAGGCCAATGCCTTGTAGCGGGCTTTTATGGTCTGTAACAACCGCGAACCCGTAAGTCCTTGTGAGTACTAAATAAAATTAGTCTAAAGTGTGTCTAAAGACAACGTCACTACTATATCTCCAGGGTTGTAGTGATGAGTTCTTCTAGGCTAATCTTATTTTTATTATCAAAAACATTACATTATATAACAACGAGGAGTAAATTCATAGTCTATTTGCATGTAATGGAGACCTACCTCGAGCTTACCTAGCGAGAAATCATACACTATCTAGATAAAAAGAGATTTCGCTAATGATAGCGAAAAAGGTATATAGCATAAAATGAGAAATGAGATGTATAATAAAAAAGAATTAAAAATAAATCTCTTTTTAAAATCTACTGAAAGATTTTGACATTTCATGAGTGAACATCGGTTTAATTTCGAAAAGAGCCTTTAACCTAGCACTAGCAGAATCATTAAAAATTTGGTTAGATTACTGTTACCTGAGTTATTGGCCTCAAGCACCGTTTCTGATCATTCCCATCCATGGCATGGATTCCCAGGCAAGGATTGCCATGAAGTAAAGTCTCTTATCAGATTTATATTTTAAGGAATCTTATGTATATAATTATGTATATAAAATAGATTTTCAACCATGTACTCCCCTTCTACTCTTGAACCAAAGGGTTTAGAGACTTGAAATCCGGAAGGAAATTTGTTTTTATCCAATTAGAGATTAGCTAATAATATATATTACGAAAGTTTATCCGCAAGCCAGGTTGAGGATTCCTTCATTAGGTCCGTGAAGCGGGCGAGGGACAAAACTAGTTTCTTATATTACACATGTACATACCGTTCACAAATGTGATTAATTGCTTATTGTATTAGATCGTTATATAATATAAGCCTGGGAAAGCATAGTTTTTAATAAAAACTCCATATGTAATGAAACTTTAATTCATATTTTTAAAAAGCAAATTAAATAATTATGCTGATCATTAAGGTTCCCTTGGAGTAAGCCGTCCACTCCACTATATATTTCTGGTATGATAATTATGATACTAGAATAACGAGGAATCGTCTTCTTGGAGGTTTAAAAACGGACACACTAGACCTACAACTTTAATTGTTTTTATCACAGATCATAAGGCAGTAAACCCGTCAATCAATAGCACGTGATACTTAAAAAAGTGCTCATTACATTCTAAAACAATTTTACAGTTTCGTTGTTAAAACAACAATCAAAACAAACAATTTCTCATTAAAAAGCGGTGATAAACGTTTTGATATTTGTTACGGGCGTTGTATCGAAAACCGCAATTAAACTTTATATCTTCATATAACTTGCTGGCACCGCTCCACACGGCCGGTGCACGATCGTTTAAAACGTGAAAATGCTTTTAATTTATATTAAAGTAATGTCAGAATACACTCCTATTTACACTTCATGTCATTCTTCAGAAATCAACATTTTCACGATATTTTTACTATTCTTAAGAAAATACAACATTAGCCTTTGTAACCAAAAGATAAACCTTTAACGTCTAAACCTTTCAAAACACTTTGTGTAACCATCCCGTTACATAAAGTTTTTTTTTTTTTAACAAAATAAATGTTTTGCCAGAGGTATGAATATTACTGGTATGTGGTTTTAACAAAACATTGTCACGTGTTATGTAAAATGATTTGAAATACTTATTTCAAACCAAATCTTCCACAACCATAATTTTGCAAAACATAATTGTCCATTAAAAACACTAGATGTTTGTGTGAGCCAATGTTAAAAAAGAATTTACACTGAGCCAATCAACAGCAATGAGGTACAGAACAACTAAAACCCAAAATACAATTGACAGAATATATCTACCATTTAACCAAAGAGTTATTAAAAATATTAATAAAGAATCGACATTTATACCGATCGTGTTGGATATCTGTCTGATGTAATTATTCGTGCTCGATAATTGTACTGTTAAAACAAATTGTTTGTTTGATTCTACTTAATAAATAAAGGTTCTGTTGTAAAATCTTTATTAACTTGTATGATCACCGGAGTGCATCTTGACATCCATACACGTTTTACTTCTTTCATCATCATCATATCATCCAACAGACGTCTAATGCAAGGCATAAGGCTCCACCAAAGATCGCTACAAGGACCGGTCTTGCGTTGCCCGCATCTAACAACTTGGCACGACTTAACTGTGTCATCAGTCCACTTAGTGGGGACGTACCCACGCCACATCTACCGGATCACGGTTCCCACTCGAGGATCTTTTAGCCTCAATGGCCATCAGCTGTACAAGCGATGTGCACCCACCCCCTGCCACTTCAGATGACCAGTTCTTCTGCGGATGTCCTTCTTTTTTGTTTGATCTCCCAACGAAACCCCAAGCATAGTTCTCTCCATTGCTCTCTGGGTGACCCTAAGCCTTTTTATTAGAACCATCACTTAGTTCTTTACTTCACTGAAAATAAAATAAGATAATATTATAAAAGGTTGTAAATCAATTTTATGGAGAAACGAGAAAAAATAGCAATTTGATGTGAAGAACTGTTATTACCAGGTTTATAGGCAATATTAATATTCAACAGGACAACGAAAGGGAATTCAAGCCGTGACCTTCAGCCCGCAATGACCTTGTATCCACGCAATGCCCGGGCACAATCGTTCAGTTGTAATAAATACTAATAAACAAGCGGCTTTTCAGATATACCTTAATCGCTTTACTTGTTTTAATTTTCAATTTGAAATTGTTTTCGCTTTGTGTACCATAAATAATATTCTGCCGGATAAAATGGCAGTGCCACCAATTATTTTACATAATGAGGTCCGAATCAATATAGTCATTATTTTTGTAACGATGAAATTTGATATAAAAATCAAATGGTTTTCTTATACCTTTGCATATAACGGCGAACTTAATGTATAAAGCATTCTTTACTTATTAACCTTTTGTGCTGTGCAGAGATAAATATAATGAACGTAGGTGAAGTAAATATCACTAAAGAATAAAAATAATAAACATAAAAATTGGTGACGTTAAATAACCTGACATATTCATTTATTAATATTTTTATCAACGTAAGTTCATATATAATCACCAATCGTGTAGGTCATAGGAAAAATGTCAGAAGAGTCTAATTTGATAAAAAGTGAAAAGATCAAATTGATCTCTCCAGTAGAAAGAATACCAGCTTAAAATTCATCTTAAAGCTGTGAAGGTCCCAAACGAGCTCGGGTAGCTTTTTTTGTGATCACTTTTCCACCATCCTAAATACAGTAGTAGAGAAGTTTATTCCCAAGCTCTATTATCACTTCAAAATCTTTTACTTTATAATATAATTTATTTAAACGTTTTTGTTTATATAACGTTATAAATATATTACAATATAATTGAGAGACGCTACAAGGGAATTTATTTGAATACCGTTTACACTTGCCCACAAATAATTTACAAATTTTATGAAGCCTAAAAGAAGATATAACAAATTAGTTCATCTCTATTTATAACACTAAATACACATCGATCTTTTTCCTAGAACTATTAATATTCTTATGTACAAAGATCACATTATCATATATATTATCTTTTGTAAGTGAGCCGTAAATATACTTGCAAAATGTACTCACTAAACTAGACTATATTCTAATTATATTATTCAATTCTTTTATCATTAAGAGTTTTATTGTTACAATATGTAGGGGGAATTGAAATTATTGTCGCTTTCTTAAGTTAAATTCACACGACTAAATTTTTAACAAGTTTTTATGTCTAATTAATAATATATTCACCTACGTTATCAATATCCTTTTACTATCTAGTATACATATTTTCAATGCCGGAGCGGTAAAAATAAATCGGTTTTTCTGTAAAATATGTCGACAGTAAGGAAATTACTACCCGGTCTTCCTATACATCAAAATAAAATATTGGCTTGTTCAATATTTTAGTTGTTGTATGCGAATTAGCTGAATTTGAAAAGTGATAGCCTAGTAGCTAAAGTGACTCGATCGTATCATTAGCTCTTAGAAAAATTATATTCATAGTAAAATGGCATAACTTGGAATTAATATTTTGGGAACCGGTGTCCCCAACACTAAGGTTACAAGGCGCGTATATACTCCCGTGAATTTGTTAAGATAATTAATCATCGTTTATTAATTTATAAAAACATGTAGTGGTAAAAATATGCTAGCATATCACGGACCAGCTGGGCAATATAAATACAGCCGCTAGTCGGAGCTCTACAGGATATAGAAACGATTTTAGGTCACGCGTTCAATCCCTTTAGTTGGTTTTGTGGCAGTTTTTTTGTGCTAGAAACTGGAATAGTCAAATTGCTTTACAGATCAAGTATGTGAAACGTTTTTTAAATATTTATATTGTAAAGTTAATCTTCGTTTTTTTTAAAACGTTTGTTAGCGTCGCTTGCGGATTTAGTAATGGGTACCTTCAATTAGCAATAAAATATAATTTAAGGTAATGTCGCTTCCACATTAGAAGCCATTAGAACCTATCGCACAAATGTAATCACGCGAAATTCGTTATGCGACTCGCCTTCAAGAATGCGGCCTCAACGAATGCCGCTAGCCGCGACAGACACCGCGTTACCTAACGTCGCCACAGCAAACGGTGTGTCATTAAACACGTGGCGCGATTATCTGAACCTTTTTATTGATTCCATTTATTTATTCACATTACTACCTGCATATGATCATTTAAAGTGAGCACTTGTGTACGTCATAAAAAGAATGCCAAAATGCGCCAATTGATTAAAACTAGAATAAAATTGAACTTCAACACTCTTGTGTTCTCACCACAATATCGGACATTTTTGTAAGATATTATTCTTGCGAGTATATAGATAGCCATGTTATTTTGTTAATACATATATTCCGTATGGAATAATCATAAATTTAATATAATACACAATAGTGTTTCATTTCATTTTACATAGAAAACTATTCTCTACTCCTAAAGTACCAATACACTAGACATTTCCATGCTCAAATTGTCCAAAAGCTTCAGTGACCGTTAAATCTAGTTACATTTGATTCCTACTCTGAGAATAAGCAAAATTTCTTTTAACTATAAATTTAAACACACTATTTTCACCGTTTCAAAGCGGCATTTATTTCACTTCTTTACCATACCTTTATTTCAATAACCGAATTAAATAGCGTAACTTCGAATCACAACAATACATAAAACGAAAAGTAAATCAATATTCGGTTTACTAATGAAAACAAATTAAACATTCAGAAGTTTACCATACAAAAGTTGAGACTAGCTATCGACATTGGAGTTTAAATATTGGTTTTTGAACCAATTAAAATATGAGTTTTATCAGTTTGGAATACGTAGCAAATACCCGGCTTCTTGATTGGAAATGTTGTAAACAATTTGCAACAAAATATTCTCGGTTTTTGAGGAACGTTGTACACGATTTTATTTTTCAGAAGAAAAATACTTATTTTTCTCTATGGCTATTTTTGTTAAATAATTTTAATTGCAATAAAATTTTAAATTGTGTTTTGGTGTGCTACAATTAAAAGATGAATGTGAAACATGTATAAAAGAAATTAAATATTTAAAAAAAAAATATGACTTTAAATAAAATTCAACAACAAATGCAAAGTCGACCATATCCATGGCTTATTATCGCTATTAATGTCGAACGGCAATTAAACCTTTACGGTTTTTATAACGCAGCTGGCTGGCGCCGCTCCACACGATTGTGTATTTGGGCCGTGTTCAAAATGCGGTGTGTCGGCAAAACAAAGCTATCTAACAAAACGTATTCACATGTAGTGTTCTAGAATTGCATTAAACATGCATACACTTCTGCTGCGCACATAAGAAGTCCGTAAATATTACTGTAAAATTCGTTTCGTCGGATTCTTCAAAAAACACAAAATGGAGTGCTGTGTTTTTTATACCCAATATTTTTTTTTTGTTCGAGACGGTCTATATTATGTGTAGGTAGTATTGACGTATGTGTATAAAACGGCAAAGCGGAATGTTATCTTTAGTTTTTTCTTCTAGAATCTTAACATTCGGTTACAAAAAAGACAGTGCAATAAGGTTGTGTAATATGTGTTTACATTATCTAAAATGCAACTAATAAAACAAAAACAAACTGATAATTCTTCACCCGAGTTTTAAATACTTGAATATAAAATATAATAAAGAACATGTCAAATTTTGTTATTCCTGTAGCGTCCTTGCTCGTAACGATACCAGCACAACATATGTAATTATAACTAAAGACGAAGGCGCGTTCTAATTTAGCGAATACTGCGGTCGCAATTGTATGAGTGCCACCCGCGATACTCCTGTTTGTATTTATATTTAGTTAGCGAATATTTAAAAATAACTGCTTCAATTAAGATTTATTTTAGGATTATATAATTATATAACATGAAACGATAAGTGGATTATAAATTCATTCTTTAAGAGACACACTGACCAATATAAATTTTAATTGAATTAGCATACCATGTCATATCAAATGCTTCTTGAAACAACTTGAGGCGGTTGTTAGGATTATATAAGCGTAAATGCTATGCTCTCCTTCTTTTACCAACAATAATCATTATTGTATAATAGTATTAGTTAGAAAGAGCTAGTAGCGAATATAGTGCTACCGAAAACGCTATACCGCGCCTTAGGTATATGCGCGATGAGAGAGCAGGGGTATCTGCTGTTCCGTTTCGTCAGTCAACCGACAACGGTCGTGGTAACGACGCTCATTATCTCTTTTTCTTGGTCCCCACCACATCTTTTTGATTTTCTAAGGTATAGAACAGCGGTTTCGGAAGCTGTACAATACTCCTATTTTCATTAAGTTATCTAGCTAATTACCGACGTGGTATCTTGAATCGCCTACGTATATCTACCGCTAAGCGATAATGCGCAACCATTACTCCTGTCTATATTAAATTTATCAAAAGCTGTGGTATTATTACTTCATATCGTGACTGTAGTAGCATTATGATTTGCCTAAGTAGCAATATTACATATAACTCGTATGATTTGGCATCAATCGATTTAATCGTTTCGTTGTTCAAAGTAAAATTTTTTTTAATAATTACTTTAGATACTAAATTTAACTAATATTTTCATAGATAAAATAATCGTGTTTAATTTGACTAAACATCAACTACCTCTCTATCTTTTCTTTTAAGCGAAATCACTTATCATTATATAGATTTATGTTCGTACGATTCAGGAGGTGTAACCGCGATTTACCGAACAAAGAGACAAAGAGGTCACAAGATCATTTATCTTTATGCTAAAGATAATAAATTGTGTTTTGGGAAAAAATTTAGACTTTTTAATAAAATGTTAAAAAACCATTCTCCTATTTAAAGCTAGTTGTAACTATTGGTTTTTTTTTTCAAGTCCTTTTATTACTGTCATTTTACTTTTCTTTTAGAGAATGTGTCCTAAAGAAGTTAAGTTTTGGTAACTTAAAACCTATTAATCACTGATGCAAAAGACAAGAAATGTAAGAGAAAAACCCAAACGCATGGAATGAATCTAGGGTAACCTAAATTCAAATAATGCGTTAAATGATACAAACTTTTATTTACTCTTACACACTGAGCCTCAATTTATGGATTGTTGTTCTTAACGCCGGATTGTAAATATTTATAGTCTGTGAAAAACACGACCGTATTCAACAGGCCTTGTCGTTGCTCGAACGGGGCGCTCATAAAAGGATTTCAGGTCACGCTTTTAATTCCCCTTCTCTCTTTTTGTTAAAATTAAATTGTTTTGCCATAATTATGTTCACAAGCATATGCTAATTATACTTTTACGTTAATTTAACTGGGTAATTTAAAGTTCGAATTAAAAATGTTTTTCGGTAAATTGCATTAATTTATGTTAGCATAATTTGTTTTTTGAGGAGAAGTATTTCCATCATATTATTCGATTATCTGTATTTAAAACGCACAATTTCTGATATTAAGAAATCATAAAATTCGTAAAACGTGATAAAGTTAATTTATTTAACGTACGATCAGTAACAACTAAATAAATAAAATGACGAATAGCATATGCCAATAAGAAAATATATACTAAAGATGAACGTATAGCCCATTTGTTAGCTTACAAGCTTTTGCAACTATTTTGAACCACCCTGTATTAAGTGATTACTCTCAAATATGTTACATTAATTTGTATGTTTCACTTTTCTGTGGGAATGTAATAAGCCAATTACTTTTAGCAGCACAAAGTCTGCAGAGACAGATATTAAAAA
This sequence comes from Battus philenor, assembly GCF_028537555.1. Lineage (NCBI taxonomy): Eukaryota > Metazoa > Arthropoda > Insecta > Lepidoptera > Papilionidae > Battus > Battus philenor. Next base: position 6,637,606 of record NW_027181689.1, on the reverse strand, counting down.
AATAATTAATTTCAATGTGAAGTTATTCTTATTTTGAAAACGCTTCTGCTTATTATATTATCATTGTTATTTATTACTTTAAAACTTACCATATATCAATTGACTGCAAATGAGCTATGCTGTTCACACCTTTAAAGCTTTTACATCTATAACCAATGACACTTAGATAATGCTTAGACGAAAATGAATTTTAATCGTATCTCGTTAAAGACGTTCTGCTAGATTTCTTAATTGTAAGTATTGTGTGATACGATACAAGAACATTAGCACGAGTTTGTTTTTATTAAAAGTAAAATGGCTTTATAGACAACTCGTACGTTCATCGCTGTTTAAGTTATGTCAAGTTAGTGTAAAGACATGTTTACGCATGCACCCCTCGCTGTGTAAGAGGCCTTTATTAATTGCCGGGCTGTGTGGTCAGGCGTGATAGTCAACTTTAATCAAAAACCGGTTATTTCATAGGTGCATTTTTATTCATAACTTTTATCTACGATTTATTTATTTATTTTCTCTTTTAACACTTGTTGCAATGCATTACAGGAATTATCTTTCGGACTACGGAAAAAGGGGCGGACATAACTAGTAGGCAGGTGTGTAATTGTTATTTAAAAATAGTACAAACCATACCGAAAACTACGTAATATACAGGTTGATTGGTTACAGATGTAAATACTTTAAAGCAGTAAATGTTTAGAAAATTTGTCAGCAAAAAGCTTTTGAGTTTTTGAAACTAATTTTAACCACTTCGTATAAAACGTTCACACTGAAATATGTTTTACTATTTTGTTATTTCTCTTGAAATGCCGCAGGCCAATAACTTATGACAGTACATAGTTTGCAGTTACAGTTCCAAATTTGGAAAACGCTTTTTTTGCTGTTACATTATGTTGTTTCTAATTTTTGGATAGGATGAACCACACATTGAATAACAACAAATGAGCTATACCTATTTAAATCCTTTTTATATTACTTAATTACTAAAAAAATATCCCAAATAGGGATGATGTATTATATCCATAAATTACACACACAAATCTACATATTACACTTATAATAACATTAGAGTGAAGTTATTTAGATTTTGCCGCCAGTTAACCTGGAAACATTTTTTGAACATGTAACGGTTTGCTGACTCTTTGAGTGGAAGTTTATTACAAAATAAAAAGCTTTTAGCAGGAAAAGAAGAATAGTAAGCCAGATTTATGAGAAGGGCTTAGTATTAAAAACAACCCTGTATTACTCGTATTATTTATTGTACCCAATAAAAGATTATATGAGGATCGTAAATTCCTGTCATGGTTTGAGTCAAGGAATTGCAAGCATAGGATTAATACGGTAGATAAGCGAAATGTTAGACTTTACATCTAAGGAATGGAGTGTAGTCCATTCAATCCACAGCCGCGCTGGGCCTACCCCAAAGATATATGGGAGGATATACCACAATTTTCGCGTTTGGCAGGCGGGTTGACGATCGCAGTGTGGTATTATGGTACGCAGAGAACACTGCTGCCCATTCTCTGGAAACTTGCTTATGAACAGTGGCAATCCTATATAATTAATTTGAGTTTCAGAGTTGATTCGAATACGTGACTTAATATAACGTGAAATAGAATAATATATTCGATCGTGAGTTAAATAAAGAACTTTTGTATTGATTTATATTTAAGTAAGACTATTCTGTGTTGTATTGGAAGTTTGTTGTTATCATCAAAATTAGATTAGTGATTTAAACTACTGGGGATATTTCCGCAACAAATATATATTTGCTATTTAAGAATATGTAAAAATTTTAGCTATATTTTTACACAGCCGCTTTATCTCAAAGATAAAAGTATAGGGTTAATTATATGTAGACTTTACTGGCTATTTTATAGTGTGTATGTAGTAAAACCAAGATCTAAAGCAGTCTTTAATGTGGTCTTTAGGCGTTCAATTGTTATATTTTTCGCAACGGGCGACAGAATATTGAAGCTTTATTTTAAAAAATGATAATAAAAAACTAAAAAACATCGGCTGTTCCTAGCTCATATTACTTAAAATTATTTCAGCTCACATAGCCGGCTATCTAGTGGTTTATTTTACAGAGTGGTTATAGTTTTGAATCATTTCGCTGTAACGATATCTCGTTGCATTTTGATACTGGCATATGTATACAAGTTTTCATCCTTATTTATCGACAGCGTCGATGCTGTTCACAAATCATGTATTGTTATTTATGTTTAAGATGCCGTTTAACAGTTGTTGCAATGAGATGTTGTCCTAAGATACAAATTTTTTAAACAATCTTTAAAATAACGTAGGCATGAACAGTATTTTTAAATTAATGTAGTTTTATACCAAAAAGTGAGAAAACGCATTTTTCTCTTTTTATTGTTTACTATTTTATAATGAAATTAAATGACACCCTAAGAATATTTACGATTGACTTCTTAGTAAATTTTCTGCGTAACATTTATTCATATTGTATTCCACTTGGGATCATTTAATAATCAATTGTTTAAATTATAAGAAGATTGCCAGAATTGCTTAATTTGATAAATTTTAAAATCAAAACTTTAAATACATGGCTACTTTGGTATCCATAGTGGCCATCAATCTGGGACGAGCCCATGTACAACAAACTCGGTCGTGGTCACTTTCAAATATCCTTAATCCAGTAGGTAGAACTATTAATTTGGAATCGCTATTAGCGCTAAAATATTATCACTAAAATTTGTACAGTAACAGGATTTTTAATATGCTCCGGTAAATAGTTTTGTTTTATTTATTGTAATGTTATTTTACAGTACACTACGTATTGTAAAACTGTTCACATTTGAACACTAAAGAAGTACTAATTTTATGAGACTAGAGAAGAGCAACTGAAAGAGAAAGGCCGTCTTCATTTGTTGTGCTAATCACTGCATTAAAGTCAATATAACTACATGAAACTTAAAGCAACTCAAGACTAAAGCATTTTCCAATCATTAAAGAGACAACTTTTATCGAAAGTTAGAAAGTGTGCGAGTCCTGTTATACCAACTTTAACATTCCACATTTCGCCCTCCTGATAGCCGCGGAATGTCGGTGTAAGTAACGCCCATTTCCTCTAGCCACTTCTGTGGATTATATTTAAGCGTGTGTTATGAACCTTGAAATTAATATGCGTGATTACATTGCGTGAACAAAAATTAACGGAGAGTGCGTTAATTTTTTTTAGTTCGAACTTTTTGAAGCATGCTCTCGGAATTGTTTTAAAAAATTGAAACAGTTGCACTAAATTGGTGCACACGTATAAAATTATTCATAAAAAAAATCTTTAGATATGACGGACTTTATAAAAAAAACTCAAGGAAGCAATTGAAAGAGTTACGTTCGGAGTTTCGCTGCGAGATCAGAACAGAAACGAGAAGATCCGCAGAGGATCCAAGGTTCCTGGTGTAGCCCGAAGCATTGGCAGTCTGAAATTCCAGTGTGCGCAGCACATCGCTCTTGCAACAGATCGCCGTTGGGGCCAAAATAAACTTAAATAAACTTATTTTCAATATTTTTTTACAATAGTTTAATTGTAACGTTAATACTTATATACTTCTAATCGATGTATTTAAAATAAAAAAAAATATCTGAAGATGAATTGTAAAAAAAATGTAAATAATTATTCAGTTTTTTTATTTAAACTGTATAAATTATTCTAATACAGGGTGGCCCATAAGTCCTTTGATATGAAAAAAAATTATTAAAATAAAACTAATTACATTATGAATTTTATTTTTATTTACAAAAAAAGCTTAAAAAACGGGAATTATTTTTTGAAAATAACATCTTCTAAATGTAATCCGTTGCGATCACGGCACTCTTGCAAACAACGTCTAAAATTGTCGATGACTGCGCGGCACGTCACTGCTGAAATGCTTGTCATTTCTCTGCGGATGTTTCCTTTTAGGGCCTCAATTGACCGCGGGTTTATGTTGTATACTTTAGCCATAAGGTAGCCCCACAAAAAAAAATCCATCGGGGTCGGATCTGGACTACGTGGAGGCCAGGAAATGTCTCCTCTCTTAGAGATCACTTTGCCAGGAAAAAGTGGACGGATAACGGGCATAGCAGTGTTAGAGGTGTGAGAAGTGGCCCCATCCTGTTGAAACCGCGTTCTGGCATTAAAGCCTGAAAAGTTTTGCAATTCTGGTATGAAAAACTCTTCGATCATAGCCACATATCGCTCCGACGTAACAGTAACTGCGCGCCCTCTGCCATCCTCAAAGAAGTAAGGCCCTAGGATACCATGGGCTGACATAGCGGCCCAAACAGTCACTTTCGGACTATGTAAGGGCTTCTGATGCTTAAGTTTTGGATTGATGGGGCTCCAATAGCGGCAATTTTGTTTACTAACATGTCCGTTAAGATGGAAATGAGCCTCGTCAGAGAACATTATGGTATTGAAGGAAGTAAACCGATTCAACATTTCATTCGCATAATTTTGTCTTTGAATACCGTCAGTTTCCTTTAATTCTTGAACCAACTGAATTTTGTAAGGGTGCATATGTAAATCTTTCTTCAAAATCCGTTGTAACGATGTCCTGGATACGTTTAATGCTCTGGCGCGCTTACGAGTTGACTGTGTCGGATTTTCGCGAATAGACTGTGTCACTGTGTCTATGTTTTGTTCCGTACGTGACATCCTTGGGCGACCCAACCGCGGTTCATCTAACGTCGAACTGGTCTCCTCGAACTTAGCAACCCAGTTCTTAATCGTTTGAAGAGTTGGAGTGTCGTCAAAGTTGTGTAAACCTTTGTGTTCTCGAAATTTACGCCGCGCAACGGTTGCCGAATTGTCGTTTTATAAAACTCCCGCACACAAAACGTACGGTCTGCTCCGGTAAAACGATCCATCGCGATTAAATTCCCAGAAACCGAAGTTACTCCCATCGCTTCCCCTGCACCGCTCACGCGCACCCTGTTCGTTTTATTCAAATTTTACTTTTCAAAGGACTTATGGGCCACCCTGTATATAAACAGTAAGGAAAAATATTTACTCTACTAACAAAACCGGATTTCGCATTTCTTTTTAATGCGACCGAAGGCTGACAGCGGGTATCTCTTTTTATAAATAGACTCGACTCTATTTCAGAGATACAAAAATGTCAATCGTCCCACTTTGACTACTTTTATGTTGTTACTACGCTTCAAGACAGAAGAAAAGGATTTACATTTTATTTATTTCTTAGCTAGTCACGTGGCGGACATTTTTCGACGACTTTCTGTGAAGATTTATGCAGCATGCATTTTGTTGGGTTTGGTTTCACACTGAAATATAAATGTAAGCTTAGATAATATTTATATTTTTAGATATGTACTTTAATACTGTCCTTATATGGTAACGAACTTAACTATGTTCTACAGACGGATACTTTTTATATTTCCGTTAAAATGTGTAATGAATTTATATTCATATGACCTGGTATGTTCAAGTACGTAATGCAGATCGCCCTTAATACAGAACCGCACAAGGTTTGGGGACATATAAAAAGGCAATATTAAGCAGACAAGTAATTACACTCTATAGAATCAAAACAGTATGGAATAAAAATATTAAAGGATTAGAGAGTTTCTCTATCCTAACTTATATGAAATGTTATTGTATGAACCTGAATCCCAAAACCTGATCAATAAGGAATGCTTGTATTGACAATATTACATAGTTTTTACCATTATATATTTTATCATGGCATATCACATATTGTTTTGTCAACGTATATGTAAATAATATATTAAGTATTATTAATGTTATTGACACTGATTTATTTGATTTTTGTTCTCGACGATTTTTCGTTCCTAACCTAGCAGTTTCACGGGCTGCCTCTTTTTGCTCTTGTGTTTGAGAAGCACGAATTAAGGCCTTTCTTTGCTCCATACTAACGCGACGCTTTTCTCGTGCAATATCTCGTTCTTCGTCATATAATTGACTCGCGATATTCCGTTGCCTAATTGCATTACGGCTCCGCTAGGAAAGATTAGATCTTCTACGACGTGGCATTGTTATTAATAGTAATACTGAATATGCACTCGCACAAAACCACATAAAATAACCAAATATAATAACATTGCCTGAACTTTCGAGACATAGACAATAGCTTAACAAGAAAAATCATAGACAAACTATAAAAAGACATTTACACTTTTGTTAACCTGTAGGATAAATCTTAGGTATTATTTTCGGAAATGAAAAATTACATTAATAAATAATTTACACAAATTAATGTCTAAACCAAACAAATATAACAGTACCTGAACTTTCGAGACATTTTACACAAAATAAATTTCTGAACGAACACATGAATAGTTGTTACAGTATTTGACAGGATTGGACAACAAAGGTTTGACATGTAATAAACAAAATAGCATTTATTGAAATGATTAAGTATTCATTACCGAGTTTTCGTTGTTTTAAGATGTATTCTGCTATTCGGGGTGGAGACAAATACAACGAATAAATAACCATGAAAATAGGTTCAGCAGATCTCGAGTTATAAGTGTTGTAACAAACCCGTCTTTGTTTTATATATACAGACAGATTTGTTTAATTAACGATTGATAATGATTTATTGATCAATTCAAGGGATACAAAAAGTAATAGACATATGCGTGTAATTTGTCAAATATAGACCCGATGTGAATTTCAACAGCATCGCGTGCCTCTGAGCGGTTACCGTCGGTTCGGCCAATTCATTCGTTTGCTTCCGACTGTTGCCAAAGCGTTGAGATACGTGGGTTTGATTTAGGTAAAAGGTCTGGCTCGAGTGGGACTCTATCAAGTTTTTCTATTTTTACATAGCGCGGTATTGATTCGTCTTTGATGTAAGATACGAAAAAATATCCATTTTATAACATTTTTTACTTTATATAACCTTGCTTTTCATTTAGATATATTTTGCTTCCAACAATGTCTTCTTATACGATAGACACAGACTTACAATAGCATTAGGATAATTACTGAGCTAATTATCTGACAAGTTTAGTTAAAATATTGTACCACATCGTAATTCACCGTAGTTAATAGTAAGCGATCATTAGAAAAATTTCATCATCATGATTATCATCATTTCAGTTATACCCAACTGTACATAGCCCCCTATCCTCCTTAGATTTGGTCATAAACTTCTTAGGGTACTGAGGAAAATTGGACGAGAAGATATTTCGTAGTTTCAGATTAAATACTTTTAATATTTACCTTCAAGTTATATTCCGTAACTATAACCTTATTTTATTTTGAAATTAATATTCGTACATTTGAGAGAACCACTCATGTTCTCAATACTAGTCACATAATCTGATATCTGCCGACACCGTAGCTTGAAAGTTACTGGGTCATTAACGATAATTTAATAGCTACAAAGCAACGTACGATTTTGTAGTTTAAAATCGTAGGTGGCATCGCGTTCCAATGGTGTGTAGCAACGGCAAACTGAACTGGTACATAAGAAAATTGACGAATTAAAAAAATACAGACGTAAGTTTGTAACGTAAATGAAGAAAAGCTTTTTGTACAAGTCTCTAGGCTTCATTAAATTAGTAACTCTTTTGTGGGCGACTGCGACTGACCTTACACAATACATTCCTATGCAATTGTTTCTTAACTATCTTATCGAATTAAAATTTATGTTTTTACAAGTGGTCAATTTAAATGACCCCAGATAATGTGAAAAAATAAAAATAAATAAATTACTTTCTTTTTCATTTGTCATTTTCTATCTAAAATATCTGGTAAATCAATCTTAGCAGGTAAAAGTGTATTTATACGTATAAATGAAGTTATATACGTGACGTCAATACTGAAAAATTGCGTTGCGTTAACGCTCAATAAGGAAATGGCGAAATTAAATACTCGGTCGTTATATTAAATAATGAAAACGAACATCGGATACGTAGCACGAAAGCCGCGCTCACGGTAAATTGAATTGCGCAGTGTTGTGCTCGGAACATTATGTACACCTGGGGACCCCTTTACGATTCCTACCCATTTTCCACATACGCATCGTCGCTAACCAGTTGAGTCGGTATGGTTTCTATTTTTCGGAAATAAGATTTCACCACAAATGGTCAATAACGTTCTTAAAACACTTTAAGTCGCTTGATTTGGAATTTTGTATTTTAAAATTAATATCACGTATATAGCAAGCTTACTGGAATATTGTTTTCTATTTTTCTCTTATTCTAGAGTACCCAGTACCTCGGAGGACTTGAAAACCAAAAACAAAATCTTAATATACTTTTCTCCATTTGGTTTTTTTGCTTAATATACAACTAAGAAAACGGGTATATTTATCTTATTTATGACTATTTTCTCGCGACACAGTCGTCACTCGTTTTTTAATAACGTATCAGATAAAAAATACATACGAACCGCGAAGGTTGACAATTACTATTTTAATGGTATCAGTTTGAAACGCCCTTGCCAGAAGCACAGGCTATTAATATATTGTTACAAAATAATTATAATTTGAAATTATAAAAAAACGCGCGCTCTTAAGATTAAATATCAACAAAATGGAAAGGTCCAAATTGCAAAAGAAAAGTTAGTCAGCTATACATAAGATGGATAGATAATATTTCTTAATTAGTCGGAAGGAACTGGGTGTACAAGGCAAAAGACATAGATGCATGGAAAACGCTTAGAGAGGTTTTGAATTTAGAGTGAGGGTTAAGAAATTTACGCTTGACTGTACTATTATTTCATTTCGTTATACAGGTGTGACCACGAGCATTCTTTAGAAAAAAGAGTGCAAACCGGAATCCAAGACGTGGGGAGCAGTGTATGAAATTCCGGTTGACACACGATGTTTTTCATTTATTTTTTGTGGCGTTGCTCTGGCACAAGTTGTATGTCACTCGGGATCAAACTAGCATTCTAGATTTTTATATAACTTCTGTCTAATTCTTAATTTATTAGTATAAGTGGAGTTTCTTTCTGTTCCTTTGTAGTGATGAAAATAAAATAGATTTAATAAATAAATAATAAGATGACGAACAATAATAATGCTCGAAGTAAGAAAGTTGAATAAATGAATTTTATGTTATCAACTCATGGTCTATTTCGAAGTTTATATAGCTGTAAATTTACCTGTAACATATTGATGAAAAATATATAAAGCCATAAAAGTTTAAAAAAAAATTAGTTTCTTTTACAAGAGAAAGAGTGCACTTTTATAAGTATTTGTTAAGGGTAAACGAATTTTTCAATATACATAATTCATTTTTAATAATTTTGCAATAAAATGATGGCCAAAATGACTGAATAAACAATATAATGAAATGTAGAATATAACTGCTTACAATTCAAATAGCTAACAAAACATTTAACAACAAAAGGCAGTTTTACTGTCTTATTCCGGAGTAATATTCCAACGAATCCATCACGAATCACTGATCCGAAAAACAACAAATGAAATGCTAGCCAAGGGCGACGGCGGGGTTACATGAACGTGACTAAAGTGACACACGGCTGCATGACGTGCAGGGCGGGGCGGATGGAGTGCCGGCCAAGGCAAAAGCTGATAGCGATTTATCAAACGTTACATTCTTAATGAAATCAAACAATAGTTTTTACTAATTAAATATTTTTTATAGAATAAAGTACGAGATAAACTTATTATTTCACTTTTGTAGTATAATAAAGAAGCAGGAGGTAGGGAGCTTTAGAATATTCCTATTGTGCGGACACATAGAAAGAGGCTATTAAGTTCACGAAACTAGTAACTACGGTTTATTTAGCTTTAGATAGCTTTAGATAAATTAATCTTAGTTATACATTAACCGAAGCTAAATGTTTAATGTATAAGATATAAGGTAATATTTGGTGCATAATATGTATTGTAAATGATCAGCATTACCTCAATAACCCACTTGATTAAGAATTATCTACCTAAGGAGCTTAAAGGTAGGTAGGTTGCTTGTTCTTTATTTTTCTTCTATTCTTAAACACCCAATATCTTGAAGGATTTGAAAATAAAATCTTTTCTGGATTCTATTTTTCAGACTCGACTTATTTACTTGATCCGCTAGAATTGAATTTGGAATCTACTATTGGTAATGGTGAGACAGTTACTTTATGCCTTATCTTTACAATGCATCGTTATGTTAAATTGTGGTGGCAAAAAATAGTTTTTTTTTATTTAAAAAATTCTCTCGCTATTACCATCAACATGGGCCACTCTCTAATATCTACTCGTTTGTCTGTTCCTATCAAATTAGCCGGCAGATTGCCCCTTTGGCCCGCTAACGGAGCTTAATGCGTTGCGGTCGAGTTTATAGCCCGTTTAGTACGGGCATTAAAGTTTTCTCTTGCTCGTGGTTATTTGTATCAGTAAAAAATTCTCTTTGGTAACAAAACTATTTGCTACCGTAGAGTACAATATTGGTATTTGTTGATGATGTATATCTTGAAAACATTGGTAAATATATAAGGATTTGGTGTTTTGCAAAAAATCCATCAGATTATTTTAGCTTCTTTTCAAAAATTGTTTCTATGAATCTTTTGGTAAAAAGCCTCATTAAAAATTAATTAAATTAATTATATTATACGATCAGATCAGTCAATTTTAGCACCAAATCCTGGATAACATTGCATATATTTTATCACAAAACAGAGTTGTGTTTTTCATTTTTACATGCGTTACAAGTTATCTTTGTTTATAGTTTGTTTGTTAATAGTTTGTGGTCGAAGATAGAAGCTGCTATGATACTTACAAGTAATATATAGATATCGGAAATTTCCTACATTTAATGATGGTAAGGGATGTCCCGTCTACTTTGTGGTGTTACTATGCTACTAGGACTATATTTGTACTAGTTCTTTGACATGGATTAGGAAAAATTACACATATTTATCTGTAAGATTACGTAAACTACAATGTAATTAATCCGAAATATAGTAATGTTTAATTTTATTGTTTGGAAGAATATAAGCGCCGTGGTACAAGATTGCGCCTTGTCTACATAAAAAGCTTTTAACAAGAAAGATCTTTTACCAAATAAATTTTTTTCGAACATAAACATTCAATAATGAAAGATAACTAGCAATGGATCGAATGGCCATGGATATCTTTTAACGATAACGTCGACCATTAAGAAACAATGCCGAGGTTTGGTAAACTCTTCTATTATAATACGATTGTTGATGTATAAGAGGCTTGGGCCCATCGGCCACTTGACAATGTTCAGGCGAATGGGTTCATTATACAGTGGATTTACCCTTCGCCGCGCTCGCAAAGTGCTCGCTTCTATTGTACTAGTATTTGGAATTATACGTGCCAATAAATCGCGTAATATTTTTACACAGAGGGATTTTAATCAAGACATCGAAATGAGATATTGATATTGAAAGTTTTAGGACAATAAAAAAATTAATTAAATATTAAACTAAAACCCATTTATTATTTTAAAATTTGGCAATCTGTACCTTGACTGAGGAGCACTGGACCCTGTCTTCGTCGAGGTTCTTTTCCACGGCGCTTTCGAACACTGCCACCGCTTATTCGGGTGTATTCGAAACTATCGTGGAAAAGGCGCCCAAAAATTTGTAAATAATCTTGAAACAGTGTTCTTGAAAGTTTTACTTTTATTCTTGTGAAAAAGTAAAGGCGCACGGTGCTAGGTCTGAACTGCAAAGAAAATGGTTCAACAATTGCCATAAACCTGTAACAGTATTTGTCTATGGCAGGTACAATTATACTGGGTTGCTCTTGTTAACGCGTAGTTCTGTTGAAAGAGGAATCTGATGCCTGGACGTTGTTCTTTAACTTTTTCCAAAGCTGGTCTATCATTTCGTTTGATCATTTCTTTTTTCTAGTTTAGGTGAACTATTGTTATGCAATAATAGCCATTTTGCAACAATGCCCACATGTGGACAAAAGAACACGACAATTACCTTTTATATATGACCCTTTCTCTTAATTTTTGTAGATTCTAAATGAAATCCACTGCGATGACGTTCTTTTTATTTTTCAGTTCACAAGAATAGATTCAAATTACATCTTATATGACAAACTAAAATACATAATTCGAGTACCGAATCTCACGGTACCAATTAATTACACAGAGTTTTAAAATAATTGTTGTGTAAGTTCAAAATATGAAATATTCATCTAGCACAAAGGTTCAAAATTCACTCACACCACTACTCAACCTTGCCCGAATTTGCTGCCAAAATGACGCAATTTGCTCGACGTCTCTCACACGGATCGTCACTGAGACTAGTACGACACGTTTGAGCTCATTAAACCTGTTGTAAATAATAACACGAGATAGAGCTTTATCGGCAAAAGCTAAACGAAGTCAATTATATTTGGTTGCTGATTGAGAAATGCAACAAAAATAAAAAAAAATTAAAGAACGAAATGTTTCACGTCTCATAGTCATAACGAATCGATTTTTTAAGATGCTACTAATTAATGAAAAAAAAATCATTGTACTTTAATAAATAGGATTAGATGACAATGTGCATACAATAGCAAGTGTTAAGTGGTATTCTATACAGGTTAGGGTTTTTTTTTTTAAGAAATTCTGTGTCTTATTATAAAAATGCGGAATTGTCTGATTTTTAGCACATACTATTATTAAAGAATTATTTAAGACTATAACCTTATCATTTAATAGTTGATATATTGATGCTAATTTAATATATACCTTAATCAATTTCAATGTAAAAGTTGTTATGGAATAAACATGATTGATGAAATTACTATCTATGCATATATGCATATGCATGCATGCAATGCATTTTGTCCGTAGAAAATATAATACTTTTTTGTTAAAACACTTAGCCACCGGTCATTACTAACAATCACATGTCAGACATATTTATGTAGGTTTTAGCTCCCTGGACCAAAATCCTTAAAAAAGATCTCTGTTCATACGAACGTCGTAATCATTCTGTCGTTGATTTAATCATACTGCCATTTTACTGCAAGACACCCAACCACTAGTGGCGTGGTTTTTACGATTTCAAAATGGCTTTCAACCCCACGAAATATTACTCTAATTCAACGATCGTAAAAGCAAATAGCCGTCCAACGGCCAAAGAATAACGTCGGAGTCGTAATGGCTATTGGATTTTGAATTTTATTATATTTAAAAGACCTTGTTAAGTCACAGGGAGTACCTTATTCGAGTCTTGGTTGTAGATAAATTAGTCGTCTTCGCAGTTGCACATTTTCCTATACTTAATATGTATTAACAGACACTGAACTCTTCACTAATTTTATTTGAAAAATGGTTCGAAGTATTCGCAAAGATACACAAAACAAATCGAAACATTAACTCGTAAATTTATTTTTTATACCGTATGTGACCCTCTTTCAGATTGATGTTATATAATTTTGATATATACTGCTAATGACTCCGACCGAAACTGCTGTACCCGTAACACTACCTTGTTAACACTACCTTGTTGTAAACACTACCTTGTTTCGGGCAAGAACATTGCTATTGTTTACGTTATGTGCCTCCAAGTCCGCCCAGACACTATATATCTCATATTAATAAATCTCACCTCATTTATTACAAATGTTCTTTTTTTAAGTTATTTGGCTTTAAATCGAACCTGATTTTCAACTATAATGCAGCGATTGAATATTCATTGTACTTGTTTTTATTTATTTATTTATTTAACAGTTTATTGTACACAATAAAAACACTAAAGTAACAATACAAATATAACTGACACAACAGGCACTACTTATTTCTAACCAGAAATTTCTTCCAGTAGGCCTATGGAAGGAGATTCATAAAAAGTAAGGCAGACACAACGTGCACAATAATTAAATTGAAATATTTACAATAGATACGACTTTTGACCATAATTACATACTTAACATGACCATAAATGTATACATACATATTATATACTTACATAAATAAGCATAATAAATAATATATATACATAATATAAGCATAAATACATATATAACATATATAACTAAAAATATTATATATACTAGACAACTAGCGATAAATAGTGCTCTTTGACTCGCTTTTTAAATACAGGTAATGATGGACAATCACGTACTTCGTAGGGGAGAGCGTTCCATAATCTTGCGGCATGGACAGTGAAGGAATAGGAAAAGAAATCAGAGTGATGGGTGGGGATGGCCAGTGACGTCCTTACGTTCGTACGACAAGGTTTGTCTTGGGCCCGGGAGAAGTGGAAGAGGTTACGGAGATAAGAAGGAGCAGAGGGATTGTATAGGATGTTATAGAGAGTAGAAAGAACATGAGCGTTCCTGCGGTGACGAATTGGAAGCCACTTGAGTTGCGATCGGAACTGGGAAATATGATCGTACTTACGTAAACCGAAAATAAATCTAATACATACATTTTGGAGACGCTCTAGTTTGTTTAGAAGCTTCTCAGTGGCATCCAGGTAGCACGCGTCAGCGTAGTCAAGAATGGGGAAAAGGAGAGTCTGTACGAGGGAGATCTTGGTTTTCAGAGGTAAAAAGTTCTGGAGGCATTTGAGCGAGTGAAGTGAAAAATGTAATTTTTGCTGACCTCATTGACGTGCGGGAGCCAAGACAAATTGGAATCGATGATTACCCCTAGATTCTTTGCAGATTTGCTAAAAGGTATAATAACGCCATCGTAAAGCAATGGACGGATAGCAGTGACAGCGCCAAGACGCTTATACATATATGCGCTCCCAATAAGCAAAGCCTGTGACTTTTTCGGGTTTACTACTAGTCCGAATGACTTAGCCCAAGTAGAGATCCGCTCCAGATCGGCATTGATAAGAGCAATAGCATCATCAAGATCAGAGATTTTGAAATGCCGATAGATCTGCAAGTCGTCTGCATAAAGATGGAAGTTAGACAAAATTACAGTGGTGACTGTGTTTATAAAAACGGAAAACAGGAGTGGTGACAGTACACCACCCTGCGGCACACCCGCACCGAGATCGCACCAGTCTGAGGAGACATCATCAGAGTGGATCCGCTGAGAACGACCACGAAGGTAAGACTCAAACCACGCCAAAGCAAGAGGAGAGACGTTAAGAGAGCGAAGAATAGCGAGAAGGACATCAAAGTCTACAGAATTGAAAGCGCTGCTAAAGTCGAGTAGTGTTAATATCGTCAGAGACTTGTCCTCCATTGCAAGACGTATATCATCTGTGACCTTTAGCAGCGCTGTCACAGTACTGTGACCTGACCGGAAACCTGACTGGAAGGGAGAAAGTAGACTATTTGATGTAAGATAAGAAGACAGCTGATTGTGGACAATGTGTTCGAGGACTTTAGAAAGGTAAGGCAATAAAGATATGGGACGAAAATTGGAAAAGGACGTAGGATTGGAGACTTTTGGAAGAGGAATAATATTTGCACGCTTCCAGGCTGATGGAAAACAACTATTTACTAAGGAGTAATTAAAGATGTGACAGAGAATGGGTAAGAGTTGTGGAAGTAGGAGAGAGATCATGCGGGAGGATATATCATCATTGCCCACGGCTGTAGAAGTGATAGCGAGAATATGCTTCTTAACGTCCTCCTCCGCAACAGTAGTTAATTGAAAAGAAGAGCAAAGAGGGCGTGGCTGGTCATTGAGATGCCCCAATGTGCGAGCTTTAACACTGGCATCTAAGGTCACAGGCACCGAGGAAAAGTGGACATTTAGTGCTTTCAAATCCACAGAGCCACTAAAGGAATTTGAAGGCTTACCGATGCCTAGTGACCTCAGAAATGACCAAGTTTTTGCTGGGCTAGAGCCAACGATGGAATTATGTATATGGCGTCTTCTCGCATCCCTACACAGACGACTGCAGAAGTTTCTCCAATACTTGTAGCGACCGAGGTTTATGTCTGAAGGACATTTATTGTAGCGACGCTTGGCGCTGTCCCGTTTTAACATCGCATCCCTAATATCCTGCGTGATCCAAGGCACAGGTGCATGTCTTAATCTAATTTTCTTGATTGGGGCATGAGCATCATAGAGCTGGAAAATGAGCCTCTGAAATTCTTGAACCTTCACGTCAATGCGGTCGGCATCAATAACAACACTCCAATCAATATGGACTGCATCACGTCTCAAAGCCTCCAGATTGATACCACTGAAATTACTACTAATTACTATTAATTACTTGTCTAGAAAGTACCTGCTCATTATTCTTATAAAGGCACCTACTGCGCTTTTGAAGAAAAACTCTGATATAGGTAAGGTGTTCCTCTTCTATGCTAAATGTATAGTACCCATAATATAAAAACGCTTCATATAAAAACAACGCAACAATATCTATTCTCACAAAACCATCATTTTACTGGATATAAAACTACTTGATCACAAATTGTATTTATTTAATCTAACAATAAGCTATTTACCTTTAATTATATTTTTATATTAAATAGGGATAAGATAGCAATAAATAAAAATATAATAAATGGTGACGATAAAAATACATTTTACTTATAACCTGCTGCCTAACCGGTAATTTGTGCGGAATTATCAAACGTTATAGGTCGTTCTGTAAAACTTTGAACGATAATGTGTATCCATTACAATGCCCCTGGAAGGTGTCTTCGTTTATCCCCTGTCGTAATTTTCTGTTCACGGTTAAACGACGATATTAGGCAGATGTAAGCCTTAATGGTTTGTTGTTCAAAGATTTGCGAATTTTAGTCGTTGTGTGATCATTTTTCATTTGTTCTACTTGTCACGAAAGCGCTTATACAGACATCTGTACTTATGAAAAAAAAAGCCGTATTACATCTTCATATACCTTTATGTCCTAAAAGATGGATTTAATTGTAGTAACTAAGAAATTTAGAAAGATTGATGGTTGTTTAAAATAGAACCTCAAAACACCAATTTTAAAAGCGGAACTATAAAATATCAAGCTAAAACGAAAGTTGCAAAGGCGCCAGTGTAAAATTAACCGCAATTGAGTCACATCATTAAGGTGTGACACCAGCGAGGAAAAGGGAAGAGTAAATATTTAAGAGTTCAAACATAACTGGTGGTGTGCTGAACTTGACATTCCCGTAGGCGGGAACGCAATTACCTGCCACTTTTCTACGCCGCTGATTTATTTTCTCGTTACAAGATGTGAAGAGGTGATAATACCGGCCTTTTTTCACTAATGCTTAAGGTTTCCGATCTCAGTTTTCATTACTTATACTTTTTTATAATAATTTTCTTGAAGGTATATAAGGGAATTAGGAAAGTTTCATGAATAGCAACTACAAGCCGGTACCGGATCTTTACCGGTTTGCGGGCAGAATCATGGTGATTTTATGGGAAGGCCTATGCCTGTTATTAGCGGACATGATGATGATCAAAGAATAATTAGCAGCAAGGGATATTTATTTACACTCTTGCCTCTCCCGTGACCCTATGCTGATTACTGGAACACACGAAAAGATGCCTTCGTATCAGGTTATTCGGCACCAGCCTGCCACAAAAGTGCGACACTATCACTTCACTAAATATTGAATTAGTGTTGTATGTTTAAAGTTAATAAACCAAAACAAAAGTACGCAAATTCCTACTGAATAAACGTTAGAATAACTAAATTGTTGACAGTGAATATAATTCAAACATACAACGTAAAATATTTCCTTTTCTAAGTTATCGATCTGTGTGCGCAGTGACACTTTATTAAATTTAAAAAACAAAATAACTAGCAATGTTTTTTAATTGACATTTTTTGTTTTTCATTAATTGGTGTTGAAAGCTTCACTGAATTTTAAGTGGCAAAGCGCTATAGACGGTCGGTCTTAACTTTTTTTAGAGCATATAAGCTTGAGAGCTCCTTATGGAGCCTCGGCAGGTCATTAAAATATTGATTCCTAGCTCTTATTTAAAATAGGGGTGCGCTCCTTGCTCGCTCACTATTGAATCGCTATTGACTTTCTCCCTGTTAATTAAGCGCAAGTGTATAATCTAACCTGCGACTTATGATCATCCTTTGCTACTAGGGTAACTTTTTTTCACTTCCTTAGTTACCCTTAACTTTTGATAAATATATTTGACTTATTGCCTCGCAATAAGTTTAGAATTGTCCCCGAAAATTATGCGCTATGTCGGAGAAATAGTCTCTCTGTCTAACTGTTCCTTCAAAATATTTTAATTTGCAACTAACAGCAAAACAATGTCTTCAGAGATTCGCACGCTCTGGTGATACAAGCGAAAACTCTTATAAAGAAGTCATACAAGTATTTTCTTATTCTAAACAATTAATTTTACGTAAATGAATGACATTAATATAATCAATATCACATATCAATATAATTTTACGTAAATGAATGAAATTAAATAAAATTTAATATAATCGTCTAAATATTAATTTATTGAGAAGGATTTTATTATGTTTTAATTGGGTTTTTATATAGGAAGCAAAAATGTGAACCATATATATAAATTGGTGATTATCACTTCGAAAGAGGCAGTATCGCAAAAGCAAGGCTATCGTTGACAAATGGGTAAAAAAAAAATTTACTACACTACTACAGATGAATTTTTTAATAAAAGGCATTAATGATGTAGCCTGATTACGTTTTAACTTTTAATAAATTCTTATTGTAATATTTATGATTTATCCAAATCATTGAACTTAAAACTTACAGAACACTCCATCAGGTATACTAAGTAATTAAATAACAAAATCTACTTCTAAACTTTGAGATGAAATATTAAATTAGAATAATATTTAGAGTTGTAAAAGTGAAATTCAGATCTTTAATCAATTGACTTTTACAAGAATTGTTCAAATTTTACTTGGAAAGGTAAAAAGTTTTTAAGTGAAATTAAGATTTTATTAACTTGATTCAAAATTCTTTAAATTTTACTGTAATATGATACAGATGAAATAGAGGTCCTAGCCTCTTCTTTTGTTATAATATAATAAAGATAAATTTATTTTTAAAATTATAATTAAATATTATTGACCATCGGGTCGAAATGTCTCGTTTGACTCGCTGTATATTAAAAGTAAAAAGTTAAACGAAATGTTACCAGCGTTAATAATAAGTAATGCTTAAATAATTATATTTTGTTCAGTTACTGTATTGCTACCAGACCGCGCACCACGTACTAAAAACGAATATAATGCTAAAAATTTGTCACGACCTTCGTCTGCGTTACACTGTCGGTTTCAATTCCGAATCAAGTAAATAAGGTTGTGTTTAGCGGATCATGAAATCACATGCAAAAAATATTGAAATTGCTGGCGGTTCGCAAGTGTATCGCAGCTACGAAAGTCCTTCGTAGAGCCAAAATCCTTGTCAATCTTTTTCTGTTATTCCACAATTAAATAAAACTTATTGTTATTTTTAACACAGAAACTAATCATATCGCAGATTTACTTATTTTTTTTATGGTAATACATTAACACTAATAGGTTGGTAATGGGAAACGAGAATCACCGTTGTGTTAAGCAATACATCGTTTCATTACGTTTTGTTAAAGTCAAGTGTTAGTTTTTAGGATTAGTCTAGACTTATTGCGGATGCTAGAAAAGTAATTCTTTAATTACAAATCTTTCTCTTCTCTCTCAATCAAGATTCTTTTACGATTTTTTTCAGTCAGATTTATTTATTCGATTATCTCATATAATTAGGATTATTTACACGAACAGCTTGTGTTCGTCATGAGAGTAATTTTAGAAGTGTCCAATTTAATAGAAACTAAAATCAGATTGAACTCCCTTATAATGGTATTGTTCAACTAAAAAACTACAAGGGTTTAAACGAGTCCTGATTCGAGAAGGGCTCATAACAAACTGAAGGTTTTCTTACTTATTTTAATGACATCCTTAATACAATTGTAGCCTCATATTTAATTTAGATAAACAGATTTTAAGCGAATAAATCTTTTCATAAAAATGTGTTTGCTGTCTTTTGTTCAAACCTAAAATACCTTCCAAGTAACAAAAGTAACATGTATACTACTTCTTGGACACAGTAGCATCTCAGGCGATTTCTAAGAAAAGACTAAAACAGTCACTAAGTTTTTATGTCCATATATGTGATTGTATCTGCTTAGATTATTGAGATGGGTAAAATGATGAATGACTTACATAGTGGCGAATAGTGTTAAATAAATGCGTTATAAGTTTGACGATATTGTTTTTTACTTTGACTTTGACTTCCATTTTTGAAGAAAAAACTGTTTTTATGAAGGATTTTAACGAATATAATTTTTTAGGAAAAATTTTCCTTTACTTTGTTTTTAAAAATTTGATTTAACAGATATGCAAATAGTACTAAAATTTTTGTTTATAGTGACAGAATAAAGTACCTCCGTTTTATAAAACCAATTTTATATTAACAAAGTACCAAATATATTAATTTGCATAATTGTCAAATACGTAATTTATGTGATATTTAATAAGAACGACAAATTAAATATTAATTAATAATGAACATAACGCTCTGGAGATATTTATTTATACTACATAAATAATCTCATTACGCAGATTGCTCATACCAGAAAATAATTAATTTATAATTATTTTCAGAGATTTAGCGGAATATAGATTAAGTGCTGGAAATTTTAGTAGTAAGACATGGATTTGATTTTCAAAATAAATGTCATCGTTTCAGCCAAAGGACTACCGCTACTGGCCATGGTTGTTTCCACAGATTTCCAACAAGGCTGGTTGGAAACGTCAGTCATCCAGGATCGGATCAACTTGAAGGTCCGTGTTCGCCGTGGTCCCCATTCCAGAACCTTAAGGCCAAACAGCCTGCACGCTAACACTTCAACTTACCGATTCTTTGGACTATATCGGCTTGAAAGTGCACCGCCCGCCAGCCCGCTCGTAAATGCGCATGCGACAGACAATGCCAACTACACAACCGCCACCGTAAATTCACTCAACACGTGTTTCACCCCTCCACGGGGCATCTTCAGGAGTTGTTACACAGATTAGTGTTAAACACCGAGTAGCACTGTTGAGTGAATTTACGGTGGCGGTTGTGTAGTTGGCATTGTCTGTCGCATGCGCATTTACGAGCGGGCTGGCGGGCGGTGCACTTTCATGCACGACAACCACTGCATGTGCGGAGGTGGCTAGATATTGGTCCTTTATTATTTAGGATGGACTTCCGCAATGTAACGCCTGAATCCATTAAATATATCGGCTTGTTTTGTTTTATTATTTATTATTAATTTACTTTGTGCTATAAATAACATCACCGTTTCTTCGATGTGGATAAGATAAACGGGGAGATGTTACATTTCTCTGTTAAATGAGTCTATGTCCCAGCTGTTTCAAATACATAGCTGTTATCTAAAATAATAAATCTACTACAGTCTTCTTTGTTGTTAACCCATCACAGGTGAGGACCGTGGATCCTATTGCTCAATATTTTATAATATTTTTCTACATGATTTGTCTTACATTACTATCTGTTGCCTTGTTACTCGTTGCCTTGTAAAAAATCGTCTAGAATACAAAAAATAAGTCTTTCCACCGCGTTGTTCTGCGTTGCCGTAGTCTTTTCTTATTCTGCTCAGGATAAATTTTCAAAAATATTATTATGCGTACTTAAACTAACGCCACCGTTATTGATTATTGTGATATATCATCGAAAAAATATCATTTTATTTAATTTTTAGTACGGCACCGGTAAAACGCGTTAAGCCATTCAGAAATTTTCTTTCATATTAGTAATGCGTAGACTAACTATAGCATGGCTATATTTATTAAGATCAGGTGAATAATTATCGCCTTCCTCTTTTCTATGACAAAAAATAATTATACTGTTACATTTGATGTTCGAACAATTTTAAGGCTTCGTTAGGTTTTCTGGGCCAACATCATCATCATATCAGCCAATAGATCGCAAAGATGAGCGGTCTCGCGTACACATTCGTTTTTTGAATACTGTTGCGAAAGTATATGGCATAGCGCCATCTTTGTTTTTAGTTTTAGTTTACCTGATATTGTAATCTGTAGAAACTGTTGTGGATAATGTGTTGTTTTTATTATGTTCATTCTATTAGTTCTGTAATTACTTGTAATGTATAATGATAATAACATAAAATGTACCTACTGTTTGCGGCTTATGTAATAGCTGTGATAGATCTTCTTTTACTGCATTTTGCACAGAAGACTCAGTAATCGAACTTAGTGGTGTATCAGAAATAATGATCATTACGTAGCCCAGATTTGAGCCTTATTATTGATTTAAGCACACTGATTTGAATATATACCAAGTTATAGTATAAAATCTCACTCGATATTATTACATGCTTGCATAAAACGTATAAAATAGCGTACAATGTACACTAGATATGTACACTAACGCTACAATATAACCGTTTGCTTATGTAGTAAGCTGTTCTTTTTCGTAAGATGTCACTATGATTGCGATTACAAAGTAACTTTACTGTTACAATGCCCGCGGAATATTTTAGATCCAATATACATCAATAGAACCATAAAATGCAACAGCTCTTTCCAATTAGCTGTATAGAAACTACAGTTCAATAGCGAAAGTTTTATAATCTTAAATTACTTAAATCTTAAATTAATATCTCTTTTACGCACTATTTTTAATAAAAATATGTTAAAAGAAATTAGAATCATATTCTAAACATAACAGTAAGCAAATAATGGGGATGTTAGCTCAAGCAATTTCACGCAGATATTTAACTTACTTTAAAAACCTCACCTGGGCGGACCTCTATTGGGCGGAAAAAGATAAAATACCGCGATCAACGTGATTGATAGACCAAGTTTTCGCTATTAAATACAAAATTTTACGTGGCCGTGAGAAGACCTGGACTCCGTGGCTTAAAAGTCATGGCGCAATGGAAATTATACTTACCTTACCTGCTAACTGAAACAAAGAAGAGGTTAGGTCTTTTTTACTCCAACAACTGACACAGAGTCTCTTCAGATAGCGAAAACCTATGGCGAGATACAATAATCTTACCATCTCCATAATCTTCCACATAGACTCTTTTGTTATCCAATTTGTTTATATATCTGTAAGATATTTAATTTTATATTTCACGCAAACATTCATTTTAAAAATAAAAGTCACGACTTTTTATCGAAACTTTCAGCTCTTAATCTCTATGGCGACAACGCTCTGAAAATAATTACAAATTAATTATTTTCCTGGTACAAGCGACTAACAACACTGCGTAATTTGATCGGTTTCGTAGGATAAAATATTTCCAGAACATTGATTTTATTGTCAATTTGTATTTAATTTGTCCTTTTTATTAAACATTAAGTAAATTAAAGATTTGAGGAATTTGATCAATCTACGTTTATTTAGCGATGATTATAAAAATTTTATACTAAGGTTTATCGTTGATTTTTAAAAGAATAAATACTCTGTAAAGATAAAATGACAACACGTCATGTTACGAGACGACTTAACTTACCTGAATATTAATGTTGGCTGTAATATGCGACGTCTTAAGGTAACGTTTTATAGGTCTTTTACTAAAAGTTATGTGGTTTTAAGTATCGGAAATATTGTACACAATGCGCAATAATTTAGATGCCAATATTTAAGAGATATTTAGTAAACAGGTCCCATTTCAACGAATTATAATAACGATAAAATCCTTATAATTAAAAAAATATATAAAAGTTGGTACTTTTGACGAACTTATAACGAATACGTTTAGTTAAATTGAACGTTTTATCACTCAATCAAACATAAGAACTTAATTGCTGGTTGTTTGTTGTTTACAAATCGTCGTTGTTAGATACCACTGTCTAAAAAATGATGGATATTACTATCATTATTTCAAAGGCATTGTTAATTATAAAATTGACAAATTGACACTTACCTGTAGTATGAAAAACTATTTCATAAAAAGTTTCATATTCATTTTTATCAACAGTTCGAATCCAAAAGGCCTACCAAGATAAGGCAGACAAATGCCCGTTAGGAACGCTTGTAGCTTTGAGATAACGGATATAATTATATGCGAGCATAATCTGATTATACTTTTTGTCAAGTTGTGTAGAAAAGGTCATTTTTGGTCTCTGATCCAAAAGTAAGAAAAAATTAAAGCGTCAAAAAAAGTTGTTCAAGAATCTAAATTTCATTGTAATTAAGGAATTACTTTTCATGCATTCGTAGCAAGACTAGACGAACACAAACGAAAAAACTAACATTTGGGCTAAACAAAACGTAAATGAACTGTGTATCGTTAAACAGAGCGATGATCACCGTTTCCTATTACCGACCAATTAGTGTTAATGTGCTAACATAAAACAAAGAAGTAAAACTGAGATATTAGCCTTACTTTAAATGAATTCTGTTAATTCATGATGTTTAAAAAAAATAGTGCATGAAAAGGCAAACCGATACACTTTAGAGCAGCTAATAATCTAAATATTACTTTCTCCCCGATTTCACGATTCGCTAAATATCACTGAATATAAATGCAATGCAAACAGCACTTCTTATATGATATGTAATTGTAACGGCATTGAACGTCAACGGAGGTCAAGACACCTCTTGAGTTTTTAATACGAGATAATTAATGCTTAACACCATGTCACTCCTACTTGTCGTAACGCGGTCGGGTCGCTATTGTGTACTTGAATTGATTATATAAGCTTTACCTATTAACGCTTGTTCCAATTAATACAGTTATCACTGCGTATATTTTACAATAACAACAATAACGCAGACATGTGGTTATTTATAACATAAAACGGTTAGCCGTAAGAAGGGTTCGACACATGGTCAATCACACATAAATCATATCCCAAAGGTATGAAATACATTATACGTAAGACCGTTAAAGCACGGTATTATGTATAACATATTTCATAACTTTCTTTCGTAAAAAGCTGAAGGTTTTGCGACAGACCTGGCATTAGATTGTACCAAAAACCTTCAGGTCCCAATGCTAACAATAATTCGATCATACAATTTTCCTGAACTTCTATTGGCAAACAATCTTACACTCGAGTTCTCAAGCGGGAGGCTATTACGGAGGTTTAGGTAAAGAGGCTTCTTCACCGTTTTGCCCACTAATTCTTGAACCAACGAATAATAAACATTTTTCATTGACAAAAAAGTGCAAATGTATTAACATAAAACGAACAAAATGCAAACCGGAACAACTTATTGTGAAAAAAAATTGAACTCTGAAATTCATAAGCCTATTATACTTTTCGAGTATCTTAAAAAATTAAGTTAGTATCTGTAAATTAAAAGTTATATTTAACTTTCATACGCAAACGTCACGTCTTTACAGTTGATTCAACATTAACTTTGTTGCCTTCGATGTAAAACGTGATAACTTTGTAACTTTAATCTTATTTTGAAGGGATCCTCGTCTAATTCAGAATTATATCCACGTCGAATTAATTCATTACGATATATTTTTGTAATTGAAAAGGATTTTAATAAGATTAAATTCATTCCAGCACAAACTAATTCAGTCCATTTCAATAGGCCACTAAAGTTAGAATAGTAAGTAACGCTGCGAGATCGGATCAGAAATGAGATTGGCAACAGAACCAAGATCGCAGACGTAGATCGAAGAATTGCTCGAATAAAGTGGCAGTGAACGGGGCACATCGCTCATGTGAAAATTGATTGCAATCAACTCCCTTCAACTCAACTCAACTTTCGATGTTACGAATCCAATCCACCTAGTGGGAGGTCGTACACACACCGCATCTCTCTTGTGCTCGCCACTCGAAAGCCTTACAGCGCTTATTTACTAATCCTTCAGATGACTAATTTGATATTTTAAGCCTATTTTTGATTAAAAAGAATCTGAGCTTTTTTAATTACTTGGCTGACGAGATGCATCCATTTCAGTATATACTCGTATATAGCCAATAGTCAATAACAACTTCAGCTGGTTTTAATTAGTACTAAAGAGGCTAAATTTAAACCTATTTTCAGTAACTAAACTCAAGGACTAGACATTAATTTAACACATCACTACGTGGATTACGCAGGATCTGGTATCAAAGCCAGGTAGCTTCTCATACTTAATAAGGACATATTCAGTATCATCAGATGTACGCCCTATACACCTTAACACATTTTTTTAAAATATAACGTAATTTGTACGATAAAGAACAGTCTTTTTAATTATATCAGGTTTTTCCGTTATCACAACATATAATGGAAAATACATTTATCGCCCAATTGTTGCTTGTGTTCGAACTATAAGACTACAGTACACGTTAAATAACGAAATTCTTATTTAATAATAACAGCGATATATTACCCTTCAGTTCTTAGTTATAGAATCTTTTAATGTTATTATGTGTTTGTATTGTGTAGGTATTGTATATGTTTCAATAAACTATCATTATAATTTTTTCAACTGTACGATACCAACAGCTGGACAGAAGTCGGCACAAAAGTTTTCGGGTAATTACGGCTACGTCCAGTTTCTTACATCAACTTTAACATAATCGTCAGTCTACTATCTGAATGCCTTTCAATATAATACAACATTTTTGTAATTTCAGAAATTTGTAATTAAGTTAAATTAATAATTAATTTATTACGTAAAACACATTTTGTTTACGTTTAAAATTAAGTAATTAATTTTTTGTCTAACATTAATTATTTTATTTGAAGTTGAGCTTTGCAACCTAGAGGTTCAAGTCTGCGATTTTATGACGTATCAAACATGACTGGGGTCGAGTGTATGACGACCTGTATCATCTCTTCGAAAATTAAACTTGTTCACCGAAAGTTGAATGAATGTTTTTTTGTTGTTAAAGTTGTATAAACCCGCTATCACTCGGAGAATTTTTTGTGCTGTGACTGGGTAACGTTAACTTTTGAGTTATTTGCTCTTCGACAGAGCTATATTCTGAACATCCCAGATCAGTTTTAGCAACAATTTGTGTTGTTGTTTCAGCCCATAGACAAGGCAAAGGTCTGCCCTAAAGATATCTATAATTGCCCCGCTTGGCAGGCGGGTTGGCTTTATGGCAAACAGGGATGCTGTTGCCTATCTTCTGAAAACTTATTTTTTTAGCAATGTCAATAGTATGAAATAATGCACAAAGTGTGAATTCTATAACATTGTATCCTGGGAATCGAACCCGCGACCTGCGACCGCAAACCCCAGTCCTCTATCACTGGTCACAATTTGTAGAGCAAGGGATTATTGTTCAGAGACAGTTTGAGATTTTAACTTAGAATTTAATATTCAAATACAGCTTCCTATGTTTCCAGCCAATTTATCCCCTTTTTGCGTTTATGTGTTGTTTCCATGTTAATCTTTGATTAAGGTATAATCCATGTATTTTACATTATAGCTGGTCGAAAGTGTGATGTCTCCAAGCTAAACCGCAGGACAGTTGGGAAGAGAGTTGTCAGAACACCAAGGTCACACAATATTTTTTTTGCCTTTGTGTAATATAAAATATATCACAAATGGTACATTTTTAATATGCTTCGAGTCAGTGCGTAATTTATCTTTAGAACTAGAATCATTACGCCGGTTGCTTTTGTAATTACAAGGGTCGCGCGAAGTATTGTTGTCGGATCCAGGCAATTAGAAGTAAGCCCGTGATCGTTCTTTCCGCTCATTTCGTGAACCTTATTTCGAAAAGGCTTTAAAACATTACGCAAAATTTCACTGAATTATCCGATTAAATAATATTTTCGGGGATTTACATACTTTTACGTAAAATACATTGACAAGTGCAAAAAAGACAAGTTCACGAATGATTCATTAATGTAAAATATATGCATGTATATATAGAGTAAAATATACTTTGTGTTCGTGATGCTAGCCCAGAAGATCAATTTATATTACGTATACCTAAATTTTCCATTAGAAAATTTAATAAATCATTGTTATACACAACTAGAGTTACTATTAACTATATATAATACTTATTTAATTCCAGCAACAACAATAAATAAAACTAATAAAGGAAAATATCCAGAGGAAAATGACCGAACATTGTACAACTACCTAAACATAAGAAACAAAAGAAAAATAAAAGCTTAAAATTATAAAACAAAAGAAGTAAATCGTCTAAGAACAACGACCTCCGTAATTATCAATTTAACAAGTAAAAAAAATGCTAATTTTGAAGTCACTGATTTTTGTACTCCGAGAAATATTATTAAGAGGAAAAGTGATTAATTATAATAAAGGTCACTCAATAACAGACGTAGCTTTTTGTGAAAACCGTTATAATCACTACTACTAGAACATTAAGATATGTCACACGTATCTGGTAATTTATTAAATTTGTAGGAACAAGTTCACAGTTGACTCTCGTATATATCCTACTATTCTAAATTCCAGAGTTACGTTGCTAGATCGTTATGTTCCAATATATAATAAACGTAAGATCTTAATAATTTGCAGTTAACTATGCGCACCGGCAAACTATAAGTTAATGATTTATGAAAGAAAAGAAATAAAAAAGGTGATTCACAGAAGAACCTAGATCATCGACGTAGTTGTCAGCAGTGGTCACAAGGCAGTCCCTTATAAACAACTATAATATGGAAAATTTAGAAGTATAAATGATGGGTAGTTAAAGTGTACAAAAAATACACAAATACAAACATACATTCATATTTATGTAACATATATACTTATAATAAAAAAGTTATAATCATACTGCTGGTAATAGCCTTTTCTAATAAGATTTCAGGCAGATTAATAAGCAACTTAGAGTAAATATTTTACTTTTACTTAGAAATTAAATAAAGTACAACTTTATAGACCTTCGGTATTAAATTATTACGATGAATGACATACGAATCTGACAACAATCCTTTAAAACTCTATTGCTTTCTTTCCAAATAAAACGTGTGAAAACAGATTACATTGAACCCTCCTTCTGTGTTATTTTCGAGTGATTTTCTAGTATTATTGCATTGTCCCTATTATACATGTTATATATTTGATGTGGAAGCCGGAACACCCTTTTTTAAGGACGATAGTGCGTGTATAAACAAAAATAATTTATTTGTCTACGTTATAAATCGATGTACATCCTTTGTATACGATATTTTTTTATTAAAATGTAACACAAATTAATCTTACATTAGTAAGAATATTAAATAAAAATAAAGGCAAATAAATAATACACACAATTGTGTCACCACGAATTATTAGCGAAACAACAAAGTTATATCCGAGCTTTTTAATATATCCTATAATTTTACTTTAAATAACATCTCTCATCTACATTCACATGTGACTAGATTAGCTTTTATATTTACAGGAGATATATTTTCAACGCTAAATTTTAGCTTTTTATTTTTCTAGCCATTAGGACAGAAGCTTTGCTAGAGCGAATTGATAATTGTCAATTATCTTTCGTATATCTTTAGATACTTCTCGAAGAGTGCACCGTCGTGAGCAATCATGACAGGATGAATTCAAAAAAAATCCCCGACGGACACATGCTTTTACCATTAAACTTAATTAGTCAAACATGCCAGTATCAATATATAAACAATAGCGATTTATTTTGTCCAATTAAGATGTCGTGAATATTGTCGTGTGATAAATTTAGTTTTGTGACTATTAATGATGATTGCATTCTTTTTTGTGTTAATATTAATAAAACAGGCCACGCTCCTTGTTTGCCGCTTCATGTTTTGGTGACGTAACCGAGTGCATTCAAAAGCAATGCAACTAAGGTTTACCTCTATTTAAAATATATCGATATTTTAAGAGTACTTATATTCTTGATTTTTTAATAAATCCTAATTTAACTACAGTAAATTCTTGATGTGATTTTACCTTTTTTAGGACTGAAAACGTAATGAATATTTTTTATACAAATTTCTTCCATCTCCCCTGTCTTTCCGTGTATCCTCAACATTGACTACAGACATAGTGTCATTCATTGCCCCTTTCTTTCGTCTACAGAGCTCGTTACTTCCATTTTTACTGCATTTTCAGCAGAAAAACGCGCACTACAAAGCGCGAGTCTCCTACAAAGATCGCTACGATGATCGGTCTTATGCCCGCATCGATCAACTTTCCACAACCTGGGCAATGTGGTGTGGTCAATATGGTGGGCGAGTGCCTATGCTCGCGGTCGCCGAAGGTTGCACGATCGTTATATCCCACCCACTGCCATTTCAGGTGAGCAAATTTTTGAGCCACGCCGGGGACGTTGGTTCTTCTATTGATCCCCTCATTTTATCTTGCAGAGAAGCTCCGAACGCAGCCCCCTCCATTGTTCCTTGAGCCTTCCTATAAGGCCTTTTGTAATCAACCACATCTCAGATCCATAAGTCATCATCAGCAATACATACTGGTTAAAGACCTTCATCTTCCAATATTGCAGTATTTTCGGCAAGAAAATTTTCCGTAGCTCATCGATTTTCTGATTTCTACAGTCGCTATCATAGCTGATTACTATTTACCACTATTCATTCCGGCTATACAACTAAATGTTTCAAGATCACAAAGACTTATCTGAATTTTCGTACACAAGATTGAAGCGTTGGTACAGTTGACTTTCCACAGTATCTTCTACACAGCATCTTTCGCAAGCACTTAATCTAGACAGTAATTATAGACCTCCAACAATATCCAAGATGAATATTACGAATACCAAAATATTCACAAGTCCGATCTTATCATTTTAGAAAATCATCTAGTCTTTTCACGTCCTTTGGAATGCATAAAAAAGTATTTTTTTAATCCCAAAGACACCGATTTTAATTAAATAAGCTTTTTGTGATAACGTTTACTGCCAATAACCCATTCTATTCATAGTGACTATTAAAAAGATTGTGTATCTTATTTGATCGACTTAATTTCTCAAAACAGAGTAGCTTTAATTAATCTATAAGAAGCATAGTTTTTCTCGGGGAAACAAGAAAAATCTCTTTCACGTTTCGGGTCCAGTGTGCTGGTATTCACGACCGACCTTATACGTTGTTTTGGTTCTGTTATACTCAACTTGCTTGTAGAATTACTAGAATACTAACACGACATAAATTAGTTCCATAAAAACTTATAATTAAACATTGATTTATTTAATTGTTGATAATTTTATTGAAGTTTGTTGTGTCCGTTTTCTTATAAGAAAGTTTAATAAGAAAGTTTTATAATTAGACTATTTATGATCGATAAATACGAAGTAAGCTTGCTTTAATTGTGTATATTTTTATTATCCTTTTATTTGGTGTACTGTTGGCATAAGATTATATGGAATAATATATGAAATAAAATTTGATCTGGATTATTGTATTAAAACAATTTATCGATATAAATTTAATCTTGAACATCACTAGCGGCGTAAAGAGCGCTCGAGGCGGGTCGTGGCCTATGTACGTTTCATTTGTCTCGGCGTGTGCCTGAATTGTCTTTACCTAAGCACAGCTGGCTCCCAGGCCTAGACAACTATGCTTCTTAGATATTTACATTGCGAAAATAAATCTTTGATCTATTTAAGAAAATATATTTTTGAGGAAATAAAATTAAGTCACAAAAAGGGCTCTTCAAAAGATCAAAAATTTTATTCATGGTCGTAAAAAAACTGAGTTATGTTGTGGTCGAGCATTATTAGATAACGCCTAACAAAAATAATATTAATTTATTCATGTATTATACAAGCTCGTTTATTCCATATATTCAAGAAGAGCCCAATTTGAAGGACAACTCACTCCTAACTCTGATGGGATTTTTTGCGGTTTCTTTTACTATATCTTTTAAACAATAGTACAGCAGTTTATTCTCAAGTAAGCATTATAAAAGGTTTTTTAAAAGTTTTTTATCAGTTTCTGAAATGACAGACAATTAATAATTAGGTCGTCGTCTGTTTGTAACAGACCAAATGTATAATGTCATAAAGTAACATAGAACGATATCACTACAAGCTTTGAGACATACCCATGTTTACATTAGGTCATACCCACTTCTCGGCGACCTAGTCAGAGGTAAGTTATTACGACATTAAGTGATTGCTTCAGTTGTTTGCCTGCTCAGCTATAATTTGTGTGTATGTCTACGGGTCTTACACAAGGAAATATACTTTTACTTGCTTTGTAAATGATCTAATTGGTTCATCTACAAAACGTGCTAAAATTGTGTATATAGCAGCAAATCTTTAAAACTAATTGACCTTTAGTTTGCTACACAAATTATTCCTGAAAAATAAGAAAAAACCTTTGTTATGTTTATTGAAAAGTTAAGTTTCTTTTTATTTTAGCTGACGCAAATGTTATTGACGATAAAAATGACAAGTAAAACGAAAGTATTGTTAATAAATAACAAGATACTCCGTTCGCCTGCAAGCGTTGGGTGCTAAAATCATGTATGAATTTCAAACAATATGTTGTAACGCTTTACACCTGTGCCCTACTCTATACATAAGATCTAATAAAGCTAGTGATTTGAAACATATACCACAATAGTGTATCAATTACCAAGAAGATGAAAATATAGTACAGTACAATAAAATAACAACATATTTTTCTAATTTACGAAACCGCTTTGCGGACCACGTACATATATATATATATATATATATATATATATATATATATATATATATATATATATATATATATATATATATATACTTATATCTATTTTTAAGTATCATCAAATTTGTTATTTGATGTTGTTCTAATCAGTTACCACTTCCAATATAATCAAATTAAATAAATCGCAATAATATCCAATGAAAATAGTTTTATTTTAATGTGCATTTTTTGTCCTATCTATAATAAAAGATTAATATTGTAAGTACTCATATAAATAAGTGGTATTAAATCAATCAACAATACATGCATTTATTTTGTATCCGTCGTGTAAGTATCGTGTTAAGCAGTGGCGGTCTAATAGTAGAGGTGAAATTGTGTAAGTCAGTAAATTATTGAGTTGAACGTATAAAAATAGTGTAGTAACTATGTTTCGAAAGTGGCGAATCGTCGCGAATAAAATGTGTTTTAAAATATGAGCAGCGGTAGCTAAGCGGTAAAAAAACTGATACTTGCGATCGTAGGTTCGATCCCCGGGATACAATCCTATATAATTATAAAGAACTGCTACAGCTCATAAACAAGTTTTCAGAAGATGGCCACCAGCTTCCTTTGCGTACCATATTACTATACCACGACCGCTTATCCACCTTCCAAGCATGGCGATATGTTTGGTATATCTTTGGGGGAGGCCTGTGACTTGGGTATCTATAAGCTGCCATAACATACGGGTAACCCGTTGTGTTGTTTCCCCTACGAATCTTTGAATAAACAATATTTTAGTAAATTAGTTAATTTTATCGAATGTCCATTGTGGTGACCAATTATGTAATAATCAGAATTAATTATACGAAAATGAAAAAAAAAAATATTTTATACTCTTCTTGTATACGTGTTTGTAGCACCAAGTCCTTAGTAATTCAAGCCCTGTTCTCTACTAAATGATCACGTACGAATTGAGTCAGTAAGACTTACTGTGGAAAGTATATTCATAAATACACAAACACAAGTTGTTTTTCTTATGTTGTAAACAAAGAGAGAAGTACTTCTGTTGACCTAGTATTATTTGAGTTTGGTAGCTAAAATTTACCGAAATAAATATGAATCGAATTAGTAATAAAATCTTTAATAAAACAATACCGAAAAAGATTTTAGGCAAAGTGAGGAAAAATAAAAAATAAATATATGAAACTTACGTAAAAGTTGATAAAGACACAATTAGGAAAATATAATCTCTCCGTGACGCAATCCGTTCGATTTTGATCCAACGAAAAGGGATGGGGCGAAATAATCTTCTAGAAAACAAATCCCCAGTTAAATCGATGTCTTATGCCGTCGTATACGTGCTGGGAATTAAAAAAGAGATTCCTAAAAGCTGACACAAGAAAGGGGCCAGGCTGGCTGCTTGAATGACAAATCGGTCAAAAGAATCTGTCCCGTACAAAATGGAATTGATCCTGTTTTCTTTTGATGTGTTCGTGGTTGAAAAGAAGCGGGGGTAGCTATCCAATTCGTTACTCATTCTTTAACGATTGAGTCGTCACAACGAGAGGAATCGTATAATTTTTATCGCCGATTCCGATTATTGAAGAAAAATTATTGTTTTTTACTTTCATTTATATGCTTTGTAGCTGTTTTATTTCAATATTCACTGTTAAAGTAAACACTAATGTTACATAACTCGATTTTTATCACATTTGTAGCAATTTTAATATAAACAAAATTAAATTGTTTAAACTAAAATCTTTATAAAAAAATCTGTAAATATCGGTGACGATCCCTGCTACAAGCAGTTAATTTAACCTAGATATACTTAACTATTATTTATTCAGATTTAGTCTGCACTGTAAGAAGTTGAATGTTTATGAATCAGTTATATAAATAATCCTAAGTTTAATGGTAAAGAACACTTACGCCATATTATATAACATTATTTTGTCACGGGCCATGAGTAGATAGTATTAGATAAACATCTCACTCTAGAACATAAACATTAAAAGTCTTTTAACTTCTCCTCTTCAAAGAATCCTAGAAAAACCTTCCAATACTTTTACATGCCAGTCATGTCTTTTCGGTTTTTCATCCCGCCGTCCCTTATTAGAACGGGCGCATTGTCTTGTCTAGGCTCAATTTACGGAGACAAATCTGCGAGTCACGTGTGGGTTAGGTTTTTATTTTATTGAACGTACATCTCGGCACTCGTGTAGGCTTTGACTGGAATTTGTTGTGAGCGGGCGGAAATCATCGATAAATTGTAAATGTTGCATTGGAGCAGCTGTTATTTTTTATCTATCTATTACCGATATAATCATATTTATTATTCGCTTTAGACGCGCGTGATTTTATTAAAACTTACATCATCGTGTTACGGTTTATTTGGCGTTTTTCTTTTAAAAATAATTATGTGCCCGGATAAATGTCAACGTTGCCTTCACATATATTTTATATTGCATGAAGTTAAGATAAGTTTAAAGAAGATCAAATTTAATTGACATACAGATTTAATAACGTCATAAAGTTACGTAGCTAACAAGGCATAATATTTTTTTTTCTGTAACTTCATTTCTACTCTTGCTCTATATTAACTGCGGCTTCGTTAAACGTCTATGAAAATGTCTTGTATTTATAATTAAATTCACAGCGTATTCTTAATTAAATACCAGAAACAAAATAAATTATTTTTACTCAAGACTCGACTTCATCAAGTCACCAAATCTTACTATGAGACATTTAAATGTTTTTACAGTAGAATCTCAGAGCTCAGATTTTATGGTTAGATTTAAAAAAAAAAGTACAAATAACAAATTACTTCATAGAAGATATGTTGGCCTCCAGATTGCTTTTTTAATAGTCTCATACATAAAGCTTGTACCAAAATAGAATTATCAAAATCTCGGCTAAAATCAATGATGATGACAACCAACCATTTCAGCTCCAGGTTATTTCAATACACATTAAATTACGTAATTCAATATTGTTTAATAAAATTATAGTTCCGCTGAGTTTTTACACATAGGACATGTGTAAAAACTCAGCGGAACTATGTGTGTCCGAGACATTTCATTCAAACAGATAGTAGACTCAACTGACATTCAACTCACTTATCTGACTCCATAAGATATATAACCCAACATTTGTTGAATAAAGAATTTTTTAACATGAAAGTAAAGCTATCGTGACGAATGTACCAACAGTTATATTATTTAAAGAATATTAAATAAATACATCCCATTTTTATTTGAAGAACAACGTGAAATATTGGTAGAGCAGCTGCTATTGTAAAAGCTACATATGTAGCACATCATTGTTAAAATGCGTGCCCCGACAGACGGCACGCTTTTACCAAAGAGAAACCAACCGTCTTGCAACCAAAAAACCAAACATGCCACTCGCCTTCACGTCTTCAAGAACGCCGTCGAAACGGAGAACGCACATAGAAGAACGGCGCCGTAACAAGACTATATGTTGACAAACGATGCGACAATAAACAGTGTTCCATTCGATTCGACTTTATAACAATAATACCGTAGGTGCATAAATAATCAAGCCATTTTCAACACAACCATTCCGTCAGGAACAACCGTTAGATTAAATTTTCACAATGTTTCATTTCAATAAGCATAGAGAATCCTTCGTTCATATTACAATTTAGGTGATACATAGAACATTCAAACAAAAACATTTCATCCATATTCAAATGCAGCGAAGCTTACGTAATGCCGATGTTATTGTAAACAGCAAAGTTATTGGCGCAGAAGTCGGCGGACAACAAATCTTAAGGAAAAGTTCCGCTGCGAATGTCAACGCCAGTTTCGTAGTTTGTTCGGGAACGACAAATTCTCCTCGAGGGATTACTCCGAGCTGGATATCCGTGTTATTATTGAATCAGAGACAAATAGAGGTGATTTTCCACAATCTTTATTTTCATGGTTTATTCTATACAGATTTTCGTACCATTTTCTTACATTGTATTTTTAAAAGACGCATTATCACATATTTAATAAAATAATTACTCATGCTGCCATTAAACTATTTATTAACTAATGTTACTAATGAAGAACACAAACACATGAATACGCTAGTCTTATAAAATCATTTTAGACATGTTTAGATACTAAATTTCTCTGTTTGCTACGTATTTAGGTATATTGAATAAGTTAGAAAAAACTATATATATTTTATGAGCTTCAGCTAGTTTGTTAAAATGCCCTTTGAGGCTATAACGAACAAGCTGTGTTTGATATCAAGATTAGGTATGACTAAGACAACAAAAGATTAAGCTATTTACTTGTGATTTATAAAAAAACTAAAACCCTTTTACTTGCTATTTTAATATTACATGCGCACAATATGTGGTAACCCGAAAATCGCTCTATAATGCTATAAATTAATCTTAACATCAACACGCGATAAAGCTAACCATGTAGAAAGGCTTTCCCTACGTCACCGGTGACCCGAATGTGTCACAAATCGCTGCTCGAGCACAACAATGAGCTCGCGTGTAATGTTAAAAAATCAACGTCTATTAATATAATAACAGGTTATAAATAACTATCGTGCCCATAAATTCCCGAAAAGCGACCTTGTTACGAGTTTTCTTTTGATTTTATAAGGGGGACTGAAAAGTAATGTGCATGTCGACATTTGATTGTCATTTGGTAGCCCATTATGTGCTCAGAAGACGTTGCATATTAGACGGCAAAAGGTTATTGATAACGAGAGTGAATATATTGTTAATTAGAAATATAAGCTTGTTAAAAATGTGTCGTGTGAATTTGACTTAAGAAAGCACTCGATACATCCTTGCCGAGAAGAAACCTATTCACTCTTGTTTTGAAGACTCATAAGTTATAATTGGCTGGAAATAACGACGCCGATAGGTTGTTCCATTAAGGAGTGTAAGTGCAGTAAGGGACTGTTCACGTTGTTAAAGTATTAGCAAAAGCTTAGTACTGGTGGAAGGTATTTACACCGTGTCCGGATTTCGTCAATCCGAGTATCTTATTCTTCGTTGGATCAAACGAAAAGAAGAATTATTTGGTGTAATTTCGCTGCACACTCAGCAAAATGCAGTCTGTAGAATACCGATAAACTGGCAACTTTTCGCCGATGCTCCAAACTTCTCAAAGTTCTATCTGGTAATGCCTGATGCCATAACTTAATGCAAATTATTGAAGATTTTTGAAATCGAGGTTCCGAGAAATATGTTAAAATATAGCTCTGCGCAGTTAAATTGTCACAGGTTTATGTTACCATTGCAAAAAATAACACTAGGTTATTAACATAAAACGTCGTTCCTTTAACTGTCTCAGATAAACGTAGATAAGTTAATTATAAAAATAACTCATTTTTTAACCGAAATGAAAACAGTTTATTACATTTATATTCCTCCATAAGCCCGCTGTAAGGCATAGTCCTCCACCAAAGATAGCTATAAGGGGTTATACTATAATCGCCATGCTTGGCAGGCAGGTTGGCGATTGCAATGTGGTTAAAGAGTTAGCGTCTTATTAAAAGACGTTTGTAACACTTTATCAATTTATTTAACACACGAACAAATTTTTATTAGCGCTTGAGTGCGAGCAAAAAGGACGTGTATTCGTCGTAGGATTCCGGGGCGCAATGTGCTCTGCGACCGAGTGAAAGCGGGCAATAGAACAAAGGCGCAAAAGAAATCTAAGAAACAAAAGTAATAAAAGGTCTGCGCCCGCGTCACCGGTGCGTGCATGTGCTCGCTGCACTAATTCGGCGCACTAAGTTCGCCCGTCGGCTACGCTCGCCCACAAAATCTTACACCTATTATTCATTCAGACATCACATTAGTGTATATACGACTCCCACATGGTATTATGATAAGCAGAGGAAGTTGCTGCCTATCATTTTACAACTTATTTGTAAGCAATGGCAATTATTTTAATGCGCAAATTGTGAATTATACATGATTGTATCCTGGGAATTGAACCCACGACCTACGATCGCATGTCTCAGTGTAGCGCATAGCGCAAGGCTATCGCTGATTTATAATACTGTTGATATAATGTATATGTTTATTATTTGTATTATCTAATTTTCACTATAACACATCGATTACAAGATCGATGACCTTTGGCTGCTTATCACCAGCGTTATCAATTTGCATGTTTCTATTTCCCTCGTCACATTTAACGTAATAGCGCAAACATTTAAGTTACACTGTTTTAAAACGGAAACACAGGGCCATCATAATGAAAGATTTCTATCTACTATCAATTCTCGATCTAGTTCACAGTTTTGTGCAATGTTTAATTGAGTGGGCTGTTTGATTAGATAAAATAGTAAATTATATGCTGAATGCAAAACTTTCATCAGTGTATTAAGTAAAAATGTAATCTTTTGTTTTTTACAATAATATATATAATATTGTCATTGCACTGCCCAGATGTCCACTGTAAGGCCTAGGCCTGTCCAAAGGATATTTATAGGGGGATATACCATAATGTGTTTGTGTGTGATATACCAAATGTAAGATTGTATCCCAAGAATCGAACCCACGACGTGCAATCGCTAATCGCAGATATATATAACTAATTCATTGAATACTTACCTAAATGTGATTTATCATAAAATATGTAGTCATTTATTGGATTTCAATACGTCTATTTGGCACGTAAGGCAAGATACTAAAAAATTTATTTCAGAAACTTGGAGTTAAACTCTAATATAATGCTTAACTAATTCATGTTGTTTTATTATGCATACGATATATTAGTAGTTAATTCTGAATTTAGAGCTCCGTCGTACAAGGCCGTAGACATGGAAAGAAGATATAACTCGTACCCATACCTGGGAACCTTTCGATAAATGGAAACGTATTCGTATACTACCGTAGTTTCATCAACGTTGGTCTAGTGCCTCAACGTATTCAGATAGAACTAGAGATACCCGCCGGTTATAATACACACGCAAGCAGAATTAGCTCGCGTCACATCGCGACGCCAGGACATGTGTCCGGTGAATTAACCAGTATTGGCCACCATGAATTTGCCCGTACGTCCAAGTTTTTTTTTTTTAGTTTCGAAAGAGGAGTCTCCTAGGTAGACACGAGATACCGCGTCCTGTGAGAGAAGAATAAGGTTACGTTAGACTCCTACACACTAAATCACCCTCGGTTATCGTGCTTGGTACCTTCGAAGGCGGCGGATTTCCTATGTCGTTCGTCAGATGTGTTAAATTAAAAAATAAGATAGGGAAAGGTTAAATCTATGTATGAAATATTCCATTTAATTAAAAACTTTCTTTAATATAATACATTTCAGTTACTTAATTAAATATAATCAAAAACATCCATATTTTATGCATACAGTAACAAAAGAATATAAACTAAAACCATTAATCAAATTTAAGGAAATTGTTTTATTTGACAAATAGAAAAACATTTCCGCCGTGAACTCCGCAAAACAATTTATTCAATCAGAATTGCCCGCTTTTATCACATTTCTTACAGTTTTTTTGTAGTACATCGTTGCCTCCGCCACGACATTGGCAATATTTTTATTACTTTTGTATACAAAGCTTTCTCTGTTTGCTTAAAAAATATGACCATTATAAATTGTCCTCAAGAGGTGACGCACGACCCATTTTTGAATATTTATCTCGAAAACATCTGACAAAAAGTCCGCATTAGCTACCGCCGAGGTCATTGATGGCAGACGGAGGGAACGAAATGACCTAACCCCCCCCTCCATCACGCTGATCGCCTACCTAAAGCGCGGTACAGCGCTCTCGATCAAACAATAACCACTAACGGTGATGACAGCGTAATACAGTACATTAATTGAATTACATGACAATAATGATAACATGTTCACAAATGACCTAAATTAACTCCGTATCTAATGATTATTCCACTCTATGTTGTAAGCAAATAGATACAACCCCGTGCTCTAAACTACGATTCGTAAATTGATTTGAACTTGCGCCGCATTTAACATTGCCTTTGTTTAATTTAACTGTGTACCGATACGGTTATCCGACCTGTTTGGTTAATTAAGAGTATTGTGCATAGCCGTTGGGGCTGCACAGTTTTACTTTATAATTTTAAAGGTATAGTTTGAATAGATTTTTTTCTACAGATGTTAAGTATTTGTATTAAAAACACTTACTTATG
The DNA here is from genome assembly GCF_028537555.1 of Battus philenor. NCBI lineage: Eukaryota > Metazoa > Arthropoda > Insecta > Lepidoptera > Papilionidae > Battus > Battus philenor. The sequence continues at coordinate 6,597,064 of NW_027181689.1, read as the reverse complement.
TAAAATTTGTTAAATTCGTATAATTTTTTAAAGACCCAAAACCCTTTTTTTTTTTTTTAAATTTCACTGGAAGTTACTAAAGATTATAATATAATGTAACATAACAGGCGGGTTTTTTTTAAAAAAAGTAATTAGTTCTTTATTTATTTAATAAAACAGAGGATATTTATACGCTAGAGAATTTCAAATATATAGAATTTCTGGGAGGCCAGCCCTGGGAGGGGACAAGGTCTCTCCTTCTCCATCTAAGTAAAAAAGCGTACCGGAATTTAAACGCAATAAGTATACTTCTCTGCCTCTCCACTTAAACGAATTCATCACCTAGAGTCCAAGGACACTAAACGAAGTAGTACTCACAAATACAATATATTCTCAACCCCCTACAGTAAATTTAATCTTATGATTTAACACAGTCACAGTGGACCTTCCTATTGCTGCTCGACAGCCTATGTGCCTCTGAAGTGGGTTTACCAAGCCTCAAAGTGGCCGTCGTACTAACTCAACACTACAGGCAGGCCATGAGGCTCTTAGCTTCACTGTGACAACTAGGTCACGACTACTGCACACAGCAAACTTCTCACATTTGATTTATCCACCACACATCAATGACCATCTATATCGACCGAAAATTATCAACTAAATACTTAAACCCCCTATTAACAAAATAAGAGATAATAAAGAGAAGAAGGGGACAAAGATAGAAAGGAAATATTTATGCACCCTTTTTCCTTTATCCGGACGGGAAGTATAAAAATGGCGACGCTAATCTTATTTCGGTTGACAAGAACTGACATGATATAATATGAATTGAATAATTTACAAGTTATCAATAAGTTTATTTATTTATATAAGTATTTACAAAATTCGTGCACTTTTTCAGGAAAAAATGAAACTCATATTGTTAATAGCATATTTATAATGGGATGGTTTGGAAGAAATCTTGCTTAAGACTATACACTAGAAATATAGAGTTATAGTAAATTTTCTGTGTATTTAAGTGCTGTAAAAACAAAGTGTTTTCTACCTATTGAAATTTACATAATATTTAAATCTTTGTTATAACACTAATTATTTATTATTTTATTCTTCGTGGTTTAAAATTTTGTCAGTAATAATATTGTAGTAACTAAAACAATTGCATTTAGACCAAAAAATGTATGGCTTAATTGAAAATATGTTTCTTTACTTGTCGTCTAGGTAGTAACAAGGCAGTCAGCGGACTTTACTAGTAAAATGACTCGACTATATAATAATACTTCTTATTTCACTTCTCGATATTGTATTTGTAAGTAGATTATCGCGGCATTTATACTTTAATACTTACTATAATATTATCACCTTTTATAACGATTTCGCTAGGTGCAACAGGCTTTGTAAACAGTATCGTAAGAACAAATTAGAAGTTTTATGTTCGAAATAAATGATGACAATTTGAAAATAGAAAAATATTTGTTTAAAATTAAAAACAGATACGTCAAGAAAATAATAAACTGAGTAACCAGTGACCAATACAATTTGAATAATCGTATTTTAATCGAGACTAATAACTAATTACTCTCTGAATATTTATTTAAACGAAAATTAAAAGCTTCTAAGATAAAAAAAATACTAACATAAAAACGATTTCGTTCCTACAAAAATCATGTTTATATTTGAAGTCTTGTAACTTTTTAATGAGGACATTTCAAAAGCAGAGTTTTCTGTAACTATCCGAAAACACTTCTGTTGTGAAGCAAAACATTCAAGAAGTAATGGCGGCAGTTCTTATAGTTTAAACTTGCTGAAGTGTTTTCGAACACCTTCAGTGCAGTTGGAAGAATATTCCCAAAGATATAAAAGACACATTGGTGATACAGTTTTCTAAAATAAATTTAAAAGTGGACTTTATTATAACCCATCATTTATAATAAAAAGTTTAATCCAAAGAGTCATCTTTATTATGTAAAATTGCATAAATTATTAATATGATAAGAAAAATAGATCGAAGGAAAATCTTAATAAGCTAACAAGGAAAATAATGCTAAACCATATTAAGGAAACTCCGCGGGGCGTTGAATTATTAACAGCGCCCTTATAACACGACTGTTAACATCATTATGAAATCGTTGTATAACCTCAAGATAGGTTATACAAAAACCCCATGTCAAAATATATTACATATTTCGCGTTGATACATAATAACCTGAAATAACCGCACTTTCGTTTTATTTGGATCATCATCATAAGCAGATAGACGCACACCAGAAGCAATAAGCCCATCTCAAAGATCACCACGATGACCTTATGCTGCCCGCATTCAGCGATTTTGACTATGTCGTTGGTCCACCGACTCATGGTAGAAACTTCCAGCCCCAGCGGTTATCGGTTGCGCAAGAAATCTGTTCCAAAATATTCATACTACGCTGAACTATGTCTTGAACAAAATTCGTTTTTTAGGTTGTACCGGTTCCTGCGTGTGTGATAAGGTAAAAAGAAACAGCAACAGAAAGAAACATATATTTCAATTAAAAGGTTAGTGGGCAGAAGGATTGGTCTGATTTTAAGCCGCAGATCAGTATTCCCCTGATTGTGGTGGCAAGCAGCGGCAAGAGTTCCCGGGACTAGTCAAACGGCAGCAGATCGGAACGGTGAGCGCCGGCAGTAGACAGGATGTGTTCGTGCTGGAACGCAATGATTGAAGGTTTCGTTTAATATTAAATCGCGCACCTGTGAATAGATGTCACAGTTATAATATACATATATAAATAGATGTACAATTTGCTCTGCTAACAGTAAACCCCGAGATGGCTTGCGATGAAGGAAGAAGCCGAAAGCAGTTGATATGATTGTTCACTGTCAGAACGGAGTTATAAAATGAAAAGAGGCAGGAAAGAGTAAAAAAATAAAGAATACATAATAATAGAATTATTAACACAGACAAATTGATAAGCAATAACTTACAGCTAAACGCTACTTAATATTGTTTTTATAATATTTGTTCAACACTCAACCCGATGAAGTGCGAGGCGATATATAGATTGTGGCGTGAATTTAGAGATGCTCCGAGAATGAAGTTGAAGGACCAAGACGAGAATTTATAACGTAAATTCGAATTAGCCCCGGCGAGTGAGGCGTCACATAGCTTGTGAACGCATAGGGACACAAAGAGTATGCGTCAGTGCGTAAGTAAGATATCATATAGCTAGTGAATGGGACCGTGACCAGGATCTTTCTCCCGGACAATGTATCTACACCCCTGTAGTTAGTGCGCGGGCGTATTGTAATGTCTGTTATAAAAACAAAGGTCCCCTGAGCCGATAGCACGCCTCCACAATCCCACGCCACTTAAAATTTACCGTGTTCCTTCAAGTGTTCCAATATTTTTCACTGTATCACAAATTAAGTGACATTTCGTACATTTGTATATTTCTTATGTTGAAATTTTAATTTTCTCATAAGGAACGCTTACATGCAACGTTACAAGGTAATGTGCAATAAATTGGATAATACATATATTTTTTTTAGTTTGTTATACTTATCATAGTTCTATAGACATATATTTACAACCGACCCACATTCTACCGTCAGTCTATGAAAACATATTTATATATCATTCGCTCTCTAGTATTTGCGGACCTATAATGACTTGCTATCCTATTACAATGTGGTAAAAAATAAACCTTAAATGAGTCTGAAGATTTGTTCTTTAAAAGATTAGTTTCTTCAGGGTTTAATAAAGCGGCTAGTATTAAAACCCTTAAAGCGATACATTTATACTTAACCGCCAAGTGGGTCACGGAAGCGCGGGACAATTGCAGGCCGGATCGTAGGCGAGCGTCTCATTAAGCGGACTCCTCGCTTCGGCCCTGTTACGTTTGCTAATCAGTACGCGCTTTATAACGCTGATTGCGAGCACCGACTGCACACTTTGCAATGTCAATAAAATAAAGGGAAACTGCCATTGTTAAATTGAATCTGATTTTACAACGAGACGTATTCTTTCTACCAAGTAAAGACCTTTGTTAAAGAGATTGTTTGTAATACAGTTTGCTTTGTACAAATAAATGTGAAATTTATAAAACGACGGAACGTTTTAAAGTTGTTTTCTTTTGCCGTTTTCTAACTCTGCAATAATGCAGTTTATTTGTTTTTAAAAATTGTTTTCTGATTTAATATATATTTAAGTTAGTGTTTTTACAATGTATTGGAAAATAAATCTTTTTCGTCCTTTGAGAATAACATCGACAAAGGCTTAAAAAAGCTTAATGCTGAATTATTTATGCGCTATATTATTTATGATTAATATGATTTTCGCGCTAAAATTAAAATTCTTATATTAAAGAAAAAGTGACAGGCACTCGATAAATAAAAGCGATAAACGCATAACGACTAAATTTTGTCTTCAAAAAGGTTAACAAATCCTTCTTGAGTTTGAGTATACGTATACACAAGCTCCACAATGTATCATAAACCCTCCTTTTCTTAGCTATAAATCTAATAATAAAAGTAAATTATTAAATAAATTTTATTACAGCATTCAAAAATTTTAAGTTTGTAGAATTGTGTGGAATTTGTTTTTTTGACTCATTGTATATTATATATTACCATCTATGTAATATATAACACTGTTTAGTTTCATTTGTAAAGACCATCTATTGAGTTACTGGCCGATTTTTCTTAGCTGACCACCATTCCGAACCGATGGTAGCTTACTTCTTATAACATTAAAATAATTAACGACTCACAACTGCACGTTAATTCCTATTTGGATAAAGTTATTTTGAATATGTAATTCATTACTCCCTATAAGGTTGAACACGGTATTGGTAATAAAAATCCCTACCTATTTTACATACTGGATGAAAATCATCGGCTGTATTATACTGATAAACCTTCCCTTATGTAAATTTTGATCCAGCTGATTTATTGCACGCTCTAAATTACCTAATATTATGACACTGGAAGTAAATGCCCCTCATACCAATAAAAGTGAAAGTTAGACAGTATTAAAAAACCTTTTCTAGGAACACGATATAATAAAGGTGTTAGTTTTCTTATCATCACGGCTGGTAAAATCTTTATAAAGATATAAACTTAACATCAGCAAAATTATTATTATGCAAAATGTATATATATATCATACCATACGAACTTATTTTAATTTTTCCCTGTAATGTTTTACTAATGCGTGAATAAATTTGCGTCAGAAATAGGACCTAATATTTTAAGTAACATTATTTATTCCTTATAACATATATTGTCCATGAGTCTAAAAATAAAGAAACAATAAAATTTTCCTGAAGCCACTATTCTTTTTAATTTGAAGTTTGTTTTAAAATCAACCGGGCGCCGCTATTATAGTTGATGACTTATTTATTACGAAATTCGTTATTAGTTTAAATAATCAAAACAACGTAAACCTTATTTTGTTCTGCAGATTTTGAACGGACACTTATGATTGAGACCTATGAGAAACATGAGGAATCCATGGGAATGTGACGTTGTTATCTTCTTGTCAGGACTGATTCTTATTTTCGAGAACAGAACTTACTGTTTGATCAAAAGCCAATATAGCCCAAGCCCATAGAACAAGTAAACGAAAGAACTACGATTAAATTCACAGTCATTTTTATGCGGTAAAGGTTGGAGAGAGAAGTGTGACAACGAAATCTCTCTATCATCAGCTCAAGAATTTTGTCACGTCAATTAATTTTTAACATCACATATTTATTTCTGGAACTGACTTCCAAACCTGTTTTATTAAGATCATCAAAAAATAGGTGAGGGAAGGAGAGAATTCCAGTTGATGAACACCAACGCAAGCCAAGGATTTTTTGTGACCGTACTTTCACTGACCGTAATGGCATTTGCAGATTCTGTGGATTTGTGACAGCAGGGCGCAGAGGGCGCTTGGGTTTATCCTTAGTATATCCTTTCAGGGTATCGAAGCTCGAGGACTTCCGCACAGTCTCAATACTATTTTACCAGATTAGGAAAAGAAGGCCTTCTTGAATTTAACTATGAGGATCGTCAACCGTTAACACCGCGGCCTATCTCTCTACAACGCAATTAATATGGCACTTGAATGGTCATTCCATACTGAGAAGTTACATCTCTATCGTTTAGTAGTAGATGTATCCTGCCGTCATGATAGCTCTGCGCCAAATGTGCTTAAATGCCTTTAAATAACGTTATTATTACATCTTAAAGTGTTAAGCTTACTAGTGATATTCTTCAAGATGTTATTTTGTTGAACCCTGTGTTTGTTAACTAAAAGACAACTATATTATTATTATATATAAAACTAGCTATAACACGCAATCACTTTCATCGTATCAAAAACCGGCAAAGTCAGTTGACCCCGTTACGTCGAAAAAGAGTCCCCCTGTGTTTACAAAGCAGTCAAATTATTATTGCATTATGCCAAGTAAAATATTTACATTCGCTTAGCTATTTCAACCGCATACAACACAATTCCAGTTACGTGCTAATGGAAATTATAATTGTAGACGAGTTTTCTTTAGTTAATATTTACTATTTTTAATTTCATTATGTTAATTTGTAGCTTAAACATTACATGATATGTTCATAATTTTTTTGTAGTTTTTGAAGTAGAAATTCCGTTGTTCAAATCTTTGCCATTTGTGTTCTTTGTAATTACCCATGTAAGATAAGGTTTTATGGTAAATTTTCTATTCTGTTTACTCTCAATTGATTTCTGAAATCATGAAAATATTTAACTTGGCAACAAAGAATGGTCCTACCTATTTAATTCAATTAAAATGTTCATAATGATGACTTATGGCACTGAAGACAGACCTTTCACTCTGTGCTAATAACTTCTGGCAGTCTGCGGGTACAAATTTCACTGTAATATAAAGTAATTCAAAATATGAAAATGCTTTTTTACTGCTACGTAGTGGTGATACATTACCTAAATAATTATTTATGAAATCATTGATTTTTAAATAGAATGTACCGTATTAACAGCAAACGAGCTGTACATTCACACCTCCAAATCCTTTGAACCTTTTACCAATCATCCTGTATATACCGCCAGTGCGGCGTACGTATTACTAAAGAAACATTTTTCCTTACGAAATCTCGAGGCTCGTATCACGTAACTCCAGAGAATATCCAAGAACTTAGTTTTTTTTTAATACTTTATTGTTTTCATTTTAATTGAAATGATGCAAGTAATTTGTACGAAAATCGTTCACGTTTTTAAAAGAAGTTATAAATTTTCATAGTTTTAAAACGTCTTAAATTATATTAAGTAGATGTCTAGCTCAACTACGCAAACAGGTGTCAGTTCTATATTTAAAATATTTTACTACTTGTTAACAAATTGACATCTCTATTAAGTTAATACATAATAACATAGCATGCATAAAATCACTATTTACATATAGATTTCATGAAATTATGCGTTACTGAAAATTTGGTTTACTATAAATTCTTTGTTCATTCTCAATGTACTAATAAATGTTGACAAAATTTGTTATATTTGGATAAATGTTTAAAATTATTCTTCTACTTAAATTGTAGACAACGTTTTACTGCTGGCAGTTCTCGTTTTGTATTATGCTAGAACATCGCAACGACAAATAATTCTGTACAAACATAACAGTGTTCGTGTTGAAGTACGCTGAATTTAATAGAATTACTGGGCTAACAAAACGTACGATATCATAATCACGTCACGGTATCATATCGAGATATAAAGATGAGAGTTATTGTGTAGAAATAGTGAAAATCGTTAATGATTTTGAATGTACGAAAACCCATCATCATAATATTTGGCGAAAGCCACATTCGTAGATTTCCATTAACAGCGATAAGAAATGACTTGCACCCAGTGTCTTCCGACGACCATAACGTAGTCGTTTCTAACGACCGGCAGTCTATCTGTGCCTTTCTACTTTGTGGGTGAATGTCCAACGCTGTGCCTGCTGGTACTTAACTGCAGAACTTAAAGGCCCCAGCATTAAATTTTTTGCGTGGTGTCTATGTTGGTGACTTTCGTTTGACTAATAAAATAAAAATATTCTTACTATTATTATTAGGACAAGTCTTTAATGAACACAAAAAACTTATCCGTATAACATCCATCCTTTATTTTAATAATCTTGCTTGTATTTCTTAGTTATGTGCTTTTCTCAAAACTGTCGTAGAAATAAGGGTCAACTTTTACCATCACCCACCTTTTGTTCCTTAATCTGTGCACACGGAACTCCGAGGAGTATACACAGATTTATAAGTCCATAAAGATTCGTCCATCATAACTTGAGCGTGCGTGGGCTGATCAAGTTACCGTGGACAACAAAGGTTTTTCAACAGCATCAACTTCGTTTCGTATGTGACAAATATGTCAAGAAAACTGAATTATCTTTAACTTATTTTCTTACAAAAAAAAGAGAAGTCAGTACTGGGCTGAGTGCAGGGATATATTCTTCTCCTGTGCTATCTTGCTAGTCCCCCATAAAAAGGTATTTGTTCATCCATCGTGTGTCTCTCCCATGTGACTCTCCCAGCCGACAGGCTTATTAAAGTTTAAATTTATTACTGCTACCTATTTACGCCCGCAAACATACCTATTTCATCCAGCATCAATAAGATAATCTCGTATCATTATATAAAACAAGATTATTTTTATAACACAATAGTGCAATTTATCCGCCATAAGATCACTTTAAAAAATCAAAAGATTAAATAGTGTTTATCTAGATGAACATTATTGACCAACGTAACATTTCATTGCGCTTAAACATATATCTCTTAGCGAAATTATAAAGCGAATCCTGAAACGTTTACTTAGAGGATGTAAGCGGTAGTCTCATTACGCTGGATCGTCGCCCGGTACTGGTCATGTTTACTAATCAGCCCAAGCTTCACTACCTAGCATCTCCGACGCCGCCGCTCCTAATGTAAATACAGGTAATGAGGTAATCTTACCTCGTGGATATTGCAACTCTGACTACGATTGTAACAAGTAGTATTTATGTGGCAGACGATAAATTGTAACATTTAATGAACGTCTTTTAAACGAAAAGGAAAAAGAGTAATGAAAACTTTACAGTTTAGAAACTTGGCGACGTAAGTTTTTGCACAGATTCCTAAATATAGGATAACTGGGTAATACAAAATAAGAAAGGGATATCTCTCTATATATAGTTGCTGAATGCAGGCCACTTTCAATCTGTTTTGATAACTATAAGCGAGACATGTCCAGTAGTGGACGTCGAATCTTAAAACTGGTTGTATCTGGTCGGCAATACGTGTTTGACGGCTCTTATGTTATATGCATCTATAGTCTACGATAACTGCTTTATCACATGGAAAACAGTATACTTTTTGACATCTTAATATTATAGAAACGCTTATTTAATTATTATCGTAATATATTATTATAACTCTAAGTAATTATTTAAACAAAAAAAACTGAAATTAACATATCTCGTTAAGAAACTACGTCAAGGTTGGCCCGAGTTTATAACCTTTTGCTGGCGAGTAGACTATGCTAAATGCGTAATTAAGTAACTTCTAAACCTTAATATCATAGGGAGCGCCCTAAAACTCTCTAGACTCATCTTTAAGTAATTCCACGTGTTGTACTATTTTATATTAAACTTCATTTTTAAATTCAACGCCATTATGAGGGTTGAAAAATTTAAGGTCATTTTTTCCGTAAAGGCCTCATTTTTTTTAAATAAAATATGATATTCTGTTGGCGCAAAGAGATAAATGAGATAAAAAATACAATACGTATATATAATTGTTACAATTATTTCTACCCTAATATATAATCACCGCCGTTCTTACGTTGGACGTCCACTACACAACAACAAGCTTGAAAATGTTTTTTGAATATAAGATATTTTGCCTGCTACTTGCGTATTTGTGTGTTAGAATTTATCATCAACATTTCAGGTACAGTATGTCCATCGCTGGACATAGGCCTCCTCCATTCTTCACTTCAGCAACCATCTGCTCTGCGCGCTATGTGACTTGTCCACTTCCACTACAACTACCTACTACTTTAATTAATGTCGACTTACTACTCTATGAATTTTAAAATAACAATTTATTACTTTGTAGCAATAGGCGAAGGCTATATTAAAAGCGTTTCGTGTCATTAACAAATAAATAAAAATCTATTTCTGTAGTTAATATCTGTCATTTTTAATACCTTTTTCTTAATAGTTCTGCTACTGCGATATTTATAAATAATTATTAATTATAATAAATATATAGCTATTAGTCATCATTATATTTATATATATTATTAGTCATATATATATTATATGATGACTAATAGCTACTAATGTACTTTTAATAAGACTCATATATTTTTCTTTGTGATGAAAACAAAAGCGTAAACATTTATCAGTTACTTCTAATCTGCACAAAAATCCAAGCGGAAAAATTAAATATCTCCAATGAACATCTAATAATGTATTATACTACAAGAAAGTTCTACATGATGCACTTTAGAAGCCCGATTTCCCTGATCGCGTCGGAGCATAATTTACATTTGGTCGTACATATACGTTGATGCCTAATGTTAACACTTTAAGCAAAACGTTCATCAAGATTTCATGAGAGAAAACCCTTCTTGGTATTATGTGCTTATTTATTAAAACCTCTTTTCATTTTAGCCGTCCATCGTGAATGTTCTGGTTCCCGGGATTAGAAAAAGATTAAGGAATGATTTTCTGAATAATCATAGAACGTTTTCAGATTATTTATGTTAATGTATCGAGATAAAGATGGACCGGACACAGCTAAACTACATAAAGGTGACGTAACACACCAAAGCCGAAAATCAAATCGAAATGCTGAAGTTGAACTTTAAAACTCCATGTCAACACTCTGTCAACGAACTGTAATCGTGTCGCTTTTTCATATTTCGAGTGCGTGTGTGCTATGGTGGGTAACCGCCACATTTTAAATAAAGTTTTTGTTGGTAATCAAACCACTGGACTTCTACACGGGTGTATTTTTATAAGGAAACGTAGTAATAGAGGAAATAATTATGTTAAACTTATCATCATCATCATTATCATCATCATATTATCTGACAGACGGCCACTGCAAGATATAACCCTCGCCTATAGATACCAGGATGACCAGACTAGCGCTGCCCGCGTCCAGCGAATTTTTGCAACCTTAACTGGTGAAGCCGACCTTATAAAATAAGATATATCTCACATCCTTCTAAAATTCCGATGGATTTTAATAAAATATGTGAAACAAGCAACTGGCCTTCTAATTTAAAAAAGGATTTACCATTTTAGTATTTTACCCGAGATCAAATTACGTTTTTATACAAATTTTCATATAATTTTATACCAATTATTAATGTTATTAAACCAGGGATGCGATGATATTTGCAAAGTAAAAATGTGAGCAAAAAAAATTAACATCTTAATAAAATTAAATGAATGTGTTCAACTAGAATTTTTCAGAATTCTTTTAAATTTACTCTAGAATATGAATAGAAATAGGACATGTCTAGTAAATTAGGTTAAGTTGTATTAAAGCCGGAAACACAATTATTTAACCATACTAAACCTTGAGTTTAACTTACAAAAGAGACTTCGCCTAATTGGGATATTTTAACAAGATCAGACAGCGTTCTAGGAGTTCGCAGAGCATTCACTATCCGTCTCTTTTTATTTAAAAACGAGGATCTATTCTCGCACCGTGTACACATAATGAAATATTGATTCTTATTTATTGAATAAGCAATCTTCTTTAAGAATTTTTAGGTATACCTTATAAACTTTAATATTCATGCAATAGTTCTGCTGATTCAATTGACGTATACTGTACATTCAATTACCGTATTAATACAATGAGACCTAGGTTATCAAAACGATACATTAACATTAATAATTATTTTGAAATTTTGTTTGCAATAAAATTTTTTATTTGCAGACAATTTAGTTTTACGTAATGCACGCTGCGGCTCCTTTGATATGTAATGCACATTGTTTTGTATTCTTATTTTAAAGATAATTTGGTTAATATTTTTTTCCTTGCGTAATCTTTTAGGAAGTAAGTAACTAAGAAAGGGACTAATATATAGCTACTTCCGCTATGCAGCAGTAGTCGTACAATGAAGTGCACCGCCCGCCAGCCCGCTGATAAATACGCGTGCGGTAAACAATGTGAAACACAACTACCACCGTTAATCTACTCTACACGTATTTCACCCCTCCAGGGGGCATCCTCAGGAGATGTTAGACCGACCGATGATAGATCGACGATATTAGACCGATGTTAGTTAGGATGGACTTCCGCGAGGTAACGCCTGAATCTGTTAGATATTTAAGATCAGGGAAGTAAGTAACTTTTTTATACCCACGTAGCTTTAAAGAATTGATCGTCGGTCATCATAGAGGTGACAGTGGGACAGTGGGACACATCGTCCGTGCAGCTGTTGAGACCGAAAGTTTCTCTAGTGTCGACCATGAACCGGTTTGTCCCCCATTAGGTGGTCCGACGACCTATTGAAGATTGCGGGAAGTCGCAGAATGCGAGCAGCTTAAAACCGGACAATTTTTGGCCTATGGATTGATATATCCTTTTTAAGATAAAAATAAAATAAATTTAAAAGACCTACGGGTCTCAGTTTATCTATATGATACAAAAAAAATAAAAGAGGGAAACATAATTCCTCATTTTCGATAAATTTATACGTCCTCGTGATGTTTTTAAAAAAGCCTATGATCTGAAAATATAAAATAAAGAGAAAACACTAACTATGATAAATTTTTAACATAAATAAAACGTCGAGGCTGCCTCCACTAAAACACAGCGCTCTCATAATATCGGGGGACTATTACGTTCATTTGCTTTACCTTTCCGTTCAAATAATAAGTTAACCAAAAGTAGATTTAAGGTTTTTCTACAATAGCTAAGCTCCACGTGCCTGACAATCACGCTTAATTTATTAAAAGCTTCTACTATGTCACCGCTGACCCAAATATGTCAGAAAGGAGTCCCCAAATGCCACAATACGACATTAATAAATGAAACTGGATACATTCATATTCATATTTCACAAAACGCCCCGACTTTTACATGATTTTTTATGGTTGACTAAAATCAAATTGTAACGACGATAATCTAGGTTTACCGCATGCGATATTTTAATAAAACGTTTAAGGGACACATTGTTTAACGTCTTAAAAAAGTGTGTACATAGATATTGAATGTGAAGGGTCAATGCTCCAGCGTGTCAATAAATCGTTGCCTGTTTGTATTTAAACTCACACTTCTATAGGGTGTAAAATAATGTATTGTTGGTTTTACTCAATGATCATTAAAAAACATTTACCATGTGTGGAAAAGGCCTTTATTGCCGAAAACTAAGTATTAGCAATTTTCCTATTACTTACATGCTCTCCTAAAATCTATTAGAAACATTTTTATTACAACTCCAGAAAATTAGACTACCGCTGGCGTGAAAAGATATGTAAATTAATTAATATTAATTAGCATAATTAAGAATAAATGATTCATACTATTACACATATAAAAGAAGAGAATGCTGGAAGATACCAACGTGATAACGGAATCAGATTAAGATAAAGAATGCCCTTATGTGGGACATTCTGTATCTTAACGAAGGTTTCAAACGCGCCCTGAATCTTCTTGCTCATTGCAAGACGCTGGCATCCCGTAAGGATGGGCGGATACGCCACAATTGGCACGATTGGCAGCTGTTTGGCGATCGTGGCCTGCTTTATTATGGTACACAGAGAACGCTGCAATCCATCCTCTGAAAACTTGTTCGTGAGCAGTGACAATCATATAATGGACAAAGTGTAAATTACGTAAGATTGTATCGCAAGTTACAATCGCAAGTTTCACTCCTCTATCGCTGGGCTACCATAGCTCATCATTTTCACATGGACCGCAATAAAATAGTAGAGCAATACATTTCAAAGCTGCAATGTCGTTTAAAAATCTCTTTAGCTATAATAGGATATTTATAAATCTTAGATTAGCTTACCCTAAATAATTTATTACATAACTATATTACACGAGAGTGTATTGTAATAACGTACATAACGCAAAAGAGAATAACTAATTTTATAAAGCCTTGAGACATGTTTAACAATAATACATAAATATTTTATATTAAAAAGGGTCAATGTATATGAAAAGGATTAAATAAATAAAATAAAAAGCAATGCTTTCAAAACAAAGGTAAAATTCTTAAAATGTATTTTTAATACATAATCATAAATTATTGAGAAAAATTATTAAAGAGAAAAAATAATTTTATTGTTATATAAAATTCATTAATACGTGAATATCAACCCATAGACAAGCTTTCCTCCAAAGATATCTTTGATCTTGGGTTGGCTATCGCAGTGTGATATTATAGTATTCAAAGGAGGCTGCTGCCAATCCTCTGAAAACTCCTTTGTGATCAGTGGCAATCCTATTTAATTAAAGCAGAAAGTATAAATTCTATGATATTTCGAGAAGCGAACCCGTGACCTATGATCGCAAGTCTTTGTACTCTGTGATAATTTGATGTGACCACTTCTCAACTGATTATGCTGTTCCCAAAATGGCTCTGTCACAGTTTCATAGGATAACCACATAAAATTTCAAAATAAATTAATTTATAACGAGACAAATACTTTTAAGGAGGGTCACAAAAGTGTATTGATCAAATTAGGCCATTCTCACAATACACTATTAAAGTATACGTGAACAAATGTTTCACCAAACATAACGTGGACAATAACTTTTTGGTTTAAGTGACCTAATGTTGAGCTTTTTTGTGTTTTTATTTCAGTTAACCAATAGACAGAACTTCGGTGAGCCATCAATAATATCATCCCCCGATAGACAAGTTAGAGCAATAGTTAAGTTAGATAGGCTCCAAAAACTTTTGAAGACGATAAGCAACGTAATATATTATTTTATTACGTTAAGAAAAGTTCTTTTGTGGAATATCGAATAATAAATATCTTTCAAGAAATTCTCATCTGGCCTCATTCAATTGAAATAAAAATTATAGTTATGGTTTACTTAAGAGTTCGATTTTAGAGATTTAAATACAAGGTTTAAAATAGTTTTTCTATTAACTTACAGAGTATTTGTGAATAAAATAGAAGACTTAAAAAAATTAATATTTATGAATCAAAAGATTTCTACAAAACAACGCGTGTTCTTTATCTATCTATATATTATAGATTTCTACTTATGACCCTATTGTCCCCTCTTGATATTTCTAGAAATATAACTGTTAAACACTTAAAATTTGGCCGAAACACAACTTTTTGTGAGTAAAATTCAGCTAAGAATGTAATTTACGAAATACCACTCGCAAGGGGTTGAGGAGCGTTCATTAAAACATCCATGTGTTCAAACTATTACTTTTATAGATATAAAACTAAGACATAATTGTTTTTTTAACTTGTTAAAAACAAAAGCTGTACGGATTTTAAAAAATTATACCAGCAAAAGGTAGTGCAAAGGGGACAAAATAGTATGCTATGTAACCAGCACCAACTCGAGATTTTACGATAGCTATAAACCTCCAAGCAGTTGCGCATAAGCAATTTCTGACTTAACAAGAAACATCATGAAATATCAAGGTGACAAGTGCAAGTATGGATACAGAATTCTGAATTTCGTAGCTTTCGTTGTAACACATCGTAACTATTTTGGTGTAACACTCTTATAAAATAGTTTGCCTTGTCATTTTAAAGCATATATATTTTACGTTCATCAAGAAAAATACTACACAGGACTTTTCATTCGTAATATGTGTATTTATCCTATGAGGCAGTGATACAACGTCGCTATGTAGCCTTCTATGACGTCCCAAATTTAGCTAATTTATTGGAAATAGATTATAATCTATCTTTTTTTTATTTATTATAATATATCTACCGTACACGGTATCCGCATTTCGAGGCCTTGGTTTAAAAGGTGCACACACTTGCTTATTATAAAATTAAAAAATTGTATGTTTGAATCAAAAATTAAAATGTTAAAGAATTGACGTGCAAAATATATTGATTGACGTCAAGTTTAAGTAACAAAGCGTCATACAGAAACTGGCCATATCCTTTACACTTATTAAAAATAACAATTTCATTTTTAGTAGAAATGTGAATTTATAATAGTTATCCGTAATAACATCTCTTACTGTTTTGGTGCAGACTGGCAGAGACTCGCTGCCCCGCGAATCTGCGGCGCCTTGTCGACAGCTGCTTTAGAAATCGCAAGGTGTCCGTACGGTACGCAGAGACATAGGGGGTCAGAGAGACCACCAAGGGGTGCGTATCAGGGACATCGTGCTGGTCTTCTCGGGGCAGAAGGCACAGAATATCTCTAGTAGGGTCAACGAAGTTTCCGCCCATGTACATAGGTGGGGGGCAGAAACAAACTTAGGTTCACCGCTCACAAAACAAAGGTGATGGTGCTAACCAATAAGTTGAAGTACGACAATCCACTTCTGAGCATGGGAGGTAAGCCGCTCGGCCTGACTAGGGAAATCTGGATACTAGGTCTTACAGTTGATGATAAGCTCACGTGCAACAGGCATGTAAAGAAGGTGAGCAGGAAGACCCAGGGCCTCTATCGTCACCTGTGCTAGGCCGCTAAGGTATCTTAGGGCCTGAACTCGGAGGTGATCAGAACGATGTATCATGCAGTACTCGAGCTGACGATTTTGTATGCAGCGAGCGTATGGGCGCCGGCGGATAGGAAGCTGCTGGTAAGCAGGTAGTTGGACGCGGTCCGGAGGGGCTTCGCTCAGAAGATTGCAAAAACCCACAGGGCCGCATCCCTGAACTCGGCCCTTATCCTTGCCGGGCTGCTTTCTCTGGACCTTCTGGTCCATAAAGCACCCCATTTATTTGAAATAAAACGTAGTTACTCTCGGCAAGTGGTAAGGGACCGGGACCTGGAGTTGCCGGTCAGCTACCTCAGACTTTCACACATCTTGTCAGCTTGGTGTGGAATTCTCCTGCCTGGAAGAAGGTGAGGAGGCTGCTCGACTTGCCACTGCCGCTGCCGATCTGGTAATTTACACCGACGGCAGCCGCATAGAGGGAAAGGTGGATGCGACAATCTGCGTTATGTGGGTCGCCGCACAGCTGCACAGCAAAAAGCTCAATTTGGGCGGCTTCTGTACTGTATACCAGGTAGAGCTGGTCGGCGCAATTATGTGTCATAGTCAGCGACTCGCGTTTCGCTCTCCAGACAGTCGTAAGATCGAACACTCTCCATTCCTTAGCGGTAAGAGAATAATAGATATAATATAAGAGAGATAATTGCCACGCTTAGCAGTCGGGTTAGCAATACCACTGTAGTATTAACGTACACGGAAGACGTTGATACCCTGCTCTCACCGTGTTTCGATTATGTTTGTGAGCATCCAATATAATTAATGCATAAAGCGTGAATTATATAAGATTGTATCCTGGGAATCTAACTCGCGAACTACGATCGCAAGTCTCAATCTTCTACCGCTGGGCTACCAATACCACGACCTTAACTATATTCTATTAATATCAATCAACCTACTCCCAAATTTTCTTAAAACAATACGTACATATTTGTTAACCAAATTGACCATTTACCATTGGAATGGAGTTTTGAATACTTCTAAGAGAAAGATACAGAAAAAATTCGACAAATGTCGTTTCGGGAAATTATTTCATTGTTATCGTAATAAAGTTGCAATTATTAAGCTTGTAGAATACTTGCTTAGTGAAAAGGTTGGTTCTTTAAATTCCATTGACTTTGAAGCATTCTTTTCGTTTATATTAATACTTAAAAATCTTATGTACCGATTGCATGCATTACAGTTACGCATTTTACACTTCTCCCAATAAATTAAACTAAAGAGGCAAAAAATGTTACAAATATCAATAATTTTCAATATTTTCCGCCTATGAGAGCAACTCTTTCATGGTTCATTAGTTACATACGTTCATTGGATCAGAGCCAAGAATTTCTCTAGAAGTCCTGTCTAGAGACTACTGAGATAATTTTTATTGTTATTCTAATTGAATTGAACAGATAACCAGATGGGGCCATAATATTTAAACGTAGAGCCGAACATTATGCCTCGACCGTTTTTATATTCTTTTTAAAATAATAACAGGTGAAGTTATAAAGATGCTTATGCGAAATTTCTAAGGTTTGACTGTCCGCAAAGGCATCCAATAGAGGACTTCGGCTTGGGTACGATATCATTCCATTAAAAGCCCGAGATGGCCGAACCTAGAACAATTGTTGTTATCAAATTATATATAAACTTACTGCTCATTCAATGGTTCGTAATTACTTCAAACTATATACTCTCACATCTTATAAGTACATTTATTGCCAGAAAGATAAAATCAATCAATGAACATTAATATTGTAAGTGACAAGATCAGCTAGATTTTTGTTCAGTAAACTGATGAGTTTCCTCGATGTGATGCTTCTCTTTTAATGTACAAAATACTATTCATACTTCCCAACGTATTCACGCGAGGCACCTTACTTTCCAACTATAGCTAAGATGCTCTTATATCTGGAATTTACTTTAGACGGTAGTATTGGACGACACGATGACCTAGACAACTTTCCCTAAGAGAATTAGTCTATCATTAAGTTTATTATTACCATAATATATACATATAATATCTTTTACGGAACGTTTGTCGTCGATAACAGTCATAATTACAAGTTGATCACGATTATGACGTACTATTTTATTAAAACCAATTATAGAACTCTAATCTACGTCTATGACGAATTTAAAAACATTTTTATGTTCATTATGTTTTGGTCGTTCATTTTAAATTGAACAATTTATTCATTTACCAGTAACCGATAAGGGTTTATTAGTAATATAACGAGAAAAATATGTCGAATAAAATAATAAAAAATATAAATAACTTAAAAATACTATAATTGTTATCATAATGACTGCATATTACGAATTTTAGCATTAACAATTCAAGCAGCTATTAATGGCCGAGCAATAAATATTATTACTGTTTGAAATTGTCAATAAATACGCCTTCACAATTTCTATCTAGACATAACAAAAGATATAGTAACTTAATACATTATGTAATATAAATAAATACAACGCGCCTAATTAGGTAAGTTTTTAAGTTATTCTTTCAGTTGGTTATCATGGTCATTTTTCATTCAAATTGAGCTTTTACAAGCGGAACCCAGCGGATGGTGTCCCATCAGTGAGTACTTAAGTTAAAGTCTATGTTCACCAAAAACCTATTGTGATTGATTGTGTGACACGATAAATAAAAATAAAATCAATTTTATATTTATTGTTTTTATTTTAGTTTGTTTCTACTGTGCATATGCATTGTTAATAAAAGAATAACGCATACAAACAATGGCGCACATGACCATCAAATACAGATAATGTTATTACCAAAATATGCACCAATCAAGCTACTGATTTTCATTAATGTTGAACGTTATACAAGATAAATGGTTAGGACATTTACTATCAATTGTTTTACGGTACATGCTATCCAAAATTCGAAGGTTTTAGAAATATTAAATAACGTAATGATAATATAGTAAAACAGAATTTTCCAAAGTTCGGGATAAAATTAATTATAGCTTACTGTCTGTCCTTGCAGACTTTGTACTGTTAGAAGTTATGCCTATCGCACTTCAGTTCGAAAAATACAATTTTAAGAGTAATTACCATATATAGGGTGATTAGAAATACGTGTGAAAGATTTACACTTATAGCAAATAGCCATATAAATGTTATTAAGTCCCGGCAACATCTGGCTTCAACTTATACTGATAGCAAATAAAACTTTAACATTAAAATATTAATACAGTTTAAATATTAATACAGTTCAATTTACAAGAACAACGGTAAAATGGTCTTTTACTTACCGATATCCTTGAAAGTTCAATGTTGAAGTTCATTTTGAAATGTTTAGTGGTTTCATATCAACAAATTTATTTTTTATTTGTAATATACATACAATCTTAGTAATTAATAAGCTTCAAACGGTAAAAAAAAATTTTTAAAGTGCTCCCACTATTTTTTGTCGGACTGTACACTAGGACAGCTTTTTGCAGAAGACTCGCATCAGTAACAGCTTACTGTTATACCAGGATCATAGCGTATTTTTAACGTATTTGAAGGACCAAAGAAAATAAAAGGTCAAATTATAATTTGTGGTCTCCAATAAATTATTCTATATCAGTACGATCTCGTAGGACTGTGTTGACTGTGGAATTAGTTCGCGAACAATGTTATCGAATGCGCACTGATTAGTAAACATGGTCGACGATCGACGTTTCCGCGTAATGAGATGTGGCCTCATATTGCCTACAGTGCACGCAATTGAACTTCGATCCCGATCTGTACAGTTGGTACTGGATCATATTCGGATAATTATTTATTTAATTTGTTACTATATTACGGAAGAAACAAGCTTTGTACCATTTACGATAACTTTGTTATACAATCCTCAGGACTATTCTTTTGTATGCAACTGTATATGATTTTACAATTCAATCCCATGTTTTTAATTATCAAACAAAATCAATCAAACTAATCCTTTTATAGCGCGATGAATTTATAAGTGGTAATAAAGCTTAGGAATGAATTGTTTGTATAAAGAAAACCTTCGAGTTCGTTGCAAGTTCTTTCCAGATTGGGGTGCGTTTGAACCCTCATGGCATTTAAATTATTCATAATTGTTTTATTATATACATATGTATATATGTAGTGTGCCCTTACCTTAACCGCGCACAAATTTATCTTTAAAAGAACAACTTAATAATTACTTAATTAGAACCGATATGCTTTCATAAGCTTAAGCTACATTTGTCCCTGTTACTTATACGAGTAGATAAAAAACGTGCAGCCGTGTTAATCAACAATAGCAAATAAATTGAAACACTGTAATATTTTAGCACTATTACTATGCCGTTAAAAGCTTGCTTGTTAGAGCTAGGAGATCCTGATATTAGTGAATATGATACTACAATATTACTTTTAAACAGATATATTTGTTGTCATTTCACATAAAAAGTTATTGTTTATTGCTGAAAGGATTATTTATTTTATTCAAAGTAAACGTCGAAAACATAATGAATATAACAATGTTTTTGAATTCATTACGTCTTTTAAACGTAAATTAAGGTTCTAGAATTGCTTTGAATATTGTAACACGACATAAACATGATGTAACCCTGATTGTAATTTACGACCTTGGTTCCGTACAAGCTAATGATTAACTTAATAATGGATTTATTCTCTAAGAAGAAGTTGTCTAGGTTTTCGTGGCGTTCTGTGCTGCCACCTAAAGTAAATTTCAGTTATAAGAGCGCCGTAACTGGAACAAAAAACTATTAGTTAGCGAAATTTCGAATATCTAATCATTCAAAGCGTCGAGCATGATTACATTGGGAAGTCTAGTCAGTATTTTAAATTTTATGACCCAGGGTGTGATGTGATGCGACGTCAGGAGTATGCTCTTTACTGAATTAAAATCTAGCTTGCCTTGTTACGTATAATACGTATGTTTATTGAATGATTGTTATTATCTGACGATTAATATTAAGAATATTAGATTATTATATAAGGTATTAAAGATTATAGATTGAAGTAATTACATACATCGAATGAGTGGTAAGTAACATATATAGTTTGTTAAGGACAAGTAGTCGTAGCCTAGCGGTAGGAGGAAGTGGGAGGTAGGAGGTAGCGGTGGTGGATTTATCGAAGATCGCAGGTTTGAATCCTGGAATACAATCTTATATAATTCACTCTTTGTGCATTGATTATATAGGATTGTCACTTGATACTAAGTTCCAGAGAATGGGCATTAGCGTCCTCTGCGTACCAGAACACCACACTACGATCGCCAACTTGCCTGCCAAGCATGGTGATTATGGTATATTTTCCCATAGATATCTTTGGGATAGGGGAAACCTGTGCCCTTCAGTGGGTGTCTATGGAATATAACGACGACGGTAATCAGTCTAAATATTCAAATTCTAATATATTCAAATCAGATAAGTATTGGTGTGTAAAGTGTGTAGAGTGGTATTTTCAACTTTTACTACTGTGCCCGCATGGTCAGTTCGATATGGAAGAGTGTTGATCTAGGTACAGTAATCCCTTATAATAGAACTTGTTTTTATTAGTACAGTGGGCCTCTGATATTAAAGCAATATCTTAAATGTGCTCTGCTATCTGAAGGAAATTTATGTAAAGAGTAAGACTATTTGTTTCAGAGAGCAATTCGCAAGCAAATGTTAAACGTCTTGGTTGTTATTAGGTTGACATTAGAGTGTCCATTTATTGTAAGAGTAGATCAAATTTTACAGCTTGTTTGAAAGGTATGTTGATTTATTATGATGATGAACGATTATGAACTCACTCTGAATAGATTTTTCCTTAGATTCGCCAGTTTTCATTATTTGGTGTTTATTTTAGCATTGCTGTTGTAAAATTTAATGTTATACTTTTTTTTCGAAACTACAACAGGTACGAGTTAAAACTTAAAGATTATTCCCTATGGTACAGTTACTATACCTGTATACAAATTAATACTTTTGTTACCCTATTCCATATTATTATAATTAAATATTTTAGTTACATTTTAATTACAATTGCAACCAGCGGCTTAGTAACCATACCAGATTAATATACTTAAAATCAACGCAGATTTTTGTAATACTTCAGAATTTTACTGCAGTACAGCCTGATCTAAGGTTTTCTGTAACATAATTTTCTTTTAATTTTATGCTTTTTGCAACTATTTTTTTCATTTCTCTATGTATGTATTGATCGCAATCCTCTTAATAACATGAAATTGGTTTTAATATTACTATATTCACCAATTAACTAAGTTAACAAAACTAATGAAAGGTTTCTATGAAGTGTTGTGTGTTTTATTGAAATGTAGTATTTATTTCTTATATAATATTTAGTATTGTTAACATCGAGACAAAAAAAAAATTTGTTCGTAAACTTCATCCCCCGGATTTTTAGCTTTTATGGATGTTGACACTTTTAATTTTTTTTAATTGTATTTTTTTTATTTATGTAAGAAACCGATGTCCAACTTTGAAAATGTAGCTAAAGTGATGATGAAATATCTTTGTATAAAAATTATGATAACCCGGTAATATTTTTGGTAAAACAATAAATATACTAAAACTTTTTACATGAGTTTGGTTCACTTTTTAACTATGAAAGATAAGATATATTTTCACAATTATTTAATAATTTTCTGACACCTATAACAAGCTAGAGGGTCAACGTTATACAGTTACATATTATTAATGTCGTGTGTGTGAAAGCTTGTGGTATTAAAAGTGTGGAATATTAAACCCAATGCTTATAGACTTAGCAACTAGATCCGGTTGGCGTATAAACACAGCGCGAGGTCCAAAGACGTGCTATATCTAGATCAGAGCGGCGTATACGTTGCGAGTATCAGGTAGTCGTCACCCGTGGATAAATATCTCAAGAGTTTCGGGCCCTGCGCGGTACGTGCCCCTAGTTGCTTGCTGCAGATGTAGGGGGATGTTCACACATAACTTTTTTTTTAAATTTTCGCATTTTAAAATTTCTATTTAATTTTGAAGTTTATTTTTAACAAAGTAATAACTTATTAATAGCGTTAAAATATTCAACTTTTAATTGTTCTAAGGCAATTTAATTCGATTGATCATGGACAGAGCAAATCACAGTTGTAAAAAAAGAATAAGAAAATATCTCAAGTTTTCATATTTATCTCATTAATTACATTGAAAATTAAATCGGGAGCACAGAACAGCGATAATTTTTAGTGTTATGACATAAAAGTCCATTCAAATGAAACATAGCTTGTGAATTGTAATTGAAAAATCATTCTTCTGTACCAAATAAGTAAATATTTATTAATAGAAAATCTTCAAAACTGCAACGGAAAGGAGCAAAGTTTGCAAATGAACACATGAATGTAAAAGCAACAAGTATTACGAATAACAACTTGAAAGCCATTTATTTTCGGTACTGCGTGCATGTGCTGTATTGTTGCATGCATGCATACGATTGTAATTGTTTCACGAGTCATAAAATATCACTACATAAAATATTCCATATTGCCCCGCCGTAGTCGGCTTACGTAGCCGCGGCTTAATAATGTACGCATACGGCAGAGACCACTGCGCATGCCCGGGACTCACTCATTCCGGACTATTTGTTTTGTCGTTACACTATCAAAAAGCTTTGGATTCCCCTCAAAGTAGCATCTATTCTTAACACTGTGGTGTTTCCGAAAAATTTCCTACTCCTTATCTAACGTTGAAACAGTACGCCTGAGGTGAAGTGTCGGTTTTAGCGGGATCTATCATCCGTCTGTCAAGTGTTCGCGCCAATAGTTGACATTTGACGTTCGAAAAACAATTGTTGGCGGTTGCGGCCGCGAGTAACGGTTTTCGCGGAGCTTGCTGTTCTGTTGGTGCAGATTAAAAATTAATTGGACTCATTACATTGCAGTTAATACATCCGCATTACGGTAGCTCGATTCGGCAAGTAACCTCCTAGTGGGTTCTGCATTGACATTTAAAGTGCACGTGCTAGTGTTTGTGACTGACTATTTCGAAAAGACTAAAGCTATAACATATCAAAAAACCTTTAAATTATAAGTGAGACTTATCGGAAATACCTGGCGATAGCTAAATAAACAAAAAAAAAAAGATATTTTTGTTTTTTGATTAAAAGCAGTAAGAGAAGGGGTTTAACGAGCGAGATGAATTTAACATCAACGACGGACGGTGAGTTTTATTCAATTTTAGAACTAATATCTGCAATAGAAAATGTTACTGGTGCCTAATTGCAATTCGCTGATGCGTAATGCGGAATTTGGCCAGCGCACGAAATCAAGCTTTGCGGTCGTGGCATTGGATTTAATTTTCGCTAACAAGACTCGGTTCCTTGACACGGGAATTTGCACTTTAAAGCTTTTGGGGTAAAATTTAACTTTTAAACTGAAAATCACAAACTTCGTCTTGCTCATTAGTCGATATTAATGCCTTCTTTTTACTTAAATGCTATAACATTTAATAGAGGATTAGTAGTAAAAATACTTTAATCAATATTGTCATTATGGTTATGTATCCTGTAATTTTATAATTAAGTTATATCATTTATGTTTTTGACTGTTATATTTAAATATCATAAAATTATCAATATTTCTCATAAAAATAATTAACAACATTTTACTCTTTGTTTCAGGTAAGATGATGCTGTTAGGTGTATATGTATATGGGGTAATATTTTAAAATTTTACCATCAATTCTATTAGAGCCAGGATGACAAAGAAATTTAATTGCATAAAATATTTCTTGTATACAATTTTTACGAAGTTAAGTACAAGGCTACAGTATCGCTAACAATTGACCTATTTAAACCGTTCCCAGTGGTTTAAACACGACAACACTGCTTTTACGAATTTACTGTTTTTTATTATACTAGTAAATTAGAATACGAGACTTCGAGACTGACAACTCGTTTCACTACCTAATTTTATGAAATACAAATTGCTGCACAGCATCGCACTATTCTTTGAGTCTTTGATAGAACATACCGTTGCCCAGTTATTCGATTATCTGTGGAGATTTAGAGGTATAAATACCTCCCCAGATGACCTTTTAAAACGAGACCAAATACCATCTAAATAAAGCAGTCCGTTCAACCATAAACGTGCTCCTTCATCGTAGTATTTTCACGATGCTAGCTAGCGATCTGATAATGAAAGGAAAACTTTAAAGAATAAGGATTAAAAAATATATTATTTAAAGTCGAACAAAATTTTTTTATGAAACAAATAGCAGAAAGGTATTAAGTTCGTTACATATTTAATATTTCATATAATTGATCTAGATATAAATTATTACATACAAGTACATTTAAACATTGTCTTATTCAATTTACTTGTTAAGTGGTGATCGTGAAATTGTTATTTTAAGGTGATATGTTTTATTTTAAGTATCGGAATTTTTACCAGCTACTTAAGTTGTAATCTATCTTTACTTTTTACTCTTTTATTTATTGACTATCGAATAGTTATCCTTAAAAACTCTGTGTTTTAACTACACAAATACCATAAAAGCGCAGCGATGACACTGGCCGGTTTACAAAAAAAAAATATAGTTTTAATCATTTTTTTTTATGTTCGAGTTGTTAATTTTGATAAAACACTATCACTTCAGTCGCATTGTGACCATTATGAATATTTACCATTACAATATTCAAAAATCATTACGGAGGCAAAAGGCCAATCCGCAAAATCGTTTAGCCGATTCCGACAAAATAGATTGCGCGGTGCCAATACCGTAGTACTAAATTCCAATAGGCTCGACAGTAATTTTCCCTTACTTCAATTCTTGCCACATTCCATCAACACATGATGCACATTTTACTCGACACCGCACATTTAGTAGAGCACGGTTTTTTCATCGAATAAGAAAATTTGTTTGATAGACTATGCCCAAATCTCAGCCTTAAAATAAATTTGGTATTATGCATTATACAAACCTATTTAACTTTTAACTGTACCTCATTGAAAAATTCTTTCTGTTTCGGATTTTTTTTTAATTTGTATAAGATTGCTGTATAATCAGGTAACATGTCTGATCCAATCCATTTAGTACATCCTTTTTTCGACAATTTATTTGCCTTTTAGTTACCTAGTTTGCCACTAAAAGTCGGTACCCACTGCACACTAATGAAACTTTATAAATATATATTTACTAGATTATGTTCCAAAATATAATAGCATGATAAGGTAGAAAAAACGTTAACTAAATGGTAACGCAGCCTTTACTATATTTAAAAATGGTACATTGGTTTCAGTGTCACGAAATATAAGCTGTTATGGTGTCATGCACCGTTGGTTCGTAAGCTACAATAAAATCTTCTATCTTTATTAGGGTTGTCGATGCTGACTCATATTAAAAGGATCAGTAAATACATGTTGCAAAATTTATACTCCAGGTTCACATTAATTATTCATGTTCTTATTTTATTAAAATAATTAAAAAAATGTTCACTAAGATATACCGATAACGAAAACAGTATAATTGATATTTATAAAACTCAATAATAAAAATAAAAAAAATTAGTTTAGTGTAAATAAATTTAGTTTAAATTACTCCGTTATTGAATAAACACAATTAAATTTTATTACTAATAAAGTAAACATGTGCATTTAAAAATCTACCTCGCCTAAACCGTTTTGTACTTTTTGCTACTTGTTAACGTGATATTTTTCTCGATTTAGAAAAATTTCAGCATCAACCCTAGAGATGCCGCAACCGCACTGCGGGCGATAACACAGTTCTCCTTTCCCCTGGGTATTCTACGCAACGACTTTAAAGGAACTTTTTATATTCCCATTTACTCTTTTAAATACCCGGTGCTGCCTATTAAGTTTTACTTTCGTACAACTTACACAAAACTCTTCTATCACTTATTATTTTTATAGACAAGGATTGATCTAATATGCTGAAATTGATATTTGACAAGAATTAACCATATATGGAACAGTAGTGGCGTAGCGGTAAAGAACTGAGATTAGCGATCGTAGGTCACTGGTTTGATTTTCGGAATAGTCTTATTTAATTCACACTTTTTTTATTTGAAATATAGAATTGCCATTGCTCACACACAAGTTTCCAGAATATAGCTAGCAGCGTACTCTGCATACCATAATACCACTTAGCGATCACCAACCTGCTTGCCAAGCGTGGCAATTATAGTATATACACCCATACACATCTTTGGGGAAGCCTATGAGGGAGTTTATGAGCCGAAACAGCATCAAATATAGACGATTTATACGATATGAGTAGCCTGATTATGTCTATTATATATCTCTCTAAAATCGCAACTAGGGGTTGTTACCTGATCATAGTTTATCGGTTCTTATATTACTTCCTCATTACGTGGCATTTTGAATATAAACTGATAATTTAAAACTCGTATTACATGATGGCTTGATACAAAAGTATTTTTAGTTTCTCGATGGCCATTATCACTGGAAAAAAGCTTATACACATCTAAAATAATAATACCTTTTTAGTACTTTTTGCCCATTAACTAGTTGAGTTACCGAAGTATTTGATTTTTAAAATCTGTGCGTTATTACGTTTGTGCTCTATTTCGCAGTCCTATGTCACATATTACGGACTTAACAATTTTACTAATTGCACTTTTCATATCAGTACAATATATTATTTACGTACAACTATTTGACGTAATAATCGAGATACCGATGATACCAACAAGAACAATGAAGGCCAAACCTCCTGTTCTTCGCCTGTATACAGCTAGTAGCAGTAATTTGAACTCGCAACTCATGACATAGCCCCAAGTTTTGGGCAGACGAGACTATATTTAAAGTAAAAATCAGAGCAGAGTTTCAGACGAAGGTAAATAACCTGACACTATAGCTACCAAGTGCACATGACCGTAGCACCCAAATACCTTAAAAAAGTTTATACCAGTGATTCCAATCAGTATTATTTTCCCAAGAATTATCTCACCTCAATTTGCGGTAGCTAATCAGAGGAGGTCACCGCTCTCAAAATTGGGGAAAACATGGAAGAAAGAAGGAATGCCCTGAGTAAATATAATATGTTTAAGTCGTTTTCAATTTGTTTACGATGTTTCATTAAAATTAAAATGACTTCTAAAAATCCTATTAAAACCTATATTTTTTTGTTATCCTATCATATGTCCTGTATTGTTTTGTTTACAAGACATTATCCCCTGAGTAGAAACAACATCAACAAAAAGATATATCAAAGGTCTGGCCATAAATATTTAGCTCTCGCCGATAACCCTACCTTTGTGTCGACCTCAACACATTGAAATTGGATCGAATAAAATACGGAGGTGAGAAAATCTGAGATAAATATTATTAAAACAATTCAATAAACAGAATAGAATATGGAAATTTACTGATCTATAATCATTATAATCTATCACTAAATTACATGAAACCTTGTTTGTACGTAATATTATTTTATACTTGACATGTCGTAAGAAATATTTAATTAATATTTTGAAGCATATCAGATAAGCAAACACGTTTAATTAAATACAATTAATTACGAAGCTAATATTACTGTAACATACTTTATAACAGGTATACTCAAAACGAAAATCACTGTAACGAAGACCATCTCAACGTCGTCATTGAAGTGTAAGACAAATCTTTGAATAAATTAATATTGTTATACACATTTCGTAAAAAAATTTAAATAAGTTTAAAATATACTTTATATTTCATTATTGTCATGTCGGCCAAATCACGCCCACTGGCATAGGTCTCGTTCTCCGAAGATCGCCACAACGACCTGCCTTCGGTGCCCGTATCCTGAGATTTTATATTTATTTGATACTAATAACATGCACTGATTAAATAATAATACCAATAATAAATATTACAGTATTATAAATATTTTATTTTTAATATCTAATGATAACTTTTCCCAATAAATAAATTGTTCATATTATGGCATGTAATCAGCGAACTAACAATTGTGCAATATTATTCCATTAACGACTAAGGCTGATGACAAGCAGAAACCCCACTCGCCACTTGACCTGTTTGTGCGTACTATGCTCTGCAAAAATGGGTTACTATCGATTTTTCTTACTTCAGGTACCTTGAAATTAAATAAAAACTTCTTTCCTAACAACCTAGAATACGTAATAACTGGAACATAAGGTTTATTTATTTATTAAATAAAGGTTTAAAATATTTATCTTCAACATTGACAGTATAATTCACTCAATAATAGTTTTGCGCTGATGTATTCTTGAGTGATTAAAAAAACTTCATAGTTTCCTGAAATTAAAACTGAACACTTTTCTCTAGAGATTTATTAAGTTAATCCTTATAAAACTAAAAGTCTACAGCACATTTTAAAACTTTTCTTCCAGGTGTCAATAAAGATCTGAATTAGGAGGATTATGTAACATGTACATTCTCTTTTCAACATTTAAAAAAAAAAAAAACAATATAGTAGTCATAAATTTTTATACTTCATTTAAAGAGATGAAACTTCGCCGGTTCACCGTGCGTTTGCGGATCCTTCGCGTTGTAGGGAGAAGGGCTAGGTAAGGTACTAGGGGTAAATGATCTCCGCAGCATGTTTTAGGAAGATTCTTGCATTGCATTGGTATTCACTTTCACCGACCAAACTTTTCTCTGTAATTGCTTTCTGGTGAATCGTAACTCCTAATATAATATATTAAAGTCATCACTTCAACAATTGTTGTAGATTTCATTAAATTAGCAAACATTATTTAAAATAAATTATTTTAATTTTGTAAATATGTGTAAAATTTTTAAACTTTTACATGTATTATTCTTTATGTATTATATTATTCCTGTTTATGTTTTATTCTTTGTACTGAGAACTGAAAAGCACTAAACAAACATACAAAAGAGTTTTAGAAAAGAATTTAATGAAACCAGTAAAACAATAACACTAGGATAAAGAGAAAGGAGCAAGCTGTTAGGTTTTCCTTTTGAGAAACTCAACCGGCTGTGAGTGCTCGCATGCGATACATATTTCTTTTTACTACTAAACATCTTTTATAGTTAGAACATGAAATAGATGGGACATAAGAATTATAAAAGTTTTATGAAATTTCGTCCCAAAAAAAAATCGATAATAAAGCGATAATAAATTGTGTTACAAGGATTTTAAACGAAAATGACATGAGGTTTCATTAGGACGGTACTAAGTGTGACACAAGCAACCAGCAATAAATTTATTGCAAGCCCAAATTCCCCGATCGCATAATTTTACGAAATTCGTTTATTAATTGAAGGCCACAATTGTACGATTTAATATCGACAATATTATTTTTCATTTTTTATAAATACCAAACATTCCGCTACAATAATTATTTAAATAATTAACACATAAATTCTTAATTATTTTTTTATTCGAAAAACAATGATCAGCTAAGAAATGTTAAATAACGGTAAGAGAACACAATCTTATAAAAGGTCATTTAAAAGTCACAAATATAAAAAAAGACAATGGATAGTTATATTGTCAAGCTCAAGGTCACCGAGAGAGCAATGGAAAAGGCTTTGTTTGAAGTTTCTCTTCGAGATCGCAATGAAAATGAGGAGATCCTCTGAAGAACCAAGGTCACCGACGCAGTTCGAAGAATTGTTCGCTCGAAGTGGCAATGTGCGGGGTACATCGCTCGTACAGCTGTTGGTCTCATGGTGGCCGCCCTAGAACCTCTCAGTTCTTGAGTGTCCACCAAGAGTTAGTAGACGCAGTGTGGGTACTAGGCGGACTATCGACATAGTCAAGTTGGGGAGAAGTCGCTGGAAGCGGGCAGCGCAAAACCGATTATCGTGGCAATTTTTCGGGGAGGCTTATGGTGTCTCTTGACTGCCAAAAGCAGAAGTGCAATCAGTGATATAAATATACAATTCTGTTATCTACATATTTTTTAAATTGCATCAACACTGACTTGTCAATCATCATTAAAAATAAAACCGAAAAATAAATTATGTGTATTTAAAAAAATGTAACGTACTGGAATACTATAACTGCCAAATATTTTTTTAATGAACATTTTTGATTGAAACCTACATCTAACGCGTCTTTAATATTTACTTCTACTGATGATTTTTAAGTTTATAATTCCTCACCCAAAGTATTGCAACCAGTAGCGGATAACTGTTTTCTATAATCGTGCTAATAATCGAATTGGTCTATTATGATCTGAAGTTTTTAATTAATCTAGATCAATTGAAACGGTGGAAAAATTTACAGTATTATAAGCACTGATAGCCCAGCGAAAAAGGATAGAGACTTCAGATCGTAGGTCACGGGTTCATTATCGGGGAACAATCATATGTAATTTCCACATCTTATAAAATACACACCTTGTGCATTAATTGTAAAGAATTGCCGCTGCTCAACACTAAGTTCCCAGAGGATTGGCTGCGGTGTCCTCTGAGTACCATAATACCACACTGCGATCGCCAACCCGTTAAGTGTAGCGATTACGGTATATTACCCCATATATATCTTAGGAGTGGCATGTACCTCGCCGTCTTATATAAGAATTAATATCAATTTAAATTATTTTTTATGTTTTCAGGCAGTTTGTTAATTTTATAATCGGGAGATAATACTTGGTAATTACATAATGAATTTTAAAGGTCTATTGAATACCAAAACTTCGCAGCAGGGAAAAGTAAATGCATAAATAATAAACTCATCCGTATTGTTCACCAAGTTATTAATAACATAATTTTGTAATCTTGAAGATCATTA
Organism: Battus philenor; assembly: GCF_028537555.1. Lineage (NCBI taxonomy): Eukaryota > Metazoa > Arthropoda > Insecta > Lepidoptera > Papilionidae > Battus > Battus philenor. The sequence continues at coordinate 6,564,730 of NW_027181689.1, read as the reverse complement.
AAACATCTGTCTGTTTAAAGTGCACATTAAACGTAACAATGGTACAATTTAACGGGATCTATCTAACCGACGCATTACTTTCATTCTTTTCACCATTTTCATTGAAGCTTTCACTTCTTTTGTAGAAACAGTAACATTTATATTTGATTTTCGAACAAACAACGAAAGTAAGCAGTCAAACTCAACCAGCTATCGACAGCGTTACGTATTATTTGTAACGTCTCTGAACAGTCGTGATAAAGAAAGATGCAACTCTTATCTAGTATGTGGACAATGTTATACTTTTGTAAGATGAACGTCATAGTAATGTAGAGTACCTCTCTTGGTCTATTTCTAATTTGTTGATTTTAATGTCTCCAAAGTTTCCAAACAAGATTATACGAATGAGGACAGTATACGTGCCCGGGGGCAGGGACCTGTTTAGGATAGATCTTGTCTGCACGATCTCTGACAGCAGTACTGTTTAAAGTAACCATCCCACGCCGGAACGCACAACCTGATTCTCTAAGATCGCGATAACCCACCATGCGGCCTGTTACCAAGATCAGAGAAGACGACCATTCACTCTTCACGATGATGAATCCCCAGTAACAGACCAAACCAAGCAGATGAACATGCCTGACGTCTTGAGTTAAACAAAAAGCTAATGTGAATCCTTTACCAATGGCCACTTCCTACCGCTTACACAGTAGGCGGGCTACAGTCCGAACAACAAGACGAGAAAAGATAGTTTGAAAAGAAAAGATAATTTGTGATTCTTCTTATCATTTGTTATTTAAAATTCTATACTTTAATATGTCATAGTATATTTGAAGTCTAAAATTTTTTTCGTAGTAAGTGCTGTGTTACCTTAGACGTAAGATCCACATTGTTTGGTACTGTATTTTCAATGTTTTTGTAATTATTTCTAGAATAATCTTTTTTGAGAACTTGAACATAAAATGAACTAACTACAGAAAACTTAAGAAATACAAATTATTATTATAAAATTATTATTAATTATTATTTTTCTTAGAGAACACCAATGATATAAGAAAATATTGTCTGACATTACATTTATTAGAAATGAAAATAACCTTGTGATCATTCTGCAGTTCAATTGGCCCAAACTTAATTTATAGTTATAATAATTTCTTTCAGCATCCATCAAACCGACAGCGAAAGTTTCATGATGTTTCCAAGTTTTAAACAACTTCGTACAATTACTAGACCGTGAGAACCTTGGCGTTCGATATTTTTCTATTAGTTTCTGAAAACCTAAGTTACAAGGTCTCTTCTATACCGATACTTATCCTTGAGATAAACGAGAAAACTTTCGGCAATTAATTGTTAACTTTGTGTTTACTAAAGTGGTCGTGATTTAATGAGAATATTGTTAAAGCACCGCTTACATGTAACTGCTTTTTAAATGCAAACAGCAATCGTCATTTTAAAACTTGGCACACATCAATTTTATATTTATGTTGTTATTAGAAAAGTAATGGCCCCAACAGTATTCTTCTTAAGATATGTGTAATCTTTATGTGTTCAGGCGTGGGCAATGCGAATCTAAGGAGGTCACATATAGTCTAATAAGTCGTTACTTATAAAAACTCTTTTTTTTTTAAAAAATTGAAATAATGTAAATATATATTGTTTGTTTACAGGCGTTTGTTTTTTAGCTTTTGACAACAGCAATTATAAAAGATGCAATAAAACAGAAAACGGACACTATGCCGTCAAGAAATTGTATGCTATAATAAAATATTTAAAAAAATCCATTTATTCCTCTCAATATGGCATGTTATTATTATAGTACTACCGAAACCGCTGTACCGCACCTCATATGAACGCGCAGCAAAACGATCGTCATTCCGTTCACACCTGCAGCTCCATTTCGTCAATTCACCACCTAAGCTAGCAGCGGCAGCACTCACGCTATTTTTACCTCCTCTATCTTTTAACATTCATCAGGTTTCTGTAGCATTATAATACATTTTTTTCATTTTCATTACCGTTGTAATAAAAATTATAATTTTTTTATGTTTGGTTATTTTCCTGAACAAATACTCTCATATTAATTCTTTTTCTTTAAATAAAACACAGTCAGGTGTTGCGATTTTCTCTATGGATTATATGAGAAAAGAATCGCTTTGTTTTTTCAAATAACACAATGTTTAATACCTTTTACACCGTGAAAAACTTCTTCGTACTTTAACGAAGATATGAAAAAGGCAGAATTTTTATTTTTAATAACAGATAAATTTTAATTAGATACACATCGATTGTAAAAAAGCTACCACGAGACAGTAGACGCGGTGTGAGTAGACTCTAGGTGGACCCACCACGTCGCGAGAAGTCGCTAGATGCGGACCTTGCAGTGGTCTTCCACCAGCTGATGATGACTTGCTGAGAAACGAACTCTTGACCTCTTATGAGTCATAGCCCTTAACCACTGGAAAAGAAATGAATAGTCCGCTTTACGTGTTTGTAATAATATATTTAAAATTTGTAAAATTATTTATTATAAGAACTTGGTTCATCTGCGGATCTCTTAATTTATAATTCGATCTTGTAGTGAAATTTCGAGCATAGCTCTCCGTAGTTCTCTCGATGACCTTGAGCCTTCTTGTAATGACATATCACCTGCAACCAGGTGCAGATCTTTGTCTTCAGAGATCGCTATATTTTCTATAAGTACGAATTCTGCTTAAAATAATATCACATATGGCAAAAAGACCACTATTTCATGTATTAAAACTGAAAAGTCATTAAAGGAGAACATGACAACAATTTTCTCACACTTAGGCGCTAGAAGATATTTATGAGACTTCGCGCTTGCCTACACTTTCTCGATTTATCGAATCACTGAGATTAATAATTACCAGCGCAATCGATTATCTCGTTAGCGTCCCCTGAAATTAAGTGCTGAACTTAGTTTAAGCACCAACTAGCTTGTCGGTGCTGCTCATGCTACGGCTTATGTAACTTCATTAATGGCAAGTTTAATGGATCTCAATATTAATAGTGATATATTACTCTATAAATGAACTATTTATATTACTTTTCCTCAATTTAAAAGTACGTTAAATTGACTGTTGGTAATATCACAAGCTGTTAGGCCTCCGTTTGCGAGCCGTAGTCAGTACTAATTGATGACTCCCGCATATTATTAATCCTGGTGATATTTTTCTTTACGTTTTTACGTTCTTACCTGTACACTTCACTTTTCTCTTTGCCTTTGCGTGGGCAAGTTTCTTCAGACTTGCATTAACAAAAACCCTTCGCAATATTTCTTCTTTTTCATCATCATCTATATAACATAAAGCCTGCCAGTGACTTTCATTGTGTTTTAACGGTTATCATTACAATATTCTAATATACCAAAAACAGTGAGTTTTACCAGAGTTTCCAACAAATGTAATTATCACTTCTGGTTTGAACAGAATAAATGTCACAAGGTCGCCAAAATTTAACTTACCAATGTATTAAAAATTTTCGTTGGTTCATAACAATAAACAAATTTTGGGCAGTGGCAGTCCAGCGGTAGAGAACTTAGACTTGCATTCGTAAGTCATATACAAGTTCCAGAAGGATGGGCAACTGCATCTTTTACGTACCATTATACTACACTGCAATTGTCCACCTGCCTGCCAGACGTGGCGATTATGGTATGTCCCCTGAAAGATATTTTTCGGGGAGGCATATGACTCGCAGTGGACGTCTACGGGATAAAACGACAATGATGACTTAACAATAAACAACTAAATTACATCTCTTAGCCTTCTAGAAATGTTAAGATATTGAAAACTATAAATCTCCCTTGTATCACATATATAAAATATCCTTGTCCACAAGGATAGTATATTTATAAATCAATACTAACTTCAAAGAACCTCGTGCTAGATGTGCATCTTAGTACCTTGGTAATCTAAAATTAAAATAAACTTGGCCTACTCATAAATAACTACATGTAACCTATATAATCTTTCTTAAGAAATTGAATTCGATAGTCAAACAATAATAGCATCTCTGCACGAACCACACACGTTCAAACTCTTGAACACGACAACTCAGTAAAGACTTCGTCACTACGTTTTTGTTTTATTACTATTACGTCCTTCCGACCTTTCGGGGGATAAGTCATCTATCGGGCCATCAAATCTAGAAGCCGTGTAGAAACTACGACGAAGGGGCCCTTTTGATTGCCCTGGGTCCGTCATTTCACATATGTACGTTGGTTTATTTATTCCTACATATGCCATTAAATTTCCATTTTCAAAATAAGCTTGAAGTTTTCAGTATGTACTAGTGTTTGCACTTAAAAGATAAAATTAAAAATATTAACTTAAAAGGTAGAACTTAGATTTACAATATGCCATTGATATTATCTTCAATTAATAGTGTGATTTAATTTTATCGTTATCAAACGAACCTTGCAATTCGGATAACAGATTAGCGTCCGATTTGATCGGAATCGCATTAAAATTCGCGTAAATATATAATTCGCTGATAATAATTGGTATTCGACTAAATCGCGTTACACTTGCTACAATGAAAACGATTGGCAATTATCGAATAACAATTATTAAATAAATAGAGCTGGTAGTCTCTTATTGGTAGGCGGGATTCACTATAATAATACAATTATACCATTATAATGCGACATTAATAATAATCATCTCCATCTATGATCTATGAGATGAACTATGCTGTATTCGCAGATCCGTCTTCTCCACTCCAAAACCTTAAGGTCACATTGCGTGCAGAACCAATCGCTGGTCGATCATTTGTTCTTCAAGCTAAGTGGCATCCATATTGACACTGTAATTAGTATTTCAATTATTTGCTGGAATACTATTGTATTAATTATAATAAAAAAGCACAAAATCGGCCTTCGGATATATAAAATGCTTTTTATGACTTTGCTTTCTTTTCATCTACACATATAAAATTATTATTTTTTTGGTTTTGATTTTGACTCTTCGGGATGACGTACGCGAATAGCGACTATATGCAACCCTTTACATTTGCGAAATATACTCTGCCAATAATTTACATTTGACGTATGTAAAAATGTATATTATTACGTATATATTCTTAAACGTTAATGTTTATAAATTTAATGTTGCGTATTCAATAAAATGATTATATTAAGCATAATGGTTATGATTATAACCGTATTTACATCTTTAAACGTAGCCTTGTCAATAAAGCATTAGGCAAAGATTGCTAGCTAAACTACCAGCTGCTTTCCGGGACTTTGAAGCTAGAATACAATGTTTGTTTATTGAAGACTATAAAACTATTCTAAATTTATTTACGTCTTATAGACCGAATCAATGAAATAATTTATTTATCTTTGCTATGTGGAAATACCGCAACCTAAAGAGAAATTCGAAAATAAAACTCATCAATTCCTTGATCTTTTTAATTTTAAGCTTAGCTGGTCGTTAGGAACGTGGACCTTGAAGAAGGTAGATCGAGATTGCGTTAATGCTCAAGACACGGTGTTAGACGAAGAAACTGCAAAATACGCGGACTAGAAACCATATTAATTGTATCATATGATTTGAAAATCAAAACCAGACTTTTGACTATCTGCCTGCGTTTAGTACTGGAATTTTTCGTCCGCTTGTCTAGAATAGACGGCCAAAAGTTTGAACAACTGTTGGTGACTGTAAAAGTCAAGGGCGAACGTCCGGGAAATCGCTCGTCACTTGACAGCAATCTTTATGCTGTGGTTCCCGAAGCTAAAGATAGGAACAGAGGGCATAGTTTAGTAAGAGTGAAGAATAATATATATCATTAATCACAACCCTTAGAGATGTGGATAACAAATTTACTTACAATACTTACTCGTTTTAATAATTCATTACTAGCGAAACTGTCTTTATGGGAGATATTTGTTCCGAAGGTGAGAATATTACGAGGCTAATATCATCGCAGATCAAAGACAAATGCGTCCACTGTTGTGTGTTGATTTCATCGTCAAATTTCATTATGTATAAATACTAAATATAAAAAGTCATTTGTTCGTCTGTGTCGCCGTTAACAAAACATTGCGGTCGAACAGTTTGTTTGAGTAAAGCTACAAAATAACCTGTTATATTTCGGAATGCGCTTTACGCTGAATAGCTAAAGAGTTGGGAATAATTCATTTCGACCCCGGACGACGAGTTGTGTGGAAACTGTTGCAAATTTTGTTTCGCGCAAAAAACGTTTTCGTTCATTTTGAACTATAAACGGATTGTTAAAATAATTCATTATTGTTATTTAGTTTACTTAGATTTTGTAACGCTTATTAACATATTAATCAATTCATAAACTTTTGAATCATTTATGAATTTATATTTATAATTTTACAGGGTATAAAGACACGAAACTGGAAGATGATCTTATTTTATTTATTTATCTCTTTTTAGTTAAGAGGGCTAATATGAAGCACTTCAATAACACAACTCTTAATTTAATGCGAAGAAATCATGACCATATTTATTCCCACCTATACAGTCATCTGGGAGGTGATAATAATTCGATGATAGCATCGACATGTCAGCCCTCTCTTTCATCCTTTGGATGGACGCTCGATAATCTTTCCTTGTTGATCGAATTAGTATGGTAAAAGTACATCAAATTACGGCTTTACCGGTAGTCCCCGTAGGCTTAATCTTAAAAAACGGCAAAAAACTTAATCGCTAGATGCAAGGGATCTTTTAATACATCCCTAAGGGAGCGAGGTGAGGGTGAAGAAATTTTATTGCTCATGCCACTCCCCACGATCTGAACTATAACTTACATAAAAATTATGGCATGCAATAAATACTTGTCTTACAAAAGCAACGAACGCCTTTTTATCGGAATAACGATTACTTATATTTAAATATTATTTATTAAAATATGAAGAATTTAAGATGTTTCTTAATATTTATCTATAGGGACCATATTTGAATGTGAACTTGTAGATTGCAGTTATAAAAAGATAAATACTAAAATAAACTTTTGTTTCAAGAAGGCAAAAGGTTAAATTTTTAAAATAACTATATTGTCTCTCACTCTCTCTCTCTCTCTCTCTCTCTCTCTTTCTCTCTCTCTCTCTCTCTCTCTTACAATTGCAATTTTGTTAAGCGAGTCAAAGCGATAAATAAACAGGGAGTAAATAGTTGTAAAGTCGGGTTTACAATCGACATCGTATTTAAAATTTGATCAAGTTACAATTTATGTATTTTCTTTCTTAATCTTTATTTTCTATCGTCAATATTACATTGCTACTATATTATTATTAATATCAGCTGTTCATTTTACATATTTATCTTTTTACCATATCTTGTACGTACATAAAAAAATTATATAGTAACATAATTGATATTTAATGGAACTATGGTTTAATAAAATTATAAATTCAAACGTATCGATTATTAAGAGCTTAAAAACAACGTATACCAACAATTTTTTCTCTATTTGTTTATGGTATTGAGTTAATTCTCGTAATGTATTTTAATAAAAATATTACCCTACAAATGAAGATTCTCATGATACGGGGTAGCCTATATCCTGTACCACTTGCAGCCACTTAAACCCGTTGGAATAGAAAACATATCAATATTCACACAATAGAGCATGTATTAATGTTGTTAGACTCACTACAATTTTATTTCTCTTTGAATAAATAACCTTAATATGTTTTGGTTATCATTTAAAATCACGTAATGAGTTTTTAGTGTATGTTGGTATTATGAAGATGAACTATTGCATGAACGTATTCATTTATACGGCATTCACACGCACTTTTAAATTATTTTACCGGCTCGGAATGCCGAACGTCGGAGCTCAGCCGACCAGAAACTCCGCAGTTGACCTTTCTTAATAATATTTAACATTAATAGATGTAATGGATACATGGTATCAACCAAGTTCCAAAAATTTTGATCAAATAAAAACTCTTCAATGCTATAATAAGATTTATTTAACAACATACTTTTATTTTAGATTTAAAGTAAGAAAAGGAAGATCGTGTCTTATATTTAAGTATGGTAGAAGCAATGAACCACGACAATATTATATCGACCATGGACTGACCTGGTCGTGGTAGGACGTCCATCCACAATGTGGACGTGTGTTATATTGCCAAGGTCGTCAGAAAACCGCCTATGGAGGCCGCTTCCAACCAGTTGGAAATCTATTGGAGAGGCTTATGTCAGCTTATGCCAGCAGTGGATGTCCTAGGACTGAAACAATGATGATGATCTTCTAGGCCCTCGGGCCACGCCACTTTTCTATTTTTTTGGGATTTTGTTTAATTTCTGAAAACTGAATGATGTATTGATAAATATATTTGATAAATATAAGTTTTCTATTATTTCACAAATAAATAATAATTAAGAAAACGCTATTCTTAATAAGTACCTCTTGGTAACATGATCTGAACATTAACATTACAACTACATTGTGCAGGACCGGATGTCCTTGGATTCCAAAAAAGAATGACAGCATTAAAAAATAAGCACACCTGTAATTAAATTTAGAACAATATTTGGTAACTTTCTCTCTTAAGTATATTTTATACAACCAAAAAGAAGTAAAAAGAATAATATTTAGTGAAGACTCATGCAGGAATATCCAACTAGAATAGGTACAACGATTGGCGTGAAGTTGTAAAGGCGTCATCTCATCAATGATGTATGCATGAATAAATTTCAATGCTAAACCGATATTCATGTTCTTTAAGAATAATAAAAATCTACATTGGAAGCCACACGCTCTTAGAACTAGGAGAGGGAAAAGAGTTTCGAATGTTTTTACGTCCCTAATATTAGAATCGATTAATAAAACCATTAACCTAATTACTCTTAGATCTAATCGATTTATTTTTAATAAAAAACAATACGAAGGTCATATACCTAATGATGTGTAAATCTACTACTAAAATTATTCTTTACATGGAAACTAATAAAAACAACACGACTCGATCGTTACCGTCCACTCATTCTGCAATCTATTCCATTTACTCGACATCAATTACTCGGTCACGTAAAATACACATTCAGATAGTATCTCGATGGAAAAAAAATCGATTAAACGCTCACCGAATACACATGGTACGGGAAGTCAGTTTTTGTAATCGCGCTCACCTTGGCAGTCTAGTTTTTAACGTGTTTTAAGAGAAACGCGTCGGTTCGATTTATTACCTGTCGATAAGAAGCGTGATCAATATAGAATGTAGGTACGGGACTACCCACGTAACGTTTTCGAACGTGTAACAATTTATTTCAAAACGCGAGGTGGGGAAATTTTGACATAACGAAAATCGAGTAAGGGTAGAAGATGGGAGGTATTGCTGAGACATGCATGTTCCGTAGTTTAAATTCGTTTCCATACTGAAACTCTAATTAAAATCTATTCGAGCTTTGTTTATGTAAACGCCATGGGTCTTAAATTTACTTCTAAAAAATTATATAATTAAATTCCGAAACAGAGAGAATTTTTTTTGATAAAAACTATGGCAGGTCATTTTTGCCAATTTCTAAGTAGACACTATTTACTGGTACATATTTACATATGTACCAGTAAATAGTCGAAGTAGTCAGTAAATGTTTCATATGAGGCACAGGGGCTAATTTTCTCAGCGAAGAAGCACAAATTTAATTCGAAGCTAGATTCTCTATTCCAAAACTCTAAGTAGCGCCATCAGCAGAATAAGATAAAAATCTCGTCAGTATATCCTTTAAATTTTATGAAAGAAAGTAAAAACTTATGAAATGTTACATATAAAATAAAATAGAATGCAATCAATTTAAGTATTTTTCAAACAATAGGTAATTTTCGCCATGCTTGGCATATGGTTTGGCGAGTTCCGTTTTTTTTATTTTTAATTTTATTATTTTCGGAAGATGCTCCTGTCTATTGTCCATGAATATTCTTCCTTTAGCCGGTTCTAATCATATCATCACGGCTCCTTAGCCGTGATGATATAATAAGCCCTTGCTTATGGACCTTAAGGATCTATAGTAGAGGTCAGAAACTGGCAATCTATAAGAGAAATCTAAAAGAATTATGAAAGAACAAAAATTATAAAATTTAAGTTGTCTATATGTGCACGTTAACTACTTGTGATTTATCCTTCTACCGTTTCCATACTATAGTTGTCAGAAAGAAATTGTCTCGTGTGATAAGACCGCCGATTGTACTTTTTATTTATGTTCCTATGTATATATTTTCCAACGTGTCCAATGAAGAGTAATTTAATTTAGTTAACATTAAATTTTGAATGCAGTAAGTCATCTCTTTAAGATTAGTTACTAAATTTTGGCGGCGTTATAAAGCAATAATAAGCCCCAATACACCCAAGAAAGTCTTTTTTTTTTAAATTTCGATAATTTATAAGAAAAATTACAATTTTCCTCATCGTGTAACCTAAGCCATTTTAAATCAGCGCTCATTACCATGTAACTGGGAGATGGCTTCGCGCCATCGTACGACATCGAGTCAATATTTTTTCGATATCCTGATTTATAACCGCTGGTTAGGTAGGAAAAATTGTACCTTAACTTTGTGCAGTTGTAATCTGAAAATGGCGCTTCATATAACGTATATTTTTTTATATTATTTTACCTAATTTAGTAAATTTATGATACTACTAAGTCCTGCATTACGGCTATAATTGCCAATTACTAAATTATAGCATTATTAATAATATATATGAATATGCACATACAATAATGAACTTTCAATTACACGAGAAGACGCTATTGATTCACATAGTTAATAAAGCCTAGTACGACGTGTTAACAAGCAGAGTTAGTTTTTAAAATACATCAACACTGTAATTAATTTCCTTGATAGCCCTACTATCGGTTTTCGTTACGTATACGTTTTGTACTCTTTTAACCGTACTAAAATTATTTTTCGTAAGAGTCGTTATTCATTACACTTGACGAAAATTTGCAAGTGTTTCATTTAAAATACTTTTTACTAAAGCAACGTACACTCAGCACGCTCCCTAATATCGGGCTGGTCGCACTCAAAAATAGAAGTTTCACAAGTATTGGTTTAAAAATAGACAAATCTAGGGCTTGAAAGTTATGATCATCATTATTCCAGCCTTAGGACACCCACAGTTACATACAGACATAGGCCTCCTCCGGAGAATTTCAATGCTGGGATCCCGGGCCGATGGAAAGCGGTATGTTTCCAGCTTCTTTCATCAACTTTAAGGTCGTTCGTTGTTGTTGGTGCTTCCACTCTCTGGTCTCTACTCCTGAACCTTCCGGCTATCTGTTCTGCGCACTTTGCGGCCTGCTCGCTGCTCCATCGGTCTCTTTTATTCGTCTATGGATCTCTTTTCTAATTGGATGTTGTAGAAAAATCCAAAGCATAGCTCTATTCGTGGCTGTTTAAAAACACAAGTCTTCCATATTCATCAGGTAAGTTTAAAAATAATCAGGATGCAATATACTGAAAAATGTATATTGAAATGAAAAAATTGTTTTTCCTAAATTACACTGAAAAATAAAGTTTGAAATATCTTTAAGTGTTATCTGTGCACATGGTATAAAGAAGCTACTCCGACCTATTCGCTGCAGTTTTCAGTTTTCACTGTTTTAGAGCTTATGATTCAAACAGAACAGAACTTTTAACGGTATAAAGTTAGTACAAAGTAAATGTAGTTCTCATTTTGAACACTACTTAATTCTACTCCGTTTGATATATGTTACTTCATATTAATTTTTTAACTAAAAATGTATAATGTAATATTTTTGTAAGACATTAAATGTAACGTTTACTTAAATTTCAATTGTATTTAGCTGCATAAAAATTCAATATCTTTTTTTGAAGTTGTAAAAAGATATTGAATTCTTATCCTTTCATCATCATCGTCATTTTGGCGGTAGGACTTCCACGGTTGGCCATATACCTCCCCAATTGATTTTTAACAAAAAAAGGTTATAAGCCGCTTGAATCCAACGTCTTCCGACGACATTTAAAAGGTATATCCACCTTGTGGGCGAACGTCACAGGCTGCACTTGCTATTCCGTGGTCTCCACGCCAACACTTTAAGGCTCCAGCGGCCATTTGTTCTGTGCGCTATGTAGCCCGGCAGTTTGTCGTAGACGATCATAAATTTATTAAAAGCTATTATAATATTGCCATGATTAACTCTTCAACGTTATAGTTCAAACGTTCAAACACAGAATAAAGGTTAGGCAAGGTACGCGAATACCGTGCGAATATATAGATTTAACATGTAGTTTTTAATTAATGTTCCTAAAACATGCCAAGTTCTTCGCGATTCTTTTGTTTAGTGTTTGTAGCAGGAGTGGTTTAACATTCCACTCAAAATGTACCCGCGTCGAGAATTGAACCCGCAATTTGTAATCATAAATTAGTCCTTCATCCTTCATATTTAGACCACCATGGCTGCTTTATTCCTTATTTTCTAAAGATCGGTGATTTATTTGTTTAAAATTATGCTTGAAACGTTAAGAGACATATTCCTTTATACTTCCTTCATGGTTCTTGATAATATAATGCTAAGAGAATACATAAGCGCTGCATTTTCCAGTCCACTATCGCACATATAGCTTTGTTATACATGTTTACACTTGAAAGAAGCCACGGACATTTTGATATGATTTTGCTCAGAATAAGATGATCTCATCTCAGTGTTTTGTTTAGCTCTTCTGGGACAAGTTATTGTACGTTTAAAGGCAACGATACAAGAAAATTCTATCTTAAGTTTTTTTTTTGTTATGTTTATTAAAAATAATTTATGTGACGTAATTTATCTTTGTAATCCTTCCTTTAACAATATATTAACTATAATGCTACCGAAATCACTATAGCGCGCTTGAGGAAAATCTGGAGAAATCTGGAGGTGAAAAGAGCACCTGCACCGCTGACGGAACGGAGCGGCGATACTCCTCCCGTCTCGCCTCCCTTTGCTGACGCGCGGTACAGCAGCACGTTATTTAGAGAGTAATGTGAACTTTTCATATTTTTAAATTTTGAAATTGTAAAGTTAGTAAATTACGGAGTCGAACGAATAAAAATAATGTAATAATAACGTTTGGGAAGTGGCGAATCGTAATTCATAAAATCTGCAGGTCAGCGACATAAAATGTCTTGATAAACTTGTGATTGTACCAAAGTATGGGCAGCCGTATCCTCTGCGTACCATAATACCACACTTGAATCGCCAATGTGCCTGCCAAGCGTGTTAATCATGGTATATCCTCCATAAATACCTTTGGCAGACGCCATGCAGTAGGCGTCTATGGGGTGTTAAAAAATAAAAATATGATTTAGATATCATGGAAATTATATACTACAGTTTTTATACTTTTTTATATATAATGTCATATATAACATTATTATTATCATCACATCATTCACACCATTATCATATATTACACTTAACTTGTGTATATATATATGTATATATATATATATATATATATATATATATATATGTATATATATGATTAAAATCATTCCTGTATTCTATTACTTCTCCGACAAAGCTAGACGCAAACATTAAAATATTTAGAACTGTCAACACCGGTTACGCAAATAGGTGCATGTCGGATGTCAGGATCCGGTAAGAATAGAACATGTCTCTAAAATATTTTCGTTATTCTTTTGTCACCTATATACATAAATCTTTGCCTAAAACATGTCAGAATTAAAATATAGCCACCATTTAAAATTAAACTGTAGCCTAGTATTACAATAAAAAAAATAACTTTTTGATTTCAATACATTTCACACATTGAAAATAAAATTACCATAATTATGTAAAACGAAACAAAAACTTTACATCATTTCTTTGAAAAGGTAATCGAAATCGAAAGAAACCTTTAATAATTTTATACAGATGTTTTGTGAAAGCTTTAATCTCTACCAGCAGTTCTCACTTTTTGTCTTTGTTTATATATTGTTTCGAGTTTTACATAAGAAATAATATTTTTGGGTTTTTATACACTTCCATCATTTACCCTTTCATTTAGTACTTTGAAATGTGTTTTTTTTTAAAAAAAACTTCATATTCTAAATTGGAATATTTAAAATATTACAATACTTGATAATTTCATTTTTATAACATAAATGACAAAAGAAGTCATGAATAGAAGTTTAGTTTAAACACCAGAAGTTAAGATCTGATTATTTTACTTTTTAAGTAAAAAATAATTTTGTTTACCATAGTAGGGGTCCCCTGTTCTCTAAGAACAGAGCAGGAATGGTTATTTATTGAAAGTCATGAATACAAAGCAGAATCGACTTCTACTTTTTGCATCTCGTTTTGTTTCAATGTTTGTTTCTTTACGCTTTTCACAAAAGCGTGTGTTGAAGTAATTTCTTTTATCGAATATACTTCATTTGAAGACAATTGTTTGTGACAAAATCTCGTTTTACGTATAATAGCGTTGTTTTCCATTTATATATTTTGCAAAGGTGTTTTTTAGATTTTTTAGATATTAAAAAAATTGTTAATGATTTTAACAAAATCTTTAGCGAAAGCTTTTAATTATTTTCAAAACCTAAAAAGTTAGAAAATTTATTAAAGTTAACGCTTGACAAGTTACTAAGAAAAGAAACGATTCTGAAAGAATGTATTAGAACTTAATTTTTTGGTATATAGAATAGCAAGTCGAACACAAAGATTACCGAAAATCTCTATTAAAAAAAATTAAAAAAACATTTGGTACTTGAAAATACGGTACAGCGTTGCATTTGTCACCCGATACTAGGTGTTTTGTTTTACTTTTTACCCCCACTACTACTATCTACATATTTGGTTAGACCAACTTTTGTTCCAACCAATTTACCGGTTAATAATAACGTTTTCCATTACCGTTTATGAGCATCGATCACATCTTATTATATATACTATGTGTCTTTCTCCATCCAAATTCGGATCGCGATCTACAATCTTAAACACAGACTTTAAACTATAAGGCCTGTATTAGTTGGACATCTACTCCTGGACATAGACCTTCCCCATAAACTTCCTACACAACAATCAGCCTTTTCAATATATGGTCGGAATTCCCACTTTTCTCTTACCATTCCGTAGTTCCTACTATAGAACCTTACATCTTAAGCGGTCATCTATTCTGAGCGCTCTGTGGCGCGCCCACAGCCATTTCTGCTTATCAAACTGCTGAACTTTGTTGACTGCTTTCTAAATTCTGAGCCCTGTCTTCTCCATAGTTCGTTAAGGGACTGAGGGCTTGATAATGAATCTCGAAACTTCATACCATGTTTCAGTGCTTAAATTGGCACTGGTAACACATTGGTCGAAGAAATGTCTGTTATATTCTACGAATTGTACAGTAATATATTTACGTAATTTTTTTTTTTATTTTTCTTAAAATATCTTGAAGTCATGTAACTTTAACAATAAATATATAAAAATTAGGGAAATAACTGAAATAAATTAGTTATTAAATAGAGAAAAATAATGATGAAACAATTTCTGCTGATCATCATTTATCCAGGAACATCGGGCAGCGCAGCGGTGCGTAAACTACCTCGAACCTATTGACGCCTGATTTATTTCCTGCCTCTTATTGCTTCCAATAAACAGCCCACCTGCCTGTTTTATCGCACTCCACAGAAATACTGTCCGCCCGTGTCGCAGTCGAGTTCGTTACTGTGAATCGATAGTGCCAACTCCATAGCGCTTCATAGTTTATTACTCCGCTTTTAAATGTTTCAACTACCTGTACATTAATTGCAATTAGTTAACGGTTTCATTCATATTTTTGACATCTGATCTTTTGGAAGAATCTGTCTGTCTTTTTAGTTATTTTTTTATTTTCACGGTTAAATTCGTAAGCGATGAAGTAAATCATTTCGAATAATCAATGCATTTTAAGCAGGCTTATTAGTATGATAAAATGAGATCTAATTAAATGTGAGAGTACGGCAAATATGTATTATAAGTGATGACTTATGGCTCTAAAATAAGCTCATTCAAGTCAGATCTCATTGGTAAGCTCACAGTCACCTAACAAGTTATGGATATGCTCGAGATTTCACGTAGAGATCTAGTTAGAAATAAGTAGATCCGCAGACATATAAAATTAACCGACATAGTCAAACGGATCGACAAGTTGGAAGGATTAAACAAAATTGTCCGGGAATCGCTGGGTGCGAGCAACGCAAGACCGATCATCGTGTAGATCTTGGGAAAGGCTTATGTTTTGTAATGGCCGACCGATTTAAAAGAGTAAGAAGACCAAATAACGCGCAAAACAGATGTACGTTGTGGTCTGGTTCTGAAGTGGAAACCATGAACTAGCAAGTGCACCTGTCAGGTATATAGACGAACCAGTCTTATTGGAAATCCGTGGGGAAGACCATCCCCGCTAAGGACGTCATACGGCTGAAACAATGATGATGAAAGTAAGTAATATTTATATTCAATTCAAATTAAGTAAAATTATTATATCTCATTACGTAAATAATTAATGAATAATTATTTAAGAGAATAAAGTCACACTTCTCTTATTAAGCCGACGAAGATGTATTATTTATGTAGTACAACGCCCGAGTGGGTTGGCCAAACGGAATTTTAGGAGGAAGAAAATATTCATTAAGCAAACTCTGAAGCGAATTATACCAGGACTGAGAAAGTTACATAAAGCGAAACTTTACATAACTATGTTTAACTAGACTGGTTTTCGTTAAATGAAAGAGCTTTGTGGCATTGAGATGCGCGCTCTTTCGTGTATTAAGCGCCGGTATATTGGACTTTTTTCTATTTGGTTCATTAAGCTGGTGTCTATCCAACTATTTGCTTCGTAATTATTTTTCGTAAAATTGTTAAGCTTGTTAATGCCTTTTGAAACTCATCTGAACAAGGATGTCATGTAAACCAGATAATTTAATTTAAAAATTAAAATTTTATCGTTAACATCATTTAGCCCTAGGACTGATGGACATAGGCTTCCTTCATAAAATTTCAACAAGACAGGTTGGAAGCATCCTGCTTCTTTCACCTTGTTAGTGGACCTCTTACGCAGCGCTTGCTGGTCTGTGGTCTCAGATTTCAGCTCTCATTTCAGAACCTTAAGACTATAATACGTATGGTACAGATTACACTGCCACTACATCCTTGCAATCCGCCAAATTGAATTCCTAGTCATTCATTATGTACAATTTTTTTCGATAGAAGATTCGTCTTGTCGATATGGATGCATCTTGAGTGATCATTTGTAATATTATAAATCGTATAAAATGCGGGTGTCCATTGCAAAGCGAAGGCCTCTCCAAAGATGTCTACAGAGATATATACCATAATCGCCATGCTTGGCAAGCGGGTCGACGATCCCAGTTTAGTATTATGGAAAGTAGAAAACGCTGCTACTTATCCTCTGAAAGCTTCTTTGCAAGTAGTGAAAATCCTATATAAGTAAAGCAGAAAGTGTGAACTATATAAGATTGTATCCCGGGAATCTAACTCGCTAACTACTATCAAGTCCCAGTCCTCTACTACTGGACTGTCACTGCTCCATATATGATAAATCCTTGACAAATGTCAATTCCTGCATATTAAATCAATCCTTGTTGGTTTTTGTAAATTTTTAGTAAACTAATGAACAGTTGCAAACAATAGTCTATTTTATACTGTACCTTTGTCTTCTTTTTTTATTTCGTATAGCCGATTGTAATGCATGAATATCATAAATTATACAACCTTTTCACCTTTAGGCATCAAGGTTCAGAGCTTGCTGCAGGCGATTATCCCATGTTTTCTGAGCAGCTATAAACTTTCGACCCACATTTTTATCTAAAAATATGAATAAATCGAGAACCTCGATGTAAAATATTATAATCCCTTCTTATATTAGAAGAAAAATTGTAATAACG
The DNA here is from genome assembly GCF_028537555.1 of Battus philenor. Classification (NCBI taxonomy): domain Eukaryota; kingdom Metazoa; phylum Arthropoda; class Insecta; order Lepidoptera; family Papilionidae; genus Battus; species Battus philenor. The sequence continues at coordinate 6,546,876 of NW_027181689.1, read as the reverse complement.
AATTAAGGTCGAAGAAAATAATTCTTAATAGATTCTGTTCAAACAATCGTTTCTTACGTTGTATAAAAAAATAGAGTAATAGATTATTTATACATAGTTTAATATTGAAAGGTGATAGAATTACAGTCTTTCGTGTTTTATACCCTAGATTTCATTTCTTTAGGCCACACAGCGTGTCGAACAGATAGCTGGGGCATTACATGGGTTATAAGTTGGAGACCACTGACCAAACAAGCGTTTTAATTGATCCTATTGAAAGTCTATGGAAGAGGCCTTTGCCCAACTGTGGACGTTCTACAGTTGCAATGATGATGACGATGATGACGATGTTATAGTTACAACTCTCAAGAGCAGGAGTTTCAGTTCCGGCCGTTATGTTATTTAAATAACCGAAGTAAAAACAAAACCTAAGTTTTCATTAACTGTTTTTTTGTACATATAAATGACAAGCAGTAAAACACAAGCTTGCTCGTAGAATATCCTGTAGGATCTTACTCTCTAATACCACCAACGTACAATATAGTAAACGAATGCAATAGTACACTCGCTGATTCTGTACATAACTTTGACTTTAAAGAATATATGTTTATAAAACTTCTACTAAATAAGTTGCTTAAAATTAAAATAAATTATATTACCTGCCATTAAGTATTATAAAATCAAAACAATCGAGGCCGTTAGTTGCTCAATACATTGATTTATGCATGCACAGACGTTTATATAAGGTTTTTAAAAATACAATTTTGTTACATTTTCGAAATTTAATGAATAGGCTATTGTACGTCTATAGTCCTTTAAAACAAATAATTTTCTTTCCATAATTGTTCTGACACTCTAACTAATTAGTTTTTGTCTATTTTGTAAATAATAATTACTTTTTAAATAATAATTACACATATATTATTTATAAATTTGATCGACACAATAGTTACTAGTCTTATAATAATTGTAAGAATGGAGATCGGTGAAGCCTAGCCTGTCTGAAGTAGGCATCTATCATCAGATATGATGATGATGATAAAGTGTGAAATAAAATACGAATAACTTGAAAAAATTAATAACAGTAAATAAATTTCCAATGAAATTTGAATACACAAATGTAGTCACTGCAAGGTCATTTTTCCATTCAGGCTACATTAACAAAAAATCGTCTTTTATCTTTTACATCTTTTATAAAAATTTATCTTCAGAAATCTGAGGAGATGCTGTCGGAGAGTCATTAACGTGAAAGCATCTGTTTGTGGTTCATATAATGTGGCGACCTCCAACGCTTTTCAGATTATTTTTTTCTTAATAACATGCCCATGACATTTTTGGTATTCACCGAGTTGTGACAAACATTTTTTCATTCCCTTCGCTTCAGAATTGATACATATTTTAATATAAATCCTACATTATATTATTGCCATGTCGCTGTCGATTGCTTACGACTTAAATGATTATTGTATCAACCAATTTATAAATTAAATAAGCAATCACAGTAAAATGTGATTGAATGTATTGATATTCAATGTACGCTACGGAAATACGTATAAAGATTCTGTAAATTGAAAATCACTAAATATGCTTGAAACATTTTCCACTAGTGTACTTGAATCTGTTGCATAATTTCTTTTGTCCCTCAATTTTTTAATTAGATGAGTGAGAATGAATCACAGTTGACATTTTAATCATTAAAAATAATATTCTATATTCTAATAATTTCACAGTAATTTTCTAAAACATATTCCTTGAAATAATAAATAGTTTATGTAATTACATAATAGAACTATTAGGAAATTGGAAAAAATGTCCATCGTAGGAGCCGTAGGGCATCCATTGCTCGACATAGGCCAGTCCGAGAGATTTCCAATAAGACTGGTAGAAAGCGACTTGCATCGAGCATTTTTCGATAATTTTAAGCAGGTCATTTGGCCACCTTGTGAAGTAGTGGCAAAAAAGGTAAATTTAAAAAAAAACAAAAACGTGCATTCTTCTCCTATAAAAAATTCAACACTTTTCTTGCTTACTAAAAAGCTGGTAAAATCAAATCCCCTATCACAAACGAATAAAAAACTAAAGCCAGGTCTCTTTGTTGCTTTGTAACGTGCTGTCTGAAAGGTATTTTCAGACAGACGCTCAATTGTTTTGGTATTTTTCGCCTTCCTTTGACATTAGCAGTTGCACAGCCTTCTTTTAAATAAAACAGCTAACTTTATAGATTGTATAGAGTGCATTATACATAATAGCGATTTTATTAAATGACTTTTTTATAACGGGAGATTCGATTTTCTGTCATAAACTTAATCAAAACTGCTTAATAACATAAATATTGTCGGAACGTAGCTTATGACTAGAGTTTTTCCATGATAGACAAATATACTCTATCTCCTTTCCGGAGTGATATTATCTTCTTTAGTTTTAGTTTTATCATTATTAGGACATGTCAACCCCACTGTGACCATCATACATGTTCAACATTCTTTTACTCCACCTCATTTTGCACTACCATTACTAAGGTCGATTATGTTTTTTATACAAATCGTCGTTATCATTTTAGCCCATAGACGAACTGCAAGTCCGCAGTTATAGACGTTCCTTAAAGAAAATCAGTGAGAGATATATACCATACTCGTCACGCTTGACGGGAGACTTAGAGATTGCAGTGTGGTACTATGGTACTCAGAGGACGCTGCTACCTAATGGCTATCCTATGCAATTAATGGACAAAGTGTGAATTATATACGATTGTACCCTAGGAATCGAACCCGCGAACCACGACTACAAATCTCATTTAACACATTTTCATACAATTAATTGTGTGTTATAGTATTAGGTTACTTCCACTTTCTTCTAATACCTATTAGTACTCAATGAAACTGTTAGATTGCTATTATTTATTTTACTTCACGAATATTAAATAAAGATATTGACTGTTAAAAGAATCGTGAAAAATGTAAAGAATGACTCCAACTATAAATGTCGCCCTGTGAGTTAATAAATATGAGCACTTTCTGTATTATTTGCAGAAGGTTTTATTTCCGTCTAATAAAAGAATGTTATTGCTCTTAAGTTATTTTCATTTCCAAAAATAAGGCTCGAATTAGTCTAGTGTATCCGCTTTAAAGAATTCCATTTTATTTTTGATTTTTCTTGATTTAGTTTTGCTGTAATATAATTTCATTGGTTGAATACTACTACTCGCCATGGCAAACAGTAAAATGTCTTTGTTATATGAAGTGACGAAATTCGAAGGCTGTTTATGGGTCCTAATGGTATATGGGACCTACCTTATTAATATATCTGAAGCTTTATTAATTACAAATAAATGACTACTAACTAAAAGACTTTTGAACTCAAAATACTTTTTGAGTTCATGAGAAATAAAATTCTTTCAGTTGTAAGTCTAATGCATCTTCCTCTCTTAGCATAAAACGTATTCGATCCGTTTTCTTTAACGAGAAACTTTATCGCTTTGTGCTTAATTCATTAAAGTCCAAGTTAAAATTATTTCCGCTAGAACTATGCAAAATCATAAAGCTTGCAAGAAGCGTTTTTTAGAGTACTTTCTTTTCTTTTTCCTTTCAGTAACAGATTTTATTGTTCGTCGTCAAATAAATTTTTTATTAGATCAAAACAATAGACTTTCAGAAAGTTAGGATCTCGTTCGGATCAGTAAAAGACATGTGTACATTCTTATCTTACTTTGTCTTATGCCAGATATTTCCTAACATCACCATTATTAGGCGAAGACGTTCACTGTTGGACAAAGGCCTTTTCCATACGTACGTATAGTATAATTTATAAGTCTTGAACACATCTAGAAGAAAGGAAAACTGCAAATGTTTTTCTCCAAAAGATTTCTTTGAAAATGAAACTCGCATTCGAACTGCCTAAAATTTTGTACACGAGAAGTGCTAGCCCGACCTTGTTAATTCTATGTTTTTCTTTCTATGTTTGTAAATAATGAATACGTCTTTACTTAAAAAGTTCGCGTAAATCGTGTCTTAAACGTTAAAACCTTACCTACATTCCATCAAAAGAATCTTAGAGAACCTATTTCCAGTTGGTATTTTATAAAATATAAACGCTTGCTCTACAGTTTTCTAAAGCATTATCCTACCATCTTTATAGAAAAGAATATTCTTCTTTATACTCATTTACTATAAGCCAGACCTTATTAGCTTTTGTTTACCGTTAGTTTATTTTCTTATGCATAAGTTTGCTTTGCTAAACGCTCATCTTAAATACTGTAAACGAGGTTAATTATCTAATTAACTTTGGTTAACATGTACTAATTTTTTTTTAAGTTAAAAAAAGGCATGAGTTGGTTATTAAAGTAATCTTTTACTTTAGATTTAAAAGTTACTTCCATATATATATATATATATATATATATGTACACTCCACTGCAAGGTAAAGGCCTCCTGTAACGATCACCACGATGATCGACATTCTCGCACCATACGACTTCACGCGACCTTCATCACATCGTCGATCTACCAATTGAGGACCTATTCACGCTTCATTAACGGGTCGGCGTGTGTCATTTTACTCACAAACTAATATTAAATAATCTTTATAATCTTATGCTATGTTTTCATAGAAACTTGCACGGAGTTCACAAAAATTAATAACTGAAAACTATTCTTACGAAATCGTTTTCTTTATTTTTAATTTATACTTTTAAAAATGTATAACCTCGTTGCAATTAAATATTTGCAACAATAATAACGCTATTGAAGCGGAAGTCGGAAAGTTTAATCAGGGAAAAGCTTTTCACGAGCCTTGGCGTTACTTCTTGCTGCTGCTATCTTTCGCGCTTGTTTGCTGCCCGCCCTCCTCGGAAATTACACAAAGTTTTCCTCCTTTATGAATTAAGTTTTTATGATTTCACTTTTAAGTAATAGTCTATTGTTAATCTTTAGATATCGCTGTACAATTTCCGTTCTCTAACATTTTAATTGTTGTTCTTAATAACAACTTAATTTAAAACATATTTTCATGCAGTTTTTTTAGCATATCAATCTTATTTAAAAAAAAATTAAACTGTTTATAGATATCACAATAGCTAACAAACTCTTAGAATTTTATGCATAGTAAAAGCCGAAACATAGCATTAACAATAGTGTTAACTTTTTTTCATTAAACTATTTTTAGAATGCAATAAATTAATAAATATTCAACCTAGTCTTAAAGTTAGTATATGTTATAAACCCAGTCAAATAGTAATATTTGAACTGCATGGACATGAAATACATAAAAAAAATTATAAAAGAGTTATTGTGAAAAAGATAAAAATAAGATCGATTTGGATCCTCGGCTGTTATTTATAAGCGACAAAATCAATGAATATTTACACAAATATTTAAAAATAGGATTTCACTTGCACTCAAATTATTTTTATTTCGAAAAACAGAACCGATGTACACTAACGCTATATTGAGCAGAGATGTTATTTATGATATATTTTCTCAATTATTATCATTTACTTCTTTTGCGCATATTACATTGCCTTTTATATGTATTAAAAAAATTAAAATCATTAACAAATTACCCTTTTCGTTACTATTTCGTTTAATGTTTATAAAAAACATTATGTGACTTCTTTAAATTGTCGACATTTGTATATCTCTCTTTATAGAAGAACACAGACTAGACTTAAAAAGTCCGACTCCCACTCCCTTAACGTTTTAAAATTCGTAGCTATTGTAGTCCCAAAAAAAGCTGCTAGTTGAAGCAGAGGATGGATAGAGATGGATGATATAGATCTAAGATACATTACGCACCTCTAAGATTTTATAACCTACGCCGCCTCTATGTTTTTCATATTAATAAATGTGATTATTAAAGTAAATTAATTAAAAATAATAAGCACTATAGTGCACATAAAAAAAATACCTCAAAACATAACATTGTTAAGTCTTTTGTATACTTCAAAACTTCCTTAAGCATTTAGTAATCCTGTTACTTATTATTTTTCCTAGGAAAGAGCGCTTTGTATTGTTACGATTGCTACGCATTATATATGTATACATAAGAAAGACCATCGTTATACGAGCTGTAAGAAAGAAGCAGCGTGGGTAGGCCACCACTAGGTTGACCCAAGTCATAATTAAGGTCAGGGGAAGACGCTTGATACGAGCAGCACATGGCCGATTTTTGGAGTAATCCTGTGCCTTGCACTGGGCGTCGGCTGAAAATAATAAGAAGAAAATCTTATGAGACGATAAGTGCCCATGTCCAGTCTATATAAGCAATAACTAATAAACCCACAAGAAATAACGCATTCAAAGTCGAAACAAGCCTATTCTTTTTTAAATATATAGGTATATATATGTATAAATACCTAAATATTTAAAAAATAATATATAAATATACATAAATATGTATATCAAACGATTATCCTTTGATAAATAAATGTATATTTATAATTTTTGCTTATGAATATGACTATAAATAAAAAATACTTAAGCAAAGACCCAAAATCTAGATGAGCGACAATAATAAAATAGTATTCGGGTATTTCAAGATTTTATCCCCCTCGACAACGTTATCACGTTTGTGGAATTCATTCCTGCCGCTTTAAATTTCGCAAAAAGAATTGGACAAACATTCATCCTAAATCCGCAAAAGCTCCGGCAAATGAACTTCCGGTTTTTAAAAATTCGAATGGAACTATTCGCATTAGCAAAATCTTTTCATTCCGGGTAAGGAAAACTCCGCGGAATTCTGAGCCAACTTACTCAAAGTATTACAAGAACCTTTTCAAACCTGAAGCTGGCGGTTTAAATTGCGATTTCCTTGCAAACATAAAAGTAACGAATGGTTTGTTTTAACCACAACAATCTTTACACAATAGAAATATTATTAATTTGAAATATGATGTTACTATCACAAATAATAATAGTGTTCAATAAAAATAAAAAAAACAATACAGTCCTTAAAAATTAAAGTGAACAGTTGCCTGTCACAAAATGACTGTTTGAAGAATAAATAATTCGCCACCAGTTTGTGGTTAGTAAAGTACAGCACTGGTTTCTTGCTTCACGCCTCAATAGGAAGCTAACAGTTGCTCAACAAGCTATGGTAGGACTATGCTATCTTTAAGAGATTGAATCTTGAATGAGGACATGCGTAATTGGCAATGGGCAGGCGACATAGCGCGCAGAACACGTGGACGCTGGAGCCTTGAACTTCTAAGGTAGACCAAGGACAGGAAAGCGCAACGTAGAACACAAAAATATATAGACGATTTTGTTAATGTCGTTAGAACAATCTGGATGCAAATTATTTTCAGTCGATCTTATTGAAAATTTATGGAGGAGTAAATTTTTGTTTAAAATTTAATAATAATTCGTACAGTAGTAACGTTAGTTCAGCATTGAAATCGATTAAAATATTAATAAAACTTGCAGATAAGTATTAGAAAATGAACCTTCTGATAATTAATTTTAAATCATTATAAAGTTTTTATCGTATATCATAATAAGAGAATAAACTAAAATTACTAACGTGCTGACACATGCATTGAAATTAAGTGTCTGCACACATCGCGTTTTGACTACAAATGATAGACGATATAACGATACAACAAAATTAAAGAGATCAAGAGGAAACGACAAGGTGGGAAGAAGAATCAGTAAGCTAATGACATAACCGACATAAAGAAAGTCTGACTGGACAAAGACAGCGACGGACTCTGTGTTTGGCACTAATCGGTGTAACATTGCTCCTGAGGATGCCCCGTGAAGAAGTGAAACACGTGTTGAGTGATTTAACAGTTGTAGTTGTGTAATTCGCATTGTTTGATGCATGCGCATTTATCAGCGGGCTGGCGAGTGGTGCACTTTATTGCACGACTACTGCTGCATGGCGGAAGTAGCAGAATATTTGTCCTTTTCTTACAAAGTCAGCGACAGAGACACGGCTGAAGATGGAAGATGCCTTAACCCAATGACAGGTCCATATACGCAATAAACATACTTACCGACAGGTTTTACTCACATTTCAAATGTAATAAATAATATTAATGTAAAAGTCTTTGTTAATTTTTTAACAAAATATTTTTTATCACTTTATAAGGAATACATTTGTTTGTATTTCTTAATATACTGGTAAATAAAATATCTTAGAATAAAATAATAAAGAATAACGTCGTCATAAACTGTCTGTTAGGCGAGACAGCTCTTTGAAATTGAAGTAACAAATTTTAACCACCTGCAAATAACAACCGTAGTAAGTTCTAAGTCTTCTGTAGTAAGATAGGTATATATTCTTAGATGGATAAAGGATCGTATCTCTACCTAAATCATAAATAACTACGACAACTCCTTTCATAACACATGCCTGTCTTCGTTAAAATATTAAAAATATTTAGGTGTTATAAAAGCTTTTCGATTTTTTTTCATTGATGAACTAATAAAAGATTTATTTTAAGGAAAAAAGTTCTTATGCTGTTTGTTTATACATAAATATGGTCTATCATGTAAATTATAATACGTATTAAAGTAATTTACCTTTTAGAAGATACTGAAAAAACCTTTATACTTAATAAGAATATCTATAGGCGACTTTATCCCACAACGTCAAGTAGAAATATCCGATTATGTTTTATTTCCATCTGGAAGACAAATTTTGGAACGTCTAACGTATTACGCTCCGCTGCATCACGAGCGTTGTACAAAGCACTCTGTATGAATTGTGGATTTACATCGCATATATAAGCTAAGGGTTTGTTCGGGTCACATGGCGAGTAAAATATTCACGAGTGTTACAAGTTACAAGCGTTTGCTTTTCGATTTACATACTAAATATATTTATTAACATATTATAATCGTGTTATATGGCAATAATCTGCTAAAGGAATATCCGTGTATCTTAGTACTTTTTAGTTGAACTTTATTAAAGGCCATAGATATGTCAAGATAAATATTTCTTTTTATTTTACACAGACGTCGCAACGTCGGGTGACAACCGAACAACAGATAAAAAAATAGCCTTATTAAGGTCATCGGACAACTCTGCCCTGATATAAATCTTTGAATGAGGTCTATGTCTAGCAAAGGAGGTCCTGTGGATGAAATAACGGTGAAATGGTGATGATGGAGTTAAATGAAAAATTATAACACTGGTAATAAAGTATGTGACGATGCTTATTAATCAACGTAAGAAAACGTTGATTTGTTCTCTAGACTTTCAACAGTCCTTATCCGCAGGGATTATACAAGGCCATCTAGGCCCGGAACAGATAAATAGATACTTAGAAGCTTCCAACGGCCCCATTATGATATTTCAGTAATTTTTTTTTTGTTCATTTGAATACTTAAGGACCTTCGACGAAGATTTCGCAACATATAATAAGTAAAAAGAAAGGACATTATTTTAATTTATATTGTGACTTGTTTCTTAAGAATAGGGCTTCACCTAAAGGTCGCCACGATTACTGGACTGAAAGTTAAGCAAAACCTAATAGAATTTAATATAATAAGGGTTATTAAATGTGGTTAACTGTAATTATGAGTACTTCGTATATTGCAAGACTTATTGAGTTATAAATACCTTCCGTTTGAATATTTTCTGCATCAATTTAAACAAAGATCATCTAGGAAGCCACTTCATGGTTTGATTAAGCGTTATTACAATAGGTAAAACTATGAAGTGAAAATATTATTTTACTCTACGCCTGTGCTCCTTTTTCATACCACAAGCTTGAATTTATATGGCGGGTAAGAGTGGGTTCAATTTAAAATAGATGTCTAAGTGTAGAATTTGTATAGTTTATTGTTAATAAAGAGTTTTTTTATTATTATACCTTGTACATCGTACACCGAGGATGTGTATTCTCATGTATTATAGAAAATATGTCGTCCATGCAGATGTAATCAGATTGCTAATTGTGTAGTATATTTTTGACATGTCAGAATTATTATTAAATATTTTCTTTAGCAATAAAGAAAGTATTTAACATATAATTGTAAGAATTCATTCATATTGGTAGACATCTTGTCATCCGAGTTTCAATATAAATTTGCAAAGTTCACGTCTAACCCGCCAGAACGCATCGCAAAGTCTCCCTAGCATCCGCATAAATTGCGAATTTGTTACATACTCGTGTACAAAGGCGCGGGATTTGGTTAGCTCGAGTATATAGACGGCGGGGTTTTGTTGACAGCAAGTGAGGAGCGATATTTAGAATATTTCTGAGTATTTTGAATTGTCATTGTAATATGCATGTCAACCGTTATCATTTTCATGGCAATAGTACCTTTATAATACTTATATGATGATTAGTATACTTGATTAAAATAATAAGCTGGTTAGTTCAAAATTAAAACTTATAGTAGTGCCTGCCAATTAATAAATTATTGTCGACTCGATGTATGATTTTATTTAATTTGTATATAAATCATTCAATCTCACTATGTCGAATTTATTTGGTGTTTTATTCTTATAACAATAGTCATATAATATGAATTTTAAGGTCTAATATATCAAACTGGTGTTTGGTAAGGCTATTTACACGATTTGTATACTAATAAATACAGTTAAACAAAGTAGTTTTAGTTTTAGTAAAATTAAAACTAAAACTACTTTAACTGTATTAATAAAAAACTTTTTTTTGATTATCAGCTTAAGGGGAAGTTAAGTTAAATTGTTAAGGGGAAGTTAACTGAATTCGTTAGTGTTTTATTTGAATTTTTTTTGTGAGAATTTTATGACTTTAGTTTAATGGTTAGTAAAAATATTAATTGAGGGGTGCAAGTGATAATTAAACATTTAAATTTGTGGTAATGTAACTTCCTGTTTGTGTGTTATGAAATAAAAGAAGATGGCGCACGATCGTTACACCAGAAATTTCTGATATTATTTCACTGCTGGGCTTACGATATCCCCAAATATTTCCAATAAAACCAGAAGGCTCAGATACATTGTCTACCGACGTCCTTAAAAACTTTATGAAGTTCACCTACTTTACCCTGTGGATGGACATTTTCCGGTGAACTCTGGTGGTAAGTGACGTTTGCGTAATTTCTTTAGATACTTCTAATTGTATTATATCGACTTTTACACATATAATACAAAAAAAATTCAAAACTGTCGAGGGCGGAAGTTAAATAATAAACTAATAATTTTTTTTGCAGTTCGTCAAAATTACTTTTTATTTCTGAAGTCATATCCATCACATGTTTTAATAAAAGCGACGTATGATATCCGTAAGTTATTATGTACCCAAACTCTACACAACTGCTCACGTTATGTAGATTCTACGTGCTAATTGCGTCATAAAAGTGAAGTCATAAAGAACGTTCTCGAAACTTTCACGTCGCTTGTTTCGGCGCGGGCACTTGGCACGACAGGACTCTAACGACACTCGAAACGTAAACACGCGAAACGTTTTTACCATATTACTACACAGGGAGTTATAAAACAGAGCCCTTGGTTACTTAAACCCAACGCTGAAGTGTTACTTCTTGTAACTGTGATTAAGTATCGCCGCGTTCCTGATTGGCACGTAGAAGTAAAATTTTTTGGCCTATGTAATGTGAAGTAAAATGCGAAGGCCTTTTATACTAATTTACTCACTAAAATACTCTATTGAATGTACTAGTTTAAGAGTAAAACCGCATGGCTAATCCTTACGGAAATCCTGTTTGCGAAATTACATGACCATTTATATAGCCGCAGAAATAATAACTTAAAGGTTTCCGACAGAGACGCGGCCTATCGGAAGACACACCATTTGCCAACGCGATATCTTGGAGCCCCTCAACGAACGTCCTCTATTGCGACAGTGTTTTTGAAGGCGAGTCACAAGTCAAGCGAGACAGCTGTTTAAAGAGAGTCAACTGCATCGGTTGAGGCTTACGTATTAACAGCTGTGCGATCGATATGTAGGTTCTAGTGTGACAGCTACAATAGCATTAGATTAGCCATCATCGCTATAACCTGGATACGATGCAATACATTGATCAACAGTAGACGGGAATGAGGTGCAAAGTGTTATAACCGATATTTTGAGGCAACTTGTAATCGGTAACTCAAAAATCATTATTAACTGTAACAATATCACGAAAATTATTATCTCCTACATGATGACTTTTTGTGGAATAAAAAATTCAGTTGTATCTTTTCACAGTATTTTTTTAATTATTTTAATTTTCATTGTTATATATAACGACTAGTTTTTAAAAAGGTATATGTACACACAAACTTTTTTCAAATCCTTTGTTAAAACAAGTGTAAAAAGACTCATTTCGCACTATAGCACGAAAGAAAGCGACAATTACTTTAATTCACTAATGAAACTGCAATACTCCAGTGCATGCAACACTTGGAACGTTCTCACACAAATAGGTGCATTACGTTTAAGCACCTCCATCGAGTTCCCCCTTACATTGCCTCTACAAATTGATTAAATCTTGAGGAGACCGACTAACTCTTGTGAAATAAAATCGTACCTATTCCAGCCACTGTAGTATTCTTTTTTATAATAAAATATTTCTTATTTATGGGCGCAATATAACAAAACATGATAATATAATAAATCAGTACTAAGCTTACTAACCTTTGAAAAACCTAAATCACTGATGATGTTATACTAAATTCATTTTATTACGTCAATGTGTTAGTCCCCGTTGGTAAGTGTTTTGTCATCGGCAAATGCGGCTTACCTTTTGTTATTTACAGCTTTCATCTAGTTTAAAGTGATATTGTACTAAGGCCGCTTAGTCTAGATTCTTTCTCTTCTTTTTATTCCTGTACTAATAAGCTTGCTAGCTCCTTCGAGTGGCTTTGGTTTTAGGGAGACAAAGCCAAGGTTCTTATTTGAAATACATCTCCTAACCTGTGCTCATTCGTTAGCTATTATGAGAAAGCAAAATTATCAATCAATGCTGCCTATTTTTCTCTGTATCAAATGTTTACCTAATTTTAACTCGTGTACAGTTACTACTATTGAGATATGGCCCTCCGGTTAAAGAGCAATGGTTTCATTATTTATTCACAAAGACACATTTTGGATTATCAAATCTCATTTAAAAGGGACTTATGATTATTGGATATCGCAGATAAAATTGCATCCAGGCAGCTTTTTTTAAAAAAATACTCGTTTTCTTTCGGGTTCGCCTGAATCCTAGAATATTCTATTCCTTTACTCTCTTATCGTATCAGGACATAAAAAATGTCTCTGTTTATCTAGCTACATTGATTTGATAAATTGCAAAGCCTGATTTAAACTCTTAATCACTAATCTTACTTAAAAATGAAGAATGGGTATAAAAAGCAGTAGCAGATAGAACATTTCAATTTAAAAATCAAAATATTCTTTATTTAAATAGACTGTTACGAAACGTCAATTAGCGTAAACTTTCTGGAGGATTGTCAATATTGTCAATCCTATAAAGTTTCCACTAGCTCGAAAGGCAGTTCTGATGAGAAGAGTGGGCGAGGAACTCAACCGTTGCTCTTTCCAGACATAGTTTTAGAATGAGTCTATGACTATACTTTGCTCATTGTTAGTATTTATATTAATGTCAGTAGTTAAATTCATATCAGCATGAATTTTTGGTTCTGAGAAATTTACCATCAAAATAATTTATATGTAGGTATAATAAGCTTTTTCACTCAAACCTTTAACATATTGAGTTGTTTAATCAAAGACACTGTTTAATAACACCTTAAGAAAGTTCTAGAAATTTTGCTTTCAAGATATCAGTAGATAAATCTGCTAACTCGGTAACTTTCGGCCTTGCACTCGTAAATTCGGAACTTGTTCCAGTCGGAACAAGAGTTTAGAAATTCATGTACAAAGTTACCGACCTTTCGACTTTACCTTACACATGTTGTTCGAAAATACGAAAGTAATTTTATTGAACGTCGCTATCTTGTGTTCGGGAATAACCATATATACGGAAATTTAGCTCGTCTAAATTTATCAAGAGTTTTAGCCAAATTTGTTTGTATTTGATATACTCCAAGAGCACGTGCACGATCTAATTATTGTTGTTTTATTATAATCATCATTTCACCCATAGGTCCTGGACATCTCCAGCTGTGGAGGTCTGTTTCAATAAAACCGGTAGGAAACAGCCTGTTTCCAGCATCTTCCGAAGGCTTTAACAAAGTTAAGGTTAATCCTTATTTAGTGACGTCCTATGCTGCTCTTAAATCGTAACTAATTTTTTTTACTATATGTATAAAATAATAGTAATAATACGTCACCTTTATAAGTTCAAGCGAGAACTTTCGTATTAAAATAAGCGGCATGAAAAAGCTATCAAAAAGTTTTAATATTTTTCGCAAATATTCCAATAGCTTATGAGCACCAGACTTTCGTTATTTTACAACAGACGAAAGTTTCTTATACAGACAGAAATGATAACCGGCGATGAAGTTTAACTCATGGTGTCTTTGGCAGGTAGCGGGTACCAAAAGTCTGACTAGGGTTTGGAGCTGTCAAAACTGCCACGCTACTTAGGAAATATATCCTTAAAGTTAATATAATAGTGATTATATAAAATTTAGGTTTTATATAATAATAAAGTGAAATTAGAATTCATTTAAGTGTCGTATAAGGATTTTGGAATATACGTAATATAATTAAAAATTAATTTTAAATTATTGATACCTACTGAGTCTCCTTCATTTTCGACCACAACATCACCATCACCATCAACAACAAGGTGGCCAAGTGCGGACAAGAAAGTATTAAAAAAATTGTGTGTACCTTTTGTATGGATAAATCAAACTACATAGTCTATTCGAAGCATCGAAAGAATTGTTCTAAATATATAACAAAGGAACAAAGACCTATATAAATTAAATGAGGATAAATCAACCGGTAAGGCTGGGCAAATAACTTACGCGGGTGAAACCAGTTTTCTCACATCGGGCTTCATTATCAAGCTCGCAGTCGCTTAGCAAGCCATGAAGTGTGCTGAATTGCTTCACGAAATAGAATAGTAGGAATACGGAGATCCTTATACAAACGGAAGTAACCGACGTTATAGCGCAGATTGCCAAGTTAAACTGGTAGAAGATATGCCAAATAGCAGGCAGATCAGATGGTCGTTTGGACCTTAAGAGACCAGGAACCAGAAAGAGCTGAGAATTATGTCGTCGAAAGACCCTGGATGCAGACTGGTCCTATTGGAAATCTATAAAAGAGACCTATGATCGGCAGTGGACTTCATGTCGCTGAAATTTTGATGATTGTAAAGATAATAATCGTCAAGAATATAAGAAATTTAAAACACTAAATGATTTTGTTCTATTAGTATTCACTAAGCTTACAGTTTTCAGGGCGTTCATCAAACAATACAATGTTGTTTTATGTGAAACGAACAGTTGCGAATACAACCTCCGGACATTTTCTCTTATCACATTTAAAACTAAAACTGCCAAAGTATTGTGTTTGACTAACAACAAAAACTTTCGGTAAATAAATTGTTTTCAAAAAAAAATTTCAATTGAAAAGTTATTTAATATAATAATTTTATTAATAAAATTATAGAATACAACAAATGATTGGAAAAACCTCGTGATGGACCTATATACAATTTTAATATAATGAGAATTATTTTGGGATTTTTTTAAATTAAACTGTGACTAAACATAACTCACTGCAACTTTTATATCCATAGTAAATCTGCAATTTGCACGAAGTACTTTAAAAGAAGGGGATTAGGGTACTGCTAGACCGGCTGGCTAAGAACTTTGTAGATTTGTCTTCAACGAGGATGAAGAGATGTCGCTAATGCGAATTACTTTGTCCGGGTCGATAAAAACACAATGCTGTTTTACGAGTACGTCTTATGCGTCATGGACTATTTATTTATTTTTTACTTTATTATTTTCCGATCCTTCCAATTACCATTTTCGATGTTTTGATACAATTTCCACGATAATATGGGGCAATCACTCATTCATAGCTAACACCTCACCAAACCAAACTAAAGGCAGATAATGCTCACTATGTACTTTGGCAAGTGGTTGACGTTGATGTAATTCTAATCGATTATTTAAAAAGATTATGTATATTAAAAATTATTAATTTTTAATTTACAGAATCTCTTTTTTTTAAATTTAATTTTAAAAAGTTAAAGTGAGCTTCCCTGATGTTAAAATCAAAATCGCCACACACAAAAAATTTTTTTCTTCCCTACTGTAAGTCGTCTTAACATTTCCTTCATAATAATTATTATATTAAGCTATCGGGGGTCAGTAAATACAAGTAATAATATGACGCTCTAATTCATTGCACGAAATTTCTATAACGCGGTCTATTGGAAGAAATACAATTCTTTTTCTAGTTCTTTGCAGATGTAACCTCGTATGTTTTGGTGAACTGGTTTTATTAAACGTCGTCTAGCTTTTGTCGGTACACTTACATTAAATCCAAATTCTTTTGATTTTACCACAGTATTATTTTTAAAATTATCAGTTTAGAAATGGACAATGAAGTAAGTCTGAGTTATCTTTTAAATACGTGATAATGCACATGCGCTATCTTCATCGCCCAATAAAATTTGAATTCTCCCCTTTACAGCTTTGATCATATTTTTTGTTTGGGCGGCCAGATATTTTCTTTGTCACAAACAGAGGAGGCTTGCATTGTACCTGTGAATATCCCGGGATACAAACATTTGACTAGTACCAAACTTATGGAGCATTTTAGAAACTGACTTTGGTATCATAACTACTTTATGTAAAGCAATCACAGCGAAACGGTCCTTTTCATCACCTCACTCCATTTTAATATCACAAAATATTATACCATGTATTGACGTGATAGTAAAAAAAACACATTGAACAATGATAAGGAAATGATTGATTCCATGAGTAATGTTTCGTTTATTTTTAATAACAGTATTTACGACCAGACTAAGAATAAATCATGTCAAAAATCTCTTTAGGAAAATTTTACAAATCTTTTCGTACTAAATATATGAAAATGATTTTTGATCTTGCTCAATAATCTATCTCTGGTTGTATAACGATATATTTTGTAATACATAATCTCGTAAATCTGGACAATCATTACAAGTGTAATTTATACTTTTATATAAAACTCACATGGCATCGGGTGATGGTATATATTAGTATACCTATTTGGGTAGTGTACACAATTTTGCAAAAAATGTAATACAACGCAATTCAATAGTCTCGTATAGTACGCAATTCAAAAGGTCTACACGATGGAAAGAGACACGAAGCTCCCCTCGTCTCCCGGACCGAGAGCTCACGGGTGACGTCATCGTGACCTACATAGCCTCGGTCATTTCTACAATCAAATCACTTTCAAATAGTACTAAGACATTCGTGTTATCGAATGTTGACCATAAGCGATTAAATACAATTATATAACGTACTATAATTTGTAATTCTCGTTGATAACAATTTTTACCATCAGAATTCGATTACAAAAAAAACAATTGATATTAAATAGCCCATAGGCTCCATTCCAATTGGCAATTTTCCAGGCCCTAGTACGATATGGAGTCACCGAGATCAACTTTAATATGTGCGAAGTTGTAGGTTTGGAACAACTCCAAGTTTGATATGACAAATAACGCATATGTTTGTTGGCAAAAGAGAACAGTTTAATGTAAATAGCGCAGCTTTTGTATTTTCTGTTCAATCGCTATATTTTGAATAGCATTTTACTAAAATAATATTTTTTTAATATTTTTAACATAGAAAGACCATGTTTCAATAATATTTTAAATGTTACCATTAGAAATTTGAAAACATACTTACATAATGACTGATGTAATGGAATCAAATTGGTTTTTAAAACTCACCTTTATAACAATTAATTTCTTAGGATTTCACATATATTGGGATGCAAATATAAATACGCGATACTTTAATGTGCGATATTTTACGGGTACTCTTAATTAGAATACGATAGATATTAAATAAAGTAACTATTAGGGGTACCGGAAAGTAATGTCGTTTCTGTCAATATATTTTACAGAAAAATCGATTGATTTTTACCGCTCCGGCATTGAAAATTTGTATACTAGAACTTCATAACGAAGGTTAATATTTTTTTGATTAAAAATAAAAACTTTAAAAAACTTAGTTTAGTGAATTTAACTTAAGAAAGCGATATTACTTTCCGGTCTTCCTAATACGAGTATATTAATTTACAAATCACATGACTCTATCAAAATTTTTAAGCGTATAAATCCATTTTTTCAGTTTTAGTAACATTTGTATGTGAGTAAATAAATTATATTTTCAAACTGGATTCACGCCGTTCCTTTACAGATGACATTTTTTTGACATTTACAGATTTCATAGTCTTTAGGAGTCAGAGCGCGGAAGGTTCTCAGCCTAAACCGTATTCACGTAACATGGCTCGAGGTCGACCCCGGGAACTTCGGGACATTATATCATATACAATTTTACTGAATTTGCATGCGGCTTTACTCATAGATCGCTTAGACGGGCGCTCCATGGACTTGCCTGGAACAAAAAAAACTCAAAACTCTTACATTATAATAATCTTGCATAATAAATTTAATAGATTTGACTCAAAGTACCAGATTTTAATATCGACCCTGTCATAAGTAGTCTTTTTATTTTAATAATAGGCGTCATGACTAGTTTCACAAGAAAATCGATCCCGGTCACTACTAGGAATAGCTGCGGCAGCAGTTAGATTTATTACGTAGTAATTTGTAAAACAAAAACATTAATTTTGGTTTGAAATTGAACTGTCCTTCTATGCTACGAGATCGCTACGAAAAAGTTTACCACAACTTTTGACTTTAAAAATATTGAAATAAAATGCTAAGCTGATAGATCACTTAGGCGGGTGCCTACCTGGAACCAAAAAACTCAAAACTTCTGTATTGTAATTATCTTGCATAATAAACCTAATAGATTTAAAGATTTCACTCAAACTACCAGAGATAATATCGACCCTGTCATGAGTAATGTTTATTATTTTAATAACCGGCGTCATGGCTAATTTTACTAGAAAATCGATTCTGTTCATCGCAAAGTATAGTTGTGGCAGCATTTAGATTTATTACGTAGTAATTTGTAAAACAGAAACATTAATTTTGTTTTAAAATCGAACTATCTTTCTATGCTACGAGATCGCTACGAAAAAGTTTACCACAACGTTTGACTTTAAAAATATTAAAATTAGCGTAATTAATGTTATAAGTACGTACAAATTACGTATTAAATTCTTTCATTTCGATTTTCTAATCTCTCTTTTACACACGTTACATATTGCAACTGCCTTCAACCACAAGACAGGTAGTACAATGTACACATAACATTCATAACTTAACAGTCCTGACCTAATTCTACCACTAACGAGAATTGTACATAATATGATCTATATACAGTGTTCAAAATAATAGCCAGTGTGGAGTCAGTGTGGTAACTTAAATTTATACCATTCTATAGGTAATTCGATTTATCGTGGGTATGACCACGATAAACCTAAATAACGTTATAAAAAAGAATGTTTATCTAATTTTTTTTCAATATTTCTTCTATTTGATAAATTAGCGCCTGTTCTGTTTACCTGTTCTTGTACTTTTTTAATTGTTTGACACACTTATGTTATAAATTTTATTAGAAATCCATAATAAACAAAAAAATGAAATAAAACATAAAAATTAAACAATATAAAATCATTAAATAACTCTCATTGTGCCTATGAATTCGCTGATTGCGGGTCTCACAACAAGAACACAACAAAGAACAATAACGAAGAACAATTGTTTTAACTGCAAATTTACGACATAAACGAACACATAAAAAAGAATATATATTGTATTTATGCATAACATAACAATACAACAATAAGACTAATCCAGGTTCAAAACATCATTATTTTATTACGATTTGTATAATACTTTCGACTTAGACATTGTATATAGTTAGACGAATCTCTTGTATTGCATTAACTATTCTATCTAGAAAACTCATTACATTTTATCATCTTTGTATTCGTGTACTAGAACGTTCAAAAGAAGTAAAATTTCCATGTACATGTGTACACAGGGTAAGCAACCATTATATTTTTATACCAAGGAAAACTAATTACATTTGAATATATTATTTACATGCGATGCTTTACGTCGACGTTACAGTAACTACGATTGTTATTAAGCGGCGTAATAACCCAAATAGCTCTGTTTATTTCTTCACCATTATACTACTTGTATATGGTATGTCTAATTATAGAGTAGAGTAAATGTGATGAATTAGTAAAATAAGGTTCGGTATTTCAGACGTTAAAGAAAGATTCCCTGGTCATGTATTGTATTAAAAATAAACCTGAGTGTAATTGCAATGTGTAGAAAATAACTTAGATAACGAGAAGATGGTATATCTAAGGTACCCGTGAAAGTTTTGTACAAAAAAAAATAATATAAAACATTACAAACAGCCTACCAAAAAAGCCTACTAAAGACAAGAAATATTCATACAGTGGTAGTAGTGGTGCGAGCAGTGGTAGCTTAGCCTTAAGGTCTGACACTTGCGATCGAGAATCACAAGTTCGATTCCCGGGATTGTGCCCACAGTAAAGTTTATTGACCTCCCCCAAAGAAATCTATGGGCGGATATACCACAATCGCCACACTTGGCATGTGGGCTGGCGCTCGCAGTGTGGTATAATGGTACACAGATGACTCTGCTGCTTGTCCTTTGGAAATCTGTTAGTGAGCAGTAACAGTCCTACATAATTAAAGTACAAAGTGTGATTTATATATGATTGTATCCCAGTAATCAAACCCAGGACTCCGGGATTACATCTCAATCCTCTACCGCAGGGCTGACATTGCTCATAAGTATTAGTATTTATCATTAATATAGCACTATTTACAGTACTTTTTAGTTTAGTATATTTTTTTACATTTATAAACCTGCATACTTGCTCTCTATCTCTCTCTACATTTTTTAAAGTAAATTAGTGTAGAATACATTCAATTCATAATTTTTTTGTCACAATTGAGTAAAAAGAGTAGATTAAAAAATAAATACTGTATAAATTTACTTATAGAGGTCTGTATTATGCTACTACTCTATCTGTTTTATATAACTTAATATACTTACATAAATAAATTCATATAATACAGGTAAAACGTGTGTAACATAAAATTTTATTTTTCCTGTAATAAAACTAGTGTAATTAGCCCGCCTACGCGCCGCGATCATAAATACGCTGTCCTTGGGTTTGTTTGCTAAAATTAGAACTAAAATTTATCGATCTATGTATATATAGAAGTGAACTTTGTAGTTTATACTAAACTTAATTAAACGTTTTTGTAATGTAACAAATGAACTAAAAAGGTTCCGTGCAGTATTTAGTATTTTAAAATAATTATTGAACACCTATTTGAGACTTGCTATTTCTTGCACATGTCATTGTGTTTTGAAAAATAAAAAATGTACAATATGGTTAAATTGTAGATTGCATTTGTTGTAATCTTTTTTTTTTTTAAAAAAGTAATGAAACTATCCACTGATCGTTATTACATGACAATAATGTTCTTATAATTGGCACATGGTTTAACATAATGGGTGAGCATTATTGTCCCGAAGTTTTATTGAGTTTAAAAGTGTAGTAATGAATATAATTGCTGTAATAATAAAACGTACTATATTATTATCATATGTCACAAGTTCGATTCTCGTCATTCTCGTTACGAGCATAAATGTAATTCACACTTTGTGCATTAATTATGTAGGATTGCCGCTGCTCACAAACAAGATTCAAGAGGATAGGCATCATAAAACGAGACTGCGATTTCCAAAGCGACAGCCAAGAGTGGCAATTACAGTATATCCTTCTCTAGATATCTTTGGAGGGGGCCTGTGCATTGCAGGGCATCTGTGGGTTAAAACCATGTGTATATGTATGCAGTACTACTGTAGTGCTGATACACTTTTTGTTCATCAGCAAAGTTTACAAATACATCTGTGAACTTTTATAATATTTCCTATAAACCAAATTTTTTATATTTCTCTACTAAATAATAAGTACATGATAAAAGCAAATTATGACAGCATCATATAACATATAAGGTAACGAATTTTGCTATAATTTTTGTTACGCCAAAATTTATTCAATCTGTAATATAAGACTTTAAATCTGTTTTTTTTTTTAATTAAAGAATCATTATGTCATCATATAGACTTGCATACTATTATTAATTAATATAAGAAAAATTGCTATATGCGCCATGTTAGCTATATGAAATATAGACATGCTTTTCTCTAAGTTCTTTGTATTGTCTTCGCTGATCAGGACGAGTTCACAACCCTCGTAATTTCTAAATTCTTATCATCATATAGATCATAGCGGAGCTCAATCTGATTCTAGTTTCTATGAAATGGCATTCATCTCTTGACGTACACAACTCATCACCATTAATAATAAAAAATAGAAAATAATTTAAACTAACTTGATACATAAATGAACGACACATAACAATGCGTTACCACCATAGCGTACCGCAAACCGTTTTATGCAACTTATGCCTCATTAGCCAAGAGATTACAAAGGTACAACAAAATAATAAAAAAGTATTTTTTGTAATCAGCTAAAAAGGCAATTCATTTGTATCCTTTACTAATTACAATGGAAAAACTTTTTTTAATTAAATATTTCTATGAATATTCTTTATTTACTTATAAATGGTCCATGAATTATTCTTTATTTATAACAGTCTAAAAACGAATTCAAATTCCGCCTAACCTTTATGAATAATACAAGAGTAACCGATAGGGTTGGACAGATGATTTATAATGTTTTTGGTAAGTAACGCCGGCGGTAATTTAAGAGTTCGATGATTTATTACATATCAAGATTAGGAACACGATTCAACCGGCGCAGTTTTATGTGAAATTGTCGTTGAAGATTGTTTGAAAGTTATATTAACATATTTGTTCCACTACTGTATAACCATGTTTTTATTGATTTTAAGGCGTAATACAACTATAAACTTCCGTAGACCTTTAAAGTACGCCTTGTTGAGTCAATGCTTCCAATTACTTTTTTTTCTGTAGTACTTAAAGATAATATGGACCCCTATTCTAAAAGTCACTCTACAGAGTTTAAGGCAGTTCAGTTTAGGTTCGATAAAATGAGAGTTGAGGAGAGAGGTCACCACATGATTGACATAGATTAAAAGAATCATTAGGTTCACTGTCTGTAGTAAGAACTAATCCCATGATTCTCCGTCACATTGATGATAGAAGGGATGCAAGGCCTTTTCAGAAGTCAGAGCTAGCCACCGGAGTTTTACGTGGGAGATCCCGGGTACCTCTCCAGATCCAAGTATAAAAGACTACCGCAGAGGACCACGTGTAAATGGTATCTTTATAATCTTCCCCTAGAGTGCGTACGGAATGAATATTCTAAAAAATTAAAAAGTATGGATGCTGATAAATAAATGCTGCTCCTTTATTCATTTGTTAATTATAAAACAACAAGAAATGGTGCATTATATACAAATATCATAATATACAATACATCATATGCTTGGTACCAAAATCAATTATCTCTATCGTTGGTTCCTCTCCGCATGGAAACCAAGGTAATTACCTCACCTGAAGCTTAAGCAATCACCTGCATTTTAATTTACAAAAATTCCAATAATAATGTTTTGACTCACTTAAAAAACTACAATTTATAAAAAAATATATATATTATTAATAAAGAAGAGAAGAAAGATTCAATACATTTGTTAAACCCTATTAAAAACAACCCAAAATCCCTCTTTTTATATGTTCTGCAATGTCAGGGTGATGTAATTCTTCTTAAAATGCACAGTTGCATTGTTCTATCATTAAATTAACGAGTCGCTCATGTTCAGACAAGATAACTTAATATTCCTACTACTCATAACTAAAATTCAAATTGCTTATGACAGCTATGAAACAGTTCAGCAACTCTGCTATAAGATTCTGCAACATGGTATCGCTAGCGAAAAAAACAACATTTATATATCTAATAATAACATGCCAAAACCCTTGTTTCCTCGATATTTAAAAAAAAAATTTAATTCTTGACTTCTAAGTTAATACATTTAAAACTTGACCCGAAGAAAGAAAAAAATGTAAGGAAGTAAACGTAATAAGATAAAATGCAACTTTTTACGATGTACTAATCCAAATTTAGAAAGAACAACAAATGTTGCGTTAGAAGTTCTAAACAAAAGTGCTTCTTGTTCCTAACAATGCTTGGGATAGCTTGTAACACAAGTTTGCTTTATTTGTGTGAATTTCGAGCACTATGGCTCGCAATTAGAGACTTTGTACCAGCACTTGAACTGGATAAATATGTACACTAGAATATTTCAGACTATTATGATTATAACAATGTATTATGTTACTTTAAAAACTATTTGCCAAACGTCCTAAAAAGAGCTTCATTTTCTGCTACTTATAAATTTATTATTGTAAATCATTCCTATTTTACACAAAATATGTAGACTTCTATACTCTACATGATATTAACATTTGTCATTTCAATCTGGAAATGACTCATGTGAATAAGACTAAATTAATAAATATTTTTAAAGTAATTGATTGTTTATAATTTTATTAGAAAATCTTAATTGGGTACTATTTTTAATTTTTTTTACATAGTTTATGCATACAAAAGTAAAAATCGTTTAATACCAGTCAACAGTTAATAAATTATACATGCATCCCTGGCTCTAGAATAATCCTAGTTTAATATCAAGGATTAAGGTCAACAAAAGATGTTGAATGCAGGCTGTTTACAGCCTGTTCTATTGGGAAGAGAAATGACGCTGAAATAATGATGATGATCTACAACAAGAATAGATTAAAAATATTACTTTCACTAAAGTTTCTGGGGGATAGCAATCACTTACTATCGAGTTGCTTTTAAGTTACTCCCTTAAGAATTAAGTAAAGTTGCAAAAGTATTGGCTTTATTGATTTTACTTTTATAAAAGTTAAAAGTTGAGTAATATTATATAACATAGTAATATATTTCTATATATTATCTAAAAATTAATTACTGTATTACAAATTGTAAAACGTACATAATATATTTTTACGATTAGTAATATATATTTTCAACAGCTATATCTATCGATATCTATGATATCGTTATGTTTAACGCGTGAAATTTTAATTACGAAATGCTGAATATGTATCCACAAAACCGAGGTTAAAAACTTTCAATTTATGGCAATGATTTTATCTTTTGTGGATTTCAGTAATTTTCGACAGCAAATATAAACTTTTGAACTCGATAATATCTGATAATTAAGTTTATTGTACATTAGCAAATATGTACGCTTCGTTTAAAATAAATCTGATTTAATATTAAATTAACATAAAACATGTTTACTGTTAAGTAAACGCGTAGTAAGCGTAACTAGTTTAATCGTGTCACTGGGATCAGTATTTTATTAAACACTTCTATGATGTTGCATTTTGTAAGACTTTACAGCGTTTGTATTGCGAAAGGATTTAACTTACTTATCGGGCGTTTACGTGATCCAATAAGAAATCCAGAACCACAAATCACTGAATCTGTAATCGAATTGATGAGATAAGAGTTAAACTTGCAGTGGTCAAGACATTGGCTATGTAGCTCAAGAAGCTAATGAATAAAAAAACTTCTGGTCATTCGAGTAATACCCTCACGGTGGTCACCCTCAATATATATATATTTATAGTTTTAGGAAAATTTATAAAAGAGTCCTATGCTAAAAATTTTAAAACAACCGCAATACTCTATATACAAAAGGAACCGCAAATCAGAGGCTAATAGATAGTGTTTAAGAAGATAACTGTGTCAAGTTAAGTGCAAGACACCTCTAATCAGTCTTACTGGAAAACCAGCTGTTTACATCCTACGGCTGAAATGATGATGATGACATGTCTAACTTGCAACAATTCATTACAATTTACTTAGAAGAGTCATACATAAGTTTATTAATAACGTTCGGATTCGCCTCGAAACAACGGATTCTAAACTAAATAAGTTGTTTTTCAATCAAAAGAGCACAGTGGATAAGGAATTTGACATATGCTTGCAAGAAGGGTTCGATTCTGAAGCATTCTTCACGGATATTGTATCAAATCGTCGTTTTTAATTAACAAACGTATAAATAACACGTTGTGAAGAAACATGCTTATCCTTAGAACTAAAAACTGAAATTCACCATTCCCCACTAGAGCTGTGTAATGGGTTATAACCCTTACTCTCAAATATTTACCGCTTTACGTTTAGAAATAATTCCTGAATTATAGATTGAAATAACAATCGCAAAGTAAGAATTTGTAAAAACTTCTTAGCCTACACTAACTTAGAAAATAAAAACTACATTAAAACAAGGAGAAAAGAAAAAAGTATCCTAATATTAACATGTGAACTGTAATATACTTTAGGTTAAAGTTTTTTTATTCTACAGTGTAACGTACTTTGATAACATCGTTCAAATTTTAGATTGAAAGTAGTACCTATGGTGTAATAAAGAAAAATCTAAGTTTTAGATAAAAGGCCGATAAGTTATTTCAAATCTAAAATAAACATCCTTTCGAATTAAATCGAGTTTCATTTTAACGAGAGGATCAATGAATTATCTCTACCTTTTTATTTTAAGAACGGATTCTCGTCCGATTTTTGTGCCTCGGGCCTTTGTTGAGGTGTTAATGAACGTTTGTAATTAATTTCGTATCCGTGCATTACCGTGGATTTGAAAGGCTGTGAAAAAGGTTCACGGATTAATTGGAACGGTGATGAAACGGAACTCTTTATCTGATAAAACAAATTTAAGATGGAAATAGTTCGTTTTGTTCCTTTTTAGTATTCGCCATTCGTTGTGTTCTCAATCAATTCTTGGTAATTTTTCGTGAAAAACAGAACAAAGAACTGATTACCTAAAAAAATAATAATCTCCTCATACAAAAGGTTTGCACCTTAGCACTGAACAAGTAGAAGATATTAGCGTATGTATACATTTCTATTTCTAATTTTATCATCATCATTCAGCCGCTGGGCGTCCACTGCTGGACGTAGCCCCCCCTCCTCCCTTTTTAGATTTCCTAAAAGACTGATTTGTAGCGGCGTACATCTAAAATATTTTAAAACAAAAATAAACGTTTATGTTTCCCAAAAAAAGTAAAAAATTAAGCATTGACAGCATGACATTTATAAGCTCTTTTCGTAGTAATATTATATTATTTTCTTTCTTAAATTCCTGAAGTTAGACTGGTAAAATTTCTTTATTTTTCAGCTCATAATGTAATTCCTCATTATTTAATGGCTTCAAAATATTCAAGTATACTTCGTGAAATCTTCAGATCGTTATTTGTCGGGTTATGAAGCCATCTCAAGTATGTAGCTTTTTAGCTGAAGCACATAGATTGTCAAGAGAACTTTTACTTTTTTCATCGATTCCTTCTCTCTCTTATTCGTTATCGTACCCGCAAGAATATATTTAAATAGTTTCATAATAATTTACAAGTACAATGGGCCGTCTTATCATCCAAGGCAATCTCTTACAGATAACATAGTATGAAAAAGATTAAAGTATAAATAATGGGTAGTTAACGTGTTCAAAACATACATATACGAATATACACATGCATACTTGTGTATATAACATATATACTTATAATAACTAAGGTATAATACATATTTCGGTACAATACATATTACAAATATAATACAACAGTAAATAAAAACATCAAACAGATTTGGATCGCACTTGCCTCAGAAAGAATAAAAAAAAAACTTTAACTTTTTTAAAGTATAAAGAGAACTTTAATTAACCTTTTTATTGAATTGTACAATTGAACACTTTTGCTATTTAACATATAGTTTTTAGTAAAGTCTTGTCGAGTCGTCAACAGGAGTTAGCAACATTTTCGCCAGCGCTAGTCGTAGTCCTTGACAATCCTGACGAACTCTGTTTCAGTGTTAGATGCACTTTCTTTTCTCTAATAATTTCGTCAAATAAACAACGACCAAACGCTCTGTGATGGGTTGGAAATACGAAACTGCATCGATTCTTCCTTAACAACGATAAGTTGATCTTTTCTACTAACTAATAAAAGCACTATAAGTAATATTGTGATACTAAACTTTCAATTAATTTGTGACATAAATGGATTGTTTTTTTTTACCTTATCAAAATGTACTTTTATAAACAAAATTCTTTAACTCAGAGATAAGTATTCTTCTACAACATAGTAGATTAGTTCCACGTTGTACGAGCATTTAAATATCTCTTTTAATTAATATATTTATACATTTCGGTATTGTGTTTCTTTACTTAAAAACATATCTACTTGTTCATCGACATTATATATTTAAAATTTCACTATGCAAGAGTGTTTCTTTTTGTTTTGTCGGTATTTTTACAAATGATACGGTAGAGTTGAAGATTAGTTTTATTTAGTACATCTTTCCACTAAAGAAACACAATTTTTATTAAGTTTTTCAAATTGTTTGCTAAAACTTACTTCTTTATTCCCAGCAGTAGCGGACAGACATTTGTGATCGTAGGTCACAGGTTCGATTCTGGGGCACAGAATTACAAATAATTCACACTCCACTCCCTCTGAGTATCAGACTGAGATCGCCGACCCGCCTACCAAATATGGCTATTATGGTATATTCTTCTTTTTGGGGGACGAAAGGCATAGGCCTTGTAGTCAGCATATGTGTAGTCAGTCTATGGGTTAAAGCGACTTTTTTATTTTATTATTGTATAGTATTTTACTCTTTACCATATACTGTCCACTATTACACTGTATTTAATACAAGTTTTTTTTTTGGGGAATTTTCGTCTTTTCGAACTTTTAATTATCGACAGTTCGTTTAATTGTTCATAATGTTGGTACGTTTAATTTCAAATCCTATGCTGTTGATTTCTTACTATTTTTTAATTAATTCAAAACATCATTTTTTTATGCTAGAGATAAAAGCTGCCATTTGTAAACACATATTTATATTTCTAATCGAGTCTACAATCTTTAGCTTTTCTAATTTTAGCAAAAATGCAATTGAAAAAGACCCATGTTAACTCCGTTCGGCCAATAAAGTATTTAACGTCTCATGTCAATATTTTAACGAATGAAAGTTATTTTTTTTTTTTGAAACTTTCGTGACAAAATCAATGATCCGATCAGGTATTTTAAAATTATAAAAGAATTGTAGGAACAAAAAGCTGTGTATTACAGTGGCAGCGTGTAGTAAATGTTAATTAAGAAATAAGTCACATCGCTTAATTGTCATAACCTTGGAAAATATTTCGAAACGTGAATGCAAATTATTTCCTTCATGTGTTAACCATTGCTGGCAATTCGTTAGCAATTGGAGTAATGTTCGGATCGTGGTTGACTATAATATTTTTTTACCTTAATTTTTCGTCAACTTAGCTATTAAGCTTTCTGTCATACCCGATAAGGTTACCGCAATGCGGTTTGACGCGGGCTTTGAACGATAATCGCCTTTAAGAGTCTGTTAATAAGAACGGGGTAAATACAATAATATGATCCTTTTCTTTGTAAGTTCTCAAAACAAAAAGGTCGAGTCACGCACGGTTCCGTGACGTGAAGCGGCCGAAGCCGATGTAAGACCCTTACACACGATTTAAGTCTAGTAACAGCGGCTGAGAAGAAAACAAATTTCTTATAACTATTGCAACCAGCATTATTTAAAAAATGACTATGAAAGCGAAATAACTCAAAATTTATTATCAATATCACTAAAACATGAAATATGACAGCACTGAAATATTGTTATCATCAATTCGAAGCGGTCTGCATCGAGTGCCTTTCCACATCTTTGACAAAACTTACTGTCCGCCTTGTGGGTTAGATGTTATATGCTGCGCCTGCCAATCCGTGGCTCCCACTCCAAACCTTCAGCTCCTGTCGGCCATTGGTTCTCGTCTCTTGTCGCTTTATGTGGACTGCCCACTGCTACTTCAACTTGTTAATCTGCTAGGTTGTGTCGCTTTTATTTGATAAGAAAATATAACTTTACATTTTAAGCTTTGGAGCTAATATTACAATCATTTACAACGACGTTTTGACATATTGGACTTATGCTGATCGATTTCTTTTCTTTTATTACCTGGCTGTAATTATGTTACAATAACCACATTCAAATCCTAATATTACATTAAATCGTAGAGCCTCTCTTTGGACACAATCCATCAGCATTAACATCTCCTATGTGATATTGCACTTACTCTTTTAAGAAGTCAGTTTTATCATTATCAAAGGTATTTTTACGTTTAATGTAAAAGTCAAGTTTCGTAAATATTACCATGTACAACTACAAAACCTATTTACATATATTTACATTATTTGACGACATTTAGGGGACTAGCGCGGACAGGTGATTGCGGATTGTTTGCACAGCGCTCGGTGCGACGAATTGTTTGATTCGAAGAGGGGAGATTAAAATGGATCACTGAATAAAGTTATTGTATTTACTTAAATATTTATAATTGATTAATCACTGAACCTTCGAATCCGATTGCCGTAAAAAACGTTCAACACACATACAGCACTTATTTAAGGCCTCTCTCTCTCTCTCAAATGAATCGAAAAATATATTGCTAATTAAATATAATGAAACCTCAAAAACAGCCCGTTTTCGAATATTAATTCTTCATATTTTAATTGAACTCATAGGTAATGTTCATTGTTAATGTAGTATTGGGTAGAAAAATAAAACCAATTGCTAGGTAAATCACATAAAAAAATTTTTTTCCATTACAAACCACAGAGAAAATTGAAACACCTGTTTTGAAAGCAGTCTAACATTTGATGTCAGACAAAGAAAAAGCGCGTTAAGCTGAAATAAAATAAAATATTTGGTACGTTTTTTAACATTAAAATAAAAATAAAATTTACTTAAGTAATTATTACTTAAGTCTTACAGTGTATGAAATAAAAAAAAACTTATTGTTTTAAGTAATCTTTGTTGAGTATAAAGACATTGTATCAATAAATAAAGTGAAAATAATTGTGCAATAAACTTTATTTTTTTATTCTTTATGAACTACGACAGGTCAATAACTTTGCACAATAGAAAGGCTGTCAGGCTGCTGGGTATTGAATAAAGTAGAGCTCTGGTTTACAAAAATATTTGTTCCTTGCGAAGCAATAACAATACGGCAAATACTAGTTTTCAATTGTTTTCAAAAAACGTACAAAAATGTTTTTCCGTCCATTCACATTACGAGTCTCCGACAACATCAAATAAGTTGAAAATCTAAAATAAACAAACCGTGGCTCGATATCTAGATAAATCTCATAACGGGGGTAAAATCCGATTGTGAGCACGTACCTTATCTGATCAATCACACTAATGCACTTCACAAAGAGCTTTTCATAAATGCTCCTCTACGGGCGCAACCATAACTATTCTGTACATAACAGTCAATGAATCGGAAACACATGGATAAAATCAACGTACGGCAAACGTGATTTGGGTAAAATCTATCTTTACTTTTAAACTTTTATTATAAATTGTATATCGCATACAGAATACACTGGTGAGCATCACGCGAATTTCAATAACGATATTAAAATCATTTTATGTGAATCACATAATCTTTTGGCACAAAAATTGACTGAATTATTTTCGATGCAGAAACTTATAAAATACCATTTACAATTTTAAATCACGTACATTTTAAAAATCTTAATAATTTTTTACCGTCTATATACTTTTTACAATATTTATGTTATTTAATATTTATATTTATTTACTAAGAAAACTTTTTTAATTTTACGTAGGAGAAATGTATTGGCATACTCGTCTCCACGGGATTGTTTTCAAACGCCCTCTGCCCCCTCGAAGAGAATAAAAATTTTCTTTTCCCCTCTTCTTTTTCATCTCTAAAGTAAGAGTTCTTCGGATTGTATCACCAAACATTGTGGGAAAGGGATTCGCTTTAGTCCGTTACCCAGAGATTAACGTTAGCCAAGAGCACCTCTGATTTTTGACTCTGCCGCCAATAAAATATATTTTAGTCTCGAGGGATGACTAACGCCCGTGCCTACCGCCACCGTTTCTGCAGACTGACTCACACTCCGTGGTGGTTGCCGATATAGAGGCAAATGAAAACCCAACTTTTCTCTACAGCTCAACTGTCTCCAAAGTGAGCACGTCGAGCCAACTCAAAGCGGCTGCTAAAGACCTTTTTAGGCCTCAGGCCAGTCACGTAGATTTTTCTTAGCTGATGGTGTTACTGAAAGTATTATCTGAAGAAATCGGAAAACGTTATTTGATATTAGAACTACTCTTTTAAACAGAGATATTAAAAAAAACTATAAATTGTATCTGCTCCTTTAGTTTTAATATGAATAACTTATTTTTATCATAAAACGGCTGTTCAACACTCGTACAACAGGATATCATTTGGGCCGAAAGGTTCTTGAGTAAGCTACTAAGAGAAGGTGGATGCGGCGAGGGTAGGTTCTCCGGTCAGTATACTAACGATATAGCCAAGGTGCGGAAAGCATCGATGGATGCAAGGAGTGAAAGACCGGTCGTTATGGCAATTTTTAAGGGGTGGCCTATGTCTTGAAGTGAGTGCTTATCAGCTGACATGATGATGCTTATGATGGATGTATAATGTTGGTCTTAATTAGTAAAAGAGATATATAAATAACATTATAAACTGCAATCATCAAACGACGTGAAGACAAGCATCTCTTAGTTTCGAATTTTTCAAAGCAGGGTCAAGTGTCCAAATTCGTTACCTTGTGATAAAGCTACAAGAAAATTTTTAGTAAGCATAATTCAAGAGAAACATATTTGTTGCGATGTTTTAGTTTATTCATTAGTATTAAAACAGCCATTTAATAATATCCGCAGAAACATATTTTATTATACTGTTGTGTCTTATTTTCATATTTATATTATAAATTAACAAGGCTAGCGTGATGTTAACGTAATAGTAGTAGCAATTAATTTATTAATTTTATTTATTTGTGTTACTATCCACATATGTTAATGCCAGAAGAGTCCAATTTAATACAAGTTATAATCAGGTTGAACTCCACTATGAGGCATCCTTCAACTTAAAACTACGAGGGTTACAACCGCGCCCTAATCTGAGAAGAACCTACAACAAATTGGGACTTTTTTTTTCTTTCTTTGTGGTCACTTTTACATTTATCTTAACACAGTAGTTAGAGCTATTCCTTTCCAAGTTCTATTATCACTTAAAAATTCTTTTTGTTTACACTTTTCTATTATTTTTAACTAAGAATAAATAAGATTATCTTATACAATTTAGCGTAGAACTGCGTTTGCGCTATAGTTTTAACGTAACCTCCACTTTGTCCTTAAATTTGTGAGCTCTCTCGGGAGCAGCGGCCTATTACATTATTTTATGTATTCTATATTAAGAGCCCACGGAGCCTGTAGGTTGCGTAGACACACGTTCTATGGTATGAATGGGTTTAATTGCCACCGAGATTGAACCCTGGCTTGGGCAGGCTTGCAACGCATTTAGCATTCCAGTTTACAGACTTAATACAGTATAAATCTTTTAAAAAGTAGAGAGAGTAGATCTAAGAGAGTAGAACCACGTCTAGAACAGTAGCAATTATCAGTTTATGAGATAAAAAGTGAACATGAATACTGCCGGCATGAGAGTTGACAGCGGACTGACGAAATGGAATAGCGGCTGATACTCCCACCGGACGGCACATAATAACTACGACTTTCAAAATGGACTATAGCACTTCAGTATAACGTTAGAAATAGTATTACGATACCAACCAACTACACACTCAAATTCTTACAGCAGTGATATCAGCAAATAGCAAATATTGAGAATAAAAACGATAAGATTTAAATTGAACATATCCTATTGTATTTCTGTCAACCTGGCACAAACATTTTCCGATCCTCTCGGATTTCAGAATTCATTAGTTTAACATCAGCACTTTGGTACTAAGCTGAAACTCTTTACAAATGCATGAATGTGAAATTGGAATGCTATTGAGTCGCTCATTTCATTTTACGCTCAGCTATTTAACTTTGCCGCACGCATGGGAGCCACGGCACGCTGTTTGTACGTTTCGATTTGAAAACAAATCGGATCAAATCAAACTATTATTATTTTTCACTGAAATACATTTGATTTTAGTAAATTACTTTTTTTTTAGATTGAAATAATTTATAAACGTGTCTTCATTTTTTAATATTCTCAGTCTCATACTTCTAAAATTAATCGAAAATTTCGTGAAGAAAATTGTACTTTAATAACTTTAAACATACATAAATTTAATACCAACATTACAGGATTAATAAAATCTATACAAATTACTAATCAAGATGTGAACATAAAAACATTTAAAGTACTTAAAACAATTGGTATAACGTAAATCGACACGTTCAATTTCTACGGTTAATTTTGTATTTGTGCAAACTCAAGACGCTTCACTTACGATACGATATTACGATATGCCTATAGATGCAATACTCTGCAACTAAGTGATCCAAACCTCTACAAGGTCAAGTATGTTTAGTTTCAAGTTTTAAGTGTATCCTTGCCGGAATTTCTCACAGATGTACCATCTGTACACCCAGTGACTTTACCTGCTACGGCGCCTTTAACTTTAAACTTGTTCATGACAGCTTGGTGTCAGAAGTTATTCAACTGAAACATCTGAGCAAAATGACACTGGACACTCCCTTGTAAATTAATTTATTACGTTTATATTACACACTTTTTATTAATTCGTCGTCCAGCCCATAGACGCTAACTGTAAGGTATAGTCCGCCCCCAAATTATTCTCGGTTGATGTTGTTGTTGTTAACCCGAGGGCTTTTACAGCTTCATCGGAGCAGAGTTCTCGAAGCGGAAGGGTCCGTGAACTTAAAAAGGAACGCGAGATGGGCGCGTACCAGTTGCATGAGTCTTTCGCACGTAGTAAAGCGCTTTACCCGGGTAGAGCTGAGTAGTGTTGATGTTGTGTGTATGCGGCTTAAAACGACAGCGTAGACTAAAAGTGAGTCAAGGAGGGATCCGGATCCAACGAAGATCCACGCTGTTCGCGGTTAGGGAGCGGGCGGCCGTTCCATAAAAAAGGGTTTTGCCAGCCTCCCCCAAAGACTACTAAGGGATGATATACCATAATCGCCACGCTTTGCAGACGGGTTGGCAATCGTAATGTGGTATCATATTACGCGGAGGATACTGCTGCCATCCCCTGGAAACTTATTTGTAAACAATGGCAATCCTGTATTATAAATGCAAAAATATAAATTTGTACCCCGGGAATCGAACCCGCGACCTAACATCGCACAAAACTACCTCTGTTATTATGTACGTATGTATCTAACCTTTAGTAGGGAACAGAAGCGCTCGGGTATTTGCGATATTTTATATAAATGTTTTACAAAACTTTCACAGATGCCATAGTCTTAATCTTCTCTTTATCAAATGCAATTATTTTCAGGTTTAACACGTGATCTTATGCAGGCTGCCACTGCTCTAACTGCTTAATTATTATATTCGTTAAAAAATCCATTATCATACTGATCCACCGGATACTTAGTGAGCATTATAACAACTATAATCAGAATAGAGAAATAAAGGAAAGGTAAAGGTAATCTCTTATTAGCGTTATAGTGCATGTCAAATACTACATACTTTTTTAAAAACTTCAAAACACTATTTTTAATTTAACGAAGAATTAAATTTTCATCAAAATGTTATGATTAATTTATAAACACCAGTACCGTACAAGACACTTTGTTGACTTAATTTTCTCATCACCCTACTCTATCATCTTTTCATATGCGTTAACAGATAGCGCTTTATCGAAACGTTCAATAACTTACGGCGTAATGTGCAACCCGTACACCCACTTTGTTAAACAGCACGTAACAAATGCAATTTATAAACCGCGTATCTTTATTATTAGGTTCATAAAATTGGCAGTGTAACTCGTTTATAGTTGTCTTTTCGTTAGTTATTGATTACAATTAAAATATCTTGCTATTGTATGACATTTAAAAATTTAAATTTGAAATTTCACTCATTAAGTTGCCATTGGTGTCGTCAAAGTGAGGATAAGCAGTTTATTTGGGTACAGATGGATATTGCAAATTTTAATGTATGTAGCATACACGAGTATATAGCATGCATGTAGCATAACAAACATAAAATTTCATTCTAAGACATATAATTTTTTTGTTTTCCAGTATTAAAAATAAAAACAGTAGTATCTAAATAATACATACTTTGTTTGTACTACTTATATATTAACAAGTCAGAATCGATCCCAACAATAGCAACCACACACACTTCGTACACACTTGATTACCGCTACGCTATTTTGATTATGAAAGAATTTTTGAATGAGTTTTTAACCCCCGTTTGATTGTCTAATGTCGTCTTACATATTTTTGATATAGTAAAAAATACATTATAATCGCTGCTTTGACACAAAATTAGATATCTATCAGAAAATATTAAACATATTAATTAGTTATGTGTAAGATTGATTTTTCTATTTATATTTTTCGCTGCTCATTACCATGAATATTTCAGTAACATAGGAAAATTATTTGAACTGTCATTTGGTTTGAAGGTCCCTAAATTATAATATTTCACTGTAACCAGAATTTGAATCTAAAATTAAAGATTTTAGAATCGTAATGTTCAACATGTTTTTTTTTAATATCCTCTTAGCAATTCTACTACACATTGGAGTAATCATTGATTTGTTTTATGGAGTAAAAACAATGTGTTTTTCAATTTGTTGACCGGTTGGAAGCAGCCTGTATCGTCACACGAGCTCGAGCTTGTATGACACGGACGAGACTCAAGATTCATCAATGTAGCGAATACGGCAACCGCCGCACAGATACTGGCGTACAACCTGAGGATGGCAATATGGAGTAGGAATTAGGAAGGGATTGCACAAAAGGTAATCTTAAAAACTGGACATAGGGCGTCGTTAAAATAGATTAGGAGATGTACTTTTTTAAACACTGTGACATACAATAACTTGAGCAAAAAAATCGTAAATATTAAACGTAAATGTAAAACAAAGGCCGGATGCTGTTATCTGTGGAACATAGATCATAATAATAATAATAAAAAAATAAAATAAAAAATCGGCACGT
This sequence comes from Battus philenor, assembly GCF_028537555.1. Lineage (NCBI taxonomy): Eukaryota > Metazoa > Arthropoda > Insecta > Lepidoptera > Papilionidae > Battus > Battus philenor. The sequence goes on along the minus strand of NW_027181689.1, from coordinate 6,509,756 downwards.
ATCCCGTATCTTTCGACAGCTTTAACAAGGTCGTTTTTCCACTTTGTGGGTGAACGTTCTACGCTACGCTCGCTGGTCTGTGGTTTCCACTCCAGAATCTTAAGACCTGAGCGGCTATCTATTTCGCTCGTTTTATGGCCTGCCTACTGCCACTGCAACTTGCCAAACCGCTATGCTATTACTTTTGTTCGTCTATGGATCTTCACAGCCCTGAATCGATCCTGTAGTTAAATACGAAAAAAAAATGATTAAAACTGTGTCGTTCAAATAAAACTCTATTAATATGAGGCACTACTCTTGTTGATTGACTAATAAATAAATGTATACATTAAGCAGATTTATTCCACTGATTGTCAAACCATTTAGGAAGAGCTTAAATATGCAGTTTCATCTATTGCATTTGATTGATCCCATGAATTCTCAGAAAGCTGTTTCGGTGATACCAAGTTAATTAAGTTATAAATAAAAAGTGTTGTTTAAATATTAAATAATACTTTTCTATGATTTATTTACAGTATATTTCTAACATTTTCTTGTAAGCTATGACCTTGCTATTATATTTAGCATGTCCTCTACTAACTATGAAGTACAAAAATTTTTACACATAAATAATATTACAGAAACGAAAATTTACTCTGTGTTACAATTATTTATGATATAACGCGTCCCTTGCAAAAAGGACACATGATTAGTGCGGAAAAGGGAAGGTTATATCTCTGAAGTAATGTACAGGAAAGGGATCATTAGCACACAATTTCCACATCTGATGGCTTTTCTGCGAGCTCGCTTTTGCTTTGAGTCCGCTAAAATTGACCACTCAAGTAATTGAGGATTTACAAAGAGCGACTAGTCGCCCCAAAAAATTACTATCTTTTTAACTTTTGTTATGTTTTACGAAACTAAACATCTACCTATACAGAGTACAAAAATTAACACTAAATATTTTAAAAAAGCTTCATTATTCCATTTTTTATAAAAGAAAATATTGTAATGTAAATAATACAGACTTTTCTATATACCGAAAAAAACATGGTTTTATTTTTGAGAAAAAAATATGAAAGACTTGTCCAGCACAACCGTGCACGATTACGTACAAACTACTCATACGTATGTGCATATCAATTCTATCGGCCTGTCTATTTTGTATTTTAAGACTGCAACGACGGGATTGGCTTTATAAAGTCATATCGTTACGTATCATAATCTACCGGTGTTAAAATGCATGATCGGACTGCTCAATTTGCAGCTGAATAATGCAATTGAATGAATTGATTTTCAAAATAATTCATACCAAATTTAGGTTCGGTGACAGTGTGTGTCACCTTTTTGTTGGAACTACATGTCACCGTATGAATATTCATATCTAATAGAACAAGAATGATAAATTATTAAAGAAAACCACATACATATTAAGTTTTTTTTTGATAATCAAATATAGGAAAATGACACTACACATTGAGGATCGAGCTCAATGTTCCAGTATTATTTAATTTACCAAGATAGATAAAATCCAAGTAGCGTATTATTAACTACTTGGATCATTTGCATTGACCACTTATGTAAGTCAATAGAAGAAGAGCCCGGTTTGATAGAAAAGCTATAACTAGAATCAGATTGAGCTCCCCTATAATTGCATCTTTCAACAAACTAAGACGACTACAGACACGCCCTGGTCAGCAAATTATATATATATATATATATATATATATATATATATATATATATATATATTGAAATTTTGCAATATCCTTAAATACTCCGCGATTTTAATAAAAATTAAGATGTTAAAAATAACTTTATTTATTCTCAAAAAATGGTCCACGAAGACTAAACACGACTGGTTGAATTTTTTATTTCATTTTTTAATAATATAATTTAATTTTCATAAAGAAAATCAGATAAAATTAAATTAAATTAAGCTTAGAATTATTTTAATATATGTAAGCGATAAATAACCTCCTTTGGTTTGAAATGTATTAAGTAGTTAAAGCGTGGGGTGTAATAACTGTTCTATACGAGATATACGGACGCCGAAAGGGTCGGTCTCAGAAGCTTTCTAAGTCGGACACTTGTGTACAATTCAATAAAATGACGTCTGTACACTCGTGCATTAAATTAATGTTTAAACTGTAACTGCTATTTCAAATTTGGAACAGCACATTTTAAATAATATTTTTAAAGAAGAAATTTATTAGATGAAGGGAAAGTCAACTATCATTTATCTGTGATGACTTATGGCACTCGACAACGTTTCGCCACAGGGCTCATAGCCACTTAACAAAATCTAATTAGAAAAGACGAAATATGTAGACAAACAAAGGTAACCGATATTGCCCAATGAATTGTTTACTTGATGTAGCGGTAGGGAGACCACATGACGAACTGAACCAATGGTCGATGAGCCGCAGTCACACCAACAAGGTGGACGCTGGATGCATACCGCTTTCAACCAGTCCTATAAGAAATCTATGGGAGAAAACGATGCTCAGCAGTAGACTTATTAACACTGAAATGGTGATGATAATGATGATGGTAAGGATATGCAACTAAGATCTAAATGGCCATTCAATTTTGATATAAGACAACTCATAGTTTTAAAAAATGAAAATATTTAGTGTTTTACAGAAAAGTAAATGTTTCTTTCTGTTATCACAAAGTACATAAACTAAATTCATGAAAAAGTTTAGCTATATATATGAAATTAATAACATAATATTTATTTTACACGGTTATGTGTAAGAAATTTTCAACTCGACTGTATTAAGCGGTAGTCTCAAAGGGTTAGCAACCTTGAAATGGCTTTTAAATCACTTAAGTCAAACTAGGCCTTGATAGGTACGATAACGAAACCAAAGCTGGGCGATGTATGCATAATTTACGAATAATTTTGAAATTCTGTAACATTACCGTATATTTATATTGAAATCGTCGTTTCAGCCTATAGGCATCCACTACAAAGCATAGGTGACCCCCAAAGATATCTATGTGGATATATACTATAATCACAACGCTTGGCAGACGGGATGAATATTCGTATTTGTGAAAAGCGGCAATCCTATATAATTAATGCACAAAATGTTATAAGGTTGTATCCATAGGTTCGAACCTACGAGCGCAAATCTCAGTCCTCACCGCTGCTGAATATTCAGATAGTCTGTATCAAATAAAATCACGTAATGATAAAATCATCACAGCTCCAGTTTAAACACAATCAGTTCTGCGTTTGGTCCAAAACTTTTGCAAAAAAAAAAGACTCCGCATAAGCGACATAAGAGTTTGGTGGCCTCTCAATGAGTTTAAATAAATTAAGTAAAAGCCAAGAATAGGGCTCCTGACTGGCTCCTGGCTCCCTCTAGCTTAGAAAAACAATCTTAACGCGGCGTCTTCAGCGCTCTACCAACCTAAAAAGAAAACATCATAGTCTGTTAGTAAGGATATGAATGTTTATGCTAACTTTTTTATTATAATAATATGAAATTGAACTATATGATTTCAAAGTAATAAAAAAGTTGAAACGATATTTACCCATTCAATATTTTTTATCGTTTACGCAATCATACAAAACAATTTTTAATTAAAACTATTTCGTTCGATAGTATATTGAATGAAACGTTCATTTTCAGTTTTAAAAATATTTTTTTATGTCACTGCTTTACAAATTGTCAGTATAATATTTCGGAGGAAGCAAGCGACGCCTCTATTCACAATAATTCATCTCTAGATTCACTTAGTGACTATAATATCTAATGACATATCTTCACAACTTTCTAAGTTTTAATTCTTATCAATGCTAATCAAAAATTATATTAGGATATTTAATTTCTTATATTTGTAATAATTAGTTACAGGCTAGCATATAATCTACCCGACGGTCATGGGTTTGAAGCTAAAGTTAGTGTTCAACATTACTGATAGGTAGCCGCTGCAAGACATAGGCCTCCACTGAAGATCGATGACGGTCTTGCGTTGCCCATATTCATCGACTTCCCGCAACCTCGAACATGTTACAGTAGACCTAGTGTGGACCTGGTCGTCTAAAGCAGTTGTTTTAGGAAAATGACATTTAAAAAAATTTACATATAGGTACAGGACATTGTTAAAATATCGATACTATAAATATAGTTGTATAATCGACTTTTTTTAATTTATTAAAAATAGTTTTCCAATCATTGAAACAAAAATACAAAATATCTTTTAGGATAATATACTGCAATTTACAACTGTTAAAATAAATAAAAAGGTTTAATCTCAAAATGAGTATTTCATTTATCTCATAATACATATACGTATATCATACGTATATCATCTGATAATTTTAAAATTATCGTGATTCAAACAAAATATATTTTATATAACAAATGCACGTGATATCCACCTGAAATATTGTTGAAAAGTCTACACACTTGTATAAGGAAACTGTTCTATCTGCATAAAAAAATGTGGGATTACGTAAAGTTCTCGGACTGTATACTAAGTCCTTGGCTACTCAGGAGTTTAGAGTAATCAACAACTATATTGACCCAAAAACAGAACAACAATCGTTGACCTAACATCAATAACGCGTAATAGATGCTGATAAGTGACATACATTGGCTGACAAAAGGCGTCAGGTACGTTGCGTATTGGAAAATGAACAAAGAAGTTGCATAAACTAACCTCCACCTTCGTTTAGACTTCATACGTTAAGGTGCTTGCCAAGGCGTCCATTTATTGAGAATACACCCTGCATTCGGACAAAGCTTGGAGTTTTAAGTTTGGTTTCGTCAATTATACTACGTACCAAGTTTACTTCTGATAATAATATCTTGTGGGTATTTCACAAACCGTATAGGCTTCTTATAGGCTACTAGACACAATAATAATCACTGATGACCTCCATCAAAATCAAAATGATCCATAACTGTATACTAAAATGCATATGATTTTTGATACTGTAAATTCAAATATCGATATGAATTAGTTAATGTACGGCTGTGAAAACAATCGCAATCAATTTGCGAATTTTGTGCAAATTGAATAAACGAAATGTATTCGTTTAAACTATACAATAATATGATTGTATGTGTATACAGCGGAATACATTTTGATTTTATGTTTACATTGAACTTGGTCGAATTATTCGTTACGTTCGCTTTAAGTAAAACAAATCCATTCCTGAAATAAATTATTATTAACACGAATTTTAATAATCTTAACAACAATATTTTTTTTACTTTTTACATTAAATCTTCTGTAATAAACGTAGTGTTAGGAACTTGAAAAATGCCACCGAGAATAGGCTATTATTTTGGATTTTGGGTTTGAAGCTTTTGTCGGAGTCGAAGAGTCTGTAATAGTTGCTATTTGACAGCGCTGTTCCTATGGTGGTAGTCCTTATGAGTTCCTATGGTATCAGTCCGTATTTAATATGAATACGGACTAATTCAACAAACTTCTAAACACGGCCTTCTAAATACCTTGATTCGATCAAACATCAAAGTTTTCCCTTTTCTTGCACTAATTTCATATTCCTCTTTACTTTTTCCCATTATCCATTCTTGCTTATCTTTCGAAATTAAATACGTTGCTAGTACACACCTATTGAAATATTTTGCTCGTCGAACAATCTTCTAATTTAGAGTACATCATATAATGCTGTTACTTGGCTAACGCAATCATCGCAATGATTACATATTATTGCACTATATTTATGCATATAATAATAAAATTGTTTTAATTCCTTTAATTATGTAGTTGATATCCCTTCTTTGTATGTAAAAATGTAACCTTATAAAGTATAGATATTATACACGGTAGTTATATATATTATTTGTTAACTTATTTTGAAATTATGGTCGCCATCCTTAAATTCACCATCGCTCGTAGTTAAAATTAAATCAATTAACAAGATAATTTTACTTTGCCATAAAGCGTAAGATTCCCATAGCTGGTACGCAGTCACAAGCTAGCAATGTATCTCAGGTAGAATCGATTGCTTGGTAGATATTAAATATTTGCTTGGGACACTTTTTTAAATATATCCTAGAACCCTTTGTTTTAATAAGACAGTTTAATAATTATTATATGATGTAACATAGGTTATTACTACTTAAAAAATAGGTTAACATTTATTATTTTCACTGTTATAATTCAAACTTTTTCTGAAAAAGAGAATGCAGGCATTGACCAAGCAGCTCAATGCGGATTTGTAAGTATCTTTGCAATTTTTTTCCCAAAATATGAAGTAAAAAAACTAACTTAATAAAGTGTAACGCATGGGAGGTGGCATTGTTTTTTATAATAAGCTTAAATCAAGTTCGCGACCAGAGAATGTTAATTTTAAGTAATGGTAAATCAGTAGTAAGTCTTTGTTGATTAGTCCTTATTGTATTTGTTTTATTGGATTTTTTTTAAGAAAAATGTATGCACGCATTAAATATATAAAAAAGTAATCAATTAAATAAACGATTGCAAACACATAAAGTAAAACAAAAATTAATATTCAACAAGTATCTTTTTAATTTTTCTATTAAAACCTCATTTCTATAAAAAAAAACCTGTAAGATAATTCATACGTTCTAAACATTTTAAAATTTCGAATGATCTCGAACACAATTCGTTGACAGCGACCGTGCATTTGTTTTAGGTCGGTCATTCCTTTAAGTTGCGGACTAGATACGGTCAGTTAGTTTAGAAAGGAAATATTAAGTGTAAGCTAAAGAATTTGCAATGAGGGAAATAGTTCACATACAAGCGGGGCAATGCGGTAACCAGATTGGTGCAAAGGTAATGTATAATATAGATAACTAGTCGATGACAATGTAGTAATGTATCATAAAAAAATTTTTGCTGGATTTTATTGGGTCTTCTTACAAACAAATTTATTAAATTAGTTTTTTTTTGTATTGCACAAAAATAATTTGGAGCTTACATTTAATAATCGAATATGAATAAGAATGATCTTTTTCTTTCCGTAAATTATTTTTTAAAAGTTTATGCATCGTAATAGCCATTTTCAAAAACACACATCACGGGGCTATAATTTTTCGTTATATTATTTCTTAAATCAACTAACCGCCTAACCCCGACCTTAAAGAAAGTAAAAAACTGGCAATGAACCTAATGATAATAACTTAACTACGTCCCGTATCGTTACACTCCAAATAAAGCTGAATTACTGCGTCGTAACATAAATCGTAAATTTCCAGTTCTGGGAGGTTATATCGGACGAGCATGGCATCGATCCAACTGGCACGTACCACGGCGACTCCGACCTTCAATTGGAGCGTATCAACGTTTACTACAACGAAGCCACCGGCGGTAAATATGTGCCGCGAGCGATATTGGTCGACCTCGAACCCGGAACGATGGATTCAGTCCGCTCGGGACCATTCGGACAAATTTTCCGCCCGGACAATTTTGTTTTCGGACAATCAGGTGCAGGTAACAATTGGGCTAAAGGACACTACACGGAAGGCGCTGAACTGGTTGACTCGGTGCTCGATGTTGTAAGAAAAGAAGCGGAAGGTTGCGATTGTCTTCAAGGGTTTCAGTTGACGCATTCTCTGGGAGGTGGCACCGGGGCCGGCCTAGGTACTTTGTTAATATCGAAAATAAGAGAAGAGTACCCTGACCGTATCATGAATACATTTAGTGTGGTACCATCGCCTAAAGTGTCGGACACCGTAGTGGAGCCCTATAACGCCACGCTATCTGTGCACCAGTTAGTAGAAAACACCGACGAGTCGTACTGCATTGATAACGAAGCTTTGTATGACATCTGTTTCCGAACATTGAAGCTTACAACACCAACATATGGAGATTTAAATCACTTAGTATCGGCGACAATGTCGGGTGTCACTACGTGTCTAAGATTTCCGGGCCAATTAAACGCTGATTTGAGGAAACTGGCCGTAAATATGGTTCCATTCCCTCGACTTCACTTTTTCATACCAGGCTTTGCTCCTTTAACTTCGAGAGGAAGTCAGCAGTACAGAGCTTTAACGGTACCAGAATTAACTCAGCAGATGTTTGACGCCAAAAATATGATGGCTGCATGTGATCCTCGTCACGGTAGATATCTGACGGTGGCGGCAGTTTTTAGGGGCCGAATGTCAATGAAAGAGGTTGATGAACAAATGATGAATATCCAGAATAAGAATTCGTCTTACTTTGTTGAATGGATTCCGAATAACGTGAAGACAGCCGTATGTGACATACCGCCCAGGGGTCTAAAGATGTCTGCGACGTTTATTGGCAACTCGACAGCCATTCAAGAACTATTCAAGCGAATTTCGGAGCAATTTACTGCCATGTTTAGGCGTAAAGCATTTTTGCATTGGTATACTGGAGAAGGTATGGATGAAATGGAATTCACAGAAGCTGAAAGTAATATGAATGACTTAGTATCAGAATATCAGCAATACCAGGATGCAACTGCCGAGGAAGAAGGTGAATTTGACGAAGAAGAGGAAGGCGGCGATGAAGGAGACTAGACAGAACGAGTCTGCATATTTTACTATCTTGTTTTAACTTCTTTAAATATATTTTATATGTTGCTAATATTTTCTTTTACTGTCAATACTTTTAATATCAGATAGAAGAAAAACAATTTACAAACTGTCTCGCTTCCCGTTGCCTGCGCTGCCTTTTATGGGTGTAATAACATAAAACTCATTCGGGACAAATTTTAAAACACAAAAAAACTATTCTTACAGGCTATATTTAAAATATATTAAGCCTCTTTGTTGGGGGAGAGAGGGATTTATAACCTAATTTCTAGTAAGCCTTAGGTGTAAGTACATCATTTACATTATTGAACATATCAAACCACTTTGGCTGGAGAGATAAGAGCGTACTTTGTTTTTTTTATTTTAACAAGACAGAAGAATAATTTGTAGAATAACTTGGTTTTAATTTTTATAACCGTATACCTAATCACAATCAAGGTGACTGACGTAACTCGAAAATTGTTCATCTGAAGTGAAGATGTAGAAGCACATCGCTGGTGCAACTTAGTCTGTCGGGCCGCAAAGTTCTCAATTAGCAACCACGAGTCGGCACATGCAGCGTCGCTGCATGCAGCCTGTGCAAAGTGAGCTGGTATGATGCTGTGAGACCTAATTACACCCGACAATTGTATGATTTTGCGTTCGGTTGATATACAATATTAACAAGATTTCTTTTGGACAACGTCCTTAGTTACACCATATGTTAATTTTATTTTCTATTTTAAAGTACAGCAGTAGGTAAATTTATGTATACTCAACAGAAACATCAAAGTGGTGTCCTTATTAATTATTCAACGTTCGTTCAGAGCAAGTTGTTTTTGGTTTGTACTTTGCACGTTGGTTTTAGTTAACACTTGAAAACCAACGTGCATGTTTGCGAAATTTGCACAAAAACTGCAATTATTTGTAATATAATTTTTAAAGTATAATTTTAGATAGCTTTGTTGTATAAAACAATTCCATGGTTTTATAAACCCCCCTCTTCTCTCTCGCATAAAAGTTAAAGAAAGTATCTTAAACTAATTATACTTGATTAAAACTATATGAAGGATATTATTTTGGATGTCAAATCTATCTGAATAAGAAGTTAACGATCAACAATATTTTATTAATACTTTGCTTGTTTAAGCAAAATAAATAAAAAAGTATGTAAAACAATTTCGGTAATTCAAAAAACGAACTGAAACAGGTATCAGTCATTTGCATTTTCACTGAAACAGTCGTAACTCATATTGTTTGATTGTTTGTTATTCACACATCATTTCAACCGGTAGGGCGTTCACTTTTTTTTGTTTCCCTAGACATAGGCTTCTCTCACGGATTTCCAGTAAGATCTTTTAGAAGTGGCTTGTATCCAGCGTATTCTGGTCACCATCTTGATAAATCTACATTTACAAAAGTACGCAGTCTTAATAGCAAAAAAAACGAAATTTATCATAGATAAAACCAAAAATATACCGTAATTTCAGAGTAGAGAAAAACTACGTTACGTGATGATTATTCGAACTGAAAAATCTAATTGACTATTCAAACACTCGGCTATTTTCACCGACCATCCAAACCTGTATTCATGCGATGACCGATATAGAACTCGCCGCTGGAATAGAGTATTAAAGTGAAACAGCGAGATTCAATTACATTCATGAATGCTTTATGTGGTTATTTGTTAGGAACTTTTTAATAAGATTTTTTTCAGATCAGGAACAAAACTAATTGTTTCTGTTAGCGAAAAGCTACGTTTAAGATCTATGCACCAGTATTTCATCACACCATCACAAGCAAACGCTATAATACGTTATTGTAACAGAAAATTTTGAAGGAAATATTGCTAAAATCCGATGAATTTAAATTGGTACGCATACAAGATCGTTAGGTATTCATTACACGAACGCTCAGCGCCTTCATTTGTAAAGGAATGTTGAAAGAGCCGGGTTGCTATGAAATCACTAATGGATCGCTACGATCTCTATAGTAGCAACGACTTGAATTTTTATCTTAAGTATCCCTTGGAAACGAACCAATAATCATACACAATAATAGGTATATATTATATAATTTAAGTTAAGGCTTTTTGCAAGGGTTTACGCTTTGATACTTTGATACACTTATCACGGTTACTGCCATTAACATTTATTAGTTACCTATGTAATGTACACTAATTTTAAAAGAAGAGAAAGTTACAATAAAAATGATTCTGCAAACAAATTGGTCATGTACTTGTGTAAGGTTTTACTAGTCTAAAAGAAAATACATATATTAGTTAACAAGTAATATTATACAGACATGAGAGTAAAAACACTGATATAACATATTAGTTTATAAATATTATAATTGACTAAATTACACTCACACTTGAAGATATAACAAACAACATTTGCGAATGTTTGTTTTGGATAAGTAAACACGTAAACCAATTTATTTGATGACTGTTTAATATCATAATCAAATAAACTGAGTTTATATGTTTTGTTACATATAATAGACTACAAAGCCACTTATTTGTACAAGAAGTTATACAACATTAAATATATATTAGTATTTCATATTTCACATTATTCAATACTTCTACATTAAAACCTAATAATTCTAATGTAATATCAGATGAAACTGGGTGTTGTAACTTTAAAAAAAATCTTACAGGAAATAGTTTTGATTTAGTCTAGTAGCAACGGTAAAATCAGTCACAAATCTATCACTCTACATGCCAAAAATGTTTCTCTTCTCGAATCTCGAAAAGATCTCGAAAATGACGAGCATAGCCTTCTTCGTTGTCCATTAAACCATTGTACTTTTAATGTTAAGTATTTGATGTAAAGTGTATGTGAAGTGATATACTCAAATAAGAACTAAAAAATTTAGCTAAGTTCAAATAATTCTGGTTGAATTTATATAACCGAAACCTAACCGGCGCCGGGTAATTACAAGTCGCAAAGGAAACGTAACTACCTTACGTTATTAATCAACAACTCAAATTAGGCGCTGCTCGAAAATGAACCCGCCATGTAATAGAAGCTAAAGCTACGTTGCCGGTGTTTAATTTACCTCAAAACTATTCAAACATATTTTCGTTAACAAGTATCTCTGTCAATAAAGTTTATTATGCCATTTTAGAACATACTGTTTACCGTTATGTACAATTTAATACTAGCTCTTTATTTATTGGTCACTAAAAAGATACTTTAAAAATATTAAATATAATCAGATAGCGTATAACAACCAAGTCGTCGTTTGTAATACTTTAATAGAATTACAAAGTATAGAGCCAAAAGAAAACTCTATAACTATCTATCCGCTTGATTTTAGACAAATATTTGTGTGCCAAGCTATACATAGTAAGCGCAATAAAATCTCCTCTGTTTGTGACAAAAAACATCTGGTCTTTCAAGTAGCTTTCAAACCAGTAAAGAAAAAATTCAAAGTCGTAATGTCTGTAAGCAAAAGATTGTATGTATGTATTGCTAGCAAGCACGACCACGATACTTTTATGTTAAATAATTCTAATGCGTGATCTTCTTTTTTTTTTAAATTTACGCGTTTATCAGTTATTACGTGAAGATGATAGCTAAAAGTGATCCTGAGAGTGTAATATGTATATGCATGTATATGCAAAAAGTATTAACAATTTACACGACATTGCGAGCTCAGCGCTTGGAGCGTTCAGACGTGTTTCCCGACTTTCTCGCCTCCCGTATTGCTGGCTTGCAATTAGGTTCACTGCTTTGCACCCCGGTGCAAAGAATTCCTGCACACAGCGTTTGGAAGTGCGGGTTCGGATTTTTCCGCCGCCCTCTCTGCTATTGCTGCCCGTCAAATCCTGTGCCCCTGCGCACGGATTCACTACGCTTGGCGTTTGGAGTGTCGGAAGTATCTGCGGACTTCCCCGCCTCCCTTAGTAGCTGACGCAGAGTATTGTTTGTAACTGTTAGAGAACGTCTAAGATCGTTCCTAAGAAACCGGCAGTGAACGCACGTTCAGTCTGTGAACGGTCGCAGACTGCGCTGCTCCTGTCGCTTCGGTCCGGACGGCTCCTTCGTCGTGCCAAGTCAAGAAGCAAGCTGCACCCGAGCCACGTGTTCGATCCAGACACCCCCGTCCACTTTGAAGAGCGAAAATACCTCCCCGTTGAGGACCCACACCTGAGCGACGGCTCGTCGGACTACACCTCCGGGTTCGAGTATCTTGGCTCGGACTCGGAGATGGAGATCGACGGACCGAAGTCTGTCCCCCGAACCGATGACTTCACCCTCGTCACCGGCAAGAGGAAGAGGTCACTTCGTGCTGCTCCCTCCCCCACTCACCGCGACAGTACTTCCAAAACTGACTCCCCCGTCGGCCAGCCCAGCCAAAAAAGTCTTACGCAAGCCCTCCCCAACGGTTGCTCCCAAGCAAACGTCCGCCCAACCCCAAGACCCGACGATCTCGATGCACATGTCATGCACTACTCACCTACACATGACACGGCGGCCGCGTCCGCCTAACTCGCGTTCAAGCGAGGGCTGTCCGGAGAGGCCCGTGTCTCTCCTTCCGCCGAGTAGTCCTCGCTTCGTGCTACATACTCAACACCCCACTTACTACACTATTAACACATATCTTAACAAGCACAACATCCAATTTTAAACAGAAAGCTCTAGAACCTTCTCAATTAGTCATCAGATTACAACATGGACATTATCCCACTTCTATGATATTTCGATGAAATGTTAAATAACACGTAATGATTGAGTCAAATTATGTGAATAAGATTTCTAAGTCTCTTAACAAAACTTTATTCGATAGCCAAGAATAGTCCTATCTACAAGACTAAACACCGAGTCTTAAAGCTTGATCCATCCAAGCATGGTGAGAAACGAGCGCTTCGGACTTTATCAGAACTGAAAACCGGCTGCCATCTAGTCGCGATCTTAGTTGCTGGATTATTATATATGAGCAGTTTAAGAAAATATTAATATTTATTTACAAATACTCTCTTACTGACCATATATAATAAATAAAGTAAATAATAACATATTACATACAATATTTATGTATCTTTACACTATGTAAATGCTTTAATCGTCATAGCCACTGATAGAGAAGAACATTTCAAGGACTGTCTTAAAGCCAATAGAAATTCATTTGAATAGGCTCTTTATCTTCTTATGTTATTGTTTTAATATATACACTTATATATGTTACATTAAAGTTACCAAGGTTTGATGTAATAAAAAGAGATTTTTTGGCAACAATATTCATGTTTAGTCCGAGTACATAACGATGAATTACAAACGAAATGAAACGAAAATCATTTTATCTATAAATAGGACGATCCATTTGGCTTGAGTAGAATTGACCAGACCTTTTACTGTGTTACTTATTTTTATTTGATCTAAGATACTAAAGTAAGCTGCTTAGCGGTGGTATTTAGTGTTCTTAGATGTCCCAACTTTATTTGAATATTTCACAATACATTAGTGGCTCTAGCAAACCAATTTAGGTCTCGAACCTTCAATCATTAATAATGTACATAATATATGTTTTGTTGAAGCTAATCCCGTGCATCAGTTATCACCGCAACATTTGGACAAACATAATAATTTTCGTACCGCGTCCACACTTTCCAAACAATCCACACTGCAATACACGTTAATACAAAAGATTAGTGGTTATTGATTTAACTAATATTAGCGCAGTAAAATTATGTTTTAACCTAGTTTTGCACAGTAGGGTAATTTTAGTGCGAATTTCATGAAAAATAATATCTCATGATATTCCAAGTTTTACTATTGCTTTTAAGCTTTTCTCCGTTGAACGCCAATGCATAAATACACTAAGAAGGCCGTATTAAATAAAAAAATACGATCCACACTGTATTGTTATGCACATTTGGTAGTTAACGCGTAATGCTATAAGGTTGTAGCCCACTGTTACAAGAAGTAACGTCTAGAAACGAATATACAAAATACTTCGCGTAGACCAAATAACATTTTTAATTTTATTTTATCGTTCATGAGTGAATACGGCATAAGTCTTGTTTTGTAATATTTAATATACATTTAAATAGTATAGAAAACGGATATCTAAATACTAAAATATCATTTATTTTAAAGCTTCAAAATAGATTGAAAAAATGAACTTAATTTTTAAAAACGTTAACAAATAACATTAACTTTAACATTGTTTAAAATAGTATTATAAGAAACAAAGATAATCCTTAAAGATATACTTATAAAGCCATAATTATTTTTTAATGTAATGAATTTAAATAACAGCAACCCTGTCCCCAATTCGCAATCAAGAGCCTCACAACACAGCTCATTAATGCAGTTTGAATTATTAAAATTTTATTTCACTTTGATTCTCATTAACCATAATGAGATATATAAGACCAGTTACAGCTGCCAACGGAATACCCGTTAATTAAAATTGAAACTACCAACAGATAGTAAAGCGACGGAGGCCCGCTGTAGTAAGAGCTGGTTGATTCCCATTTGTAATACTCGTAGTATTCAAGTAAGGGTTTACATAATCGTAAATTAAACGAAAAAATATATTTTCCTCTTGTGTTGACAACTCTTTTTAAAACCTTTGCACTGTTGTGTAATTTGTTATATTTTCTAATAACAAAATTAAGTTCATTGAAAATAAAATACATTGCAATACATATAAAATTTTTAAGCACACTGTAGTATACACATGTATTTATTAATACAAAAGTAGTACAGTGACTAACAGACAAAAAAATCTTAGTTTATCAATGCGCAAAATAATTGTCGAATTATAAAAAAAGCTTTCACATAACTGTTAATACGTGAAAACACTCAAAATGTTGTGGTGTGAATTAAAAATAAACAAATTATTAAAAATAAATACTTAAACTCTTTCAAGTCTTGAGTATCCCAACATAAAAAACAATCAGCATAAAATATCAATTAATATGCTACCAGAGATGACACTGCTGCTAACAAAATCAAGGAACAGCATAGCTATATAACATATATCACTATGTGTATAAATAATAAATGTTTTCGAGTGTAAAGGTCCAATTATATTTAAAAAAAATGATTTTGAAGTACGTGTGTTTAATAATAACACAAAATTAAAGACAAACGAAGCAAGCTCCTATGTAGAAGTTTCAGTTGTTTAGTATATTGAATATCATGTACACAATTATTACACAAAATATCTGATAGCAGTATATAAAATTTTAAACAAAGCATTGAGAAAACTAAACCACAACTATGTCTGTAATCAGTGAAAACAGTTCCTTATTTCATGTAAGATAACCCGATCGCCTAATCACGTGGTCTACAGAAGGCTTTATGTAATTAGCATCAATCAGAATTAATACAAACTAGAAATTTCACTTAAAACCAATCAGAGCGGTAAATGATTTGATATTTAATAACAACGTTAACCGTATACGAGGCAAGGAAATCTAATAGGTTATTCAAAAGCAATGGGAACGTTTTACCTCTATTGGAACCCATTCACTCTCTCCGTTGGAATTCTCGTTTCTTCGATATCGAATCCATAAGCAAACCTTCGTCAATTCTCATGGAACTAATTTCCATTCAGAGATTTTTATTCAACTCCTAATGGCTAGTTTTATTGAAAAAAAAACGTTTAAAGAGACTTGGATTATGACTTCAATCAAATACGTGCGCCTTTCCAATTTGTGAGGAAAATTATAGATTTAATAACTAATGGAAGTTAAATATCGTAACAAGATAAGATGCCATAAAGTAAATTTGTTATTTACAAAGGATATGTATGAGATTGTGCCTACTTTCTCAAACTTTGCGTACATGAATGAATTTTGGACGTTATAAAGATTATTACAGAAAAATTACAAAGATATTTATTAGGTTATGACAAATAACGTACGATTTTTAAAATTTTAATTTCAAAATCGTACGCCGGTTTAGCCCAAAGACGTCCATTGCAAGGCATGTGCCTCCACTAAATACATCATGAGGGAATATCATAATCACCACGATTGGCAAGTTGGCGATCGCAGTGTGGTATTACAGTACGCAAAAGACGCTGCTGACCATCCACTGTAAACTTGTTAGTAAGCAGTGGCAGTCTTACGTAGTTAATGAACAAATAATGAATTAAATAAAATTTTATTCCGGGAATCAAAGCAGCGACCTACGATTGCAAGTCTCAGTCATTTCCCCTGGTCTACCATTGTAGAACAAAACACAAAATCATACGTAGTAGTTATTATTAAATAACAATTATTAAACGTACAAGTAGTTGTAAGTCTAATAATTACTAGTACGGAACATACACTTGTTTATAACATTTAGCTTAATTGGCGTAATAGAGGTTTGATTTTCACCTACCCAGTTCGCCGAGTGTTGTGGTAACAGCTCGGTATTTGTGAGAATCACAATTGTTTGATACACACATAAATGTACTTAGTACGTGTAAATTAGTTTTAAGCCTTTAAGTTAAGTATAATTGAATGTATTAGGAGACTCCGTTTTTCTAAATCTGAGACATTTTATATTTTATTCATTTTTGTTTTAGCCACGGACAGGTCGCTGCAGTCGCGTTCACCATACTTTTAAAATCGGTTGGCAGCGGCATGTATCCAAAATAGTAAGGTCCAATACCTTGTGGGTGGACCTTTTGCGCTGCACTTTAGGGTCGCGGCTTTTACTCTAGAACTTTAAGGCCCTATCAGTCATCTGTTCTATTTGCAATGTGGCCTATCCACTGTCACTTCGATGTGCTAATTATCTGGGCTATATTTTGTTACATTTGTCTTTCTTGTGTCTCTTTTGAGTTCGGACCTCCTTATTGATAATTTGATCCCGTAAAGAAATCTTTAGCACAGCCTTTTAGTTATTTGAGTGACTTGTTTTTCAATGATGTACAAAATGTGAGGCCACCTTTCGTGGTCGTAAGATATTTTTGACTTTTAAATATTGCAACTTAATTATGCCTATTTTATAATTATTATAAGTTACAAAACAAGTACAGTATATTTTTTTCGAAATGTATTTGTACAATTTTGCTATTAAAATAATAATTGATTTTCATAAATAAATATTAACCACGATTTTAAAACATCTAGAAAAACAACTTTTATATACATAACCAAGCGACTCGAGTAAAATCTACTTGAAAACTATTTAATGGACATTGCTGATTACTATCACGTTTCAAAGGAAACGTAACGTAATCACGTAACACTCTGGGTCTGGAATAGGCCATCGAGTAGGGGCGGCGAATCGGAATAATAATCGAAGGTTCGATTATTCCAATAATTGGATCGAGAATAAGACGCTATCGAATTGTGAGCGCTTGTAAATCTACGGATTACAATCCAATGCATTATATTACTTTATGAAAGATGTTATAGCCATGTACGTGATATTATATTATAGTTTTGGTAAAAACAGTAATACTCTAATCTGTAAATAAAAACTGATTTTCACATCGAAATGTGACGAACTTGCTCGTTCAATTTTTTATACTTGAACCAACTGATATCATTGTAATTTGAGATAAATATTTGACATTTTCTGGCTAAAATACTACCTAAACATTTTAGAAAAATTGCTGCTTGATATTAGAGAAGACATTAAAGTAAACAAAGAAAATTAAAAAGCATTGGCAGCGACTGCTAAAGCAGACTAAAGTTAATAAATATGATAAATATCAAATAACAAGAACATTTTTTGATTAACAGTCAAAAAACTTAGATTGTAAACTTGAATTTAACAAACGAAAATCAACTTTAAATTATGATCTCTACAATTGTAATAAATGTATATGTATTATACATCATCATTAGCATTTCTCTGTTTAGAGTTAAACAGATGAGTCTTAGTTTTAAAAATTCTCTTTTCAAGCCGCGAAATTTTTGATGATACATACATTTCCCCAGTAATGACTAAGTCGTCATTCCAATAAGATCAGAGTAGAGTTAGTCCTCTCTATTTGACATAAACGAAATTTTTTATTCTTTAACCATCGTGGTTCTTATATAAACTCTTGTCTTTTTATAACAGATGCGATATAATTTTTATCAACATCATCTCCCAACGTACGAAATCCACATTTATTTAAGCATAAGTTTGACTTGGAATATGTTCTTAAGTCATGATAATTTAAGTTAATTATATATTTAGATCAACAAACGCATTGTATAACGTCCACCGACGAAGTATACAACCGACCTTGTAAGGATCGTCGGAAGACGTACAGGTCGCTTCCCAACCCTGTTATAAATCTATGAGGAACGTCTATGTCTAGCAGTGCATGTCCTTCAGGTGAAAAGATGATAGTGATGATCACATGTTTTGCTTATTTTCAGGACCGGGTATAAAAGGGACGATGGCGATTTTGAACTGCTTGCTGGCCCGCCAACTGTGTTTTGAAGACGCTTCTTGCTCCGCTATCCTTGAAATCATACCCCGCGTCTGTGGATCTGAACTTGGTGAGCATTTTTTTCTCTATCTTTAGAGCAGCGGAGATCTTGAATAAAAATTAAGTTTCAAAAACTGGGTATTAATTAGTCACACGCTTACATTGAAACTTTATAACGAGTTAAATATAATTATTCATTACGAAAACAACTAATGACGCATTTAATCGAAGTTTCTATAAAGAAACCACTTTAAGAACTTTTTACAAAATGTTCCGCTTCGACAGACACGGTCGGCTTCACTTAAGGAGTTTCGTTTGTTTGCAAGCGAATTTTAATTAAAAAAAAAAAGAAAAGGTACAACTCTATTGTGGACCGTAGTACGGAAACTCTGCCCCTTATTTCTAACAATCAGGTTTGTTAAGGCACAGCGCAGGCAAGGCGCTTTCCTTTTGTTAAGCAGAAACTATTATGCATGAGAAAACACACAAGAATCGAACCACGGCATCCTTACGGAATGAGACATTTCTTGTGCTGCGTCATATTTAATTTACATTTGAATAACCCTTTATTTTTTTAATTGTCTTTAAAATATTTCTCAGTAAAATTGAGTAGCTTGTAAAGTTTCTCAATAAACTGTGACTCCGAAATTTAATACTTATTCAAAGACAAATTTTTTTAGTAACTTTTTAGCTCACAAATTAAAGAAACGTTGTATTAGATATGATGCTATAAGCAGTAAAATTTATAATAATAGTGCCTTAGTTCTATTGAATATAGTAGCCGATTAAAATAAAATTAAACATTCGTCTTAATTCGTGTAAAATCGTAAACTCTTTTTGCTGACAAATGAGCTATTCATTAACTTTTTAAGCTTTTACACTTATTAACAATCATCCTGTATATATTATTTGTTATGAAAACAACAATAAATTTGTTGACAGAATTAAATCCTATCGTTCGCGCCACTACATAAAATGTTAAATCGATAGACGATTCGTAGTTCGGATCCTCATTGCGGTGACCTCCTTCAGGCCATTGTGAAGCCTTGCCGCCGTCCGCTATTGTTAGCCACCCTTTGTTCACGCTCAAGTTCGGTTATTAATATTATGATATATCGCTCACGTCGAAAGTAGGTTAAAATTTTTATTCTGACCTGAGGAAATTTTCTCTTTTCCGAAATAGTGGTGGAGGTGTCGTTCCTCCTTTATTCCTATACTTCTTTTCATAGCTTATTTTTAACAAACTTTTATTTTTTATTTTATTTTAATTAACACTTTAATAACAAAACAAAAACATTTATACAAATTAAAATACGTTTGCCTGTTTTGGGGTATAAAGCTCTGGGCATCATTATGCTAGCCCTTAACTAAACTTTAATAAATAAATAAGTAAAAGTTATAATAAAAAGCCTCTGTAAACAACAATAATATAAACTACAAATAATCAATATTAAATTAGTTATTAACAAGATAATGCAAGTAATAATACACTATTTTATATTTACATTTTAATTCTATTATAAATAAATAAGAATGTATAATTTAATTTTCGAGTATATCAACAAAATCGTTTAAGCATCTCATCCATAAAAGCACTTTAGAAATCTCCATAAATATCCAAATCAAATTGCTTATAGTTGCACCTTTTGACCATGAAGAGGTGTAGTTAGAGGTTGATATATTTACTTCACAAATAAGGACGACACAAAACGCGAGCAGTAAGTAAAATGCTTTGATAAACACCAAAGGTTCTTTTTTTATGCTTGTAGTATTTGTTATTTTAAAATAAATAATACTACGAGCGCAATAAAAAAAGATGATGAGCATGTCAACTTAAAACTGAAAATATTCATGTCATTGGCACAGAATTTTACTACGTCGCGTCGACACTCGGAAGATGACATGGCACGAACCGCCGCAATTTCTTCTCAAATGTTTTGCTTTAATTCAGAGCGTATTTCTGAAGAGTAAGAGAAGACTCGGCTCTTGAGACGTTTCCATAAAATGATCACAAGACCACAAATCAGGCACTTTGTAGTTGCCACTACTGTTAGAAACAAGTGATGAGATTAAATTCATTGAGATCTTGAAGTTATGGTTGCAAGAAGTTATTAAAAAACAAAAGAGAACTATATTAGGCCTTTATTTATTTTATACTATGTAACTGTGTATATAAATAGCTGGTTAGACTTTTGTTATGAACATTTGTTACTGCATTTCAACGCTAAATCAAAACGCCAAAGTCTCTCTGTATAAGATATTATACAGCCAGTACCAATAGCAAGGTGTTAAAAATTGACAGTGAAGCGAGACAGGCGTTCAAGGGGATAAAATATTGTTTTACAACTAATAAATGTACTCATACTCTTGTGGGTTGAGAAAATCCCTGCAACAATTTTTTTTCTCGGAGGAATATCGTTGTAAAACTCTGGGTGCAGGCCACTTCCAACCATTCCTATTGGAAATCTTTGATGTAGGCCTATCAATATTCACTCGTGGCCATACTGTTGTTGAAATTATAATGATGCCACCGTACACCAAAATAGTAAATGAAAGCGACTAATTATGCTTTAACTGCATAAGAATACTATTAATCTATCCGGCCAAGCTATTTTTCAGAGGGTGCGAAAAAATCTTTACGATTAAAAAGCTAATGGTTTTCGATAGTCGATATTCGAAATAAAGAAAAGTAAAATCACCTTCAAATTTACATTTGATACGTCCAAACTCCCTATCTAATATCGATTTCTGAAAGTTTTATCGAGGCAATAAACATCGTGTCACTTAAAACCGTTATCGAAGAAAACTTTTAATTTTGAAAGTGAACTGAAATACTACAAAAGTTAAAAGGAAAACTTTTTATTTCAATGTGTTTTTTAATACAAAATTATGTGACATTTTTCCACCACTGACTTCATATGAGATATTTTATTTTATTTATAAATAAAGTTGATCCGCAGAAGAACCATGATCACCGACTTAGCTAGAAGAATTGTTCGTCTGTAGTAGCATTCGGCAGTACACATCCCCCGTGCAACTGATGTCCCATGGGGTAGAAAGATTTTCGAGTGACTATCATGAGCCGGTGCATGTGACGTCAGTAAGTCCCCACAAAGTGAACCGATGACATAGTTATGGTTGCAAAAAATCGATGCCTTGTAGTGTTAGCTGAAAAGAAAAAAAAAGCAATAAACATACGTCACAAATAAATCGTTTTTTTTTTTGTTTTATATAACGTGGTTATATTTTAATTGTAATGCATAATTGTACACGGTTTTTGACCGCTTAGGTCTCAACCCGCCTTTTTTGACTTTTAAGATGTAATTTCTATTAACTGTTAGTTGTTATTTTAAGATGTCGTAAAAGAAAAGAAATATTTTATGATTTTTCATTTATTTTCGATACAAAAAATTTTCCTCAGACCTTGACAAAAATTTTAAAGCTAAATTAACTAACTTAAATAAAGTAAACTAAGTAAAACAAGAAAAATAAATAACTATTGCATTTACATATTTCGCTTTTTATTTTCGTTTACATAATATTATAATTTAAAAAGTGATAAACAATTCTGTCAATCTTCTTGTAAGTAAGTTGCTGATGCATACAAATAGCAGTACATTCATATTTAATTACTTATTTTACAGATTCGAGCCCTGACTTTTGTATAACAGGTGTAAAAACCTAGCGCAGAATCGGGGGACTAAACAAAATTTGTCTTAAAAATATATTTCACTAAAACATATAGATGACTTTTTAAATAAATCAATAAATGTTATTATTACCTTTCTTTACAAGCGTTATATCGATACTTAACCGATTTTTAGTTAATTATTATTCATTTGTACATTTAGTTATTCTTTAAACCTACATATTACGTACAATATATACACATATATCTTTACAAATCATATCATATCACAGATTATATTTCCAAATCACAATTAAAATAACTTAAGCGATTCAACTCAGAGAACCTGAGCATAGGCCTGTTTTATCATAAGTTAGGTTAACTATTTTAAATATCCTCGTCACGGTTGTGTTCCTCAGGAGTACACCAGGTTCTGAATATTACTTTCGTGCTTAGTTGTGGGAGCTGTCACTTCCATACGATACTTGTATCACTTTTATTATCGCCTTGCGCAAGACCTTGCCTTTGGACTGGTCATATAAGATCCTCATCAGTTTAACTTGAACGCTCATAAGCTCATATTGTCCGTTAAAGTTATGAATTGGCTTAAGGAAGCGCCGGCTTGGTCTCGTCCAAGGTCCTTATTTATCCACGACACAGAACGGTCGGCTCGAAATTCACATCTTCCTCCTACAACTAAATACGCATCACTAAATATTAACGAGACATCAGGCATCACGTCTGACGTAGGTATTTTTATAATTTATTAGATCGCGAATTCGAGACGATGCTGTAAAAGCTAGGAAATCTAACACAGTATCCAACACCAATCGAATATAGTTATCAAGCATGGGCCACCAAAAACCACTTTCAAAAGATACAAGAAATAGAGAGAGCCAGCTCGAACGACCAAAATCATACCCTGTTAGACTACTTATTACAATGAACCTGATATAACTTTAAGGAAGGGGGCAAGAGCAGAAACAAATTATAATTACTTTCTGCCTCCGCGCTCCGGTGCGTTTCCAAAACTTACTTAATAACATTAATAGAGTTACTTCCATTCGTTTGTAAATGTTAACGTTTGTGTTTGAACAGTGGGAACGGAACGGAGCGACGAGATCGCTGCTAGCCGTTTTACTCTGCCGCACCCGTATTTTCAGCATCTGTTCTGGAAAGTGTTTGTTATGTTGACTGACGACTTTAGTTTATGCACAAAAGGGTTGTTATATGTTGTTTATTAGTGTAGTATAGTTGTGTTATTAATGATTAATGTTTCTATTAGTTTTACATTTACAAAGAGTATACATAGATCCTATCACCGTATCCAGTGCTCTATTTAATGCTTTTGTACTGTACTACATGTACTTTTTCCAATAAACGTTTCAAACGTTAAAAGTAGCAATGGCATTTATCTTCATTTTAAATATTCCTTGAAAATACTTCAATTCTCAATATCAAAGAATCGCCTAGCCTTTATAAAAGTAACAAGTTATATTACATAGTAAATTAAATAATAAGAGATGGTAGTGAACACGATATTTAACACGCTTGTATTTCGCTTACAACAATAAACAAAATTTTGTATTTATGGACGATCATATACAATTATTAACAAACATTAGCTTTTCTTAACGTCTGTAGATGGATAGTTAACTAGTTATCTAAATTTAAAATAACGAATACCATAAGCTTTGTTTTTAACATTAACAGTCAAAATGAATGTAAAGAAAATATTTTGAACTAATGTCAAACTTAGCCGAAATATTTAGAAAATTGATATAATGAGGCGATATCGAATCAAACTGATTTATAAGTATAGAGTATTTAGTATACTGCCAACTTTTTTCACACTTACCTCTGTATATAATTATAAGATATATACACATATTTAAATATTTATTACGTAAAATTACTAAATGAAAAGCTATTTATGATATTGCAAAGTTTGAAATCCGCAAATAGGTGAGAATTACAGCCGATTAAACTTACTCTAAGAGCGTAATATTGAACCCAGAAAAATTAGTTGTAAGGGTATTTGTAAAGTCTACGAAATCAACCAAGTGACCATCCCAGCCCATAAAGAAAATGTCGTTCACGAAATTAGTGCTATCCCACAATCACTTCTGCAGCAAATGGCACGAAATTCTGAATCCAGATTCCAGCTGTATGACATAACATTTTGACAACATATTTTTATAGGAAATAGAATTCGCATAATTCTTCTTTAAATTTTTTATCTAAATAATTGCTTAATTGTGGAAGTTTTTTTAATTTGGAAATTCGAATTCTGAAACCAGAAATCTTTTATATAGAACCTCTAGTGTACCCAGCAACGAGAGGATTAGATTCGTGACTAAGTGTGGGACCGGCACCGGGATAGTGGCACTCCTCTTATATTCCTAACACTCAACATAACACAGCTATCAGAACATATAAAATGATTAACATAAAATGAAAAACCTCATAATTTTAGGTAACTAATTTTACAATTGTATGTTATATTTAGGAAATATAAAATGATAATACAGATATTCCTTTCTTAAGACATTGATTTATTACTAGATGTAACACTTAAGGCATACACAGAACTCTTCGTTTAACTAAAGTTAAACATTTTTTAATGTTTATATTTTTGGTGGAAGCTAATGATATTTCAGACTATAACAGACAAATATCGTTATGAATTTCTTCTTTCCTTAGGTCTTTACTTAGGTCCTATACGCAATTCCGCTTCAGGAAAAAAAATCTCTTCCCAAGAAAATTGCACCAGAACATAACGCATCTTACCTCACTTAACGCTGATAACAAACTCACTCTTTGATACGCAGGAGCCAAGAGGACAAAAAGAGAAATTACTCACAGCTACAAATCTTTTTCACTCCCTTGTGGTGAAAATGGTATTTAGAACCGCCGGCAAACATGATTCAGCAACAGAACAATTATGCTTCACGGCAATTAACGTGGTGTTTCTAATTTGATTAAGAAATAATCCGATTACAATATCGAAACTTAATGTGCTCGATCAACCAACACAGTCCGGCCCTACTCTGCTGACCAGCCGCATTACACCTCTGTAGATTCACAATCGAACCACTACTACTGAGTAACTAGTACTGCTCCTTTCCTCCTTCAATACAAGGCAATTATGCTGTCACTGAAGTCTCGTATTTCTGATTAATTCCTTGCCAAATGCAGGTTCGCTTCATTATAACGGAAATAATATTCCACTATACAAATTAATCGGTATTGTGGTAAGCTTTATTTTAAGTTTTAATTACCGCAAACAACACGTCCTAATAACGCATTGCAATTATTAAACAGTGAAAATTACAAAGATCAGGCAAGCCACAATTCACATATTACTAGTAAATTTTAACAATTTTTCAAATATAGTATTGTGAATTGTTAAAACATAAATATTTGAACAAATATTTTGTGCGTTGTTTTCTTTTTGAAATTGTTTTTTTACTAAGCAAATTCTTTTTATAATCCCCTTTTTAAAAGTACACAATTTTTTGTGTAATTATTAAAAGGACTAGTAATAAGTCGAACTAGTATAACATTGCAAAGACGTAATTTTTTTAAATGAAAAATAATTTTGTTTTTATTTATTATATTGTAATTTGTTACACGATCCGTAAACTCCGTAAAGATAAACATAAGAACTGGGACAATCCATGTTTTATTTTTAGTTTTTTTTTTAGCGAAAATCATATTTGCCGATGAAGTTCGCTCGCAATTTTATTTCTAAATAAGATCAGAGAAAGAGGACTCGGCGAAAGTTCAAGTGCGTTTCAAGCGCACACTTCAGGCCAGGGCTTCAATTCAGATTTACCCATTAAACTTACTGTAGACCTTCTTTTTGTTGATTTAATAATTTCGGTTCTTTTATATTTTTATTTCTAAATATAGCCCAAATGTTCACACGTTAAAAATACTGCAACTTTCACCTGTAATCATTTGATTATAACATAAATTTAATTAAACGTTTTTTGGAGCTAATTCAAAAACCATGTTGTGCTTTTATTCATTTAAAAATATTTTTTGCAAAACAATGACTCCTGACATTAATTTTAATTACCATCTCTTACGGTGGGTACTTTTCACTGAAAAGTTAACTAAAAAGGAAATTGCTAAGCATACTTTATATTATTTGATTTAAAAAAGGGTTGGGCTGGCGGGCAGAACACTTTGGTGCACGACTACCACTGCATATGCGGAAGTGGCGAAATATTGGTCCTTTTCTTACTTAGGATGGACTTCCGCAAGGTAACGCCTGATTCCATAAAAATAAATTATCATATCATCTTATCTAATAGACTCCCATTGCAAGGTATAGGCCCAATACTCGTCACGGTGGCTTGTCTTGTTCTGAACGCATCCAGCGATTTCTCGTGACCGTAACTATGTAGTCGGTCCACCCACAGAGAGACCTATACACGCCGAGTCTACCGGATCGTTGCCAACAGTCGGAAACTTCGGCCCCAAAGGCTATTAGTTGTACGAGTCATGTTCCCCACTCACTGCCACTTCAGACCATAAATTCTTTGAGCTACTTCCGTAACCTCAATTTTTCTACGGGTCTCCTCATTTCTGATCGGAACACAGCTTCACTTTACACTGAAAATATGGTACCAAATAATATAGTATCAGTTGCACAAAGTTTAATTACAAAACATGTACAAAAAAATAAAGTAGACGTCTGACCACTAAGAATGCGACCATTACATAGACAATAATATCCTAAAAAGCCTACTTTCCCTTAACAGATCACTTTTCTCGAACCGGTGTCGGATGACTCCCAACATCCATCTTAATTATCGTTCGAAAGTAGGAGCGACTTATCATTGTCACATTACCATTTGAAAGAAAAGGGGAATCCATTTAGGTGCGAACGACGTAATGTGCTTTTAATTTTGGTTAATAGAGTACTTTCGTAATGCTTAATGGAGCATACGAGAGGTGACGCTAAAAGTTTTTAGAATACTAAAAATTAATTACGTTGCATTGTCAGAAACAGTGTACCCACTCCTCTTTAAGTTTTTTTACTACTGTGTTTACAAACATAGCGACCACTTCTTTGATAAACTGTAATCGTATTACTAGAAGATTTTCAATTATTTTTGGAAATAAATTTTAGTTGCTTAGTGCATGTTCAGGACGGTAAGGAGAGTGACCCGACATATCCACACTTGCTATAGTGAAACACTGGGTTGTTCGTTTGGCCGTGTGTTCTAACGCGTTGCCTGATGAAGGAATATTGCTGCGTCGACGTTGTTCTCGAACTTTTTCCGAAACAATATGCAAAAAAGCTAATGTACCACGCTGATGTAACTTTTTTGTTGTTTTTGAGTCGATTAACGAACATAGCGATCGCCTTTTCCTATCAACTTTTATATTAATTTTTGTATGAACTTTTTCTAAAAGAAACACTTCTTGTCCAGTTCAATTCTTGATTTCATGATAATAGTAATAGATCCAAATTACGTCAAATGTGGACAGCGTTTAAGACATAACCGTCGAATTTCAAAATCATTTCGTATTCGCCTACCACAAGTTTTCAACGCTTTATTGACTGTGCGAAACATAGTGAATTTGACGTACACTAATACTTTGGTATTAAAAAGCTTGCGCTGATATGCAAATGTCTACGTATTAAATCCATAATGTCGTTATTTTTTATTTTGTCAGAACGTAAAAAGTTTATATTATAATTCTATTTCCTAATTTTAAAAATAATTTTTAAAAAAAATTTTAAGCTGTGTTGGCCTGGAAACTTCCAGTGTCACCTATGTATTTATTCCAAATTCGCTTCCAAAACTGATTTTGGTGAGGTTAATTCGTCTTCATATAAAAATGTTATTGAAAATAAAAAACAATAAAATGCTTCGTTTATAAAAATAATTTGTTATAATGAAAAGTCAACCTTACCAAGTTATCTCCTGATAATAAGCGATACCTTGCTCTTAAAACAATGAAAAGCTTAATTTAGGTAAATTCCATTGTGATTACAAAAGGTATTTCTTAGTAGCCTAGTACATGCTTTAGCGTGCTTTATTCTTTATTTTATTTTATTTCAGGAACGTCAATATAGCGTAATGTACATATAAATGTTCAGAAAATTAAATAAATGTTCAAAAAAAACCAGAAATTTTTTGAACGCGGCGAGACTACTATGACATGCGGACTATATTCTCGAGGCTTTGAGGAACTTTAGAACTTTATTTTTGAAAAGGATTCTATTGTTTGTCACTAAACAAAAGATAAAATGACTGAACATTGTGGTGATATTGAGGAAGAGTTATGCCTTATGGTATCTATCGGCTGACAAGACGATGATTATTATTTTGAGAGTGATTGGAAATAGGTCTAAAAACTTTAAAGCCTTTTGGTAACAAATTAAATATACGTTCACGTCTTCAAAGCTTTTACTACTATAATTAATGACCCAATAGGATCAATCCTGATATCCGAGTATATCACGTCGTTATTACTGCTAGCAATTGTTCCGTAAAAAGAAATCAAAATTCTTGTAATTAAAAGAACCACGTACACAATTGTGAACTCATTCTCTAAACAGATGAATTTGATTTTCAGCAAAACCACAACCGAGCAAGTTTAATTTAGTTTCACCGCACCGACTAATTTGTATCGCACCCAACAAACGGTAGTTCTCACTGTCTGTCACAAACATTTCATTGTCCTTCGCATGACCTTTAGCTTTTAAGCCGGCTGCGAATGTAATTACAATGTAGGCTAATTATTTTGTACCGACCGCTATGTTACCATCTAAAATGAACGAATTTAACGGCTATTTCAATATGTAGTGCCTGAAAGAAACCTTAATTCCGTAACAGTCAGAACTAACGTCCATTTATAAGGCATAGGCGAACGACTTAAGACTTTTAAAATTAACAATAATCTTATAAAATTCTTTTACATCGTATACTGTTGAATATAACCACATTATCGTTACGATTAATATGTAATAAATGATAAAACCTCGATATAAATATATGACTAAGATATCTTTGTTACAAGAGATGACATAATAGGTGCGATTGACACTATTATTGAAAATAAGAGAACTGTGATATATAAGTACAAGATGTAAAATGAACTAAAAAAGCTGTTATATATATTAATTGTATAAATAAATTAAACTGCAGTAATTGAGGATGGACGAAAGGATATTAGAGCAGAAGAGAAAAATTGACTGAATTATTGAATGAAGAACAGAATGATATAGATTGTGAAGAATGGAAGAGGACGAAAATAATAAAAAGAAGTGAAAAATTTAGATAGTATTTAAAACTGTGGAACTTTCTACTACCACTCAATGCTATAAATTTACCGTTACCATTGCAATTATTAAAATTATAAAACGTATTGTCTCATACGTATTAGCCTATCAATCACAACGATGTTAGCATATTTTATCTTTATACATTGCATGCTAAAGGAAAGATGCATGCATCATTTATCATCAAAATAAAAAAACAGATAATGTGTTTATATAAATACTCTGAAAATGCTTAGATAAGTAAAATAATTGACGAAAATACTGCAACATGTATTTGTAGCCTTAGTCAAACTGTATTATATTCTTGTTCTTTACGCACAACGTGGTTGTCGGTTATATATGTACATCTATATATTTAGTTTTTGTATTAGAAGAACGGGCTAGGAGAACCGAGACTGTAATGTAAGGCAATTTGTCTAGAATAAATTAATATTATAGTTCCACTTCAGTCGGTAAAGATACTAACTGTAAAACTAGTCGGATGAATTTATCTCTGATACATTTTCGAGATGATCTCAAAACACAAACAATGTCGTATTCTTTCAGTCCATAGTCGCCCTTTACAAAGCACAGGCCTCCCTAAAAGATATGTATGGATGGGGGAGGATATACTATAATCGCCACTTTTGGGATGCGGGTATCACAATGTTGTATTATGAGACGCAGGAAGATATGCTGCCCATCCTCGACGAACTTTTATATGAACAATGACAATCCTATGCGTTTAACGCTCAAAATTTGAATTAAATATTATTGCGTCTCAGAATCGAACCCAATCCTCTACCACTGGGCTACCACTGCTCGTATTAAAGAAAACTATATAAGTTAGGTAAAAAGTTTAATCTTGAAACCATCTAACAAAAGAGATATTCTGCCTAGAAATTTTGACCATGTGGTAACGGTCAACGTTTGGTGCTGAATAAAAGTAAAGCGATTTTATCGAAAGCAAAATTATGCGAGTCAAGATGACGAATGATTAATGACTTCCATTATTTCGCTTCGGCTCAAAGGAGCAAGAGGCGAATTAGAGGGATGTTGAGAAGAATTTTTAAGCATTAGAGACCGTACGAATGAAGCCGAACCCTTGTCACAAACTGACATAATGGAGCCAAGAGTGCGAATTAGATGTGGTTATGTTTTCTTGATATATACTCTGATCTAAATGACTTTTAACTTCATATAATAAAAATAATTTTACCCAGCAGGGCTGTGTCATCCGCATGAATCTACATTAGTTCTAACGCATATTATCTAAAATATATGTCAAAACATCCCAAAGCCCAGTAAGTGCTGTGTAAGTAAGCCGACCATAAGTCGGACGCTGGATAAAGGTTGCTTCCAACCGATTGTATTAAAAAATGTGAGATAAAATACTTTTTTCCACATTCTCAGAGTGAAAATGAATTTTAAAAACCTGCGTTGCCTTAAGGATTCTGTGCGTAATAATGCGTATGCCAGACTCCAGTGCGTCCTCAACATGTCGCAAGTGTCGCCAGTCTCACCTTCTCAGCAACATTATGTCACCTCGGGTACAGTCACAAACATTTTTTTCTGTCGGAAGTGAACAATATATGACTTTTGTATTTAATTCAAATTTATGACCATAGTAATGTCATATTAGAGTATTTACAAATATATAAATATTACAAACTGATGTAGCCGAGGTGTAGGCATTCTCGAGTAATATAGAATCGAGAAACTTAACGTACGGTTACTGCAATATTGTAATTATAAATTAGGTAGTTTTTGTAAACACTAACGAAACTGGCAACATATGTTAAGGAGTAATACAAAATTCAACAAAACTACCCAAACCCAAAAAAAACGACAAATCGTTAATAAACTCATTTGACATCCTACATCAAAAATTAATTTTTTTTTCCTATTTTTGCACTCATTTGATTAACAAAAAATGTACATACATAATCGCTATGCACACAGTTTGTTGGCGAAATAATATTGATTCCTTGCATAATCCTTTTGCATGTGCATAAGCCACGAGAATTTAGGATATTAAGTTGAATGCATCCACATTTTGGCAAAGAGAATCAGGAAATTTTCTGGCCTAGTTACTTACTTGTTACTTTATGGTACATCTTTTAAATGTAACAAAAAGAATGATATTATACATAGCCGGTCTTTTCGCATTCCGCGAGTTTTTACAGACCACCTTCGGATTGGTTGCAAAAGATAATTATTATATTTTAATAAGAGGGTGTTGATGCGAAGAAGAACAATTATATAATATTTCTGCAGTAAAAATGTATATATGTAGCCTCTTGTAAAAATAAGGTGATTTTGAAAAAGATAATAATAAAATACATGATAACATACGATACATGTTCAGCACATAGACGCTACTATAAATTATGCACGACTGTATTTCGGGAATAGAACCCACGACTCGAAAGTCGATCGCAAGTCTCAGTCGTCTGCCGCAACTCTACCACTGCTCATGATGATACACATACAGTTAATAATAATACACATAATACACATATAGTTAATAATACATAAAACATAAAAAGTAAACTGCCCTCTCCTTCATGTCTCTCATCTCCATCCAAAGGTTGTCTGTAGAGATCGCCTTGTGCTATAAAGACCACCTCTTGTACCATTTGAATTGATTCTTTTTTTCCTACTTATTGTCTAAGGTGTACAAAAAAGTGTTAACAAATAAACTAAATAAATAAAGTATTCAAAATTATTACTAACAAGGAAAACGTGTTTATAATTCTATTACATTATATTAATAATGCACAATTATAATAAAGTGATTTATAATAATAATCATAATATTAATGATCGCAAACAATCTTTTACATCAAGCCTAAAACGTAAGTTCAGAATATGTAAAAAAAAGTTCGAAAAAGAACCAGCATTTACTTGTAATGATCCACAGTCTAGAAATGCCGTTTAAATAACTTAATCTACAACTCGATTACCAAGTATCATCGCATCACATATAAATCAAAGTAGTTCGATGTAATTACGCGAGTTAGGAAGAGAAAAAATGGTATCGACTTAAGCTATATCCTTAATCAAGCGTCGGCAAAAACTTTTGCTCTGCATCCAATCTCAGCGTTTATTCCATTAGCCATAAGGACACTTTTTGCTTGAAATTATAATTTAATTTACAGATTCCTATCGGATTGAATTCGACATGATCAATTAAGAATGCTCATTTTCATTTACTTCGCATTTAACACGAAATCCTATGCGTACATTGTATAAGCTCTAATATATCACCATAATTTATTTTGAATTTAGAACACGCCACGCCTTTATACCTTTTCAGAGAGGACGAGTAAGAAGATCAGTTCTAGATACTTTTATGTGTACGTTTCACAATGTATGGTTTTAAACAACCAGAGCCTTATATTTCTAAGAAGTCAATTATAATTCATAAAGATGTCTCTGACCTCCCTTTTATTAATTTTAAACCCTAAACCACAAGATTAACTTTAGGTTTTAGGTTTAAATAAATTTTGTTATTTTATCCAAAATTTTTTAGTTGATTGAAATGTGTGGATCTTGATTTATTGACTCCTTTGCATGTTTGATATTATAATATCATTGCACATTAAGTGAATGTAGACTTTCAGGCCGGCTTTTCTCAGCAGATCAACATTCCGTGCTAGCTTACTATTTATAAAGTTAAAACATCTAAGAATTTAAAGTGCATGAAAATACTGAATAAATAATATAATTGGATATAGACGTTTTAAATTTGAATTTGGGGTTAAAGGTTAAAATTATCGACTTTACTGTGAGGTTAACTTTTGCTTTCATTTCAGTGGCTTGCTCGACGGTGACCGTTACGAAGTGCCAGGCTGCTCTGAGGACCCTGCAAGCGTTCCCGTTCTTTAAACCGACGTGTCTCTGTCGAGAACCAAATGTGGATCCTGAATGTAACTCCTTCCGCGACTTTCTCTTCGACCATCCCTGCGTCTTCGTTTTGAAGAAGGGTAAGTGTCAAGAAATGTATGTAAATTAATTGTGCTACAAATACATTAAAATATAAATCACGATTGACGAAAATATTTCATATAAAGTTGAAGCAGAGTTCCGGTCTTAATATACAACAATAAACAGCATGTTCATTGTATTTCTTGACGGCAAAAAAACTATAGCAAGTGATCAGCAATACTTCAAAAATAAGAATTCTTTTTAAAATATATATACAGTTTTATGGCCATATCTACAGTATGGTAGAGCACCAATAATGAAAATGATTGATGAGATTTTGTACTTATAGAATTTATCAATGCACGGAATTGATATATGTCGATCTAATTTAACATATAATAATATAGAAAAGGCATAAAGTATAAGATTTTTACAATGTAGAGGGGTCACCAAAGTCATGCTGAACTGCTACCTTAAGCTTACATTATGAAAATGTGAAATAATAATAAGTCATTAAAGATAATATGTACGAAATATATATAAGAATCATAGTTTTGTGTTGTAAGTTTCATTTAAAAAAATATTTCAATACATTTTCAGTACCTATTTGTATGATTACCTTGTCTGTGAGAATAAAAATAGTCATAAATATTCGAAAAATAGCAATGTACATAAGGTTATCGCTAGAAATAAAGACAAGCTTCGTATAATTTTCCCTAAGGTCCACATAAACCGTTATTCCTTTGTAGACAAAGTACAAAAATTGTACAATTTTCAATAAACTTTTGCGATGTCTTTGGATAATGCATGCTATACATTTGTAAAGTTTTTTCACCTAAAACTCTAAGAGGTCTTATTTTCATTAATTGAAAATATTTTTTTCAAGTATTTTAATGATTTTTTTAATAAATAAATAAAGGATCATTGTAAAAGTCAACAAAAAAAACCTGTCGAAGATTGTGGGCCTTATTGACACACGTTTCGAACACTTATAGCCCTATATTTTAAGCTCAATTAGATCCTAGTCGCCATCAAATTGGGCTTCTCTTATATTCTCGTGACGCAGCCAAGAAATCAGTACACATACTCCAAAGTGATAATATTATGAAGAAGTGAAAAGTAGCTAGACGATTTTCGTCGTTAAACTAGATACGTATGAAATATAATGACTATAGTCCTTAAAAGAGCCTTGCAGTGCGTCTTTTGACTGAAAAAAGAAGAATAAGTCCCAAAGGTATTTCAATGTATAGACATAAAATCTGAACAATAAGATTTGTAAAGCTTTTTCAAGATCTTTAAAATGTCCGAGAAGAACAGTACAAAAAATTTTGGCTAAAATTTTTACAAATATAATAAACATATTAAACATTTCGAAGTTTCGATTTTTATAATAGGATATATTTAATTTGTACCAGTAACAAATGCAGACAAGAGTAAAAAAAGGCTAACTTTGCAAAATCAACACTGAATTTATCTAGTTGGTAGACGCAGTGTGGGCCCTTTACTATGTGGACCGATGATGTATAGTAAAAATTATTGATGATTTTTTGGCGGAGGCCTGAGTCTTACAGTGGGAGTCTGTAAGCTTACATGATGATGATACGCTGTACTTTCATCGCTACTTAATGAAAATGATAAATGTTACTAATTACGAATAAATATAACTACGAATTTCTGTGCAGAGAAAGACCCTTACCCCGTCGAGACCCTGCCGACCTGCACTTATGCGCTGAGCGTCTGCCATAGCGAGAAACCATGCTCCATACTGTTCGAGCGATTCAAGAACGCGTGCAAGGCTCGTGATGGCGAATGTCGCATGGAAGACCGGTAACTAAACCAACAATCTAATTTCATATTAATATATTATGGATATATATGTAAAATTACATAGCACTATTTTAGTGTCTTGTAGTCCCCACCTAGACATAACACTAATTATGACGATATGATTTACATCTTAACAACAAAAAAATAGTATATCTATTTCGTAGCAATCTTTTACTTGGTGCTACTACTAGGCTTAATATTTAGTCCTGTAATAGCATATCGATCGCGACTAGATTCGTCTCTCTCGGGTACCCTCATGTCTGAATGCTGCGTGTATTTTTAACGTGACAGCACATGGTTTCGATTCGAGGATCCTCAAGTGTAATCTTAACCTGCCCACTGTGACTTAAGATCTTGGTGGCTTCTCAATTTGGTGTAATAATAACCTAACGGCCGTGAAAACGTTCGGTCTTAGTGAACGTAAAAAGGTTTTGGCTAAATACTGTCTTCATCACCATTTCAACCATAAACCTCCCCATGGGTTTCCAATAGAACCGGTAAGAATCAACAACTATCGGCGCAGGAGCGCCACCCATCGACCTTGTAAATTACAAATTAATGTGAAAGTTACATTGATTAAGATATTCTTACTAAAATGCATTTCAACGAATTTGTGTAAAGAAGTCCTACTAAAAGTAATTTGATCAGCAAAGACACACTTAACACGTATTTGTTATGTATTTATCCGATTCAGCTATTGATGAAAGATTTGAAAGTCCTTTCGTATTTTTATTATTCTATTCATACATTGAATGTGCCTGTTTATTTCTTTTTATTTCACCATTTACAATTATACGATACAAAAGTACAATAGGATGCATTATTAAAAAAAAAGTTTAAACGATGTGCAAACACAAGGGTATGAAAAATTATAATAGACTCTATAGATATTTTATTCTTAATCAGCACAATTTGATTAAACTGTTCCCTTTTTCTATCTCGTCGAAAAAGGTTCGTTAAAACCGTTACTAGAAACCATTGCAATTTATAGGTTAAATTCACAATTCTGCAGTTATTGATCGAGTCTGTTTAGTTTATTTTAATCCTGAAAATTAAATATTCATGAAGTTATTTCTAGATACAATTTCAGCTGAATCTGTGATAAATGCGCGAACGGTAGTGGCTATAATGATTTAGCTATTTTCATGCTGGCTTCAGGCAGTGCTGTCAATTAAAATAAAGTTGGCTTATCTTTTTAAGTCTAGGTCGTACTCACTACAGCTTCTATATTTTTGAAAATGGAATCAAGCTGAATTCTAAATATTTGAAACATAGTAGCTTAAAAATAGTTTAAAAATATGAATAGCTTCGGCGGTTTTGAGTGCACAATCTTAACTACAATACGAGTACAATGAGAAACAATCTTGAATTCCAGACCGGACTTTATCCTATTGTCAAAAATATTGAAAATTGTGTTTTGGGCCTGTTAAGAGCGTAAAGTAACACTTTTCTGTAACTGGCTTCCAAAGCAGTACTAGTCTACTAGGAGCATTTAAAAAGGATTTGGTAGGAAGAGGAGGTCGGTTGGTAAAGGTGAAAACTAATACATTGCAAGAAGACGTCTTTAAATCTTCGTAGTTCATCATCCTCGTGCACTGTACCCGGCCTCTCTCACCACAATGTGATGGATCCTGAACCTGCCCAAGATAGTGCCCAGTCATACAGAAAAAATCTTTTAAACAGGTTTTATGAAAAATTGTGGCTGCATATTTATGGTGGTAACATTTATCTGTTTATTTCATAATTTTTTTTAACTGTTTATAAATTTTATTATTTTATTTTAATAGAGAGACTTGCCGTGAAGCTTGGTCTGGACTCCGTCTGTCCCCACTATTCGGCTGCATCTGTCCTAACACGCACATGAAGAAGCGATGCGACCGGATCTTTGCCGTAGTCAACCACAACCCATGCGTCGGTGAGTACGCATCCTTTTATTAAAGCCGACGCTCACTGTACTAGCGGGTTTTGAGTAAGACAATTAATAAATATACAAATTATTATTCTTAACTTACGTCATTCTTACAATATGTTAATTGACGAAAAATGTTATCACAATTACATATTCTAATCTATTTATAGATTTTTGTAATAAATACTTAAAATTATTTTTCTATTATGAGCATTGATTGCAACTCAGAAAGCATATACAGAAAATGATTTGGTCATAAATTTGTTTAAAGGTTTGAAAATTCAAAAATATTTCTCTATGGTCTTTAACACGTTAATAGTCGATGGAATGGTCTCCTATGCAATAAAAAACTTATTATTCAAAAGGAAATACAATATTGAGTTTCTAGTTTTTGGCAGTATTTAGAAATCAATGATAATGATTAACACGTTCACTGCGGCTTGAGGTCGATTCAGCCTCATGGTAAACTTTGCACTGGTGCGGCGCGTAAAACTCGTGTTTTCTCTCTAGTGCGGCGGCTGCAAAAATATTGATGAACATGAGGCAGAAAAGGCCTCAACCGCACTACTAGGAAGTTCAGCTTGAGGCTGATTCGACCTCAGCCGCACCAGCTGAAAGTTCTTTAAAATTGGGCCCGCAGTGAACGTGTTAACAAATGAATATAAGATAATGACTACAGGAAGTAAATATTTTCTATTAATGCTGCGTCATACATCACAAACGTTCACCGTTATTTAGACATATTACGTAAGTTATATATCAAATATGACATACATGATCCTTTGAATATTAACATGCCAAATTTCCACTTTGAACACAAAGGTTTGATTGCGTTAGTAATCCCATTAAGCAGGCGGTAGCGTTAAATCCTGGTCGGCTTTGAATATAATGAGCTAACCAGAGATTCCATTTCGATCCGGCCACAGAATCAATATCGGTCATTATATCCGGGCAGTACTCAATAATCGGTTTAAGAACCTATTATAATATTAATCCACCCAACTTGCAAAAGCATATTTTTTTAACTTCTGGCGTGTTAGATAATAGGATATTTAATTTTTGATATATTTTTTAAATTTACTACGGACAAGTAGCATTTATTAAACAGGAAACATCACAAAGAATACCGTATAGCTGTAATAACATATAAGTACAATTGGCAACTTGAGACAATTTCATTCAGACGACCCTAGTTTTGAAATAGACAAAGACAAAGGACAAGTAGCGGGTTGTGGACATGTACATTGTACGAGATAGTTTCAAATAGTAAAAATATAAAGTTATCACAAAACAAATTTATACATATATTTATCTATACTCACTCATATCAGCCGATAGACATACATTGCAAATCTTAGGCCTCGAACAAAGATCGCTAAAATGAACAATATATACATAAATATATACATAGTTTATTAAACATATCAAATCAAAATAGATGAAGTTCGCACTTGCTTCAGAGAGAAAAAGTGGCCTGTGCTAACTATTACACATTTTTTATTATTTTTACGAAATTTTTATAATATCTATTTATCTGTTAAAAAAGGTAACGATTTGTATATGCGCCATATCGCTATACCTCAAGTTTTATTACTTGTAATACTTGTACATGACAACATAATAATGCCTTCTTATAGTGTTAAGGAAAGGCCCCAGCGCAATATGAAAGTGTACAGTTCTCGGCTAAGTCCGTTTCAATATGAGGTGAGCGTTTGATTCATTTCTTGTAATCCCTACAGTTCTTAATAAAGAAGTGAGGAAAATTTTCGTTAGGGCTACCTCACTTCTTTCATCTCCGAGTAAAAACATATTTCTTATTAATATTTATGTAATATATAATTCTACAGGTCTTTAAAAGCCATCCGAATACTTTCAAATTTCAATACACTTTTGTCCAGATAAAAATATATTACGTAATAATAAGTAAAAAAATTAAAATCCATTAAATAAAGTTATCTAATGACTGTAGACAAAT
This sequence comes from Battus philenor, assembly GCF_028537555.1. Lineage (NCBI taxonomy): Eukaryota > Metazoa > Arthropoda > Insecta > Lepidoptera > Papilionidae > Battus > Battus philenor. The sequence continues at coordinate 6,470,351 of NW_027181689.1, read as the reverse complement.
AACAACGTATAAGGAATAAAAACATTAATAACTTAAGAGGTATACTAATCTAGTCCTAGTTTATAGTTATGTGTAAACAGTGATCGGCTAACGGTGAAAACACTTTAAAGAAATGAATAATCAATGAAAGAAAAAAATCAATTGAAAAAATCATCAATGAAAAAAAAAGAAAAATCATTTGTCTGCAATGAGCTTTCATATGTTCACCTATTTCATATAATTCTATGTAAAATGATTACTCGGAAATTTAAAACATAATTTTTTTTTCTTTTGGAATGAAATAAGCCAACAACTTTTGGCAGTGTAGTCTACAGGGAACGGAGTAAACAATAATTAATTTTAATTTATTCCAAATTATAAAAAGCGCTATTTGTTGTTATTATTTATTATAACGATTTATTAGGATAGACTGTACTATACATTAATTGACAGCGAATGTGTCATTTGACAGTGACATTCAATTGACAGTAAATGCGTGTGTCTTTTACACCTGCATCCAAATAACCTGTATAAGGAAATAAATCCTTGATTAATTTTCAATATCGGTATAGTATAAGTTTATAGGGATAATTGTATTAGAAAACGTAAAAGCTAGTAATGGAATTAATTTATTAAAATAATCTACCCATCAATACAAGTTATATATCATTGGCTAAATAATTTCTAATGAGTATACATAATTTTCGCAACCCTGATAAATAATTTTGTAAGTGTGAGTTTTCCTTTACCGCGGCGCGAGATCATCTCAACCGATGCGTTAACTTTCAATCTTTCCTAAGCCCTTTAATTCTTTGAATTGTTGTTCCCTTTGTGTTTCGGTCGAATAACTTTCCTCGCCCTCCATTGTTGTCTATATTTGTCTGTGCTCGTTATGCTTTTCGTTACGAGTGTACTTGTAAAATACGTCTATTTAGAAGGGCACGTCGATATGCGTGTTTGGATATGTGCAAATATTTACAAGCTGAGTTTTTTTTCTGTTCTTTTCTTTTAGGAGTACACGTATTTATATCACTACATTTATATTTTTAACAATCCTAACATCCTTCAAAATGACTTCGTATTTGCGTTATTTTACTATAGACATAAATCGTTTACTTATAAACATACAATTTAATAGTTTTACTGCGTTTCTGAAAGAGGACGCCACGTTTACTCGAAAGCGGCGTCTTTTTCAGCTACAAATCAATAGTGGAAATTAAAGAATATCACAGTTATTAATGATACTGTGTTGATTACTGAGAAGACGAGAATCAAACTAAACTTAACTTAATACGATGCTGTACAATTTTGTATAAGAAAAATCTTTTTAACACCGAATTTTTATTATAGAGGACTTAATTAGCGGCATATGACAACAGCTGTGAACGTGTATCATATATATGTTCCTATTTTTACTTACTGCTTACTTAGTTTTCTATAACTCTAATAATGTAAACAAAACTTAATTAAAACCTTTAAATTATCTGCACATGCAGATAAAGAGACTATCAAGTGATAATATCTGACACATATTTCATAATACTTTTGCAAAAAAGCACTTGTAATATTGAAGAAAAATTGACTTATTCCTTTTAATATTTTTGTCACATATCGATTGCAGCGTAAAGTCTACTTTCGATGTATTCTGATAAAGAATTTCAGAAAAGCATCTTATCATAGTATTAATACTGCATCACTGTTCACAATATTGAACTTATTTCAAAATTAAATCTCGCAACTCTTCATCGGTAACCCAAGTGAATATAAATGTAAGAATATTTTCTAAACCTTATTTGAATACGAGCTTTCTTAGACTTGGCGTTTTCCGTAGCTCCCTAGGCTTGACTCGGGTTCAAATTGAAAAACGAAGCCGCGGGATTAGGGATCAGGTGGATTTAAAGAACAAACATAAATAGACGAATATTTTTAAACTCACCGTCTTACCTTCCAGATACTCTGAGATTTTAATATTAAAGTAAACATGGAATTTATTACGTTTATTTTAAATCAAATCTTTCAGAGATTTTGTCTAAAATAGCGCACGAGAGTATGTTGTTCATCTAAAACCACTAAAACTATACTGACAATCAAGTCAAAAAAAATTTGAAGTTTCAGATTAATTCAGTTGAAGTTTTACATTAATTCAGTATTGTATTTCGGTCAATTTATATTTAGAATACATACGGACGAAAACTTCATAATTCCAACAAGTATAGTCACAATCTTTTTTTATCTTTTACTGATTTTCTAGATCCTTTTCTTCCTTCAAATTTTCCTATTACATGGAGCCTCATTACTGACAAGAAAACGTAGGTACATAGCGCGATGAACCCAAGAAACAAGATTTAAGAGTTCTAAACTATATACGGAAACCTAGCTCAATTTTCACTATGGTTTTCTTTTTGACCGTGCGGTCGAGTTTATTAAACTTTCCACCTTGGTCCAGCATTAAGGATATAAATAGTCAGCTAGTAATTAATTTTTTGCAAATGAGGATGCTAATCTCTGATGATGATATGACTGTAAAAAAATGGTGTTTCGCAAAGTATAGTGTGTGGTATAGTGGCATTAAAGGAATTTCTTGTATACCATGAATAGATACAAATAGTAAATGTTTACCCTGTCGACCAATTAAATATCACAATAAGCTGTTTCAAATCCTTTCCACTATTTTAATCAAATGCAAATTGATTATCTGACGCCAAAAGAAAGTCAGACAATCAATGAAGTGCAATAGATAGATCCAGGGCAAGAATCACAAGCATTTGAAAACATCAATAACACTCACTATTTCATAAGGCCTGAGACTGGCTGAGGATAGAATAGTTTGAAAGATCATCATTATTAGTCTATAGGACTATAATGCACTCTAGGCGCATAAAATCAGGTAATTTCTTTTTAAAATGTTTATCGGTTTCTTCGATTGCAGTGAGTTTTAACGCCTTAACTAGAACTCTATGAAAAAGTTCATATTTTCTTTAAATATCCCTTCATCTAAAACTAACTTTAGTCATTCCGCAGCTGTGCCAAGGCTCTGTAGACAATAAACATATAACCTTGACATCACGACAAATAAGAGGTATACAATCAAAAACAAGAATTAAATTGTATTTATTGCGATATAAATGAAAACCTACTGTGATATTTTGGGATCGTAGGTGAAGCAAGAAATGTGATGTAGAGAAGAAGACTATTAAGCCAGAGGAATATGAGATGTTTTAAAAATAGAATAATTTATGACTGAAATTATGACGGAAAAAATGTGAGTAAAGTAAAGTAAAAAAAATTTTAAATCGTAAAAACTATTATCCCTCCCAAGATAAGGGTGAATGAAATACAAAATGAAAAAAAAAAACCTTTATGTCATTGACAATTTCAAATAATTTTAAATACAAGTCCTGCAACTAACAGTTTCCCCTACTGTTAATATTCATGAAAATACCTAATTTAATTCTTAACAATTTGATATGCGATTGCAAAATTTCGACTCCGGTAATTGTGGAACACCTAGCAGTGTGAATTATAAAATCTTTTGTTAAAGATCGTGAAGTAAATTTAAAAAAAATTAAAGATACAGTTCTTCAAATGTAACTCAAAATGTACTTAACCATGTCTTATCAAAATTATAAACGTTAGGTAATATTAGTAATTTAAACATAGCATAAAATGTATATTCTTGATAAAATCGCAGAAGCAGCCGCAACACATTATCAATAATTAAAATTTAGAGAACTCTTGGATCCATTACGCACAACTTAAACGCCAGTTAAACTCGTTAATTAAGTTTCAGTGGAACTTCTGCTTAAATAATTAATTAGTTTCTCATACGTTCAGCTAAGTGTGGATGAAACTTAATTATATTTTATATCTAATATTTATATTTCATTAATCAACTGCGTTAGATCCTAACGTTCGTCATTCTCTTTACTATGATCGGTGTACAAACAAAGGCAAAAATTCTTATCCATATTTGTTACTACTATTGCTTGTTGTACTACTATTTTTGCATTCAAAGTTTTATCAAACAAAAAATTGTGAAGGAATACTGTTATTCTTTTTTACGTGATAATAAAGCTTGGAAATTAATTGCCCTATTATTGTAATAAGGATGTTATAAAAGTGATTTCTACATAAGAATCCAAGAAAAATAAGATGTTTTTGGAGCTTAAAGTTAAAATATTTCATTATAAGGGAGCCTAATTTGCCTCTAATTTATATAATTTAACTTTTCTGACATCTACTCATGACGAACACGTACACGAGTAATAAAATAATCTCCTAAACCATATGTTTAAAGGCTCTATTAAAACACTAGGTTAACAAAAACTATTCTTGATGACATGAAGACTGTATGAATTAATTAATATTATGAAAAAAGAAATTGACAAATGCAATCAAAGATTAAACAACATACAATATTTTTAGTGAATTTGGCTTCATGTCCTTCCTCTCTCGTCTCCGTAGTTGATTAAATAACTACAGAACAAATGAACTCATTGTTTAGAGTTCTAGTTCGCACCCAATTTCTCTTTCCACCATTTACGTATAACGAAATTCAGTTTCAGCAAAATGATCCCCTTTGTCCGACCCAAGCCCGGTTGGGCTTAACTCGCATGAATTCTCAATGGTCTGTTTGAATTCATTTAAGTCATTTTAAATGGACTCGATTATATGAAGAGCACCGGTATTATCCAGACAACGCGATTTCCGTGAAATGAGAAATTCTGAATATTATTTTAATAAAAATTTTAATTGGTCATTTTTTTTAAACGGAAACACATTTAATATAATTTAGCAGATATCGAATATTCGGATCTATTTAACGATTATATATATATAACTTAAATAAAATAATTTCAAGTTAACCATAAAGTTTACGCAACATAAACGGAGTATACAATATACATCTAATGTCTTTGTTTTAATAGTGTAGCATATTATATACCACTTACATATACCAACTTATTTCTATATATCTATTAGTAACATTTCTAAAAAATTAACCGTTGCATTCAATAAACATTGTGTAACATGTTTACGGTCGCAACTGTCCTCACACTGAAAATTATTTAAATATTAATTTTAAATCCAATAACGCATTGATACAACAAAGAAACAAAAGAACGGAAATCCATTCACCTTACGATCCCTTTGTAGTTAGGGCACTTTGAGGGCGTTTCTTACAGAAGTAAAGCTTTTGAACATTTCTATTCTGCATTGATTTCTCTTTGGCACAGAATTTCTTAGAATTTTCTTCTCGTTTCTAACTAACGAATAACGAAAATGTGTTTGGGCGACTGGACATTTTTAAAAAAATTTCTTTTTTATTTTTGTTAGGCAATTCAAGAGTTAAACACATTTTTAAATATTAAATCTAAACGATTTTCATATAAACAACGTGTAATTAATATCCAGATTGATAATCTGTTAATACTACTAGGCAGCTATATTATTATAATGTAAACAAAAAGTAACTCTGTAATCATAATTAATTATAATGATTATTTTCACATAAATTATGGGTAACTATATAAATGTAATATACATATACCGCGTGATAAATTATAGACCTAACAGCTTCAAAGATATGAAACAGCACCTTTGATGACAATTAATGTAAATCACACCCTATTCAAAAATTAATGGTTTCAGAAATAATAAATAACATAAGTTTTTAAATAACTGTTACGAAATGTTAAAATTAATTATTGTTTCCGATCTGTTCCTGCAGACTTGGTACTACCAAAAGTTATTGACTTGTCGCATTCCAATAGAGGATGAGATTGAACACTTTATACAGGTTGATTTAAAATAAGTATAAAAGCTTTAAAGTTTTTTACTGACTATTAGTTTTTTTTGCAAGTGTGCAAGTACTATCGGGATATCTACACTCTTACACTGCAAAACAGTAACCTGCAACTATTAAAACGTTGCGTTCTTAATAATATATATAATCATCCAATATAAACTAGTTGATTTATTTTGGTTATTTTTTAAAGTTATAAGAGTCGTATGAATGTTTATATATATCGAATTTGAATTTCTTATCAACCGACATATTTTCAAGATACTAGGCGGCAGTAGAAAATTTAAAGAATCAAAATCTGTTGGTATTGAATTTAAAGGAATGAAAATAAAAAGGTATCCGAACGGTGCCGCATGCAGCACCTAGTTAATGACTTTAACTCACATACAGAATGCTATTTTATAATTCACTGGATCGACTAGATAACGCAAGGATGCTTTCAGTACGTGGGAATATACACAAGTGTTCAAATTACCTGGCTATGTACAGGAAAAATATCAAGAAAGTATAAAACTTCCTTTTAATTTTTAGATATATCGGTGAAGTGATGTTAGCGTTTTCACAAAGACTGTTTTACATAAATTACATAATTACTAAATTATTATTATTACCATCAATATCTTACTCAAAACCCGCAGTGAATTGATTAAAATAGTTAATAGCTTTAAATGTTTAAATGGCCATCCACTCAAATCTACAAACACTGTGTACAATTCTAAACCTAAACATAAGGAACACGTGTCCAATGAACACGGTAGGACACCGTCACAAAACACCAACTTGTTCAAATTCATAATTATGTAATTATTATTTAAAATATATAACCTAAACAAATTGTAATATAAATTTATAATTTTAAATCTAAATTTATGTACATTAACAAAAACCTAGGACACTACAGTACGAAAGCTTCTGAGGAGTTCTAGACTCACTTCTATAGTCGTCAACGTGTTGAATTAGTTACTTTATTTTTTGTAATTTTAATTTCCTGTTATTTTTTATTGGTGCCTATTTATTTTGACACTGATTAGATGCCTAGGCCCTAGGATTTACTTAGATCACTACTTTACCACACAAGGCTGTTTATTATGTTTCACCAGACACTAAGCTTCTTTTTAGTGTACTCCTGACCTCACACACCGTACAAATGCCCGCAGTTACCTCAACTCTTGGCTTCCGACACCTTCGGCCTTCGGTAATGATCCTGGACTGTTGATAGAGCATTGTCGATGGGGCGGCGAACATTGTTCTGTCGTAACTACCTCTTCAAGGACCACCTTCAACAGATTCGTTGCGTACAGCATCGGAACCGGTTGATTTGTTGAGGGTGGTTGTAAAGTGCGGCTCGCTAGTCGGGGGCAGTAGAGTTAACGTGGTTGGTGGGCAGCGGCGGCGTGGGGTGAGTGTCCGCCGGCGGTGCGTGCGCTGTTCGAGGCCCCTCGGCGAGTGCCCGTGCGAGCCCCTCCCCTGATGCGCTACGCCGCTCCCGACGGTACCATCCTGCTCCTCACCGAGAACGGCACCCGGCTGATGACGAGGGCCGCGGCCGCCAGCCTCCTCCGCGCTGCCCTCCTCTCCCCGCGCCCCCCTCGACCCCGCCACGGTGAGCCGCCGCCGCACCCTCTCTTTATGTTCTCTCTTCTCTATGTGTCTCTCGGATTTCGTCGCCTCTCACACCGCACGCTTCGCAAACGCTTTCAAAGGTAGGAGCGTCACCAATAAACAACTTTACCTCAAAAAACTGTCAATTTTATGTTATGCAGAGGACATTTAAAACTCTGTGCAGTAACTAAATTGCTTGCAGTGAAATCGAACCACTAACCAATAATGATTACGTTCATAAATAAAAACAAAACTTGGTATTGTTGTTTCAGCACATTTATAAATGTCGTTAAAAACCTGAATAGCTCATACAAGATACAATTCGAAAATAAAAATAGAACAGTTCATTGAATCTTATTTTGTCTTGTATAACTATTTCGCTCCTACTTTATCCACGCATGCTTTTAGATTTCTGCTAATTTCCAACAAACCTGCAACTTCAGACACGTTTAGGTATGTACTTTATACTTACCTATGTATGTCTGAAGCAATTTCATCTCAACTTGTGCATGATCGCATGTTTTCTGTCTGCATTTCCTTCTACGATCTCTATGGTTACTGCGCGGCATAGAATTTGGCTTAATAATAGTACGAGCGGGACTGCCATCGAATCGGGGCTTTGCTAACATTTACCAGTCGGATGTACAGTTTTCTAATTCTTAAATATTGTGGAATTTTTTCTTTTTGCCGAAACATGTCTTCATTTGCCAATTTTTGTTTGGATTGTCACCTTTTTACCTTTAAATAGGATAATACTTAATCGATGTTAAACCGATCCTGCGCGAACGCCTCTGCCATTGTTTACCGGAGTCCCGTCGCGCTATGGCTCGGTTCCCGGGCTTGTCGTTAAGAGATGTCGATGGGTACAATTCCAGTAAAGCTGATGTCGGACGGATGGCACGCTAATCGGAACGCGACCGGTGTGACGTCATGGATCGGCGGTATGTCTATAACTCAAGACGGCAACCTTATCACTCCGGATAAAATTATGACACACGTTCACCGGTATGCAAGTCCGCACTACCACCCGCACGGACACCATGACCACCGCTGGAATCATGAGCCAGGGGGGAGCGAAGACCCCCTCTATGCCACCAAGACTGTCTACGGGCCAGGATACATTGATGAAAACCGTACGTATTTAAATATTTGGACGTTTATAACATCTGAAAAGTTTTGTCGTCGTATCTCGACTAATTTAAATTCTAAATTATTAACTTTATCGAAAAAAGATTCATTCATGTTAAATTTTGAATACATTTTCATGAATACACAATTGTAAACTGACATTACAACTAACCATAGATATCGTAAACACTCATTTTAGGTTTTCATTTTGTACAGTTCTAGACAAGTCCAGTAATAATTACATCATTTTGTCTTTACTTTCAATTCGCACTAAAAAAAATTACAATCCTCCATGTCTACTCCTTAACATGACTCCAGTGCAACCTTTAGATGGTCCCGAAATATTTGAAAATAGTCCTAAGTAGCTCTAACGGAGAAAAATATACCGTATTGACATTTCATAGTCAAAGATCACAAAGTGAAGCTTTGCGTAGATAAAATTAATAGAAGGGATATTAGTGCTTTAGAACCCTCGTAAGACCGCTTCCTACTTCCTAATATCCGCCGTAAGAATTTAGAGGATTTAGTTTTACAGAAGCGATTTAGTAAAGGAGCTTAAACACGTAAATCTTCGCGAAGCTTTGCAATTCCCGCTAAAGGTTCAGATATTCATTCTTCATCAGTTATCGGATAGCATCTGTCTCTGTAGGTAGAGAAAAAAGAAATTGTTTAATGGAATAGTTTACGTTCATTACGGTAAGTTGGTTACTGGTTTCTGTTTTTATTTCTATAAATTAAAGTTCTGTAACATTTTCCATTAAATGATATCTCATTATGACACCCTCAGCTTATATTCCATCAACTACCACGTTATTGTTCTTAACAAAATGAATTTTATATTTATTAGCATGAGTAATATCTGACATGCTTGTTTTTCAGATTTGTATACATATTTTATCTTAACAAAATCATTGGATCATCGTGTATTTAATTGTGTCAAACCCATAATAACATTATCACATTTATCAGTTTTGTATGACACTGTAAATGATATCTTGTCTTGGCATGAGCGTTACTTCTTGTATTTTCAAATAACACACTTTTATAATATATTTACTTTTGAGTTAACAATTTTATTTCTTATTTTATATATTTATTTTACGTATCTAAAATTACTTAAAAAATCAAACGTTTCACTAATTAAAAATAAAATAATTTAAGTAAAAAACTATTCAACAATCCGTCGTATTAAGTATATAAAAAAATACATTTTCGTACCAAAACCAAGTTTTGTAAAACCAACATGTATCATACATTTGTATTGAACTACATACTTGTAGGAAAAGCATTTATTTAATACATTAGAATACAAATCTTACACGATACACAGAGGTCAATAAATTCCCATATATTGGCAGTGTAAGGTAATACACACATGCACTTCAACACACATGCAAAATTAACACTAAACAACAACCAACAGAGAGGATTGGAAAAGAGAACGGTAAAGCAGGTGATGAGAAGGTCGCTCTACAATCTACGTGTCACGTTGCTCTGGACACCTGTATCAAGGACAGCGAATGCGTGGCCTCTCTGACTCCAGTCCTGCAAAAGTGCCACTCCACCGACTGCGATAGGGAGGGCTGTATGACGGCATTGCGTGGTTTCTACCGAAAACCTAGCGTCAACTGGAACACGGAGATTGCTTTCTGCCTGTGCAAGTAAGTTGTCAATATATGTTTTGTAAATTCTCTTACTACCGAAACTACTACGCCCTAGGTTGCCGCGATGAAGGGAGTATCAGCCGCTTCGTTAAGTCATTCCGTCGTCAACGCTCGCGACGGTGGCGATCATATTCTTTTTTCCTTGGCGCCCCGCGTGATCCTACGGCGTGGTACAGCTATTTCGGTAGCACTATAACACAATGAAATATATTTTGAATTTCAACTAAATTATTTATATAAACACGTCTTCTTCATGTCATTCTCTCTTACATAATTAAATTATGCAACCGTAACCTTACTTTTCTACCCCAACTACTAAATTTTGATACCAATTATAGAGACGCTCCGAAGACAATTGCTTATGGAAATAATTGTCATGCGTATATTTTCCTTGTATATTAATAGCATTAACAAAAACTTTGACTGTAATAAAACAGGAAAACGGACAACAGAGAGGACTCGTGCATGAATGCACAGGAGCGATTGCATCCATCTTGCGCCCAGCGCCCACCCGTGGGATCACCGCTACCTGCGTGCCATACGCTCGCTCATATGTGTAGAGAAGACCCAGAGTGCAGGTCAGAAGTCACGCTGTGTATTTTTTCTCCTTGCCCAATTTTTGGGTTCTCCGCAATTGTAATATCGACATATTTTACAAAGAAAATAAAATGCAATATTTCCTAAAGTTTAAGCAGTGGTACCCCAGTGGTGGGTACTGAGACTTGTAATTGTAGTTCGCGGAATCTATTCCCGGGATACAATCTTATGTAATTCATACGTGCGTTAATTATATAGGATTGCCATATACAGGATTGCTCCTCTGCGTACCATAAAACTACACTCCGATCGCGAACCTAGCGTAGCAATTATGATATATCCCTCATATATATCTTTATGTGAGGCTTATGCCATGCAGTGGGCGGCTGAAACAACGACCGTTAGAAAAAAAAGATTCTAAGGCATAAATCACCCTAACAATCTCTTAATAACATGTAAGGTAAAACCATGGTAGCGAAATTAGAAATATAATAAAATACAATGCCATCATTTTTGGCCGAGAGCCTCACGTTTTATTATTTTTTAATAAAATTTAACAAGTTAACAATATTTCTACTCTCTCTTAGCTTGTTAATAGGAAAAATATATAATAAATAATAAATATAATGAACTTAGTTTTAAATATCTATTATTCAATAATAGTCTGTAAGCTTTCCTAAAATTTAGCATAAAATAAAAAAATAATAATCTTGTATATTAAAGTGGGGAACGTAACACTTTTATACCCAATACCTTTTATTTCATAAAGCAACAGCATAATTTTCTATATAGTAAGATTAGTAGTAACTATCACTTTACATATTACACATTTATCATACACACACATTTATACACATATGTAATACATATATACCTATCTTTTACCCTGTCACTTTCTGGTTAAAAAATGTAACTTTCTTTCTAAACATCGTTTAAAGAACGTTACAGTTTATCTTATTTAAGAATACTCAACTTATAACACTTATTATTTGTATCTCGTTCATAAGCAAAAATTACTCTCACAGAATTCGCTACTCTATAAGAGAAATGAAACATGTTGAAGTTTTTGATGAAGATCTGATTATTATACATATTACTAATATTATATCAGTATAGATAATGCTTGTCTTATATAGGGAAGGCCTATATCTAACAGTGGGTGTTCCAGGACTGAAATGGTGATGATCATGGCAGTATGGATACAGGCTTCCTCTCGGGCAGACAACTACAATCCTCTTAGAGAACTCTGTGCCAATCAAATAGCAAATATCTTCAGAATTTTTAATAAGAGACTTAATTTGGAATAAGATTCTTATTACTTTACCTTGTTTATAAATAACTCATATTAAAATTATCCATGTAAATAAAATGTGCTTTTCTCCGAATAAAATTTATATCGTTTAAAAAGAAATATAACACCAAAAGTTAGAATTATTTTCTGCACTAAAATAGTTTCCGAAAGTAAGGCATGAAGTCCTTGGCACAAAATTTCGGGTCACGGTCGGCGCGCATTCTGTTTGTTTGTCATTAGAACACAAGAGAAGAAAGGAGTTTTGCATAAAAATTCAAGCGGGAACATACACATTAACTATTTACTTGTTTCGCAAAAAAATCTTCAAAGCCGTATGTCCAGCACAAAAGGAAAGCTCCTTGACGTTTTTGAAAAGAGAACAATATGAAATACGTTGAATAAAGAGAAAGAATTTATGTGACAATCTTTCAGACCAAACGAACTTTATGATGTGCTGGCTATAAATTATAAATATATATTTGCCAGTGTTTCTATATTTCATTTTTAAAAAAATATAGAATTGAAAGATGAATAACAAATATTAATAATAATAATTTATTTAAAAAAAAATACATTCAATGATTAATATAATCTTCTTTATGACGATTTGCTTACCGCCAAACAATTGAGTTAGATTGTGATAACTTCTGGGTCAATCTTTATAATCTCAGGCCACTTATCAGCTGCTGTTGGCATTTATCGTCGGTATATGTATACTCTTTGGCGGATCGGAACCTACCGTACTTTACTCCTCGGCATCTCACCTAACCGCCTCCCAGAGGCCAAAAATAAATACTTACAAGTAATGATCCTTCTCAACAGAAGAAGACACTGATGGCGGTCGCCGTATTCGCAGTGCGATCAAGCTCAGAGTGGCGCAATGTAATGCCGATTCTCTTCACCCTACACGACTTTCCTTCTGCTGGAAACATAGGTAGACACAAGCATCTCTGCTCCGCATCCCTCCTTCTCACCTTTGTAGTGACCTTCATAGTACAATTTCTCTTAGCTTCACCGTGGACAACTAAACCACTCCACCTCCTATATCAATTCCTCCCCCCTTAGGCAACGACAAGGTAACGCTCTTCAGGCTCCTGTTGACTCAAAGCCGAAGACAATACGGCTCATTTTTCCATTAATTTTACAAGCCTGATCACTCCTTAAACTCAAAGGTAGGATATACAACTAAAGTGACAGAAAGTACTATAGTGTACCAATCTGTTTAGACTTCTTCCAAGATACTTGACTCTAGTGCATTCTCTAAATTAAATGCTACAATAACCCTGCAGTCTATATATATAATATCCTTTCAGGGTATAAACAAGCCGCATAAACCTAACGTAGCGAATTTCATTACAATTACTTCATAAAGCTTACTAAAAATTACAATCACATATAAAACTGTCTAACATGCGTATATCTTTGAGCTCATCATCCTATACACTTCACATTTTTTCCATTGTCTGTGAGCTTGCATTCATTACAGTGGACGATTGTCCACTATGACTAGCAGTGTTCTCGTCTTTGAAAAGAAAGTTATACTTATTAATTTCTACTTTACATATCCGTAGTCTTGAAGGAGTATTATGGAAGGAATTTAAGATGAAACTTGTCGCTTTTTCTCTGATTTCAGCACAAGTTAGCCGTTGAGGAAAATCTTAAGGTCACCACAATTGAAAACAAAGTCTATAATTAAAATGCATTTTTTATCATAATCGTATAATATTTACGGCGACCGTTAGTAAACCCACAAATATTACATAAATAATAAACAAATTTTAATATTTAAAAAAGATACGTGAATATTTACCGTAGCGCTGGCATTGGATTGTGAAGTGTTACGCCGTAGCACACACAGCGAGAGCTACGACTGCCATTACATGATTAGTTTCCGCTAACAACATTTTTCGTTCGGAAACCTATAGACACATTTATAAAATTAACCTCGATGTTACTTTCCATTAAAATATTTTCACTCAAAATATATAAATATAAGAGGGCATTAAAACCTTTTACACTAATTAAGAAATGACATAAAAATCTATTTATTGAAATGTCACATAGTGATATATTTGTCTGTGGATTTTGTATATTGATTTGTTTATCAGTTAATAATTTGTTAAAAGGTAAGTAATACCTTGAGTTTATTTATTCAGGCTATCTCTAAGTGATCGAATCTGGAATGACGAAATCCGTAGACGATCCAAAGTTATCGCCATAGCATAGCGTATTGGCAAGTTGAACTAGCTTAAAGTTGGACGTTGGACTTAAAGTTCCAGAACTCTAGAATGAGAACCATGGACCAGCAATCACAACCTTAGATATCCACCCACAAGATGGACAGAGGTCCACATTAGGATCGTTGGAAGGCGCCTGGATGCATACCGCTTCCTACTGGTCTTATTGGAAATATACAGGAGAGGCTATGTCCAGCTGTGAACGTTCTATAGCTGAAATAATAATGATGATTTCCTGTAAGCACTTAACAAAAAACAAAACAATGTCTATAAATACCATTACACGGACAATGGCTATGCACAATGGATACTAAAGCCTATGCTATCGTAGGCATTAGTCCTGTGGTTTGCGGTAAGGTGTCTGAATCAAATACCCGAATAATTTATTCTCTACATTCATCATGCAAATTTCACTTCATATATACGGTCCACCGTACGTAAAAATCTTAAAATAAAAATAATTAAAATGTGACCAGTTCTTAAATATATCCCAACAAGAATAAAACCTCAAATTTGTATAAATTAAATAGTGTATAAATTTTTATTCGTTTATTAATGTATGTCATTGTGGGATTCTTCGTAGGTCTTGGAGGTAATGACAACACGAAGTTCAAGGTAGAAGTGTGTATATAATAACAATAATAATAAATTTATATATCAAAGTACAGAAATGCATACTAGAAACAGATATAAAATGTACACGTCAATTTGATAGCTGTATGCCAACATGAGTACTGTTGCTAACCACACTAGTCAAAGCAGGGGCAGTAGCAATGAGATTTACAGATCAGATTGCACCGCAACATACAAAACAAGGTTTCGAGGACATTAAAACAAAGAGCGTAGTCTAATAAGATATACATATGAACAAAAGAATGGTACTTAATATTGAAATTAATCTCTAGAAGAGACACTTCCGACAGGAAATTAAAAAAAAAAAACATATTATTTTATAGCCTTCAAAGTATTTCCAGTGAAGTCGTATGACAACGATAATAACCACTTAAGAATTTTAAGTTTGGCTTCACGTACAGAGCACTAGTTGTAATATCTTCACAAGACTTAAGAATTCTATTTTAAACAAAAACTACATATGGATTATAACGGTTCGCGAAAGCTGTGTTAGTGATTAGCGACGATAATTTAAAAACTTTACTTAGTCAACAGTGGATGGAAATCTGTAGTTGCGATAGTGGTTCTATGTGTGGACACGTCTTACTTTCAGGAATTTAATTTATTGATATAAATAATATGTATGATGTTACAATGCTAGCCATTTTGGCTTTGTGCAGCATCGTCGAAATTGCTAAAAACTAAAAAAAGCTGGCAGATCGTGTCCTAGTTACAACGATGACGTTTGCACGAAGAGGGACTACACCCATGTAGGTATATAGTGTTGTGACTGAAGTAGTATAAATTTGAGAAGCCAGGACTGCTCGGTAATCGGGAACGACATGGGTCTCTCCTGACCGCCCTTGCTTGAACGTGGACGAGGCGGACGCGGCCGCCGGTGTCGTGAGTACTAGTGTGATTAGTGTGTGGTACATCGTGTCCGATTAAGGTCCAATGTCAGGTAAGAATCGTAGCTACGGAATGATGTGGTGAATATATTTGAATTTGCGCTTTAAGAGCAGCGAGAGGCGCCGAACGCTCCATAATTACCAGAAAACGCTCCTTCCTAATCTTGTAATATCAGTCGAATAGTTAAACGGTTGCGTACCGTAACCCTCTCAGTTTTTGTGAATCCAGTACGGCTATTCATCTAATTCTTACTTAAGTCTCGATGAATTTATCCGGAAATAAAAAATCATAAGAAACTTATACTCTGAATTATAGCATACAACACTAATGAACACCATTGAACCATCTATCTCACACTATGTTGTACGAGTTGTAATCAATATCTCATCATTAGAGATCAAATAAAAAAATGGTTTTTCATCTTACGTCTTGATAAAGTATCGCAATTGATTATAAAATGTATTACATCACTCAAAGTGACATTGTTTGGGAACCAAAATCGAAGTTTTTGAATGTGTTTTGTAATCTTATTCAATTGGTCAATTTATTACAAAACCAAGACATAACATTATTTTAAAAACTTACTTGCAAAATTTCATACAATGTACATAAATAATAAATATTATTTAATTTAATATCATATAACAACGCAAATAAAAATCGCAAGTAATTTACATTATAATAAAATATATATCTACGTAATTTAGACAACATTTTACTGCACGAGTTACTAGTCTATTCACATTTCATAATTAGTTTAATCTACCCTGGAACAATTGCTCAAACGGTTAGTACAAAGTCCACTGCAAGTGGGCCGGGCCGGAGCCAATCAGTTTACACGAAAACTCAAACACAAGGCCGCAACAATCACACAGACAAAAGTTTTCGTCGGAGTTACTACCTAAATATAGCAAACACAAACACGCATACATTAGTATCCGCTTTAGTATCTAGAACTTTTCGGTATTTCTGATATTCCGACAGCACATCAAATTTAAAAGTAATCACTAATCATTAGCCATGTGCTATATACTCTACTTTATAAGGTCTTAAATTTTAAGGGGATTTTTTTAACTAAAGCGAAACTGTTCTAGTAAAAAAATATTGTCAAATCTAAATTGAAATTCATTGTTAATGCTTTTGAAAACGTGAAGGATTCCAGGAATATCATCAAAATCATTATAAACGAAAAGACACATAAATATCGATTTAATATTCTTCAAAATAGTGCATGGTTATATCCTGTAACCATTATAGGAAATAGAGGACCCATACCTCTTTGGAAGTATATTTCACGTTTTCAAACACACCACCGCTTCTTCGCCATCTTAAAACCGTATTCCACGAACTAATTGCTTACCGTAGAATTTCAATATCATTACACGGCACTATTCAATGTGATGGCTTTTTTTTAAATTGAATCAAAATACAAGATATTCTTGCACATTGCTTTCAAACGTCTGAGTGATAAATTAGGTTCATACTATGCCCATGATTGCTCCAACTTGGTGGTAGATAACTCACGTGTTAGACTTTATCATCTAATGCACAACTTAGGTGTCAGTTCCAATAGTTACTGTTGGAAGATATCACAGAGATTATAAATACCATTTGAACAGATAAAATAAGTAGTGAATATGCACAAGATGAAGCTGCATTATCAAATATATCAGAAGTCTATAATTGTTCGAAATTGTTTAAAACCATAAATCAAATCCTTTATAAGGCTGAAACGTTATTTCTAAATTGCCAATAAAGAATTACAAAAGAAAGTTCTGAAGTTTAAAAAGATTTGTAATGAATTTTAAATTCGGCACTGACGAAGACTAAATCCTTTTTTTTTCAATCCTTAATCAAAAAAATTCTTACACAGCGATACTCCGTGTATTTTGCCCTAGCTGCAGTTAATATGATCCACAATATTAATAGCCCTTGCGAAACCAAGCTATCATCATTTCAAAAGTAAAACATTTACTACTGGACGGTAACTTACCCCAAAGATATCCAAGAAGACCGTTGGGAGGTGGTCTGGTTGTACCAGCCTCTAACGATCTTGACAAGACCGTCTGTCCACCTTGTGGGTGGACATCTAACACTGTACTAGACCGGCAGGTGGTCTCCACTCCAAAACCCTAAAGAGCCACTTCCATTTGCCAATTTGCTCTGCTATGTAGGTTACATTCGTTCTTGTATGAATATCTTAATTCCTGATTCAATTTTGAAAAAAAATTCCAACTTGATCTCTCCATAGCTCGTTAAGCGACTTCGAGTAACTACAATATATACATACAGAAATACATATTATAAAGGATTTAAAACATATATTATATATATTAAGTCTTGGATTCAATTTTTTCTTTATCACTTTAGTAATTTTAATGTATATATCCGCTTTCCCACATTCAACGAAAACCAGATGACCACGTGGTAAAAACTGCCTTAAGCCTCCCAGAATTCCCAAGGGGGAGAGGGCGTCCAGAAGCTACGTGGTGGTCTAATATCGAAAAGGAACTGGAAACCCTTCAACTTGATGCAGAGACAACCCAGGATAGGGTGGCCTGGCGCAAATTGATAAGGAGATCCGACCCCAAATAAGTAAAAGGAAAAGAAGAAGAAGAAGAATGTGTATATCCGCTTTCCATAAAGAAAAACTCAAAAGCTTTTAAGTAATAAGTAACATAATATAACTTTACTAAAAAGCTTTCTAAATATCACTCTCTATATCTCTTTCTCCCTAACTTTTGTCTATATGAACAATAAAATTTTACAAATTCATTCAGATTCTTTAACACTTTTTGTTTACGTGGAACGGTTTAAAGGAACAGGTTGTCTTTATAATAACAAACCATAGAATAACACTTAACCGTGAATACACGTTCTTAAAATGTAGACTTAGAAGTTTTTTTTAAACCATATGAGAGTTAAAATGTAGCGCAGTAAAAGATATAAACATTCTAAATAATAAGGTTTTTTAAACACAAAATCAACATTTTCAACATTTGACTAGATATTCAAATGTTGAAAATGTTGATTTTAATCATAATATAAACGAAAACCAAATAAACACGAATCATACAGATCAGACTTGTTTTATGTCTGTAGGTATCGCAGTTGTATTTACCAAGTCGGTCTTATGGGAGATCTGTCAAAACCTTACAATCTTAACGCAATTGTCCAAAACTTAACTATATTCTTAATATCTCAATTACTAATAATGGCATGCCGCAGTTTTGTTTGAATTATTATCCTAACAAACGTTATCAGACATTCCGTGTACAATTAGTTAATTACGTTTCGCCTTACAGACTTGTTTGCCCCTCACCACAATTGTTTCATCTGTCAGCTCGAAGTCCCGTGCAAATGGAGCGGGCAATCCGTTTACACAGCACCACAAATACGGTCCGTAACAAGCCCACTACACTAATTAGCCCAACTCCTTTATCGCTACAACTAAACTCTTTTGGCAGCGATACCAATTAAATGACTTAACGATGTTTTCAACAAAAGTTAATTCTACTGTTCATACGGGAACGTATCTACATTAACACTACCTAAATACTCATATTTCTAATGTTTTCAGAAATTCCTGTAATGTAATATGCTTTTTTAACTTGTCATAATTTATATCGATTCATTTTATCAAAGACTAGCGAATTCGTAACATTACTTTAATAAGAAGAAAACAGAATACAGAGATAAAAAAATTACCATCCTATATGACATCTAAAATGTTCAAATACAAACATAATATTTTTTACATTACTTCGTGATTTCAAATATATGTTTATTTAAAACTTTTTCTTTTTACTTTTTCTTTAATTTCATTCATCACATCGTAAGAGGTTCAGGGTAGGTGGACGTGCAGATGCGTCATGGTTCTAACCGGCCGGCGTTATTAGAAATTTTGGGGTTTATGTTCAAAGGACATTCTACGGCTACGAACGTGACGTTAAAGGTCAATTAAAAGGTTATTTATTTTTATATTTTAGATTACTCTTTTATGAGAGGAAAAATTTCAGACAAAAACTTTTTGCTCTCTGGTATTTACAGCTTATTCGAGCTTATTGTAGAGCGATGTAGGTCCTAAATCTGTTTAGTATAACTAAGCTTAACTTAATCCCCATGGATGCTTATATAGAGGTATTTTCATCATCGTCAGCTGATGAATACCCACTGCAGGGTATTCGCATAACCCAATAATCACAAGAACACATATAACGTCAAACAATGACGCAACAATATATGAAGGTAAAGGAATTTAATACCAGGCAAATTTATTATACAAGTTTTTTTCCAAATTCAAAGAGAAGAGCAGAGGGAAGCCATAATTGGGGTGTGAGGGGATGTGCTATAATAAATAATTAGGGGACCGGCGGCGGTTCGTACGAATTGTCGCTTCTCTCTGTCAAAATATTTGACTAAGGTACTTGGATCATTAGCGGAGAAATATCGTTATCGTCAGCAATTTTGAATGGATAAGTATAATATTTAATTGAAATTTTAATATTTATTTGATTAGGGATTCACGATTACTGAAATATAAGCTA
The DNA here is from genome assembly GCF_028537555.1 of Battus philenor. Lineage (NCBI taxonomy): Eukaryota > Metazoa > Arthropoda > Insecta > Lepidoptera > Papilionidae > Battus > Battus philenor. The sequence continues at coordinate 6,450,039 of NW_027181689.1, read as the reverse complement.
GCTAGTAACGGATCTTTCATCTTTTAGAATACTTCGAGAAGATGACTGTCGATTGCTAATTTTCCTGAATTACGTTTTTCTCTGATCAGAAGCTTTAAATCTGAACAGGTGGTACACTCAACTTAACGTCAACAAGATATGTAATCTACAGTGTATTGAATAAATAGTTTTTAAATTAAAATATTACTCATAAATTCCTATACTTTCTTAAAAAAAGTTTTATTAAAAGGAAGTGCCGTGACTGGGTATGATTTGAATTATTATCATAGTCAACAAATTAAACAATGGTATCCCATCGCTAAGGACTGAGATTTACGATTTATCGCAGTTTCAATTAGTAGAATACAATCTTATAAAATTCACACTTTGTACATTAATTATATTGCTACTGCTCGCAAACAAGTTTTAGAGAGGATTGGTTACAACGTCCTCTGCGTACCATAAGACCACACTCGGATCTCTAACCGATACCTCTGGGGATGCCTATGCCTGGCACCTATGGGGCTGAAACGACACCGACGTGCCAACATCATTCCGGCCGTAGAATGCTAACCTCTGTTGCACACAGACTTTCGCCATGAATTTCAAGTAGGACCAGTTGGAAGCGAACTCCTGGGTCTTCCGAGGACCTAGACGACATCGTCTGTTCAACTTGTAGGTGGATGTCCCACGTTCCGCTTACTAATCTATGATTTAACCTTAAACCCTAACAGCCATCAGTTCTGCTTACTATGTGGCCTGCCCGCCATCACATATTACTTAGATATTTAATTTTAACTTTTTTTTAATAGCTATATATTACATAATATTGAAATAAGCCAATTTCGTAATTCGCAAATTAATATTAAAGATAAACAAGAACAGGTGTGGATAAAATAAAAATATAATTAAATTCTAATTCGAATTTTAAGTTCGTTCACTAAACTATAAAAATTACAATATATCTAATATAGCAAATGTTATGTAAATTATCAAAAGGGATAAATTGATGCTAGTGGCCACACAATAGACCGATTTTCCTTTAGTAGATTCAAGAGCTTTCCATAATATCGCTTGTGGATGGACACAAATGATAGAGCCGTCCATATACTGAATAGATTTTAGATTTATATGTTCAAGTTTCTGACAGATTCTACTAATGGTAGCGAAACCGTTTGTGTTTCAAAACGATGAAGTGATGTATTTATCAATTTACCTAAAAGACGATACTGACAATTTTCATGTTAGGGCGTTTCCACATCTATCTTTCTCTATCTTATACCCATTATAAATCACGTAATGAACCATTAGCCATGAAAAAGGCCACTTAGCATGTGTCATACGAAAAATTTAATAAGTATAACACTATCTCTAAATAAGTTAAACAATTAAAATAACTATATCCTAAACTTTTTACAGTCGTAACAAATTAAAATATGTAATAAGATATTTGTAATTAAGAGGGCAGACTTCCTTTTAAAACAAAACTTTTTAAAATTCTTTTTATTTTTTGGATCGACAACGATAAATTTGGTCGCGACATAAATGAAAATTTTGCCAGTTTTAAGTCACATACTACATAACCATTTTAATAAAATAATAGCAAACTTTTATCGCTTAAACCGAAAGCTCTCGCTAACTCTTTCATGGTTTGATATAGATCCCGCCCTACTGTCGTTTCCAGTTGACTTGCGCTATAGTCCACGAGGCTCGATTTTTGATTAAAAATTTCCACTAGAGAAACTTTGGAACCAAAACCGAACCGCGTGTTGGTTTGCGGCAGCTTGTCGTTGATACTTCGAACTGGTTTCACAGTAAGCTCGTATTAAAAAATGACTCAACATAGTTTTTCCTAGTAAAAACATATGAATAACTAATTTGGAAATATACACGATAATTAGTTAGAATGTATAACTCATTTTCTGTCAAAAAACGTTATATCCAAAAGTCAATGGTTTTGAAAATAATAGATGACGTAATGAGGATTTGTTAAGAAAATGGCCAAAATTTGCAAAATTCGGATAGTTATATATTTAAATTAATTTTGGTTTCATTTCATACCTTTCCCTGCAGACTTTGAACTTCCAGAAGTTATTTGCCTCTGGCATTTTAATAGGAAAAAATAATTAATGTAACATATTCTAGTGTAATTACTTTATACAAATGATTGGTAATAGGTGTAAAAATTTTAAAGCCTTTTGGTGACAAACGGGCTATTCATTCATCCCTTTAAAACAGACTTAGAACTAATCATCCGTTTATGTGTTGCTTTTATTTTGTAATAAATTTATTTAACATTTCCAAATTAAAATTCCAAATATTTGATGCCCACTATTACTAACCTAATATATTCTTTACGATTAATTTATCATTTCATTATTATCCAACCAATATCTGCTGTGTGTAACAAATATACAGTCGAGTTATCAGTATTAGCATCAACAGTTCTCTCAGACCGTTGCGTCAATGTCAGGCGCACTTTTTCTTTCTGCGATAATGGCGTCAATTAATGACTTCACACTCATATGTACATTGAATAAACAATATTTTCCCATAGTAAAAATATTGAAACCGCAATTCATTGTTAAGTTCAATAATCATAATAGTCAGCGACGATTCATTGTTTTATTTCGTCACTAAAATGTAAAACACATTTTGTAATGTACGTTTAGGTATAAAATGCTTAGTCGCGGCAGCAAACACAAGTCATCGCCCGTGTGCGCTTCTCGATGGATTTTACATGACTCGAGAATAGGGTGCCCATATCTATATTCAGTATAAGTGCACGTTCGTATATTATATTTTATTAATTAATCTATAGAAATGATTTCCTGATAATATTTATTGCCTAATATTTATTCTTCGTCGAAACGTCTTCATACACTCTGAAAAAGATGATACGACCTTAACTATTACGACGATAAAAATAACTATTACTAAGCCATCACAAAAGAACTGTAAAATTGTTTTTATTTACTAACTAAAAATTTAAAGCATCAAAACTTAAATTATCCGTTTATTAGCTGTTTAAAATTTCTGTCTTTTTTCTTAAATCTTCCAGCGCTATCTAATGGTGCACACTCTTTGACAATGTTCTTTCAACGTAATTTACTTTCGCGCCTAGGGTATTGTTTGACTACTGGTTTTATTGTAATTTCGAACGTTATGGAAATAAAAATTATAATAATTATTATTATCTCATTGGTAGGAAATACATTAACTACAATACTATAAACTGAAACTCAATAAAACTCATGTATTAATGATTGACGGCAGACATAGCTCGATGGCCTCTATCAAAATCCCATCTTTATGGACGGTCTCGTTAGTACTTTTGTAAACGAAAACTTTACGTTCTATAATTTTTTTTATTCGTCGTTTCAGACCACGCCCATCCATCATAATCTTCAAACTTGGCCGGTGGATTAGCAATAAAAAAATTTAAGATTAAAGAAGAAAAATCTATGACTCTTCTTTTTCAACTGTATAAGACTTATAATAATTATAATTGCATTACCGATACTCATATCGACGCCCACTGCAAGGCATAGGTCTCTCCCAAAGATCGCCATTATCAAAAAAAAAGTAAAGTTAATAATAACTTAATCCTGAAAATATTAATAAATGTCTAGTGTCACTAGCATACGAGATATTTCCGACCCCCGCCGTTTACGTAACGTTTCGCTCGGATCTCGGCTAAATGAACGCTGAATTATTCCTGCCGAGATTTCGCGTACATTTTCGCCTGTTTAATCGATACGCCGATAAATGGCGGAACGTCGGTATTTGCATTTGGCCTCTCGTTTTAAATTATATACACTGGTTGATGTATTTAACCTATGAACATTTTAAACTAGTATAAGCAATGTTTCTCATAGACAACCAACAAGATTTTCATTTTTAACACCTTAAAAACTTAAAATGATTATAGTTAGTATGATGTACTTACATTACCACTACCTTATTCGATGTTAAGTGATGATGTGGCATAGTAAAATATAATATTTTGGGGAAAAAGATTCCTCGACATATTTTTTCAAAGTTTATTTAAATTTAACAATACCTAGTCTAGCCATAAGTTCTGTTACCAAAAAAATCTGATAATTTATAAAAAAAAATGTTTTAAAATTTTAAATATGATTGTGTAGAGTGAAAAAGATATGTTAACGTACTAAACTAGTAATTCAAATTGTCTACCCTTATCTTTAACGCACGATTTTAAACGGACAGGTCATGCGTCGATGGATTTATGAACTGTTTCTATTGGAAACTTGATCGCTGTTGCCTCCAAAAATTACTTCAGCGACTCAATATTTAGGTGACGCTTAGAGAAGGCCATGTCCTCTAACATTGACCACAATTTATAGTCCAAAGGGTTTAAGTCCGGACTAGTAGAAGGCCAATCATCGGCCTTCATGAAGACTGGAACATTTTGTTCAAGCCAAATTTGGGCAGTGCACGCCTTATGACCCGGGGCTGAATCCTGTTGGAATGTCCACACTTCCTTTTTGAATAAGATGTCGCTGAGAGGTTTAACTACCACTTCTAACACGGGTTCTTGATACACTTTGATGTTTTCACTCCTTTTTCTTAAAAATTGAGTTTTGTAACTCCTTGTTAGGAGACACCTCATCAAACCATGACGTATGCTGGATGATGGCCTCGCTGAAGTTTGGCCACTACCTCGGAAGCTTCTTTAGGACTGTGGGAATACATCCGATCATTTTGTTTGTTGTAGTGCTCCTCGATTGTAAAATTTTTTTCACCGGTATAATAATTTTTCTGTGTTTTTCATCCGCTTACCGAATTGATCTTTCGACTCTCTTTTGTTTTAGTGCCTGATTTAAGGTATGTCCTGTGTATCTCCGGTAAGCCCCTAGATGTAAGTCTTGATTAATAATCCGAGAAAGTGTCTTTGGTGAGATTTTCATTTCTCTTGAAAGGATTTTCTTGACTGCATTAACGGCCTGGTTTGTTCTGTTCGAATAAACTGCGGTCGACCGGACCTCTAACGGTCATCAAGTGACATGGTTTCAGTGTACCCTTAGATGGTATGATATACAAACATTTGATTAATCCCTAGCTTTTTCAGTGGATTCAAAATGTCGGCAGGCTCCTTACTTACTATGTACAGTGCAATTACTGCAATCCTATTCTCTTTAGTTTCCCTCCCCATTTTCAAAACAAATAATTTCTAAACAAAAATAAAGAATAATACCGGGAAAGAAGTCTATTTTTTTATCGTAGAAGCTAATGTTCAAAATTCAAAATAATATTTTTTAAATGTATTTGAACAGCCAGTAACTGAATTTTTGGCTAGACTAGGTAGTATATGGGTTCCATTTGGTTCGATGACTTTTTGCCACTTTATATATAGTCTCATGATGACTTTGCTCTAATTTTAGATAGGAATTTCGGATCAAAAAACCGCGACATATAGTTTTAGCAGTACTCTTATTCTTCCGAGAACATGTTAAGTAATAAAGAATTTTCAAGACACAGGTTGAAATTTGAATTAATAGTTCCATAAACGTCATACGAGGTTAAGCATTTGTTCCTTTTCTAGAGTAAAACTGTTATGTTTCGAATTACTTAATTACAACAACGGTTTAAAAGAAATTATATCTACATGTTTCTTCTTTTAAAGGATTTTTTAATGTCACCGAAATTTGCCAGATACAAATAGTAGAGCTAAAGAGAATTTTTTTACAAATTTGTATTTAGTATTTCCGACACACTTTCCCGGCATTATATTAGCCAAGTAACAGCCTATTCATCTCTTGTAGTTATCACGTCATAACTGGTAACATTGGTGCAGGCAAATCTAATGTTGTATTGACGTATTTCGTTTTCAATTCATAATTTTTTTGGTTCTCTTATTTACTAACAATACTGTGCATTACAACCTTAATCTATTATAACTTCTTCAACAAGCTCTTTCAACAATATTTTATGCGAGGAAATGCAACTTATGCTGTTCATGTGAGCCACAGCAAGTTTCTATTGCGATACAGTTAACAGTATGGCTGGCGCACTTGTACGCTAGCCCGCGGGTCCCAACTGACGCCAGAATAAATGTCTTGTCGATAGACGACGGACTTCGGGTAACAGCTGTACAGAACCATAACTCATGCGCCGTTTGACTGTGGGAACCTTTCACGATATTATTTCTAATGTATCTATATACATATATTTATATATACATTCTATGTAACTTTTACAGTATTCCATAATAGCGTTCTATATGGTATAGTCATACAGTTTACTTTATTCAACAGTTATTCATTTCGTTTAGGATAGCGAATCTCTCTCTACGGTTTTCTACTCCTAAAACAGATTATAAAGGACATAACGACGTTTATTTCAGGATTCGCCTTGAGAACTACGAGCAATGGTGTGCTGTGGATGCAGTGACGCAGGGTTGCGCCGGCTCTCCCGCCGCCTGCCGGGCTGCAGTGGTGGCAGTACTTGGAACCCAGCTCAGAGCTGCTTGTGCCTGCCGTGGAACTGACTTCGCTCAACTTTACGACTGTCTCGGTTGGCAAAGGCTGCTCTGGCTAAACCCTTGCGTCGGTGAGCTATTTATATTTTAGAAAAGCAACATAGCATTGCACAGATTTAACTAACTAGTGCTAGGTCCACCGCGTCATATAAAGAGCGGCCTGCATAATACTGCGTAACAGATTTAACTAGGTTTGTAATCCATACCTAACCAAATTATAATTCATCCTACCAATGTTACTTCAGAAGCCTGTTTCATAAATGAACGAATAAAATAACTGATGTTCATTTTTAATATTTAACAGAGAGTTTTATGTTATTATGTTTGTTATCTTCGGAAATAAATTCACTACGAATTTTTGTTAGTTAATTCTTTCACCAAGTTGGTGCTTGTTGTAACCTTTGTTGTGTGGTCTTTAGATATATTTTTTAATAAATACAAGTATATAGTATAGTAAAAGTATATCAATATGCGGAAGTATTGCACTTTGACTTTGGTAGATTTAGTAACAAATGCCAGTTCAGTTATTAGACCAAATCTATACAAAGTTTTATTAGGAAAGAATACCAGAGTAGTTAAGCATCGCAAATTTTAAGAAAATAAACGTGGATCATTCAGGTCACTTTCGCAAACTTTGATACTCACGGCCTGCACTCGCCAGTTTATCGTATGTCTTTCATATAACAACATTGAAAACAAATCTTCATCAACAAATCGTCAATATCTTCAGTATATCCTTTTGCGATATAAAAAAATGGTTGTAACTATATATTATATAGTTTAATTCTAATTTTCAAAATATTGTCATTAAATTTAACATGTTATTATTTACGTAAATTTTTAATTCTTTTGTCGTTGTGATAAATATGTAATTTATAACTTTATTTCATGTCCTTTTCACATCGGTTGCTCACTTTTTTTTACATATGTATGTCAAACTTAGTTATATGTACATTTAAGTTATGCAACTAGTTTGTAACAATACTGTAAACCTACATATAAGTGTAGCATAGTTTTCAGCGTTAGGTAGCTTTGAGTGTGAAGTAACGAGCAGTGGTCGCTCAGCGGCAGAGAACTGAGACTTATGGTTGTAGGTCGCGGGTTTGATTCATTAATTATAAAGGATTGCCACCGCTCACAAGTTTGTTATACTTCTCTAGGACATTTCAATTGTAATGTAAATGTAAAATATTTGAAAAAGATTTACTACTTATAATATTGAACATGAAAAGAAATTAGATGATGAACTTTATACCCGGCTATATTTATTTTTCATGTTTATACGCCCTATAAATAATTGAGAACATGAGAAAATGAACACCTATTTGCAATTACTATTTTATTAACCTCATGAAAAAACACTTAAATTTTATTTGTTAGTCAAGCTAAAACAAACAAAGAATTTCTGTCTCTTATTATTATTATAACATAAGTTTATTTTATCACAATTGAATTTATTTTATTTCAGTGGAATCGCAACATGATTACCATGTGAAAACATACGGATCCCTTCTCACTACAACGCCTTACGACAACGGCATACGTTACATCACTGTACCGCCAGAACCGGCCATCCACCACAGGACCACCACCCACCATCACCGCCACACCACGCAACATGGAACATCGCAAGTTGAACATTCGCAGGTATAAAATAAATTGGAAACACGGCATCATTATCATCATCGTTTAAACTGTAATATTACCCCTGCTGGACATGGGCCTGGCCATATATTTCCTATTATTGGTTACAAACGGCCTCTTTCCAGCGTTTTCTAACGATTTTAACAAGATCGTCTATTCACTTTGGGAGTGGAGAATTAAAGCTGCGCTTGTCGATTCGTGACCTTCACTCTAGAATCTCACAAGCTTAAATTTATTTACATACAAAAGAAAACAAATTTTGAAAAGTTAATTTTTATATTCATTACGAGTATCAATACAAGAAAGTAATTTTGTTACTACTTAAATGAAAAATAACATAAATCTGATAGCGAATAGTTCACTGAAGTTTTTTGCGTATAAACAACCTAATATCGTAAAAGGTTTATTTGGAATTATTCTCAACAGTATGTTAAGAAAGAAATTATAATAAGTTTTAAATATGTATTTATAACCCCTATTTAGCTAATACTCTCTCAGACTCGATATTCGCGACAAGCATAATTGGCAATTATTTACGTACTAAGTACTTAAGACTATGTACTACTTAAGAAATTAAATAAGTCACGGTTCAAATGAACGGTTATATTTTGTGAAAATGCTTTAATTTTTGTTTATAGTGCTACAGAAACCGTTATTAGGTACGCAGGCAATGGCCGAGTTCTTGCTCTTTTCCCGTAACCCTCACCCATCCGCGCTTGGCGGTAGCACTATAGATATGACAAGGATTCAAACACATGTTTTACGTATAGAAGACCTAAAGTTTAACCGTGTATAATTGTTTCAAGGAAAATCGGGAAGTTCTCAGCCCTATCACAACAATGTCGGAACAAACAGTAAGACCGAACGAAGTTGGACAAATTTCCGAACCAGTAATGGAGACTACTACCGAAACAACGACGGCTGCTACTACAACTACTACCACAACAACGACGACCACCACCACCACAACGACTACCACTACCCCCAAACCGACTACGACTCTCGAACCGACTAAGTACTGCATTGTGAAAAAACCTGAAAGCGACGATGAAGCTCAATATATCAAGATGGGAGAGACGAGAAGAGTAAGACTTCTTTATAAATTTATAGCAGTTAAGAAATTCATTTCTCATGCATGTTACAATATTTAAACAATGACAGTTTTATTGCAAATACTACTAATCTAAACGACTTCGATTAACTTCCATGTAAATAAGTTAAGAAATTTGAGAATAACGAAATGAAAAATTTACCGAACTTTTTTAATTTGTTCATATCTTAGTCATAAATTTTTCTATATCACGCAAGACCGCTTTAACTACATCATATATGTCCACATAAACCTTCGTTTTTACGATAGTTGCTGTATAATGTGCAACAGACTGTACAACTAATTTTGCGCAATAGCGTAAAGGATTTGTATGATTATACCTCTCTTTGTATGATTTTTACCTTTTTCATCGGCTAATTCTATTTCTTATTAACATATGTTGTATACCCGTTGGTTGTTATACCTCTGTACTTCTGACTCTAGGAATCACCCGAAAGCCTCTGTTCTGATCATTACATTATTTATATCATTAAAAATTAGTACGCGCCATAGAATAACGGGGTCAAATAATAGTCTAAGTCCAAGTTTTCACTCAGGAGTCCTTGCAACCCATCTGATTCAAGGGTACCCGAGAGAACTCGATTAACTACTACTCTCGGGGTCTTATTGATAGAATGATTGGAACACGAAATTATTTGCAACATTAAATCATTAGTTGGACTGGCTGAACTGTCCTGTAAATAGAATTTATCTATCCTAGATATACAGTACTAGTAGACGGTAAAATACCTAGGACGATCACCTACCTACTGGTCTCAACTAATCATATTAAAAATTAAACTCTCTAAAACTATTGTCGTTATGAAAGCACAGGATAAGATGGTATGGAAAGAACTTATTATCGATTTAGTGAAGACTTTTCAAAGATACGATTATTAAAAATGTGGAATCGCATGAGAAGAGGAGAGACAGTACGAAAAGATGTAATTTCAAAGAAAGCTCTAATTTTGATGTCTTGTTTTAGCTTTACAGGTCAGCAGAACTTGCTGAGTGTACGGATTTATGCGTTTGCGAAGTGTCGCTGCAGGTGTCGTGCAAGGTGGCCTGCGTCCCTCGTGCCCCTTGCTCATCTCGACTAGCGCACTACTCCCACGCGGCGCCTGCTTACCAAGCTTATAGGGGAAGATGCTACTGTTACTCCGGTTCCTTTATATGCATGAGACCCAACCCTGGTAAGCAAACTATAAAAAACAATAAATCAGATAAAGACGAATTTTTGGATTACTTTCTAAAATACGTTACTTGCTTATGGATTGATTTCTTTTTGACCTGAAATTAACATGTTTTGCGTACTACGGCGGCATATTTATCGAGACAGCATTTAATTAAAGGTGCAGTTTATGTCAACCGAGCAGATTAGGGAAAAAATAACTAAACTCAATGAAATAAATAAATCGTTACTTTTTATTCGTTATAAAAGAATAGCTGCAAAGTGGATGCGTTATTTTAAATTTCGACCAATATGGTCATCAATCCTTTTGACTTTCTGGCGCGAGTGCAGTTAAAAGATCACTGTAATAACTCTTTCCAAATAAATTACAAAAAAATGTTTAAACGTAAAACCTCATTATGTATTTTTAGCTTTAATTTATGTTTTTATCAATAACCGGAAGATGCATTTAACTCGAAAACAATTTTTATTACATCAAATTCAAAAACGAAAAATCTTTATTAATCGTGCGATAGATTGGATTCTTGTTGAATTCAAATTTGGTGTACAACATGTGCGGACAATAAATGCCTCAACCTCGTCGTTATAAATAATTAAAAAAAAGAATAATAATGTATATTGAATAAACATTTAAATTACATGAAAACGAATACATTTTTTCCCAAGGGGGCTATTTATTTTGATTCCCCACACATCATTCACAGTGTAGTAAGTAACCTCAACAGACAAATGTTCTTTGATGTGTTTTTAAAGATCTATATTGACAACAGAAAGATTCACTGGATTTAACGAGTTTAGATATAGAAAATTTGTTTTAGCATCTAGTATTAACATATTATTTTTACTGAAACTAGGAGAATACAAACTGCCCGAGGGTGTGTATCTCCTGCTCGGCTTTAGCGCAGTGGATGAAGCTTTGCTCCGCCCCCATACCGGCCTCGGGGCAGAGGATGCTGTCAGGCTACTACAGCAATACCTTCACACCGTTCATCCCGATGATGTGAGAACCCATTTATATTATCACTCACAATCTAAATTGTCAAAAAGTTGAATAGGATAATGTACTACTAAAACTACAGCACGTAGAATAGAAGACCGGTCAGGCCTTGAAGTAGTGGAGTTGAAACCTACAAGTTAAACAGACGACTTTAAAGTCATCGCAAAATGCCAAATGCAAGTCGCTTATAATAGTGTAAGCTCGTTGTGAAGTCACGTAACTGTAAAAAATGTATCATTGTGCGATAGACATATTTTGTAACTAATTAGTTATTAGTAAGAAAAAGACCAATATTTAGCCACTTCCGCACATGCAGTGGTAGTCGGGCAACAAAGTTACCGATGTAACATAACTTCTGAAAATGCCCTGTGGAGGGGTGAAACACGTGTTGAGTGATTTGACGGTGGCGGTTGTGTGATTCGCATTGTTTGCCGCATACGCATTTATCAGCGGGCAGGCGGGCGGTGCACTTTGTTGCACGACTACCACTACATGTGCGGAAGTGGCTAAATATTGGTCCTTTTCTTACTTAGGATGGACTTCCGCAAGGTAACGCCTGATACCATTAAATAATTAATTATTAAAATATATATAGACCTATAATATATATAGACCGCGATTCTAAGTCCCCGCTGATGGGTATAACTAAAGACGCACTGACAGCACAGAAATAAGAGTTGTCGTTGTCGTTTGAACAGTCTCAAAACATACATATATAGATATAGAAATTTGTCAAGGACAGATGACCCTGTCAATGTCGTTAGAAGACGCTGAATGCAGGCCGCTTGGAATCGGACGTGCAAAGGCTGACATCATAAAGTTAATGATAAATATTTTCAAATAAAACTGCATAAGACCACCTGAAACAATATAGTAGTATTATAACTTTATGTAAGTAAAATTCATAATTTTAATACACAATATACATAAAATTTTGTCGGACAAATTTTTCATTAATTTTCTGGGTGGGCACAAACTTCAGGCTCTTCTTTCACACAATACCAGGTTAGTGTAGCACATATACAACCTGGGTACTTATCAACGTATATTTCAGACAAACTGCACGCTGACTTTGTTCAACATAAGCAACGAAAACGTGATCATCTCAGCTAGCGTGCCACCGCGACAGCAAGAGATCCTCAAGGGAGCCGGCGAAGATCTATTGGATAAGGAAAAGGTATTTTCGAATGCAAAAGTTACTATGTACTATATAAACAAATGCTGCCCAGCTAGCTGCCCACTATTATAATTCGAACAGTGAAAGTATAGAAACCTAAATAAAACTTCGAAATATCTAAATTAATACATATAAGGTGACTAGTTTTAGGTATGAATGCTTTAAAGATGTCCGCCCACCTTTATAGGTCATACGTCAGCAAGTTTTAAAGCTAGGTTAGAAGTTACATTAATTTATTTTTGGTATTTATAATCACAATTTTGAAAATACTTTTTAACTATGTCACTATAACGTTAAAGATTATTTCTGTGACCATTGACTTTTAAATACGGTGTAACATAAGTTAATTGAAAATAAATGTACTATATATTCACCTCTTAAGGCACCTATTTACTATATTACTATTAATCTCTTCGATGCGACAACAAATGAATTAATGCGTAAAGAGTTGTATCATGAAGAACTGTTGTGTTATAACATAGAGAAAATTTTCATCTCGGCATTACTTTAAAACAAAATGTACATGTTTAATTTTTGTTTTTTTTTATGTGTCAATTTTTTGTACTCGTCTACAGACCGAAAGAAATATACTATCAATAAATTACTGATAATACATTTAAAAATAACCACATGTTTTCTTTATAACAAAATATTAGTGAAATCAATCAAATGAAGCAGATGACACTGCTGGTTTAGTTTTATCTTAGTGATATATCAATCAGTGGCATAATGGGGTGAATTAAATAATGTATGCATTGATTTATTGGTCAACCAGTAAAAGAACTGCCTCATATTAAAAAAGTTCCATTTGAACTACACGGTTGCATTGATCTTTTTGTTATATTACTCGGCATTTCGAGCAGTGGTAGCCCATCGGTGGAGGACTGAGACTTGATAGTAGGTCGCGGGTTTGATTTCAGGGATACAGTCTTATATAATTTACACAGTTTGTGCATTAATTATATGGAATTGCCACTACTCACAAACAAGTTTCCAGAGAATGGGTAGTAGCATCGTCTTCGTGCCATAATACCATACTGCAATCGCCAAACCCCCTGCCAAGCGTGGTGATTATTATATATTACCCCATAGATATCTTTGCAGTGGTCGCCTTATGGGTTGAAACGACCACGCTGAAAGAAGTATAGTATATCTTTATAAATATATAACTTTTATCGATATATGTACAAAGTTAATGTACATCAATTAAAAATTGATAATTATTTTTCTTAGAACGGCATTGAATTGCGTTATATATCTTTTAATTAGCTTTTATTTCTGAACTGACATTTTGTTAAAGTACACGGCTTTCGATTTGTTACATTGGTCAAAAGAGTGAAACTTTTGGGAAAGCTCGGTTGAGTCCATTTTGTAACGCGCTGTCTTTTATACAATGCTACGACAGCTTAGTTAAAATGTAGGATAAATCTTAAACCTAATCCGTTTATTAAAGATTAATGTTTCTAAGGATAGTTTCGATATTCCAAATCAGATGCCGGGTACTAAAATTTATTTATTAAAGCAGTACCGCTATCCAAGTAAACGGACAGACACTAATAAAAACCGGTTTAAATTCAAACCAAAAAACCGTAAATATTATACCTAAGTCCAATCATTTGATTTATTTACAGGAAGCGTGCATCGATGTATTAAAGATCGTCAAATCTCGCATAAACTCGCAACACGAAGACATCTCCTCACATCTTTTGCTCTCCATCTTCAAAATAGCAGAAGTCGACGTGGTCTACCCAACGCCCCCTAGTTCCTCGGCAATCGCCGTCCTGCCCGACATAAATGTTTATATGTTCATAGCTTTTATCGTCTTTATTCAAAATTATAAACATACTTTCCTACTATTTATTACTACCACTTTTCTTAATATCATTTATTGCTTGCCGAATTTATTCAACAATCCTAAAGATTTGAATAATTCATTGAGCATTGTTCCTTTTATTAATAAGAGCCATATTTTCGAAAATCAAATCGACTATATATCTATTTTGAAGAAATACAAAGAATTTAAAGAAGCTAATATATTAACTAATGTAAATTATATGCACAACGCACTTGCTTCTGATTACGCACAAATTGATGTGAACACTAAAAATTATGTAGTTGATGTAAATGATATATATTTAAATAATTATAATGAAACGAAACATATCAATAAAGCTGTGAGTATTACAATATGTACTAATTATAATGAACTTGTTGTGGAAGCAATTATACTTAAATATTTTTCTAGAAATGTGTATTATGAAATTGAATGTACTATTAATGATTCTAAGATGCTTTTTGAGGAATTTCGTTTAGAAAACATCACGTCCTTGTCTTATGGAGCTGTAAAATCAGATAGTTTAGGACTGACTCTAGTAGTAGTATGAAGACTGAGATGATTAACTAAACATATCATAGTTAAGTGTACTTCATTTTATTTTCGACTTAGAACTGGTGCTTGTAGGTCGATCTTAAAGGCTGGGTTTTGTAAATAAGTACTACGCCTTTTACACTGTTAGGAATCTGTTCTAATTTGTTTACTAGTGTAGATATTTGTGCTTTAGATGTGTAAATATCTATTTTTGCTCGACTGCGATAAATACTACAACAATGATTATATCACTCGTATTATATACCTTTACGTCACCTTGCGAAAAAGTAAAAATTGGCAAGTCAGTCTAAAGTCTTATCTCATTTGACTCTAAACGACTTAATTTACTTCCGTAGTCGAGTATCTTTTTTATTTATTTAAATATATGTCTTGATAGCATCCAACTTTGTTTATCGTAAAACATATATAATTGGTTTATATTAAACATTACTTTTTATCTATGATGCGAATATTTATTTACATAAAGGTTGTTTCTAAAATGTATGTCGTGCACAGTACTTTAGGGTCTCAAACGTAGTTCGCTGATAAGTAGAAGCTGACATAGAATTTGCCTTTCCGTTAAGAAACTATATGTTATAAATATATGTGATGACGCATTTAGATGTAACACGCGGGAGCCGTACAGCGATTTTTTTTATTTTTAATCTGCGGCAGATACATATTTTGGTCAATTTCAATATTTATGAACGTTAATTATTCAGGTCATTAAAATTTTAATTTATTTCTACTTTTTGAAATTTATATTATGCGAATAACTCGCTTCAATGTATCGAAGAGATTTTTAAATCATTATCTTTGCTAAAATCGACAAATAAAGAGAGCATTTTTTAAATTGTTGAAAAGAATATGTTATTAAAACTAATGGAATCGCTTTTGCCATTGAATTATTTCAATTCCTATTGTCAATTTCTTCTATTTTTTTTCCCTGAATATCTAAAATAATATAAAAATGAAAAAAAAACTATAAAATAATAATTACGTTGATCAAATCGTACAGAAATATGATTATATGTATTTTTTTCTCCTAGCTACGCTGTTCCCGCGTGAATTAGTTGTAGTTAAGTGTACACGTAGGTAAATGTTTTCCCGAAAAAACGCGACGCGTAAAAGGGTATGTAATGTATTGAAATGGTAAATAATAAAGCTTTAATTTGTAGTACTTGTGTTCTCAAAAGTTTTAACGGTCGTAGCGCAATGTATAGAATATCTTATATGTCGTCTACACGTGCAGACTCTATGTTCACGTAATCTGATTGATATTTTTGATATTTTCAGCTTATCCTTACTTTCAACACTTATGAACAATGGCTAAATTACTCTTGTTATATTATTTAAATCTATGTGTAAGATCGAAAACATATCAAACATTTTTAGAATATAATTAGGTAATTGTTTTAGAAAATTGTTGTTGTCATGAAAATTTATTAATAATATAACTATACTATCATCAACTTAATTAACGTTCTATTTTTTAATAAAATAATTATTAAAGGCATAAGCTAAAATCTGCAAAACGCAAGTGTTAATGTATTTTTTTTTAATAATGGTATACACAAGGTGCCTGCCCGTACACATCAATAAAATGCGTCATGATTTAATATTTTATATTTAAATTTTTTTTTTCAATTTATTTACAAGAAACATAATAATCAAACTCTTTTATTATTCTATGGTACACGTAGTATAGTATACGTATAGTAACAAAAATATGTTAAATAACATTACATCAATCTTCCTTGAAGATTTTTCATTTAAAAATACTTTAAAAAAATGTCCAATTTTCGATCTCGATTAATTAAAAGCATTTTTAAACAAATCTCATGAATATGCAAAGCTTTAGTTACTGTATTGAGCTTAAATTTATTTATTGCGTGTTTATGAGATGGTTTGGTGGAAGAAAATTATTTGGTCTACGACACAATGTTTTATTTATTACAGCACCATCTAGCAATACATTATAAAAACTATGATTGTCAGCGTTTGTAAAATTTACTAATAGAGGGCGTTACTATCTCAGCAAACAAAATATAATTTTACATCATTACTATACAACAGATAAAATGATAAAAGTTTAATTTTAAAAATAGAATATAATGGATTACCGAGTGTTACCATTTGTTTTCTTTTTTTTAATGCAGGTTCTTTTCAACCTTACATTTTTTGGTTTATTTTTAATACTATGTAAAATAAAACACTATAAAATTTGCAAAATTGATTCTAACGATACATATCAATGAAGCTCAATTTTATACTTATTGTATGTTTAGCATTAGATGTTGCAAAGCAAGATGGCGTAAAACCTTATGTAGCCTAGAATTTAGAATGTATACATAGATGTACTAATAAAATAAGAAATATAGGCAAATTGTTTAAAAATATATAAATTTACGTAGCACTAACAGTTAACGTAATATTCTTTAATGCTTAGATGTTATATAGTTTATTGTATACAATTTAATAATATAAATTGTTCGAGGTGTAAATAGTAAAAAAATATGCATTTAAAACACCACTACGTCCTGAAATTTCTTTAAACACGTACTAAATTAGACGTTAATATCAAATTGGTTTTGTTTTATGAAACCAACGGTAATAAGTACAAAATTAAACGAATGATTACAAAGGTCTATAATTAAATTTGGATGTGTTAAGGGCATGGTTATGATTTTGTTTATTGTTTATTTAAATGATTTATGAAAAACAAACCTCTTTTTTAAATAAGGAATTGATTTACCTATTTACTATTTACATCTCACAATGATTAAAACAAACTTCTATATTTAATTAAATACCATCGGTTAACATACCTTACATAAAATAATTATTAAATCAGTGCATATATTATCTGCGCCTTTTTTATGCTATTGGCGATTTTAAGAAATTGAACATCATAAGAATTAATTAATTAATCATTGTACAATATTACTGCATAAAAATCTTGATTTTTTCTGCTTACATAAATTGCGTAAAAAATATAATTATACTTAATTTACCAAAAATTCTTATAAATCCTAACAATGAAAAACACAAAATCACAGTTATTTAAAAAAAAATCTGCGAAGGATTTAAAACATTTAATATTTATCATAGAACTAATGTATTTTTTTACAGAGTGTAATTTATTGTATTTATATTATTTGTGTTTGATTTTTATGTTCTTTCTTATTTGTGTTATTCCAAACTGTTGCAGCGTAGAATATATTTGTACGTCAATACTCTTTAAACAAACCTTAGGGTTAATTTAATATCGGTTTGGAAAAACTGAATATACGCAAGACTTTCTATAAAACTTCATGTGCACAATCATGCTTAGTTAAGTAATATTAAAATGATCTGAAATTGTTGTTTATTAATACAATTTAATATTATATATTCCGTATAACCAATCAGGGTAAGTTTTACTCTTTATTCATATGATCTCAAACTTTATAATGATAAATAGTATTAAAGATTTGTTTAATAATTCAAAAGAAAAATATATAATCATAAAAGCAATGCATTCACTTTCAAAAATATTTATTGTAATCGTATTAATATTTTAAAAAGCACTCGAATAAATCAATATTTTTTTAAATGAAAAACCTCAAGATTTTTCTAATAATTAAAATTATATTATTAAACTTATAAATTTCCAAATCGATATTGAAAAAAAATAATATATTTAAATTGTGAATACACAGCACTGTAGTGATAGGCGTAACTGAGCTTTTAAACAATAAATTGTTTTATACACTATTATGACATACATATAATATATTATATTATTTACCCACCGTCTCCTCCGAGGTGGTTCTGTCGTCGTTTTGTTGTAGCTAATTAAACAGATTCGTATAAAATTATTGTTCGTTTAATTTTTTATTACCTGTCTTCTTTTATTAGCATTCCTCATGTGGCCCAAACTGATTTTTGTGGGTGCCATTACATTACAAAATTTTATTTAAACAAAAGCCTAAGTTACTCCTTATTACATCTACTACCTGCCAATATAAGTCTCGTAAAAATCGATCCAGGCATTTCAGAGGTTAGGCGAAACAAATAGGCAAAAAAATTAAAAATATATATAAATTTGCTATATGCACTGTATTTATAATCATATACGTGTAGTAAAAGCGGTTATTTTAATATTACAAACAGACGCTCCAACTTTATTTATTCACAGTATACTAATAATAAACATCTATATAATTTCCAAATCGGCGTTTGCTTTCATATTTATAAAAAAAAAATCCAATTATTTTATACTATTTGCCCTGAATAATCATAAAACCTGTAAATGCCTTCGCCGTTTTATAAATTTTTAAAACTGGAATTTTCTCATTTTTGTTCATAATAACTGTGAGGTACCAAACATTTAAGGTTGGAATATTAAAACTGTCCAACTACAGATGAAATCTTTTGTTAGTTTTATTCCTTTTAACAGCCGTATATTTAAAAATACATATACATACAACTAAGCAATCTAACCTCCGTGCATCAGTGATAAACACTTATGTTATAATGTAAATTATAACTTACATGAATTAAAAATTGCTCTACATTAAAGAGGTGAAAAGTTTTTGTATATAGACAATATATTTATTAAATTCATAATTTAAAATACAACTGTGCTTAAGTTTTCGTTTAAAGAAATCCTCATGCTAAGAGTTTTACTATATATAATAAGTATAAGTAACTTTTGTAATTAAAAATTACTAAATTATAAGTGAAACTTTGATTTTCAAAACCTAGTTGTATAGACTACATACTGTTCTACACTCAATAGTAGAATAATAAAAGACAATTAAAAGAACACAAAATTTATTGTTCACAAGATTATGATGACCAGCACAAAAAAATCAGTCTTAAAATATACGACATCAATCTTTGGAAATGCAACAGTTGAAAAAAATACACTTAAACCTAAACTTAAAACTTATTCTTTCTTATCACTGGTACCTTCATTCTGATCTTTTATTTCCTTGCGAACGGGACCGGTTTGTGTTATTGGGACTTTCCTTTCACCTTTGATCGATTCTGGAACCTTGCGTGGTATGGTAATGGACAACACTCCATCCGACGAAAGCTTTGATTCCACCGTTTCTGGTAATGAGCCTTCGGGTAGTGCATATTTTCTTACAAACTGGCGAGAAACAAATCCATGTTCATCCTTTTTCTCCTCGTGTTTCCCTTCTACAACGACGTAACCATCGGCAGTCTTCACGGTTATTTCTTCGGGAGCAAAATGCTGCACGTCTAAGTTGATCTGCAATTTGTCAGCGTCGGCTTTGATACTTGAACCAAAGTCCCTTGCTGATGCTGCAACATGACGCCATGGTCTATAGTATTCCCTAGAAAGCAACGGACCAGTTGCGACCGATAGAAGGTCATCGGGAGTCAGAGCTAACCCGAAATGTTGATCTACCAGTCGACGAGGGCGTCCGAAGAATCTGTCGTCGAACAAATATGGCAAAAGAGACATTTTTCTTGAGGATTATACGTTTAATCGCACTTGAAAAGTACACTTGCTTGGTATGACTTATAATGACGTCTCGGCCCGGCGAACCCTTTTTATATACGCCACAGCGCCATCTAGTACCGAGTAGATAATTCTAGAAACAGATAAAAACAGCAGAGTTTTTTAAATTCGGGGCCCGCATTCAAACTTTACTCAATGTAATTTTTAGACAATTTATTTATTAACTATTTTTATAATTTTTTAATGGCGGACTTTAGGAATTCTCTACCAAACCACCAAATTTAACCAGCTTTCATATTATATTCTCAAATTTTACTAAATAATTACAAAAAACGTATAATAAATATATTACCACCAATTTGTACTATATAATAGAAATATTATCAAAATAAATGGGAGGATTTTGTAAATGATGTACACAATAAAAAATAATACCAATTATTATACTTACTTATATTATTCTATTAAATCTTTGTAATTTTTATATCAATAAGAGAAAAAAATTCCGATATTTAAAAAAAAACACACTCTTGCAAGTTGTTCAAGCGAGAAGCATGGTGGACATCGATGCTATATCAGTCTTAATATTTGACTTGAGTTATTTTATTATGACGAGATAAGTAATTAAATATTAAAATTTTGCGAAGAAGATGATGGATATTAAAAAGTAATATAAACCGTACGAGGTAATTATGAAATTATTTTAATGGAGACTTCAGGTAATTTAGGCAACGCATAAATGTGTTGCCGAAGCAAAATCCTTTTGCGCTTGCAAAACAAGTTAAGCACTTTATCCATTCATATGGATTTATGATTGTTTGTTGAGATTTGCCATGCGTAAGAACGTGACTTTAGTAATTGTCATCATATTAAAAAAATTAAGCAGTGTGAAGCATGAGCGAACCTTCAGTTAAGCACCCCTGCAATGTCATGACAAGGTCGGTGTCGTTGTCCTTTCGCGAAGCGTCTAGAAGCGAACTAGAATAATCGCCATATTTATGCGGTGGAGTACATTCTCGAAGCTTCGGGTAGGTCATGTGCGCAAAACGCCCGTCATTTTTAACGTAAACATTTTACATAGTAAATTATTAACTATTTTCAACTACATTTCTATAACAAAAGTTATTTCAATGCTCAAAAGCTGTATATGACTGTTGTTTTATTGATATTTGATTGTTTATATCAAGAATATATTTTTTGTAATGAACCTTAGTACTTTACTTGTATGTTTAAATAAATATTATTATTTTTATATATTTATTATAAGTATTAATTGCCTTACATCTTTAAAAAATCAATCCTTTGAATAGCAATTAATAATAATATGTTCCTGAAAATGAATTTTGAATAACAATGAATATGTTGTTTTATTTAATCAATGCTTGTTTTAGACAAACCTAACACGGTGACCAATGCCATATTAATTAGTAAGGATTTTAAGTGATGAAATAACTGAATTATATTGTGCCGACATTCTTTTTATGTAATTACTGGGTCTTGATGTTTTTTTTTCTATGTACTTCCCACCTATTAATTTATTATAATACAAATAAAAAATATTCAAAAATGTACTGTACCTAAAAGCAGTAACATTTACCACAACGTAAATCATATCATATAAGATTTTTTTACAATGATTTGGAAATACAAATTCTAGATGTATATATAGTGTACAATGTGATTGATTATTGATGTAACAACTTTTAAAGAGATGAATATAAACAAAGCTTTACACCTTTTTCCGATCACTCTGTATCAAGTGATAACTCTAAACGTCACATTATTTTTTTTTCTATTGGATTACGTTATTTATTATTATAAAGAAGATTAATTTGTGGGTGGGTTGTCGAAGTTATTTTAGGCCATAGACACCCACTGCAGGGCATTGGTCTCCTCCAAAAACATCTATTGGGCGATTTACAATAATTGCCACGCTTTGCTGGCGGGTTGGTGATCGCAGTGTGGTATTACGTAGAAGACGCTGCTGATGATGATTCTCTAGATTCTAGAATCTGGAAACTTGTTTGTAAGCAGGGCCAACCTTATATAATTACTCCACAAAATGTGAATTATATAAGATTGTATCCAGGGATCGAACGATCGCTGTTAATAGATGGTGATGGGGTGTATCATACATTAATTAAAAGCAAATAAGATTTAATTTTATGCCTAAAGTCAATTAACCTATATATTTGTCACTGTGATTGTAGTTCAAAAAAATATAAGGATTATACATTATAGTTTAAGAGCATAAAAACACGCTGTGGTACCACATATAATTTTTCACCTCTCGCAATAATTCTCGTTACGAAATTTTGTTCTATACAAAGTATTGATTAGTTATTCTGGAATATTGGTCACAGCCCTCTTCCATTGCGCATGCGTTGGATAAGTAAAAGGGAAAGTAATTGTTCTATAATGCCTTGGTAGTAATACGTATTTTATCAAAAGCAAAAGAAATAAATACATACATTGTTAAATTACTGCAGGTACATGGTTAAAGACCGCTCCTGTTTAATCATTACTTGAATTGATATTTGGTAACCTATGCCTTGCATTGGGCGTTTATCGGCTAAGCTTGGAGTCATGTTGAAATCATTTGGTAGTAATGAAAAAAATTTTTAGCCTAGGATAAAAACACCTTTATTTCTTACAGAATAAAAATTATATTTGACCTAACATGTTTTGATGTTTGTAAAAAATATGGTTTTACGTTTACATAAATATTACAAACTTCCGATCGAATTGAAGCATTGACTTAGTAAAAATGGTTACGGTAATTATCAAGACATGTGTAATATTTTCCCTTAAAGTTATTATCATTTATTAAATTCATTAAAATTCCACGTTTTAATAGTACCATATCAATGTTATTTCAAATTAATACTATTCCCGTTAAAAACATCTGGAAACTTCGAGAGCTTTAAAAACAAATCACGCAATGAGTCAATGTGATGCATTGTTTATGAGAGAGAGAGGAGTGGGACAAGTCTCGAAATTTCTTTATACGCTTTTGTAATTGGTGATAAATAATTTTTCTTTTGATTACTTTTTTTATAATTTTTAAATTTTGCAAATGGAATGTAAAATATCTCGTTAATTGGTGTCATTACGAGTCTTTCAACACAAATAAAAATTCATTAAACAGCAAACGTTACACACTTAAGATAAAAGCAAATTTTCGGTTAAAAACATTGTTATAAAATTAGGAATAAAACGCAGCATTACCATTATTTGTTATTATTACAAGATATGTACAATAATGTCTGGTTTAGTCAGTGTGGTTAAATTAAATTTAATTTAAAGTCTGTATTTTACTTTGTGTTGTTACTATGCTAAAAGTTATAAGAACACTCCTTATTTAAAGCGTATTCAAAAAAAACTATTCGAAGTTATGATCCAATTCTAGAATAATTACCGTGAATGAGGACATCATTTAGTCACGCAACAATCAAGCAATTGAATGTATAATACACAAAAAAATGTGCCTTGCAACTATACACCTTTTACAATACAGACAGTACATAAACATGACGGAACATTCTAGAATCTTCACGTAATTAAAGCCAGTGTTGATTAATATTTCGATTCTTTAATAATAATATGGGAATTCCAATTTAATTATGATGAACGCTCTTGTCAATTATTAATATTTATGTGTTTTTTTAATTATTTCGTAATAACCATAATAAAAATAATTATTAACTATAGCAACACGTGAGTAATTTATTTCTATTTTATTATGTAAAGGATTTCATCCACAATGAACCTGTTGTTAATCCTGTAAAATTACAAATATACTACTTATAAATCAAATTTGCCTTTACCCACCTCCCTAATGACCCCAATAATATACGACATATTGTAATTTCTTATAAAATAATTGACAATATTGGACAATGAAATATTTCAGTCTAATCTTAAAACACATGTTTTTAAAGTAATGGTACGGTATTTAAGTGAAATGAATTAACAAATATTAAAAAAATATATATTAAGGTTTTGTAATATAACTCATGAAAGAAAATATACTATGAATAACACAATATGTCAATTTAAAACAAGATATCGAACAATATTTGTGTATTTCCAACAAAAAACCTGCAATTATTTGTGTACATTCTCAAAGCCGGCCGGCATTTTACAATGTCAGTGTGTACGTGAGCTCCGTCTTGTTTACTGATACGTCGATACGTCGTGTTCGAGAAACTTCTACCTGTTACTAGATGGCGGTGTTCGTCGCGTATATAAACGGACGCGGCGGGCGCTCTGACATGAATTTGAAGCGAACAAGCGAATCGTGAGTGTTCCGAGAAGTACAAAGTGATTTATTCCACAAGCAAAAATACTGTGAGTGAAAATGTCACTGCTACCGTACGTTTTTGGTTGGGAACAACCCAGTCGTCTCCTGGATCAAGATTTTGGGTTGGCGTTGACTCCAGATGACTTGCTAACTGCTGCCGTCAGTCCTCTGCTATCGAGAGACTATTATCGGCCCTGGAGGCAGCTGGCTGCCGCCGCACGGGACCTCGGTTCAAGCATCAAAGCGGACAAGGATAAGTTCCAAGTTAATTTGGACGTTCAACATTTCGCGCCGGAAGAAATAACGGTGAAGACGGCTGACGGTTACATCGTCGTCGAGGGGAAACACGAGGAAAAGAAAGATGAGCATGGCTACATTTCCCGTCAGTTCGTGCGCCGGTACGCATTGCCTGAAGGCTGTCGCCCCGAGACTGTTGAATCTAGACTCTCATCTGACGGCGTACTGACTGTAGTGGCTCCTAGACAAGTGCAAGCCGCTCTAAAGGACGAGAGAGCTGTTCCAATCCAGCAAACCGGACCCGTGCGAAAGGAAATTAAGGATGCCACTCAAGAAGAGGCCAAGAAGTAAATCTCGTTCATCACTACCGTTCTCGTTTATAAGTAAGACTGATTATTTATTTTCATTGGTTTGTAAAATTCAATAAAAAGCACATTTCTTTCAAAAACTCGTTTTATTTTCTTACCTTTACGCGCACTTACATATTATATAGAATAACTTACTATATAATAATTAAAATTTTAATTTCATTTGATGTTTATAAAAGTTATACCAAAAAAACTGTGATTATACATATCTTACATTCTTTTTTTTTAGTTTTGTAATTTATAGTGTTAATTTGTGAACATTTACTCTCGTATAGTAAACATAAACTTCTTTAATGCCATTTCCCATTTTAAGCCATGGAAATTCTGACTAGTGCAAACATAAAAAATACAAACTATAAGGTACTGTAAAGACTAAGTGGGCATATTTATTACGTTAATTGTACAGTAATCTTATTTTTCCTTTAATAATAACTTTTCTAATAATAAACTGATCACTACCATCTTAAGATGCTTAAATATCAGGGCAAAAACTGAAGTACAGAAATGAATATTTACAATTAAGTAATTTATGATTGTTTATTTGAACTGGACTTATTTGGACGAACTTTCTAGATGAAATATTTCTAGAAGACTACCACAAATTTAGGTGCCATAAGTTTAAAGCTAAAAATGTTGTATACGACCGAATTTTCATGTGTAGGGCATATTGTAACTTACCAAAATAAAGTTAATTTTTACGTCATACAACAAAAATTTTTCTGAAATAAAATTTACAGTTCTAAATATGATTAAAGAATATTTAATTATACGTAGAAATTAGGACAGGGGGGCGTAAAGAGAAAGCCTGCAAGTCGGGTTATTTGCCTGTACTAAGCCGATCTGTAGAAGCAACTTATGACTGGACTGATGTTTTGTAGCTTGCAGAAAAATTTTTTTTAAAATACAAATAATCGGTGATAGCTGGTATTTACGTACTTCTTAATAAATTATCTACACGATGTTGTTACCAGCCTTGTAATCTTTTCCATCTTGGGGTTAAAGCCCCCTCTCAAGGAGAAGATGCTAGATGTAAACCTTACAAAGACACGGTGTGCACTTGATTTTTAAACCATTTTGGGAACCACAACTTTGCGATTATTACTGCGGTGCAAATTTGCACCTTTTTAATGATTACAAATTTACTCCTGCGGATCCGTAAACAATGAACCGGGACGTAGGCGTACTTGAGCTGAAAGACGGGTGAATTATGTCGCGGAGCCACAAGTACACGTCCTTCTTCAAACGTCTGTTATCAGGGTTACTTACTTACTCCGATGGCTGAGTGACCCAAAGTGGGTCTTGGCCTCCGAAGCGAGAGACTTCTACTTTCCTCTATCTTGCGCCATCGTCTGCTATTGGTTGACATTCAATTCGCGCAAGTCTGCCTCAACGCGATCGATCCAGCGATACCTGGGTCTACCCACTGGTCTTCGACCCCTCGGTTTTTCCAGGTACGTTACCTACACGCTCCGATCCAATACCATTCGCTCCAAGTAACCAAGCCAGCGGATTCGTTGAGCTTCATATTCGCCAATGATATTTGGCTGTGCTACTAAAGTCTCAATTTCGGCATTCTTTCGGAGCCTCCAAGATCAGTCTTGATTTCTCGCTGGTCCCAAGATCTTCCGCATGATTTTGCGTTCCGTCACTAGCTAGTCTAGTAGCTAGTCTACTAGTCACTAGCTTCACAGCCATACATCAATATTGGTCTTCTTACAGTTTTGTAGATACGGACTTTTGTACTTCTGCTTAGGAGCCTAGACACCAGAACCTTGTGAAGTGCTGCACTGCATCTCAGCGAGTTCTGGATACGGATATCGATCTCCTCTTCTCTGGTGTTGTCATCCGTTATGGTGCAGCCTAGATACCGGAACTTCGCCACTCCCGCTATTTCATTCAGCGTTTCCAACACGAAGGTCATCTCGTTTAACACGCTTATTCTTGTATCGTTTCATGTGGAGGTACTCGGTTTTTTTAGTATTGATCTTGAGACCCACCTTAGTGGCTTCCTCTTCAAGTGCTTTAGCGAACTCCTGGATTTCGTTGTTGTTCTGCGTACCCTATAACCATATAACCATATAACGTTATCAGGGTTATAACTTTAAAACCCTGTCAGCAGTGAGCTGGCGTAGTGATAACACGGGTCAACATGAAATTTGACTTTGATTGCAAAGCATTAAATTTCGGTAGTTTAGGTCGTAATAAGACGGAAAAAAAATATATGGCATGAAAAACTTTCTTTTGTGCTTAGAAGACTGATTGAACGAAATTTTTAAAAATCTCGGATTTTAATTTTTGATTGAAAATAAAACTATTGAAATAAAAATGTTTATTATTTTTATTAAGTTTTACTATCAAATTAGCTTACAGAAAAGTGGAAAATAACTTAAAAGTGCACACTTTTACTTTTTCTTTTATGTTCATAGCTACTTTCTCTCAATAAACCCCAAATATAGTCGCCCATCATGTTTTCATTGTATTGGCCTTGATCTTAACATCATCAAGCAAATTCCACTGTTTTAACCGAGAGCCTAGAAGCTCTGCTTTATTTTTTTGGCAAATTTAAATCTCTAATTAGATCGTTAAAATCTTCTGAAGTAATGAGATAGTGTTTTGGTTGTTCAGGTGTAGGCAAAAACTCCTTATCGGAATTACTTTTATAAGAACTAAAAGATGAGCTACTTTTCTGCGATAATTTTTTTGGTGGCTCAGGTACTGGTCGTGTCAGGTCGTCAGCAATTGGAGCAGAAGAAGATTCGAGGTCAGGATATTCAATAGGTTTTGCATTTTTACCTCTACGTCTTTTACTCGGATTCACCATACAAAAGTAGCAGTCAGTAATATGGTCTTTTGGTTCTCGCCAAATCCTTGGTATTGCAAATTTCATAGACCTTTTCTCACCTCGATACCAAAATAAAAATACAAAAATTAAGATTAATATGTCTATTATTTTGGATTCATCGTTTAATTAAATAAAAATTGCTTACCTTCCAAACACCTTTTACAATAACTACAAGCAACATGTGGAGCCCATGGCTTATCTTGATTCCGTACAGGACAGTCAAAATATGCTTCATAGGCTTCACAGAGAACGTGAGATGTCTTTAGTTCATATTTCACGTCTCGAACTTTAATAAATTGACCACATATAAAACAAAATGCATCAGCATCGTATTTGCACTTTCGTGACGACATTTTAAGTTATTCTGGGCTTGTAAATAACACCTGATGGTTGTTTATCACTCGGGTGCCATCTAGCGGCACAGTGTAAACGTTAATACCCCACTCTCACCGCGCGGTCTTTTTAAAAATATTAAAATCAATTAAAATTTATGAAAAAATTGAAAAATGAGTATTATTATTATAACTATCACAAAAGCAAACTTTATACCGAAAAAAGGTATTTTCTCTTCGTTTTTGTGCATAACTAACTGGAAAATAATAGTATAAATTTTAGGACAAAGAACGAAAATTTTTTTGTTGAGTCGTGTAATTAGTCCACCACAAAGCTATACGAGATTAGCGGGCGGAGGTGATTTACCACCCAAGCACTTTAGAAAAGAAAATGATAGCTAGGATAAATCTAGATAGTGTATTCATATATGTACAAAAAATATTTACAAGTTACACGACCCTAACACGACTGCAGTAACCACATTACGTCCGAATGACCAAGAATGTATAAAAATGAAATTATTGTCACCATAGTGTAAAAACCTTATATCAAAATAATTCCTGTTTAGCAAAATGTTCCCTCACAAAAGGCTTTGTAATGCAAAATTTATGGCAGAATCACGTTTATATTTCTGGACTAATAATTTCACTAGTTACTACTTTTTAAATCAAATTAAATCGGTATAAAGCATGTTTTTTACGATAAGTATATAAAAACAACAGGATTAAATATAAGAAAATTTATATAAAAAAATGTTTTGTTAAACTTAAAATATGTTTTTTTACACAAACACAGTTCTTACAGACTCCGTTAAAGATGATCATAAAAGTGTGAGTCCGCATGCTCGTCGGAGCAATAGAATAAAAATTTGACCGTTATCTTTAGTGATATGTTAAAACCTCTATTATAAATATGACAGTACATTTGACAATGTCAATTAAAACTCGTGGCTAGCTAGATTTTCAGAAAACTCTACGTTATTTAATTAAAATTTGTTTAATATTACAATGCCAAAACTCCATAGCAAATTTTCAAAATAAATTATTAGTACAAAAATGTTTTTAAATCCATTTAAAAATACCGTAATTCGGCCAAAATTGTACCCATGGGTAAGATATACGAGAGGCATAAGGCCACAAATCAAAATTGCTAAAGAAAAATTTCAAATCAGTTTAGATTTGCATCAGTTTAAAAAAGATGAAATACGTGTAAAGGCAGTCCCAGATTATGTTATTATAGAAGGAAAGCTAGAAAGAAAAACAAAACGAGGTGAAGTGGTGAAACAGTTTGTAAGGAAGTTCAGATTACCAGAAGGTTGTTGTCCAAGCACCATAAAATCCGAACTTTCTTCAGATGGAGTCCTCACTATAACTGCTCCGAGGAAGACGTACGATACAAATTTCCCGTGTGAAACTGTCATCCCTATTAGCTATACAGAGCCGAGTAAAGATAAAAATGAATCCATTATATCAATTTCGGAAACTACTACAACAAAAATTAAAGACACAAAGACTACATCAAAGGAGAAAGGAGATACTGCAAATTCTAAAATTGATGATAAAACGAAAAAATAAGTTTATTAATATATTCTTGTGACATGGTTACAGTGTATCATTTAATTAATATTATAAGTAACACGATCATACAAATAATGATTCACGTGACAAAAATAACCCAATCTCGCGTTCTAGATAATTATAGCGACGAAAACATTGCATCAAAATCAAAATAAACAACTGACGTTGCGTCGAGAATATTCCTGACACTAGAATAGTCTGCACGCTTCACGTATGCTCCATATAGTGCGTTTGTTACATTGCCAGAAAGTATATAAGGGTAGCCGACGCGAAATGTTTCAGTACGAACGTGAACGCGACGGATAGCACTCCAGTAATATACAAATATGGCGCTCCTTCCATACTTTTTCGACTACGATTTGCCACATTGGCCACGCCGTCTTCTAGATCAGAACTTCGGATTGACTCTGAGCCCACAAGACTTGTTGTCTTCAAAGATTAGTCCTCTCATCCCACGCTACAGATGGTGGTGGCCTCACCAAGAAGAATCATCAATCAAGTTCGACAAAGACAAATGGCAGATTAGTGTCGACGTTCAGCATTTCGCACCTGATGAAATAACAGTCAAGACAGCGAATGGTTTCATCGTCATTGAGGGAAAACATGAGGAAAAAAAGGATGAGCATGGATATATATCTAGACAATTTGTTAGACGTTTTAAATTACCAGATGATATTAATCCAGAAGGTATAGAGTCTAGACTTTCCTCGGATGGCGTTTTAACTGTTATTGCACCAGCTAAAGAGAATTTGTTAAAGGGTGAACGTGTTGTTCCCATATCACACACAGGCCCAATAAGAAAAGAGATCCAGGAGAACCCTCCTCAATTGGAAAAAGAAAAGGAAGAACAGACTAATTGAATTAAAAAGTTTTCTTCTTCTCAACGACTTTATGAGACTATTACGAGACTGTTAATGTTTGTGCTTTTAAATTTTAATAAATAAATCAATGAGTTTTACTATTTATCATTATTGCCAGAAGGTGGTGAAGAAAGCATTGAAGTCATGTGAACTGTCAATTTTTGAACTCGATTTATTTAAGTGATCATCACAAAATTTTAAGCAGGTTGTAATTTGTGACTTTTATGTACATTGGTTCATCATAAATAAAACAAGTTTTTTATAGTCATTTTATTTCGTTGAGAACTTGGAATATACACTTAGATAACTCTTAAAATTCTGTTAATTACAAAAGAAAAATGAACACTTGAGTGACTTCTTAAAAACTATATTCATTTTTAATAGTGAAATTGTTGTTACGTTTAAATTTTATTTTATTAAAAAAGAACAGGATAACATAGCAACATCTTTATGGAGTGGAATATAACTGCAACAAGATAACGTCCTAAAAATCGTCGTATCTTAAGATTATTTAATTCACAAGGTACGGTACAGGGTGAAGTATATTAAGGTCCGTAGATTTCATTTGAGCTCCTGTACCAAAATATTATTTTAACTTTCAATAATCTCCAAAAGAAAGTCACGTCTGCCTTATTTTCGTAATTCTGGGTTTCTTCCTTTTGATCCATTAACCATTTTGTAGAAAATTATATACGTCGTATTTGAAGTAATTATAAGTTTCTGTTATTAAAACTCTAAATATCTGTTCAACATAATTTAGAGTTTATGTTACGACCATTTAAAAAGACTAATATATTAAGAATATTGCAAAATATCTTATAGCTTTATAAAAACCAGTTTCAATAGCTAACTAATAGATTCCGATCGTAAACCTTTAAGAACTTGTTTTTGTTATCCTTGTTTTGTTTGAAAAGGTACCTTTTTGATACTGACGTGTAATTTTATTATTATAACAGTAAATAACACACTATCATACAGCAATTACCCGAGATTGGAATATGTATTCCCTCCCAGAACATAAATAATATTCCTTATTACTTTTATAAGTTTTTTTTTGTCAATAAGGATCAGGTACTTCACGATATGTGTACTTAGTTTGGCCATAAACAATATTTCTTTTAAAAAAACATGATAATCATTTTAAATTCGGAATTACCCATTCTATTTAAAATTTACTCGTTATTGCGCCTAATATGTGTTTAATTATTTTGTAATATTAAAGTACCCCAAAAAATTGGTAGACAGAAATTTTGCCAATATGTATGCGTGACTCAATTAATAGCTGACATCAACGTTTAAAGGACTGTACTAAAGCCAACATATAATTTTGGTAGTATATTAATGCACAATTCACATACTTTACAGTAATAAATAGTTTATGTAATAGAATTAAAAGGATGTTGGACCGTTTATGTCGAGAATAAGTATATTAGGTTGTTAGCTGGTTTATTTCATACATTCTCGCTCAAGTCATTACAAATTCTTATACTTCGTTGCATCTTAACACAATATTTTAATTGCTATTTTTAAATAACTCGCTTCAAAAAGTTTCTCTTTTTTATCTTCGTTTATCATAACAATCTTTTAGAAACATTTTTTACAATTTTAACTGTATCTTTTAAAGAGTACAAGTGGAAATTCATTCCAATGGCTTATTCGCCTTTTGTTAATATAAATAAATTAATTTAATATGCAATTATAATATAATAATAATTAATTCGCCTAAACTGTACAGGAAGTATTGTTACTTTCCGTTTAGATGGAGATGGTCTAATTTTTTTGTTACTATTTATTTTTGTCATTAGTTGCTTTATTGCATTATATATGCTTATCTGAATCAAAAACCATCAAATAGTTGAGTTATAGTTTGTATTTTATATAGTTAGCATATATTTATACTTTAGTTAGTTAGTTAGTATTATTGTAGAGTCATTAATAAGAAAGTTATGTAGCTCGCGAGAAATGTATCATAAGTCCGATATGAACAACATTCAGTGTCACTTACGTGAAATCTTGCATCATGCTTTAATTTCAGATATAGTGCAACCGAAACCCCCGTACCGCGCCTCGGAAAAGCAGGGCGAAGTAAATGCAAAGGAAAAACGACGGCGAGCTACCAGAACCGAAAGGCCGCTAGCTTCCCCCGTCTCGCCGCGCGCATACCTAAGGCGCAATAAAACAGTTTCGGTAACATTATGGTATCATAATCTAGAACTGTTGATTTACATGCGGCTGAAGACCAGTAAAGTTAGTAACATTTATATTATCCTCTTACAGTTTAGATTAGATGTTGTATCAACTAACAAAATAGCACATAAAAAATAGTAAAAAACAATACAAGCTTTACCTATAGTTAAATATATCATCATACTTAACTTTAACATTGTATTACCAGTTTGTTCTTTGTCCGAATCAGCAAAACAATTTTCGTATGTTCATATAAGAACAAAACTCTTTTCTTATCAGCATTTACTTATAGTAAAAACAATCACTTTGACAAAAAGTAAACAAAAAATATCGTGTAACAAATTGGATTTATCCGAATATATATGACATTAATATTGAAGCCTTGCAGTGGAAGAAAGAGAAGAATCTGAAATATGAAAAATTTATTCAATTTTTCTTTTCTGCAACAGATGTGTCTTTTGGACACGTATCTGTACCGTTTCCCAATTATCTTGGCGCCAGTACTATTATACCAACACATATACTTCTAATAACCTTTCCGCTTTTAAAGTTTTAATGCAAATTTTCAATTCTTAGAGAGAGGCCTATGACTTGAAGAATGCATTTGAATATACACCGATAAATTTGGAATAATTTGTTAATGTATTATTACCGAATATTGTTTCTAAGTTTATTTATAACCTAGATATTTCAACATTATTACTTTTCAAACTATTCTCTATATCCTGTAAGCTTCTACCACTAGTTTCAGGTAACAAATAATATAAAATAACACTGTTTACGGCTACTATTACGGCAAAGAAACCAAACAAAACATTAACACCAAAAGTCGACATAATTCCCGGCGTTATCTTAACTGAGATGAATAATAAAAAGTAGGAAACAGCTGAACTAGCACCCGACCCAATTCCTCTGAGTTTAGACGGGTAAAGTTCAGCAACAAATGTCCATGCGAATGTCACTATACCGCTACTTAATAATATATATATTATTAACAGAATAATAGATACCCATTTTATTCCTAATGGGTTAAAATGTAGAAATAACAATAACAAAAACAATAATATGCATGTTCCAATGTTGCAAACTAGAAACGAAGTTTTTCTTGGAAACCGATTCCCAAAAAAGAATATGAAAAGCGACGCTATTAATCTTACACAATCAGTTATAATCATAAGCATAAATGGATCATAATCATTCGGCATTATTTCACTCAAAAGATCTTGAGCATAAAATGTTATCACGTTTGCTCCGCTGAATTGCATTGCAACCGAAAGAAAAACTGATATTAACAAAGGCTTCATAAATTCTAATTGAAAATAATCTTTGAAAAGGAGTTTTGATGTTTCTTTGGTTCTTTTTTCTAATATAGAATTCAATTCTTTTTCAGCTTCTCCAGATTCGCCACGAAACCATTTAAAAATTTTAATTCCTTCTTCTACTTTTCCTTTGGATATCAACCATAGAGGACTTTCTTTTAAAACTAATAACAAAATTATAGATATTATACTCGGTGCACTACAGATTAAAGAATTTGTTCTCCAATAAACAAAACCGCCTAAAGCATGATTCAATATTACTCCAAATGTAAGAGATATTGACGGCGTAAATAACATAAGTCCTCTGAATTTTGGATCGGCTATTTCCCCTAAATAAACTAAAGTGATTGGTCTTATTGCACCGGAACAAATTCCGGTTAAAAGCCTACCTACTAGCATAATAGGGTTATTGTTAGCGAAAGCTTGTGCAACCCAGCTAATTACAAATGAAAATGCTAATATAACGTGGCCGGGTTTTCTTCCCAACGTATCGATTATGGATCCCGCGAATATGCAGCCCAGAACCATTGACAGTGGGGTGATCGCCGCTGTAAAATAAAAACAAAAAATATTTCATAAACAAACAGCTAATAAAATGTTTATTATTTTTTTGATGTCGTTTCATTTGAGTTTGAAAGCCATCAAAACGCCATATGCAATATTATCACAATGCAGTTGATAATTCGATACTATGCCAAATAGCGCATACCACAGATGAACGCTAGAACTTTAAAGCGCTGAAGTGTTGACCAAAAGCGCAGCGTAGGATATCTACCCACGAGGTGGAAAGGTGACTTATTAAGGGCCTAAGCCCTGAAACTAACGGTGAATGCAGTTCGCGTCCTGGTCTTATTGTATATGTATTGTCATGCAAATGTATTGTTTATGGTGAAAACTAAACCGTGCTCCTATCTCGAAGACCCTTACGCTCACTGATAAGAGCATCTCTTTAAGCGACTAAGACATGAGTGATCTCACAGTTTAGTGAATTCTCGAGGGTAAGGTAAGTTAAAAATTAGTCGATATTAATGCCGTGACATAAACGGGGTTAATTGTTAATAAACAAAGTAGTGTTTCGCCAAGATTAGTTTATGAATTAGTACAGAGTTAGTTGATTATTAAAGGATTACTACATTGTAGTTGGTAAACGCTGCTAGCGGATTGAGGTCTTCAGGTATTAAGTCCTTAGATATATATATTAGAAAGTTTCGTGACGAAAAAATTATGTCAATACCAAATGTACCTAAGACACTTGTTTTGTTTAATTACTAAATTATCTCACCAATCCATGACACGTATTTTTCATCATATGGATAATCTTCGTCTTTTTTTAGCTGCGGTAGTAACACCGCGCTGAATCCAAAAGCAAGTCCTCCGCATAGGGACAGGAAACCAGACACTGATGTTGCAATGGCCTGAAATAGTTAACATATTTTATTTTTTTGTTCTGCTACATTTAATAAATAATAAAGTTTAATTAACCACCAAAAGTTTCAGGAAAAATTAAGCCAGATGAAAGTTTTTAGCTTTGCGGTCGCTGGGGCCAAAAAGATTCTCGAGTGGCGAATGCAAGCCTACTAGTTGGAACGTTGGAACGTCACGGGAAGCAGCAACATCTTGTCGCTAGATGCAAGCATTGCAATTCATCGTGGCAATTTTTTAAAGAGTCATGCTGTGGACATCTTTCGGATGACATGATGATGAAAGTTTTATATAAATTAAAGCTCCAGGGATTGGATACAATTTTACTCCGCCAGGATTCAAATAATATCACTTAGTGTAGTAAAAATGTAGTGTAGATATTAAGGCAATCATTTACGAAATGATCAAATTCACGAAAAGTATCTAAGGTAACCATTTGTAATTTTTACAGCTTATATTGTTTTACAAATCATATATAGTGGACACTTCTACGAGTCAAAAGAAAGTGAACTACGTTCTAAAACTGGTATCAAATTGAACTGCTATAGTGACATATGTTATTTTAAAATTAAGCTACGAGGATATCAAATGCAGAAATACCAGGTTATAAGATTTACTCTGTTGTGGAGGTGACATAGATAGTGCTATTAATAGGCTACATCTGGATATTAAAGTGGGTTGTTTTAATGTACAAAATCATCATTGACAATAACCTGGTGTTATTTATGTTCCCATTCGTATAAAAGATATTAGTCAAGTGTTTTATAACATAAGCCAAGCCATCAAATCATTTATTCTTCGTGAACATGCATTTCTACAATACATCGTGCAAAAATGCACGTAACAACACATATTTTAGTCTATTGAAACAATGAATTATTGTCATCATCATCACAATTTTAGCCGTAAGGCATCCACAACTGAATATGGGATCCCCGCATGTATTTCAGAATGACAAGTTAGGAGCTGCCTCTATCTAGGGTCTTCCGAGAACCTTCACAAGGTCATGTGTTCATCTCTTGGGTGGTCATCCTCTGCTACTCTTGCTGGTACAAGTTCTCCGCGACATTGTTTTACAAATCTATTTATTGCACAGTTACCAGCGAATCAAAATTCCTGGGTTAGTAATGATAACTTTCTACCCGTAAACTAGTGAACTAGTACAGGAAAAATTAACATCGTAAATTATGCTGTCAATAGATATTATTTAATAGAATAAGTCAGTTTTACTGACCAAAAACTTGAAAATAATTAGTATATTCTCATAAAAAATAATTTGTTATTACTTTAAATTTCTCTTTAATATAAAAATTTTAATAGCTGTTGACAATTAGGCAACCTGACTTTGTGCCGACAGATATTTGGTCGACAGATGTTTAGTTCATTTCCGCTAAAGATACAAGCCCGAGGTAACATTTTGTATGTAACATATGTATTAATGCAACGTTTGCATTTAAATATTTAATCTTAAATTTAAACGTTAATTAAAAAGAAGAATGCACAAAATCAATTTAAATATTTTAATATTGCTCTAATGATTCGGTGTCAGTCGGCCAAATCTCTTTTGATAATATATCCGACCACGCATTATTTTTTTTTAAAGAAACAACTTGTACAAGATCATTTAATGACCTCGGCCACAACCAGTACGTCAAGTTTAGTGAATAGACTATTCGTTCAAATGATATCATGTACATTGTATATTTAGTTGATTAACATGACCCACGGTTAATTGTGTATATTAGATACATTATTTTGTTTGAGTCTTTAAGGAAAACAAGAATTCAAACTGGAAAACCGAGAGAAACTTGATGACATTTAGTACGAGTTTAAAACTAATGAAAATTTATACTTAAAGGCCAAAAGGAAAAATAAATAACAAGTAATTGCATTTACGGAGAAACCTCGATTAAATGCGGTCATAAACCTACTTTTATTCATTTTCTGAAATAAGGAGAATATAATCATGTTTTAATATGAATAATTAAAAAATGATGAAGTTATTAATAAACAATGCTTAAGGAGCCAAGAGATTTCTTATCCTAAATACAATAGAACAGTCTTGATTCAAGTAAGCCCCATGACTGTTTCATAGGGTTTACTTGTATTGAAAGAATAGCTAGGTTATTTATATACATGTTGAAATAATATCATAAGGTATTCCCACAGTCGAGCGGCGTATGTGTGATTTGTTGTGGCAGTGTTTGTCAACGCAGTGTCCTGTTCAAATTTTGGTGTTACTCGAAATATAATAATCTATCAACAAAACAATCACTCTGTCTTTGCTTATCCGTGAAAGCTTGTTTTATATGCTAACTTATTTAATTTAAATTTTTCTCATATTTGCCAAATTGTAATTATTTTCTTAACTTTCTTTAAGTAATAAATGAATAAAATACATTTTACATTTAAGCCATCATAATGGTATTTCCTGAATTGTATCATTTTGCTCTGGAATGCGTTAGAAAGTTTCCATTAGTATCGCGCTACTATGTAGAACTAATTTAATACTAAGTTATACAAGTTTTGATTGATTTACCAACAGAATTCTGTACTATAAAGTAAATTCTGAGAGAGAAGTAACTCACTATAAGTGTAGATAAATAAGGTTACTTTTAAAACTATATAATCATTTCATGAGATTATGTTAATACATTGTGGTTTTAATTTTTGTTTCTTATTGACTGCATTAATAGTTGATCAAATTGTTCATTTTTAAACATATCCGAGTTTGTACAGTTATATGGATATTATTAGTAAAATTATTAAAACATAAAAGGCAAAGATAATTGTCCAGGATCTTACTATAAACTTTCTAAAATTTAAGCTATCGTTAAATTTTTATTGCTATCGTCGTTTCAGCCCATACAACTGCAAGTCTACAATGCCTCTCCCAAAAATATCTAAGGAGAGATACACTATAATTGCCTCGCTTAGTAGGCGGGTTGGTGATTTCAGTGATTTATCATGGGACGCAAAGCTGCCGCCCGTCCTCTGGAATCTTGTTGGAACACTTAATGTGAATAAGATTGCATCCCGCTATTGGACTCGCGATCTACAATCGCAAGTCTCGGTCAATCAGTGTATGGACAACACGAAATAATTTAATGTAAAGTTCATCTAAAAATATTTAAGATAAAAAAAAATTAATGGCATTATTTTGAGCGATTTAATAAAAATGTATGTTACCTGTTTCAACAAAAAAATATTATTTTGAGTTAACATTTTTCTCAGTTCTTTTTTTAAATAAACGCTTAAATCACAAATATCACGTTTTAAATTTACATTTTTATTTCACTGTAGATTTATAAGCTTTTTAAATATTTTTCTGAACCTTTTGGAAACACTGCTCAACACCACATAACAGGTGACTTCGCGTCGCGTTATTAACTTTCACATATCTTCTTGTTTTATAATTATTAAGCTGGCACAAGGAAAGGTTCGTGGAGCTTCAACTCGCCTGAACAACTAATGTAAAACTTGCCATCCCGCTTCATATGCTGATGTTGCGGTACTAGTTTGTAACATATAATATTATAAAAAAGCCGTATGCTACTAGTATAACATAAATCACTTTTATAGTGTTTTCATTCTAAAGAAAAATAAACATCAATAAAAATGTGCCAGATATTAAATTTAGTACATTGTTTAAAACTTGATTTAAAAAAAAATATTATTCATGTGTTTACTGTGTTGTACTCGTGAATGTGATTCGGTAATGCAAACCATGTAGTAAATATATCACCAAATTCACTTAATTATCCGATCTAAGAAGGGCCTGTCCTAGACAGTAGTACAAATTAACTGCAAATTAAAATAAAATCAAATTTGCACAATAAAAACTGTGGAAAAAATTGATATGTTTGAAAAATTATACAAAAGTTATTTACTTACAGGTGATGTTACATTTGGAATAGCATAACGAACGCATGAAAAATAGGCAATGCTATTCTCGGTCCATACGTATCATACAAAATTTATTTCTGGTATTTGCTTAAAATTAATGTTAAAATATTTAATTTTGGAATTGGTGTCCCGAATTGAGCAGTCACCTGGTACTCCGTGGATGCAAAATATTCTTCATGTCTTGATTGTAATGCAAATATACCCGAGGTCTATGACCAAAAATCAGTTACTTTTGCGTAGAATATAGCAATATCATGATTCGTTTTAACATCCCAATAAGATTTTAAAAATATAAAAATAAAACAATATTATTTATATTAGCTTCATTAAATCTATTAATAGTATAAACTTACATTGCCCTATTTTTAACATTACCGCTACATATACATAAAATTTTATCCTAACTGACCTAAAACCTGTTATAAATGTCAAACATTGGTTACTTACATTTACATATTGCTAATAAACATTATAACAGTTATTACATATCGGTCAATGAACCCGAACACTTATGGTTTCATTACGGTACAGTAATCCAATAAGGGCAAACGGTCGAGTCGTCGGTCAGTCCTCTCAAAAACCCGCGTAACATAATGCTCAAAGCGTATCACATAACAACCTAAGGTCACCATTCGACGGCAGTGATTCTAAAGAAAAAAAAATACATTGTAAGGAAAACACCCCAGGGATACAAATAAGAAGCAATTACATAAAAAAATCACTAAACGCACAAAAA
The DNA here is from genome assembly GCF_028537555.1 of Battus philenor. Lineage (NCBI taxonomy): Eukaryota > Metazoa > Arthropoda > Insecta > Lepidoptera > Papilionidae > Battus > Battus philenor. Next base: position 6,409,524 of record NW_027181689.1, on the reverse strand, counting down.
AAATACTTCGTCCACCTAAGCTATTCGAGAGAAATAACTATAGTCTATAGTCTCGTGTCAAGTTTGTGCTGTTAGTCTTGCGGCTTTTACAGCTTCATCGGAAATGAGTTCACGGAACGGAAATTATTAATATAACATAATATAATATTACAAGGTCGTTGTAAGTGGCGATCTTTGGAGAAGGCCTATGCGTTGCAGTCAGCGTCTATCGATTTTTTTTAATTCTAATTTGTATCACTAGGATGTTTTGGTTACAATCATTTTTTTTTGCGCTTACTGAGCGCAGACAGTTGGAAGAGCCGCTATTTGATATGAACATTTCTTTTCCCAGCTGCGAGTTTCTACAGCATTTTATTATTATTTGCAATTTTTCTTATAGGTAAATACGGCTAAAATTGTAATTATATGTACACATAAACAATATAATTTAGAAGATTTACTCAATTATACATTAACTGGTGCATTATTTTACTTTAAGTCGCTGCCCAAGCACTACAAACCGTTAAATGTCTTGAGGGTTAATACAATGTGCCGGGCCAACTCATGAAAAGATTCTGCCGTAGATTTTTTCTTGAAGAGGTTCGGTAAATTGAACAGAGGTATACCAAGGTTTTCGCATGGGGCACATGGTTACGTCTTTTAAATTCGATTCGGCTAAAGTGTCTGAGTAAGTGGTGAAAAGTATGTACTGTGGAGCCGTCACATGGGTAAGTATCTTCGTCAATTGTTTTAAAAAGGTGTAGGTATTGCTTGCACTACCTGTGCCCGCTTAGCCAGTTGCGTGTGATGAAAACTCAAATGATGAAAAGTCAAAGAAAAATCTGGAATAGTTTTTGCAGTTTGTTCATGTCGAAGAGTTTTGGAAGGAGTCCTATAGTGTATCAAACCTAAGCAGAGCTCTCGTACCTAGCCTGGCGTCTATCGGTTAACATAATAATAAACATAAAATTAATTAATTAAATATTGGAACTTTTAACAAGTCTCTTATTGATTGTAATTTTTTTAACTCTTTTATTTTTGACTCTACTATTTCATCTTTGTTGTGAAGAAACACTGATATAATGTAAAGTCGGCCACTTTAAGCCCCATGAACCAGTATATTTCAACGGTCAAACTACTGTAATAAAAATAGAAATCGTTGAGTTTATTGGTCGCTGCCACAGCCAATTTAATTATCGCATAAATTCTGGACGATGAAAATCAATATGATGAGAATTTGAAGACCCTGCCCGTACACCTTTATTTAAAAAAAAGAATCGTCGTCGTTTCGGCCCATAGACGCTCACTGCAAGATGTAAGCCTTCCTCATACTATATACTATACTATATCTACGGAGGGGTACACCGAACTCATAGCAGGCGGGTTGGCGATCGCAGTGTGGTATCATGGTACGCATAGGACGCTACTGTCTTACCCAGGAACTTGTTTGTGAATAGAGGCAATAAACTATGCAATAAATATACGAAGCGTGAATTATATATATAAAATTTTATTCCGAATTAGAACCTACTAATAAACAAAGAATAATATATTAGGAAGACCAGAAAATAACGTCGCTTTCTAAAGTTAAATTCACACGACCACATTTTTAACAAGTTTTTATTTCTAACCAACAATATATATATACCTTCGTTGTCAACGACCATTTGTCATCTAGTATACAACGTTTTACAAGTGCGTAGTTAGCTACCAAATGATAATCAAATACCGACATGCGCAGAAACAACATTACTTTCCGGCCCCTCTAATATATTGAATTCCTGTTTTTGAATATGAATAAAAGATCATGTTGTTCATATTGAATCTTAACAATTTTAATAAATATATCATATCTAACTGTTACATCGTATCTACGCTACAAACATCAAAACCTCTAAAAACATTTGGTTTTGTTTTAATTCAAAGAATTTTGGTAAAAGAGTGGAATTTTCTGCAACAAGCAGTATGGACTGACGGTATATTCTATATCATATTCTGTGTTAATCTGTAGAATAGCAAACAGGTACAGGTAAATAATAAACAAATATTTAACTGCATTAAAGGGCGTAGGCATTAAGATTTTATAGGTTTAAAAAAGGTTTTTTTAAAACATTAACACGCTATATCGTGTCTTATTTTGACGAGAGCGGATGTAGTTTTGCAGAATATATATCTAAAGAACATTCCAGTTTCTCAGGTAAACCAAGTTTTATGTACCTAAAAGGCTCGACTTCATAAATAAATCCATGCAGACCTTTCTATATATGTATAACCCATTTTTTATAGAATTCCTGTTAATGTACAGAAAGCATCTATAGCTAAATTTAAAAAAAATCAGAACGATAGGTCTGTGAATGTCCAAGATGGCACCCGCGTTGGGTATGTGTTCGTCTCCAAATTATTTCAATATTTACTTAGTATGTAATTATTTATGTAAAATTATAACAGTTTCTTTCGCCTGTTTTTCTCAGGTCCGAGGCACTTCTTATTTGTATAGATATTGCCAGTTTGCTGAATTTGTAATAACTTTTTTGTATAATTGAAGGTAAAGGATTTCCTCCCTTGCCATTATAAAAATATCTCTTTCAATTTGCCTACCCTTCCAATATTTTTAATTATATATACTGTATACCATACGGTTTGTTTGTTTTTTTTTTTAAGTAGTTATTTTGTATGTGTATATATACCTAAAGTACTATATCGTTAGATTATTAGCAACATATTACTCAACAATCATGGGTGGATAACAATGCAAGTTAAAAATAATATATATGATTAATAATCGCCTCTATTTTTCAGTTTTCTGGATCAGTTCTTTTAGCAATAAAAGGCATCCTTGTCAGGCGTTAAGGGGGCGAGTTCAATTTAGGAATGCGGTCCTCCTCAACTTGAACAGATACCTTAGCCCCCATGGCCTAACTAGTTATTTTTTCTTGTTTTTTGCTTTTAATTAAATTTACTGTGTAAGTAACAATAATAAATTTATAATAACCTAATAAATTTAAGCTGAGAATACTTGGTGATAAATGGAGGTAAATAAAACATAATTCACAAATCACAGTTTATTAGAAACTTAAAAACATTCAGTCTTAAAAAAATAAAGCAAAGGAATGACTTGCAGGCGTAAATAATACTGAAACATTCAAAATTTACTTTTCGGCCTGGTCGCCGTTAGACTGATCTTTCACTTCCTTGCGAACTGGACCAGTTTGAGTAATAGGCACCTTCCGCTCACCCTGGACTGCAGGCGGCACCGTCTTCGGAGCAGTAACTGTGAGCACACCATCAGACGACAATTTCGACTCCACGGTTTCCGGCGTACAACCCTCGGGCAACATATACCGACGCGTAAACTGACGGGAAATGTATCCATGTTGATCTTTTTTCTCTTCATGCTTTCCTTCTACAACGATGAACCCGTCAGCGGTCTTCACAGAAATCTCTTCTGGAGCAAAATGTTGTACATCCAGGTTAACTTGGAATTTATCTTTGTCAGCCTTGATGCTGGAGCCAAGGTCTCGAGAAGCGGCTGCTAGATGTCTCCATGGGCGGTAGTACTCCCTGCTCATCAATGGACCAGCGGCGACACCAAGAAGATCTTCAGGAGTTAAAGCCAAACCGAAGTGCTGGTCCATCAAGTGACGAGGTCGCTCCAAATCCAACAACAATGGTAGCAAAGACATTTTCTTTTCTTGTTTAAGCAAACGCGGTTAAGAGAATATTCGCACCGAACAACTGACGTCGTACGACTCGTGAACGCTCAATGCAAACTGATGTCGATTGCGCAGCGCCAAGCGTATTTATACAGCGTGAAAATACTCGATGTCTGTAGAAATTTCTAGACGCCAGGTGTGCAAAAATAAGGGGTCGAAATGATATTGGTTGTTGAATATTTTTGTGCTTTAATTGTTAATACGAGGCTCTTAAAAATTACTTATTATAGCAATAATTTAATAGAAATCAAAGAAAAATATATAGTCATCTAATACATCTATTACATACACAAAAAATTTTGAACTTATGAACTATGACAGTAGATAAATCACAATATCAATATAACGTAAAAGGAAAACAATATAGTCAAATTGTTTTAGTGTTTAGTTATTTTTTTTTAAATATTTGTTTATAATAAACAATTTCGTCTCAAAGAACTTTACAACATTGCTCTGCTATGAAAAATGATATAATCAAATAATATTACATACACGCGTTATCTGTAAAGACTGAATAATTTTCGCAAGAAAAGTAATTTTCGTAATAGTAATCGTGCAATTGTTTAGACTTTAGGAAAAAAAATATTTATGTTATAAAACATGGCAGCTTATGCCTATGAAAATTCCTAGAATTTTATAATTCAAAATATCAAGGGCAATATAAATAGCACGTCTCATTAACTATACTTTATTATTCCTCTCAAATATTGTCCCCTTACAAAGCAGGCGGATCTTATCGTGATCTGATCGTACAAACTATGAACAACGTGTTCATATAAAGCCGCTACTTTTTTGGTCTTTCGTTATTTCATTTTACGTGGCATGATGCGGTTCCTTAGTTTAGAACATCTGAGATTGAATGTCGAATGTTCCATATGCAATAACCGTAGGAGTGAAACTTCTAGATATTTCCAAAATTTAAGCCATCTAGTATGGAGTAGCGAAAAACGCAAACAAAATAGTTGAATGAAAATAATTATAGTCCTATGCCTTTCACTAGATGTCGCTATGACCTAATTATTACAGCGCCATCTACTGGTTATCTTTTAATAACAATACTCATTTTGGTTAACTAGATTTTTTTTATTTCTATAAGCTTGAATATTATAAAATTTAAATAAACAATTATATATTATAATTAAACACATTTTTTTTAAATATTTGTTATCTATAAAATACTTTGCTTTTTCTTAATTATGGCAGCATTAACAGTGTTAAGTTTTTGCCAAACGGAATTTGGTTGGGTGACGGTTTTCATTGGTCATACTCGAGACTTTCGTTCATAGTGAACGCATAACGCGTTATAGTTTAGTACCTTGTAGTAGTGTGTTGTGGTAGTTTATATACGTACGTTTGTACAAAAAACTCGCTAGTGCAGTGTTTTATATTATTTTTTAAAAGTACACACTATAATTTAAGTACTAAGTGTATTACAAGCTTAAATATTGACTGTTCTAATAATTGTGGATGTGGTCATTGTTTTTGTGATAAACTTTATCAAGTGATAATGGCAGATAATTCAAAATTGACTGACGAGGAGCGGGCTGAAATTCGAGAACAATTTGCTCAGGTAATTTTATAACATGTATTATAAAAATCTTTACATCAGTCACATCGCATGAACCGGCCGGCGACGAATAATAATTTTGAGACATCTTTTTCTCTGTAATATTTTTTTCTCTTTACATAAATTTGTTACTTAGCAGGATAGAGTTTTCGTAAAAGTATTTGTAGCTCGTACAACCACAAGATATCTCGCCACGAAACCGCGTGTGGTCCGGCACAAAACGAAAAGACGCATACTTGTGACATACTTTATATAATACACTTCTTAACACTGCGTATTTATTTAGTAATATTCGTAGCAACTAATGATACAGTCACATTTTTAAGTTAAGCTAATTAAAACATAATTTGAATAAGTTTGTTTCAACCGGATTGAGTAAAATTTAATTGATATAGAATCGAAGATTTATTAAAATTTACGTATTTTTCTTTGGTTTTCTCGTAATTTTGAAACTTAAGATATAATGTAATCATAATTTTAATTACTATTTTTTATTTGAATACAAAAATTTAATTATTATAACTATCTTCGAATTACTCTAATAAACGTTATCGATTACACATAATTAAAGAATGATTTAAACTACTAACAGATAAACAAAAAGGTCTTATCTTATTGGAAGTGTAGATATCTATGTATTTGTATTATAGGTAAATGTGGTGGTATTTTATTGATAAATCTATAAGTATGCTAAGCTATATTCCAAATCATTATATAAATTACTTTTAAAACATTAACTTAAAATTAAAGCATAATTAGACTATTTATAGTTGCCACGAAAATTCCTTAGAAAAATCACCAGGTTAAACAATAAATACTATAAGATTTTTGAATAATGACTTTTAACACACATTTTATGTCAAATAAAAAGATAAAAATAGAAATTGATGTTATGAATGTCTGCTTTTTGATAAGTAGTTGTTGTTCAAAAACAATTTCTGACCATTCTAGCCATCCATTCTTCATTGGATTTACATTCATTCCTTTAAAGCTTTCATACATATACCAAATGACACTGTATTATGCATAAAAAGATTTAGATTCTCTAATATCTATAGGATTTTATGTCATTAGAAAAGCATTACCAGTTATTCTTTTCTTCCTACATGTCTTATTAACCTACCACATTTAAATCCAACTGTTTTCTGTTTATAGGTAGGTTATAAGAATTTTATTAAAAAAACTACTTTAATTAGTGAAAGTTTGTTAATAAATTGCAAGAATTATTCCATAGCTTCTTTTATACATTTAATCAAAGCGGTTAAGTGGTTTAGTCTTTACCAGTGATGTTGTAGTCTTACTTGATGTTTAAACTCTCCAATGAACAAAAAGATGATTTAAAACTTTAAACAACATAAAACAGTGAATATACTAATTTGTAATATTTTTAATAGCATTAAATATAATAATTACAATAGTTTAAACTATACATTGCATACTAATCAGTCTATTGTTTATCTTTGGGGACTCAACTTTCAAGGTATGGAGTCAATTGTATATGGTCTCTAGTGGATTGTAAAGTGTAATGTCTTCATGATGTAATAATTAACCAGTGATAAAAATTAATCTAGCATATTTAGTTTTTTATTTTCACTTGTATTAATGGCAGAGATTACATATTTTGATACACATTTTCTTAAAGTTGAAATGATAACTAATTATAGAAACAACTATTGAAAAGCCTTAACCGGTATGTGTGAGACAAATGAACAACTAACTACACCTGCATGTGCACAAAATGAGCTTCTGTAAGTTTCTTTTTATAACAGGCATTAATTGGTTGAAGTATTGCCATTAAAGTTTTAAAGATTTTTGTTAACAAAGGGCTATATATTCAAGACAGCAAGAATTAAAAATAAATATGTGAATTAGTATGAATATTTAAGTTTAGTTGTCTACAAAACTTTTTTGTAGTCGAATTTACGTAAAGAAACGTGGAATAAACAACACTTAGTCATTCGAAACTTGCGGTGAGAAATATTCCTGTCGTGCGTCATTTTACATCGCCCAAGAGGTGATTTTGTTCGACGCCATATGTTTTAGTATTCAAAACTTGGTTGTATACGTCGCCTTGACATGTATTATGGGTACGCAGTCTGTTAGCAAAACGCTAGTGTTATACAAGCTTTGCATTTGCCACGGCTGTTATGAAATGTTTTTTTCATGTACAATTGTTAATCCTATTTCTACTTTAATGCAATTGTAACTTTGATGCCGTATTAGCGTGCAAAACTGTTTCCTCATGTGCATAATACAAAAATATATTTACCTACTTAAAATTGGACACGTTAAATTTTTCTTCTCTAAAAAGTAAAGTTTGTCATTGCGAATTCAAGTTGTAAAAAAAAAAATCTCCTAAATCAGTCATAGCACTTATTACTTTTATAGCATGCCTCTATTTGTAATAAATGTATTTAAATTATGAAACCAAGCTGATAGAGAATAAATATTTGGGTACATTACACGGGCTTATTTAGAAACCATGGTCAGAGATACAAATGACGTTTATATGGAAGTTCAGAAATTATGCCTCAAAAATTACTTAAATATATTTATAACAGAAATTTTAAAAAAGGAATTATTTTTAAATCTCTGGCGCCTAGGAAGTTTTTCGTTTTTGAAACCTATTTGCTTACGAAATTATTTCGAAACCAAAGTGCTTCCTACAATAAGCGAACGCTTTAACTTCGGCATCGGAGATCGACCATGTTATCTCTCATTATCAAATAGGGTTTAGCATTAACGTCAGAAAGCTCCGTTTTGTTGGCCACTATAGTCACGACATTGTTAAAAGTTAAATTATTATTGTGTTTCCCAACTCAAATCTGCGTTCAAAGAAAGTCCGTCGCAGGTTGACAAGGCGTCCGATAAGGGTATCAAGGAGACAGGCGCTCGCGACAATATTGCTAACTTCTGGTGACCCCACAGCGTGGACAAAGTCTTCCACTAATCGCTCACGACCTAGTTACAAATAATTGGATTAAATGTTCTAAAATTAGAAGGCTTTTTAACATTGTCAATTTTAAAATTAGCTCAAACAATCGGGAACGGAACATAAACATTTTGGGTTTCATAATTATTTTAAACTTCTAATTGTTATGCGATTTATTGGTATTCTTAAATTGAAAATGATAACTAATTCTTGCTAATTATTTTTATTTTCAATAAAATAACAAGCAAATAAAAAACTTATAAACACTGAATATCAAAATAGGATTATAAATAAAGAAGTTTAATGAGTCATCGACATCATATTAATTAAAATAAATGATTACAAAAGTATTTCTGTAATGACTTCGAAAATAAATTAATTTATTTGTTGTTATTAAATGTACTTTGAACTTGACATTAGCAGTGCAATACACATCATTAGATAATGATTTAATTACACGTTATTGCAGTAGTAAGCATTAAGATAAGGTCCGTTAAATTGGACTACACGGTTCATAAGTTAATCATAGTGCTTTGGTTTTACCAGTTTCGGTTGTTTGTAAATAAATATAATAAAGTTAATATCATCATCATCATCATTTCAGCCTTATGACGTCAGTTGCTGTGCACAAGCCTTCGGAAGTTAATATAATAGTAACGTACAGTGCCCGGCGATAAATATTACACATCAACCTTTGGAAAGAGACTATCGGCTAATTTCGGCTTATAGAATGTTATCTCTGTCGCACGAAATACAACGAATTACAAAACATCACATAGATGGTGTGGGACAAAGATAACGCTCTACGAAGCCGAAATTAGCCGATTGTCTCTTCCCAAAGGTCGATGTGCAATATTTATCGCCGAGTACTGTATATTAATAGATACAATAAACATGAACAGTGCTCATTTCCGATATAATAAGCAAAGGGGTGTATAAGACATTACCAATTATGATTCTATAATCACTTCATGATTATTTATAATTACTTACTTTTAACGCTAGAAGATAACTGTAGAAGAAAAATAAATTAATTAGTGACATTCAACTTGTTACAAAACATGTTACAACATTCCATTTATGTCGACTTATATGGATTTCCTAATTGACGGTTAAGGTGCTACTCAGCATGGCTCGCAAATGTCTCAACGCAATATTTTTAACGAAATAAAGGTCACTGCAAATTTTTTTATTTTATAAATTCACAACTATCGATTCCTACTCCAACCAATTTATGATGTTAAGTTTAAATGGGTAAACCTAACATCTATTATGTATGTAAATGTACACATGCGTGTAAATACTATCTGTAGCAGGCAGGGCTGCTTTGCGTGGTCCGCACGATCATCTATTATTGGTACTTCTTGGCTTTATACCCTTAAGGTCTATAGTTTGAAAACATATTTAAAGAAAAAAAAAACACACACCCTCAACTTTCCTTGCGGGTCGAATTTTGTATAATGTGTTCTTAGACCACCACTAATAGGCAGAAGGAAATTTTCATATCGAATTTCAAATCTCAGCTTGTAGATTCCAGAGATTTCAAGATATATATGTATATCTATATATATTACCCATTTTAATAATATTACTAAGTTCCATTGTCGTCGTTTTTCGTCTTTAAAAGTCTTTTAGCCGCTGACAAATGTTGTTTGCTTCGTTGGCATTAAACTTTTATAGGGTTTGACGCAGAGTGTGGCAGTGAGTTGATGGCGCTTATCCTACAACATCTCTGTAGAAGCCTAGATCAAGCGTCGAATCGTATAGTTTCAACAAATATCTTGCTGAACTGAGATGCAGACAAGCTCTTAGATTGCGTAAGCAAATGTTCTATGATGAAAGGTAAAAGCGTCTAGTACGCTAGGGTCTCTCGGCTTTCGCTGTCACTCGAATTTACGAGTAAAGGGTGTCCGAGAAGGCCTATCGGTAGCTATTATCGGATTATTATTTAAAACTATGAAACAATTTTGTATTATCGAAATTTCATATATTTTTAGCTATACCCCAAATAAAAGCTTATAACTTTTATTGGATTAATTACAAACGATCAGTTATTATCATCATCTTTTTAGCCATAGGATGTTCAGTGCTGGACGTAGATCTCCCCTATAGATTTCCAATAGGACCGGTAACTAGCGGTCTGACTCTAGCGTCTTCCATCCCTGGGTAAATGTACTACGCTGCGTTTGCAGGTCCGTTGTCTCTGCTCCAGAAACTTAAGTCCCCGGTGGTAATCCGTACTGCGCGCTGTCTAACCTGCTTACTTCCAATTCAATTTGCTAATCTACTGACCTATGCCACTTACTTTAGTTCGTCACGGAGTTCCTTATTTTTGATTCGATCATGTAGAGAAATTCCTAGCATAATCCTCTAAAGGCTTATCAGCTTGACGTAATAATCAAGTGTACAGTTCAATTATTATAAGTTAACATTACAGTAAAAGTATATACAGTCTAAAAGTAAATGTAAAAATATTAAGTTAAACGTGCTGAAACGTGGTTCCCGGTGTAAACATTCTCCGCGGTGGTGCCGCTAGCACGTACCAAGTTAGGCTCTGTTTACATTAGCGTTCTTTGTAGTGGCCATTTAGTTTATATTTTATTATTTGAATTGCAAAGGTTTGTGGTGGTCTTCTTAAGAGGTAACTTCGTAAGAGTTATGGAACATTTTATAATGAGAGTAATAAAATACAATTTAATAATGTGTTGCGAGTAAACAACTTGGATAGATGTTTGCGTGTAAGTTTGGCATGTTGACCAGAGAAATATGTTGTCTACGTCGAAAGTCTATAAGTTATATATCTGGTTACCTTTTATCAAATAACAGTGGAGTATGCTGCGATGTATTGTGTACAAGGTATGAAATTACACGTTTCATTAAGAAGGGAAACAATGTTTGTAAATTTTTGCGGCTTTATACAGTCTTTCTTAATGAGAAACACAGCAGATGTAAAAGTCATTCATCACCATTTTCATCGTTATAATTTGTTAATAATCGTTTTTAAAATTCGGATTATTATTAAAAATCAATTCTTGTTTATTATCTGTCCTTGCAGAATACTTCTAAAAATTATTGACCTGTGGCATCCCAATAGAAATATTTCATATTTCAGAGTTGATCATTTTATACAGGTGATTGGTAATAGGTGCAGAAACTTCAAAGATTTGGGCTGACCTATACATTCACCCCTTTAAAGCTTTTACACCTATATCCAAATCCCCTATATAAATATTGATCAACGTCAAGCAAACCCTTAACAAAAACTTTGCTAATTGTTTTCAATGAGACGTGTACAAATGTACCTTTGGGTTACAGGGAATCGGAGATGAGAAATGTTACTGTCCTAGCTTTTTACGCAATTCAGAATCACCTGCGTGACCGAACCTAATACGTCTGGGAACTTTATAAACCAACCACACTACTTGGATGTTCGACGGGAGAAAGAGTACATGATTCTTTTTTTAATTTTTAAAGTCACTGAGTAAAATTGTGAATATTTTTTCTTAATTTAGCAAAGACTTAAATTATGTTCGAATTTTAAATATTCATAATTATAGCGCGATATCTTGTACTTTATATATTCATTGTCCTCGTAATAACCTTTAAGGTCAACTTTGTCTTCCGCTATCTGAGTCAGTACATTCAATTGGCACATAAAGCAACTTTAAGATCAGATTTCAACATTTACGGCGAAAACATTTTTAAATATTCGTCATTTTGGTAAGTGCACTTTTATGAAACCAGGAACAGAAATAAATTGTCCTTAAAGTGCTATACTCATATTTTACTTTTAAATCTAGTAAGCTCCGGTACGGAAGTATCACCTTTTTTATTTCATGCCAGACATATATAAATTATAATTATAATATTACTAAAATTTCAATAAGCGCAATAATGAATAACTTCAATAATGTACCCTATTCAATAAATTTCATAATAAACACTTTCTAAATTGTTTATTTACACAAATTGACATTAACATTAATGTTTACCATTTGTTTACATTCAGATAAGTCGATTTTAATTGTTTTATAGATTAATTCTGTTTATGCGCTCAAGACGACGGCGCGGCGATGCATCGACCTTGGCCCAAGAATGTGGTCGCGGTACGTTCTTTGTCCACCTCTGTGACGCAACCAGCCCACTACATGTACTTGCACGTACTAAGGGTTAGCGACATTGTACCAATGTTCGCATATATAACATAAGACAACAATAAGTAAAAGTTCCACAGCATATCTTAGACTTTCTTTTTCATAGTTTTAAATCTAAAATTAAAATTATTGTATAAAAAAATGTAACCATATTATACTTTTTTAACTTATTTACATGGTTGTTATTACAATGTATAATGCAACTATTGATAAATTTTGTTTAAAAAGAGCAATTGTTTAGTTACCGGCCGGCTCTTCTCTGCAGATCAGCATTCCGAGCTGGTGGTAACTTACCACATATAATCGTAAAATAATTGACTATTCAATAGTGATCGTAAATATCTATGAAAATGAAAGTATGTGAAATTTAATATACACTGTTTCTATTTTAGTGTTCAGCGCTTGTAAGTCAAAAGTATTATTAACAACCAGTGTATATTAGTGTTGTGACTATCTTACGATTTTATCGGTTGATACGAATATTATTTAAAGCAATAAACAATCGTCTTATATGAATGTTGTAAAGATGTATAATAAATAATACACCAGGTAATAATGGTGACCTTTCCCAGTAGGCAGAAAATTGTATTTTACATTTTGCACACTTATTTTATTTCCGTATTACTTTCTATATTTACGTATAAAATTTATTTACGCGTGGTAATAAAATTGTTAGAGGGTACATCTTTTTTTATCGAAATCCTCTCCTGTTTTATGTTATAACCGAACCCCTCCTGCGATCGAGCTCACGTGGGTTTTAACATAATTGAATGTTTATTATTGTGAATAATATGGGGGATTTTTATAACAATTTTTAGGTATTGTCTTCGTTATTGCAGTAGAGAGAAGGGCGAAGAAAATTTTGCGCCCTAATTTGCTGTCTAGTTTTTGAAAGGTCTATTTTTATTTAAAGATGTGCCTTTATTCATATTTTATCGCAAGAAAAAGCGTTGTGTATTTTCGTATCGTAATAAAAATTTGCGTTAAACAAATCAATACCGTGACATCCCAAGAGCCGCTTACCTATTACATCTATACATAAAACTTTATATACGATTCTTAGTCGACCATTTAAAATGAACTGCTCTACCCCTGTGCAGAATATGCTAAAAGCGTCCTCCAACAGCTCTTTGCAATATGGTCGGTTCAGCGGTGGCAATGACCGCGAATCGAGTGAAAGATCCTACATAACGTTACCTCACATACAGACGGACATTTTGTTGTTCTCGTTAACAGATCGGTATGCATGATTTGCAGTTTATTTACCTCTTAACAGGTCACTTAGAGTAATCACTTGAAAAATTCACGGTTTGTATTTGAAATAGTTAACCGTTATGTATGTAAAAAATATGTATAGTGTTTGAGAAATAGAAGATAATTAATTTTGTCCATTGATATGACATAATGGATTGTAAAGCAACTACGCTGGCAGTGATTTTTTTGTTTCTTAATGGTGTCAAGAGCCGCTTGTCTCATTACGGTTTCGTGATTATGGACGTAATATTCAAATTAAAACAAGTATATATTGTCTCCGCTGAATTTCTAACAAATTTAGATTTTGTGAACCCTTACTGCAGATTTTAAATAGAAAACTACGGTAGTATATTATTATTTAGACGATAAAGTAGTGCATAAAATGAACAACGATTATTTGAAAAAATGAGATTCCTATTTCGTACAAGGCAGCTTTTTATGTTTGATAACAAGACACGTGTGGTGTAAAGTAGAATAAAGTTCTTCTTATATTTTTCTTGCAATTATTTCTAATATTATTTCGAATAGTGTGTCTGTCTGTGCTTCTTGGCGAAACCATTAAAATATTCCTTATTATTTAAATTATAACTACGCTCACAGTTTTTTATATCATTGACAATCTAATCTTTCGGCGGTAATTACCAATAGTTGAGGTACTTCTTCGTTATAATAATGTTACCATGTAGTCCTAATATTAAATTAACTATTTGTAATTCTGACTTGGATGTATTTCGGCTTATATGGATCTGAATTGAAATGAATTTGTTTTATGCATGCAAAAATATGTAATGCAAGCGAAAATATGCAACGCAATGCTTGTTTTTACTTGCATCACCCTTTTAGCTAGAATTTTTTTAACAAAAATACATAATACATGATTTGAATATCGTGTACAATTTAAAATCCCCTCTTCGCTGAAGTATATTTGTTAAATGACGTCGTTCTCGTAATTTACTATTACGCGAACATAAATGATTTATCGTGGAACTCGCGAGAGTTGTGGTCAGAGTTGTAATGAATCACTCGATTATGTTTGATAAACAATTCCGCAGTCCGACCGCAACTGCAACTTACCCAACATTTATTTGTTGACGGGATAGTGAGTCATCGTGTCAGTCTTACAAAATAACTTAATCATCATTTATGTATAGGCCGAATAAACTGTGCGAATTGCCGTAATAGCTTACATTTATAATGCTCGCTCCACTGACACGGCCGCGATGACACAGGCAACCTATTTACGAGTTTTGCGGAGGGCGGTTAGAAACTATACGTGCACGTATTCCTTCCTTCTTTGTTGACGAGGAAAATAAAAGAATATCTTCCTCACTGGCATTGGAATTTGAATACAAACAAGCCGAAACAAATGACCGACATAAAGTCATCATTCGTGGCCAGTAATATGCAGCGTCATCACTTGAACCTTCATCCTCAAGCCTTCGCGAAATTTAGAAAGAATATATTAACAATTACATACCAATATACCATTAGTGCTCTACAAAGCGACTAGATGATGAGAGTGATTGAGTAATTCATTCTATGTGTGATTTCTTAAGTGCTTTATAAATTGCCGTGGGTTGGCTCTTATGGGCAATCTCGAAATTTAATACTAAACACATATAGAGTTAGCCAAAACCAAGGTCCCCTTAGCTCGGGTGAAATTAACTACGGCCGAAAAGATCCCTTAGAGTTCATTGGTTTTCCTGGAGCTTAGTCACTGTAAAGAGGCTCAGGCAAAGTTTCCTTTATTGCTCTGCTGCCTCATGTCTGTAAATATTAATGAACGAAAACTACTTGTCGATGGCAGAAAAATTATATTTCATCGATTTGTTAATTGATATGTTCTTGATTTACTTTATTAAAACAGACAATTTATTTCAAAACATAGATGTTATATTTGGCAAAATGTTTGTGTCATTAAAACAAATTACAAATGACTAGTACATATCTAAGTGATTAAAATAATTTCATATTACATTTTTTCTACTAGGAATTTATAATGCAAATCGTTGCGTTCGCAGCACAATGGTGGGACTGGTTTGCGGCCGTCTAAATGAAATTTATTCAGCGCCTTATTTATACATGCTGGATGCCTTTTGATGTGAATCTCATTTCAATCTAAGACGCGTTGTATGTATGGTTAATACCCTGAAGCTCTAATGTTCCAAGTATTAACACGACTGTTATACATCCAACATAAAGCATAATCTAATCTAGATAATATGGCATATTATGTGGATGACCATGCTTTGAGCTGGTTACGAGACATGGAAATTTTAGTAAAATATTTGTGATTTATAAAGAAAGCGATTGTTTACCTCGGTAACTTTTTATTTCTGTTTTGCTCTAGTAATATATTATGGGGACCGGAAAGTAACCTCGCTTTCTTGAGTTAAATTCACACGAATACATTTTTAACAAGTTTTTATCTGTAATCAAAAATATATTCACCTTCGTTATCAACAATCTTTTGCCATCTAGTGTACAAATTTTCAATGCTGGAGCGGTTAAAATCATTCGGTTTTTCTGTAAAATATGCGGTCGGAGACATTACTTTTGGTTCTTGCTTACTTTTGGTTATTGATTTTTTTTTATAAATTGACGTTATAAGTGTTAATATCCATTTTCTTGCTATTTTCTTCTTGACAGATTCAAGATTCCGAACCTGGCAGTAGTAAATATATAAATAAATATTTATATTTTCGTTGGATTGATATCTTCACTTTTCGAAAGTGCATAGCAAAGTGTATTCGAAAGAAAAATAGTTGTGTCATTCTTTCATAAACAAATTAGTGTATTACAAATAAATAAGTAATTCAAAGAAGAGTTTTTTTAAACTTTTTCTGTTCTTATAACATATTAAACGATAGTTTAATATGTTATAAGAACAGAAACATCCGGTAGTATAAAGTTTGTTCGCCTAGATATTGACTTCACTCGTGTAGAATTGCGTTAATGATATCATTGAAAATATAACTGGTAATTTTCTATTACTATGATAATAATATAATATAGTGATGACCTATAACAGAAGCGTACGTTATTAAATGCATATTTACAAGTATGAAAGCTATAATGACACTTTTATGTCTATAAACTCTTTAGCATGTTGTTTATAAATTTTTAAGTGTTAAGAATATTTTAAACGCGTCATATGAAGATGTATAGTTATTAATGTACATTTAAACCGATAACAGGGCAACGGCTAAACAAACATATTTGTTATTATGGTCGGTAATTGTAAATTCTCAGTACTGTGACTCAGTCTCTGTAAACCCGGCCGGAGCTACCGACCGGTTCCGAAAACTGGACACAGCGAGCTACAATAGTAAAAGAGAGGGTTGTCACTTGCACTGTTTAATGTGGCAACAACACAACACATACAGGGTGAATGGCTATAGGTGTAAAAGCGGTAAATACACAGCTCATTTGCTGTCCCGACAGCCTATAGAAAATGAGTATATTCAGAGATAATACGGTAATGATAAATATAGTACGAAAATATCTTTTTTTAAAATTCGGATTGCTATAAATAAAAATTATTGTTTTACTATCTGTCGCTGCAAGTTTAATACTGCTAGATGTTTCAGTGTGATCACTTTATATATAATGATTGTATCTAAAGTAAAAGCTTTAAATGGGTGAATGTGTATTCGGTGACAAATTTGTCGGGGAATGAGTTATAAATTTACCAAACTATTCATGGTATCGGACATTTAAGACAGAGTTTTTCCTTTTTGAATTAGGAACTATATTACATACTGTATTACATGTACGCTTTAATTGTCTGTATTAATGTACTTTACAGGGAATAACTTACAGCTTGATTAAAATGTTTTAACATTCAAATAAAAACTTTTTCATATTGATGGCAACCCTGATCTGAATCGGTGGCCTAGGGTGATAGTTCTGCTATGGAAGGGTTTAAAAATCAATACTACAATTTAAACCCCTGACGTTTGTGTCCCTCCTTGAATTTAAATGAGCAACATGTGCTAAAATTTGACTATGATTCATAGATTTCGCTAATATTTATTAGTAAAAGCATTTCCACGTCATAAACTTACTTTTTTCTCTCGTGATATGCGTATAAACTTTTCTCTTTGTAGGTGGATAAAAATAATACAGGTCAATTAAATGTTACCAACCCATTGAAATAATGCTTAAACCGTCGGAATAGTATTGCACGTGATGAAGCTCAACAACAAAAGTCTTTTTGTTGTGGCTTTTGGTGGCCACAAAGTAATTGAAAGTAAAAGCCAATTTTACCATCAAGTAATTTGTTCGGTCATTTTGTGTTTTTTTAGTGGGACTATTGTTCCGATTAGAAGAAAAATAAATTTGCTTCCTCCCACACAACGCATCATTAAGTAAAAAAATAATTAAATTCAAATTAAACTTTCTGCGATCTATAGTTTCTTTGTCCATTTACATTAATGCACTTTAATTCATTATGAAGAAAAAAAATTCTCAGTCATAAGGTTTTGTTGAGCTTACGTTTAAGTGGTGAATCAAATATTTTGCTGCAAAATTAACAAAAATAAAATTTTGGGATAAAATTATTAATTTATTATTGGAATAAAATATTTGAAATATTAACATAACTTTTTTGGAGGACTGTTTTAAAATCTTAAAAATAATAAAAATCACAACTTCATTTGAAATCTCCAATTATTCATTTAGATCATGTTTAAAAGTAAATCTCATCGATCATTATTTGGATGAAAAAATACGCTTTTTTATGTTAAACGAGTCCCAAAGTTAAAATACAATAAAAATGCTTTTGAGTTATACTTTTTTTATGCTGAAGCTGTTCAAGCCGATTATATAAACTTTGAAAGCGTTCCCATATCGGACTTTTATAAAACTTTTTAATCGGCGCTGTGTTGTGTACCAGGCGAGCATGGATTTAAAAGAGTTGTACAGAAACAACACAAACAAAGAGTCTTTGTGTGTACGCACACAAATAGACTCGCGTCTCAGTCGGTACTTGTTCAGGTCAACAGTCTGTGAGTCATTATTCTCTAAAGGTAAGGGGACCAGAGATGATGGGAGGTTAAAGAGGCGTGCGCGATTAGGACGTTGCTCAGTTCACGTGGAAATTTTAATAGAATCACCGGCACACAGCAAGGGGAAAGCGTATTTCACTTCCAACGTTTTTGTAAGGGAATTGGAAATGTTGAATTTAACAACACGTGTTTTCCGTTGATATTTATAAAATGTTTAAAAAATAAATATTTAATAATTATAAAAATTAAAAGGGGATTTGATACATGGCATTACAACCAGAGCCTCATCGTATGTTATGTTCTGTATACCGTTGTTAGCCGTTTTTAAGGATAATAATAGACGTTTAGTAATACTTTTTTGTGGTTGAAATATGGATACATACGTAAACAAATTTTCGTATTTGATGAAAAAGTTGGATTATCCTTACTGTAGTTGGTGTGAAAATATGAATTGTATTGATAATATGTGGGGAAACTCGAAATAAAGGGAATTTACTGTCAAAGCAATTAAAATTTGGTCTGTATGATGTTGGTACCGCGCAAACTATTTTATCGGGACCAAAATCAGAAGCGGCTAGATTATTTTGCAGATTGACGCCTTGTCTTTCTTCACAAGATTATTGGTTAGTTAAATGCTAACAACGATAAAACCCCAAAATAGAAATGTAGTTTAAGAAAATTACACTTTTTACCTCTTTTTTTTTATTAAAACCCCACAAGAGATTTGGCAATGATTATTTATAGTTATAGTATTAAAACAAGATTGTCAAGATAGTTAGTATTTCGGAAAATGTTGTTGAATAAAGAAAAAGCATCATACAACTTTATTAAGCAATGTAAGTGAAAATCCTTGTAAAATTATTCATGCAACCATCCTTTGCTTCTTTAAGGCTCCTCGTTATTGCGGAAGCCGTACGCTTGCGCAATGTCTAATTTTACTCCATAAACAGCAAGTTTTATTGATATAGATACTTCGGTTTGGTGTTACCACGATTGTAAAAGAACTGTTTCTCTCTTTTAAAATATTTGTCACGAAAATTAATGATTATAAATAACCTAATGTGTTTTAACTTATGTCTTTAGACTGTTTCTGAAAAAAAAAATTTACTTTTTAGAAAATCATATAAACAGATAGTTTTTATACATAAAGACCAGAATCACGTAGGGCGGATCAGGAATAACATTAATATACAGTGTCGCTAAAGAAAAAACACTTCACGATAGAATAACTTTAGTATTGACGACCTATTTTTCAGATTTATTGCCTGACTTATATTATGTATTACGGTTGCTGACATCGATATTTAAATGCTATTGATTCTAACTATCGAATTAATCCTAAAACAAGCGAAACACGTGGTGCTATTAGCTATAGTACGCTGCACGGGTTTGTTTATCACGTTTCTAGTTTGGTATGTAACGGGATAATTGCATTTGGAGCCAACGGCCAGTTCAGTTGCGGTCGAATTGGTCACGCCGTAACACAATACAAACAGTTTTCTTGAGTGTAAGCTGTCAGGAAACTGTTTGTTTTCCTATTAAGGAAATTTGATATAAATATAGAACTAATTATTCATTATAACTACGTTTTTAAATCAATATTCTTTATTTTAACTAAAATAGGAAGAGACTAGATGATGTAAACAAGGAGATCAAATTATTGTGCAAATATCCTTTTATGAGTGATATCTGTAGCAATTGCTTTAATTACTAAAGTAACTGTTGCAATTAATACCTTCAATAAATTTGTAATTACAATATAAATTATCAATAAAATTTTCTGCTACATAAACCCACTTTCTCTGTTGCAAAACGCCGTTGACTTTTTCTCGCCTGCGATATAAATCAATGAATAATCTGTTTGGAATCAGCTACGTCTCAATTCACATTACACGCTCTCCGCCTTCGAACAACACGAATGCAAATATCATAAATAGCTCGCTTATCTGCCGTCCGTGCGTCTGTGACTTCTTCACACTGTATGCTTTGTATGTATTTATTAACAACAAAATTGTTTAAAAACATCAAGCTAACATTTAGACATTTAGTTTAGTAGCATTTCATACAATTTCGATATTCAATTAGGAGAAAAATATATAAATAAAAAAAGAATAATTATACATTATTTGATCCACTACACATATTTGTTAATTTATGTGTAACAATTTTTGTTTGTTTTCTTAATATAATCGTCATCATCATACAAGCCGATAGACGCCTATTGCAAGGCACAGACTTTATTCAAAGATCGCCATGATGACCTCTCTTGCGCAGGCAGCGTCCTATAATAATGGCTATTTAATATGACCATAAAATGTTAAGTATTACTAATCATCATCATCATTATTATTTCGGCCGTAGCATGCCCACCATTGGAAATAGGCCACCCAATAGATTTCCTAGAAGACTGATTGGAAGTGGTCTGCATCAGTCTTCCGATGACTACGCCGCGCATGCTGGTCCGTGGTCCTGCGACTTTAAGGTACTGGGTTGAAGATTCCAGTATCTTCAGGTTGCCGTGGAAAACTGTTCTACGTGCTATGTAACCTTCTAACTCCTCTAACTTCAACTTGCCAAAAGCCCAGCGGGGCTATGGCATTAATTTTTCTTTCTCTACGGTTCTCCATATTCCTGATATTTATAATGCAGTGCGCTACATATTTATCGACCAAAATTAACGGTATTTTTACTACTTAGGGCAGTCCTCGATTTATAGTCATATTTTTTTATTCTATTGAAAACAAATTTAAAGCAATCTGTGGTACAGAAACGTGCCCGCATGGTCTACATTCAATATATGACTATTATGTCGAAAAGTACGAGCCGAGATTATTTGCACAATAAACAATACAATATGGCATTAATTTTTAATATTATCAAATTACACAATTCACTCCGGTTTGATTAAAATCCGATTTCTTTTGGTTTCTTGTATTGGTCTGGGAGAGACCTTTGTATTGGCTGTCACTTGAAAATATGTTTCAACTGTCTTTACAGTGTAGATATGATTTGATGGAATTCTAACATTTGGCTAAAATTTATTATGCCATTCACAAATGATAGTTTTATTCTAAAAATGTTTTACGTTTCAAGGGAAAATCATTTTATTTTTCAACTGTTTTACCTGTTATGATTGTAATTTACGGGCAGTTTTAATTTGAAAGTACACATGTTTGCTACAGCTTACAAAACTCGACTGCATAAATAATTATTAAATAATTTCACTGCTAACCGACATAGGATCTCCGAGTACTTTTGTAGGAATGATAAAAGTCTAAATTTAGCCCATTTTTCCGCTTCCAGCATTGTATATTGTATTGTCGCAGTACAGTTAACTACACTCATGTGCGCTTCACAATGTTTCAAGAGTCGAAACATTTAAAAATTGTTTACATGTTGGGGGACGTGAGTGTATATAGAGCACCGGCGTTATCACCCGTGGTACGTCACGTATCCGCCACCGCCACTGGACAGTAAATAAATTTAATTGTTTGAACACCGTGATGATGACTAATGCAAAGACCAGCCTACGCATATGTACACAAATACCATATTTATACGTCTATAACTATAATTTCCGAACGTTCTCTAGCACAGAGGCGAAGTAGGAAAATTTTATACTGATGGTCTAGGAAGTGTCGATTTAACAGATGTCAAATATCAGATAGAATAATTCTTAAAGTTGATTACGAAGATTTTCGTTTACATTATAACTTATTTATTTTATTATTAAAAACAAAAAATATTTCCATCGTAATAGTTAATTGCCTTTTTAACTAAAATTAATTTAAATTACCTTAATTTAGAAAAATATTTTTTGTACAACGGACATTTGTTCTGTATGATGAAAATCATAGAGAAAAAAATATTATTTTTTAATTTTATGCTAGACATTGCCATATTTTATTACCTGTTTGTGGTACCTTTCCTTTTTAATTTAAAGATATACATAGACGGTGTTCGCTTCTGCGTACGATGACCGCAATATAAATGATTACTGACGACTGTTTTAAAAACAAAGGAATTTAACATAACTTTTGAATTTTCTTATCAGATCCCACAATTAAGTAGAGGGTAACACTCGATTAATTCAGCTAGGGTAGACGGAGTGAAAGAGTCTTCTCTAAATTGCCAGTTAAGGTCTTTAAAATTCAAGCACTGCCAAGGACTTTTGCAGTTAAATGGGATACACGGAGAGGTGCGCTACAGAGAAGAGCCCTCATAGACGATCACTTCGAGTGATAGGGGTCTTTTGGTTTTTTGGAAAAATCAATAGGAGATCGTTTATCAAACTCAAGCTGTAAAGACAATGTTTATGTTTGTTCATTCTAAAAGGTTACAATGTTAAAATTAATAAATAATAAAATAAATAATTAATAAATAATTCATAATGAATATAAAACATATAAATAAATCAAATATTGTATATTGTTACAATATTTATTACAAGATACTTTATATTAGGTTATTAGTGTAAAAGGTTCAATGAGGTGAATTTATAAGACGTGTAAGAAAAATGATTTTGTTTGTTGCGCTTTTATTGGGCGATTTGATCTAGATGCACTTTACTACTAGGCGACTGGGCGTTGCACAACTCAACACAGCCGTTCCGTTCGCATTGTTACACGGGCCTCGGCCCCTCTGTTGCTTAACCGCTTGATCTTTTAGAAGGGGGCTTAGAAAAGCCTTTTGACAAGACATTGTTCTTCTGGGTTATTTAAAATAATGTTATTATAGCCTATTCTATATTTAAACGTGCTCCTGACACTCAAAAATTCCGAGACGAAATTGCTTGATATTCATAGATCTTGCATCATCATTATTCAATATTATTATAATATAATTTAGTACAGAGAACAACAATAGTGATACATTTTAAACAATATAAATTTCTAAAAATCATTTTCATCAAAAGTTATAATGCTTTTTATTACCTATATGCAAAGCATTTGACCTCTGTCTCGCCTGATGTTATGCCAAGATGAGGTCTGCTATAGTATATGCTTGCCCATAAGATACCTATTCACTCTTGACTTATAGAACTTGACTTACCCAAATTATAGCTAGCTAGAAATTATTACTGCGGTAGGTTGTTCCATGCCTTGGCTGTTCGCTGCAGCAAAAGCTAAGTGCTGGTTGAAGGGATTTCGACGGTGTATGTATGTACTGTATCTGTGCGATGAAAAGGCGATTACGGAATTATTTCGTGTAACTGCTACGCAAACTCTCCAGAATGCAATATGTATTACACCGACGATATAGCGCACCGATAAACTGGCAAATTTCGCAGATTCTCTGAAGCTTAGCGTTCACCAAAACATCTTTACCAATAAGCCTCTTGGCTCGTCTCTGTATGGAGCCCCCAAAGCTTTGAGCTGGTATTTCGTCGATTCATCTCACAGGTGGCTACAGTATCCTACACATGTATATATTAGATTTGTAATGATATTTTCATGTACATACGTTAATGATATTAAATGAAAAAAATATATTCCTCTATACATCCTCATTTTATAAGGATTACACTTAGTTTAATCTTTATTTGATAAATATACATAAATTGATTTCGCTCGTGTTGTATACAAATGTACATATTGACTAGTTGATCATCCTCCTATATGTATGTAATTGCTTTTGAAATTCAATTTTCATTTTTGTTTTTAATAATTTTTGAAGCTCTTGTGTCCTTAAACTTATTATGTTTTTTCTATGGTTTAAGGGTGACCAAACATGGTTAAAGTTTGAACAATTTATTTTTTATTTTTGGAAGATTGTGTTATCCAACTTCTTGAATTATTGTTAGAACTGAAACGTAATAAGAACACCCGTTTGTACTAACCGGGTTCTCAAATGATAATAACAAATATCAATTGTGTCGAAATTTGGCCTACATTTCATCTGCATTAATAACAATATTAATGCAACCACATTCCTACGTTCACTTTTATTACCCAGTATGTTTTAAATTTTTTGAGCTGAATTCTTCTCCTAATTAATTCTCAAAAAGGCAATGAGAAAGTCCGATTCCGCTTACATATAGTTCGACAACATTACAAAATCTCACGTTGTTGTTCATATTCATGGTCGAGAAGACAAAGGACATACAACAATATTTAAGATTAAAATGTTTTTAAAATCACAATTGTATTAAACCGGAAAAGGAAGTTTAAGATTTATCTTAACAGCAATTACCATTTTGCGTTGGCGCCGCAATTTCAAGGCCGATAAGTAACGTTGACCTTTGTCGAAATAAGTCAAGCAGTTTAGTAAGTAGGTTAAATCTTTTGTTGCATAGGGTTTTTCGAATTTAATATAGTTCTTAAAAAAAAGAAAATATATGATATGAATGTGTATTATATATACAGGGCGATTGGTTATCCATGCAGACTTTGTTCTGTCAGAAGTTATTGGCCCGTCGCATTAAAAAAAATGTAACATATTTCAGAGTTATCACTTTATACAGGAAATAAATGTAAAAGTTTCCTGCTAAATGCTACATGCTTTAAAGCATGGTTGCACAGACTTATTAAGACTAGGGGTCACTCGGGCAAATCATGAACTGATGACAGGCCGGCCGCCAGAATTATAGGTAATTAATTTTTTTTGGTTTTATTCTGGAATAGAATTCAATATTCTTCGAATATACGAGAGTATTATTTTTGCTGTCGGCGGACCACCAGTATCCGACCGGGGGGCCGCATGCGGCCCGCGGGCCGCATGCGGCCCGCGGGCCGCGGTCTGTGCATCCATGCTTTAAAGCTTCTAGACCTACAATCAATTAACCTGTATATGATACGGAATCGGGATGATATTTTAGCTCTTTATTTAATATCCTGCAAACATTTTATAATAACGTGATAAGATCTGTAAGTTATTACTCAGGATACTACACTATCATTTCCCTTTATCGTTTCTAATGCCTTCCATACAAAAGGAGTAGAATTGTTTGTCTGGGTAAGAGTTTTTCTTAAAATATGATACAGGCATAGTGCGTTTTTGAAAAAATGTTCTTATTATTAACGCTCTCGTTGGGAACTTATTTCTACAAATTGAATTAAAAAAATAACTAAAAAATGATAAAATATTATTGCTCCAATAATTTACGGTGGTATAATCTCCAGAACTCATATTTATCAATACTTGGTTCAAGCTACTATATTCTGGAATGACGTTAAACTGAAGTAGTTAGGTAATAGAGTGTGTATTGTTTTTCATCAAGAAAACTGCAGATTTGAAAAAAGAGTACATATAACTTAAGATAGAATTTGGTAACCATTGTTGCTATTTGTCTATGGTTGTAATTCTGCTGTCATTTCTTTGCAAAATATTGTATATCGTTGATTTTCTCGAGCCTTCGGCGTTACCAATTTTAATATGATATGTTCTGACGTAAGTGATGTTTTATATTGTGATAAATCGCAATTATCTTTACGCATTTATGCGAATTAAATACCAAATTTATTTTCTTAAATGCATAAAGATATCTGAAAATTATATGTATATTACTTACTTTACATTGAAAGATTAGTCGAGTATTCATAGTTTCAACTTTATGACATTGGCTGCGAGCCAGTTTTTACGTAAGATAGGCTTTATTTCGCTTCCTAAATCTCTATGTAAGAGACCATGCATCCAAGAAAATGTCAACAGAGTAGTCACAAAGTAGGCGAAATAAGTCACTTATATGATTTATATAAACATGAATCTCCGTCGGCGTGACAAAGGAACATAACCTGTCAGATAATACACCTAACCTACCTGTCAGTAACACAGTCTTAGCATAAACGTTGATACGTATTGGCTTATAAGGTTTTCTGTGACTAATAAATTACGTGTTCTTTTGTTCCAATAATAATTGAGGAAGTAAATTGATATATTCGTAATATTAGCTTACTTTGGACTGTTGTGTATCTGTCGTGTGCTATATAAATGCAAATAAATATTTTATTCATTATATTTCATATATCTATTCTTAACGGATCATTTAAATAGTACGTGAACTTTCCAATGGCTGGCGTCGTGGCATTCACTTGCTGCCTTCCCATGCTCTGTTTCTCATCGTTCTCTTTTGTTTGCTAATCAACGTGACCCGACCTTATACGTGCGACAGATCAACTGATGCTATTCTGGGAATAATTTTAACCTAGGACTAAAATTATGTTTTCTTCTAGACAGACATTTTTACATATAACGAGTGCTGATATTTTAACATAAGCTTTTATTTATTTGAGCTCATTGTTTCCTTTGTCATGTGTCTGTCATACCTGAACCAAATTGTATTGGAGGTATAAAACACGTTCTAAAATTTTACACCTGTCTCAACATCTATTCTATTAACTCATCTCTTGATTTATTACAAAGTATTATGTGTTAAAAGCAATTTCGAAAACCAGTAGTGATTGCAGCATTTTTGACATATTTGTTAGGTGATACTACGTAATAAGTAATAACTATTATTTCGTAAATGTAATTATTCTCTCACGATGTGCAGTCGTCATAAGTCGTCGGACGCGTTGATGGCTCTCAATTGCAGAAGCATGAAACAAATTAATCTTCATTAGAAGTCATTACTGCAGTGATTTTCTCCAGGGCCACGATGTGCACGTCGAGTTTTATTACAAGGATGTAATGGACATGGAGCCGGCCGTACTATCGCTCTATTTACGCGCGTCCGGCGAAGACTACCGTGAGACAAACGTTGATATGCAATAGTATAACGTACTGCTGGGTAATAGAGCTGATTTTTACAACTATTTAAGAATTCATCCACTGAAACAGGTATAGTTTACGTCCTAGCAGATATGTTATTTTTTAAGCTTCTCAGAGGTCGGAAAGCAAGTAAGTTTTATGTCCCCCGTGGGAGAGCGTTCGTGTTCTTGACTTATACGTTAGGACAGACGCATAGTAGAAACACCAATGTTAATAATAAAAACTTAGTTTTTGTTATTTAATTTAAATTTCTTCTTTTCGATAAATATAGATTGACTCCGAAAGTATATAAATACGTCTAAGTAGACTTATTGCGGAGCAATGGTAGTCTAGCGGTAGAGATCTAAGACTTGCGATCGTAGATTTGATTTGAGCGCTTTAATTACATAGAATTATCACTGCCCAAAAACAAGTTTTGAGAGAATGGGCAGAGCCCTCGACGTAATATCATACTACGATCGGCAACCCGTCTACCAAGTGTGGCGATTATGGTTTATCCCCCCATTGAGATCTTTAAGTGAAGCTTTATGCCTTGCTTTGGGCGTTTATGGGATAAAACGATGAAGGTTATTATGTAAGCCATGAGTAATGTTCAAGTTATATAATATATTAATCCGACTACAAAGTGACTTAATTTGTTTTCGATAATGTAACAACATAGCTTGTATCCAGAAATAATGAAATACAACAATAAAATCAACTACAAAAAGTGCAAGCTTGCGTAATTCAGTAACAGTAGTAAAAATGTGTTCTTTATATAATTCTATATATTTAAAGGTGCGTAATTGCGTAGAATCATGTTTGAAAGGATTAAGAAATAATCATCTAATTAATGGGAAAACTTTTCTTTACAACTCAGTAGTATTAATTAATATCTTTATGAATAAACCAGTTCTAAGACTCAAGTGTCGAGGATATATAATTTAAATATCTTACCATATAACGAACTCAAAATATTTGAATAAGTTACGGAGTATTACACCATTTATTTAAAAATAAAATAGGATCATAGTTTCGTTTCGTATTTTTGATGCTTACAGCAAAATAATAAAATAGTTTACCAGCGTCAGAGTTTCCAAATGAATAGGTTATATCTAGGTTATTGTAAAGACGAAAATGCATAATAATATTAATTGAGATCACAACTAAGCGTTAATGAACGAATGATAATTATAATTTATTGTTATAGTTGTTTTCTATACATTTTTGTCCTAGCTGATCATGTAAGTAAATTCTTTGAACATAGTTTTTCTATACCCGTAATCAAGTAGCACCTCATCCTTTTCGGGAGCCTTCGTGCCCAATCGCTTCACGTAGAGCCTGCATAACTTAACCAAGGCCCGGTGGCTTTGTAATCCGGTGAACTAAATAATGTTATAACTTATTCTGAGGATCCCTAAGGAGCCTCTGGTTATTAGGTTTATCAAAGAAAAAACCGGGTTTTCAATACAAAATTCTAGTCAACCCTACCCATATGTGCCTTGTAACGTCATTTTTAAGTGTTTATATATAAATTTACTCGAGATTACAACTGAAGACATTTAAAGACGCAGTTTTTTTGTTTTTAATATCCTTGGTATAATTATTAATGGCGCGGAGTAAATACTCATTATCATTTTATTCTCGTCACTGTTATTTTCCACACTAGCATAAACTGTATCTATACATACGTTCTCACGCAAATGTTCTCTGTTCTTCTCAACAATAACCATTTCTGAGAAGACTATATTAAAAATACTGCAGTCAAGGTTAAGCTATTAAATTAATTCATTGTAATTATTGTTGTCAACTAACCTAGATATATCTTGCAAGAAGGGTCTTGTAATATGTTCAAATTTATTTGACCTGCAATGTTTTAATAAAATTTATCTACAAAAATCGATGTGATATGAGAAAAACAGTTTACGTTATTAATTCAAATACATAAATGACTGACATATTCATTTCAATTTATTAATTGCGATTATGTTGGTTTCTTATAGCAGATGTAGCGTTTATAACATAGTTTTTATATCAAAAGGTTTGTGTGTCACATACAAATTTGTAAGTAATAGCATATTGGTATTAAATAGTGAAAGTAATTTTTAACAATGCTTTAATATTACAGCTTTACTTAATGTAAATGCCGATGAAAACTTCGTTCGTAAAACGAATGAAACATGACGAATGGAGCATGGTTATTTAGACATAACACAAAAATGGCAGATATTACTGCCGCTCTCTATAAAAATCTATTAAATGTTTTAAGGTGGCGACGTAAATTCTAATTAATTCCGTATCAAGTGTCTATTGTTCGGTGTAGGCGGTAACATCAGTCGAGTAATCGCGACCGCAAATAGCATTAACGTGAACCCCGGACTTTTTGTAGTGCTTCTCTATTCCCCCGACATTCCCCGTCAAACCGAGAATCATGTTACAACACACCTATAACTCGGTCGTTTTTGCTTCATTTATAGAGTGAATATACTTTTGCTTACTAAAATTATATAAATTCTAACAAATAATTTGATTTTAGAAGTTTGGTTTATATTTGCTTCATAGGTTCAGGTAACTAAACTTAAATTACTAAAGATAAATAAGATTCAAATGCCAAATTTGGAAAACGTTTTAAAAAAATATTTTAATGATTAAAGTAAAAGGAAATAGTTAGTTATAACAGATGGGGACAGCTTCCGTCATTAGCATTAAATTAAGGTATTAGAATAGGAACTGAGGTGAAGTGTTATATATGGTATATAAGCAAGCGAACTAACCCGGCTTAGCATTACCGATTTTCTAAAATATGACAATTTTTTGCTTAACATGAATTATAAAAATAATCAAATAGATATCCAAAACATAATCAAATAGGATCCCTCGGATCCGTGTCGTAAAGGCATCCGACGAGTATAGCGTTACAAGTCGACAGATTGGGATGCGTTCGTTCTTTGCATGTTATCTGGGCAGCCCGTTTGCTTTTCTTTCAGTGATCCGTCAGCATGTGCGGTAAAAGTGACGAGTGTATTTCGTCAAGCAGTGGAATATTTTAATCCATTTGCCAATTTGTCACAGTTCGAAAAAATTCGCCTATGGTTCGGAGCTAAATGTTGACACGCCGAAATGGATAAACAAGCAGCATATCTGGCTAAAGGACATTCGTGAACTTTTAACAGGACTTCCTAGGCTTGCAAAAAAGTCCAATACGTCTCGCTTCGACCATATCAGCCGAGTAGGGTTAAAAATTGCTTTAAATCCTGTGGATAGCAAAACGTATTAATCACTGGCTAATTTAGCTGCAGCGAATTTTTGGTGCTCTACTAAGCCTCCACTGCTGAAACCTGACGGATCATTGGCGCACATCGCAGAATAAAAAGCAAGATTGTTTGCCCAACTCTTCGTGGGAAATTCTCGTCTAGACACAGATGGTGCGATACCTCCTCGCCTACTTTTTTCCGGAAATTCGCTTTTGGCACACTGAGTTACGCAGTACATGCAATACTTATACGTTAATAATGCTAGTGGCCTCGATGGAATGCCAGCCATTATCCTAAAGTCCTATGCTCCCGACCAACTATAACTTAAAACAAGAGTGAATAGATTTCTTCCAGGCAAGTATGTACCATCGTAGATCCCGGGATCGCTTAACACCGGGCGAGACAGAGGTCAATTGCTTCGCCTATAAACGGTAAAAAAGATATATAAATAATATTAAATAAAAGATAAATAGATAAAGAAATTAACAAGTTTTTCTGCTATATTATCGTGTCTATTAATTTTGTCTCATAACAATTTTTCTTTAATTTTCATAAAGTTTTGTGGTACATTGCGATTAAGGTCGCTTATAATACCTAACTTGGTATTTGAATCTTGTTTACATTTCGTTGAGCACATAAACTTGAGAAATATAAAAATGAAACATAGAACTTTGGTATCCTCGGTATATAAAATTGTTAATAGCGACATTGTCTGTGCGATCGTGGCAAGGTTTTAATAGATACCGTAGGATGCTAAAGCAATCAACGCCGCATGTGGCGACTATTACGTGACACGAATAAATTATAAACTGTAAAAACAAATGTAATGTGTGAAGGTTTCTTCGTTAAGAGTGCTAAGTCATCTATAATGGCACTGGAATAATTATACCTTTGCATTATTGAGTTTTGGTATAACTTCTACTTTTTGAATAAATTATGACTAACTTATATAAATGCCAACAATAACAGTTTTTATATTAGAAACATCATATTTTTTTTCATTTCTACTCCAATTTCTCTTCATAATGTCGCCGTTAATCTAGTTATGTGTTACTTTGCCCTAAGAATGCAAGCCAACACATTTTTCCCGTGGCAAGCCTAGAAAACCAGCTGCGCAAACTATACCAACAAGCCCACCTAAGCGTAAAAGTATTCGGTAAATACAACGATGATGTCACATTATCATTATCCGTTCATTTTGAGATATGCATAACGATTAAGTAGATTATAATTTTTAATGCGTTAATAATGACAACATTTGAATTTTTCAGTAAATTCCTACAGTTTAAAGACATTTTATTGCATCTTCGACATCACCGTTGATATATTGTAGATACGGTATGCTGGTCTTAAATCTTTAATATCTTACTTGCGTTATAGTCAATGAAATGTTGAAATTTTTTTAAAGATTACTGTGTTATGGCTAAGGCGCTAGTTAGTTAACAGAAAACACCAAGAGATTGAATCGTGATATCTCAGTAAAGAGGTGAAATGCCGCTACCGGATTGTCTTGCAAAACCCTTAATGATTATTAAAATTCCTTTCTATTTATCTATATTAAGCCAGTTAACCAAATTTTTGTTATGGATAATTAGCTGTGTTAGTAACAAGCCGTCGTATTGGATATTTACATATAAATGTGTATGAATAAACTTTTTGAGTGTAAGTCAATAAAATCGGACGTTACTTCTCGGAAATATAGAGAACAAGGAAACACACGATCATTGAGACAAGACTCGTGCGAATTATAAATATCATTAAAATTACTCTAAGTACGTAATATACTTTTAATATTTACGCAGCATTTTTAAATAGTAAATAATTGCGTACAGGGTGAATGGTTATAATGTAAAAGTTTTAAATGGGTGAATGTGTAGCTCCTTTGCTCTCAATTAATGTGTGATGATGACTCTATAAAAATGCATTTTTAAAATTGGGATTACTAAAAAGCAGACTGTATTAACAGAAGTTATTAGCCTGCCCTAATTCCATAGAAAAAAATAATTGATGGTACATATTTCAAAATAGTCTCTTCATACAAAGGAAAAAACGAAAAAACTTTAGGGCATTTTGCTGACAAACGAGCTATACCTTTACCCCTCTAAAGCTTTCACAGTAAAATTTGTGCAAGAAATATATTGCTGAAGTTACGAAACAGATATATGTTTTCTGACAAGATATTTTGTTATTCTTGGATAAGTATTCAAGAATAATAAAATACAGTATGTAGTACTAAGTAGTACTATTGCATCGCAGATCCTCGTGGGCGATATTCATCCTAATGCACAAGGCCTTGCCTTGTAACAAATACTTAATTTATAATTTGTAGTCTGTTAAATGAATTTCATTTTTTACTTATTTTAATACATTTCTGTGTCATATGGCTTGTACACATTTAAAAGATACTTTTCATCGATTATATTATAGTTGTAATGAAGAAATAAAATATTGATTTAAACAAAATAATTTTTTTTAATGTTAATTATTTTATTTACCTATAATCATTAACCGTGACTTATTAAAATCTGTAGCATCCTATTTAGACCCGTTCCACTGGTGCTACAGACATAATTTACGGATAAATTGATTGTTATTATCGACTGTCGTCGTACTTTCAATTGTCTGTTGATCGGAGGAAGTTGATGGCGAGTGAGTGGTCACTTCTGAGAATATTTCAAAATTACTATACTTTGTATAACTCATAAAAGTTACAATTCAGATACGTATTTCAATAAAAATAAACAATGTGTATTGTATTTTTCAAAATTTGGTGATATAATCTTAGCTAAAGTTACTTTTATCGGTAGTTATAATGATTATTGCAATAAATATAGCAATTTATATGTATTTATAATACAGGAAGCAAAGTTGCGACAGAATTAATAATATAGTAATCTGTTTACCTATACTATGAAATTTTACTTACGTATACAAAAAGTACGATAAGGTATTGCGCGCGATAGTAGGTAGACAAACGACATTATGTTTTAGGTTACAGTATCGATTGACATATTTCAATGCAATTGCTTATGTAATGTCCTAACACTTTGCTATTTTATGTGAAAGCTATTCTAGTCTTAGACAATGTATCTTTGTTATTGATATAAAATTAACACATACTGCTTAATCGGCATTTCGAGTCGGTGGTAATTTACTTCTTATAAATTTAAGATAATTAATAATTGCGTGTAAATGTCTACTATAATGTAATGTCTATAAAGATATTATGAACTTAAATATTGCAAAGTATTTTATCACTTACGTATGAATGTAGCAAAATAAAAATGACAAGCATAAACACATACCAAGCTAAGAATGACCTTGAAGTAATCAACAAAATAAAATATAGACGTCTTAAACATATTATGCTTTATTAACATGATATATCTTGGCCTCTTGGTCGTTAATAATAACTTAAAATAAAAACAACCATTAAGAAGTATAGCCTAACCGGAACTACACGATCCCGTCGAGGAAATCATCGCTCGATCATTACACCCACAATGTAGTGGTTAGATGGGTCAACGGTCCCCTAATCGCAAACCAATCGGTTCACAGTTTCTTGACCCCACTTTGCTCTAACTGCAATGCAGCGTACGACCTGAACGCCTTTTATAGGTAGCACTCAATTGGAATTCTATGAATGTTCAGTTATGTGGCCAATACAATGTCCTCTGCGATTCATTGTAATGTAAACAAGTAATGTTTGCAATTTATTTTATACTTAGATAGGGTTTAAATTTACTTAGTGCCTCATAAATACCGAATAATAATTACTAATTTGATCACAATTAGTTTATGTCAAGAAGTTAGTTGCTAGATCTATAAGTTGTTGCTGGATCTGGATCGTTTATTAATAATTTGAAAATAAGTGATAAAAAAAACTAAGGCCGTAAGTGAATGAATACACTACGCAATAAATACTTATAAGTTGTATAAATTATTATAAGTGTCTATTAAGAAATATTTAATCAGCATCTACAAATCTCGAATATGTGGGAGTCGCATATAACGATCTTCGCCTATACAGATTGGCTTAGTGTTTACGCCTATACCAATATTGATTAATGATTTACAAGTAA
This sequence comes from Battus philenor, assembly GCF_028537555.1. Lineage (NCBI taxonomy): Eukaryota > Metazoa > Arthropoda > Insecta > Lepidoptera > Papilionidae > Battus > Battus philenor. The sequence continues at coordinate 6,374,892 of NW_027181689.1, read as the reverse complement.
ATTTAGACACTGTACCATACAGCATGCACACTGCATTGATAATAACCGCGGACAGAAAATAAATTGTAACTCTTCGTGTCAATGCTGAGAATTAACTTGTGCTATGTGCACTGGTGGTACTTCAATATACTTCATCTATCAGCAAGGATAATTAACAATATGTAACTAAAATTTAGAAACAATATGCACATCTAAGACACTAAAAGTGCATGTATGTTGTGTAATTATAAAGACTAAATTTTGGAATCAACAGTTCATTATTGTGAACATATGATTCATAACTTCGGTATTATAGCAGTATTATAATTAATTTATTTTATCATTTATGATTTCCGATTAATTTATCAGATACAAATCGTTATTTCGGCATTCGCCAACACTGTTCCCGGTAATGTTTTTATGTAATTCTGATATATAGGGCATTCGGTACAAACATTCAGTGTATGAGCCATGTAGATTATTATTAGTTGATAAGACAAAATTGCTATTATAACAGTGATAAAAAGCGCAATTACAGCGTTATTGCTAAGGAGTAGTAAAATGTGTTTAATGTTTATTGAACCACTCAAAATGTCGCTATATCTATAAAATGTTATTCATTTTGATAGTGAAAAAGTATTTACGACAAAATTGTACGGAAAACATTTAATAAATTGAAAAACCACACTTATTTCTTATCCGTTAAAACACTCGTAGGCGCGATTTCGACTTGACTGACATGAAATGTTTGATACATCTATAAACAGTAAGCAGTCAATCGAAATGCTTGTTATTAATTAAAATTTAGAAACTAATTTCTTAAAAATTATGTACTTTTGTAAATCTTCGATACAAATTTTACTGTGTGAAATCATTCATGTATGAAATCACACAGTAAAATGTCTAATGATGATGACTCGGCATAAAGTTTTTTTTAATAAAAAACATCAGTAGGAAAAGTCCATATGAATTAACCAAATATTCGTGGCTGATAATTTAAGACATTCTATAACCGTCTTGTAAATTTCTAAAAATGTCTGGCTTTTTTGGACATTGTATCCGTTTCCTTGTCCTGCTAAAACATGTTTTTTAGTTGCAGCCGGAAAACTTGCTACTCGGACATCTAGAAGTTGGCCACGTTAAGTTATTTTTGATGGCTTTAAACTTTCTTTTGAGACTGACCTTATGTAAATTGTTAAAGCACTTTTGTTATTGATTACTTTCCACATTAATTTATACATAAAGTCGTTATTGATGGTCATCATGATTAACATTTATTTTAAATTTTTATCTGCTTTTTAGTTTGTGTTTTGTGGGTAAATGGAACATTGACATATTTAATCCCACCAAAGTTTTACCGAAGATTTTGCTCGGTATAAGTATTCTTTTATCTCAATACATGACGCACGAAGATAAAGCACACTTAACAGGTCGTTAAACTTTATAGTGCAAAAATATCGCGTCTTTGAATTTTTCTTCCGTGTTATGTCTTTTGATTTTTAATTTATATAAAAAAATTAATTAGTCTCAATAGTATAAAGTCGAATATAACGTATAAAGGTCAATTATTTCTCTCCCTGTTAACACGTAGTTTTTTTCAAGCTCAAGGGTTACCTAAGGAGCTTCAGCTCGAGCCGTTATCTTTTATGTTCCACCGGATAGGTAAGCCGTCAAGTTTTAAAGTCGTTTAGAAGGGTACCCCATGGGAGACACGTAGTTTGTTGTGCTGGTATATATAGTCAATATTTTTTTTAATTGAAAGATCGAATATGTGGTTACATTACTAGGTGGGCCGATGACATAGTCGCCGGAAGTAGCTGAATGCGGGAATTATGGCAATCTTAGGGGGAAACCTATGCCTTGCAGTGGACGTCTATCTGCTGACATGATGATGAAATCTAATCAGGAATGAGGAGAGCTGTTAATGAACGAAAGTTACCGATGTAAAACAGCTGATTTGTAAGTTGCAGTAGACAAGCTACAAACGCGGAGAACTTGAGGTTGTTGGAAGACGATAGTTGTAGGTCGCTTTCTATAGGTCATGTGGACATTTCGAATAGATTTAAAAGATGTTACAACTGTATAAGAATTTTTACTACATTCGCGAGGCGCTTATATCTGTATCCTTGTCTTTTAAAGTTAGCTGTTAGGCCAGGCAGGTCTGTAAAATCTCTAAAAGATTTAATTTGAGCTAAGTATAGCACAAGTTAAGAATAAATACCTAATTGTTATTATCGTGAATTACTCTACCGCAAGAAATCCCGTTATGTACTACGCAGTTTGTACAAAAAATGTTATGTCGAAAGGAATGCGCGCCGGTACGTCGAAAACCTTCCCGTTCTTCAGACGGCTAAATGACATGATGTTGTATAAACACCGCGCTGGGGTAATGAATCACGGCACTGAATCACCGTATATGCGACGTAAGCAACGTAACTACCGCTATTTGTGGAGGGCGGAGCACTGAGTACCACGTTTCCGAGTGCAAAGCAAAAGTGATATTTGCACTCGGAATCGTGAAGTTGCGTTTGTACTCTAATTAACAGATGTCTTAATTTTAAATACTAAAATATATTATTACAAATAAAAGACAATCTGTCATACAACTTTAGCTCAAATCTTATAATGATAGTCGAGCTGTTAGGTACACCATTTCCGGACCGTAATACCGGAAAAACATTTAATTTTGTTTTCGATCTTTTTGTAAGGTTTGTGTTTAATACAAATATAAACAATTAACTATTAAAATTTATAAGTTGTTTTACTTTTACTAACAAAAAAGTTTAAAATGGCTGGTAGGAACGGTACTGACCTGTTGCCAATGGGATTACTGTTATGTAATTGTTTTAACATATCAATTATTACATTTATAAAGTCAATCACTCTTAAATATAAAGCAAAGGAAGACAAACTGGTCCCACCTGGTATGGAATCTTTGCACTCGCTGTAAAAGCTCCATGTAGAAATGTAAAAATGAAAAAACGTATTTTAATTTTTTATATTATTATGTTGCGTTATTTCTTATTTATTTACTCTACTTAACTTTTATACATCATAGATAAATAATAAATTTCTAAAGAACCCTCTCTCTGTGAATATACTAGGTACGTTCGTAGATCGTGCCAAGGTAAACAAAGGACATTAATTATAATCAGGTTCTTAAGGTTCTTTAAAGTTACCGCTATTCATAAAAACATCAAGAACGTACCATACTTTTAGCAAAGTGAATGTTTGTAAATGAGGTGAGAGGTTTGAAATTGAACTAATTGATACCCTTTTATATAATTTGATTTATAAAGTAGTAAAAATTTCGCGTTTACAAAGCAAATAAAACAGTTATCGTATACCACGGTCAGTCAATCAATTTAAATGTCCGACCGGGCATAGAAAGGTTATTGCTTGCATTTTGCTTTATCTCGCCAATTAATTTAGAATCGACGGTTCATTAATGATTTAATGTAATAGTTATTATTTTATTATTGGCTAAGTAATTGTCAGTGCTTTTTAAGTTTATTATAAAGTTTAACAAGTCTTTTTTTATTTTCGTTTTTTAATTCATTGCGAAAATATAGTTTATTTTAAAATTTTCCTAATCTACAAAATTAGCTTTATCTTCTTTTGGAACCATTGTAGCTTTAAGAACAACACCATAAATTTATCTTGCGGTGTTCTGTAATTTCCAATCGAAAGGAAACTCACATACAGGGTTCAGTAATCAGCAAGAAATCTAGACATTAATTTCAGACTGATATTTTCATCTGTATCAGGTGCACAACAGAGCTGGTTCACCAAGTGAAAAAAAATTGCTTTCTTTCCACACGGCCTAACTACCATACCAAAGAACCTTACGCAAGGGAACAATTAAAACATTAGCACGTCGAAGTTCATTACTGTTTTAATTATGGAATAAGATTTCAACATATCTCTTTTTAATTGCGTGTACTGGTTTCGCTTTAAGTATAGGTGCGTTATTGTTAAATAGCATTTAGAATCCATATAAATTATTTGAAGATTCAAAAAAATTCTCAACTAGAGATTAAGCTGTATTAAACTATGTTATTGTTTCATAAGAAAACGACCACATATTTCCTATCTCATTATTAATATCAGTAATAATTTATTCTCTTTTCTTTGCACAAGGCTTTGTTCACATCAAACATCTCGACGAGAACTGATCCGAGTGTTATTAAAGACAAGGCTTCGTTCCTTGCCTTCACTTTGACGAAACCTCCCCTATTGTATTGTTGTCTATGCCGTGTACTCATTAAAGCTCTTAGAACCCGCCAACAACTGCTGGCAATCTTAACTGGTAGTGTAAACGACTGCGGTATGAACTGTAAATTACTTGTTCACTTCGTTTGCGACTTGCAAATGTAACAAAAAAATTTTTGTGTTACGGTTGCTATTGGATTCACAGCCTACATGTAACAATTCTATTCTAAACTCTACAATAGAAAATCTGACCTAGAAATCTACACTCTCTATCTCATCTTCGTTCATCTTTAATATTCTGATAATATTGTCACAGAACTATGTACATTTTTGTGGTGTTAAAAATTGAAACTACAAACACCGTTTTAGTCCATAACACTGTGTTAAACACCCCGCTTGCGGAAATAAAACATGCATCAAAAGCATACAGTTTAATGTTAAATACACATGTTTTTTTTGGCTTAAATCCTCGGAACTATGAATGTATTGTGTGTTTTTTGTGATTGCAAACTTTGATAAGTAAAATTATTTGAGTAACATATCATAACATTATTTTACTGTTGTTATTAATTCTATTGTTATTCTTATTAATAGTAACAATATTTTTAATGTCCTGAAATACCTAGTTATCAAACCGTAATAACGTGTTTTCTTTCTCTGTATTAGTTCAGCTATAAATCTTGTAAGTGTTGCAATATGGAGATAAGGTCCTTACCTAAAAAGGGTTTTTTGCATAATTGCAACCCGTTGTTACTAAATTTTGTTTACCCACGCAGTGTTTGAACTGTAAATTTTTTATTAATCACATCATTCAACATTCAGAACAACATATTTTTTTCTTATAATATAGTTAATATGTGATAATATTTATTGTTAATACTAAACTCATATAGTTCGTGTTCATACGGATGTTTGGGTTTCGCAGTAAAAAATCGCTAGCACCGTTATCTTGAAATACTTGCATTAATTAAACCTGTGAAAGAGTTTACGTTACGAGCTCACGTTTTGTATAGATAAAAAATAGAGCGTGGCTAGATTAAAAACCGCAGAAATGTAGTGGGTTATTATATATTTATGCCGATGTTGTGATAACAAATGAATACTTCACTTTCAATGTCCGCGTCTAAACAGACTAGCAATTGTAAGCGCAAAAGAAAAGTTTTTAAGATATTAAGTATTTATGATAAAAAATTAAAATTCCATGAAATGAATCTACAACAATTGTAACCTAAAACGCTACTAAGGGCTTTGAAAGTGCTTATTGTAATAAAGAAGTCCTTATCGGCCTGACGAAGCAATGATAATTTTTAACGACATGTTGTATGTAAATTCCCAGGTGGCTACACATATGCAATTAGAAATTTAATATTTGTAGAAATTTCTTCGAGTATCACGTCACACACGGCATTATTTATTTGAAGTGATGTTAGGTCTCCTTGGGAAAAGGCCCTTTAGATCTACGGTCGTGTGTTTCTCCGCAGTCTTAATGTGGAAGTGCATTCCTGAAAAGCGCTCGTCGTGTCAGTCTATAGACGCCCACTTCAAGGCACAGGCTTCACTTAAAGTTATCTGTGGTGGAGTATACCATAATAGCAACACTTGCCGGGCGAGTTGGCAATCGCAGTGTGGTAATATGGTACGCAGAAGACGCTGCTCCCATCCTCTGGAAACTTATTTGAACTTAAATCCTATATTATTAATTCACAAACTTCATTATACAACTTTGTATCCCGGGGATCGTCGCCGCGACCTATGATCAAAGTCTCGGTGCCGTACCGCGCAGTATTCGAAGTATTGATTGCAGATATTTTGTTTTTTAGTATATTAATTATAATTAATTAATTAATCATAACTAGTTATTATTTATCATTTATTAAATTTTTTATACTTACTATTTGGCGAATGACAGATCCGCACGTATATTTATAAGATAAATCTATGTTTCCCAAAAACCACGTTTGAGATTATCCTTGAAATCATCAACTGGATGGCATGGTTTAAAATCTAATAAAAAGTTTTATGGTATTATAATAAATCTCAATAATAATAAAGTATTTTCTGATTTTAGCTTGGCTTACGTATAGGTTGTTAAGCATACAACGTGTTAACCCTTTCAGGACCATAAGGTTACAGTACCCTATTTAATTAATTTAGCTAGATATAATGAATTAATAGGCATCCTAAAAACATAATTTATACTAAAAATTCAAAAAAGTTTTACATTTTTTTTGGAAATTTATGGGACAAATATGTCCCTATGGTCGCTAAGGGTTACTTTCTACTTAAACTCTAAATTTTGGTTTACTTGTTGGTAAGTCTGTTTTGTTGTAAATAATGTACATTTGTTACTTAGTGTACTTTTTTTTACTTGTTTATGAATAATATAAATATAATAGGGCAAGTTATTTGTAGTACTCGGCGAAACAATTCCTGTTGTTAGATGATTGGTTAGTGATTAGATGGATTGTTTTTTTGAGACGTTGAAGGTTCAGGTGATTTTTGCCGTGGAAGAGTCGTTGTCTCTTCAACCTCGACATCAAATACCCCTTGGTCATCATCCTGTACTAGAAGTCTTTGGTCTTCGTCATCAAGCACTAAGTCATCTTCCTCATCGCTATTGTCGCCCACAAAAATTTGGAGAATTTTATTTTTTCGAAGTTCAAAAACTCCACGTCCCTTACGAAACATATTCTGAGAAAAATATGAGTAAGAAAATGATAGATATATATACATTTTGGTATATCACCAGGCCAAAAGTTAAGAAATTCCGTATAAAAAGTATCCCTTTACGCCGACAGGGACATCCGTGTCCCATAATCTTTATATCGATTTATCACAGAATACAACATAAATACCTTACTACTGAATATTTAGAATAACAATTTACTTACCAGGTAATGATAATTTGACACTGTAAAAACTTGAAAAGCACTTTTACAATATCAATTATTTATTCCAAACAGCAGATCATTCGCGCCAAAAGAACTCTAACGTTCCGATGACGATAAACAACAAACGGTGATAGTTATCCTATATTGCTAGTAAAAAATAATAAAAAGGTACTTTCCGAAATATTAAAACAAAAAAATAATTTACAATGGTTACGTAAATATTTAATTAATCCATGATTTTTGCTTGGGACACCGGCGTCCCCGTGGTCGTGAAAGGGTTAAAGTTCTAAACATTATCGGGCCTTTATTCTATCCAATTTTCGCATGCCTATAAAAAGTATTCAGCACACGAACGGAGGTTTTGTTTACCGCTCACGCCGCGTTACGTAACTAGATCTTTTCGGCTCGTTTCGTATCCATTTACGGTCGCGGTGCGGCAACCGCTCTTGTGCTGCACTTTATGGCGCTTACAAAAAACTGCATTGTATTGCTTCCACCGTGAATTGAACTAGGGTTGTCGGCGAACGATTGGTAATTGATGGCATATCATTGTTTTCAAACTAAATTTACTATGTACACGTTTTGAAGATTGTGACATTTTATTACGTTAATGTCACACAAAATCGCTCACAAGGTCGCTCTAAATATTCTATGTGTATTTTATATTTTAGATGACTTTTTTATTCGAAGTGCTATGGTTGTCCAAAAAATAAATATACAAAACCTATTTTTGAGTGATCTCTTCATTTATTGATGTATAAATTTAATAACAAATAACGATTCACTATCAAAATTATTGTAATGCACGTCTTTATGGTTTTTATTTGTGAAATATGTTATAATTTACTGGTTTGTATTCGAAAAGAAAAATAAAGTGTTTTTTTTGACAACGCTTGAGCAAACTGCACTAGTTTGTGAGCACAACTTTTAATTCTGATATGCAAATTAATTAATGAACAAGTACTTATATAAGATTTTAGATAATCCTTACATTGTGTTCATACGAATGGAATAATAATAGAAATTAGAAGAGAGAGTGTCATCTTCAATTTTGACTATTATTGAAGTATTTTATCATATTATAATTAGTAGCTATTTCTTATGTCGTAGTTAGCAAAATCCTTATAATCTTGTAAGTAATGATATAACTAGTTCCAATATCTCTGAAAAATAATATACATAGTTTTAAAAAGTTTTATTTGTGACATGACTTCCAATCTCGATAGTTCTTAACCCGAGTGGTGGCCTTTAATTGCCCTCAATTATTTTCAAAAAGCTGTTCAATTCTAGGATATTGGATCAAGGATACTTGGAAATGTTAATTAAAGTCGGAAGGCAGTGAAACAGCGCTACATTTCCGACGCGCCGGATCTGTCGCAACCCTCGATTGCATCAGTGCACGAGTCCGTCCTCCGCGCGAACAAAAAAAAAAGCTAGCCAAGGCTTGCTGTTCCGGTTTGGATCGCGTTATGTTTATCCATGCTTGTTTATGCACTATAAGCGAATCATATTTATGAACATTTTGTTTTAATAATAATATTCATTGTAGTTATTTATACTACCGCAATATGTCCGAGCTTCGCTGAGAGATTGCATCAGAAAAGAGGAGATCAGTAGAAGAATCATGTCAACTGACGAAGCTCGAAAAATGCTAGTCTGAAGTAGTAGTGAGGCACATCGTTCGTGCAACCAACGCCTGTTGAGGCCGAAAGTTTCTCGAGTGGATAGTCTCGCGAGCAGTCGCTAGATGTGGGCAGCGCATAACTGCTCATACTAGCGATCCTTGAAGTAGTATTATGTCATAAAATAGTCGACTGATATCATGACGATGGTGATAAACATTGTCAGAACTTACTTATATTTAGTAGAGTATGTCATCATTTGAATGGTTCTTAGAGGGACAATCTCATTATAATACCACATTTACATGGTGGCTTCGTGGATATCACATAGACTTCGTACACATTGAATGATTTCGCATATTACGTGGTTAAAAGTTGATTAATATTTTTCATACTAAACCTCGAAAATTCTTTGAACTCGTATAATTCCCCGTGACATGTAATGGATTCTCTGAATATAATAACATCTCAACCTCAACCAGTTTAATATACTATACTGAAAGGCAATAAAGACATTTTAATAACTTCCTTATTTTTAATCATCATCGTTTTAGCCAAAGAAGGGTCAGGTCAGTTGTTGGATGCAGATCTCCCTATGGACTTCCAAAAGGACCGTCAGGAAGCCACCCGTATCCAGAGTTTTTGAACGATCTTAAAAAGGTCTGTCCACGTTGTAGGTCCTGCACTGAGCTTGTCGGTTCGTTGTTTCTACTGTAGAACCATAAGTAAACCTTAACTGCGGTATTATCAATATTTATTAAGGCTTTGGATAAAATTAATGTTCATAACAAAACCTGCTACTAATTCTTCTACATTTTTTTTAACTTTCAATGAAAAAAAATATCTTTAAGATCAAAGAAAAATTCATGTTATAATATTGTACAATAAATTCTTTAAATAATTAGCATAAAACCTAGATTCTTGCATTATACTCCCGTTATGATGGGCAACACGGCGGAACGGGTAAACAAAATCTCACAAAATGTTCTACTCTCGTTTTTACTCAATTAAGTGTTTATCTGCTCTCTTGATATGCAATATGAATCTATGAATTGTAATTAGTATTGTTATGTAACGTTGGTATGATCTTGTAATTTATTCAATGAAATACGAGAAAAAATTTAAAGCATTTGAGAATTTAAAATCCGTTACACTATTTATATGTATTTTATAAAACTGCACATATTTTTTATTACTTTTATTAATAGTATAGTGTTTATTAATGTTTATATGCTTTTAGGTCCATTAATTAAAAATAAACAGATGGTGTCAGTAATTAAATTTAAATTAAAATTTCTTTGTTATTAATCGTCATAGAAAATAACATTTAAAAATAAATATTTAACATTTATGATAATCTAATTTTAACTTCGCCTTGGAGTAATAGTATTCCAAATAGTTAATCTTTTCTAAATTCACATATTGATTCATTGATATATTACGAATGTAAGGCAGATGTCCGATATACGCAGTGTCGCCCTATTAATTGATAGGTTATTCAAATGAGTCACGTTTCATTCGCAATGTTCGTAATACCGCGTTCTTAGAGATTGGAGGTTTTAGATAGAATGATACTAGAATTAAATTAAGATTAGATTAATTCATAGTTTTTATGAAAAATAATTAATTGCTCTATTTTATGTGCACAAATTTTATTTAAATTATTTTAAGCCGAATAATATTGTTATAAGAATTTTTAAAAATAATTGAAATAATAGATATCTCACTGATTTATAAAATATGTATAATAAATGAAACCGTATTCTTAAAATACGCACCTTTGCATCACTAACCTATTTCCTTTAAAATATAGAACAAACAACTTTTATGACTGTGTTTGTCGAATTTAAAACTATTGAATAGTCTTAATATATTTATGTATTTATTGTACGCATTGTATAATCGTTTATATGTGATGATGAAGACGAGTAAATAACGCATGACTGCATCTTGTTATACAACAAATTAATATCAATTAATCAATAGTGTGCGCCTATCCAGGCGTATAACTAACTTAACGGAAGAGCGTACTCTTCGATGTTATTATTTATTATGGTTTGTAATGGCAAAAACATTTCATTACAAATATTTACAGATTGAATGGTTGCTTGGTTTATTTGCTCATTTACAAGTTTGATATTATAATGTACACATAAAAAATGTTAAATTTCATTTAAAAAGAGTAAATGTAGTTTCTAGCTAGCTCTTAGCAGAACAGCATTACCGAGGTGGTAGTTTACTAGTAATAATCTTAAAACAATCTACCATTCAAAAGTGCACGTAAATGCTTACTTGAATTAAAGATATTTTGAAATTGAACCGTCAATGTCATATTTCAGGACGTTACATATGCAACATAAGCCGCCAAAACGTTCTATTTATTCACATTAATATATTAATACATTATATATATTTATATATATATTACAACTTTCCCCCGCTTCAAAGGGGTATGTTCATAATCGAATATTAAATAATAATGGAATTATTATTCGTTTATTGCAGCTGGACACGAGTGGCAATGGATTCATTGACCTCAAGGAACTGAAGGACGCTTTAGACGGCGTTGGATATAAGATACCACAATGGAAGGTTTGTATTATTTCTATATATATATTAATTGTACCTATTAGCGAGATATCGATATTATTGTATGTTTTATATAACATTTTAACTAACGTCATCATCATCGTTTTAGTCGTAAGACGTCCACTGTTGGACATAGGCCTCGCCTATAACGCTCCAATAAAACCGGTTGGAAGCGGCCTATATCTAGCATTTTTAGACGACCTTATCGAGGCCATCTGACATTCTCGTGGGTGGACATGAAAGCTGCGCATGCCGTGACGTTGTCACCACTTTATATCTTTAAGCCTGTAGCGACTATTTATTTTGCGTGCTATGTGGCCAGGATTAGCAAGTTGTAATGACAATATGCTACGTCGCTTACTTACTTTCAAGATCCGTATGTCATCAAATGAAATCCCCGAGCACAGCTTATCTCCTAGGCTCTTTGAGCGACGATGAGCCTATTAATGAGCTTCTTGGCGAGAGGCCACACGTCTATCTCATCAGTCATCACGGATATCACACATTGGTTCTAGGCGTCATTAGGCACTAAAGGATATTGGTCGATATTTCGCAGATTCCTATATATATATATATATATATATATATATATATATATATATATTTGAGTATAAATATTGTTGATTGTCCTTTTCACGAATGATTATTATTCTACAGAGCATTATTGTCCGATTAAATGTCTTAAGCAAGAAAGTGTTTTTCTCCAGGTGCGATGCATGATCGAGGAGTACTACGACAACGGGCCGAAGCAGGGTCGTGGAGTCAACGGCAGCATGAACGGCGACGCGCGCAGGAACGGCATGTCTCTCACAGAGTTTGAAGACCTCTGTGCTAATCTCAAGGCCCAGCAGGTAAGCTTACGGCAAGGCAATTTCACTTTAAAACTTAAACAACAATATTATCAGATGATTCGTTATAGGTGTAAAAGCTGTAAAAGGGATGAATGTACAGCTCATTTACTATCAATTAATGTATGGTACAACCTATTTTTAAATAAATGCTTTCGAAGATAATAAATAATGTAATTATGTAGCAAGAAAAAGCATTTTCAAAATTAGGATTACTAACTTTTCCTGACTAATGAATTACAAATTCACCCCTTTAAAGCGTATATGTTCGAAAATTATTTGCTTAGAGACTAATTTCTTAAGCGATTAAAATTAAAGTTAATAAACTATAAAGTATTGTAGACAAGCTTTATGTTTTAATTATAATTAAGTCAGTTTTCGTTTTAATATCATGTAAATTTATTAATTAAGTTGGGAAAATTCAATAATCAATGTTTAAAGCTGTGCCCATTGTCCGGTTCGATTGGCCACAGATGAAATTACATGGAACAGCCAGCATGACGCATTGCTGATAAAATTAAGGAGTCAACAGATTTGAACCCGGTGCAATTGTCGTGCACGATGGCTTAACACGCCCCGTTACAAGACGCTACGTCAATACGATGTTGTACGATGTCAATAAAGCTTTCATTACGATAGAAATAAATAATTTTTAATAGACAAGAGTAATGGGTAATAAAAAATTTAAATATAATTTTCAAACCAGTAACACAAGTTTAAAGACGCCGTGAATATTTAATCAAATTATTACTTAGTTTTAACACTCAACAGTAAATCAATATTACGGATAAAATTCATTAGGATGTATTATTTAATAAAAAACCGCGTATCATGATTTTAAAAAAAATGTTCATTCTTTAATTTTTGGTTACGTGGAATTATATTTACCAAAAATATAGGGAAAATTCCTCGACCATTATGTTGTGCGTTTGCCAAAACGTCGATAAATAATCAATAACAAATTTATTTAATGTACTAAGGTTTACGTTTGTTTATATTGTTTGTTCTGACTTGAAGGTGGCGAGCACATTCAAACAAGCTGTTAGTAAAAAGGAGAATTTGGAACATTTGGGCGGCATGAGTGAAGCTTCCAGTGATGGTGAGAAATGTTTTCAGATATTTACCTACTAGTAACTTAAATAACATCAGGTTACTTCAACGCAGTCTTTGCCTTTCATTTGCCTTGTTTTTTGTTAAACAAGTTCTTATTGCACATATATAAAATATCCCACGTCCAACATTAAAGATATATAATCGCTATATAATATATCTTGATAAGTTAAACTGTATAATATAAAGTAAACAAGAACCATTAAATGAATTTTATAATTTTTTTTTATATATGCTCTTTATATAATCACTCGTTGATGTAAATTTGCTTATATAGTATATATGCACAGTTCATTGTATGCTAGAATATTTTTATAAATTATAATTAAAGTGTTGGTGTTTTTAAGGTTTCGTGTTATCGATTAAATACATGTTACGTACAAAGATATACACGTCACCATTGCTTATATTCCGTTTACTTGTGTAAGTAATTAGATTAGAATCATAAGAAATTCCTATAGGGCTTCGCTTTCTGCCATTCTAAATGAATGTAAATGGACTATGTTTAACCTTCATTTCACATTACAATAAGAATCAATATGCCTTAAGTGTATATCGCATGCAAAACGATTTATGTCATTGTACATTGTCGTCGCCGCAATAAATAGAAAATTGTCTTTTTTGTTTACACAACTGTATGTAACATGTTTGATAATTCAAAAATTTATAGGCACCACACACTCTGTGAGGCTAGAGGAACAGATGGCTTTCTCTGGTTGGATCAACAGCAATTTGGAGAACGATCCCGATTTAAAACATCTCCTGCCCATCGATGCTGAAGGGAAGCAGCTTTACGAAAAACTTAAAGACGGTCTAATACTATGGTGAGTTTATTAACTTTGATGCATATAGCTCAAATCACCTACATTTTCAAACTTTTGGAAAAATCTACATAAACAATATTATGTTAAGTAAAGTAATTATGTTAAGTAAAACGCCTGCTTACTGTAACCGTTCGTAGATAGTATAGTAGTAGACTCATTAGTATGGTAATATGACAAAAAAATATAACAAACTTTACCAACTGTAGTTTGGCCTAAGGATAGATAATACGCAATACTTATTTACTTAACTGTATATATGCAAAAATTCTCTCTGTCTTACTTAAAAAAGGATCCGTAATTAAGGAAATAAATGGTCTTTGCGAACGAAATGATGAACGATAACTTGCGACGACGCTTCATGATTTGGTTACGGCCAGAACATAACCTTTACCATCAGGTATACAGTCCCATGTGTCCCATGTTTATGTATCGTTTGAAAAAGATCGTGCGAGGCTTATTTTATTAGAGATATTTTAAGATGTTAAATAATATATATATTAAAAATAAGTACTTCATGATAACATCACATAAATTCCTTAAGACAACTTTCTGTGATGTTTTCAATTTTTTAAAAGAAAAAAATTACTAGTGCGGAAAATAAGTTTGTTTTTGTACAAATATTTAGCGTGCATTGAGATATTTCACGGAAATGTTATGTTTCAGTAAAGTGATAAACCACTCGTGCCCGGACACGATCGACGAGCGCGCCATCAACAAGAAGAATTTGACACTGTACACCAAGCACGAGAACCTTACCCTGGCACTCGTGTCGTCTCAGGCGATTGGCTGCAATATTGTTAACATCGACGCACATGACTTGGCCAAGGGTAAAATTCAAATCGTTTTATATTTTACTTCAACAACCCTCTTAATAATAATTGAGTTACTTTCATTGGTCTTAGCATTTTTACTGTAGGCTTTACAAATAGTCCCCTATGACTTGTGATAAAGAGCAGGACATGCATTTTACATCAAAACTCTGTGCAAATATACATTGCTATATAAGCTGCAATAATTCCCTGAGATTTTTTTGAAAATCATTCGTTTTATCCACACGCAAAATTACATTTCGTTTGTCGACGAACATTAGCAATCGGCGTAATTGTGTCGAGTAATATGATTGAAGAATCCTTTACTCTTTTTTCAGTATAGAAATATTAATTATTACATTAAAGTCAATATTATTACAATATTATTTTCCTCGAAGTTTGACACCTACTTGTAATACACACTTAGGTGTCTTTAACTACTTTAAAATTGCACTTTTTAAGATACGTTGACATGTAAGAGAATCGAATGTATTTTTTCCATCATTAGGACTTTTTCTTGATAATTGTTAAAATATAAATTGAAACTTGTTCACATATGTAAAGAAAAATTCATATGGTATGGTTTGAGTAAATAAAGAATGACCTGAATGTATTGCAGGCAAACCACATTTGGTTCTGGGATTGTTGTGGCAGATCATCCGTATCGGTCTTTTCAACCAGATCACCCTAGAACACTGCCCAGGTCTAACTGAACTTCTCAACGACCAGGTAAAGATATTTTGTAAAAATAATTATGTTATCAATGTTATAATATTTTCATATAATTCATTAATATTAACGTAATTTATATATAAATTGTAGATATTTATATAAACACTTTGTACTAACAGTTATCGTATTAAAAATTATATAGTATATACACAAATAGTAAAGGCAACTTCTAATTTGGTGAAATATCTGCCTGGGCAGAGGCTCTTGAGCATTAGCTACACACGTACATACTTACACACACGCAACTCATTCTACAATTGCCACTATATATTATTTAGAATTATTTTATAAAGAAAATTATATAATGATCGTTCCTTGTTTTTTTTCGAGATTCAGCAGCTTTTAAATATTCCATAACAGATTTCTTCCAATCAAAACAGTTCAAAAACACATCCTATGCGTAGTGGCACCATAGTTACCCATCGTAACACATTTAATTATATGTTTTATCTTTTGTTATTCCTTATAAAGAAAGTTTTTTTTTATGTATCGGAAATATAATAATAATTTTAAACCGGTTATCATGATAACAAACATTACTAATAACAATAAAAACATTACTAATGTTTTTACAGAATTAACAATGCATTTTGGAAATGTGAAATACCATTCGTCTTATTTAGTCATATTAGTCAAAAATGGAATTATTTAAAATAAGATAACATCAAGTAATACTTATTGGGGTTTATAAAAACGGTGTCGTTTTATTGATTATCTTAAATGTAAAAACACACCCACTTTCTAAATAATAGAAAAATAAAATTACCTACAAGAAGTAGTTCTCTTGAGTTTAATCAGATTACTCTAGTAGTAGTAGTAAAAGTTATAAATACTAACGGACAAACAGCCTTTGTCGATAACTAAAATAACAGAAGTGAACAAAATATTCTACGAAGCAGTCCTTTAATAGAAGTATTCGAATTCCAGGAGCGTATCGAAGACCTGCTCGCGCTGTCTCCAGAGGCGATCCTACTGCGCTGGGTGAACCACCAGTTGCAGTGTGCTGGAGTGACTCGGCGCTGCACCAACTTCCAGCAGGACGTGGCGGATTCAGAGATCTACTCGTATCTGTTGAAGCAGATCGCGCCTGATGACGCTGGCGTCACTCTCGACGCGCTCAGAGTTAGTTTCACAACCTGTATAACAAAATATATATATATAAATATAGAACTCAAGAAATTATTACTTTATAATTATTATATGGCGTTAATGAGGTAAAAAATATTACTACTTAGTAATGGCGACGTAATGTCAAAAAGTTACTAAAGGAAATCACCATAATACTTTTAATTTAGTACAAGTAAACTGTCTTTTATAATAATTTTTTCAAGTTAATCTCGAATACTAACTGTAAAAATTCCCGTGTGTTTTTCGTAATTGAATTATTGTTCTGCATAATTAGACAATTAATGGGTTTATACTTTTTTCTCAATTTACCACAATACTTTTCTGTTCGAAAATTTGGGGCTGATAGGATTGTAACATCAACTTTGCTTCACTTTGATGATCTTTTATGTGGTCGTTTTTTTTTTTTCGTAAATAAAATTATTACAATAACGTGTGTCATTGCAGGAGACGGACCTCCTCCGGCGCGCAGAGGTGATGCTGCAACAGGCCGCGCGGCTCCGTTGCCGAGCGTTCGTGACACCAGCAGACGTGGTTGGTGGCGTCTACAAGCTCAACTTGGCCTTCGTGGCGAATCTGTTCAACCAACACCCAGGCCTCAACCGCACTGTTGACACCGAGCAGTACCACCAGCTGGACGAGACCAGGGAGGAGAAGAGTCAGTGCCTTTACATATATGTTTTTAACAAAAACTATATAGAAACTTTTTAACTAAGCGAAAGATCAGTCAAGAAAAATGTTTTGATCCTTTTACAAAATATTTGCCTCATAGAAGTGTATCTATATGTGTCTGTGTATATAAGATCTTTAAGATTATTTCCTTGGTGCTTGAGGCCATGAACTTGTAACTTATCGATTAAGAGGATCTTTTTACTGCATTCTTTGTTTCGCTTTCGCGATATTTAAGATGTCATTAAGTTTTATACTGCGGACCGATGTTGAGCGGGTTTCAATATCTTTAATCACTTCATGTCAAATCACTTGCCAATTACAATTTAATGTTCAATTATTTTTACCTCTGCAAAAAAAATATAAATTTAAGTATCTTTATTCAAGTATGCATTTACATACTTTTGTATCATTAATTATTTTTACATTAAAAGTAGTAAAGCTACCACCGGCTCAGAATGTTGATTTGCTCAGAAAAGTTGGCCACAAACTCAACGGTTGCTCTTTTTAAATGAAATATAACAATATTTGACATATACGTTATAATATCTGCTACATGAATGACTTAAGAAATCAAGTTCTACACATTTCGATTAACTAAAAACTGTTAAGACAATTAATATAAACCGTTGTTTGTTTTTGGCAGCATATCGCAACTGGATGAACTCCATGGGAGTGGCGCCACACGTCAACTGGTTGTACTCCGACCTCACGGACGGCTTGGTTATCTTCCAGCTGTATGACATCATCAAACCAGGCATCGTAAACTGGAAGAAGGTACTGAACTTATAGAATTCAACTTATTTTCCGCGTAGATTGATATATAAAGGAAGACGCAAGATGCGGACCGAAGCCAATCGGTCCGGTGATCTATGAGGGAAGTTTGATCAGCTGTGCTGATATCCAGCTGCAAATAACAATGATACTTCAAAAAAGGGCCACTCACTCTTCTTGCGTTGGAAACAACTCGAAACATCATAAAAATAGTTAAGCTTGTTAGTTAATTTAAGAGTGGGTTAAATAGCAACATGTAAAATAGTAAAATCATCCAGTTTTTTTGTCGAACAGGAATAATCCACATAGTCTTTCGAAATAAATGTGGGTTAAATTTAGAGTACATGTAATATTAAATAGTTTATAATACAAAAAGGATAAAAAATACGATCATGACAAAATTGATTCACAGGTGCACAGGCAGTTCTCGAAGCTCCGCAAGTTCATGGAGCGCTTGGAAAACTGCAACTACGCAGTGGAGTTGGGCCGGCAGTTGGGATTCTCTCTCGTGGGCATCGCCGGTGCCGACATCAACGAAGGCAATGCTACGCTAACACTAGGTAACTCTTGAGGAGGGTCAATGTAGAAGAAGTTAATTTGATGCTAATTTCTATCAAATTAGGCTGTTTAGGCATTCTCTTGGTGGGCACAAATGATTGAAGGTTTCAGAGTTGAAATTTGAAAGAGAACTTCGTCACATATATTATATAGAGCTATGCAACACATGATTTGTATTGATATCATATTTCTTATAATCCTTATAACAACCAAATGCAATGTTTTAAATAATTAGTTTTATAAAATATTTTTGTTAAATTTAGTGAAATAGCTAGAGTTGACATCAATTTGAAAATAAATTAATTATAATCCAAGTTAATTATTTTCTATTTATCTACTATCTTAAGAGGAAACAAAAAATCATGTAACAACTTTTCTATCTTTTAAATTCATTGATTTGAGAATCAATCTGACAAAGTAAAGTTATATATATATACATATTACTATGCAATCTTATTTTTCTGAGGAAGCCCTCGAGCCTAGTTTCTGCTGAGAAATCTATGTTATTTATTTTAAAGCGCTCTGCCATATCTAACCCAGTGAATTTGTTGAATAGAATTTTAAATAGAAAACAATGTTAATGTAATTACTTTTTTTATTACAGCTCTCATATGGCAACTGATGCGCGCATATACTCTATCGGTGCTAACGCGACTGGCCAACACTGGCAACCCAATCATTGAGAAAGAGATCGTACAGTGGGTTAACAATAAATTACAGTCGGCTGGCAAGACCTCCTCCATCAAGAGCTTCCAGGTGACCAATTCATACTTATATTACTCTTAAAAATATATTAAAAGTGTAATTTATAACTTTTCTTAAGAAAAATATTCTAGCAATTTATACTTAGAGGAATGTTTTATCTTTCTATAATGATAATATTTTGTAAGCTATTAATTCGCAGGTTGCGTTTACGTTTTTCAGACCAAAAATTGCAAATAAAAATTGCATTGTGCACTATTTATTGTTATGCATATTATTGCGGTATATTCTGTAAGTGTTTATATTGTGCAAACATTACAAGGCTGGCAAATTTGTGCATGTGCATTTTTAGCAATGGTTCTTAAGTTTATGATAAGTTTGCAGGACGATTGTCAACGTTTTAGTTAATAGTGTTATTTATTTCCATACCTATAATCTTATTATCTCGTCGATAATACGAAGCGTCCATAGTTTCTAAAACTTTTGATTATATTTCAGGATGAAGTATTGGCGGATGGCAAAGTGGTGATAGATTTGATCGACGCAATCAAGCCAGGTTCCATTAACTACGACCTGGTTTTGCCTGGCGGCAATGAAGAGGTCTGTATGTTTCGTTGTTCGCGTCTCGATTATTTACTACATCGCTTTTAACGGTCTGCGTTTATTTACACTTCGTATCTAAATTTATTTATTAAGAAAAATTTAAACCAGAAAACGTGCTATGTTTTAGGTGTAATAAGATACAAGTAACAAAATATAAATATATCGATAAAAAAGTCTTTGCAACAAATTATTAATCTCTAATCTACATAATTTATTAGAATCTACTATAGACTAAATTAGCTAAAGACTATTGGCAATTTTTCTTTTCATCAAGGTTGTTTGTTTTATATTGAGACATGACTAACTTAGCGTGAGATGTGGAAATAACGAAAAAATGAGTGTAGCATTGTAAATTTTTCCCTTAACCGTACGATTTGGAGTATTTTGGATTATTTTTTATTGAACCTATTATTGAAACGGGTCGAGGAGGTTATAAAAATAAAAATGAATATATGAAAATAAATGAAATAGTGACTGATAGTTTCATTAAAAATGTTAAAAAATGAGGTTTAAAGAGTTATATTAACTCTGTCCAGCGCACACTTTTAAAGCGATAAAATATTAGTTGGATTTGTTTGCTTATTTTTGACCCCGAATTAAATATTTATACCATTCTAGAGCTGAAATTCAATATTTTTATTTTTCCTGTGTGTATTATAAAGCTCCTTACTCTAATTCTGATCCAATGTATTCATAGCCTTATTTTGTATGTTGCCATGCAATTTAATCCGTAAATCTCACTGCTACTGCCCCTGCGATATTAGCTTTGCCTAGTGTGGGGAGCAACAGTACCCACGTTGGCACTCATGAATTATTATAATTGAAACTTTTGTTTTATAATATTTATACTACATATATAAATAAAATAAAAATGAAATTATATACCCAACATAGTGTTGAAACCTTAAATCAGTTTGTAACATATTGGCGCTCTCTATCGCTATGCAGCAGTGTATATATATCATTGCTATATTTTGGTACTTTCAGCCTTGGCGTCTTGCGTCAGACCCAAATCAGTTTATTGGTTAATTATTAATGTATATAAAATTATTTCAGGAGAACCTGGCGAACGCGAAGTATGCGATATCAATGGCGCGGCGTTGCGGCGCGCGAGTGTACGCGCTGCCCGAGGACATCACCGAAAGGAAGCCTAAGATGATAATGACGGTGTTCGCCTGCCTCATGGCGCTCGACTACATACCCACCATGGACGCGCCCGTCGCTAAGTAAGTCCCTCGCCCACAGCTTGATTGAATTTTTACAACTTGCAATACTAGAACCAATGGCCTTTACAAAATCTGACCGAGAATTATATCAAATGGAAAAACTGTACACATTGTAATTTATAGCTATACTAGCTATCCCCCGCCTGGCCTGACACGTACTGCCCTTTCTTGGACAAAATTTCATATAACATATTCTTGATCAATTTAACATGATCAAAAAAAAATGCTGGTCTTATAATTAAAAATAATCTTTAAACGAATGACCTCTCAATTCCCTTTTACGGGTGGAGTTTCGTAATTTTGTTCTTACCTGACCTTTACTCGTAATGAATATTCCTACTAAATTTTAAATCTCTAGGCCAATATTTTCCGACATTTTTGTGCCATATTCCAACTTACTTTTTCTGAAATTCTTCGGCCGTCTATGCATACATAATTTTTATTTTAAAGTGAAAGGGTTAAACTCGTTGCGAGTCCACTTTCAAATTTGCCCACCTGTAAGACGTGGACCCCACCTTGGAAAACACTGCCTTAAGCCTTATCTTTCCATAGATATCGTGATGATTTAAAATAAGCGAAAAATTATAAATTACTGGCTTGCACCCTTCAAATGGCTCCGTGGCCAACTTGTAGTGTAGTATTAATTTTTGTCCCTATTATGTAAAATACAATAAAAAACTCAATGAGAACAGTTTAGTGATTAATATGACGGAAGAATAAAAACTGTCATAAAAACTTTTCAAATGTACAATAATCATGCGTTCGTGATTTAGGTTCGCCTTAAATGTCTTATAAATGGTTTTTTGGTTATGTAAAGGTAAAAATTCAATCAAACTCAGGGTAAGCGCTAATATGGTGAAGAAAATGAAATGTGTTTCATCATGGGTACAAAGCAGCTTGGGATAACTGTTCGGGTTTTAAACGAGAGGCCTAAGGAAGTGTGACAAACTGATGACAAATTATTTTTAGTGGCTTCCCATAGTTAGCTAACATATTAGAATTAAACAAAATATGTAGGTATTAATTTCCGTAAAAAGATGACAATTTGTAAAAATAATTAGTCATTTACAATGATCTGTTGTAAAATATAAGCCACTGGAAATAATGTTTTTGTATAACCCACCTACCAGTAAAAGGAAATTTGTTTGGAAGCTTCCATAAAAACGATGTACCTAAACCGAGTGTTGTACATTTTAAATTATTCGCACCTTTCCTATATAAATATTCCATAGAATAAGCGGGTGATGGGCACAGTGTAAACAATCTCAAGGGCTGCTAATAATATCGATGTATCGGTAAAATCGATTCATTTATTTACATATTTAATCGCTCTTGTGGCTTCTTACGTTATCGATACAACGATGTTTTTCTTTAACATTATATAATTATTGATATTATCCAATGTGAACACTTACGTCGTACCAAATCTACATAATCTTGAAAAAGCACATTTTCTGCCATAAAATGCTTATCGAAAATATCTTTTATAATTCTGCAATATCTCAATTCTTTGCTTTAAAACTGTAAAGTTGCAAATACAACAGCTGTTTAGAAAATATAGATAAAATTTTCATAAAAATTAGTTTTAAAATCCTTAAATTTCTTATAGCAAGTATTTGTCTATAAAGGATTTTTTAAATACTGTAGTATCATCAGGAATAATTTGTGTCACTGGCTCTGTTTACACTGAGGTCCGGTGATGGAATTGTACGTTTTGTGATTGTCCCAAGTGTTTGTTGCTGCAGGTGGGAGTGTTTTTAAAATTTGTAATACATATGAAAACTCTTACATAACAATTACATATGTATAGTTAAGGATAACTTATTGTCTAGGCAGGGGACTGGGATTCGATGTTAACCAAGACCCACGAAGCAAGTTGACGCATTTAGTACTTATCAACTTAGTATTATTGTCCTGTCAATGTTTTTATACATTTTTATAACGTGACCGAGTACGTTGCGAAGTAGTTAGAAATTTTCTTAAATTTAAGCTTTTAGTCTCTTTTTTTATTCGACGCTGACTGCTTTACAAAAAGTCTTGATTTTTTTAAACTTATGATTTTTAAAATCGGTCATTAAAATTTGAGCAAAAGACTAATACAAACAACGAATAATAACCAAGAGAAGTAATACTGTCTAGTAATTGAATCAATACAAGTAATTGAAAATAAAAAATAGCCGTTTATGGTTTATATGTAACTTTTTCCATGTAAAATCATAAAAATAATATTCATCAACATTCCTTAGTCTGTACTAAGCATTCCTTACCGGCATTTCAAAATTTATAAGAAATCGTAGTAGCGTCTCTTTATGCTTACTCCGACCAATGTATATTTCTTATGTTATTTAAGTTAGCATACTGTGACATATTTTTATAGAGCTTTTATCCATTGTGACATTCCTAGGAATACAACGATTTATTTTACACCATATTATTTTAAGTGTAAATTTTATTTTTTTTAGACTAAGTTTTTATAGAATTACTTTTTTGTAGTTCGACTATATTTTAATGGAAGAATCAATTATGAATTATTGCTCTGTTTTACATCGCAGCACAGAGATAAGTGAACAATTGTTTATGAACTATATTACGTACATATATTATATACGCTGTCATTTATGATTTTAATCATTTGTAAGCATATAAATAAATCGGAATTGATAAAAATTGCATTTTACTGTTTACTTCAACCTTTAATTGCACAATGTATTCTTACATATTTCCTAAAAACGGGAATGTTTCTATAACGTTTGTGCAAAGTGGCTATGGGTGCTTTTTTGTGTTTTCTGTGTGGAAGTGCTAATAATTAAATTTACTTTTAATTATATCATACTTTTGTGTTTTACACAAGCAAAGGTAAGTGCACATTCTGTATTCAGCACGTACTACTGTTATTACTACAGATATATGTGATATTTTTTTGGATTCTCATATTTGTGGGCTTATGGGTATGTTGTTAACACGAGTAAGATTTACATCTTTATTTTTGTTTTGTGTGTATATGTCAACGAGAATTGTGATTTGTAAGCTTTGACATTCTAATTTTTGCTTAAATTTTATAGTTAAACAGATAAAACATTTTCACTTTAAGTTATTTACGTGTCTTTAGTTGTCTTTAGTCTACCTAATGAAACACCACAGTTTTGTTATTAAAGTATTTTGGACGTGTTTATTGTCATAGTTATTCAGAGGTACTTTCTTATCGTTGGTCTGATCTACATATAACGAGCTCGCAGTATCTTCAGGTTTTGAAGTAATAGGAATAATTTTATGGTATTTAAAACCCAGCCAGCATTTCTATTGAAATTTGGATTTTTTGTTAGGCACGTCAAAACTAGTAATATTAGCGTAAATTTAAAATATAACAGTATTCAATTTGTGGACGAAAGCTTTAATCTTGTCTAATTTACTTATGTAAACTATAAGTTCTTACTATCTTTAATGCCTTGCCTGCTTAAATTTCGGCAATCCTTACTACAGAAAACATTTTTCACATTTCTCTTCATTTTTGTATTATTTATTTCAAGTTTACTTGCATACTGTGAAGGGTTAAAGCTGTATGAAATTGTGTATTTTAATAATGGACAAATATGCAATTAATTATATAAACTCTGTGTAACTGCTTACTTTCAATAGCAGAAAAGCTTTGAAAAAATGTAGGCAAAGAGGTAGATAAATTACATTACAAATATCTCGCGCTTACTGTAAATGTTTGCGTAACTTTTGATTCTCAAAACATGATCTTGATTTTGATTTATATTAACCAAGGTATTCCATTACATTCTTGATACATATTTATAGGGTAGAGAACACAGAAAAAGCGTGTTTCCAAGATAACTTAATGGATTCATCAGCAGAAAACGAAGAGCAAGCACCAGAGGCCAGTTCCGAAGGCTTGGTTGATTCAGGAATCGAATCAATTGTTTTAGAAAAGCCAGCTTTACCACCTAAACCAGATGGGTTGTTGCCTAGAACCGTTTCTGTACAATCCGAAACAGAGACGACAGAAGATTAAAGTTATTTTTTTAGGATTTGTACATAAGTAAATTTGTTTGATGACAGGGTTACTTCTTAGTACCAGCGGATATCTTCGAGATGTAAGGATATATTTCGATAAAATACATTAATAGGAAAGTGGCGAAAAGATCAATACCTCTACATCTTGCAGTTCTTTAAAAAATTATAATTTTATTGTGATTTAATATTTTCAATTCCTTAATCTTTCTATGAATTACTGTACGATTGAAGGTCTGGTTTTAAATTGTAATCAGGGTTTTCACTTTACCATTTAGAGAGTAGTCTTAACTGCTGGTCACTTAGTATCGTGGACGCAAATCCAGATACGAGAAGAGAGAAATATTTATTTTTAAAGCGGAAGTTTAATAGCAGCAAGATTTTTTTATATTTTATACATGAAATAAATTTGTATAGCCTTAACCAATAATATATATATTTTTTATTAGAAAATATTTGCGAGAGGTTACGTGTATATTTTTTTAAAATGTTTTTATTTTTATTTTCAAGTATAAAAAGATGACAAAATGTGTGTTGTAGTTTTATTTTTATCAACTCTTCATAATGTATGAATGGTACAAAAATATGCTTACATACAATTAGATGTTTACCGTATTGTCGAAGTAGGTTCAATGCACAAAAAGTAAAAGAGTGAGAAAGACAACGGCAGAGCTTCGCATCCGCAGCAGGTTACACAAGGCCCTCCATCCCTCATAATATGGATTCAAATGTGGACCGTTTATTTTGAAAGCGGTGTAAGTTCATTTGTGAAATAAATGTCATATCTCCTAATTCATGCTTAATTTAATGTAATTTAATATGTATAACTGATCTGTGTATAATTTTTAAAATATTCTCGTTTAGTCTAATAAAAATTCGGATGATTATTGAAATTGAACAATCGAAGATTATGAAAGTAGTGTAAGTCCAACTCATAGGTCAGTATTCTCTTAACTTAACTTATGTTTTTATGACGTGTCAAAAGTGGCTAATTTAGTTAACTTATTCTATTTTTTTTTTCTTAAAATAGACAACTTTCTTATAACATTAGATGGTGATATAGGTAAGAAGGTAAGGTAATTAATTCAATGACTCAAAGTCATGTATATTCTAATTTTTTTTGCTTATCCTTTTGCATGTTAGTGTTTAAGTAAAATAATAAATCTAAATGTATTTCAACGATGCCTAACAATGTTCAGTTAAGATTACGGTTCGTGCGACCACTTTCTTATATCCTCCCATTCCATATTGCCATCCTCTGGTTGTACGCTAGTATTTGTGCGGCGGTATTAGCCTACAGTCACATGTGTACTATGCGCAAAATCACAATTTAAAAATGGCATTGATGCGGTTAAATGTGTCCAATCGTTGGATAACACCATATATTTTTTTTTCTCGGGCTATTCATACCTTCCAAACGCATATTTTGGCTTAATAGAAATAGCATTGCGAAAAAAGGATTTTCTGTGCAGGCCATGGGATTTATATGATGTCATAACACAAGACAGAAAACCTGACAGATTCATTTTTCATCAAATGGAACGAAATTTCGTTTTAACGAATATTCTTCAGTGTGTTTAAAATGAGATAATATTATATATGTTGATGGAGGTTACTTAAAAGTGCAATATATACTATTTCATATAAAATATCAATGAAGACTGCACAGAATTTAAAACTATAAATTTGTTACCTAAACGTCTGGAACGCTGAAGGATCAAAATAAAAGAAAAAAACAATTTCCTTATAAATTATTTATTGTAAGAATTAATTACAAATTAAACTTATATTTTAACTGTCCACGTCGAAGTGTGAAGATGGAACGTCTTCTTTAATATCAACTCCTTATAACAAGACATACAATAATAGCGGGAAAGAAGTCTATTTTCATCTTAGAAGCTAATGTATGAAATTCAAATTTATATTTTTTTAAATGTGTGTAAACAGCCAGTAACGGAATTTATGGCTAGATTATGTAAATATTCTGGATATCTCTTGGCGAAATGCTTGGTGATCTTCGTTCCTTGCTTTATTTCTATTTTTGAAACTTCGACGCCGGCCCATTGCAAACTGGTGATGTATTTACGATGTTTACATTCATCTTTAGTGAGAAAAGGCGATTTCAAACGGTCCCACAAATCTATGATCCCATTTTTATTCAACCGTTGGGATACTAATTAAAAATTAATTTAACGTACCAGCGAATTGACAGTAAATAGTGAACTGATTAGCACGCATTAAAAATGTTTGGAATAAAGTGGTTTCTCTTTTAATTTCTTGTAGTCCAATAAAATAAGGAGCAAAAAGGAGGAAAAATAATAATACATAAATTTGTGATGATTTAATTCGATCCATAGCCGGCAACGAAATCTGGACAGCCGTCCACATTACTACAAAACAATTCGATGGGAGTAAACATTTGCATCAAAATAAATCACACCCCTTTCGCGTACACATTGTGTTCATAATTCCTTCAACTAGTAAGTAACGAGCGAGTCTATATTGGATCAACATTTATATTTTAAGAAGGTATGATCATGGTGTAACTGGTTAAAAAAAGATGCAATTATGCATAAACCGTTTAAAAGTAGGTTTAGTTAAAGGTAAAAATGAACGCCATGCGTGTACATCAACGGACAAAATTACATAAATCATAAGCACGGTAGAACTGACACCGCCTAAGAATAGATATTTATGGTAATAGTCCTAAGTCAGTAGATCCCATCTTAAACTACTGTACAACATCACCGAATAGTTTTAAAATTTTATTGCTTTTTACTTTTTAACTGATCATACCGACAAAGTATTGTTTCAATTACCGTTCCCAATAAATTGAAAGGCGTGAAAATATTTACATAATATACATTTAAAAACAAATTTTCGATTTATAACACATATCAATTTTGTTGATTATCAATACAGTTGTGACCATTGTCATTATCAAAATTTGGAATGTTTATAACATACAAAATAATGGAAAATAATTTTCAAAAATATAACAATTAATCAAGTATATGCATACAAATTGGTAAAAAAAATATTAATGTTATAAATTCTACACATACTCTATGGGATTAAAATTTCACAATAGCAACATATTTGTGAACGAAAGTTATATGAAGTAAATATTCGCAATTTGTTTGTTTAAAAAACCCCCTTTTCAATGATTAGACAACTTTTTAAAATACATGTTCTGTTTAAAATGGAAATGAAAATTTACACATATCAATATTAAACTGGAATTATCTATAAAAATGTTTAATTCCTCTATAAATATCGACAATAAATGTATTCTCTAATAAATAAATGTATATTTCGAGGATTATTTATTTCTAACGTCACCAAGAACGCAACAAATTTCTAGTAAAGCTATTTTCCGTTTTTAAAAAATATAATTTTTGCACATAAAAAATTAGCCCACAAAATAATGTTGTTGGCAATACTACAACAATTATATACACCATTTTAAATTGCTAAATTTTTATTATCACCACACCACTACGGCACCACAGCAATTCGAGATACGATAAAATCGACATTTTATTTAATGAAAAAACTCTTATTTATTTTCGGGTCGTGCTGAAGTGACTAACAGAATGAACAATTGATAACATATTTATGTAAAAGAATGTTTTTAAATACTGCGAACATTGTGAAAGTTTTCATAAAATGTAAAACAAAATTATTTTTCAGTTTACTGATATTTGAGCTTATAAAAGGAAAGATTGATAAAATAAGACTGAAAATCCCGTGAACTGATATAACTAGTCAGTATGAGTGCATAATGTAAAAGTAATGCGGTAATACTAAAGACCCGACATTTACAATATTAAAAATCAAACTGTTTTAAATCGATTTAAATTTGAAAAATATATATACAAGAACTAATTCAACTTTATATAACAGAGGTAAATTAATATCTAAAATAGTAAGAAATTCAAGTTGTCTTCAAATATTAAGTAAAAACTGGGACAAGCAATTGATTCGTTACTCTTACACGACCTTAATTAACATAAAATTAAATTACGAGAGCTTGTAGCATGAATCGATGTTTCCATTCTGTGCGAATCAAATTTAGAATTGCTAATAACAAAAAGCATCTTGTACATGCCGCCGTTACATTTGTGACCTCGTTGAAAACGACCTTGAAAATGTAGTTCAGATTTATATTGCATATTCAAATATTAAAATTTGTAAATATTCCTATACCAATTTGTACTTTCTGCAAATTAAAATAGATTTAAAATAAACGTGTTATCGACTCTGAACTAATTATCTTAGATTTATTTGTCTCTAAAGGTTTCCTAAGAGTATTATAATACGAGAACCAAAATAAATAAAATTAGTTTTGAAACTGATATTCCTAAAAATAGAAATAAAACCATATACACAAGATATAAAATAAATTAATATTCGTTAATAATTAACATTCACATTTATCGATATTTAAAAAAAAAATCTTATCATTATCTGTGTATCAAATTGATGAAGCATTATAATAGTAATGGCAAGACAAACATCGCGGCACAGCCTTAACATAGCGCTTATAAACTCATGATACTGCAACTTTGTGTCAGACCTGTTCAATTGACCAATGGTGAATGTTAAACGAGAAATTTCACAAATTCTCAACGAGAAGCGGTTGTTTTGATACTTTTACAATAAAATAACTGCTAAAATTAACAAGTTTCAATACAATTCAAGTAATTAAAAGAAATAAGTTTGAGTACATACTGTTTAATTAGATTTGTGTCCAGTTAACGGAAAAGTACCGAAATCCATTATCATTCAATGGTTCATTTCTAACATTGTTTGAAAATCCCCATATCACGAGCCGCAGATTGACCACCACTAGTATAGAGCCATATTTCTTTTATACAATTTTGACATTGATATGATATCTTTTTGACTAAACCCTTTTAATAATAAGAAAGACTTAAAGACTGACTTCTATGTGAATTTTTTGGTACACAATATGCGTAATTTAACAATACAATATAATAAATTAATTATAATATTTTGTTTTAAATTCTCTAAAGAATTTCAGTAAAAAAACCACCTGAAAACCAAATAAATAACATTTTCCCTTTCATTGAAGACATTAAATATTCGACACAACTAGTGACGTCGATATTCACCAAAAAAAAAATAACTCATTCAATATCACGTTATCGACTGAAGTCTACCAAGGTTCAAGTTTTTGAACACAAAAACAACCAAATCTATTACAAAATTGCAATATCACGAACAATTTCACTACCAACACGCTCGTGGTAAAATCAACCACACAACGACTTGCATTCATACCTGAAGCGAAAAATAAAAAGATAAATAAACAAAAAAGTTAAAAACGCACTTGTATTGTGATAAGTATTAAGAATTATCAATTATTTCCTAAAAGTGAAATGACCAAAAATTGTTAGTCAAATTATAGGTTGGGGGAAAAGTATTTTCGTAAAATTGTATCAAAATTTATTTGGTTGTACTTTTTTGATCTGGCTGGTGTTGATAACATTTCAGATTAAATTTTGTAAATCGATGTAAATAATTAAAATTTGGTTAAGGTAACGGCACCAGTAGTTGACCACTTAAGAGCGCTGCTAAAATGTTTTTTTGATGGACCACATACATTCAAATTTTAGAATATCAGTGGGTGCTTAAAGGAAATTCTTATACCCTTTAGATTAAGTTTTACTTAGAAGTCTTTCAATTAACCCTTAATTAGGCGCATGGGGTCAGGGCCGCTTAAAATTCAAAAAATAATGGCTTACAGTCTTCAGAGCGTACTAACGCTCTTTCTAGCTTCCTCATTCCCCTCGGGGTACGCAAATTAGTCGCATCCAGAACATTAACTCTTGCACACACATCGCTGTCCTTTAGAGAGCTGACCCCATGCGCCCAGTTACGTTCCATTTTTTGGCAAAGGTAAGTTTTTACTTTTGTGTTTTTTTTTGTGTTTATATTAGTATATTGTTTACTGTTTATCTTTGTATGTGTGTATTTTGATACGGTATGATTTCTTTATGTATTTTTGAGTTTTTTTCTATGCTTTTTCTTTTTTTTGAATTGAAATGCCTAACGACAAACAAATATTGCAATGGCTGGATGAAGTGCTTGATAAAGAGGAAGATGTTGCTGGTTCGGATTCGCAAGACGAAACTTTAAACGATGCTGTCATTGATAGTGCTCATAATTCAGAAAGCGAAATTGAGGAGTCTGAACATATCCAAGACATCCCTGTATCGACGGAAGATAATTATTTTTTATCTCGACATACTCAGAGAAATGGCCCGAAAGTGAAATGGTGTAAAGTACCACCATCGAACGCAGTAAGGACCCGAGCACAAAATATTATTTTACATTTACCTAGAGTATAAACATATCTGGAATCAACCCATTTGTTATACACAAAGCGAATACTGAGAAGACTTTGACATATACAAGACGGATTTTCTTGAAGAAAATAGCTGCGGCACATGTGGAAGATCACCAAAAACGTCGCATACAACTACGTGCTGTACCAGCGACAACAAAAAGACGGCTCCATGAAGTTTATAATGTGAACAAGGCGGTTTATCAATCGACAGCTAAGCGCGGGCGCTGTTCATCATGTTCTAGAAAGGACGACAAAAAAGTGCCACCAAAATGTTTCAAGTGTCGTAAATTTATTTGTCAGCAACACTCAAGGATTTACTGCGTCGGATGCAGAACAGAAGATTCCGCTGATGAGGCTGAATAAACTTTATTTCTTAAGTTGATCTTGGCTATGCCAAAAAAATTAGTTTAAAGAGAGGTTTACTGTTTTTGTTTTTTTTTTAATATTTTTAATGTCATAGTAAGTATTTGTTTCTTAAAGTTAAGTATATTAAAGTACTTTATTAATTACTAAAGAAATCCATTAAGTTTTATTCCTTTTTGATACTCTTTTCTCAATATTTTTTTGGGGTCATTTAAGACCCCATGCGCCTAATTAAGGGTTAAACAAATCGTAAACACTTAAATTTTTATTTGATTCATATTAAGTGTTTGCTTCAGTAGTTGACCAATCAAAATCTGAAAAATTAAATTAAATTAGTAATTGACCGTATTTAGCATCAGTAGTTGACCATATGAATAAAAACCTACTTTTATGGTAAATAAGACCACACATATGTCAAAACTTTAATTTTCACATAGAAAAAATATAATATTCAGTCACGAAATCAAAAAATGTGCCTCACAGTTGAACCCTGTCAAAAACAACTATCGGCTCCTGCTACACACAATGCGCTTTAGTTCTGAGCTTTCCGCAGTTGTAAATAGATGAGAGCAGCTACTTATAAATTAATTTTTTAATTAGATACGATAAACACAACGCTTATTATTTAAAATTTCATACAAGACGGTCAACTACTAGTACATGGTCAACTACTAGTGCCCTTACCTTAAAGCTGTTTATTAAGTTTTTGTTTTTGTCAAAATTAAATCTAACAAAGCAATTTGATACCTTTTAAATTTTTACCATAATGCAGTGTCAGCAAGATTACCAAAAAGTTGGTTTAAACATTTTCAATCTTTGAATTTTGATGGCAGAAATGCACTTCACTCTAGTTACTCACTTACGGATAAAATGAGCGCCATTATTTAAAATATGGAATAAGACTGGCAACACAAAGAAGTTGAAGAATTGAAAATTGATCACAAAAGAGTTTCATTCCATTTCAAAAAAGTTGGGTATGCAAGAAAAATACTCGTCAAATGCGAAGAAACTTTTCCCCCAAATTATTAATAAATGATTTCTTATAAACCCATTCATGTTTTATGCGCAAAATAGTATTATTTAGACATGTTACATTACACAGCAGTGGTTTTAGTATAAATCTTACGATACATGTGTTATTTGCAATTTTACATACAAAAGCGTGCCATATGATACTTATTTTGTTATTTGGTTAGAATTTGAATTTGTATAATACTGCTCAGCTTCTATACGATATTAAAGGCATCTTAAGAAACCTATTTTTTACAAAAATGTTACAAAATCTAATCGAAATAGGGATTAGTCAAGTATAAAAAGGTAAATACTGAAGAGATATTTTTGAAGAAATTTAAATTTCTAAACTTATTCGATGAAATTGCGAATGGCGATACCATTTAATATCAATATAGATAAGTTAGATTGTTGCTACATTAGTTACTATTTCCACTATCGGATTTAATCACTCACCACTATTCTGGACCTTTACCACTTCACTTATCATTAATTTTACATGGAGAGGTTGTCACACACTATGGCAGACGCTATATTGTATATATCAGAAATAAATAACAATAATAAAAAACTTACTATTTCATAGCAAAATATTATTAATAAAATGTTCACATATGCATTTAAAGTAAGATATATAACTTAATTTAAATTTGTCAAAGTAGCCTTTAAAATATGTTAATTAAAATTTGCAAACATAATTGTTGTGAATATAGGTAACATATTTTGATATTAGGTTGAATATTTGGAATGGGGAATTTAGACGGATAATTGATTGTGCAAGTGATATTATAATATACCTACTTGTGAGCAGGCAAAGATTCCACAAATGATTATTTTAGATAATTCATACATTTAATTATTTTACAATAAAATGTATTTATTCTTTCAATTCAATTGGCTTTGATGAGCACTTCCGAAAAAGCAACAGATTGATACAACATACATTTAGTTATGTATAAATACGGGCCAGTAGCAGGTGCGGAGTGTTTAGTCAGTGGAGAAGAACCTGTCCAGGAACTTGTGAACTACTCTTTTAACTCCAATTTTATTTTTTTTCCTGTTATAATTCTTTTATTTATCATGTGTAAAAATCAGTATTTTAGGTATGTTTCTTTTTTATTGTTTTCACCCGATATACACTCATTGCAAGGCATATAGTTAGACATCCCCTCATGATTGCCACGATGACTTATTTGCTAGCAATCAGTAGCAGACGTTTTTTAACCATGTCGTCGGTCCATCTAGTGGGGGCTTACCCACGCAGCTTCTAACTTTTTCGCCGTCGCCACTTGAGAACCTTTCTACCACAGGGCCATCGGTTGCACGATGTATACCATCCACTGCCACATAAAACGAGCAATCCTTCGAACTATGTCGGTAACCTTGGTTCTTCTGCAAATCTCGTCATTTCTGATTCGATCTCGCAACGAAACTGAGCAGGCATGTTTACCTCCTGCATAATTTTTCATACAACGAAATGCTTTATTGATCAATCTTGCTTTAACATCAGCTTTCAACTCACGGAATTATTTTAGATTGCTTCAGATGTTTTTATAGAAGCGTACAAGTTGTTCTAAAAAGGATGTATCAATCAATTATATTTAACTTATAGAAAACGCTGGTATGATTTCTTCGCAAATAAATAACTTCAGACAAATATTCATCCTAATATCTAAATACTTGGTTACTAAACGTTATAAACGAATATTTGTTATATTTTCAATTATTTCACATACATTTTCTTTATTAGTAACATTTGTTAGATATTTATACAAAAGCAAATTTATAAAAAGC
The DNA here is from genome assembly GCF_028537555.1 of Battus philenor. Classification (NCBI taxonomy): domain Eukaryota; kingdom Metazoa; phylum Arthropoda; class Insecta; order Lepidoptera; family Papilionidae; genus Battus; species Battus philenor. Next base: position 6,340,061 of record NW_027181689.1, on the reverse strand, counting down.
ACGCGATTGATTACCCCATCCAAATACAAAGTGGGCAAGGGGCCCACGCTCACATTACCTGTCGTTGTGTATGTCCAGCAAGTACTCCTTAAGCCGCACTACGAGGTGGTCGGAGAGCTGCGTAACTTCGGGCCATTGCTTCAACACGACCACTCCGACCATCACCGCTAAACTTGTCGTTAATACTCGCACTCTGCAAATATTAAACAATAAACACGTCAACTTATAGTTTCATTATCCGCACCATTTAAAAAGTAACCATGTATAAACGCTTTATGACATTGTTAAATTTTCATTAAAAGAGCGCGATGGTGCAAAATAGTAAAAAACAAACAATGTATTTTTATACAAACCCAAAAGATGTCTTACATATTTATAGGTATCTTTTAGGTTCATTTAGCATAGACGAATGTAAGTTTATCTCTACAGCTTTATTACTGTGTCTGTTACTCTGGTTACGTAAGGGTATTGACCTGGTACGAAGGAAGGGCATTGTGACGCCAGCGACGGTGGCCACCAGGAGCAACGCAAGCTGCAGTAGCGTGAGCGCCACATTGAGCAGCTTCACTAGCAAAAGGCGGGGGGGCAATGCCGCAGCGCCACCCGCGTCCCCGGAGCCCCCACCACCGCCCGCGCCCCCTCCACCGCCCGCCGCCCACTGCTCTAGTTTACCAATCTGTAATACAACATACTTTATTACAATTTCATGTAAACACCGTTTCCTACCAAAAACTATTATTGCATACATTTTTAAGAAAACTACGAATGTGTGTAGTTTTCTTTTAAAAGAGATGAAATTAAATCTATTTTTGCGCAGCGGTACGAAGGGGCGACTGTGCCGACCGCTACCTTTCGTCAGTTTACCGTCAATGCTAACAGCTGTTTCAATAGCAATTTGTAACCTAGATTATTTACAGGAAGATTTGATACAGAGTCATTTACAAGGTGTTTGGCAGAACTAAAATTCAATTGTGGAAGTAATAAAAATATTATTTTTGTTCTTGTTAACTTCGAATAATAGTTTTGGAGGGAAAAAGACACAGAAAACCTTAAGTTTTTTTCCCACTAAAAAAAACCCAAAGTTTTTTTTCGTCCATAAAAAATTGAAGTACCTGTTCCTAGCCTACAAATATTTAACATCAAATAAAACAGAAAGAGGAGCGTTATGATGTATTCAAACCAAAAATATCGCGTCAAATTAAGTATTCATTGTATTAAAATATTACCACAGTGTCACTAAAATTTTACAAAAGATTTTTTTTATAAATAAAGTGCTCACTAAATTAACTTTTATTTATGTACTTTTTATAGTAAAAGGGGGGAAATTGAGTCTGTCATGTAAGTATTTACAAAATTTCAGGCTTACTTTTGTTTGACAGAGATCGAGGGCTTCATGTATATCTCGTATTCTTTCTTCACTCTGGTATTGCACTTTTTCCTCCACATCTGTCAAAGCTTGCTTAAGATTTTCCACCTTAAACAAAAGCAATATTCTCTTAACTTCTTATAAGTTAACGCGTCCCGTTATACGACAACAGGACACGCCAAAAATGCAATTACCAGTATTTCCGGGCATAGTTTAACATTTATATAGTTCTTACTCCTTCGTACAAATGATAAATCGTATTAGGATGAACTGGCTCTCACTCTCACATGTAATTTAGCAGATCTTTAATGTTTCGTTCAAGACCAGGTTTCATCAGCGATTGCCGCGTTTAACTCAATGTTCCTTCTTATTAAAATAATTTGTGTTTTGAAAAATTAATGAACAGCAAGTACTATTTTTTTATTTACTACCATTGATCATATTTTTTTCACTTTTAAAGAATTAACATTCAAAACATTTTTCAAGTTTGCAAAATATATAACTTAACTTCTATATAACCCATGTTATTTCTTATAGATCATTTGCAATACAGTTCAAAGTAAAATAAATGAATTTCTTTTCAATATTTTGTGCTTGCACTCCTACGTGTAGAAGGTCCTGTAACGGGATTCACAGACACGTTTGAATAGTCATTTTAACAGTTAAAACATTACAAGTAAGCATAAATCATAAAGCATGTTGTTTAATATTAACCTTTGCGGTTTAATATTAATCATAAGCCTGATTAAAGGTTTTACTTATGTGATATTATATAATAGGGGTCGCCATGCTCTTTGGCACTTTGAACCCTTTTACAAAATTATGAATTCTTTGCACATGATTTTAATAAGTTTTTAAAAGATATTAAACCTCAATTATTAGTATTGGTATTCTTCCAGTGATTCTTTTACGTTAACGGGGTATTTTGTTATGTCAAAATTCTTCCAAAAATATACTTTATTCAGTGATGAATAAGGTTGCTGTTCTGTTTATTTAAATTCTCAAAAATATTGCGGCGAATGGGGCTTATGTCAAAGTTCTCGGCGATATCGTTTATAGACATGCCTTAGGCGAGGTTGTAATAAGATCTATTTTTCTTTTTTAATAGACTTTTATTGGCATTTACAAATGAAATTGGGTTCCATACCTGTTGGAATCCTTTTATTGTTATGTATGCACTTATTAGATTCGGGAATAAAGAAATTTCTAGCCGCATTTTTTTCCCACGAATTGCGAAAACGCGAATGAAGAAAGCACGAATATGGAGCTTTCGCTATAATGTAATACTTACCTCGTTTTGATGTAATTCAGTGAGATCATTGATTTGTTCCTCAAGTCGTTCAGTCTTGAACCGTTCTTCCTGCAGTGCGGCCGATAGAAACGACACCTCTTGTGAAAGGTTCTAAAATTGAAACAAATGTTGTAGAAATGCTTTCATATATTATTTTAAACATGAATTTATTTTCAACTTAAAACTTCAAATTATTTAAAATATTTTTTTAACGGTGACATTAAATGTAATGAAAATGCGTATTACTTTAAGAGCGTCAATTTTCTCCGCAAGGCGTTCATAGTCCTCCCGGCGTTCGCGTAGTTCATTGAGTATAGGTTTTATGGAGAAGGCTGCTTCTGACATATTATTTGAGCCCGCCTGTGTTTGGTACCTATGTAAATAAGACAATACAATAAATTTAACAATTAAATTATTTTATAATTATTTCTATATTTAATTTGTAATTGGCCATCGATTTTATTTATAACTTAAAATGATTTATATTATTATTTCAACGTTAGGTATTATATGATTATTTCAACTTGAAAAAATTAGGAATTTATCATCAGCATTACAATCTATGCGGGACAGAGGATTCCCATATTGATTTCTGGATAGAAGAAGCCTGAATTCATTCAATCCAGAGTCTTACACGACGATCTTATGAAGACCTTCTTGCCTCTTTATAGGTGAACGTCATTCATTTATGTTAGCCGATAGGCGCCCACTGCAAGACATAGGCCTCCTCCAAAGATCGCCAGGATCACCGGTCTTGGGTAGTGACCCGCATCCAGATACTTCTTGGGACCTTCATCATGTCGTCGGTCCACATCGTGGGGAAGATAGGATGATGATAAATGTGAAATAATGACTCACGGCGCGCCTTCACTGGTGACAGATGAGCTGGGTGAGGCACCGGGCGAGAACTTGGGTGCCGGCGATGTGGCGGCCCTTGGCAGCGTAGAGCCACGTGGGGCGGCCGCCTCGCCAGCTTCCGAAGCTCGGGAACCTTCAGACGACGCGTTCGCTGCCACGTTGTAGCAACACTCAATACCGGCATTATGTTATATGGCGCTTGTTATTACATTAAATTATTATTACGCATCAGCGCTTATTATAAATTATAGTTTGATCTTTAGTTAGTATTGGAGTTTTAGCTGACTCATGATTCCAAAGTTCTATCAAAAGAATCACCACAGTGATGTAGAGTTAACAGTTAGCGATTACGACTAGTATACAATTTTTCAACAAGAACTTTTTTCTTTCTATATACATTATACATGCTGCTGACAGTTTTGACCAGACGATGCCATTGCAATAATATATTAAAAATCAAAGTTTCCACATAGCCATGATCATGCGACATAACACAACTGAAAATGTTTCTTTGGTCCTGTTAAATACAATCAAGTCATAAAATCCGTGACGGACAAGTGTTAAAAGTTATTATCTCCACGTGAGTTTTCATGGTCAATTTTTATTTTATATAAATAAATATTTTGATGTAAATTAAAAGTATAAAAAAAATTACTTTTTCGCTCATTTTATTTTAAAATACAAAGTTCTTGTTGAAAAAAACATAGTATAATCTGCATAACATACCAGTTATTTATTTTAATAGTTATAAAAATGTATGTCCGAAAGAAAATAACGCTTTTGGCCGAAATAACTACATATCCCTATGGATCTTCCCCATTGAAATGAGTGGAAAATAAATTTACACGAAAAGTACCTAAAGAATGTGGAATATACAAATGAGATAGCGCCTTAAAACGTAATATAATAAAAAAAGTTCATTTCTTGTAGACATTTATAGTTTTGGTAATTATTTTACGTTCAATTTATTTCTGTATTGTATTATTTAGTGTCATTCATAATTAATGCAGTGTAATTTCTACGTATATGTAAAAGAAAAGAGTCTTTAATTATTTTACCTAACTAAAAGAGAATATTAGAATGAATTAAAATTTTTGAGTATGTGTCAGTTTTATATGTTAAATTTTCCTTCTTTATATTAATGATAGCAAAAGCAGTGAAAGACAAAGCTTTCGTTTTCGAAGCGTTAGTTTTATATTTGTGTTTTTTTCGTATAAATCTAACAAGATAACAAGCTTGAAGCAATCACTTGGTAATTGATAAACATCTGTTTCTAGTTAATAATAAAATTTTATAGTTTTTTTAACTTTGTTCATCATGTTCAAAAGCCTAATCCGCTGAAACTTTTCATGTGGACAATGGCACGTCCAAAAGTAAATAAAGATTTTATCTTGACCTTACAAATATTAATAATATTTTATGGTGAAAAAGGAGGCGTTGGAGTGCTAGTTTGATTTCTAATAAAGACGTATTGAATGTTTTAAATAAAAACAGGCACTACGCTACGTGTAATTAGTATAATTATAGATTGAATTTGCGATTGTCTAAAGTTGCTGTGCTTTAAAATGAATACAGAAATCTAAGCTAATTATTTTTAACCTAACAGGTTTATATTAAATAGTACTTCTTATTAGAAATAAACATAATTTGTTAATTATTTTAAAATCTGACATTCTTATGCGATAGTGAAAATAAGAAACATGCATTAATACGAAATAGGCGTACTAAATAAAAATGCAAAAATAATTATGAGATGCAGTTATTTATCAATTATATTTACACGAACAAAGAAAGCATTTAATAGTGAAAACAGTATATATGAATCTATAACTAACATGATACTTATATTTACCTCTCAGTTCCGCGTGTTGTGGGGCTAGCGTGCAAGAACGAGACAAAATGATAAGCAACAATTACACAGGTGTAAGATTCACTTACATTAGAACAAGCGACACACAAAATTCTATCATCCTATTGTATGATAGAATTATTAGAAATAGGAAAATAGATGAAGCTAGCAAGCTACATAAGTGTTACTCTAAGTGATAAGAGAGTTATATGGATCTACTCGTGTTTTGACTGTGACCGCTAATTTATGTTTAATATTATAAAACCAATGAATTATACCCTGTTGATGTTACGGAGATGTATAAGCAGATAATGCACTAAAGATATTTTCGGAAATAGAAATTACACTGTTAAATAGAAATTACACATTTAAATGATAATTTCAAAAATAAAAATACTAATACCGGAATTATGTGAAAAGAAAACAATTTAAAATAATTACATTTAGTCCGACACTTTTTACACTTTCGAAACAACATGGCGGAAAGGTCGTACTATAAGATCGTGTATTACTCATCTAGCCGTACGTTCACGTGTGAATGCTCCTGGCATTGAGTTGACGCGTTTATCTGCGCTGATGTTTATCAACGAATGTTATGTAAATGTTCGAGTTATGTTTACGTTATGACCGGGGAAATGTCGCTTCAATTGATTGCGAAGGTTATTTTTGTTAGTCACGTAATTATATCTATAAAATGAACATAAATACAGTATATTAAGAAACATTTGCACGATTGTCATTATTTTATAGATATGGCGCATCGGTAGTAAATAACGACCTTTATGTTTCAATATCAATGCGTTCCTATAGATACAATTTAATTTTCAATTCTACTTTAAAATGTAATTGCGATTAATTTGAAAGTTATAGATTAAAAAATTATAAAGTTGTATCTATCTAAAACATGTTTTGAGATGAACATATGTAAATTAAAATTTTTTTCAAATTTCAATAACTTTAGAAACAAATATAAGTTATGTATTTATCGAAAGAATATTTTATTTCCTTCTGTATATTATTAATAAGACTTGGAAGAGTCAATTTTGGAAATATACAGTAAAACCAAGCTTAACGCTTGTAATTTTATTTTAATATAAAATAACTAACTACAAATAAATACTTTCTAACAATAAAATGACCAAGACTACATGTAACGATATAACGGAAGAACTAAGATTTGGCGCCAAATTTATTTTGTCTTATTTTATAATTTATTATGTCTTATTTGTTTTTATAAACCAATTTCATTTGATTTATTTTTAGTCATATTATTATATGGCATTGCATTTCAGCTTTGTTAGTTAACACCATTGTTATTCATAAAAAGATCGTATTTTCAAATGCATATTTACTTAAAGTTTAGATATAATACAAAAAACATTTGTTTATAATATTTTAGGATCATATTCAAGAGTATTTTGTGAACAGGTGAGTGTCATGCATAATGAACCTGCGTGTGCGAGTAAGACGAGAAACTACAACGGATTGTGTACAGATCTGATTTGCAAAAATAATTCTTATTGTTATTTTTTATTAGTAAGATTTATATAACTAATATCCTTATGAATATATTTTTAAATAGAGAGTAATTTTAACTATTTAAGAACGGACTCATCTAATACATGCATATTTAAGAAAAATGTTTAGGTAAATAAAAATTTTATAATGGAATAATTACATTTTGTTATTATAATTAAAACAACCCCTAATACAACATTATAAGTTCAATGAACGTATGGTCAAAGCTAGCTTTGTTTGTATGTTGGCTTTAACTTACAATAAAATTATTAATCAACATACACACTTCATACATATTTTTGAAATACGCTATCTAATTAATTATTTAAATTAAAATTAGCAAATTTATTTTTTATTTGTATATGTTTATATTGTGTATGGTGCGAATCTTCAGTTTTGAAGTACCTCAGTATTATTATGTACATAAATAAATTATAAATAGTCACTAAAGCGGCTCCATAGTTTTCAAGAATAAGGTATATATAAGCAAATATGCATTTATTAATCCGATCTCTAAATATAATTAGTTATTTAAATGATAAAAAATAGTGGACGCCAAATCAATAAAAACTGAAGATCTAATGCAAATTTGTATGATTAATATGAGAATAGATCTTTTGGCAATAAACTATATATACATGGATAGCGTAATGTTAGAACAAAATGATCATGGCTTAATTAGTGACGAGTGATGCTCTATACCACGCTATATACTTACAAGGACCCGTGTTCTCTGCGAGACAAAATACATAATTTAATATGTATACCATACAGCCGATTGAATCCTGCATTCGCCCAGTATAATGAACGAAACAATAATTAAACTTGTCATAAATTTAATGAAAAGTTAGATTATTGAAAAGAAATAAATTACTAAACCATACATTTTTCATTTATACATCATTAACAATGAAAACACACCGTGAAAACACAATATCAAACTGGAACATAGACCATGTGACAAAAAACCAGTAATAAAATGGAGATAATGATTTTAATATGAAATTTCTTGATGACTGCATATGTATTTGTTAAATAATGATCTGAGTTTAAACTATACAAGTATCAAATACGGTACCGTCTTTTTCTAAGGTCTTTGTTTTTATAAGAACACTGAAATTTTATCTATTGTTTGTGTTAAATAAAATACATTACTGTTATCTTTTTAAGGAAATAATGGAAACGATTGAGTTACATTGAAATATTTTTGAAGAGACAACTCGATCCACACGTCGAAATATACATGTTGTATAGACTAAAAAACGTATATATACCTATGTCTATACTATCTTCCGCCAGTGTAAACACACTAGCAGTGTTACGTAATTTCGTGGTGTCTTATTTGTTTTGATTTACATTAAATAATCAGAAATACACATAAACACATACGCAAAAACTAAGTTTGCAGGACAACGAGATTTAAAAATTGATTCCTATTAAACACAAGTTCTTATTAAACACTTACTATAATTAACGATTTGTTTTATGTACCAACGTATTATTATAACTCATCATTAGTCTTATTTTAGTAGAAATTGAAATCGGATTGAATTGGCGGGTTCGAATATCGGGATACGATCTTACATAATTCACTTTGAGCATTAATTGTATAAGGTTGCCCCTGCCCACAAACAAGCTTCTAGAGAATGGGTAGCAGCATCAACTCGTTTGGCAAACGTGGCAATTATAGTATATCCCTCCATAGATCTTTGAGGGGGGCCTATGCCTTGTAGTGGGCGTCTATGGGCTGAAATGACGGTATGATGTATATGTAATTATAATTGCATCTTGTTAATCAACATACAATGTCAAAATTTTATGCGTCCCACTTTGTGTTATATTATATAACATATATTGCCGTGGAAAAGTATTTTGGCCCGCTCAAACCTTTGAAAACTTTTATAGGCTATCGACATAAAATGATGCCTAGCCCTGGTGAAATAGAATTCCCTTTAAAATTAAATTGGTAACATTTAGTTTCTTTAGTCAAACCATACATCTTTCTTACAGGGTCAAGAGAACTCTGGTATTTTACGAAGTCATTTTAATATTTTTTTACACTCATTTGTTCATATCAGCCGATACAGACTCACTACAGGGCATAGGACTACCTCAAATGCATCTAAGTTCTTCACAAATACTGTTTTTAAAGTAAAAATTCAGATATTGTTATACATTTACAATAATATAGATAAGCTTGGTGAAGTTATATAGCTAAAATACAGACCGGCAAGCTGCGCTATGTTGTCGGCGGATCCGAAGCGGTTAGAGCGAGAGAACAAATGTGCGAACTCCCTCGGTGCCGCCATTACGCTACCACCAAGCCCCGTTATACCATCACGTATATTTCCACCCACGTTTCTGAAAATGTAAAGTGGGCTTAATCTTTTGACACTATATGATAGATATAGACGGATGCGAACAAAATTGTTAATATTTAAAAGATAAGCATAAATATACTTAAAATACAGAAATTACATTGACAACATTTAAATAAAAGTGCAAAATAGTATCTTGTTATAAATAATAAATATAAAACGGTATTTTAGAATTATCAAGTCCTTAAAATTTGGTGAACAAGACAGGATGGCAGCATTTCTCAGTAATTCTTTCACATGCTTGTTAGGTAAATACTGATCGGTGTTCTAGTTTCAGGGTAATATTTCAAAATATAATAGAGCTGCATGTGCCTCGCAAGCTGCAGGTTGACCACCCCTGTTATATAGCAATGATCCATATCCGTAAGTACATAATCGGTATTATATATAGTATTTTATGTTTAAGTATCCTTGGTAGAAACCAAAATCGCTGTTGTTACCCAACTAATAAAATTAGACTTATCGCAGCGTTACGGTTTCGTTATTGCTTGTGATTTAGAAATGAACTTATTTAAACAAACTAAAAGTCAACTAATGAAGCTTAGCTAATAAAGATGCGATTTATGATTAGATTACATCATCGTCTTATTATCGCCGATAAAGATCACTAGCTACTAATGGAGAAATTATTAGAAGATACTAATTTTGGAGTCTCTATCTGCACATTAGCAAGTCAAGATCCCCGTCTTATTTGCCCAATCCAAAATGTTTCCTTCTTCTTTTCAATCCATAGCCTCTGCCTCTGCTAAGCATACTTTTGTGCTGCTTGCACCCAGCGATTTACAGCGACATTAACTATGCTGTCGATCTACTTAACGTAGGGTCTTACTCAAGCCGTGGCTACCAGCACGTGGTCGCCACAAGAAAATTTTTCGGCCCCAACGGCTATTGATTATACGGAGCTATTCGCCCCAGCCAACTGCCACTTCAGACGAGCAATTATTCTTCGAGTTACGTTAGGAACCCTAGATTTTCTGCAAACCACCGAGGCAAGTTCTATCCATTGCTCTCTGAGTGACCTCGACCTTTCATATAGAACCATCGTAAGCCACCACGTTCCGGATCTGCAAGTCATCCACTGGCAACACATACCAGTCAACGATCTTCGTCTTCAGACATTGGTATTTTAGACTAGAAGATATTTCGGTATTATCCGAACGCTGCCATTAGTGTTGGATTCGGAGAGAGCTGTCTTTCTTCAAGTTGTACCAAGTACATAATCATCTACAATTTCGTTTTCTAAAATACGCCGATATTTAAATTTTAGGCAAATAATCAAACGAATATTTAAGCTATGGTCATAAGTTACAGCTTTTTAAGAATAATAACCCGTCTTTTGGTGCAAATGTCACTATTAATAAAAAGTTTGTTTACTTTAAGCCCTGTCCCATGTCACGAAGAACTTCTCTCGGTTGTCTGTGCGCCTGTCCACTTGTACCGTGTTGCTGAAAAAAAAAATGATCTATTATTTATGTATATATAACAAATGATGAAATAATTGACAACATTTATGATAAAAAATATATGAAAATCTATGAACAAAACGCGCGTTAAACAATCCAATGCACATCGCATAGTGGGCGGTGGTGGTCTCTTTTCTCTTCATATATTAAGGCGACCGGAAAGTAATGTCGCTTTCATTCACCTTTTGCAATCTACTCGTAGTATACAAATTTTCAATGCCGGAGCGGTAAAAATCAATTGGTTTTTCTTTAAAGTGTGTCGACAGAAACGACTTTACTTTTTGGTCTATTATATATATATATATATATATATATATATATATATATGTTTATATGTTTAAATAATATTTTTTTCCACAAATAATCCATAATAGATTATTTTAAGAGAAAATTAGAGACGGTGGATTAAAGCTGCTTCCAACAGGTCCTAAATCTATTAGAAAGGTCATGTCCAGCAGCGGACGTCCTATGACTGTAATGATGTAAAATATTACATTTTATTATATAACATTGAGTTAGATTATTGTATTAGAGATTATTATATAATATTGCCAGCAAGTGCATTGCAGTTTAACACGCAAATAAAATCCATTTCTACATCAAACGGTATAACCAACCTCCCAATTTCGGATACGCTTATTGTAGCCCTCAAGTTTTTTCTGCAATTGCGCGATACAGAGGGCGCTTTTCTGGTTTTTCTTCTCGAACACCGCTTTTATGCGCTGCAGTTGCTGTTTGTCCGCGTTAGCAGCCAATTTCAGGTACTCGTTCACGTTCTCTGTAATGCAAAATTATTCTTAACATATCGTGTTTATTTATTTACTAACATCAGCATTAAATAAAAGTTAATAGTAACGTATAAATTGCTGTAAATTTAATAATATGTTATATATTTCTTTATCGGTGCTCAAACTCGGATGGGCAGCCAGCCTTCCGGATCCTCCGAAACACCCTTCTCGCCCAAAATACCGCAATTCAGACAACGCTATACATATGATATAAAATAGGATATAATAAATAATAAATATAAAATATATGATATAAAATAGGTTACAGAAATAAGATGTAAGAGTAAAAGAAAAAAAACTATAAGGAGAATTTTAAAAAATATAGATAACCAAAATAACAAAATATAAATTGTAAAAAAGTAGTCAAGGAGGAAAATTGATGATGCATGAAAGAGAAAAAAATTAAAAGGTATGAAAAATTTTGTGAAAAAAAAGGAACGAGCGAGTGATATTGACATGCACAAAAGCGTGGAAATGATAAGAGGGGAAAATGAATAATTTTTTAGTAAAAAAAATGACTCTGTGAACCCAACACAGGGCTGTACCAATAGCGGGGGTATTAAAAAGACCTTCTCGCTATAAAGAAGGACACATACGAGCTCAGGAGGTAACTCCACCCGCTAATAGCGTACAAATGTTAAGATTGTCTCACCATCTCGGTTGGTCTGCTCCAACCGGATCAGATCTTTCGTGCGTTCGATTTTGCTGTTGAGGTGCGCTATGGCTGCGACGGCCTTTGCTGAAGTTGCGTTTGCGGCACTGTCGTAATCGTCTACAAGTAAATTATAAATTTATGAATTATGCAAATCATTATTATACACGGAAAAAATAATTAAAGCATATTATTTCGATTCAATTTGAATTAAATATTGTTTTCAATAATTTTAGAGAAAATTCAAATAACGATATAATTTAAATAGCTTTTAAGTAAAAGTAGTTAGTATAATTTAAGTTAAATACAATGAAACCGGCGTCTTACCCTGATTAGAATAATCTCCATCTTGTGCTGCAATCATAAAAATCGAATATTCATTATCATTGGTTAAGGAATTTTAATTTTTACAGATGGATAGGCAAGTAAAAAAACCGGATATAACATGTAGCAAAAAGCAGTTATTTTAATATCACAAACAGACCATCAAATTTTATTTATTTGTATAGATATTCACTCGGAACAGCCTACTGGTAATAGGCAGTACTTACAAAAACCACCTGTAGGCTAGACTCGTGCAATGTACTAAGTAAAGTACTTTTATTTACCTCTATAAGCTGGAGATCCGTACTCGTCCGCCGATGATAAGGCATACGACACATTGGGACTGTATACGGTGCACCCATAGTCGACAGCGGGTAGTAGGTTCGACACATTCTTCTTCTGCGGCGAGTCTTCCAAACTGAACATTCAATCTTTTATAAATAAATAAAAAATGAATCCATAATTGTATTGTTAAGACCAAAACTAGAGAATTTTTTTTTCTTTAATACTGGCATTTCTTTCATGTTTTCTTTGAGACATGACTTTATAGCGAAATTAATTTTAAATTATGTGTGGATTAAAAACCAAACTATTCTCGCCGATAGAATCCACAGAGTATATTAAAACACCTATCTCTAACAGTCAAACATATAGTGTTAATCAAAAAAGTGTTTGACGTTAAGTTTTTAGCAATCTTTTACGGTGGTGGCATAGTGTAATATGATCTATATTGAACACTAAAATGCTTTTGAACTTATGAATGATGCATAACTGTCTCATAATAATAAATAAATTGTAAACAAATTATTAACAATGATGACTTATTTAAGAAAAATAAAGGCTATATAGGTAAAAAGATAAAAAGAAAATCCTTATTTTTTGTTAACCCATAGCAGGTCGTGATTTCCGTTCATTAAAATTGCAAGTAGTCATGTATTTTTAAATTGCTCTATATTTTTCTGTAGTATTGTTAATTTTTTTAAGAATCCTTAATAAATAAAATACTTACTCTCTGGAAGTGTTCGCTGCACTGGTAACCATTGCACTGTTCCCCAAGTCTCTGGAGTGTGACTTGACGTGGTGGCCGCCGCGCTCGCTGTGTCGCGACGACGAGTTGGATGATGGTTCCTATAATTAATCGGTATAAGCCTCCAGTAAAGCAAGCTTTGTGCATATGTACAGATAGGATTTTTCAGTCGATTCGTTCGAATATAAATGTGTGAATTACGACAAGTATTTGCGAAAAAAGTGAATCTAAGTAATATGTTTGTAAATTGAGTTAAACGCTGAACAACCTAGAACCCAATAAAATCTTACATGTAACTGTTACAGAAATATTCCTAATACTGTTTTAATTTTCACTTTAACATTTGTTAATATTTATGAATAAAAGTTATGTATGTAGATGTATGCCTAATGTAATTTTATGTCGTAATAAACGGTAGTAGGAAGTTACACGAACTGATACGAATACAATTTAAATATGACGGGGTTATCGCTGCGGGAATAACATAATAATTATTAACTAATAATCTCGATAACAATAATTGGCACGAATCAGTGTTGGCGTAGTGCTAGCGATAACGTTTAAAATGTATTCCTTCAAAGCACAATAAATGAGATCACATTCATTATTTACGGCATTATTTACATTTACGGCATTTATAAAACCATACCGTTTTCGTAGGACAAAGTTTACATTAGGAAATGTACAAATTATCTTAAGAGTCGTTATAATCGAGGCAAAATGTTAGTTTAGGTCTATTGTTTGCAGAGTACGGACGCGTTTTCTTGCTTCAGTATTGTTCCTTTTTACCCTACGACTTGGCGAAGTACCATAACACGGAAATAATCACTAAAATAATTATATAGAATGTATGACACCATTACCTGATTCACAATTACGACCAAATAAAACAATGACTTTTTTTGATTATATTGAAAAATTAAACTTGTTGACGCTCACTACAAGTCTTTCGCTTGCTTAAAAGTGTCGTTGAAAAAAAGTTGTGTACATACTTTGTTAAAGTTGTCGGAAGTCGCTTCCAATTGGAAATTTGAAGGGAGGCTTTTGTTCAACAGTCAACACACGCCACACGTTTGAAATAATTAAATGTATGATTTAAAGAAATGCACGTGTCGATGGAATAGCCTCAGCAGAGTTGTCAAGGATAATATCACCTTTTCTGACACAGCTAGCACAATTTTGGTAGTAACCACAATCTTCCGTTACCGTGAATTTCCATATTCGATCAACAGCGTAAGGTCTCAAGAGATTAGAACGCTCTGACTATTCAAGCGAAAACTATCTGTGCCGAGGAGAGTCGTTTTACATCGATTACAAATAGGCTCCTACCCTGAAGATTTAACTGTTAAAAATAAGGTTACAGTGTTATTACTCCACAAAAATATATTTTTAACAATGAAGTAAATTAGGAAACTTCATCACTCCGTCATATGTAACATGCATACATAGCGTTTAGTTTCCGCAAGAAGTCATTGCAATTTACAGCTGTACAAATTTAGATACTTAGAACTTCCGTGATGTTTTCTCTATACATTTGTATCGATTTATTATGGTACATTGCAATTATTTTCAATAAATTCTTAACTTTTTGTTTCAGCACACATTAATTCTAATAATAAAAGCGTTTGAAATATCACTTGTTATGGATGGTATTTTAATAATCGTTCATTAATTAGGTTTACAGAAATATTATAATTAATAGTAAATAAATACATTTAATCAGGAATACATAAATAAATATCACCGATTTTCATTTAATTTACTAGATAAACCGACAACACGTGTCAAAATGTTTTAAAATATTTCTGATCTTCCTCCATATAATTTCGGTTATACGATGTTCTTGCAACCAATGATCTAAATATAAATCTTAATAAATCTGTTTTATTTATAGCAATACTTTAAACGCAATTCGGGAATGAACATATTACATTCAAATGTCTCGTACGAATATTTAAACGCATTTATTTTGAAAGTTCTGGAAGAATCCAACGCCAGAATCAAGTTACTTTTCTCTTGGTTATTTTATCTGTTATTTAATTTATATTTGATACCATGCTATATTTTAACATGTATAATATTGTACTTTAATAATCATATCACAAATTGTTCTAGTTATAAAATTTATGAGATCACTTATTAATTAGATATATGAGGAACTTATTGCATATTCAACAAAACATTTTAATATGATAGTTATATAAATAGGGCTGTTATTTTTTGGATAATATATAAAGTTGTTTGGACAAACGTATTATTTAAAACATTTTTCTAACATAAATTTACGACATTTTGTGAGACCGAACTTTGAAGGTTTTATATAAATATTGAATAAATTGTCATTAATTTAAAAAAAAAAATCATTTTTTTGCACTAAATACTCCGGGACAGTTTTAACCAATTTTAATCGTTGGACATTTGAACTTTATTGGAATTATCGTTTCGAATCTACATTTTTTGGTTTTCTCAGAAATATAAGACATGACCCCATAACACACACTATATAACATGTCATAATGTTTAATATAAGGAAAAAGAATAACTATACTATTATATTTTAGATTTGACTAAACTTAATAATTTTTCGGAAATTTACTCATTTTATTTATTATTCATAAATAAACATGGAATAGCATTACATTCTTTTTATAATAACTTGCTAGGCACCCGTAAAGATTGTTGCAATAAAGGTCAAAAATGTTATATTCTCATATTTATTTAAAAGTCAAAGCAAAAATGGAAATTTCTTTAAAAGATATAACACAGACAATAGTCAATTCATAAAATATACAAAAGTAAAACGACACGTTCGCTAGGCTTGTTTTGAAAAAGCTTTCTATCATTCATTCCTTTATAGACCATGGCGCCGTTTTAAGAGACGTCTAGACATTTTGAATAACTATTAAACATATAACATAGCAGTAGAACTTACGTAATAATAAATGAAATTCTTTTGAATTATTCGGAAACATAAATCATCAGTTTCATTTTCTTTTCATGGGGTGTATATATTTTTTCTATAGAAGATAATTTTTAATTTACACACATACACACGATTAAACCTCACGGATTTTTTTTTAAATTTTGACAAGCTCGAGCATTTTTTGTTATCAGCCAATGCTATTTGCCCATTACCGTTTAGAATTTCAAAGGGTTTGTGGTGGATGAGCACTAAATTGCCGTAACCAAGCATGACGATCCGTCAGGAATCTCGGATCGTGTTACTTTATCTCTTACCGAATTGGGAGACCGCCAAACTTTTACGCTGCTTAGACGGACACGTCATGTAATGTCTGGCCACAAGGACACCAATGAAAGGCTTGACTTGGACTTAACTCGTTTCGAGAGATCCGTAACACACCTCGATCTGCTCGGTATTATAATAATAAAGCCCCCTTTAATCCCTGTATCACATAGCGTGCCATTTACATTCATGTTTTTTTTTAGTTTCAGGTTCAGGAACAAGTTTCATGATTTTAATGATCAACTTTCTCAATGTGAACACGACTTTAAGGTTATAATATATATATCTATCACACTCTTATAGCAAAAAAGATTTAAGAATTTATATTACAATAATAATCTCAAATTAAATGAAAGTAACTTTTAAAAAGATGTAGTGACTAATATTTACGAAACATCGCAATGGAAACACCGTAGATATCGACTTCGTTTTCAATGTTGTTTTACGAAAGCAGGTGCGTCGAGTGTTCGTCATTGAAAATGTTCTTTGAAGTGTAAGTTTCTTTGCCTTATATATTACTATGCTATCTAAGGTTAAGTAAGGGCCTCCCCCAGCTGCTTCCCCGTTTAGTTGTAGTTATTTTTGTCCATCCAAACTGCTGCGCTATTATTGTATTATAATCACATAAATATGTCGGTTTTTATAGCCCTCACACGATGTAAAGGTCAATGCTTACCACAGTCCAAAATTTTTGTTGTGTTTAAACATTAACATACAACTTTTGATAAGACCCTATAAACATCCGTTTTAGTAGGCGGTCCGAAGTCGTGTTTACTCTGTATTTCGCCCACGAGGATTCTCAATATCAACATAATATTATCGAGTGTGAAGTCTCAACAGATACTGACATGTTGGTGAAACATGGAAATGAAAACATGGGCATAATTTAAATCAAAGCTCCTTAAGGTATAATCTGGCCAGAATATTTTTTGGCATGTTAAAAATTACTGAAAATAGTTTTATGAAATTGCACTTACAAAAGCTAAAGCGGGCCACAAAATGCGGCCGGGAGACAGCTAGTATACTAGAAAATATTTCTGAGCACAAAGGCCGTTTGAAGAGAATCATGTCGCAGAACAGATTAATGAGATTTTAATACAGTGTTTTAAGCTTATCACGCAATATGTCCTTGCATTGTGTCGAGTCACAACTAATTGATATAATAGCTTAGATGTAAACTCTCACGGCTGATGTTATTTCTATTTTAAATTCATTTATATTCTTTACAAATATTTAAACAGTTATTGTTGTCAGATTGTGACATGAAAGTAAGAAATGTCAATATTGGAGATCGCATTATTAGCGTCGACGTTTGGGTTACAAATGGGAGACATTGTGAGACGGATAACTATCCCTGCATATGCGATTGAGATTAGTAACCCAAATTCGTTAGTTGTAGTCGCCGTCACCTACGAAACCATACCTCCGGGTATTTTCAAATGACGCGCCGCCATTCTAACACCGACACACATTCTTGAATCTCCGGACGATGTGACTACAATAGAAAACGTTACGTACAAGAAAGCCATTCGAAAACTAACCGACCCCGACGGCGAGGTAGACTCATAAATCAAAGGGGAAGCCAACCCCAGATTATATATAAGCATTGCTGTAGTTTCTTCCGTAACTTATCCCGGTGCTCTCCGAAGTTGCAGTAATGTTAAAGTGAAGTCAATGTTTTAACCCTCTAGGTCGCCCTTATACATCTTTTTGATTTACATAGCATCTAGTTTCCTTCACCATTTATAAAGTGACGATGTTATTACAATAATTCACAAATAAATTGCGCCCTCTGGGATCCAAACCCGTGAACTCATGTAACAAATTTAAGAAGTTTGTTAAACAAAAACATGTGAAATAATCCCATTATAGTGTGAAGGATTTTTAAAGTGATAATAAAGGTAAAGTTTAATTTGCACTACGTAAGGATTGTTCACAGATCAAGCCGTATTTGGAACTCTCGTAAGTTTAAGTTAACCGAAGCCATTTTTGCGGAGCTCGATCTGTTTCTAGTTTTGATCAAATTGGTCTCTTATCTTTTTTGATGACGCCCTGAAGTGGTCAGTGTAAATGATACTAGTTGAATAATATTAGTGTGCGAATAAATGAAATAAGCTACGGTTCTCAACAAACTACTATTACTAATTTAAATGCAGTTATATTATAAAAATATCTAGAAGCTTCTTCAACCGTAGGCACTGGCTATGAATGGAAATTATTCATTATATAATTGAAATAAAACGTGTTAAAGCGTCATTAAGAATTTTATTATTGCTGGTAATGGAGATTGAAGCCAATTAGATTTAAATGTCGGTCGTTGGTCGGGAATTGACCCCGTGTGCTTTCTGTTGTATAAAACACAAAGGACTAAATCGGTACTATAACGGCATTCTCGTCAATCGTGATTTGTAATCTCGACGAAGTAAATATAAACAAAGAAGCCTTAAATTTTCATTGTCCTGTTTCGTATTAGTTCATAAGTAAAAAAATATATTTTAACAATCAGTAATTTGCTTATATTCAGGGTGTTTTGGTCATGGACCTATTGTTTAATGAAGGCCGCCATCTCTCTAATTCCTATTTTTTGTAAATTAGATTAATGTTTTACTTAACCGTTATTAAGGTAAACAGATCTGATTTTCCTTTTGATTTTTTTTATTTATCTTGCGCGCACGTTGTGGTCGCCAGCTATTAATGCAATTAGTCCTTATTTTTAAATGCTTTGTATTTGTGTGGTTAATGTAAATTTTGTTGACAATCCCTGATAAATAAAACATTATAATCTACAATGAAGATTTTTAATTAATTCCATATACATTACAAAACTCATTTTAGAAATTTCCGAAAAAGCTTATTGCATTACATTCTTAATAATAATATTAAGTTCTGTTACTATTTATACGAAGCTTTTAACTTTCATCATTAAAGATTTCTTCGGTACACTTCGGTTATGTTTAAAGTTCAAACCCCTTAAAGCAATATTTAATCTTACTTACACTGACAACATGGTGCGCCGTAGACGGTGATTGAACCCTTGAGCGGATGACGTCATCAGTCACGACGGCTGGGTCCCGCGCCAGGTCAGCGGTGGACGGCGACTGGCTCCGACTCGATCCCTTACTGTGCGTGTGGCTTACATGCAGCGTGTCCATTGCGTTGAGGGCACATCGACTGATCACAATCCCACAAGACGAATGGAAATCACAGACATGTCAATCCTGTACATAGGAACTACCGATAACTAATTTTATCTATGAATTCTTTCGCTAGTTCATAATTCGTATGAAAATTTCCGAGAACACGTTGTATGCTTCCCCATTCCTTAAAATGTCTGTAAAGAAAGAATTTAATGAAATTATTATACTTGAAATGGACTACCTGTTTGTTTATCTGTAAAACAAATTACATTTAATAGATCTTAATACGTATATTTGCTAAGGCATATGGTCAATATTTTAGTAAAGCAAGGTATATAAATGGCATAGCCGATGTTATAAAATATTCTTCATGTCGTTTGGACGGACTTATAATAATTAATACTGTTAGGCTATCGAACGTAGTACTTATTTCTATGTACAGGATGTAAAAGCTTTAAAGGTATTGCTCATTTATAAGCAAAAATCTTTGAAAATTTTACACCTATTTCCAATCACCCTATATAAAAATGATCACTCTGAAATATGAAAATTTTCGAGATAGGGGTGCAGCAGTACAAAGTCCGCAGGAACAGATAGTAAACAATGATTAATTTAATAGTGATAAGAATTATGGCAAAGCTTTTTGCTATATTATCATTAAGTTTGTTTTTATTTTATTTGTGAAAACATTTATTTTGGATACATTATCCAAAATACTCTCATGATACATTAATTGACAGCAAATGAGTTGTATTTATAACTTGACTGCTATAATCACTCTCTTAAATCCCTTACACTTATAACCAATCTTACTGTATAATACAGGTCTTTACCCGTTCGTCAATATACATTAACGTGTTCGTGAAACCAGCTTGAATTTAAAGGTCGCTGGTTCGTACCCACGGTTTTTATATCATTTCTATATTCTATTGTTCTTTGTCTATACACACAGAAAAAAGGCATTCATTGTTCAGTTTGGGTATTTAATTATGTTGAATGTATTTTAATGCTTTACGAAGTTTACAGGTGATAAAATTCTTTATCGAGTGTCCTTCTTCACATTTATTTCAACCGTCAAGCAGTTGTTCGTAGGCATTATTTTTTGTGCATTTATAGGTGTTTATAGAAGGTAAAACTACTGGAGTTAATGAGACTAACAATCTTATGGTGATGTCCATAAACGAAGCAATGGAAAATTTTATATCGTAAGAGGCCGTATTTAAAAGTAAAATATTGTATCATTTATTTAATTCACAACTTAGAATACACACATATTTTGCTCTTCAAATTGAAAAAATAATAAACAGATTGAGGAAACACACCAGTTTGAGTACCTACTTACACATTTTAATATTGCAAATTAGCCGAATGAAATCTTAGTATGCCAATGTGATCATAGGAAGGGCAGTTCACCAACTAATGGGTGATTTAGATTATCGTGAATATGAGTTTAAAAATGTTGCACGGAATAAATTCAATAAATTATATATTTTGATAAAAAAAATGCGATGTTATTAAAATCTAGAAACTTGTATTCCCTGTAAATTATTATGCTAATTACTCCACAGACATTATACATAATCCTAAAAAAATGTTTTCAATATCCATAAAACTAGCGACGATAGTAGATTTAGAGAATAAATATACTTACTGGAAGCCTCACTTGGTCATCTACTGACTATGACAATATCTGAAGTTTATATACCATTAATCTGATTATTTAATGTTACGTTACATACTAACACTACATACACTAGTGTAAACAAAATACTAATGTTTGGTTTAAAAATGTCAAACACTTAATTATAAAGGCGGTTACATTTATTTAATAAAAAAAAATGGCAAGTACATGTCCTTTTATTTGGCAAATAATTAGTTTCTAAAAGTTTGTTTCAATGCTCGGAAGAATTTTGATATAAAAGAATATGAACTAAAAACTATAAAAATTATTTATCAATATGTATAACAAGGATGGATTTAGGCTGCTTTCAACCGGTACCATTGAAAATCTATGGCGGAAACTTATGTCCAGCATTGGGAGTCCTTTTACTGAAATAATGAAAATCAATAAGTTAAAAGGCATTAAGGGCGTTTGGGAGTTTTCTTTATTAATTAGCCAAGAGTCAGCTGAATTTGTTCATTTTGTACAAAGCAACTTAACCTAGTCTCCTAGTCATTAGGGTCTTCATATAATATCGATTGAAATATGTGAAAAGTAGCGGATTTATTCCACATTAGTACGTACGTAAGTCGAGGACATCCTACAGTATAACTTCACAAAAAAAAAATTATTTTCGTATTTATTACTTTGGTTTACTGACTGAAGTGGTGACAGTGATTCGAGTGTACGAATCTGGTTTTATTTATTGAACTTTCTTTGCTATTTCATACGTCATTTAAATGGAGAAATAAAACATGAAGCGCCAACAGACTAATATATAAACACAATCTCGTAAAATTTTACAAGGAAAAAACTTGAAACAACACATTTTTCTTTAACTTCTTTTCTATATTGGTCAATAGTTGTCACAAAGACATACCGTATAATCTGATAGAATGCGTGCAAATAAACATGTAAAAGCTTAAATAAAAATATTCAAATATTAATCTACGCAGTGTTGCTACTTTAAATTTTGTTGGCACCCAAACGGCACGCGACGTTAAAATCCGCTCGACGTTGCCAAATTGTCATAAGGCATGATAATTCATGAGCAGTGGAAAATTGGGCTTATTTTAGATGAACAATATTTTTATTGTAATCGGTTCTCTATGGTTGGTTCTTTTCAAGAATAATATTTAGAATATTGATATACACTAAATGGTAACAAATCACAAATATTTTATTACAGTATAGACTTTAATGACTGAAATATTCGTATCACTACAAATAACATTATAATTATGAACATTGAAGAATAAAAGTTTAAATATTTTACGTATTTGGTTAATAAAGCTTCGAAAGATTTAATAAAACGTCTGCTATTTCTTCCTGTGTGATAATGTATAGTAAGTCTGTTTTTTAACCATCCACTGGTTTTCAAGTATACTTTTTGTAGCTCTATGCCCGTGCATTGAATAAGTTAATATATATCATGGTAAAATTTTTACATAAAGTAGTCAAAGAGAGTTCGTAATTAAGACGGTATGATTTAAATAAAAATTCTTCCATATTTCCTAAACAAGGATTAAATGTTCCAATTAGAAACAAGTACAAATGTATTAATAAATAAAATAAATAATAATTTCTAAAGCCCTGTCTGTGATAAATTTGTTTATCGGTAAATAAGATATTTTTGGGGTGTTAAAAAGAAGCCAAAAATTATTTTGTACGAGCGAAATGGCCATCATAAACGCAAAGACTATTTGTTTACTGAAACATATTTTTATTCTGTAAAATATTAAGCAATTGTAAATGAAATATATTGCACAATCTGCCTGCCTTGCTAGTAAGATTTTAGGTGCCAATTTGGGCCTTTGGGGTCATTTAGCACATTAAAGACAATTTCGCAAATTACGCATAAGTTTTATTAATAAACATATAAGACACTATAATAAATGTACTATACAGTTGAATAGAAAAGGAATGGGTAAATAAATCACATATAAGAAAAATAAAATAAATGAAATTTATTTTCCCTACTGAAAAAAACCACCATCGAGCTTAATTAATAAAATAATGAAATCTTTGCGGATATGAATAAACAGCGTGAAACAATCAATTGTCTGCCGCTCGGCGACCGGATAGGATTGCGTTGTACTCAACACAACGCTATCAAGTGATGCCCGGGAAAAAAAGTCTAACGACTACAAAAAATTGTAGTACAGAATTCGCAGTGGAATAATTTAAAGGCCTGCTATTATTATTCCCTTCAGGCTATAATTATTGCAGATTAAAGTTCTAAAGTAGTCAGTTCTATCGATCGTCTTTGTCGAAGATGTTTTTCTATAAACCAATACTTGGAATATTAAAATATCTTTTAGATCTTGCAACTGTATTGGTATATGCTACAATAACATGGGTTTTGATAATAATTGAACATCATTTTATAATTAGAGAGTAAAGTTGCTATGATTTACTGAAGAAAGTAATCTAATACCGTTATATTTTTAAAATGGGCGAAAAAACTGCTAATTTATTAATTATTATCACTAACGTAATTACGCTGTGTGATTTCTCTATAAATAGATGAATAATAGCGCTTAGCTTGTGTAACATAACAGTCATTTAAGAGCTATTCTTAATAGAGGCGATTGCTGGCAATAAAAGTTTATTTTTCTTGCTTTCACTCAACGTTGTCTGCATTTACAATATTGTTTTGGTACGGATGGTCACTGTTACCAACTAGCATTTGCAGACTTCGCGGGTTTAAGTTGGTAGAGTGTAGATGGATGTGTTGGACTAAGTGTTTTTGGTAGTAAAACTTGAGGAATCCTTCAAGAGCCCCGGATCCAAATTACCGGATTAAGAGTCTGTCAAACTATTGCATTACTAAGACGAACCATATAGTGACCTGTCGCAATGTAGCATTATAGATCTCGGCTTTGACTAACTTAAAACGTGTTCAGCATTCCGATATAAAGACGCCGGAGTAGGCATTTACAATTTTTGAAAGTGACTTCACCTTGGTCTGGACCTTATTATATCTCATTTTTTTTATAAATATCATATAAATGAAAGTTTTGATGGCTGAAGAGATTTTCGAAAATGGATTAACTATCTGAATATCTCTCGAATATTTTCCTTAGTCGTTAAAATATTTCTAGAGAATATCACTTTCTCCTCAGTGATATCCTTTTTGATATTAAACATTAAATTGTTCTAAACGTATATAAATAAAAACGAAATTCTTCATACGTAAGCAGTAGCTTATTTTTAGGATCAAACAATTCTGACGCAAAATTACGTTTCTTTTGGCGCCAACCGTACTTTTAATACGTTTAATATTTCTGGCTAATACATTGTTGAAACGTATGTTAACAATAGTTATAAGATCAATTTATTTCAAAATGAGATATTGGAAGGTTTGTAATAGACTCATTTTAACAATGCTAGTTAATAACAATGTACAATAATGTAGGTTTTTTATGCATCAAATTGGTAAACATAATTAGCATAATTTAAGTCGACTTGAATCACGTCAAATATTATATAAAGTTTTTTAAGTTCTGAAACAGACAGGTTTTTTGATAGCTAAAAATAATTTAACTTTTATCCTCCAGTAAATAATTCTAGTTTAAAAATTAACATAAAACTTTATGATAGATTTCGTTTTCATATGTAGAATATATTCAAATAATCTTAAAATAACTAATACGTTGTTGGTACACGCCGTAACAAATCTATTATTTCATCATATTTTCATTTCTATAGTGTATAACGTATAACATTTTTTACTTAGAAATTATTTGTTTTAGCTAAAATTATGTCGCTTTTTCTGACGAAATAGTCAATCAAATCGTGTTTTTTATTTACTATTATTTTAAATAATAATTTTACAACAATTATTTATATTAAAAGTTTTAATACGGACTGACAAAATTACCCAGTAAGTAAAACAATTATTATCGTCACATCAATATTTAAGTCACAGCTCAAGACTAAATGAGATATCGGCTATTAAACTAAGGTATTAATTATTGTAAAACCTTTCCATAATACTTTTAAATTCCATTAATTTTATTAAGTAGAAGAATTTTGTCATACAAAATCTTCGCTAATTCGACATTTGAGTAACATTTTCTTTTATTAATATGAAACAATTTTCGTAACACGGACCTCACAAGTCCCTTTAAAGACTACTTGAATAAATAACAGTAATATTAATTTAAATCTAAACAAAACGGCCCAATTTGATTTATAAGTTTAAATTTCTTCATATATCACATAATATAAAAAATAGTGATTGTTTGTATTTATACTTTGATGCAATAAAATATTCACAAAATTATTAATATACATGTCTGTGAACTTGAAAAATAATAGAAAGAGCTGAAATTAAGTAAAAATACATCTAGTTTAATGGTTAATACTTCTGTTACTGCAAACGGCAAATCGATACGCTTAAAGGGAGGTCAGACCATATTGTTGTACACGAGGACATTAGCCCGAAAAATACGAACCTAGATTACGTTTTAAGCTTTATTGTGGCTTTAAATTTCTTTCCGAATTATTATGTACGTAAAACTGACGTCCTGCCTCTAAAACTAAAGAAGATTTTTTATTAGAATAATCATCTTTTCTCTTTTTCTTTATATTTTGTCCTTTTCAGATGATAACGTCGGAAGACTACGCAAGCCTTGTATTTAATATCGAGCATTAGCAATATAAGCGTATAAGTTATTAATAATGAAAAGGTAAAAAATACACCGTAGCGTTAGCTGGCAGCGATGGAAATGCAAAAATACATTATAAATATCGAGATATCGATCTCTTTTACACTACAATAGTAGATGAGAAAATCAAGGTTAGGCGGAGCGTAAAAAACAGGTCACAGGCGTTAGGCTCATACGGCATTTAAGAATTTAGAAGGTTTAAATAACTACACTGCGCTCTCACGATCAGTAAACCTTCTATTATATATTTATAAAGAAACTTAAATTCCACATCGAATAAAGGTTCCTTTAACACGTTCCGTGCCACGGCAATTTTTAAGATTTTCCATTAAGGCCGCGTGGAGCGTATACGAACCATATTTAAAAAAAAGTCGTTTAAGACGTACGATTTACACTTTTTCAATACTGCAAAGCTATAATTAGCGAAAAAAGACATATATTTTAATATGCATTACGTAAACACATACGTGATGTGAAGTTGTCTATATTCAACCCTACAATTCATTTTTTAAGAATCCTTTGGTTTTTATATGTGTTAAAGCAATCTAATCGACATTTTAACAAATAAAAGATTTAATTTACCACCTGCTTGTCTGAAAGTACACAGGCGTTTAAAAGGTTTAATTAAAGCATTCATTATGCTCTCAATACCAATATATTATACATTAAGTCCACTAAAACGTTTTTTTTTTTTAAAATCGTTGACACTACTATCATATGGATTTAATTTAACAACTTGTCCGAGTGGAGTTCCCATTTCCTACTATTTATTAACTAGGCGTACTTTCTACTAGGTAAATTATTTTATAGTAGAAGAAGGCGATATATATTTATATATAATTGATAAACGTTTTTTCCATGGTGTGATTTTACAGCATACACATTCACAATGTTTGTGGTGGCATAGTGCTGAAGGTGCTAAGAGTAGATCTCTTTACAATAACTAAGCAAGATGGCTCGCTTGTGGTACATTGTTTCGCCGGATTGGGAGGTCGCCAAGCTCTTAGATCAATTAGGTGAAGCTTAAGTTTCAAAACTAGAACAATATGATAGAGAAATACATTTATTTAATAATTTTAATTTAAGACAAATAGTACGACGATGATCTTCCAACAAGAAGCCATAGGTTATCTCGCGACCCACTTTGCAAAATTAGATCTAAAGTCAAATTACAGTTATGGAACAGGCGGACTAATCAACTTAGATCATCTTGTTAATATCAGAGCATGATTTGGGTACGAATTGTGGCAATGTTCGTATTACATACAAACGTCTGGTTACTATAGCGCTACCGAAAGCGCTGTACCGCGCCTCAGGAAAGCGCGGCAAAAGACGGGGTTTGAAGAAAAAAGACCAAGAACTAGTTTAGGCAGCGGACTGATGGAAAGAAGTGATTGATACTTTACTGCGTATCGCTGCGCAGGTACATAGGTACAAGGCGATGTACATCGATTTCGGTGGCACTATAATACAATAGGTTTATAAAGAATAAAATATTAAAATAAAGAAATAGCATTTTCCGGATAACAATAACAAGCAAAAGTTATTTTTTTTTATTTAAGGGAAATATAAGGTGACAAACAATAAACAAATGACTATACACTAATTACAATACAATACATTGTGTGCTTTCTACACATAACATAAAAAATCACTATAAGTAGTTCAATATTATGACAGCGAAATAGACGTTTGATAAAGATGTACGTTTTGATAAAGAAGAACGTGATGTCATTTTAAAAAAATAGCCTCAACAGCATTCTGTAGCTAGGTTAATTAATGGCGCTAGACACCATTTTAGACAGGGATAGGTCACGCAAATTACCGTCGACCATTAGTTCAAATGGTCCGCGATAGCACCGCCGGATAAAAAATAACGACGCTGTAATTAACCTATTTGTTAAAAGGCAATTACAGAAATTATTATTTTGGTCAAACATTGCACTCGCGTAGCGGTGAACTTCTAATACATAAGTCAATTTCATGTTATGGTGATAAGTTCATTGCTGAATTTATATTATCAAAGGAAATATATTTTCAAACTAAATGTTTGTTCTACTAATGTAGTATTAATTCACAATGACTTCACTATATTATATTCCTTTATTTCACCTACCTTCATTATCTGTGCACCGTCCAAATGTCTATCTGATACAAAATATCTTAACCATAAGTTCACCGTAATACTTTGCATAAGACGTATTTAAATAAACAAATATCAGTCGGCTGAAATATAAAGTAAAATAAATAATGTAAAGGTACCATCATCGTAGTACCTAAAGGCTCTTTCGATAGCTATTCTAAGCATTTTAAGTTCTCTGAAACCTGAAAACTGATCTTCACCCGTGTCAACTTACAAATACAAACATACAAAAAACATCGGTTTGCTAAAACCAGGGCAGGCGACGAGTAATTATTACCTTCATTAAATATATGCGTCAAATTTATATTAGAAGAATTACCGACAATTGTCTCATTGTTTCCGGTTCCGAATTTACTCAGGTAAAATATAAATCGTGGTCACTGGTAGAATGGACGATATTATGAATTTGCTATTTGTATAACAAGCAGCAACACGAGGTGCTGTCCACAATAAAACTACTGTTGTATCGTTTCACAGGGCAATGCAATCGTTGCCACGCCGCTACCCACAAGAACGGTACACCGCTATCACTGCTTTGACCTACATAAAGGGTACCCTAGCAACTGACGTAAGGATCTAGAGACTGTCTACAGGTACATCGAGAAAACTTTGCATTATTTTAACAATGCTTTCAAATTTTATATAATTTGTATTATCAACGTGGAAGTGGCTAAAACAATCTTGTAATTTTTATAACATTGTTTAATTGCACATGTTACAATAAATGAAAAACCAAAAGACAAAGTGAAAGCTCTAGTTAAAATTTACTAGTCTTTTTTTATTTCTTTTTATTGAAGAAAAATACAGACAGGAGACAATGTTCTTAAGGCCTTGTAAGGCGGTCCAAGGAATCGACCAAACATCACTGGGATCACTAAAACGGTTTATTTTTTTTAACAATAAAAGAACATAAATAAGCTTAACAAAAAAAAACAAATTATGCCTATCGGTATCATAAATATACAATTCTGCAATTTACATAATCATTATCATCATGTCAGCCATATCAGACATACCAGATTGATGCCCATAGCTGGGCAGAGGCCTCCTCCAAACCTCTTATCGACCGAATCTGCCTGACCAACCTGCGAAATTGTTAGTGTATCTAGTTATGGGCCTACACATTCTTCAAAAAATCCATCCACGACGATTTACCAATTATCAAGAAATAAAAGAGATGATAAAACAAAACTTAATGAAGTTTAGACTTCTGTAATTTCTAATTTCAAATTCAGTGTCTGTCTAAGGAGAAAGGAAAATACAAAATGCAATGTGCACACTACTATAATGAAACCGTAGTGCCCGTGTTTAGTGTTAATACTAAGAACATATTAAATGTAAAACTGAATGATCGTCGTTAAATAAAACATTTTTTCCATATTTTACTGTAGCGAGTTCCAATGATTTGTAATGGCAAAGCGCAAAAAATACTAAGAAATGATAACGATAAAGGACACAATGCGATTACAGATAGATTAGTCATTGTTAATTGCCTCGTAGAATAGCTATCGGAAATTGATAATGACAAGTTTCAATACGATATCAATAGCGATTCTTCAGAAACTATTGGATTAAAGAAACAATTTGTTTAAAAAAATACATGCCATATTTAATACAAAATCAATAGATACCAAATTACTAGTACCGAGTAGTATTCTACACTAGAAATATATTTTAAAACACGAGCTGTCCCAACAGACTTCACTGCCAGAAGTAATTCGCCTGTCGCATTCCAATAGAAAAATAAATTAATTTTGTGATCGAGCAGCTGTAAATACCGATGCAGCTGTTAAATGCCAATATAAATTGGCAATACAGCGTCAAACGCACGAAGTTCAAGACGAACTGTCAAAAGACTGAGACATTTGGTCATTAGATTTTTTGAAAATATTCTAATTTTTGCGCAATTTCCTTTGTATTAAATTTTTTAAAAAGATAGATAGAATCAATAAGTGTTTGTCAAGTTATGACTTGAGCTAAGGAAAAAGGGATTCCCTTTTTATACACAGATTTGAATAAAGAAATTTATACTTTAAAACATAAAATACCCATCTGTATTTTTTTCGCTTTATGAACATAACATAAATAAAACATTTAATAGTTATAAATTCTTAACCCCTTCACATATACTTGTAGGTTTGAACTCAACCTTTTTAGTTAATAGCTTCTCACACAGAATTAGGAAATATTGGAAACTGGCAATTAAACAATAAATAAAATTGAACACATTAAATATTTTCAGATTACAGGTTACAACAGTTAATTTTATTCATTTTGACTCAATCGAGTAATTATTTT
The DNA here is from genome assembly GCF_028537555.1 of Battus philenor. NCBI lineage: Eukaryota > Metazoa > Arthropoda > Insecta > Lepidoptera > Papilionidae > Battus > Battus philenor. Next base: position 6,309,392 of record NW_027181689.1, on the reverse strand, counting down.
ATGTGTTAACTATATATTCTACTTGACTCTCGTAGTGAATTTCCGTATGGGCTGATAAGGAAATATTTGCAAACAAGGTTTTACTGTGCGTATTTGCAGTTTTTAGTTTTTCATATTTCTGCGGTAAAAATCTCTATACGATGGTTAACGAGTTAAGTGCCAATTTCCATTAAAAATAATTAATAAAAAAAACCTTCATAAAAACTTAATGATAATAACGTAAATGGGTTTTATCTAAAAATAAGTAGTAATTTCGTTTGGAGGCTCACGAATAAAAATATAAGCGGGGAAGCATTTTTAGGAACGACTAGTAAAACAACAAAATGAACAAAAATATAAACAAACGTGCAAACTTAATTTAAACCATGCAGTGTAATTGGTTACAATAGGCGTAAAAGTTTTCAAGAGATGAATATAAAGGTCATGCCAGCAAAAAGTTTTTATGTTTTTCACTCATTTCTAATCATTCTGTGTTAACTGATTACTATTAAATATACTTTAGTTATTTTTCTATTGTAATGTAACTGACCAATAACTTCTAACAGTTCAATAGTAAATAATAATTTATTTTTATTTATACTTTCAGAATTTTTACGCCCTTTACTCATTACTTTATGTATTATTTCTGAAACGATTCATTCTTTAACATGGTGTATAATATTTTAATTGAAAGCAAATAGATTAAACACGATAAATGTCTGTCAAGCTTTTATAACTATAACCAATTATCCTATATTACTCGTTAAAAGGTAAATAAATAAATGTAGCAATACCAAATTTCCTAAATACTGTAAAAGAACGGGACGTCCCTGTATCAAAAAAAAATTCACCCGAAAACAAATTTACTTTATATACTATACAAGTGAATCTAGAATGTAAATTTAAATTCAATCAATATGTATGTTCATCAAAACTAAAGTTTGTAAATTAAACATTTCACAGAAATTAGTATGTGGTACAGTACACTCAATTGAAAAATCGATTGTTGTAGAAATAATACATAACATAATACGTAAAGAGCGTAAAAATTCGGATTACTATATATTATTATTTACTATGTATACTGCAGAACCCATTACAAAATAGCATTACATTTTGTTTACATGTTTTTCTAGTAGATATTAGTTGAACTTTAATATACCTACTAGAAAAACTTAAATGTGATGTTCGTCTTGGCTACAAAACAGTGTAGCCAATATAGAATATCTAGCACAACATTGCAAAGGAACCGTTTGTCATTATCATATTTTATAAACGGTACTTAGTAATGTTTGCGGTTTATAATATAACAACTTTGCAATACATCCTTCCTGTTTATATTAGAGTGAGTAATAGATGTTCATAGTTCGATGGCTAAGTCAAACCTCTATTACAAGCATTTAAACTGACAATTATTGTTAATATTGAAATTGCATTAAATTAAAATAAATTTATTCTATCAATTATTGAAGCATATATTGGTAGGTTAGGTTTTAAGTCACCTATAAAACCAGATTCGAAAATTAAATCGTACGTAGCATTATGGTAGGTTTGATCAGAATTTTTTTCGTTGTAATTTACTACTACGACATAGGCCTCCTCCCTATATTTCCAATAATACCGGTTGAAAGCGGTTTGCATCTAGACGTCTTGTTACAAATATGGCAAGGACGTATGAATATCTCACGCTGCTTTTGGCGGACTGTGGTCTCTATCTCAGTATCCTAGTTGTCATATGACAAAAGCATATGCTTTGCGCACTCTGTGCAAGCCTGTTCACTACTGCTAGAACTTGCTAATATACTGGACTTTGTCGGTTGCTTTTGTTTGTCTACGGATTTTCTCATTCCTAATTTGATCTTGTAGAGAAATATGGGCGCTCTCCATAGCTCGTTGAGCAAACGTGAGCTTGCCAACGAGATACGAAGTGAGAATACCAATCACATACTATAATAACGTAATGTTGAAACAAATTCAGCAAACTACATATTAAAGTTTATAAAGGTTTGCTATCTTATTGTCTTGTGTATCAAATTTATCCTACTGTACAGTGGTTAGCCTGTCATATTATAATAGAAATATTTTATATTTTAGCGTCATTACTTTCAACAGGTGATTATTGAAATTTCTGTAAAAGCTTTAAAGCTTTTTGTTGCCAAATGATCTGTAAATCCCTTTAAAGTTTTGACAACCATAATAAAAATCATTTTAAGCATCAATGACTACCATAGAGTATATCTTCCTAGCGATTTCACGCCTTATTTATTGATTAGGTAATATTTTATATTTATTCCAATCATGCAACTGATGTATATTGATAGTTACTAAAACATGTAACTATACAGTGCGTGGAAAACGTTAACAAAGGTACGATATATGAATAACGGTAAAACAATTTCTCATAGTCGACACGCGCCCGCTACGCTCTGGGTCGGTGTGATAATCTTTTACCAATTAATCACACATGTGAACTGCGACCGGCGTGGGTGAACGCGATTGACAGTTGACCCGTACACATCTACGCATACTATACATTGAGTCTAGATAGCGTATTCATCTGTGAGCCAATGCCCTCTTGCGTATTTAAACATAATATGTTAGTATACAGGATGTTTGATTATATGTGTAAAAGCTTTAGAGATGTGAATGTATAGTTCTCTTGCTGTCAATGAAGGTATACAATAAGAATAACAATTTTTTAAATTGCAATTACCGCGTGTTATGATTAATTATTATTTATTATCTGCCCCTATGTTTTTTTATCGTATAACATTAGCAAATCCTGGCAACTTGAAGTTCGGTTTAAAGTTCTCATAGCACGAGTGTTCAATCCCACGACATTCTTAGTGAAATTCATTTTGATATGTCAAGGACTATAACAGTCATAGGTCAAATAAAGGTCCTTAATCTATTACATTCTATACAATAATTTCATTGCTAAGTATTTAACGCTTCTTACTTGTTTTAAATTAAACTATAATGTTTTATTAAAACATCGTTCACGCGTGGTTTTAAAATTACAATTTTTTATGTTCAATCCAGTTAAAAGACACGTAAGCTTCGAATTCAAGCAGCCTTGTTGATCAAATTACTATTATTATATTAGCGATGTCCGTTTCATAAACAAAAACCAAATAACAACACCACAACCAAAGTTAACCAAAGTTTAGTGCACAATTTTATTAAACAGTTTTATTAATTATTGACAATGAACTAAATAAAACAAGAATAGATCTAGATTTATATTCTCCCTTTCAAACCAAAATATACTCGGTACTGTATACGAAATACTCAGTAATTGTCAAATAAAATTATGGTGTATGTTTTGTTCATAAATAAAAACACCTTTCGACAGTCTCATAGACCATTCGCATTTATTTTGCAGTGAATTATCAGTGTATGGCAAACACGCCTCGTAAAAGATAAAGTTGTTTTCAATTAGAAATTCAAGTTCACAGTGACCCGTTGAAGGCATGCTTTCGAAGGCAACATAGGACAACGGATGACGCAGCGTATCGAACTGCAATGTTTAGTCATACGTCTTGATTTGTAGCCGGACAAAAAGTTTTTTTTAACTTCCTTTGTTGTAATTCTACCATGACGGGCGACACGACTATAATAATAAAAATATGAGAATATTTTAATATTAAATTCAAAGTCGAGTTTAATAAAATATTCGAAAATTTGGTTATTTTCTTGTTACATTTCAAGAAGTAATATATGTCTCGCTTATCTGGTAGAATTGAGAGGAGCAACAGTTTAATTATTTTACCTATTTGTTACAACAATATTAATATAACGATTTAGAAATTATGAAACATTTAGTTTCGATACGTTGATGTTGATGAAAACACATGTATGCAATTTAAAAATCTCAAATAATAAAAATACTTCCGCGTTCGTCATATTCGCTAGAGAAAGTACGTGCGTTTCACACATTCAAGCGCTAGGTTTTTATTTCCGCGAACATCACAAATTAATTTTTCAGGTCACGTGTTGTAAAACATTCAGTTTTATTTAGAACTTTCCCAAAGACGAACAATTTTTATCATTATAAATTGTTTACGTTTTCACTTTGACAAATACACTATCACACTATTACGCTGGCTTATAAATTCTGGAATATCAATATATTAAACGACACATTAGGAAATAAATAATTTGGATTCTTCTGTGGATAGACGTTCAAGGTATAAGACTTTCTAAAGATCGTTACGATGAACAGTTTTGCGCTACGTTTAAGTTTGGACTACTTTAAAAATATTGTTAAAATTGAATAACCGTCCGTCCGTCCTGTCTCTGATTTGTTAGGCTGTTAGAATAAATAAGCCATAGAATCGATTTATTCACGCGATTATACACATGATTAGCAAATAAACATTTGTGAAGAAAAAATACAGAATGCCAGTGTATTAAAAAAAGTCGAGATCCCATCGCAAGTTTCAGAAGCGGTAGCGCGATGTTATGAAAAGTTTTGTACATAGCATTTACTCACTAATTTCACTATCTACGTCCCTATAAATCAGGAACATAAAACATAAACATAACTAATAGGAGACAAATAATCTTAAAAATATATAAAAAAAAGTCTTCCATCAGAACAGCCACCTGTTATGATACTACGCCTAATAGTTATTTTTACAAACGACGTTTGACTCTGATCTTAAAAATATTAAAACAAAACAAAAACACTTATTACTGTAACAAATTATCAATGACCAGAGATGACATATAGTAATTTGTGAAAAATTAAATAGAATCTTTTCCTTTTTATCAAATTGGTTATAAAAATAAATAAAACGAGTCAAGACATTATACCATCGTGTCTCAAACTCATTTTGGAATTCTTATGATGGTAGCCATACACGCATCGCATATTTTGAAATATATTATCAAGCATAATGACATTGACAGATGCTTTCTACTCATCGGCATTTACAATTTCATCAAGCACGACACTGACTAAAAGATTTCTTGTCTTTTTTCTCATAGACCACTTTCAAAATTTAGCTGATTACAGTGGACCTTGTTGATACGTACTAAATATGGAATATGCAGGTTTTTACAGTCGCTTTATAAAATATCTGTTTACATTGATAGGTTCACTATCGAAAGCAGATAAACGTTAGTGGAACTTCGCTCACGAACTTGCACCCCTATTATCTTCAGACCCTCGTAGAGAACCTAGTGGACCCCAGGGGGACCACATAGATCACTCCTCTAACTAAACTTACACTATATTTAGTTATTGTACTCCCGCAAAAACCTTGGTTAGGACAGTAACATAAGATATTCTCTACTGGTTTGGGCGCATAGAGTATTTTGATTTTTATAATTGAAATAATCGATAATGGTTATATTTAAACGCTGAGATTCGTACGAATGTAAGTAATCCGATAGTAAAGCACTGTAGTTGATCGTGAGTCACATACGTGTTGTGTGACATCATGACTTTAAGACAGTAAAATAATGACGATAGCGGAAACAAATTGTTTAAGTTTAGTATGCAAATAAATATATAACTATATGAAATATTATAATAAACAACTAAGGCACTCAAACCACGCTTAATGGTCTTGTTAATAAAATTCAGCAAATAATTCAAGATTGGTACATTCTGAACTGTAAACTAGTTAGTATCATGTTCAATGAGGTGTTCAACAATTTATCATATTTATATATTATATTATTTATAAATATAAGTTACCTAACCTTACCGTTTCATTATAGAGAAGTGGACAAACAAATTTTTAATTGAGTCTTTGTTGAACAGTTAAGTTATTCGCTTAGTAATGTTTACAAGTAATGAAATTGAACAAAATGATAATAAAGGCGTTAAGCAGCAAAGATGTCACGTATTAATATATTGACTAAAAGACATCATGGATGAAGTTCATTTTTAACAACTTTGTATGTTCAAATAAATGTTACATTTTTTACTTTTTAAAAATAAAAAAACGAATATGAACAAAAGGTCAATGTGACACATTGAAGACACAACCATACTAACTTTTATTGCAATCTAAATGTGATTGAATTTTTAATAATAAGAGTTTTTGACGTGATGTTTAGTATTACCTTGACGAAGATTATACGCTAATGAGGAATGTTAGCGAGAGTTAATGTTCAAGAATATTATGTATTTACCTATGAAACTGACGATTATAATTTCTGGCTATTTAAATATTGTGGTCGGAATTCAAAGCTGAAAATTGTGTCAATCTAGAGTTAACTCAGTTTTATTTCGAAATTTGATATACATTTATTTTTGGCGATATTTAATTTAATTTGACATCCATCCATTTGCATATCGAAAAACTAAACTGTCTCGTCATTTTTAAATGATCTGCGGAGGAACCAGTGCTGCAACAAAAACTTCTTAAAACATTTTCAGTATTTTGAAGACTCTTGGTTAAAAAAATAACATCTTGAGTTGTTTTATATCTAGATCTATACAGTTGCCTAAGTATCGTTTATAGATTTTGCGAGCTTGAGGGAGCAGAGTGCGAAAGACTCTTAGCCTACTTAGGTCTAGGGCTTCGTCTGGTACCATGGCCCGGACCATTACATCCCATGCAATAGTACAGCATTAACAGTCCGAATTGCTCTTAAATCGCTTAAGCAAGCGCATCTTGGAGAAACCTGGCACAAGAGCCTTCAAGAAGAAATAGAATATAGAATTGGGCTGTCAGTCAATACGAAAATTACAGAGAGCGGCAGAGATTAGAATTAGTCCCATCTAGAATTAGTAGGTTGCTACTGCCTAGCTCACATTGCTACTGCTGAGGAGAGCGTTAGCGCTAGAAAAGGTGGCGGAACTCCAGCAACGCTTCTATTTAGGATAATGGGGGATTATCACCTTCTATACGAACTTTACTATCTAAAAACTATCTGTAATACTGGTAGGGTTGTCAAAACTCCCTAAAAATATTTTATCAAAGGTCGCCTCAAGATTATTTAGCGAAGGAAATAAAGAACTTTTTACAAAACGGCAGAAATCCATTGTGTCATGTATACTTTAATCAAATTTAATAATTGAATCACATGGAAAGAAATAAAGCAATATCAATTTTTTTAATATTTCATAGCACAGTACATTTATGTAAAATCTTCAGCATTATTGATATTCATACCGATTGACATCCGATGTTATGACGTACTTATATCCGTAAATAAAATTGCGAAGTAATTTCACTTTGTATTCAAAGCTCTACGTCTTCAAAGTAGTGTTAACGAACGGCTTAATGGTCAATTAAATTTGTCCTTTGTAAATGCGTCCATACTTCAAAAAAATATTACTCTTTTTAATTAATTACAGTTTAAGGAATGTGATTATTTAAATAAAAAATATGAAATACGCTTTATCGTCAATTCTGAACGAATCTGAAAGAATTTTAATGAATATTTTATAAGCAAATCTAAAGTACATATGAGATATTAAAGTTAGATTGTAAAAAAACTAAACATGAGTTTACAACTATTTTTTATAATTACCTTGACAGTTCATAAAAAATCCATGCTAATCCCTTTGTTGCTGGGTTATTTCGAACGGTTGTCATTCAAAGCACATAATAGCAAAATGATAGGGTAAATAGAAGCCAGACAACGATTAGCCTTAGAACACTAAAGATCCCGTCAGCACCGTGCAAACTAGAGATGCATGTAAACGATGTAAACGCATCCTTAGCTGGTCAACTAACGAGATGAGCTGTGCTATTTCTGGTATTAACTTTGATGAATATTGTATGGAAATATTTTGGAGACTAGCAATTTTTATATATGCGATCATTTTTTTTACCTTTAGGTCATAAAGATAATTTTTTCAATGGTTAAATTAAAACACCGCATTTATATTGTAAATTACAAATTTTCCTACAACAGTCATTCCAGAGATAATCGAATGTCGTTTGACGATATTCAAAATTTTATAATAAGTTTCTTAATAATTATCTGCGATTTTTAAGCAGTCTCTATTCTACTGCTTCTAATTATTTATACTGATTATCTTAAAGCATCATGTTCCGAAAGAGAAGTCGCTAATTTTAACGCAATTTCGCACAATTTTATTTAGTAAACTAAGACTACTATTTCGATGATATTAGTGCTGTTAGCCATAAGGCCTTTACATCTTCATCTGATATGATTTGACATAGCGGAAAGGTCAGTGAACTATAAATAGCCCCTAACAAATTTTATGTAGTAATATTACGTATGTACGCTTTCCTTGTGCTTGGTACAGCGATTCCGTTCAGAATTACGCGTATTTAAATGCACTTTTACTTACAAGTCATAGTCAATCAAATGAAAAGCATTTTGGAATATAAAGGCTGGTTTCGGGATAAATACTATGTTCCGATTTATAGAATTGCACGTAGATTCATATACATTTTAGAGTTCGCTATTAAGAAAGTAATTTTTAGTCAAAAATATCGTCGATAAATTTCTAATTGCAATCACAGAATTAAATTTACAGACGCTAGTGTATGCTAGTGTATCAAAGTTTAATAACAAAAGGGATTGAGAAGCCTTTAGACTATTAATTTACTAGTCTAATACTATCCACACTACCCTGTATTTGTTAATAATCAAGTGAAAGACAACAGACCAGTTTTTTCCTTAAAAAAATAGTATTTTAATCTTGAGGACCCTCGCTAAATTTTTATAGCAATGCAGTAGCGACGTTGTCGCACGTTCGAATCGAGTCGCAAAAAAAAAAATACGATTAACAAGGGTTAGTAGTAGTTAGTAGTTTTAGTTATTGTAGTAGTAGTAGTTTTCTAAACTCGCGACAACATTGCTAGAAAAAGTCGCCGTATTAGGGGCCTTACAGAGGACATCAGTAGATGGACATGTACTTCCCCCCGTTAGACTTTTCATCCCATACTCTTAGTCCAATTACTACAGATTTTTCAAAAGCAATATAAACCTCATAAAAACTAAACAGATTTTATTGTAACTATTTCAGAACATAATTCAGGTTAGTGTCATCTCAGCGGATAATAATGTTTTTTATAATAACTAATGAGCTAATTTTAGCAATATCTATGAATAAAAAGTTACCAAGTTCGTAAATATTAACATAAAGCTGTCTTTCGACAAGTAGCTGCTGATCAGGAAGATTTGAAGATAGCTCTTCATTTCGTAACACAAAATTTAAATAAGGTCCATTTTTTCAGTTTAAGCAATACAAATAAGTAAAATACCAAAGTTTCACCAACCTATTCAAATCAAATTTTTTTTGTTATAAATCTTAAACTTCGAAATTTGTTTGTCCATTCCATATTTAAAAATAGTTCAGGTTTTTTTTAATTTGGCGGCAATTTACTAAGGTTCTCGTTAAAGGCTTGATTCTTGCATATAACATATTTTTCTGGCGATTGTAAAAGTTAGGAGATTCACTATTAATTAATCTATAGTACACAACCTAATTCAAAGATCAATGAGTTCTAAATAAATAGATAATATAACAACAACATAGTAAGAATTTTTTTTTTATTAACATGTTTACTAGCTGCAGACTTACTGCCAAAACTTATTGGCCCATCGCACCACAATTGAGTTTCAAGAATGATCAATTTATACAGGGCTATTGCAAATAAGTGTAAAAGCTTTATACAATTATAACTAATCATCCTACAAATCAACATAAACCTTTCCATTGAGGATATAATCTAAGCAAACATTTCAACTAAAAAAAGATCACCCCTAAATGCAACCTTTTTTAAACAATGCACATTACAATAATGACTAACACTTGCTTAAATTATGAAGAAGATAACAAATCTTATTAAAAACACATTTAAATATTTTTGTGTCAGCAGTTGTGTATGATGTTTATTTAATAATTATGTTATTTAAATATCAAGGTTAGAATTAGCAGAGCAACTAAAATAGATAAGCAACATGTACTAAAATATAGGATTTTCTATAATAGAGATAATGCATGCATAATAAGTAAACCTATCATTCAATTGAACATAAAAAAACTATATATATCAATGGATTTTTAAGTTATAATGCCTCTAACAATTCACTTCTTATAATTTTAAAGGAAATCAATAACTATTCCATTGAAAATGTAACATGCTTCATCTACTACAATTATGTTTAAATTGACTAACTAGTTGCTGTCACACAATAAAAATATTTGATCTTTTTATAATTAAAATTATATACAAAGCACATTCTACATTGTACATTTGCATTCATTAAAATAAATTAATGTGCCTTTCAAACTACATATCATTTATGGATATAGGAAACAAAATAAGAGTGGACAATTATCTCCTGTAATGACTAGTTAGCCTCTATAACCTCTATAACACTAATGACTCATGTCAAATTTATCCAAGATTACATACTCCCTTCATGGCATGAGTCAACATTGGAAGCAAAATAATAAACTAATAAAAAAGTTAGTTATTAAATTTATAATGAATTCAGTAAGTGTTGCACTGGCTACGATCCAAACATGCATAATTGTATAATCAAAGTTTGTATGTATAAGGAAGTACTCATACCAATAAACCGTGTACCATATCAGCGCCCTAACATTACCTTGAAAGGCATGTGTACTCATTGTTACATCGTCACTGTTGTAATGGATGCTATCACGTATTCATTGATATATACAGAGATGTAGAAACAATAGAATTATCAAACGTTATAATTCGATTTTCAATCCATGTCATATTTTACCAAGCAAAATTGGTTTGTACGTAATTATCCTTATTAGATTGGTACACAACTACTTGCCATATTACTTTTAAGTTTATTAAAAAATTGAAGTAAAAGACTTAAACAATTAAACGACAAAAAGAAATCGCTACACGGAATTGTCGGTATAAAGAATTTACTTACATTTTACAATGACCACAATCTACGCTCCTCGCTTGTTAACACTTTATTTTCGTAGCTTTGTTATAGGTTCATATCTGTACATGTTTTTGACGAAAATAAAATATAATTACCACATAGTTACGATTGTATAAAATGACAGAAAACAGCGGAGTGAAAAAAGACGTCTAGATCGGATGGATGATGCACTTATTCTTTGATGACGTTAATGTACGGTAGATGTCGCATAGTTTGCAACCATAGACTAATACATGATGCGAGACCTAAATTTAAACAAAATCTGGCTGCTCAGTGACACATGTAGTTATCAAATATGTTATATTTATGAATACAGTTTTTTATGAAAATTTACTTCTTTTGTAGTGAGACCATTGTATTGCAAAATTCCATTTAGAGAACCATGTTATTATATATTATGTTATCATAACATAAATTTTGATTCGTTTGTTAATTTTATAACTAATCTAAAGTTTGTTCAAAATCCAAGTGGTATTAAGTTTCCAATAATTTCAATTAAAAAGTTAATTATTTAAATTTATGTTTTTGGGTAAAGCTATTAACTTTATATCCTAAGAAACACACTTTCATAAAATGATTAGATTTTGAACTGAAACTGTATGTAACATAATTTAAGTTCGAGTCTTCTTGCTCGTATACAGTTTAAAAATAAATAGGTCTCTCTTAATAACGCAACAACGTACTGATAGAGTAGAGCGCCACCTTCAGGCGCACGATTGTCATATCGAAACCATATATTCCATCTCACTTGCACTCGTGTGCTCAGAGCGCACAAACGGTTCAATGACTCTGGCGAGCAGTTTCTATTTTCTCTCTGGTTCTGTCGTCGGGTCGGCTCACTAGGAAGGGGGTCTTTGTTTGCGTTTCACGTTCGCGTCGCACGGTATCGTCTGCGTCTGGCGCTCTGTCGTATCGCATCCGAGACGGAATGTGCCAACATAAGTGGAAGCGTGGCTGTCGCTCCTCTCGGTCGATGTGAGATGTCGTGTAGTGGCTCAGGGTGGCGCCGTCTAGTGCAAGTGCAGTGAGGTGCAGTGGTGTATGCGAGCGAGCGTGGGTCGGTGCCACGGCGAGCGAAGTGCGCGGAGGTGGCGGCGGCCGCTCGGCCATGACCGGCGACATGCCTCTGGGGAGCGCGCACGCGTTTGGGCGCGCGCTGCTCCGGGACGGCGCTCTGCCGCCGCTGGAGCCCGGGCCGCCTGCGGCCGCGCCACCGGCTCCCCCGGCTGCCGCCGCCAGTCCTGAGCAAGTCATGAAGCTCTATATGAACAAACTGACGCCTTATGAACACCGCGAGATATTCGATTACCCCCAAGTGTACTTTATAGGCGCGAACGCTAAAAAACGGCCCGGCCTCGTCGGTTTCCCGAACAATTGTGAATACGACAACGAGCAGGGTTCATATATCCACATACCGCACGATCACATAGCTTACCGGTATGAGGTGCTCAAAGTTATCGGTAAAGGTAGTTTCGGGCAAGTCGTTAAAGCGTACGACCACAAGAAGCGGGAAAATGTTGCGCTTAAGATGGTGCGCAACGAAAAGAGGTTCCACAGGCAGGCTCAGGAGGAGATCCGTATACTGGAGCACCTCCGGGAGCAGGACAAGGATAACACGATGAATGTCATACACATGTTCGATTCGTTTACATTCAGAAATCATACGTGCATCACGTTCGAACTGCTTTCGATAAATCTGTACGAGCTGATAAAGAAGAATAAGTTTCAAGGGTTCTCACTGCAACTTGTTCGGAAGTTCTCGCACAGCCTGCTGCAGTGTCTCCACGCGCTGAACAAGAACCGCATCATTCACTGTGACATGAAACCCGAAAACGTGCTGCTCAAGCAACAGGGACGCTCTGGAATAAAGGTTAGTATTGCTCTTTGTGCCCAATAACAGCTGATAGTTTAGCAACTATCTAGCGATATAATGTACTTATTATTTTAGTATAACTTTTTAATACGTGCGAAAGGTGATCAGCTGGCTAAGCTTACGTATTTCGGTCAAATAAACACGATTCACAGAATCCGTGCCCATCATTATCGAGGAAATCGATACGTTTAGATTATCAGTCTAAATACGTTTAAACATGTTAGATATTCTCGATATGAAATGAAAACTAATTAAGTCGATACAAACATTATCTGTGGGATTTCTATCGCTCACTCGAAGCTTTCGCACGCATTGGTGTTCTATTTTAAAACTTCCCTATAGACATCGAGCCACTGCCGATGTAATATAAAAGTCGCTGATATTTACGTCAATACGCATCTGCGTGAAGATTCTGAACAGTATTTTTTATTAATAATTTCATATGTTGAGCAGTAAAATTGTACGTTTCCTTATTTTAAACAGCGGGATAAATAAAAATTAGTTAATTTCTAAAGTATGTTTCACCACGCTTACCACCAATACGGAAGTATTTGAAATGAAGATAAATTAGTTTATAAATTTTATTAGGTATGCGTCTAAGGTTTGCTATTATTTATGTAGGCAACAGACTGTGATATTAATTAAGTTTTTGCGTTTAACATTAATGGAGATTGTCTAACTAAATTCTACTTGATACGTTAAATGTAAAATGTATTACATTTGTGAAGTTGTTAATTTTAACATACGCAGTATTTGTCGTATTTGTCAATGACAACAAAAAAATATATTGATATTTTATATTATCAAGCGTGAGATCCGTCCTGATAACCTAACCGGTCGTCTAGTTGCCCGATAGCCTTCGAAATAAGGGTTAAACTGGCAGATGTAAAGGCAGATTCCGAGGTCTGGGAGGGAATGAGCGAGCCAAAGAGGTGGCAAGAGACAAGCCCTAATGGTAAAAACCAACTCGGTCTACTGGGTGCCTTTCTCGTACGCAAGGCGCTCGCTTAGGCAAGACATCTATCAGAAACAATATTCGGAGGGAGATACCGCAAAGATGACAAAGGCATCTCTGCTACGTGTCCGGGTGTCATGTGAGCTGATTCACGATAGGACTGGCTTTGGGTTTAGGTCGTATCTGTTCCGGTTCTGGCTTAAACACGAAACGGCGTGTTCCCGCAACCTTGATGTTCAAGTGAGGGCTACGCACTTGCTGCTAGACTGTCCGTGGCACGGTTGGAACAGGTACCGGAATCGCAAATAAAACGAAGTCTGAATAGGTAAAGTCCTCCGCAGTTAATGATGAATGGGACGCGTTGGTTCAAAACGGCAGCACGACGTTTCCCGGCGGAAATACCAGCACGAAGCACGGAGCTTGAGAGGTGCCGCAAGAACACAGTGATGAAAAAGGAGGGGGGGGGGAGGGATGTAGGCCTTCCGCTAAATAGACCGACAACATTCAAGGTCGCGGGAAGTAGTTGTAAGTTGTAAGTATTTTATGTTAGTTTCCATTCATAATCCAACTAAATAAGTAAAATCCTGTATAATAATTTATTTATTGAACATTTGCTTATTTCACATATAAACTTGTTCCCCAACCTCTCACATCATTCTTACGTAAACATGAAACCTATTATTATAATATAACTAAAACAATCTCGTGGTATAGGCGCGTACCGAAAGCAAACGCTCTAAGCGGGTCATTGACTTTACTGAATTATTCAAGTACTTTTCTATGTAAATGTGCTCGGAAAATAAAATGTAGCTCAATTATTCCAGTTGAAGTGCGCTGCCTATAGAAAGTAGCAAGTAAGCGCCTTACCTTGATTCCATTATAGTGCAGCAGCTGTCTTTGTGTTCAGTTTTTTATTCATCAGTACTTCTATAAAACGCCGACAATTATGAATACAATCCAATGTGGTTTTTTTTTTGTATCGCCATCTCAAACTAACGCTTACGAGCTCTACATTTCCGTATTTATATAAAATGTAATTTACGTAACCAAGTGGTGAGAAATTATTGAAACATTTTTTTCAATAATTGCTAATACATAACTTTATGTGCTTAATATAATAATAAATATTCATTACCAATTGATATCAAGTAAAATATGTACAAAGTATTTCAATTGTAAAACAGATGACAACTAAGGCCTTATGGTTCTGAAGTATAAACCTATGTTAAGTAATTTTTTTATAAAGAATATAAATTAAACTTATACCTCTAAATTTTATAGCTAAAAAAAAATCTTAGCTTCGTTAAATTTTATTTAGTTAGATGTCATTTTTTGCTTAATATACCCCAACAAGTTTAGCAGGTGCGCATCTTCGAACATTACAGGGCTTCTTGATATTTGCAGCTAATTAAACAGGCTTTAAATAAGCGTATATACAGTTGTCAAAGCGAAGCCTTCGAGATAAATGCTTATTTATTTTTGGAGTGGGAATTAATATTGGAGTAGGGCTTGGAGTAGGGGTAAATCAAGTCTATCAGAATATTTAAAAATATTTGGTTAAACTAACAAATTTGGTTTCAATGAATTATATTCTGAAGTCTGAACGAATATTAATATAATACCTGTCTGCAGATTTATTTCTGGAAAATTGTTCCAGACGTTCAATGATAAGTTAAGTTACTAGATTAATTGATGTTACAAAGTTGTAACTAAATTTTTAAGAGTAAAGTATTTGCTCCGATATTAAATTTATTAAATTTTAAATTATAAAAACCGACAGTATTATAAAATTCTATTATAGATTTTTTAGAGGATGGGCAGCAGCGTCTTCTGCCTGTCACTATACTACGATCGCAAACCCGCCAGCCAAGCGTGGGAATTAAGACGTATCTCTCCGTGCCTTGCAGAGAGAGGGCGTCTATGGGCTCGTTTAACGTACCAAGATACAGGATGGTTTCAGAGTTTATATAGAAGTGTTATTAATTTCCGAAAGTGTCCAGAACGTATACACAAACAAAAATAAATTATTTTTAATTTTAGTAGCTTCCTCTGCAAGGTCCTATCACAAAAGATGTTCTTGAAATAGAAAAACATTCCAAAAAAATATGCTTTCTTATAACGAAGTTTGTGTTAGTACGAATGACAAAGAAAGAATTACATCTTGTGACCATAAATCATTATGTTCAAAGTAATTTAGATTTTAGTTTATTTTTTCTTTGGAATATGATATTAGTACGGTAATTAACGTATAATTTTAACTCTGGCTTTTATTAAAAAAAAAACGCTCCCACACGTCACGTACGTACGATTAATGGCAAGAAGACCAGGGACTGTTACAGAGGGTCCTTTATTTTCTCGTTCTCGGGTTTTTTAAAACACTAATGAGATGCAGCTTTATGAAAATTGAGTGTATGATTATTTCGTTTTATGCGAACTCCTCGAAAGTTGAAAAACAAAAGGTAAAGTTTTGCCAAGTTGCCAGAGGGCGTCAACGGAACAAATAGTCGGGCGTTTTTAAAAATTCTTTCCCTTACTGCACTTTTGTCTGCGCTACTTTTCTACGTGAACCAATATCGTGATTTCGTTTAGTTCCGTATTTCGATTCTACTCTATTAAATATGACTAACATACGTAAGTAATTTTATAAGTACTTTATCCAGACCCATCTACATCTATCTCTCGATATTTATCCATGTATATCTTTTTATTTATCCATATATGTATATATGTGTGTGCATGTGTGGGGTTGTCAAACAATAGGGCGGCGGTTCCAAGACAAGCCTATACTTTATTCTTAGCAACGTAAAAATCTTAACATTCTATATTTGTCTCAACATTACATCGACTTTGCGGTAATACGTTAAGAAAACAACAAGTGACAAGTAAGATAATAATAAAGTTTAAGTGAAAATAATTAAAATAATTGTTATCTTTAATTCACATAAATATAGATCAATAATTTTAAGCACCATGTAATAAACTTAAACTAGATTAAATTCTAAACTCCTTTAAGACTTTAAATTATTAGTGGGAATATTTCTTTCGCGGAGTAGAAGTTCGCAAAGGGGTCCAATAAGTTTGAAGTGCAGCTAGTATAAAAGAGATTTACACGTATGTACAGACTCATTACGATATCTCAGGATCCGTAGGTTTTGAAGACTAAAATTGGTAAGAATATACTTTTTAATCACTGTGGCGGGGAAAGCCTATACCTGGCAGTGGACGTCTACCAGCGGACAAATGAATGATTTAATTAATTACTTTTATCGAGTAGAGGCAGAATTTTACGAATTTCCAGCCGAAAGAAAGGGTTTAGGAGGTATACATTGAGTTCGCGAAGTTAGAAGAGGCAGCTAAGAGGAATTTTACGAAATTCCTGCCGCAAGAAGGGTTTAGGGGGTATTCTCAAGTTCGCAAAGTAAGAAGAGGCAGCTGAGAGGAATTTTAAGAATTTCCAGCCGAAAGAAAGGGTTAAAGGGGTATTCTCAAGTTCGCGAAGTAAGAGGCAGCTAAGAGGAATTTTACGAAATTCCAGCCGCAAAGCAGGGTTTAGGGGGATTTTCTCAAGTTCGCGAAGTAAGAGTAAGCTTAGAAGAATTTTACGAAATTACAGCCCGCGAGGAAGGTTTTAAGGGGTGTTCCTCAAGTTCGCGAAGTAAGCGAAGGACAGTCAGTTTCTAAAATAATTTGCACTAAGTTTACTATTGTTTAATAAAAAATTCCTGCAATTATTTTTATCACAATATTATTACAGTCTTAAAAATCGGTGATTTTAGGTAAAAAAATAGGTGAAAGTTTCTTTATCACATGCGAACTGATAAAATAAACAGCCCACATTTGTTGTGTAGACTATTTATTTGACTACTAGCAGGTGAACGTGAATTTGTGTTTTTTCGGTGCAAACTCAAAACGACCCAGTAACACAAAAACGCTGAACAAACAGCTTTGATTGTGCGAGTATGGCGACCTCGGAAGGCTAGTGATGTATCAATAACTCTTTTTTCAATATGTATTCTTGGTTGCTTAAACACTATATAAAGGTAATCCCCCAATAACACGGTTTCTAGAAAATGCAGTGTTTTGTAAAACCATGTAAGAGACCCAAAGCTTATTTGGTAAATAAGCTATGTATACACTTTAGAAACACGTTTTTTTACACTGTTACACGAAAATAGAAAGCTTTGGCCTGTAGAATTTTTCCGATGTAAATAGTCTGGGCATTGGAGATTTAAAAAAAATGTAAACTTTAATTTTAGGTTAAAATTTCTAGGTTAAAAGGCAAATAATCAATAAAACTATTTATATTTTCATGTTTTCTCATTTTATAATTGTAAAAATATTTAGGCAACTGAACTTAAAACAAAAAATTACCGACAATTATTGAAACAACTTCTACAAAAGGTCACTTCTCAAATAGAAGATTATGTTATTAACTTATGAAGCTTTTCGTAGTTTTCCGTCGATGGTTTTTTCTTGTAGACTGTATTACTTCTAACACTCAGAACAACTAGTTTTCTTGGTCACTCAATCTTTCATATTCGGGATCAGGTAATGTTTAGCACTGACCAAGCTAGGTGAATACCTGTAATAACTTGTTTACAAAACTCTTGCGATTGTTAATTTCTTTGTAAAGGTAAACAGGTTATACAAAAAATGAACGTTCACCAAACTGGTGCCCCATATAATTTCAAACACCGGATTCAGATAACATTTGATGCATCTACGTAAAGCGGACTCATAAGTCGTTATCTGGTCACATCTATTGATGCTTTACCTGGATCTTCAATATATGCAGGTTTTCTTATGTTTTCAACTCTTCTGTTCCTTTTGGTGACAGTTTTTAGACCATATTGCTTTATGGAAAGTATAACCACATCATTCTTGTTACACCATTTCCCATCTTTCAAATTATTTTTAGTTTTGTTTTAGTAACTCCCTTAATTCTCTTCTAAATGTCCGTCCTGAATGTAAAGAAGGTCTTTCTTTTACGCATTCGCTGTGCAAGTGGAACATAAGTAATAGTTGTCCATGTACATGGAGGACCAGAGTAGGAACCCACGTTGGAAAGACTCGCTGCCAAAGATAGCAGCGACTTCCGAGATTTCCGTGTTAGTTTTCTTCGATTTATGAAAATTTCCAATCAGGATCTATGTATATCCCTTCACAGTACACAGTTTGAACACTTATTCCATTTTTGGCTCTCGTTTGGAATTAACGGAAAGACGTCTGCCACGCCAAGCGACCGATGACTCATCGACACCAAACTTTTTCTCTTGGTGTGTAGAGATTGATAGTTTTTTTTATAAACATATTGAGTAAGTCTCTTCAGTATCAATAGTTTGGTTGATAGCGAAATGAACAAATTTCAGAATCGGCTCTAATCTATTCATAGGCAGAATAGTAAGAGTGAGGTGTATACTAGTTTGGTTACTTTAGTAATATTTGATACCTTGTAATAAAGTCACCCTACTAGAGCCAAAAATTTCAATATATCGTCTCTGGTTATTGGAGTCTACGATGGGTTTTTTGATGCAGCAGAAGTATCTTAAGACAAGAGATACTTTCGTATAAGTTGGTTTGTTTTGTGATATATTCTAGAAAATTAGCGGTTTAAAAAATTGAATATTGTTAAGGCAAATAATACTAAAGACAAAGAAAGCAACAAATAATTAGTACTCCTAATATACACGAATATATAATATTTACGAATATATGTCCCGTCGGCGCACCACCATTGACACCCAATAAAGCATGTTTAGTCTACTCTCAACAATTTATTTTGAATAATCTATACTATGTCTATATGTATCTAACTATATGATTTTTTCTAATCATCCTTAAATTAGCTACAGTTGACCTCCTACTCTATTTTTGAACTTCACGTAATGCCAAAAGCCTACAGGTATCTTAAGATTCAATATCTTAAAAATGGTCTCTTGTAGGTCTGAGTAACTTCCTGGCGCCCTATACAAACTTAACGACATGTGGTCATATTAAAAATGTCTATCGGGAGCTAGAAAAATATGCAAGATGTTTAAGGATATCCAGTATTAGGTACTTAAAAATAGTCCGATGTCAAAACGGTAGTGAATTTTGTGTTACTTTGATTAGCGGCATAGGGCACATGCCATAGGACCAGGCACTTTTTGAAAGTATAAATATCCTTAAGAATAAGTATTTGTATGGAGTTTATATATAGATCTTACAACGTTACTAAAGGCGTAGTTGACGGTTACTACAGAAATGGGCGCCTATAAAAAACCTATAAAAAATATTGATCTTGGCTCATACAATTCTACTCACGAATTCGTTGTACCTGCCACACTGTCTTGCATTCTTTTATCACTACATTGAACTGTAAGAACTATTTACGCTAGACTTTTATTTATTCGACCAAACTCAATGCACACTTAATACACAGTTTTTTTTTAACCAGAATAACACTATAGCAACATACACCTGTGACTCCGCTATACTGACGCCCGCTTTTATAAGCGATGGCCGCATTTACTATTATTTCTATAACTACCCTGCGATAATAATAACTTGCCAAAGTACCCTCACACAACAATATTATTTTAATGATTGGTAACACTAAAAATATACAATCCTGCTGAGTTTCTTTCACGTGTTTTTGTCAGGTCTGTGGTACGTCTTTTTATGTCAATAAGAAATGGAAGCTATAAAACAGTTCATATTAATAATTCCACTTATTACATGTAACAGAAACTAGTTTGTTTGCTCTTAAATGCAAATAGCTTAGCAAATTGTTTCATCTAATTTAACATTTATAACATTTTCAGCATTGCTACAACTCTTCTTTTCCCTGTAGGTAGTTACATAAAAACGAAGCTGGTTTTACGCCTCATAAATCGCAGAGGGCACCGTCCCAACAATTCCTAAAGGACTTATAAGAGTTCAGGTTTCTTTGTATACTACCTGCGGTTAGGTAGTTTATTTATTATTTTTGTCGGATCGGTTATTATTAATGTATTAGTTAATGAAAATTTGTTTTAAGTTTCTATTAGAGTGCATTAAAAGAGTAATCAAAGCTTGTTAGCAGGAGTACTATAATTAAAAAACAAACAAGATTCAGCTATATTTAGCACAGTATTCAAGTTCGAATGATCTCATAATATTTAATGAAGAACTATTGATTATTTGTATAAACATAACTTTACTTTCTTTATATTAACATGTAAATTTGACCCACCTGGTACACGTTTACAGTTAGTCTCTCGTGGTTAGGTAAAAAATTATCCTATGAGATAAGATCTTTGTTTACTTGCAGTAACTTATAAACACGGTGATGGACTTATATTACATTATTTTAATGCAGCTAACGTGAGGGGAATCAGCTGATGCAGCAGAGATTTAAATAAAGTAACTACGAAATTACTGACTTCTCCAGCAATCGGTCAGATATTTGCTTCGAGCATTCTATTTCGTAATCTGATACGGTTTCAGTGATATATTTTTAGGGTTATGACGATACAACATTTGTGTTATAAATTGAAATCCTTTATATTTTGTTTTTAATGGTTAATTTGGGTTTTATTTTAAAGAAAATTTTTAACATTGTTATTTATATTATTTCAAAGAAATTGTTTAAGTAAATTAATTTCTATGTTGTTCCCTCACTTCGAATCTCTTTGGTAAGTTAGACCCTTAACGAGCCAGGAAGAGGAGCTTGGGACTTGTCTACGACATCGAATACAATAACATCCGTGGACAAACGAAAGTAACCTAATATACATATAACGGGAAGAAAAGATTTATACCGGTTCCTTAAGTTTCTGCAGTGGCATACAGAGCGTAAGCCCTCTATTTCTGCCCTCAAGGTGGCACTTGCCGTAAATAACTGGGTGCAAGCCACATCCAACGGGTCCTATGCGTCATCTAAAGATGCGTCTCCTCATCGCTACCAAAAAACAATTCAAAAAGTTCTTAAGAAACTACATTTATTATATATTACAAACATTATCTAATTGAATAAATTTGAAAAAAGTTTCCAAGGATTTCATTTTAGGTTCTACTTCACAATCACAGTTTTAATGGAAAATAGTTCTACTACATGCTAAATGCATTTAGGATTCGTTATTAAATAACTCGTCAAACAGACAACCGCAGCTTAAAGAAGTTCTCTAGAAACCATACAAGTAATAAGTTAAGCAATGTATAGCATAGTAACTCAACGATATGGAACGATGACTTTCTTGAGTTACGGGAATATTCAACTTGTGACAAGGCGCTACATATACATGTAAACAGTAGAAATAAATCTTTGATTTATTTAAAGAATATAACTTAGGTAGTAATAATATTACTATGAAACATATACAAAATAAAACAACATGTATAAGGTTAATTTTATTTTAGAATGTATTGTAGAATGTTTTCGAGTACATCGCACTTTATTTCAACGGTAATTGACTTTTGTAAATATTAACTACGAGTTTCTTCACGTTCATGTTTAATTTAGAATCTCCTATGTAAACTAATAGATCGGATTAAACAAGTATTGCGGTTTGCATTGTCGCAAAGTAATGATTATTTTTTCTACTTCATTTTATGTTTGAACTCTACATGTCGCTTATAGCACAAGTAGTTCATCAATTCCGTTATTGAAAACATTGTTTACTTTGTTTTGTTTTATTTATATGTATTCCGACATTTTCTTCGAGGTTTTCTTAATAACTCTTAATACTTCGATATTTGAACGTCTTGTTTTTTTTTGAAGCTTTTACTAATCCAATCTCGTTTATTTATTAATCTTTTCACAGTTCCGAGATTCAGACACACGTATATTGATTACATTTTGTTAAAAAATTTACAGATTTTTAATAGAAGTTTCATTATTTTTTAAATATTTTTTTTACAATGATTATATATTGTCTAGTTTGATGCGCTGGTTTTTTCACTCTGACTTTTAATTTTTTTCTAATGTTGCCAGTGTATACAGCAATACTTGCAGAAAAGTTTACATATTGGGTTTCTTTTGTGACTGTTACCTCTGGGAGTTCTAGAACTTTGAGTATTTGTTATTGTTAACAACAACATTAAAGGGTTTTTATTGTTATAAACTTCAGTTGTTTTGTAAAACAATATAAAGTTTTGTGAGAAAATAATCATAATGTCAAGCGATAGGTGCCCACTGTAAGGCTATTTATTATTATTCTACATATTTAGTTTTGGCGAAAAATATCGGAGTGTAATATAAATATACCTAATCACTTTCAATACATCACGTTGTTCATTTACCTTCTGCCTTGTTCGATATGCAAATATAACATGAACCGGTTAGAAAATTATGCTAGATATGTCACCAGTTGAAATCTTTATCGCCATGCGATTGACAGTCGATGCAAGTGACAGGCGTTGGCGGTCAGACTACGATTTAGTATCGATAATGCAGTATTGATTCATGAATACCGTAATAATAGCAGGACGTACTTGCATAAGTCAGTGTACAGTCTATAACAGTGACATTATTGATTTGTTATAGTTATACTTGTGAAGCGCCATCGCGAGAATTTTGCTTATATGGATTAATCAACATACCATTGTATAACATACATATATATACAGGTACTTTGTGTATATATTATCTCTGACGTCAGCGCTTAAAACTTCGATTCATCATTATCATTTAAGCTGTAGCACGTCCCCTATTGTACATAAGCCTGCTGCATATTGAGTCCTTCAACGACCTTAGTAATATTCTCCTTGTCGGGCATCCTACGTTGCGCTCGCCAGTCCATGGATACTCCAGAATCTTACGACCCGTGCGGTTATCTGTTCTGCGAGCTATGTGACTTACTGATCGCCACTTCAACTTACTATTGGCATCATGTATAAAATTATTGTACGTATCATACTCTGAATTGAAACTGATATCGAGTTAAAGGAAACATAAAATAGGAATAATAATAGGTCAAAATTATTCATCGAGCATTAATACGTTCTTCGAAAATGGGTTATGCTAATTTGTAACTCAGTTTCTCGGAATCTTCTTTGTTCCGTTGTTTGATAAAGGATGAGATTAAACCTATAATCATTTTGAAATTGTTTGTGAATGTTATTTTATAATTCATATCCATTTGTATTTTAAAGCAATATATTTACTACGATTTAAATTTTAACGTATTATAAAAGGAAATAGACATAACATGATAGACGCTATTTTAGCGGCATAGTAGTGATGTCTTGGGACATTTGAATGTAATGACATATATGTTAAACAATTCGCAGACTGGTATGGATTTCTGCTAGCTGCGACATTTACCACTTTCACGGATGACTTGCACACTCTCTCACTTGTCAGTGAAATTGGCGACCGCAGTAGGAGACATTCTTCAAATTACTTATTACCTGTTCATTACTTTACAAACCAATAACAGTTCTGACTATTTGCTACTTCCATACTCTTATGTTTCCCTGGAGGTGAGTTAGGACTGAAAGACTATATAAGACAGACAAGGCTAATGTGTTTATCAGTCAAGTGTTAATTGCGGTCGTCGATTACTGCGAAATAATTCATGTACGTTTTTTTTCGGATTAAAAATGCAATTATTTCTCAACAGAATAAATGAATTAATTAATTATGAACGCACTGAGTAATACTCATTACATTTATTTATTTTTTGTCGAGAATTTAGGTTCACTTGTTACATAGTATGACTTACGAATATTAACATCTAAGAGGACATTATCAACAATTTTTTGTAAAAAAATTAAGTAATTTCGAGTTAAAATTTGATAAAAACTACTTTTTCTTTCTATTAAGTTAATTTGGACTTTAAGTTTGTAAAGTGAAGGCCACGGACTGGCAAGCGCAGTGTAGGGCGTCATCTATAAGGTATACAGAAGACCTTGTTAAAGTCGTCTAGAGTCTGAAGATTGAAAATCTATAGGGGAGGCCTATTGCCAGTAGTGGACATGCAACGACAGAAACGTTAGCGTTGAAGTTAAGTGTTCACTGTCCAAAAATCTTCCCGAAATCTCGCTTGCGATTTCGTTTCATAAGGCACTCATTGCTTTTCTTTCCAATAATTGCCTTAAATGTCTTTTGTATTGTGCGAGCACAACTTGTTAAGTAGGTTTAAGAAATTCTGGAAGCTATATCTCCATTTCGTTATCCCCGAATTTATGGTGCATATAGTAATGAGGTATCTTTGGGTTATATCGCTAAATTTGACATTCTAGAAAGTAAAATCCATTCCGTCTCTGATTTATTAGAAGGAGCGCTGTCACAAATAACTGCACAAGTATTCTATACTCTTTAGTTAATCTTCTCTTCTTATTAACGTAGATAACTAACATTTGAGAAAGCGCGTGCACTTGAACTAACTTAACATAGAACACGGTTATTGAATAAAACTCGAAGTTTATGAAAGTTACTGTTTTTAATTTAGAGTCTTTTTTCAAAATTGCATGAAAATAAAATTATTAATTTTTCATTTTATACTTTGTTATCGTTAAATTGTACTGTTTTAATTATTTTCTTTTTAGTGTGCCTATTGGACTTTTGACCTTTGAATCAGGTTTAATAACCAAGACATCATATAAATAATATATAGCAGATATTAATTATATAATTTAAAAATATTGTACTTGATTTAACTTCAGTTGTCATTTGTTTTCATTACTTGATTTTATCACAAAATGTGCACGTTGTTTATTTCACCTTCGCCTGTTAAATTGATATCTTGCGTAATGATATTGCTTAAAAGTGCTTGCCGAACTTTTTTTTGTATTATTGAAAATTATTCAATTTTATTTTTACGGACAGTAAATAATTTTTAAAATATGTTTTTAATTACTCACCGGAGTTTTGCTTTTGGTAGAATATGAAGCATATGTTTCAGTAAATAATTTTCCATATTTATTTAGAATATTAATTTTTTTAAGTAAATGGATTTTTGTTTGTTTTTTTTTATATTGGCTAACACTTAATTTATTATTGTTCTAACATACTGTCAATATTCAACTTTTATGAAAAGTATTTAATTTCTTTCGTGAATTAAGTCTCCGTTAATTGAAGAGTTGTCTATTTTTTTTTAATTTTAGTTCCTTTCATCATTTTTTTATGTGGTTGTCATAAATGTAATGTGTTTCGTCCTTTAGCCCGTAGACATCCACTACAAGGCAAAGGATTCTCCCATAGATATCTATAAGAGGACATACTTTAACCGCCACGGTAAGCAGATGGGTTGGCGACCGTAGTGTGGTATTATAGTATGTATATTATAGTAGCGGTAGAGGACTGAGACTTGCGATCGTAGGTCGCGGGTTTGGTTTCCGGGATACAATATATATATATATATATATATATATATATATATATATATATATACCACTGCTGTTTATAATTCAGTTGAAGATAATCATAAAGTTATGCTTTTTGAGTATTTTTTATTCCCATATCTTTATAATATAAATAAAAAAATTAAAACTGCTCTACCAACAGGCTAATACACATAAGAGATGTTTTTTTCACCTGTGTACTGACTTATCACGATATTTCTGGGTCCATATGACTTAGTCTTCATTTTGGTAGGAATATTCCTTTATATTATTATATACTTTTCGCCGAATACTGGTCAGCTAAGAATTGATTGAACTAAAGTCCACCTGCAAAGAGAGTTGACGAGGCATCTATTGAAAAAACTATGTTTTTATATGACTATAGTGTTTACATAAATTTTGTTATAGTTCTTTTATTTTGGTATTTAGTAGAGTATTATCAAGAATGGATTTCGTGAAACTACACTCACAAAATGAAGTCCGGACGTCGAAGTAGACGGCGGACGGCTAGTAATTTGCCTTATAAATATAAAATATGCCTTAGCAAGTTTTTTTTTCGATTTCAGTATGTTACCCAATTAACGCATGATTATAGTAATTGACTTGTCATCGGAATCGACAATGTACCGAGATTGGTGACCTCGCTCATTCGGGGCGAGTCCTTACGTCTCGGCTCGCGGATAAATTGGGTCATACGGTCGCGACGGCTGTTATCGATTTTTGCCATCTTACGCAAATCATTCGTGTACCGCCTTCGAGTGTGAGGATGTAGCGTAAAACCCTAATAATTTATTTATTCTACTGTCTTGTAAATACTTCAAAGGGATTTCAAATTATCTTTTCGTTTTTTGATCCAATCTGTTCCAGTGGAAATAAAGAAAGGAGTCCTATCCATATATGGACTCCCTACGGCTAAATTGAAGATGATAAAGTTATTATTTTCTTAACCGATCATTCTTCGTCTTAACAACAATTATTTTGATATATGATGATGATGATTATTCGTTCAGTTCGGAACTTACCCCTCCCTAAATTAATCAGTTCGGGTCGTATAGCTGGATGTATAATTACCTAAATTTTAAATTCACGCTTATATATTAGATAGTGCTATCTTGTCAAAACATACAGTTGACTTTATACAGTAAATATACGATTTTAAAGTGATTTGTACACTTTTGTTATGTAATAATTTTTAGTAAACATATGCGAATGTTTATAGATAGAGATGATGATGTTGAATAAAATGCATTTTTATATGGAAACCATTTTACTATCGAAAAAATTCTGAAATACATACAGGCAAGTGAGATAGATAATAACATCTTGGGCGCTAGGAGATTCTAAAAATGAAAAATTAGTTATTTTAATTTATCCGTTAGTAACTGCTATTAGCTACCTCTAATATTTTTTAATTAAACGTTAATTATTTGTTCATCAGTTTTAATAAGTCCAGGTTAAAAAGTTAAATATTCTTGGTGTTTCGGAGTCATTAAAACAAACCCATTTTTGTTAAAAGTTTATTAGACTACACAGGTTTGATAAAGTTAAAATCTAACAATTTAGTTAAGATAAATTGTTATCGCTCGTTGCTGATACGGTGTTAACTTCCCCGTATTCGATATTCGTGATTTCCAATTGATAGTTAAACTAAGGCAATGTTTTTATTATCTCAATATCGCTTCAGCTTATCGCTATGCTCGTCTTATTTACGCCACACTGTAACTATAGAAACGTAAACCGCTTTCAAAAGCATGGTTAAGTAATGCGAAATATAATAGTAGCCTTTGTTTTACTTTGAAGTAAGAGGCGGACTTCTTATCTTTGAAAACGTTTTTGCAGTATTCTGTTACCCTATTGTGGTACGCGACTAATTCGATATTTTATTTTTATCTTTATATACAGCAATAGGTAATAGGGTTTATCTATTGTGTGTGAATGTCCTTGTAGATATAGATACATTTATGTCCCTATACATAAAATTGATAATTGTCTTTTGGTAAAAAATTTCTTCAGGCGCAAGTTCTAAACCTGGATCGATTTGTTTATGTATATTTATCTTATACTATGATAATTAATGTTTGGTAATGACTTATTTTGAATAAAATTGTACTAGAAAAATAGGTAGTAGACACGGTCACATATATTAGAACCTTTTTTTTAGTCTTTCGTTCCACTTCTGGATCAGACAATCTTAATTGGCTCTCTCCGAGCTAGACATCGTTCCGGCGCTCGACGGACACTGGATCATTGGCACTTGGAGATTGGCTTGTTGAACTGAAATTTCAAGGATTATGCTATTTAAAACCATTGTGTAAGTTTGTCTAATATATATAGATAACAAAATAAATGCTTATTATTCTACTTTTATTTTAGTTTACACCATAATCTTGATCTAAACGTGACGTATTGTAGGATAAGATTTTTGTGAAAACTTTAATTATAAAAGCACATTGTTTACCACCTTATGCCCACACATTGCTCTGATGTAAAATTAAAGGTGATTAAAAAATATCGTTATTGGACGTGATCATAAATATGCTATTGTAAAAATTGATTCAAGGAAAACTACTTCCACGTCTAGACGCGGACTGCCCAAACTAACAGAGTCATTGCTCTTTGCAAATCCGGATAGCAAGACACAATAAACGATAACAAGTTAGTTAATATAAGAATAATATTAGCATTGTTTACTTCACAAGACTATTTTTTGGTATAATTGTTTAACTTTAACGTTGGCATCTCTATTTATGGTAATAATCTAGCCGTGATGATGTTTAAATCCTGTAGTTCTTCATCAAAGGCATGGACATTGTGTGGTAACCTCCAGCTCTTCCTAGTTGAAACCTACCGAGGCTTGCTTCTACCCGCTTGATTTCCATGTCGTACGGGCCGGAGCGCCTTTCTAAATTAGCCGAAAGTTTTCTTAAAATTTTAATTTTAGGTATACAAGTTATAAATGATAAATCAGACCCAGATGACAAGCATACTTGCTACTTTAAGGTCCACCGACGTGCGCAGTGTGTTCCAGTATTTCCTACCATACTTTTTAGAAGGTAATTCTAGCTTCTTCCAGCCACGGTCATGTGTGGGGTACTGCCATGGCTTTGTCAATCACCGTGTTCCTAAGCTTCTTGCTGAACAACTGTTAATTACCACATGATTGCCGCCGCCATACGGCGCTTGTCTAGTTGCCAATCGCGCCGGTCAAATTTTATTTTCTTTCAATGTCACATATCTGATTGAAGTTAAATAAAATGATAACAAAAAATTTACTCATAATTATCACGCAACATTCAATTTTAAAACCTATAAGTGGCCTTGTTTCTTTGTTTATTGTTAAGAAGTATGTTAATTGCTTGTTTTTCAATAATTAAATAAATAAAATCCACGACACTTCTCATATTAACTGGGAGTATAGTGGATTTTAACAGGCCAAGTATGTCTGCGGTTTTAATTAATATTTGGAGCGATAAATCTGTTATAGATAATGTATGAATAACTCCTTTATACGTGGTACACTTTATTTATTTTAAAAGGCGAATTTTAAATAATGATTAAGTTTAAAATTATTACAGACAAATGGAAGGTTACTTTATTAACTAGGTTTTATGACAGACAATATATAATAATAATCATCATAATATTTTTAACCGATAGACCCTCAGTGCATGGCATCGCCTCCCGCAAACAAAGAGTTCGACTTTGACTACGTCAATATATAAAATCGTGCATTTTTTATGCTAAGATATAAATGAAGTAGATAATAAATCTGTTTTTATAAAACTGTTGATGTAGTAAGATAACTATTGTTAATGCAATTTTGCCCACGGACGTTTACTGTAAAAGACAAGATCAAGCGGACCTTGGGGATTCGCCTATTTTCAAACCGGAGCATCAAACGTTTACAGCGTTGCGCAAGCCTACCCGGCGGCTGTGGGTCGTCGGTAAGTGCGTGCGGCTGGGACATTGCGTTTAACTGGGTCACCCGGGAACAGGGGAATGAGGCGACCACCCAGTCCCTACGTATTCGTTCAATGAGCAAAGAAAATAACCTGTAAGGCAATGACGTTACTATTTGTTACTCTAGTATATACGAATGTTTAATTAAAACGCTGAAATATGACGGTTAGTTTTAGGTGTATTGGTCGGCTTCATTATTTTTCCACGTGGTAGGTTGTTTTATGACTGCGGTGTCCTTTGCGATTTAATTTTCTCATTTGATAAGATATTTATATAGGTAGATGTACAGACGCTATGCATAAGAAGATCGCGTGTTTACACACTTATGTGATAGTTCTAGTTACATTACCTACTGTTATATAAGGTGTCTCACGGCCTTTCGTTCATATTTACGCTGACATGCTTAAGGATGTATATAGAATTAAAGCTTTGAAATCAATTAAATGATTTTCAAACTTTACTATCATCTTGTTTTCAGACAATTTTTTTTTTATATTAACGTTAAGGTATTTGGTCTAGAGAAATCTTTCATTTTGGCTGAAATGACCGTTATGTTTATTGATTAATCTAAGCGTTAAGCAGGCTAAAATATCATCAACTTTAATTTCCAAAAGTCAGTTTATCTGCTCATCATTTGTTGAGTTTTCGTAAGACTTATGACACATATTATATATAGCGCTTATACATTTTGAACCATTTATATAATTAAGTTATCATTTCAAATGTAAATTGAAATATATTCACTAACATTTATATAAATATAATAAATTTTTGTGTTTAATTCAAACTAGGAACGGTAGGTCGCTTTTGCGTTTTAAAATTCGTATTTTTATGATAAGGTTTTATATAAATGATTTTCACTAGCATTATTTCAAGAGACCGGTCCTTAATATGTCAGTATAAATATGAACAAAGTTAACATTACAAGCGAAATAGATATTGAAATGTTCATATTATACAATAAGACATAACTCACCTCGGTGCAAATTGTCTCGAAACTGGAACGCATCTGTTTGTTCAGTCCCTAAGTACACCTAACACAGCCGTTATCGCTACAAAGTGAAATATTATCATTGCTACAATTTGATAACCTAGTTCCTTGACGTTACTTGTGCTATTGGCCGGCAATTCCAAACATTTGCGTTGTGTATTTGTACATTGGGCCCAATCGCGTTGAGTGCTCGTATCAGGTATCGGAGCCCAGAGTTCAGTCGAGATTAGTTATAGATGCTTCTTACTTGCAAAGTAATCAAATGTTTTCGGCGCAAGTGATAAACCTTTGGCCAAGTTTCTATTTAAAATAATATGTAAAAAAATTAAATTGTATCTTTTATTAAGAATTTCAATATCATTCGCAATTTTGACGCAAATAGAATACATAACTAAAGCCTTATTATGTTTTGGAAGTAGCTATTGATTAGATACTTAAAAATGAACGTATGAGCAAGTGTGATTAGTAGCATTTAGTAGTAGGATCATTTCATCGGTTAGTCAGGGAGAGGAATCACATTGGTGAATACCTTGCATTGCAGGAAAGCCTTCTTAAACCTGTTATATCTAGGCCTCTGTCTATAACACGAGGGACTCGGCACACGCACGGTAAAGCCATTGTATTGGTGTATTCTATAAAGTTATGTCGCGACTGACAGACAACATAAAAGTTTTTTGTTTACAAACTTATTCAAGGGTGCTATTTGCAATCCAGAAGACATATGTTATAAATAATTATGCCTTTTAGTTTCCTTGAGAAAAAAATGTGGGCGAATTCCGCCTTCTACCGTGTTCTGGACTGCACAGATGGTTGGAACTCCGCCAAATAGAGCACTCCAGTTGCACGTAGTGCTTTATCAAACAATCACTGTTTCAAATACATCCATAGCACGGTCGCGTTCATAATCCCCTAAAGCGTTTATTAAACCCTTTCTCTTAATCCATTAACGTTCTGGAAAGAGACAAATGATCAAAATATATCGTTTTATTAATAATTAACATAGATAAGAATTTAATTTTTTTAAGTTAAAAGAGTTTGTTTAAATTTATGTATTTAATAATTCCGATTTCATATGAATGGCTCTAGGAAAAATATAGAAAATTTGTTTATTATTTATGACGTGTGATTTTACATTCCGGTGAATTCTATATACATACATACCCTTAAATCAGATTGATTCCGTTTTTAGTTTGGAGTCGTTGGCTTTTACATCAAAATATGTATCACATACGTAACAGCGAAATAAACGTGAATAGGCAATAGCATATCAAAAAGTAAAGAATAATAAACTAATATATCTATCACGTTTCAATTCATCGCCTAAGAATTTCCACCAGCCTAACCAACTGGTTTGTACATAATATATGCAAACGTTCATTGTTCTCTGTTACTTCCAATCACGTGATATACGTTATGCATTTACGACTCTTCTGCTGTAGAGATAAAGAGTATTCTTATTACTGCTAGTTAGGCATTTATCATATCGCTCACACGAAATTACGATTCGTTCTTTAGTCTATGTTTTAATAAAATTATGCCTTCTTAAAGCTAACTAAAAACGGCATATTCTTTTTAACTATACCTCGATTATTAGCATAGAAATTTTATTTTATTTACTTCATATTTATTGTTATTATAACGTTAAGCCTAAAGAATGATAATATTGTACAGAACAATAAAAATATATTGTATTAATCTAAGTTGATAACCTACATTTTGTTCACGTGTGATTTGAATAAATTGTGCTATCACTACACAGTGATAACAAAAGCCTAAAATTTACATTTGACTAGAATTTTTATACACATTATATTATGATTGAGTGCTTAGTTGATAAAAAAAATAATTTGAAAATTCGTAACAGTATGCAATATTGACTAAATATGCGGTAACGTATATTAATAAAATACGTACATACGTTTGATTAGCGTTTGTAATAATTTCATCTTCTAAGACTAAGAGCGTCTTAGACTAGCGTATTAACAAGTAAAAGTAACAGTGGGGAGTCCACAGAGTGCACACATGGCTAGAACCTTAAAGGTTTAAACTGCTTATCTTGAAGTTATAGGTCGTCCACACATAGGTAGACAGACGATGTCGTTAAGGTCGTCGGAGGAAGATGAATGCAGGCTGTTTCAAATTGGTCTCATTGAAAATCTTGGAGTAACGCCAGCTGTGGACTTTCTACGGTTAAAATTATAATGATTAAATGTAAATCTTGTGTTATTATTTGCCATCGTGGCGATCTTTGGGAGAGGCTTGTACCTTGCATTATGCAGCTATCGACTGATACGATGAAATTTTGTGTGTAATAAATATTATTACATATACACTGTATATTTAATATATTTACGAATAATTACCATGTTCTAATGCACTGAGCGTTACTGTCTGTCCACACGGTACACTAGTTCGCATCTGACTTTCAATGTTGTGCACTCATAGGGTTGTAGACGACGTTGTTTCTGAAGTATCAACATTAATTATTTAATTTTTTATAACATTTCTTCTTGTATCATTTATTTATAATTTGTCTCTAAATTTGATTATAGATATATTAATTAATCATATAATATGACATGAATATAAACTTGAGTTGTTAGTGTTTCGTTAAACAAATCAGTTATTATGTATTCATTATATAAGTCGTTCGCCTAGTTATTTATATTTGTTTTAATAATGTGACTTAAGTAATATTTATTCTGTTTACATTGAGACATGCCTGTGTTAGAACATTAAATGCAGCTCCAAATATCCAGTGAAGTGTGAAGGCGACTTCTCACGTCCCCACTACGTGATCTGTCAACCCTACCCAGTGATTGTTCTCAAATGTTGCGGTAACAGCTATTGCGTACTGCAGCAGACTGTTGGTGGTTTTCTTTTACTTTTTGAAATTAGAACGTCCTCCCACGGGCGGGCTAAGTGGGTTAATGCCAAGCCCACACTGATAAACGAGTACGTTTTTTTTTTTTAATAATTGCTTACAGCCAGTTGTCTTAGACAATGTCTAATCGGGCCTAGATTGTTTAATCTTTCTTAATATATGTACATCGTTAATCACTGAATAACCTTTATGCAGTAACTTATTAGC
Source organism: Battus philenor (assembly GCF_028537555.1). Classification (NCBI taxonomy): domain Eukaryota; kingdom Metazoa; phylum Arthropoda; class Insecta; order Lepidoptera; family Papilionidae; genus Battus; species Battus philenor. The sequence continues at coordinate 6,275,362 of NW_027181689.1, read as the reverse complement.
AATAAAGAGAGTGTAGATAAATTTATTACATATTGTAAGTACTTAGCAAGTATTTTATTATGTATGTATACTATATTACATGCTTACAATAATTTGAAAGTTTTAACTGTTTAACCATTGGACAAACAAATGTGCCGGGTTCTGTAATGAAATACATTTGAATAATATTTTGTATATATAGCAATGTCCTCGATTACCCAAGTCAGGAGAACAAAAAAGCATTTGTGCAATGTAATTTTCAAAAATCTTTATTACCAGTTTTTAATAAGAAGACATAGTTGTTAATAATACAACACGTATTATTTCTAAGAAGCATTTAAAATAGTTTGATTATAACCTTTGGGAGAGTCGTATATTTTGCAGTGTTAGCATCTATCGACTGAAATGATGATGATAATATTATAAATAAAACATTAAAAATTAATGCACGATAATAACAGATACAAACAAATTTTTAATTATTATAGGTGACATAATAGAAAGCCGTGGGAATAACGCCTTTATAAGATCAATCAATTTTAATTTTAAGTATATTTCTGAAGGGAACTCGGAGGGATTAGCCTTGTACGACTTTGTCTTATAGTAATTAAAGATCTCAGTCAACTTCAACTCTCATCCATTACTCGAGTGTCAATTTTCAGTATCGTAGGTAATTATATGACAAAAGAGGTTGGAAACCGGGCCAATGACAAGCTTCAAGGCGGGATTCAGCTGTCACTTGTCATTAGATGTAACGACAGGTTGTCATACTTTGAGAGTTAATTTTAGGACTCGACATAGCTCTGTCCAGTATATTTCTAGGCAAATTTTTTGCATAGTGGTTTTATTTCATATCTTTTTAAAATAATGGATACCATAGAAATGATTATAGACCAAAACAAATTTTACATATTATTCTGAAAATAGTTTTACTTTTTAACGACTCTTTAATCTCGGTAGCCAAATTTAAATCTAAAAGCGCTTATGAAAGTAAAAATTATCAATTTAATTTCTCATAGTAGGAGCAATATTCAACTCGGCAATTAATTTGTGAAGTCTGATCTCATAAATGTTTTCGTTTATATAGAAATAACTGACAAATTGTAACATTAAATTATTACCCTAAATAAATTATCGTTTTCTTTAACTTTCACGGTTGAGTGTTTTGATATTTATGCAACGTAGAATTAAAATAAATAACACTTAGCTTTTATTCTTAAAATAATATTATATTAAACTATATTGCAAAAAATTGACTAGACAATTTTGAAAACATTGAAAACTGAAAAGCTTTTTCGTTATAAGAAATATTATTAAAAATCGGTCAAATAGTTGCCGCAGAATCTTCTCTAGAGAATTTTCTGCAAGTAAATAAAGAAATCGCTGAGCGTCTGCCCGGAGAGATAATCCAATAGAGATGCCGTCCAAGAAGTCTTCGTCGGTGTAAGCTTCAAGAGCGGTTACGAGTGGAAATATTCTATTATACTTTAATACATTTCTTCGTTAGTGTGAGTGAAACTTTCAATGCAATTTTCTACCGTTCTTTTGATATGATCAAGTGAATTTTATTCCGAAATGATTCGATGAATTTTAAATCAGTATTTGAGACTATTTTCTTTATGGACGGTTATATAATATTGTCATAATAGTTATTTTTGTACTATTTTTCGTTACTGTAGTAACGTCTTCAAATCACAATTTAAAAATACCATCAATTAATTAATTATTAAATATATTTAAACGATCAATATATTTCTCTTAAAAGTAAATAAAAATGTTTTTGTTTTGTTCTAGCTGTTTCGATAGATTGCGTACTGTATAAAATTAAAGACCTATCGCCGTCAAAAAAAACAATAAAAGAATCATATGTCAGAATGATCATCTTATTGATTGATTTAATGTTTTAATAATAAACAACGATTATTTACAAAAACAAGTTTTCTTTTAAACATAACGAAAGTCTCAGGCAAGTAATTATGTGATTATATACTCATTACAATGTTACGAGATAGTTTTGTTCGGCTACATCCCAACAGGACTTTTAATTTTGGTTGTACGTTTAGTGACAGGTGTTTTTACTTAATTTAGCCTTTGTTTGAGAAAACACAAATGTTAGTCCTTACAGTGCCTCAAAAGTAAAAAATTTCAGTTTAATTTATTGCAACAGACAACGTATATATAGCTATATACGATTTTGTGTTCATTAAAATTATTTTGGTATTATCTAAGTAAGAATTTAACGCCAAATGTGTTACTAAGCAAGATACGAGACAATAAAAATATTTTAATATTTTCTTGTATGACTATAGGGAGATTCATTTTTATAAGTATGTATTAAAAATTATTTAAATTTTAGTGGCAGCTATTCGAACTACAAATTTATAGATAATTATGTTGATCATATAAAAAGTTAAATACCGTTAAAGCGACCATCATCTATGGCCTCCATTAGTGAGTGAAATCAGTCTGTACGCTCATCTCGCGGGTGTCGTGTGGGCGCGCGGATGTTTCGATGCGTAATTACTCGCACCGACTAGCGCACCTCACGCAATAGCAGTTCGCGTTAAAGAGAGCCGTTAATTGGCCCGGTTCCGTTTTTCGTGACATACTGTAGGAGGCACTTGAATTCAATCGATAGACCCCCATCGGGTCAACAACTCCACGTGCTGGGTATTTAAAACTGGCTTAATTGTAATAAGAATTACAACGAGAGTTTCATTTTCCTAACATTAGACGAAAAATCTTTTAATATAAATAAAAGTGAATCGTCTTGTTGTTATGCAGACGAAAGGCCCTGAGATATGACGCGAAGACAATAAGACAAACAAAATATAAAATATTCGCACCTAGTCAAGAACTATTCACCGCGGTGGTCTCGTAAACTACAGGAGACGCCAACTTCCAATTATTATAGAAAGAAGTCGTGCTTCAGTTTTTTCGCCCTCCTTCTTTCTCCTAGTGCTAACGGTTTCCGAGGTATTAATAAGGTTAGCCAGGCAATTGCAATCGACCAAGTCGGTTCGACATTTCCAGGCGTCCTTGAGATAGAATGTTAAACGCATTCTGACAGCTCCAACCGCGGTCCTCTTGGAGCCACTGGAGACTATTCCACGGCGCGTCTCTGTAGTCTATTGAAGAGTTCATCGGTCTCTCAATCTGATTATTAAAGTGTAGTGGATCGAGCTTTGCTTGTGAAGGAGTTCAACGAGTTTAATAATATGCGCTATCTGCGCCCTGCTACCTCCAATCCGCTTACTACTACTACTACGTACTTTTAAATTCCAAAACGACAACGAAGTCGTCACAAAATAAATAAAGCTAACTTTATTTTCATGTATGATAGATAGGTCTTCGTAGTTTGGAGTTTGAGGACGGAGGAGCACTAATGTTTTCACTATTGTAAACTATCTATATGCAGCCTCAAAGCCTCCTTCTGCAATATTACTTATGTTGCTATCAATTTAGGCGATCTCTTCTGAGAGATTTTTCCGCCAGTTGCATAACATTAACTATTAAACCATTACATTTTTTTGGATAAATCTATCGAATTTAATGTCGAAGGTCGGTGAAACTACGTAAAGCAAGCCATTAAGTAATACAGATTTAATTCACAGTATATTTCAACTACACAGACACGATCTTCTCTTATTTCAAGGCTGTAACGTAATAGTTAACAAGATGTGATTACCAAATTGTTGCCAAAAGCTTTGTGTATAACTTGAGATAATTTTATTGTACGCAGTAACAAAAAGTCTTCGTAAATTATTTATTAGAAATACTCCAAGATTTTATTGAAACTGCCACATTATATATTGTACTTGTATCTGTTTTGAAGTAATTTACCTACAGCTACAAATATATTCGCCTATACTTTTGTTCTTTTCAAATAGGGCGACTTTTTCATTAACAGATGACGGGAGTTATGTAAATGCTGAGTTGTAAGAGCTTCATCAATCTCCAGAACACTCTGCTGGATAAAATAAATACATTTCAATAACATGTTTGTAAAGGGGTATGTATATAAGGGTATATAACAAAATGATATAAGAGTTCAAGCAAGTAAAGAAAGTAAACAGGCATAGATCAACTTATTGGCAAGTACAAGTGACAGTGAAGAGCAAGCTACATAGCGAGCGCGCTGTAAAGATTGTCACTATGATCTTATGATTCTAGCGCAGAGACCACGGAGCGGGTAAACGACCTTGACAAGGTCGTTGGAAGAGGCTGCATGCATGACGCTTTCAATCGGTCCTATTGGCAATATCAAGGAGGCTCATGTCCAGTGGACATACATATGTAAGCCTACCACAAAGATCCTCATAGATCTTTCGGGGACCTCCTATTTCTGATTTAATGATGAAGGGCGCAAATGTTTAAATTAAGTATTGACTACTTTGTTGATACTCTTTTCAAATGGGCACAATAGGTTGATTAATCCGCGCAACAGCAATAATATATTTTATCAAATACCGCATTATTTTTCATATAAGGAAAATAAGGACATTAAAACATAATTATTGGATGCTCTGTACGTACTTATGATGAGTAACAGTTTTACACAAAGCCGGTTAAGTTTGATTTATCAATTCTCAACATTCCCAGGCTACGAACGTACAACGAGCCTCTCAGTAGGCACCTTTTATGTGGTCAATGCATTCAACACAATAGCTTCATTTAGGTCTCAATTGATGGTCTTTGTCGCATAGATTCAGTGAACTTAAAGCGTGTCATTTTGTTGCACGAAATTGAACCTTATATTTGACACATAAAAATTTGTTTGATAAGTTAAGTAAAATAAATAATTAAAGTGATTGTTAGATGATTCGAAGAACATGGTTATTATTATTCATTTTGTATGTTATACAAACCTATGTTTATAAAAACTTAATAACAACTATAAAAAATAAGAGTCTTGGTCACTACTCGAGAAACTTTCGGCCACAACACATGTTAAATAAAACGAATAGATATTGCAATCAATTGTGATAACGCCATACACTACATTGTTGCCGTCACAATTACAAACTTAAATCCGTTGCTACATTGATTTTTATTTGTAAAGAACTATTACAGCTCTATTTATCTGTCACTCGTAAGTTTCCTATAAATAGACATAATTGATTTCTCTTTAAATTACAGAAACCACTTGTCTAATATATCTTAGTGTTTGGAAATAACTTTTATATTATGAAAGATATTACTTATGCTCTGAACTGTACTTGTAAATTCAACAGAAGCTAAAGTACATTGGAACAGTGTTGAAGGGCAAGTGATAATCAAAAAGATACGTTACTATGTCACCCGCTCACGGGCTTTTGTTCTTTGGCTTTTGATTTGAAAAACTTCGCTCTCATCACGGTGTTTTGTAGATATTGCGACCTTTCAATGCACGTCTTCAGAAGTTTTCTCATTAAATATACGATTTTATGTAAATGGATGTATAATGTTATTACAAGATAAATTTTAGTATAGCAATGAAGAGGGATATGGTTCGAATATATCTACGAAATCGAATTAGGAATTGGTAGACGAACGAAAATAACCGTCATTTGGAGTGATAGTGCGCAAGCTATATAGCGCGGGAAACAGATGACCGTTGGGACCTTATGGTTCTGGAGTGGAGACGATATGGCAGCGCTGTGTCGAATGTCTGCACACGGCGGACACACGACCTTGTTAAGATCCTAGGAAAACTAGATTCAAGCCACTTCCTACCTGTTTTATTAGAAGTATACGCGGGAGGCTTTTGTCCATCTGTAGCGCTCTGTGACGGAAATGTGGATAATTTTGAATCTTATAATATTCCAATATAATTTTTTAATCATATTTGTATCGAAAAAATTCTGGAATGCGTATGTATGTGCTAGTAAGACGAAAAACATGCATGTGCGAGTGAGATGACAAATAACTCCTGCTTGTTTGCAGTTATAGACTTCGAAAATTGTTTCTTTTGATTAGTTTATCTACTAGAAAGTCATTGTAGTTATCTATATCTTTATTTAGAGATATTAACTGTAAATATGCATGAAATTAAAAGCTAAATAAAGTAGTAATGAAAGACTACTGTTTGTTTGGTACTGTTTTAAACTATTAATACATTATGGTACAAGATTTAGTCCTGTTACTAGTGTTGGGGAACTGTTTTTTTAACCTTAGTAACTTTTTAAAAACTATGTAAATTATAGGCATTATTATTTGAATGATTTTTTTTTATTTTTATATGAACCTTTTTACTAACGATAAAGCAATATTATTAATATTATCCTCCCCTATAATGACATTTCAAGTTAAAGCTACAAGGGTTCCAGATGTACCCTGATCTGCTAAGATTTCGTAAGAAACGAAGACTGATTTTCAGAGCTATTCATTCTTAAGCTTTATTATCCTTTATACTATGATACGATAATTTTCAAGATTTTTTTTAAAGGTTATTATATGAAACTTCAGTTATTACACGGGCATGTATATTGTAGTACCGTTCACAGTTGCCCATAGGATAGTTACTAATTTTATGAATCTTAAAGAATAGTGTAACAAGCTTATTTATGTTTCTAGTACATAGAGATAAGACAATATCTGTTAAATTAAAATTTTGCTCATATATCCTTATTAATTAGATTTAATAGCATAACATCGCTTGTAGTAGACAAGTAACCATAATGAGTAATTTTCAATTAGAAGCTTCTAGCGGTCAGTGACCAATGTTAGTACAACAAAATTTATTGATAGAGTAAAAGTAGAATTTAAAGATAAAATAAAAGCTTTTCCGGCGATTGTAGCCGCCGTCTCCTCGATCCTCGACAGAACAATGACCGGAATTGTATCCACGAATCGATTGTGCATAGATATCGCGCAGATAATAGATGTTATTTTTATTTTAAATCGATAAGTTTATTGTTTGTCTATATATTTTCCTTTTTCTTACATAATGTCTTAGGTTAACTTTCGATACTGTAGATTTTTAAATGATTAGATATACATAAATACGTATTATTGATGCATTCAATGAAATATATTTTTTTGCGTTCTAGAAAATACTATACTAAATCAATAAAAAATCATCTCCTATTTTTACATCATTTATAGAAATAGAAAGAGTAGTCGATAAAATAAAACTTCGCTAGGGAAAGTAGATACTAGAAATAGAAATTAATTAGACATATGATATGTCGTGACATATGTTGTAATAGTCTACAAAGGTTAATTTTAGAAAATATGGAGAGTTCAAAATATCTCTTCGAACGTTATTATATTTCTTGTAAGTATATCGATCTGTGCCATAAATCAACAAGATGTCATAATAATTCATGTTATTGTATATCTACGCAAACCTAACCAAAAAAAAAAAAATTATTATAAATAATGTTATGAAAACAGAGAAGTACAATTTTCGGTCATATTGAAATCCGCAATATCTTACAAACTTTCCATTAAAGTTAACTTTAAAGTTTTCAACCAGTTTTATCGAAAATCTATGGGGAAATACCATGTCTAGTAGTGGGAGTCCTACAGCTTTTATGGTGGTTATCATGAAACCATTCGTGGTTTCGGCGTAATAAATTTTGATATACATTTGTATGAACTGGTAATGATTTCATATAAATACAAGAGCAATGTTATATGAGTTGATATGTATCATTAACCCAGTAATTATACCAGCGATGGCGTTCTAAAACTCAGTAATAGCTAAAGATTATACAGCTCCTGGCAAAAAAAAATTGACATCGGCACTAAGAATACCACATTAAATAGAAAAAATTATGTTTTGATTATTTAATTTTGAAATAATGTAAATAAAAATTCGTATTCACTTACTATAATTTTACTCATACTTTCATAATAATATTTCAAAATATTATAATACATTTAATATAAACGAAGTGTATACCGACCACTCACGAGGTGGGCAGATGATCTTGTTAAGGTCGTTGGAACACGCTGGATGCAGGTCGCTTTCTACTTCCTATTGGAAATCTATGGGGGAGGTCTACGTCCAGCAGCGGATGTCTTACGGCTGTTTTGATGATTATGAGGAACCCTCCAGTAGGGCATTTTAAATTTTGATTTACATTTGTAAGGATTAGTCATGGTTTCACCCATAATTCAATGGCTAAAATAATTTCTAATTTAAACACAACTTTAATAACTATATTTTTTACTTTAAATCGCAAAAGAAAAAAACTAAACGATCTTGTCAAGTGTCATGTTTAATAGCGCATTAATTACATCGCCTCCATTTCCGCGACCTTATTCCTATTTAGAATTCCGTTCAAGAGAGTAAAGAAAAAGCTTCCTGCATCATCAGACTGGTTTCGTAACATTTGACAGCAGAGGTCGACACGAGTTAGTACTGTCACGAGTGAGTGATCGGAAACGGATATGGTTCCTACGATTTCCTTCGGTGATTGATGGCCAAATACAAGCGGGCATAGAAAAGATTTGCCGCCGTAAATTGATTCTTCTCACAATGGACTAAGTTTTAGAATTTAGTTAAAATACATAAGTCTTTTTAAATAAATCTATGTTTTAAACCTTGTATGTGACTCGACTGTTTAAAGTTGTACTACATAATGTAAACAGTGAGCTATTTATGTGGTTTATTTGTTTATCGATTTAGTACAAAAAATTTAATTTATACCGGTACCCGTATGGAGCCAAAACCTTCAATGTTTGTAACCCCGTTAAAATTATTTTAAAGTACAAGGAGTTTTAACTTATCGACACAGAATTAAATTTTACGGTGCATTATGGTTTTGTAATTCGTAATGCGTTCCTGACATTTGTTAAAGAAGCGGGATTGGCGGTAAAACTGATATAGGAGCTCTTTCAGTTTTCATTGTGTAGTTAATAAAACTGACTAATTCTTCTTATAGTAATGTTCCTTAATGTCATCTAAATAGTTGTATAATAATATTCTGTATCATACACAGTTTAGTCAAATAGATTTGTTACCAACCATCTAACATATATACTTATATAGCGTTATGATTTACAACATAAAAAGGGTTGACGTCTGAGTTTGTTACGGCGTTTCAATAGGCTATTTCTCGAAACACACGAAATAAATCCATTTGTAGAAATAAATGATGATGTTTTTAAATTATTATTTATACATTTAGATTTTTTATCATAATATTTTCAAATGTTATTCAAATACAACATAAGCGAAGCGTAAGACGTACATTCGCACGGTGGACAGAATAATTTGTTTAACTTGTTGAGAGATTCTGGATGCAGGCTGTTTCCAACTGATCCTATTGGAAATCTATGGGCGAAGCCTGTCTTGTAGTGAACGTCTTCTGCTGAAATTATGATAATAATATTTTTGTAAACCATCATCAGTGTATGTAAATAAATGTTTTTTTTTTTATTATAAAAGACAGCAACAATTAAGTAATAAATTATTGTAATACTGACATGTATAATAGAGTAATTCAAGATTACGTGTAACACGTTTCAAACGCAGATGTAATTAATATTTTCGTCGTAAATAATTATAGATAATTTATACAAATGATGTATGTAAGGATGATAAGATGCATGAGGATGATTGGAAGTGGATCAATCGTTCCACTTCGTCTGTTAACGAGTGTAATCGCGTAACTCTAGCTATTTAAGGCCGGGGGCTCCTTTCGACCTTCGTCGTACATAGCTGAAGTTTATTCTGCGTAAAGTGTATGTTTACAAATATATAAAACAACCGCCGCTGTTTACTAACCTTCAACACATAAACAGCTCCGATTTTCTACAATCAGTAAACGTGAGTTCAAATGAATTCAAATGTAGGTTTACATTATATTTGACGTTTACTATAATATACGCTTATACTAACTCGCGTGTTGAGAAATATGTTTTTTGGCATGTCATTTCAGATTAATATGTATGGAAACGTCAGACTTTGATAGACAAGTAAAATGTGTTTCTGTCTTTAATAATATTTAAATGGTCTTGATAACTTAGCAACATTATATACAGGGTGATTAGTTATAATTGAGTAGATTTTAAAGAAGTGATTTTATATAAAGTTTGCTGTCAATCAGTATATGGTACACCCTATCCAAAAATTAATAGTTACAGTAAATGACGTAATAATAACATACTAAGAAGTAGTGTTTTAAAATTTCTGATAACTAGTTATTAAAATTAATAATTGTTTGCTACCTTTCCCTGCAGACTGGTCAGCCAGAAATTATTGGACTGTCGCATTCCAATAGGAAAATAAATAAATGTAACATATTTCTTAATGATACCTTTATACAGAGAGATTGAATTAAAAAATTGGTGTTAAAGCGTTCAAACTATTTGCTGAATATATGGTGTACAGTGTTAAATCTTATATACCAATTGCCAATCATTCTTGTAAATAAAAATACATTTCTTTAATTTTAAAGTCAGTAAATGTACGTACTTCATAAACGGTTTTGAGTAATATTTTTAAAAGGAGATAAAAAAGTTTGTTAAAAAGATGACAACTGACATTGTGAATTGAGATATGTTTAGTTTAAATATCTTAAAAGAAAAACGATAATTAGTAGTATTAAAATTAAAATGTTATATTTCTACTTACATATGAGGTAGCTTAGGTTGAATGTCCATTATTAACGTATGTGTGATTACTTATTATATTCAAAGCTGGAGACTTTGTTTATTCCTAGCCATATTTTATTCGGTCTTAAACACATTTCCGTATGGCTAACAAATCATGGAGAGCGCTATGCTCAAAATTTCTCTACAAGATCTAAGAAGGAAGGAGAAGATTCGTGCACAAACGAAAATAACAGACATAACGCATTGAATAGGCAAGTTAAGGCGGCAGTGCAGCTTACATAGCACGCAGAACTTTTCCAACCTCAGAGGAGGTCATAAGGTTGTGGGGTGGTGACCACGGACTGCTGGATGCAGGCCGCTTCTATATTTAAGTCCTGCAGTGGACGTCTTACTTTGCTTTGTATGTTGCTGAAGATAAATAATTCCGTAAAGATTGTTTGATTACGTTCGGTCGATTAATAGTAAATGTTTATTAGTAACAGTAACTTCTGTATTTTTTGTGATAATAAATCTGGTAGCCTACCTTCCATTAGTGGACTTAATGATCTCACGGGAAACTGCGCATGTTAAGCATCGATTGAAAAAGTAAATACGAAATGCAACAGTGGAAATGGATTAATCGGCTTACCATCACAAAGTAAAACCGTTTTTCAATTAATATTTTGTTGGTTCTTATTTCTCGTATTGCAAGATTGATTTTGTTTACTATTCTAATGACATTTTTGTTTTATTTACAGGTAATTGTTGAAACAATCGAAAGAAAATTTGCACCCATAAAAACGTAAGCAAATTGGTAATTTTATTTCGTTGAATTCAATATTATTTTTTGCATATTCGCGTATTGTGAATACTAAATAATTTGTGGTGCAGTCGCACAGGATAAATGACTTTATACCAAATCTACTTTTTTAGATGGTATAAATTGTTTAAAGTAACATCGCTCTACAAACAATATAAAGCTTTCGTCAATGCAAAAATCTTTGTACGGATAACATGACTGCGAGAAGGAGTTCATTAGAGTATCAATTATATTTTTATTAATTGATCATCACTTTGTGTATTTTTATTAATAAAATGCAACATTTGCGATAATATCATATTACTATCTCGCGCCATAATTCTTTGGAAAATATTAGTTTTTAATATGTTATCGGACGTCCATTATCTTTTCTAATCAATTTCTTCACTTGCGGCTTTAACATCGTGAATGCTAAAAATCCGTATATCTTAGATATGTATGATACGAGAATACGTTTTAAGCAATAAATAAAATCCACGTTTTTCATCAGTGAATGGCCTTCGTATGCTTAGTCATTTCTAATGCAGGCTATTTGATTTCATCCTAGAGCTAGCATAGCACGTTATCTCCTAACACGACACGCTCAGATTTTATCAGTGGAGCTCAGCTTGCGAATGGAACGTGACCCGTCTGATTGCATATGCAGTAAATATTATTTATCTGGTATATTAAATGGAGTTCCTTTGTATAGAGAACTTATGGGTCTTCGTCGTTAGTTCAGTTGCTTTAGTGCTTATAGGTTTGCTGGTTGTTATTAAAAATCATTTGGGAATATATACTTATATATATTGCTTATAAAAAAATCACAGTTGGCCCACGAGTTTTTAGTCTTAATATACTTTGAACTTTTGTTCTGATATCGCGTCTTATAAAAAGCGAAAAATATATTAGGAACCAAATTATAATTACTGTTTTTACTGGGTAACGTATGGTGATTATGATAATTTGGGGTTAGTCGTTTGATACTTCGTATATAATTCTAGTCAATTCTTTTTACGAGAGAACAAATACCTTTTCGGAAGACGCTGGATGCCGGATTTAAAGTCTACAGGAAAGGCCTATTTTATAGGTGATTTATGTAATTAGTATAGACAGAGAAAGCCTGACAGTTGACAGTTTATATTTTTATACTGGTCTGTACAGCGAACTAAACAAATTCCCGCAGTTCCAGAAACAGTGAACCAACAATTAGGTCCCCAGGTGCGAATTATCGTTTCAATTTGATGGTCCGTTAGTATTTTTAGAGCATTGCGAGCGGGTTAGCGTTTGCGCAAGTGTTGCGTGACATTTTGACGGACAGAAATACCGGCACGGCCTATTTTATGTGCGGTCAACCGGCCCGCGCTATCATTTGCCGGCCTGGCGGAGCGATCACATCGTATTATATAGCCTTATGAAAACAAAATGAAGTGTTTGATGTAATAAAAATGTAAAATATAAAAATGTCAAATTTGGTCTGTATATACAAATATACGTATCATCATGATCATTTCAGAAGGTCTAACCCAAAAGTCGCCACAATAACTGGTCTTGCGCTTCCAACGACGATCCTCCTAATGGGGGGCTACGCCACTTGTACCCCACCTACTGCCACTTCAGACGAGCATTTCTTCGAGTTACGTCGTTGATTTTTGTTTTTAATTCTTCTGCTAATCTCCTCTTTGCTAATACGTTCCCGCTTGTAACTATGTTTGTCACATCCTATCCGACTTCTCTTTCTTATTTGTTGTTGTATATCATAGATATTGTGAATGTTGTATACACCTTCAATAAGCAGATGCATCAGAATTTTAAATTATTATAACGCCTGTACTATTTTAATGCATCTGCTTCTGGTGTACTTTGCCAAATAAATTAATACTTATTAACACATTTAGTTAAAATTAACATTACACGACATAGTTTTTCATTAATATTGTTAAATTGTTTGAATGATAAATAGGCTTTAAAGATTCAAACCATTATTTAATCTTCTACGTATCTAGTAGTGAAATGTGCTGTTTATAAAGTATTTTCACACGTATAAAGCGCCTGAAGCAAACATTTGATTTTGAATGAAACGATGCATTCAATAAGGTCCGTCTGCCGTTCGCATCGCTAATGAGGCTTATCTGATTTTAATTATTTATAGCCGGCTATAAGCGTTGACATTTAGCGGTAGACTTGTGCGCGACCTCAGCGAGTGGACCCTCCGAGCCGTTAGTACGGTGCTTTGTCTTTAAATACATCTTAGGGCATCTGTGCTACTGTTTCGAGATGTCTCTCAGTATATCATTTTGCCATATTACTCATCGAGAAGAAAGATAAATATGATTTACGATGTTTACTTTATCTCCCATAAACGTACACATCGCAAACATTTATATTTCTTTATTTTTAGCCTTAGTAAGTCCACTGCTGGACATACGCCTCATTCAGCTATTTTCACTAAGAACAGTAGGATCAGGTATTTTAAAACTAAAAAGTTACAAAAATTGTATGAGAATGTAATTACATAGACAAAGACAAGAATTAAATTGTACTGTGGTGTAAAAGTAAACCTATTATGATTTAGTTTTATGAGCAAAGGAGAAGCAAGAAGGTGATATATAAAAGAAAACTGTTAAGTCAGAACCCAGAGATATGTGAGAAATTGAGAATAAAACCAAAGGAATATATGACTAAGATTTTGAAGGAGAAAGAAAAGAAGTATAAATAGAAGTGAAAAAATTATTGAATTGTTAAAAACCTTGTCTCTACCAAGATAGAGGTGAAAGAAAAAAAGGATCCATAGTATGAGGCTTGCATCCAACATCTTCCGCCTACATTAACAAGGTCACATCGTGGGCGTCTTGGCACGCGCTTGTTCGTCCGTGGTCTCCACTCCAGAACCTTGAGGCTCCTGTGACCATCTTTTCTGCAAACTGTGTAGCTTATCCACTGCCAATCCGATGGGTTTTATGTTTTCATTGGAAGTTTTTCATAAATCGAAGAGTAGTTTTGAAACTTGTCATAACAACATTAACAAATTACGCGTCATATATGAAGTAAATACGTATATGACTAGGTTTGATTTATGTTAAATTAATGTTCAATCAACTAATACAGTCACCGGTTGCAAAACGTGCAGTCGTATAAATCTTTCATGTAAGTAATGGTCAGCCGTGAATGGCGTGGTCCACGGCCAATGCCGAGGTTATTGCGTGAAGCATTAGACATCAATCTGTACACATATAACCGAGTTGCTAACGGATGGACGCTCCAAAGCTTTTTACGAAGTCAATTGGAATAATTATGAAGCGACTGGCTGCTATGTTATGTTTATTTATAAGCTACAGTTGTTCACGTCTATAGGCGATGTCAATAATTGTAGAGGTCCACGGTAGAGTAGCGTTAGTCAAACAATATGAGAAGTTATTGGAATATTTTATTTTATACCCTACAGACCATCGATGTTGGTTCTATTGTATGTTTTTTTTGTGTTTAAATATCTTTCTTTGTACATGTTCATCAGTCTCTTGTATAATTTCTGACACAGATCCTTGGACTAGCAGGCGTTTTGAACAACAGTAAAAGCCTTGAATTTTCTATTTCTATATCATATTATTATGATAGTATAATTTAAAAAGTGTTTTGTATTACGTGTATTTATATGTACATGTGTACATATGTACGAAAGTAACTAATATGGTATAGCTGATTGGCGAATTGAAGTGGTAATGGGCAGGCCACATACCGCACAGAACAGATGGCCGCTGAGACCTTAAGATTCATGAGCGGAGACCACGGACTGGCAAGCGTAGTGTAGGATGTCCGCCCGCAAGGTGGACCGACTCTGAGGTCTGGATCTTCCATGTCCTACAGCTGAAATGATAATGATTTGACCATCCTCACATTATGTTTTTTATTTAAATAAATACGTAAATGCTTTTTGTGTTACATGATGAAGTACATAAATAAATAATTATACCCGAAAGCCGGCGAGCTTCACCTGAAGCCATGTTAATATTCAAAGTTTTGTTAGCCGCCTCGGTTTGTGTAATCCGTGTAATACAAGGTCTATAAAAGGTTTATGTATGTACTGTCGCCGGAATAGAGATAAGAATTTTTAAAATGCCACATTTCTAACTTTCCTTTTGCAGTATGCCGAATCTATCTTTTATTTTTAATAACACGAAGTGGAAAGTCAGCAGAACGAAATTTTAGCATAGTTTTTGGTATTTGATTTAACTACTTCATATAAGTACCAAGCTGTACATACAGTTTATGTATAAAGAACAGTTAAAATGCATTGTGTTTGTAAAATATATTTCCGACGTGCCGAATGATGTATGAAATTAAATGCCGGGTACTATACTATAGCATCATGAGGCTGATCATGATTTTAAATACAAAATGCTGTGAACTTTCATTTGCGCGATCATCAATTATGATTCATATAACAGATAGCATTTTTTTTTAAATTAAGAGAGAAAGAAGTTTTTTTCACCACTGGCATTGTATATATACATCAATGTCTTTGTATCAATACAATAAGAGTTGACAAAGCAGTGCGTTTTATTTCTTAATAATAGGTTATACACATACTAAACTTGTTTATCTCTTGGTAAGTGGAGATAGGTTTTCAATTATTTCCGATGCAAAATTTCTAGAATTATGTGTCCGTAACTAAATCTTTTCAAAACGTTATTGTATTGCATTGTTGCGTTTCTATTATATGTACAAACTTTCCCATGCAACCGCAGTCAACCGCAAGATTACTACTAGTAAATTTTACGACCAAGTAAGCCTTATGTGACACCAGTTAATGTTTTTCAAGTCCAACTGCCTATATAATTAGCCGCAAGTAATAGTTTTTATTAGTGATAAGTCGATAAAAACGTTGCTGTCAATTGAAAAATTGTTTATTATTTATTAAAGTAAAGAATTTGAGATGATGAATGAAAATATGTTTTAAAAACTTCTATGTTTCTTAATTTAATCAAGCAATAAATTTTTTAATGACAACTCGGCGTTTTCCATTTGCACCAGGTATATTGGTTGGTACTTAACAGTAGGTGGAACCGTACGTAGGAACTATTATATAGAAATAATCTTTATTTTTTTTTATTAATCCAAGCGAGACTAAAATAGTGAGCGTTGAATTATAAACAGTGTGAATGGCGGTACGACATTGACATTTAAATTAAAAGGTAGAATCATCATTTTGACGCGCTCATCAAGTTACCACGATGTCTTAGCTCCGTGACCCACTAACGCTGTTGTTGCTTGCGTGTCGTTAGTCATTACTTGTAATAATATTACAAACTGTTCATGTACAAAAATTATATTGGAATAAAATAATAATATGTAGAAATAAATTACAGAACGTGAGATAACTGGTTAATATTTGGTGGTTTGTGAGTCATCGGATCCGGGCTGGATTTTCAGTTTATATTTAGCCTATTATACAAACGTATTTATTTCACATGGAATATCATAATTTATACATACCTTACAATTATACGTTCGGGTTTTGGAGTTCTTAAAAAAATTAAGTTCTTAAAAGGTTGTTCTTGTCGGGGTTTATATATAAATATACATATTATACGAATGTATCATAAACATCGAACCTCGAATCTCATTGGCAAGCTCGCATTCACTTAACAAACCACGGAGAGAACACAACTATGCCCGAGATTTTTCTACAGAAATAAGGAGATCTATAAAGAAGTGAAAGTAAAGTGGCAGGCAGATCACACAGTGCGCATAACGGATAAACCCTGGATACTTAAAGTTCTAGAGTAAAGACTGCCGAATGGCAAACGCAGCATAGTACGTTCACCCAGAAGGTGAACAGAGGATCTAGTTAAGTAGGTCATTCAACCGGTCTTATTAGAATTCTATGGGGGAGACTTGAAATGTCAATAATTACTTTATGATCGTTATTTCAAATATATTCATATACTGGCAATACCAACTTTTTGGATAAAAATTATATATTTACAAGCCATATTATGTTTAATTTTTTTGTTTTAAAAAATATGTACTATATTGGTAAACATTTAGACGGCTGTGCAATTATTTTTTTTTATTTACACTTGTTTTATACCAAAACAGCGAAATCTGACATGACGTCATAATGACTAGCTTCTTGGAAGCTATAATTACATTAAATAAGCTCCACCATAGTCGTGTAAGTTTCCGTCCAAGAGATCACTATCGCAGAATTTATTTTTATTACAGACCTTCGAAGTTGTCTGACGCTTGTAATGAAGAAAAGACATTGTTCGCAGTATTTGTTGTTTAGTATGATGCGAATTCGCAAAATAATATTTTAGAAATATTGTGTGAATTTCAATTGTATTAGGTTTTATTATTTAACAGTATACAATTTTTACATTAAATGAATGGATATTTTTGTTAATCCGTAGGCATAAAACACGAGATGGTAGTCCTGTATAGGGAATATTACATATTTCTCCTAGTTACTAGTAGGTAAAGACGTTTAGAAATCAATCAATCTTGCACCATTTCTACACCAAATTTAAATACAGAGCAGAAATTATTTTTAATACATTTGTTAAATGTCTACATAATTATCGTCTACATTTTATTTTACATAATTGTATTGGCGTCCAACTTTAAACAGCCCTTACACTTGGTAGCAAACCTCGCAAATGTATTCTAGCAGTCGAGGTTCAAAGCACACGTTTTCCGATAGCGGCACATTTGAATATCGTTCGAGGAAGACTTCTAGCGAAGCGATATACGGTAGCGAGGTTAGGGATCGGTAGGGCGTTCGAAACAAGAAATGTATCAACCTGTTGAATATGTAATTAGCACAAATTTATGGATCGCCTTAACACGTACTGTATAAGGAACAATATAGAGGTTATACTACGTAGATTTCACAATGTACGACCAAGACAGATGGACTGGGCTTTCAAACTGTCTTTAGATTTGATCATAACTAAAATGGCATATAAATAAAACTTTTATTAGCAATATCCTCTGACTAAAACAAAAAACCGTATGATATTGCTTAATGTAAAAATATTTACTAAACTATTTAAAACGCGGTGTTGATTTTTGGACAAAACATTTCTCTCTTTTCTAACTACTAATTTTTTCTTGTACAGCATTAAGACTCACTTGAAAATAAAAAGAGGTAATAGTACTTCTTTATGTTTTTAACGTGACTCTTCTGACATCAAATGTGAATCGTAATTTTTATGTAAGTCATCAGACAGCAACACTTAACACTAAGTGATTAAAAATAAATGATGGAACTGAACATTGTAAAACGATGTATAACATTTAAAGACTCTAAAATAATTTAACATATTTCATATTCCACTCGATTACTGAAGCAGACCGCATAGTACCAGTAACAGTCGTATGGATCCTTCTTCATCTGATAATAGTAGAGTATTTCGTAAGTATATGTGAGCTGTAGATGTCCACTTTTGATTTCGATCCTTTTTCTCAAAATTCAGACATAAGGAATAAAGTGTAATGCCTTATATGCGATACAGATTCGTTATCAATAAATTCATTACCAGTTTGTCTTAAAAGTAATAAATGTTTAAAATTTAATATTTAATGAAGCATATTTCTCAACATCTCTTAAAATTATTGCGACACGCACTTAAAACGGCGGAGATTGACGAGAAACCCTTAAAACGCGAAAGAGCAGCGATATTTTTGGAAATTCCAAACTTCTTAAGAATTCTTACTTGAAATTTAACCTTGCAACACTTTCGAGGCGTTCTCAGTTGACGGGCGGCGAAAGTGTTGGCGACACGGCGGCCGCGTCGAGATTTCGCTTTTCTGACCTCAAAACACATCTGCTCCGCCGCCGTTGGCGCCGGAAGGTCAGACGGTATTTAATGGTAATAATTTATTCGTAGGATTAAGACCATTCTCTGTATACCGATTCTTAATAACTTTAGTGAAGATTTTGTCCGTTGATTTATACATCGAAGACCATGATATATTGGTTGATATTTTTGTTTGTTGGCTCAGTAAATTATTTACGAAGATTTATTAAGGAAAAGCCAATTTTATAAATTATACCAGTCTGCATCACTCCTGAAGCTATCTTTGTTTATCATCTTTTTATTTTTCATACCAATCACAGGATCTATCATAGATAATATTTATTTAAATAGAGGTATATGTCTGTTAGTCATTTTCTATAGTTTAGGTAACGCCAACTAATCGTCTATTTCTGCAATATTAAATCTTATTTGTCAAACAACAG
The DNA here is from genome assembly GCF_028537555.1 of Battus philenor. Classification (NCBI taxonomy): domain Eukaryota; kingdom Metazoa; phylum Arthropoda; class Insecta; order Lepidoptera; family Papilionidae; genus Battus; species Battus philenor. The sequence continues at coordinate 6,255,812 of NW_027181689.1, read as the reverse complement.
TGAGTTAGTCATTAGTGTTTTCGGGTTGAAGACGCCTTAGCTTAAAAATATGTACAATTATAAGTCCCAAGGGTGTATCATCTCACGTCTTTTAAGATGACGGGTGTCAACGATTTGGTATATCATACTTCACGCCCATAACGGTATAGAGATACTGTTATTGTCGAGCGTTGTTAATTATCATCAAATAAACGCCTTTCCATATACCCGTTAGTGATTACCATAGTAATAAATTATACTGAAAACTAGAATCATTTTTGAACACTTGTATCGTTTGAAATAATTTTTATGAAAATAATGTACATAAACTCAACACTTTTACGAGTACTATGATTTTGAAATAACACGGTATATTTTTTTAACCAAAAAAAACAACCGTTAATAACAGACTACAACAACAAAAAACCTACAAAGGCCATTAATAACTAACAAAAGTCTTCAAACTAAACAGATGTGCTAGACATGTCTGACATACCCTGCTGATTATAGCATTTTGGCCCAATCCGTAATAAACGTGTGCAATACGCTTGCCACCAACAAGCGATGTACAGTGGAAAAAAATGTTTTTTTTTCCTAATATGAATTTGTGTTTTTTTATGTTTTGTACTTACGGATCGAATTTTCACTGTACATCGTTTAATTTTTATCTGTATAAAAATGTATTATCAACGTTTTATAAATACTTGTGTAATATGATTTTTTTTTAAAAAGAATTTGGTTTTCTTATATTACAACACGATTATGCGGCTAACTTTTTTAAAGTTGTTGTATGTTTAATATGTTTTAAAATTAACCATATGTCCATTGAATTTTTACAGGATTTTTTAAACGCTTTCCTATGGAAAGTATTTACAAAATAAAAAGAGAGTTGAATGTATACAGACATGTACTTTCAACTTAACTCGTACAAGCGCAGATGATGGTTAAAAAAAATTAATAGCCTCATCGCGAGCAGATGTATAGTTACAAGTTTATTAAAGTGCCAGCAAGTTGAACACGTTTCTGACTAACAATTTTGTAAACTCGATGAATATATGCAAAAGTTGTAAGTTCACCGCGTCCCCAAAGTTTCTCCGCCTTGGAGTTTCTACATTATAAAGTTCCGGGCCTGTCTACTGCGGTAACCTAGATGAAAAAGGTATCTCGTAAAGATATACACTTGTATCACTTACGAAGAGCTCATTCTGGGTCAACAAGAATCGTACTATATTACTGAGAGATATCTGACGTGGATTGGCGAATTGATAATAATATTTTAAACATTTCGCATGTTATGTTTTTGAATACACCGAACAACACTTTCATTATTGGGGTCGCGATCTTAGATCTAAGATCTTTTTACTGCCAAATCCAAGTTATAGTTTAAAAATATGCACTTTTTTAAATTAACGCTCTCGTAACCCTTATTTCGTGTGGAATTACTATATAATAATATAAATATAAATAAAATAATAAAGTCCGTAATAATATAAATAAAATAATAAAGTCCGTAATCCGTGGCAGCTGACCTCTATTCGGCGAAAGGAATATTCCTACCAATTTATAAGTCTAGAGACTTGTTTCCAGAGAAATCCATATCATATAGGGTAGCATTTTAGATTTAAGTTTGTTTAATGTATGATTGTTTTATATAGTAGTTGATAATAGTAGAGAATAACAAAGTAGATTTATTAAATTTACTGAGGTATAATATACTACAAATAGTCTGCTGAAATGTCAAATGTTCTGAAGCACAACCTATCTAAAGAAGTACACAACATTCATAAAAGTTAAGCGTACACATTTAATATAATTATTACTGTAACTGTAATTAAAACCAGTAAAATAACAAAGATAGACATGCTTAATAATAGTGAATACAGTTAGTAGTGTGGGCAGATAAATTTATCGCACTTAATTTTATGTTTACTAAGACATAAAATTAAGTGCGATAAATCAATGCGCCCAGTCCTTGACACTATATACGCTGAACTACACTTAGCGACACTCCTATTATGTTAAACAGCGATGTTATGATGCTAATGCAACAATGCACAGAACAATGCATGCAAACTAGCCGTGCAACAATGCGACGCAACACGCGCACCTGCTTGCCTCACGTAGGCAACTTACCGATCGGATTCAGAGATTCTTCACAATTACACGTGTTTGTATGATGAAGTATTGTAACAAAAACACGGTCTTATGGCATTGCGATATTTCTTTGTATATCTTTGTCTTGTAACTTATGATTCATTTTAACTTTTTGGAAACAATTTTACAAAATATTAACTTTTTTTTTCATTTCGGGGTAATTATTACAATTAGTCGTCATCGATGATAAAATTCAATGTTATATATACGATTAAGCCATTTTAAATGTGAAAAAATATAATAATATGTGATTCACAAACATGGATACTAAAGAGCTTTGTAGAAAAAATTAAATTATCATCTTGATTTTAGCTGTAATACGTCCACCGTTGTGCATAGGCTTGTCCCATTGATTTGCAATAGGACCGTTTGGAAGCTACTTGTATCCAGCGACTAAGTGTGATGTTAACAGTGTTGTTTGTCTACATTGAGGGTATAAATAATAATATTAATACTTAATATGACATTTATGTTAAATAACATTTGTTCATCATCAAACCAGTGGCAATGGATTAGCCACATCGCTCATGCAACCGGTGAAAAATTCTTAAATGGCTTTCACGAGCTGGTACTCGTGGTGTGGGCAGACGCCTTCATTAGGTGGAACTAGGGCATGGTCAAGATCGCTGAAAGTTGCTGGATGCGGGTAACGCAAGACCGTTCATCGCAGCGATCTTTGGGGTAGATGAGCCCTGTGCCTGTCAGTAGGCGTCTGTCGGCTAATATGAAGATGATTATTAAACCTTAATTAAATTCAGTTAAAACTGTAAGCAATTATCGTAAATAAAGCTGTTTATTATTTATAGATTTTTGTTATAAAATTATCAAATAGTTTAAGTGTGTCTACAGCCTTAGCATTGTGGCTATAACATGCGTGCGCCGCTTTTCGTAATTATTCCTTCGCTAAGTACGTCCTGTGCTGTACGGAGGAAGTCTTAATTGTTGCCAGTGAACCAGTTCGCTCGGAACGAGCTCTTTGTTGTAGGCTGGGGGAGAAAAAACCCGAGGTTCTTTTTTCTCCCCGTTACCACTTGAAGAACATTACTTCCTATATGTGGGCAAAAATTATAAATGGTACGTTTGCTTTTTTGGAGTATAATTACTAGTGCGTATTTTGTATATTGAATATGTACATACATAACTCAAACCTTGGTGATAAAGTCCGAATAAAAAGTTTTATAAAGTATATAATAAATATAAAGATTATATTATTTACAAGTGTCTAATAATATTATGATTTGTTTATATAACATCATATTCAATGGGTATTTGATTATTTATTAACTTAACCATTGCCTTACAGCAAACAGAAAAAATACAATAAGAGAAAGTTATGTACAAAAAGTATTAATGATTTTTGAGCTACTTGCAAATCTCAGCAATGAGCGAAAAGATACGCGGTGATTGAAGTTATATTACTACAAAAGGTCAATGTTATATTGTACTGCTAGACAAAAATGTATGTAAATGTAAGATATTTCGTAGTGTACACTTTATACAGGGATTAGAAATTCGGATAAAAGCTTTAAAGCATTTTATTGATCATTAGTCTGTATATCTTTTACAACCATAGAAAATTACCATGTATACTAGATATATACGATAAATTATTTTCAAATGAAATTAGGAGTTATTACAATCCATAAAACCTTAACCATAAAACGAACAAAAAATTGGAAAGTTTTCGTGGAACTGTCATAATCTCAATGCCTTAGGTTATCGTAAAAAAGCGAAGGTTATTAACAAGCGATTCCTTGGTCTGTTGTCAATTACTTAATTAAAAAAAGCCAATCGCATTAGTCCAGCCGCTGTGATTGGATTACTTTTTGCGTCAATCTCGGAACCCGTTATAATTAAGTAACGGGACTGAATCTTTAAAGAAACAATTGAGAAATTTTACGCTTGACGTCTTGTTCGTGTTCTTGAATTTACGTACAATTTATTATTCAGTAAGTTGAAGAGAGTTAGCTTTATACATAGAAGGGTTCGCGTCATACGATAACATACATCCTTCACAATGCTTTTCAACATTATTATACTCTTATTATTTTATTTATTTCTGAAGATTATTATATAGAGTATAATTTACAGTGACCTCCCTCCTTTATGAGAATAACAGAAAGCTTAATCTGATAGAAACCAGAATCAAAATCAACTCTCCTACAAGGCATCCTACAATTTAATACTATGAGGAATTTAAACAGGCCCTGATTTTGTTTTTTGTGGCCACTTTTACAATATCTGTAATATAGTAGTGGATACTCGAGCTTTATTATCACAAATCCCTCACAATGTAACAGAATTTTTACACGTTTAACTAATTACACGGTAATTGAAAGACATTACATGGATGTGTGTTGTAATACCGTACACAGTTGTCTATAAACGTTTGACCGATTTTATAAATCCCTACGTAATGTACTAAAAGAGATCTTTATCACCATCATCATCATCATTTTAGCCAAAGCATGTCCACTACTGGACATAGGCCTCTCCCTATAGATTTCCATGAGTACTGTTTGGAAGCGATTGAATCCAATGTCTTCCTTAACCTTAACATTGAAACAGGAGAAGTAAAACACTTATAAGAAATTTATTTCACATCAGTGTTTTAATTTTGCTTTATTTATAAAGAGAAAATAAATATAAAAAGTCATGTAAATAAGCAAAAATTGTTTAATTGTGATAAAATGAAAAATTAAATGAGTATATGAATTAATGATATTTAATAGCAAAGCAAGATGTAAGCCAATAATAATAAAAGTAATAAATATCTGTATCTATAATAGTTGAGGAACGAGGCGATGGAAATGAGGCGACGCATGAAAGGATAATTATTATGACATGGAATGCTAGAAAAATTGTAGAACCTAAGACGAAGAAAGAAAGATCATACGACGATAAAACATGAGCTAAGAAAAAAAAGAATATTTGAAAAAAATTATAAGATTGTAATGCCTTGTCCCATAAATACGATAGGGAAGAAGGAAAGGCCATCAATAGTCGGGGAAGAAAAAAATAACCTTAGCAAGATCGTCTGTCTACCTTGTGATTGATCGTCCTGCGCTGTGCTTGTCACTTCGTGGCGTCGACCCTACAACCTTAGACACTAGCAGACAAGTGTTATGCACGATAAATAGCCTGCCTACTGTTACTTTAACCAAACGTAATCATTATGATAAAAAATGAATTCTGTAGTCCTCATTTCCGAGTCATCCACTATGAATATTAGGTTAAAAGAAAGTTTCATGATATATCACTAAATGAAGTCGCTTGAATAAATTTATGATTCTTTCCTTCAATCTATTAATATCGTAGAACATGTCAGTAACCTTTGTACATTGTAACGTAAACGTCACCGCTATTGTGTAAAATCGATTAACTCACAAAGTGGGCTCGACGACGTCAGTCTCAGATCGATTTATGGCTGTAGGCAAGTCATGTCTTTAGATCCGCGATATATTGTAATATTCTGCACTAGTATTCTTTAGTTTTATTTGATGAAACTGGTATGAGGAGATATCCTATTGAAGTATGTAACAACCATTATTATTGCAGCCGCTGGATGTCCACTGGTACATATAAGCATCACCTATTGATTTTTAATACGGCCGATAGGAAGCGGGCTGCATCTAGCGTCTTCGGGTAATAAATTTATCTGTTCACCTTGTGGTTGGAAGCCTAAAACTGCATTTATCGGTCCGTGGTCGCCACTTCGAATCGAAAGATGGACGTAGACTTTAGATTCACGATCTTTGTATTGTCACACTGCATTCTTTTTTATATAAAACCAGTACAAAAAATATCTCATTGAAGTATCTATGGCATGTATTCCTTAAATAAAATATAGCGACATGATGTATCTGTTTGTAAGGAAATGCTCGATTACTCTGCCCCTTTTAGCTTTTTCCACTTAACGTATAGCTGACAATATCTTTATTGTGTATATGTGAATGAAATAAATATCGCAACGGAGAGAAATCAGGCTATGGCCTGACGACTATAATTATTTCTGCTGTATGGGCACATGAAAATAGCGGTATATACTCACAATTTATAAAAGCACTATGCTTCACAACTATGTGACTTTCAAACGGGCAACTGTACCACCGGATATTACCATATGTATCCGGTTTACACAAACAGTGTGTCTGCATCATTATTATAACTGTATACGAAAAAAAAATCAATGCAAAAAACAATGTTAGAACATTCTAAAAAATCCAGTAAAACCAATTGCATTTGTCTCATATAAACTATACAGTAAATGAAAACACCTGCCCACAGATGAAAACATTTGACGTCCATCAAAAAGTTGTGTAAACAAACAAAAATACCCATGTATAATACGTTGAAAATATAATCACATTATTACTGTCTTGCGGTGTACGAAATAAAGAATTCATTGCTATATTTAATTGGTTCGTTTAATTAAATCAATGAATAAAATGGTCACTGCGAAATACGTTTTATTTATCTTTTTTTTTTTCTATTTGATCCCGACAGGTCATTAACATTGACAGTACAGTGTTTTGTTTCAGCTAGCTACAAATTAATAATTCTAAATAATTATTAATAAAATCTTTAACACAAGGTAAAGGTAGACTTCGTTGACCTGGACCTGTTGGTTGCAGGTTGCTTCCAACCTGCATTCAGCTGCAATGATGATGATGGTGGTTCTTAAAGGTCGTTATTTTAGTCCATAGATGCCCACTGCATAGGCCTACCCTATATCTTGGCAGAGGCTCATGCCTTGCCTCCTATGGGAGGATATACCATAATCACCACTCTTGGCAGAGGGGTTGGCGATCGTAGTGTAATATTATGGTATGCTGCTGCCCATCCTCTGGAAACTTGTTTGTGATTAGTTGAAATCATATATAATTAATGCAAAAAATGTGAATTGTATTAGATTGTATTTCGGTATTGAAATCGCGACCTCCCATAGCAAATCTTAGTCTTCTACCGCTGTACAACCACTGCTCGAAAGTTAATAATTACTTCAACTTGTGCTGGTAATTTATAAATTCCAAAAATATTATTTCATGTCGTTCTTGCCACAAGAGAAATTTTTCATGTTTAGTCAATTATTATTCAACAGTTTATTCTGTGTCGATTAAAGAATTTCTTTAACCTAACCACATGATGTCAGTAGGAAGTAGAAAGTAAATAATTGATAATCACGCAACATATTGTAGTTATCATCGTATTTTATATTCGTAATTTAATATAAAGTTTTCTAAGGAATTAGTTATTATTGAAGGGCCTCTGCAAATATTTTAATTTTGAAATATTGTGAATGGGAACTTAATCTACGATTAATATTATTTTATTAGCTTGGTGGTAATATCTATTTTTGTCTCTATACTACGTTGCTACTTGTGTTAATCATGAGAAGCATACCAGAAGGGTTCGATTTAGTAGAAACTAGAATCAGATTAAACTACCTTATAAGGCATTCTTCAACATACAGCTACGAAGGTACCAAACAGATTTTTTTTTGGTCAATTGTAAAATATTCTTAATGTTAGAGCTATTCATTTCCAAGTTTTTTTTTTACATAAATATCGTTTTATATTGTGAAGATATAAGTTTTTGTTATAAATATCTTTAAATTGATTACAAGATAGTTTAGAGACATTGTTCATTGTATTGTACTACCGTACATAGTTACTCACAAAAGATTTACTAAATTTGATAAGCTTAGCGAAAGGTATAATAAGTTTTCCTTTATTTTTAGTGTTCACTTTAATTACATTATTGTATTATTTTAATTTATTAGTATTGAGGTAATTTCTCGAAATAATAAGGAACGATGTTAGCTGGATAATTGTTCTAAATACGACAAGAACTCGGACGTACGTTGTAGATAGCTAAAGATAAAATAGTTGGCAGGCGTGCAACGGAACGTCTAAACATTAGTTATTAACTTCATCGCCTTTTAACAGACCCGTACATTATTTTCAAGCTATTTTTAATCTTATTGCCTTAAAAGTAAGTGCGTTTTAACATAAAAAAATAATGTCTTGCCAGCGTTGATTACTTTTCACGCTGCGCGGAATACAGTTTCATCAAGTGCGAGGAAAGCAGGTGCACTCAGTGCATTTGCGAGGCTTACCGTAATTCGTTGGTGTTTAACCTAAAAGTTGATGCTGAGTGTACTTTTTATTTTGAATGCACCTGCTCTTTAAATAAGCGTTTTTCATTATCCTCGTACTTAACAGAACTGTAGTTAGGAATCAGGTATACGAGTATAAAAGTACCACCTCGGTACTTCAATCTGAGTCTAAAATCAAAAGTAGCGTGGTATTCTTTTGCGAAATAGTTGACGTTAATTCTCATTGTAATTACTACGAAGTTCTCTTTGGTAATCCCTACAAAAAAAAAAAAACGAATAAAAAAAGGGTTTTGAATTACATTTCTATTCGAATACGAACGTCTAATCATAGCAGCTGTCATTAATCTAGACTTTACTGGGATATAAAGCTTTGGCGCTACGCTTTTGTCTTTGTCTTACCTACTCTATTACAACGCCTTTCAGGCTGTCTCCCGCTTTACGACATTACAAGCTGTATGCTAAGGTGTCTGGTGGTTTGGTGTTTTTATTGCAACGATTATTGCAGCTCTCTGCGAATAGGAGATCCATTAATGCCTTTCTATTACGTACATAGTTACTTCTATTTGCTGTATTATTTCTTTATACCTAGTTCTCTTGAAAAGAAAATCACGTTAGCAATTCATAAACAGTTTCGATACAAAAATGCATCACAATCCAATTAATTATATGGTAATTGAGGCTCAAATTTATTTATTACTATGAAAATGTTAGTAATAAGGAAAAAAGGGACCGGTAAAAAGGCTATCTCGATGAAAACAATTTAGGCTAAGGAAAAATCAGTTTGGGGTCTTGCTATAGATGTTTAACACACATATATAAGGATACAAGGTCGCGTTTTTTATGAGAGGATATTGCCTTTGCATATACGTCCTGACTTTTACCAACTAAAATTCTAAAAATTATCCTCCGTCGCTGCTATGAGACTTGGTTTCAGGACCAATTTTACTCACCCACTGCCGCTCACGCAGCACCGTTTCGTGGGGCAATAATGTTTACTTCCTACCAAGTAAAAGCACATCAGTACTCAATGCACATTAATTCTTGGTCTCCATATAACGCGAGCAACTGACTTTCTCGAGTTCGGCACCTAGAGCTAAGGAAGCGATATCTCCAAAATACATGAGAGGGATTTACACTTTGGATGTCTCGTAAGCTCGTAATCTCCCATATTCTGGGTGCGACCCCGCTTAGTCGCTGATGGTAGGAAGAGCGGCGCAACAGAGAATGACAAGAGAATGTATAAAAAATTCATACAAGAGAAGGGAAACCCGTTGATAGCAATAGAATGCAACCTGCTTGTTGTAATAACAAAACATAAAGTAATTAATATGCTTTCGTATTTTATCGTAAACAACGACACGTATGGAAACAATAACAACACATTACGATCTTTCCGTATTCTATGTGACGGTATCAGGATGACAATGAACGCAAAAGATCATTAGTTACACGGATTATTACAATAATAACAACTGTATATAGATTGTAATAGCGATATCTTATCGTATCTAGACACGTCGTCCTCGATCATCGCGATTCTACCGCTATGTCCATACTACTTGTGGTAAACATACGTTGTGTATCAGAATCGCTCTGTATAATGATATACATATCGACGTAGTGGCGCTTGTTAATGAAGTCAAATCTCACTTACCTCCGGTTAAATTTCGACAAACATTATTTAAGAGCTTTGATTGTACTCTATCGTACAAAGTTCTATACAGGTTAATTGGTTATAATGGTAAAAACTTTAAGCGGTTGAATATAATAGCGGCTCATTTGCTGTCAATTAATGTATGATACACCCTAGACAAAAATAAATAGTTTTAGATATAATAGGCAACGTTTAAATATATAGCATAGTACAGTAAAAAATAACAAAATTGTTATTTACATTATCATACATTGAAATTAATGATCGTTTACTACAATTTGTATACGTATAGAGTTTCATAGAGATCACAGGATGAGCTTTTATTAAAGCTTTAAATGAGTTATACCTTCACCCGTTTAATGTTTTTACATATGTAAACAATCATTCTATATAAGATTAAACTTTGCATATTTTATATTTCAATCCAAAATAGATAATTACGTGCCGCTAACTACATAAGGTCGTAATTCCTTGATATAAAGACTATATACTTTTGTATGAGCTCTCTTTCTAACGAGCGTCAATAGCTGGAACTTATTTATCTTAAAATACTCTCTTCATTAGACTCGTCAACGTTAGAATGGTCTTTAATGCTTTTTATAATCCTATCGCCAGGATGATATGGTTTTACAATAATATTATTAAAAACAATAGTATAGACATTTTAACTCCAAGCCTTTTAAAAACAAATCAAATTATATTTTAATTCTTTCATATCATAAAATAAGGAACGCATCCTGGATTCATGACATATATAACAAAAAAAATTGTTGCAGTACTTTTACGCAATCTTGTGTCGTTTTAGTCCGTTGATACAAGGTAACTGCAAGGCGTAGGCCTCACCTAAAGATATGAGGGTGGATAACATAATCGCCACACTTGGCAAGCGGATTGACGATTGCAGGGCATCCTCTATTAACTTTTTTGTGTGCAGTGGCACTCGTATTTTTTATTCCGCGAATCGAACCCGTGACCTACGATCGTAAGGCTTAGTCTTCTACCGCTAGGCTATCACTACTCTCATGCTAGCCTTTGTGGATTATCCATTATAGGATAATCCATTTACCTGAAAAAACTAAGCCTTTGTATTAATTTAAAGTATGTAACTTTTTTTTACAGAAAAGTACTGAGAAGAACGGTAATAAATAATGTTGATACTAAGTCTATCGTCGTACAGACACCCATAATTGTTTACAAAGTCGGGTTCTTGTCTTCGAGTTCACAGATAACCATAATCACACTATAAGGGGACACCTAGGTTTGTATACAATGTTTATACAACACTACCGTTACCTTTGACGATTATATTAAGTAAGATAAGCCGTTCTAAGAAAGGACTGACGTAAATGTGAAACTCCATTTTAAATCGATAAATCATGTACCGGGTAATTGAAACGTGCACCGGCAATGCATTGCGATGCTTCATCACGTCTTGTAATGAATGATTCACGAGAAATCAACGTTTCGTGGAAATATAGATAACGTATTATTTAGTTCCGTTAATGGGTGTATTCTTTTCGTATAATTGATGACTACGGATGAGATCTATTCGTTTATCTTTTTGTTGGACAGCGTTTATTTTTAGATTTTTAAAGGAACTTCATACTAGGTTTTAGATATTTTTTATACCCTTTATGACAAATTTAATAAATCTACAAAGGTGAGATATTTCTTTATAAAAATTTTACAAATATTACGTCTAAATAATTAAAAAAAATAACATTTTTATTAAATACAATATTTTTGATATCCCACTCTTATCGCAATTTGATAACACAAATGATAATAGCTGTGTAGTAATTTCATTGGCAGTCTCATTGTTTAAATTTGATATATACATCAACATACATACAAGATGTAAGTTGCGTACAGTTTCATTGAGAATCTATACAGGCGATATCGTGCAATTATAATAGCTCTAAAGGGGTGTATGTATGGCTCGATTATCAACAAAAAGCTTTAATTTTGAATCTTGATATTAATTATATATTAATTACGATCAAATGAACACATTCACCCCTCTAAAGCTTTTTTATACATATAACTTATCATCCTATATATGTATTAGGAAGACCAACTATTTAATAAGGAGCGGGTTATAAATTGATGATGCTTACCTAGTCTAATAGTAAATGACTTCCAAAAACTATGTGAGGACTGTCGACAACGAATGATTGTATGTAGTTTTTAGTTTTAAAAGGAAGCTCAGCCAGTGAAACTAGAGATGTTAATCTGTACCGGATTTTATTTATTTATTTTTTTTTTTTTATTTCGCGTACATGGGCGAGCGGTTGGCTTAACAACAGCTGAAAGCCCTTTTTATCATAACATTTTTTATATAGTTAATATGTCCTTTGAACAGTAAACACCTGTCGTCGCTATGTAATATTCACTTGAAGAGTTTGTACATTGGACGTTCATTAATTGCTTAAAGTATTTAAATACAGGAAATCAATTAAAAATACAATCAGTAGCCGGAAACGGCCATTACACGTTACGCGGAGAGCGCGGCATTGTTTTAAAATTACCGTTGCACGACGAGATGCTACGCGAGTCAACGATAGCTGCACCTGACCGTTGGCGGAGGTAAATATTGGAATATCGTGACGGTGTGTGCTTATGTTTATATGTCCAGATGCATATGGCCGTATGCGTCGATGTTTCATCCTGCTTTTATACGAGCACCGTGCACTTGAACATTTAGTTTTTTTATGAATTATATGTTGCACTACAAATGTTTTGTAATGTTTGAATATTTAATATTAAAAAGTAAAAAAAAAAACATAAAAAAGGTTTTATTCATATCACCGCTATATATTTCTTTGATGTTTGAATTCGTTACTTTTTTATTATGCGTGGAAATTTATTTATTTACATAATACAAATAATAAAAAAAAATAACTAACTTTTTTATTATTTGTTTTGGCTTATGATTTTATTTGAATACATTCTATTGATTTTTTAACATTGTCATGATTTATTAATTTTAATAAATCCCACACGTGCTAGGGTGCGTCATTTCTCAGACATACTACATCAACTGTTGGAAATGTGCCTTTTCAATAGATTTCAAATAAGAATCATTGGAAGCGGGCGTTTACCGATGAGTAGATGTTTATTCACTTATTTATTAATATACATAAAAAAGACTTTAAAATCGTCTTGTGAAATCAGTCTAAGAGCTATTGAATAATTACCCGACGAATAATTTTATGATACGTTTTTAGAGTTTTTAAAGGTGTGGAACTAAATAAAAGTAATAAAACGGTTAAATGATAGAAAATGCATGCATTTTATGAGACTTGTTTGAATAAGTAAATGTATATACGTCTAATTTATTTAAGGGTAAAATAATTATATAAATTCAGCGCATTCAGTTAACAATATATTAGTTTGAAACTCTGTTTAGATATTTTAGATGTCAGCAATGTAACCATTTTCGTTATCGACGATATCAAGATAACCGCATTCGATAAAATTTTATTACTTTCCGTGACACGGTTCCTAAATGCAGCCGATCGATAGTTTCGCTGCCGAGGTAGCTGCTGATGAATCATTGTGGTGAACAAACAATTACTAAAAATAAAGCATTTTATTTTAACTAATCATGTTCACTAATAGACAAAGTTGTGCGTTGTTCTGGTAGCAAAATATTAAAGATAGCAAAATATTAAAAAAATATTTTAGTGCAAGTTTTAATTATTTATTCTGAATTATTTATGTTAAACATTTTGGTTCATCACTTACGACTTAGTCCATTTGCATCATATAGTAAACACATGAAAAAAAAAGCTCATAGTCATCAATCATTCCAGTGGTACGACGTCACATATTGTTTATTAGTAATTTGTGCAGTATGGTAATATTTAAAATTTGAGACTCATACAGCCAGCTCAAAATTTTCACGTTCGTGAATATTTTCTGTTCTTTTCTTTTAGGTTACGAATAAATACCGTTAACAAGAGAAGAAAAATAACAAATCATTATTTTATCTAGGGAATGTAAGTTATCAGAATAGAACTGATGCTTGTCTTGTGTGATTTTACACTATTATGGATTATGCTTTTATTTCTTAAATTTGTTTTTAATTCTGGACGCAGCTGCGTATGTACACTGTATATATGATAGTGACCAGGAAAATTTAACGTATATGTACGCTTGTGAGGCAAACGACTTAAGCCGACTTTATCCACACTTCATAAGTCACACGATATGAAATGGTTATAATTGTGCCACTCAAACGGAGCGTAATCTCGCATCCCATTCAATCTTCGCCAATGAGTAATAGCACATGTCGCCCCCGAAACTGGGACAAAACAACGGTCCTTTTCATCATTTAACCGTCCTCTGAATCATTAGCAGCCGCCCACGTCATGGTCGAATTGTTGGTCCAATTTGCCAAATGTTGGCACAATCAATTTGTCATTACTATTATATTGTGCGCGAATGTAAGCCAACACCCACATGCCGTTGCCGAATTCGGTGCGAAAATATAAAAACAATGGACGCCGTAACGGCGCGCGTATTGTCAATTGGCGGGAAACTGAATATATGTCAGAGGCTTCGCTACGAACAATGTCATCTTGTTTCGCGTATGGAGCTGTCAGTGTAACAGTAAATTAATACAAAGGCACGGTGTAGCGTGTTGCTAAAACGTCTATTCATCCCAGTGAGTAATGGTGGCTTGTGTTAACGTGACTCGGTTATAGTTTTTGACAATGCCTAGTCTACTATGAGTTCATATAATAAAAAAATAAATGTAAATGAAACGACGAAGATTCGCGTTTATTTTTTGGTCTTTTCATAAAAGGATTTTTAAAGCGCTGACCAACATAAAACTTACCATTTAAATCCAAGGCTACAAGGAAATATAACACATTTAAATTTTAATACTGATTACAATAAACTTTTTAAAACCCATATAAATTGACATATTTACATTTAGTTTATACAAAAATGTGGTAAATTCCTTACCAGCTTCCAATTTGGCTAATTTATAGGTTATAATATTTAAGACGTTCACCCACAAGACGGACGGACACGGACAACCTTGTTAAGGTCGTAGTAATATGTTGGATGCAGGCCGTTTTCGGTCGGTTTCAATGAAAATCTATAGGGGAGGCCTATATTCCCAACAGTGAACATCTGATTACTCAATTGATGATGTTTTATTTTTATCTTTAAATAGTTTAAAATTATATATATATTATATATTTATAACCACTCACACATTCGTAATTTATGGATTCTCTCCTGTAAATAAAAAAAATGTCATGTAAACTGTATGACTGATAATTTTAACCGATATACTCAATGGTATATGTCCAGGAGTGAAGGTCTCATGATTGAAATAATGAATGATGTTAAAGATGGGCTATAATTAGTATGAGTTCAAATTGATCTCCTAGTAATTTTATTAACTGCGGCGTGTTTCAATTTGGGGGAAAGTATTTGTACAATACTGCTAGATAATAGAGATAGGCAACGCAGTTTACTGCAACCGAATTGACATCGATAAGATGCAAAGTAAAGTTTAATTTTTTATCATTCTTATTTAGACAAAAAAACTTATCATTTGTACAAATTATGTTCCTTCTTAATGATGTTTTTTCCATATCAACAGGAAATAATTACATCTAATAATACGACGATAGTAGAGACATAAGTTATATTTTATTTACGTAACTTACCGACCCTAAGAGATATTGATGCCCTCGGTGACATATCAGTGTATAAAAGAGTAAAACATACCAATGAGAAACGATCGTAAACGACGTCGAGATTAAATGGCGACCTGAGTGTATCGTGAACATCCTTAATTGTAAGAAATTTGAAACCACTGCGGACGTCTGTGGACGACAGCCCTTTCACACAAACGTCCCAAGTTTTCTGCGCTGCACTTGATGTCCTTCGTGAAAATGCTTGCCTTTGTAAACGCTACGCTTGCGACGAATTTGCTTTAGTCTAGTTATTTCACTTCTCGTGATATTATATATAATATAATACACAGTATTAACATTTTTTTTTACGTAGTTTTTCTCCAACAAATAAGAGAATAACATTTTTCCATCTTGCTTATAAATCCCACATAGATGGCGGCATGTTTTTTTTTGCTACAAATCTTTACATTTGGCGCTACCGTAACCGTGTACTGCGCTAAGGGGAGTATTGGCAGCTCCATTCTGTCAGTCCGCCGTCAATGTTCGCGGTGATGTCTATGCCACGTGCTCTTCTTTCCTCGGTCACCACCACAGGTTCCTTAGCAGCGGTACAGCAGTTTTGTATTATAAATCAATGGAAGTATTACCTGTTTTATAATATTCACTTTCTACTGTAGCTTTTAATACTAATTGGCAAAGTTCATCAAAAATAAGTTATATATGGTTGTCTGGAAGGGATGGAGAAATGAAAGAAAAGAAACAGCGCATTGTACTTTTTCTTTACTATTATACAACTATGTATATGTTTTCTGGCGTGTACAATAAAAAGTATTAAATTCAATTGTGTATGTTTGTCAAGATTTTTTTATTTGTTATGTTGTTAAGGTTTCAACATGAGAAAAGTGCATATATGAATGTTTAAAACAATGAAATTATAAAACGAAACAGATTGTGTGAACGGGCATTATCTCGGTAATGCAAACATACGATTTGATTTGATGTTCAGCACAACGGTACTTATAACTCGGTATACAATTTCATTTAAATTTATGAACCTCCTCCATACTTTAATCCGACGTGCAGTAGGTGGATCAATTTTCTCTCAGCGATTATGATTGCGTATAAAATGACGATATTTGCAATTATTGTTATATTGGCAAACGAACACGTTACATGTTTTCTTGGGAATGAACTCTTAGCTGTCCACTCACGGCTGAGTGATAGCCATAGATCATATATTCGCTGCTTTTGTGGGACTTCTTTATCGTTATATTTATAGTACTGCCTGTACGTTCCATAAGATAAAAAAGTTTTATGGGGTCTGTTCATATCTTGGGTGATAATGGTGATATTTGTGAGCAAAAAACTATAAATTTTGTGCACCTATTACCAATATATAATTTGTAATATATATTAATTAATTATAATGTATAAAATTTTCGCTCTGAAATATGCTACATTAATTTTTTTTTTTCTGTGAAAATGCAATGGCCCAATAACTTCTGGCAGTAATAAATATGCAGGGGTAAACAATAATTTAATATAATATGTAATATCCCGAATATTGGTTACGTTAATTGATAGTAAACGAAATGTAACGTGAATACTGTTATAAAATGTAAATTCTTTATTTATAATTCCAAATTAATTTCATCCCCGTCCGATTAAACGCACCTTACCAACTCTTTTTTCGGTCCTCGCAACGGTCGGAATAATAATATTTATCATCGATTAGGTTTAATTATCTCCTCAATCGTGTCAAAACGTCGTCCCCGCATTGGCTGTTTGGGTTTGCAGAATAGCCAGAATTCGCACGAAGTCAAATCAGGCGGATAGGGTGGTGGCAGAACGATATGAGTCAAGACTTGATGCGTTTGACAAATTTGAAATATTTGACAAAAACTCGTGTAACTCTGAAAAAAAAAAACCTTTAGACAAACAGATGCTTGGCATATGTTGTAGAGAGAATAGAAAAAATAGTTACCTGCCTATAATGCTCGGAAGTTTTAAATGACAATTACAAATTATTTTTTGATCACACAGTAAATTTACTGCTTTAAAACTTTTACACATACAGCTAATCTTGTTTACTATCTCAGTTATACATATTATCGTTTTTATTTATTGCAATTAAAGGAATTTGTGGAATAATATTTACAATTGATTAAAAAATTTAAATAACTTTTTAATTATAGTGTAACAAAAAAGTTTATTGTTGATTGATTATGAGTTGTCCGTAAAATTTTTAAAGGTTCTCGAGAAGATAAACGCTCTTTTTTTTAAGTTTACGGACCCTTCCGCTTCGTGAACTCAGCTGTGATGAAGCTGTAAAAGACCTCGTGCTAACAGCAACAACATCAACAGAGAATAAGTATAAGCAACGCTCTTTCATTACAATGTAATGATATCCCAAAGTCCTTGAATGTGAAAATTTTGAGTGTGGTTCAAACTGGAAAACACTATTTCTCACACTTCACTTTGTACTTTTTAACTTAACAGCTACTATATCTTTACTATATATTCATATAAATATGTGGACCATTCATAATAAATTAATTATTTATATGATGTTATAATATCAGTAGTTTATTGTTTTATTGATAGCTATTGACAACAAATTGTTTGTTTATAATTAACAGCGTAATCGCTGACATATTTTACACATTAATTGTAATGCATGTTATAAATTAAACACATTAAACACTCACGTTCGTTATTTAGGTCACGTTTGTTATTTAAATTGAAGTTGACTCGAGACACGTATTATGTCTTGGACGGAATATGTTATTTCAGGAATAAACTAGATAGGTAATTTAAGGTTTTTGTAAGCACAGGGACACATGACTCCTATAGTGCTACAGAAATCACTGTAGCACGCAGGAAAGTGTGACAGGAGATAAGGGTTGAGTAAAGAAGAGCATAAGCGTAGCCGTCAAGAGTTTTGATGGCGGAGTAACGGAATGGAGCGGCCTATTTTCTTCTCAGTCTCGCCTCTAAGGCGGTACAGCGGATTCGGTAACAATGTATTAGTTATGGTTACAAAACTGTTTGAATGTGGTTATCTGTTTCGTATACGCCACAGGTATAAATAGTTGCTTTGTACTTTTACTACGGTGTAGCTAAGAGAAGACTTTATTTTCTAGTTTACACGTATTTTTTGTTAGTAACTGTAAATGTAATCTAAAAAGTACCAATCTTATCAAGTATCAAACCTTTCTAGGTTTTTTAAAAAATATTATCCTTGTTAAAGTCAAAAAATATTTCTCACCGTGAATAAAATCCAGAAAAATGGCACTCGAATATGATAGTATGAACCATATTAAGAACGAGCTTGTTAGTTTTAAATAAAGAAATAAAAAACAAGTTAAATTTAATTGGTGAAATGAAAATACACTTCAGCGATACAACATTTCCGATTCGGCATTTTAATTGGCGAAACAAGTTCGCCTAACGGAAAACTTTAACAGAGTTGGATCCTTTCATTTTTCGTGAGTCGTTTGACGGGTTAATGGTGACATAGTTAATTACTAAGATGGACGTTCCACAAATTGAACGCTTTTAATCAGGACAAATTGCGTCATCACGGATTGTTGTTTTTTTTAACTTTATGTTTTATATTTTAATTGTTAAACGGTAATGGAATGGCCAGACAGCATATTTTGGCCACGTTATGCGTAATATGACATCATGGACATACTTCACGTAAGAGTGAATACGGAGAGGAATCGGAGGTCTATCAGTTTTGCGATTGACGAACTCAATGAACGTCTTCACAAACAATAGTGCGTTTATATCACTTTCTTAAGGACGCAATATCTAGTGAACTGATCAGATGTAGTTCACGCGAGTATTTGTCTAGGATATTGTATTAAGAAATCTGAAACCATTATGCGCAGGCCGTATTATTGGGGGGACTGGAAAGTAAAGTCGTTTCTGTCAACATATTTTACAGAAAAACCGATTGATTTTTACCGCGCCGGCATTAAAAAATTGTATACTAGATGACAAAAGGTTGTTGATAACGAAGGTGAATATGTTCTTGATAAGAAATAAAAAGCTGTTAAAAATGTAGTCGTGTGAATTTAAATTAAAAAAGACACATTACTTTCAGATCCCTCTTATACTTAACAGCTA
Organism: Battus philenor; assembly: GCF_028537555.1. Classification (NCBI taxonomy): domain Eukaryota; kingdom Metazoa; phylum Arthropoda; class Insecta; order Lepidoptera; family Papilionidae; genus Battus; species Battus philenor. The sequence goes on along the minus strand of NW_027181689.1, from coordinate 6,236,113 downwards.
AAAAGTGAACCATCTGCAGATTTCGTCACTTTTTAGTATTAAAATATTTGGAATAACACACGAAATTGATATAAGAAGACCATCCAAACAATAACAGGGGGAACAAGAACCAAGACACGGCATTAAGTTGTACACAGTTGTTACTTAAAGTTGCTTACCGCATATTACAACTGGTTTTGGACGTAATTGCAATGCATAGATGATATCGTCAATATGCTATAGCTTGTATTATATTTATAACATAACTACAAAGAAATATTCTCTTACTAATAATTAGAACATAAATTTGAAATCACCCTAAATGTCCGATTTGATATTTTCCCGTTAAAATATTGTTCAATCAAGCAACTTGCTAAGCCACATGTGTGAAGAAATTCACAGTCTTTTGATAAATTTGTAAGTTCTTGTTACGACTATCTAGTCCTTCACATATATTTAGATCGATTTAACCCTGTTTAATCTCTATTACTTTTTGCTAAATGTGACTATATGTTAGAAAGATAAATCAAATGTTTCCCACAAACACGTAGAAAATAAAACACATCAGTTTATATTAAATTCTAAACAAAGAGGCAACGACTCCCCGTCGTCCTTTAATCGTATCAGTGCATGAAAACAGTTGGAAGATCCGTTATTAAGACTAAAATACAAGTACGTGTAAGACGGACTCAGCATGGATGGCTAACGGTAAAGCCGGCCGGCGTCCGCCGACGAATGTAAATTTGATACTGTCTGTGCTCCGCCGATTTATATCGGGTTTTTATACGCCTTCTGGTTTTCGAGAATCAGTAAATATTTATTTTGCTGTGTTCACGATTTGTGCATTTTTCACACGTTCCCGTATGTAATATTTGCGAACATTTAAACGAGTAGTGTTGATAATTTATTGCTGTGAAACATGGACGCGTTTCATAGATTTTTTTTACTTCTACAAATAACGATAGTTTATTATAAGGAAAAATACATTATTATTTACTAAATACATATCAAAGTATTAAATTAATTTTAGTGACATTTTCAAAAAATGAATTAATCAGAAAAGCATTGTAATATATTAAGAATTCTATAACTACTTACTATATTTAACTGTAATTTCTGAACTGTGTCGCTCTGTAAGATGAATTGTTTTCAGAGTGTCTTACAAGGGCTTTTTTTATGATTTAATCAATTCATAGAGATAAATTTAATATCATTGCCGGACATCGTAGCGATCTACGGGAAAAGCCTATGTTTTGCAATGGGCGTCTTTCTACTAACATGATGGTGTTGATAATGACTTAGATATCATTTTGTATTCCAATTTATATTACGATTAAAAACTGCAGTGACACGTCTACGTCGCGTGAGATAACTTATCTTTGAAAAGTATATTATCGTCCCCAGTCTTAACTGTTTGAAGCAATTATAAGTTAAATGGATTGATGAGTGAGGCTATTAATTATACATTCTAATTTAACCATCTTTTAGGAACATATAACTCTGAAAATTACCAGTAATCTATACCAGTTTCCCAAAGAGAACCTACGGATTTGATTGTTATGGAAGGCAATTCGACAGTGGACTTTACATAAGTTTAACCCTATTGCTTTAATAAAAACATTAGGTATGTTACATAGGGGAGGCGCGCAAAAATTTTAAAAAGGCTTAGGTGTGACATAGCACAAAAAAAGGTTAGAAAATACTGATCTAAATATTTATATTAATTTCATTGATCTTTTTTCACAAGTTTCGTAATTTTTTATACAAGTTTTGTGTGGAAATGGATTAGAAAATTGCGCAGAAACTTGAAAAGTTTGGAAAGTGTACCGACTATTGAAGCATTGCACACTGGAGAGTTCGCGAATTATACTGTCATTTAGCAGGTGCACCGGTCAGAATTACACTGTTTCTCCCACATTTAATCAACAGTAAAGATTTTAGAGCAACCACCAAACAATTTGCCTCATTAATTTTTATATGGAATTTCGAAAGGTCGATGACTTTTGTCAATAATCTTTCTGCAGTGCCGGTATATTGTATTTATTATTAAGGTCTTTTGAATAAATAAAAGGTATGGCGAACAATTTCGCCGGCAGGCGGTAGCACATCAAAGTTTTGGATTAAAAAGCTCTTTCGTTATTGAAATTACAGAAATAATCGTAGACGGAGTTGTTTGAGACAGTAATATTTTATAAATATATAATTACGCCGTCTCTACAAATACCTTTCCAACAATAATAATTATGGTGTATAATAATCTGCATGTATCATATATAGTTATTTTTAAAGTAAAATAAACAATTTTAATTAATTGGTTTTATTACCTATGATTTTTTTAAATTTCTGTGTTTTTTAGTTTATGAAAAAGACGATGATTTAATTTTTAAACATTTTACTTGATTTTTGTATGAGAAAAGCTGTACTTCATAGTTATACGTTAAAAAATTTATTACGTTTTCAAAAAATTCAAATATACTTTTAACCCGTTCTGGAATGACTAATGTTATAATCAAGCTATGTTGCACATAGAGTATGAAAGGTAGTAAACGAACGATTACGAACACATACAAACAAACAATTAGTTATAGATATTAACATTACCGTGTGATTTTATAATGATAATAAAATGCTATAATCTCATGCTAATCGCTTCTACGCAGTTTCCCTTTCACCGCGGCGACGTCGTTCTGACTCATAAAGTGACAAATGAGGCAGTTTAGTAGCGTCTAGCATGCTCGCGTGTTTGTAACGTCTTGACCTTTGACCGTGCAGTTCAGCAACTTTTTTATCCTTAACAGTTGATGAACTTAAACTTTATCAATTTGGGTTCTTACAAAAGTGGATGGTTTGACGCTTTGATACTAGAATTTGGTATTATATCGGTAATTTTAGACGCTCAACGTTTGATGCCGGATGCTACAGGCAACTGTCATGTCAACCCTGTCAAGTTGGGCGCATGTAAATATCAATCACCTTGACAAACAATTATGAAATGTTAACATTGTCAAATGTACACGAACATGTAACAAATTTTTAAAAGCTTTCAATTTTATTTATACCAATAACATTTTAAGAATCGTCGAGATATGTAAGCGTAAAATTATGATGCAATCGTTTTACTTATTTCACTATGCACTTACAAATATTGACCATATTTGTTATTTTTCTTAAGGTAATTGGAATAATTTATGTATCAAAACTGTCAGAGGCTTAAATATCAGATTATTCATAACAAATGCATCAGATGAAGTATTTATAGAATATTTCTATGCGGGAGATCTGTAACATTTGCTGCTTCAGAGAGTTTAGGAAATTAAAATTTTTATGTAAAACTATTTATGAATTTCGTTTTATATCGCAATGCATTTTAAACTAATTCGCTTTAAACTTTTACAGCGGTTATTTAATTGATATAGAAAATGTATATTTTAGACATGCCCAAAATTTTGGTCATTAAATAGTATTAAGAAATAATGTTGGCAATATTATTTATCCCTAAGAAAATATAAATGCATTGTTTATGTGTAAAGGAACATTAATTTCTCTAGACCATAATGAAACTGTTAATAAGTAGTACAACGCACTAAAGTACAAACCACATAATGACTAAAGGTTATTGTTTAATTACAGGTAATTGCTTACGAGGCAGCTGGGTTGTGTTCCTGAGTAAGGTCACGTCCATTTCGACTAATATTGTTGTGGAAACGACTCATAAGATTGTATACGGTAGCATGTTTTGTGATAACAAACATTTGTATATACATCGAAAGTAATATTTATTCCTAGTTTTGTTACCCAAGATCTGACAGTATCGGCATTTTAAGTCTCAGTCATATTTAGTGTATATTTATGACGTTTTATTATCTTCGTATTTAACCCTCGCGTGTCAATAATGAAGAGTGTATCACATTTTGTCGTATTTAATGTCCGTACTGCTTGTACAGTTTTGATGTGAAAGGTCGCTGGAGCTTTAAGGTTTTGAAGCATACGCAATGGATTTTAATTTCTTTAACTTTAAATCGACGAACAAAACTAACTACCGGCGTATCCATGGAAATTTGCATATCGAAATGGCAGTGGGCAGACTACAGAGCGCGTGGGCAGACGGCCGCAGGCGCCTTAACAATTTGAAATGGAGACCATGGATAGGCAAGTGCTGCGAAGAATAAGGTTCCTTTTTAAAGTAGTAAAAAGACGCTGGAAGCAGGCCGTTTTCAACCGGTGGCATTAGATGAGTCTATGGAGGAGTCTAATGTCGCTCTGTAGATATCCTAGGGCTGAAATGATGAATGTAACTTATTAATCAGGGTCTTTCATTCGCCAGTCCTTATAGCCCTTGGTCACTTACTGGCAGGCATGCTGTATCTCTACGCGTTTTTAAGCTTTTTTTAACAATTAATTTTTGTACTTTTTAAAGAAATTCTCACCAAGAAAATAGCACCACATCAACATTAGTCGTAACTTCCGTGTACGCAAAACTGCTACCGGCCATTAGCAGCGACGCTAATAGGTGCTCGTTTAGACTTACGCGATATAAATGTACTAAGTCTATAATGTTTAACTGGTATGGTTCGGAAGGCTAAGAAATTTTAATTAATATCACTAATTATGTTATAAATAATTAAATTTTATGACGCCGTTGGTTACGGTACTTTTTGACCAACAACTATAAACGATTTATGTCCTTGTAATAACATGATAAATAATTTAAATATACGTTTTTGACTTTTATATATCAAACGTATGTAAAATTGCTATATCTAATTATTATATTTTCAAATGGGGTGGAAAGATGTTAGTTCCGGGGATATCTTTTGTTTTAACTAGATAAAACTTAGGTGAAGAAAGTAATGGTATTGTGGTTATTTTGAACTGCAGGTTTCCAATGTTTAGACCCGAAAACAAATTTCGAAAACCATACTAAAAAGATGTATGTGTAAATAACATATGTAAATATAAAAATGTGCCTTGAAAGTAGAACAAACTAAAAAGTACATTTGAATCCATCACTCATCTTAAATAATTTTTATTTATAGATTATTTATATTTAAATTTAAGAGAAATGCGGTACGGTTATTTGTATGGCGTGTCATCATTCATGGCACCAAAACCAGTATTAAAAGTATTTTTTAATTTAACTTGTTTACCGGTATAACCAGCTGTATTAATAGTTATGTGCTATTAATAACAGGACGACTAATGGTAACGGTGCATATGTCTTAAACCGGAAGCTATTTGATTGACCGTTGATGACAGAGCCATTCCAGGACCGCAACTGATGTGGCGAATTTTAGTCTCGTTACATGTAAATGAAAAATGTTTATTTACTTAATTTACTATGGATCACATCGCGATTTATTTTACTTCTACTTTTCCTACGTTTTGTATTTTGCAGTACTTGTGGCCAAGAGCAGTATTGAGATTTTTGACATCTGTATGTCGTTGTTACGACTTACATACTACTTACTTTCTTTTCCTTACGATTTACTTTTAAACCCTGTTGATGGTCAGATCTACGCCGAATAAGTTCACCGTATCTTCACATCTAGCAGTATTGTGCTTGGCTTTAAATTTAATTTTATTAAATAATAGTTCCCAGGCCGAAGGAAGCCAAGGTACCTTTTCTATCATTAATGTAAATCTAAAAAAAAATGTGAAATCTTATATTTCACAAAAACAAAAATAATAAAGAGAAATGTTATAGCATACGTTTTCAATATTGTGGCGTACGTAGTCTTTATTTGACAATGGAAATATTGTGACAGCAAAATAATTTTTGTCCTCGCCATCATCATGTAAGCTCACAGATGTCCACAGCAAGGCATAGACCTTGCCGTTAGAACGCTGCGGTGATCGGTCTTGCGCTGCCCTGAAATGATGCAATTTTTATTCGAAAAATTGTACACCATTATCATTAGTCATTTCAGCCGTAGCACTACCACTGTTAAAGGTCTGCCACATAGATTTAATATAATGAATTTAAATGCTTTTTAAACTATCTGTACATATTTTCATGTTAAAGGAATTTGAGATAAGTTCTGGTCGAAAAGAAAAACATCGTCTCTAACACGAATACCATTACGACATTTTTAAGTGTTAATACCACAAGCGGCAGTTACCTTGTACAAAAGTACATTCACCCGCACGCGAGCGATAGAGTTAAATTAAATTCGATACACGAATTAGGAACTTCTTCCTTGAGAACGTACGACCTTAACCGTGTCAACGGCTCTACGCGTTCAATTAACTAAAAGTTCTTTATGGTTTATTTAAGGTTTAACATTAATTTGTTATTAAAAAAATTGTTTGGTAAAAATATATTGCTAGTTTTTGGTGATACAAAATTATAGATTTGTGTAAGTAATAATTGCTACATTGTGTTCGTACATTAGATGCTGTATACAGTATTTAAAATTACTTAACATTTTTCTTTTAATGATAAATAATATATGCCCGTTAACATTAATAGTTTAACCATTTTACAGTAGCTTTAACGTTCCTTCGGGGAACTCGCCTCGGGTAAAAAATATTCCAAAATCCCTTACTCATGTTTCAACATGAGAATGACTTTACCAATTTCGTTCTTGATTGTTTTTTTTTTCTAATACTTTGAATATTGTTGTTATGGACTGAGAAACTTAAAATTTCGGTAAGCACAAAGGCAATTGAAACTGCGCATTTGACAACTCGCTTTGACGCTCGCTTTTAACATTTCGCGTATAGCTTATTAATATTGTCATTTAACAGCTACATCGGACAGTACTTATTGTCACAAAATATATTTATTTGAGGTTGAATTAATAAATAGAAACTCCTCTGAAATAGTTTGCATTTATATATTTCTTACATTTAAACAACTGGCTAGTAACTTTTAGCAGTACCAAGACTAACAGGACAGTTACCAATGTTTTCAAATTACAATTACTAATATCGTTATAACTGGAAATGTAAAAACTTGTTCTCATTTGCATTTAAAAGTAAATTATACTTTCATCCCATATTTAAAACGTCAAATTAAAAAAGAGAAAACTGAAAATACTTTTAATTAAAACTTCAGCGATAAGCGCCACCTCAGCTTACCGTCACAAGATAAGTAATTTAATTTGTAGTATCGATTTCCCAGCGAGTGAAATCGTACTTTCTGAGTGTGGTTAAAAGGTAATAAGTGCTGAAGAACTAACCAGTAGTATTTTATCGAGTCAACAATGGGTCTACAGGTGCGATGTTGACTTTTATAGTAACGAAAAAACATGAAGTTATATTTTTAATATTAGAATTTAAGAACAAAGTATGTTTTATTTTAGCTGTTGTAGTCTTTATAAATAAAAAAATATTTTGTAGAATACGCGACAAGACTCTAGGTTCTATATTCATTTCCTTAGATTTTGTTTCCGGGCAAGATTTCTTTAATTTTTTTTCTACTCTTTGATCGAATTTTTCAAACGAAATTATCATGGAAGGTCAGATTTTTCTGCCACAAACAGAGGAGATTCTATTTTACCTAGTATTAGTTCAATACACATTCGACTAATACTAAGCCGATGTAGTTTTAAAAATGACATTTGACGCTATACCTGCTTTGTATAATGCTATTACAGCAATTTGGTTGTTTTTATCACTTTAATATTAAAAAAATATTTAACTACGGCTGGTGTGAAAATAAGAGAATATGTAATATACTCGTATGAATATTGTATTGATACATGTTTTTATATATGTACATGAGAAATTCCTAATTGAAATGTAACGTTGTAATTTATAAATTGTATCTGTATTTACGGTTGAACTTTTAAGTGCGCTACACGAAAAAATAATAGATTTATTTTTTCGTGTATGCACTTAAACGTCACGAATACAAAACGCCAAAGCCACCAGAGCTACCATTTAACACTCTGGTTACTCTTTTCAGCTATCTAGAATAAAAAATGTTTGGGAGAATATCAAATTGCTATGTCATCAAGCTTTGCGGAAAAAAATTATAGTATATGTAATAAAATAAATTATGTCATAATTTTATGATCATATTGCACTAGTATACATTAACTGTAACAGTACAGATAAGATTGCACACCATGTGCATGCACAAAACGTAATGGTTACGCTTCATGCCGAGTAAAATTAAAGCCGTTGCTAACTAGAAAATGTCGTGGTAATCAAACAAGGCACCGTCTATTCCTAAATACGCGCGAAAAGCTCTATTATTACCTTCGAGCTAAAGTTTATTTGTCCGCTCAGACAGCTTGGTGAGCCAGACAACAAAGGGTAAAATGGTTTCCTCCTATTTCTTCAGCATGACGCATACGCTTAACTCGACATTGCAGTTTGCAGACAAGTGTATAACGCTTTAAATGCACCACGAACGTACACGTGCGACATTTGAATGCACGTTGTATCTCTAAAGCCATGACGAAGTGTAATGGTCTTATATTACCTTCAAAATATTTATTTATTATTTTTGACTGAGCAATCAACGCCCACATTATTTGTTATATACATACGAGATTTTTAAATCATTCACATTCACAAGTGATTAGCATACCCTGGATTTTGTGGTATATTATTTTAAATCACACTCTATTGTCTCACAACCTTAACACATGGAATGTCATATTAGTTCAGTAGTTTCACAAGTTATCTTAAACTGGAACACATTTATACTTACTCTGTTTAGAGATAGATGTAGTCATATTATATACTTAAAGATTGGATTAAAATAAAAAAAATCTTTATGCGTCTAAATCTACTCAAATTCCGCTCTCTCTTATAACATTTCATGATACAAGCTTAGTTTAGTTTGACACGATTAAGCATTAAAGAATAAATAATTATACGTGTATTTTGTATGGAATATCATCATTATTATTTCAGCCGAACGACGTGCACTGCTGGAGATAGGCTTCTCTTACAAATTTCTTCCCTTCAATAAAACCGGTTTGAAATGGTTTGCATCCAGCGTATTCCGTCGCCCTTAACAAGGCTTGAAATATCACATAATATATTTAAGTTAAGGAGGTAGACAAGGGTATGCCGGCTCTCTAGTTACGTTAGCTGGACAAATAACAAATCGAAAATCAATTTTTCAATAGGTGCGGTTCTTCCATAGATAGGGTAAATGCGCTAGCATTATGTTGTATACGGGATGATGTAAATATTTTCAGTATTCCGACAACCTGTAAAGCGGCTCAGAATTGAAGGCACGCCTCTGTTGCGTAACAGTCGCATTGTCGAGGCACCCTTTTGTCCTGAGACGTTACGTGTAGAACGTCTGGGATTAGTTCTTGTCTTGTATCGAGATATACTTGGGTTGTGTATTTGTATTTTAACAAGATGCCCTAACAAACGCCCTTCTAATAAGTTTATTTGTCGCAGCCTAAAATAAATAAACGTTATTCAGAGTTCTCACTCGTGTTTATTGGTTCAATATGTATAATAATGCTTTATAGTACAAGAATTTTTTAGTTTCATTGCATACTGACACCCCTCTTAAGGTTAATCTGTGACATCCAGCGAAAGACAGGTTCTAATTAACTCTGTGAAAAAGTGTCATGTTTACGATTATATTTTTGGTAAAGGCTTTGCTTGAGCTTTAATGAAAACATGAAAAATAATAATTAGCCGAATTTTTCAATTCTAATAATAGTTAAAAGTTCGCGTTTATTTGTAACAAATTTAAGCCATAGGGAAAAATTTAAATTCGTACTTTTTCATTTATTCCATTAATGAACATTAATGTAATATTTAGAATATTATTCGAATTATTTTTTGGTTTTGATTTCGATGGTGCTGCAGAAGATGTGAAGGTTAATAAAAGCGAATATCACTGTAAATGAAAAACTAGAAAATAAATTAACATATAATAATTAATATGCAATAAACTATCAGAATAAGTTTTTATGATTGTCTTAATGAGTTTTTAGTATTGAGTTTGATAGATTTAACGTGCAAAATTTAAACAAATACAGTTTGCATTATATCAGCACGAATCGTCGATCTGCGACGCGGAAACAGTTACACGCTTTCAAAGGAGGAAAACAAAAATTTAAATCTCATCACCTCCATAAATTGTATAACAAAAACAACTCGTCTGCGTGGTCCACAATACGCGTTGGAAAACGGTATGCGGCTGAAAAACCCCCGCACAATATGACCACCATATTTATTGTGGGCGTGTAACGGTGTGTACACACGTGACGTCACGTGGCCCACATGCGCCGGTCGACGGCCGCGCTCAGCCGCGTCAGGGCTGACAATCCTGATACAAGATAAATGAACGGAAAATCTTTCGAGTGTTTTGAACATACGATAGGCTTAACCTAGTTTTTTATATATTTAATACAGACAATATACGTCTAATACATTCTAATTTTGATTTAAATCCTTGTATAAAATAATATATAATTATTTCACAAATCAAGCACCAATATTCTTACGAATATTAATAAAAATTATAGTATAATAATTTAAAATTACTACATATTACTTAAATTTTATTAAATTACATGTAGTACACATTATTGCATTGTCTATAAACACAAAACAATTAAATATAAAAATAAAATGATATGATATATACTAATCAATAGTATTTTAATGTAGTATTTACAATCATAAACTTATTTATTTAATTTCCTACGCCATGTATTAATATATATGAATGATCATTATATCTAGATTGAAATATATTTTTCGAAAACTCCAATGAAAGCATTCAATTTGAGTTAATTTAGGTTAATGGACTTTTTGAAACATGTACTGAATAATTTTTTATGTTGCAGTTTCAACTTATAATTTAAAGTATTAAAACATGACTTAAATCTCGATGAATAATAAATATGTACTCTCGGTTTCGGTTGTAAATGTCTTTATTGTAATGCTGTTTTTGAAAAGCTTAAAACACAGACATTTGAAGCATAGATATCGCATATTCAATTAATTTTAATGACACTCTTCCGTGGCATTTCTCTGCTTCATATTTTACGACAGCACGGGGAGGTAAAACGGGTAATTCGCTCAGGCTGCGACAAATGTTGTTAATTCGCTGCGTGAGTGCACCATTCGACTTCATTACAGAAATCCATCATGGCTTTCACGACATATATTTTTTGCTACACTCTCCACTTGGAGAAGGACCAAATTTTTCACTATTTTCGCGATGTTACTGCACTAATCTCACTGGTTCCATGTTTCTGGCGACAGCCCAGGGGCATTGCTTTTTTTAATCAACTCCCATGCTATTGACCCTGTTTACGTGTCTCGACGTACATACATTTAATTATATTACGAGATTTGTTTTCACTGTCGCTAGTTGATGTATTTTAACACTTTTTATTGTACGTTTTACAGCTTCGTGCGTTCGAGTGTTGTTTAGTCGGTAACAAGGAGTTTTGTAATTTAGTATGCAGTGTTACTTTTTTGTTAGTTAGTATTTTATTCATTTTAATCTTTGATTTAGACCCGAAATGGATTTTTTTAATATTGCTCGCTTTTTTGAGTTATTTAGCGACATTTCTGTATACACAAACGGTTATTGAACTAAATTTGGTTACAGATCTTGGTTAAGGAATCCTGCTCAGCTGTTAGGTCTAATGTTTAATATATATGTTACAAATAATCTTCAAATTCTTATTTGTTTATCTTACTTTGTTTGGTAAGTACTTACAGTATTTAATAAATCTATAGATGTAGGCCTCACCCAGCTATTCCTGTCTTTTTGTTTTGTTCGACCAAGCCTTTTTTACGAGTTCAAAAATTTCATCTTTCGTTCCTTTTTTAGGGCCAGCTGTTCTATTCCCGATGGGACCATTTCGTTGACAGTAGTGTCCAATTTTTATCTTTATACTTAATAGAGTCTAGGTAAGATCATCTTGAACGTTTGTGGTCTTGAACCAGTTTTGTTAATCGCACTAGACACTTGGATAACATTCTTAGACACACGTAAACAAATTCTTTTCAATTTTTTTTAAAGTAACTATAGGTTTTTCTAAATCTATTACATTTTCAAAGGAAACTTCGATAGATATAACGGACAAAGGAATAATTAAAAATAATTCTTATTTACTCGATACGTTACAGTAAACGTAATGACATTGTCGTAAGGTTGTAGGTTTACGATAAGCGTTTCGGGATCGCCTTATGTGAATCATTGCTTCAGACACGTAAATACGTAAATTATAAAATGTGCAGCATTTGTGCGGTGTATTTTTATGAAGCGAAACTATCTATAGTTACATTTGGGAGGCTCTGTTATGCATACTCAGTAATGAAAGAACTTATCTAATTATTCGTTCGTATCAGCAACGTAATAGATTGATAAAATTTTTCCATTTATCTCATTAGGTTCAACGCACTCTAGTTACAGGTCATTGATTTTTTCTACAAAACAAAGGAAATACAATTATTCACGCACGTCGAGACAAATCAATTTTAGTTGAATTTGTACGTAATAAAATTATCATTCCAGTCTTTCTAATCTATGTAATGTATAATGGAACAATTTGTAAAGTACATCTCGATCATAAGTATATACTATATATAAGTAACTACTGATGCAATTGATTTATATTTGATGCTGTAAACCTTTATGATTTTCACAACTTCGTCAGTCTAGGTTTTTTCGCAGATAAAAATTACTCTGGTACAATACCGTGACCTAAAATCCGCAGCTATACAGGATGATGTGAGCTGTGGTAGTACAGCGGTTATGGACTGAGGCTTGCGATCGTAGGTCACGGGTTCGTTTCTGGGATACGACCTTATGTAGTTGCTCAAACAAGTTTTCAGAGAATGAGCATCAGCGTCCTATGCTCCCATAATAGAACACTGCGATCGCCAACCCGTCTGCCAACTATGGCGGTTATGATATATCCCCCATAGATACCATACGTACTTTTGAGGCTTATAGCTTGTAGTGGACGTCAATTACCTGAAACGACGATATAGGTTGATTGGTTATGGGTGTAAAACTTTAAAGGTTTTACAATTATTACCAATCAACCGGTAGAGAGATTACTCTAAAATATGTTACATTGATTTATTTTATGTTAATTCTATTGGAATGTAACAGACTACTTACTTCTGACATAACAAGGATGTAAGGACAGACAGTAAACAATATTTAAATTTAATATGTAGTCATCCCAATTTTATAAAGGCTTTACCTTACTATAATGTCATTACGTTATTTATTACATCTTAATCCATTGATATTTGAAAAGGATTTACCACACATTCACCCTGTTAAAGTAATTATACCTATAATCAATCGCCTGTATAGCAGGAGTGGTGACAAAGTTAGACCAATTAATTGACGTGATAGTAGCATTAATTTTATTACCCATTATGTTTCTCCTAAAGTATTAAATAAACGTATTCGTTCCTCATTTAACTGAGTCACATATTGACTAATTGAAATACAGAAAACCCGATGAGTATAGGGTTGAGCTGAGAAGAAACGTGATTTAGTCATATCAATTATATGTCAAACGTTTGATGAGAAAGTAAGAAACAAATATTTTTATTACAAAAACTATACATATTGTACAATCTCTAGTAATTATGACTTAGACGTATCTTGTGGGAAATCAATCGATAAATGTGACAAGTTAGGAAGAACAGTAAATAATTTTTCTTTTCATTAGTTTTAGATGTGTTTTAGTTGTATTACGTCGTGTGAAACAGTAAAGTTTGTACGAAGACTCTACTTTAACGTTGTGATATATGACTATTTTCGACTTTAAACTATAGTTCACATTTATTGTAGTATCATACATTTTATGTAAAGTTATTTGTTATAGATGTAAAAGCATTAAAGACTTTAATTTCTTATAGATAGGTGCAAAACCTTTAAAGCTATTTATTGACAAATGGGCTATTTATTCACCCCTTCAAAGCTTTTACAACATCTTAACGATTGTGCATGGAAATGTGATATTTTTTTCATAGTCAACATTAGAGAAATTCTTCCTCTCTGGGCTTCCCACGGTTATTTGAAAACATATAATAAGTACCATTTCATAACAAAATCATACAGGCAGACGAAAATAGTTGCATGTAGTCTAAGATAAAGCATAACAAAGGAGTACAAAGCTTTCATTTCACATTAATAAAACCAAAACATAAATTTACCTCACTGGAATATGTACTTTGTTGGTTTCACCGCAGATTTTCTCTACCGGGAATCACCTATAATCAGAGTGCTCCGGTCCGTTACCCAACAGGTTGCACGCGTGACTCGACCGAAGTTCCGCCATCATTGACCCGCAGGCTTACTGGTGCGTTGTCCTCTGACATCAATGTATGATTGTAACTCTACATGAAATTTAAATTGAATCGTTAGTATACACAGATTTCTGTACCAGGTAACTTTATGTATGACTCGGGTAACTTTATGATAACCATAATTTTTAGAAGAATTGTAAAAAAAAACTTACTATTATTTTAGTTTAAAGTTAACATCGTTAATTTTTAAGCTTTGTGGAATTCGCCGTATAAAGTCAGTTTTATTACGTTTTTATAAAATTTCAGAGGCCACGAAAAATGTTTTTCATACAAATGCTTCAAAATTGTGGAGCGTTTTCTATACTTGTAATTGCAATGTGACATATTGAATAATATTAGTGTGGGAGCCGCATTTAAAAATAATCCTTTCCTTGATGTAATCAAACCCGATATCGTTGGGTTAAAGTATTAGATGTCTGACTATAATAAACGAAAACCATGGCATACACCCATAATTCCAAAAATACATTACTTTGAGTTCTATTAACGAGATAATAAAAAAGGATCATTATGTTTAATACTAGTGATGACTACTGAAATATGGTACACTTTGGGCCTCATTGGCAAGCTCACAGTTGCTCAACGAGATATCCCCACTGAAAAGTATATGTTCGATACGAAATCATTTCAGAAGTAAGAAAAAAAATATATAGAACGAAAATAATTGTCATACTCAAAGGGATAGCAAGTTTTGCAACTTGCTACCCCCTTAAATGTGGTGCAGGTCACTTAAGTTTCTGGTGGGGATACCTCATAGTACAGCGTAGGGCTTTCCCACAAGGTGGACAGACATTAGATTGTAAATCTATGAGGAAGCCTATATAAAACAGTAAAGGTCTTACTACTGAAATGTTTTTGATGAAGATTCATTGGGACGGTAATTAAAAAAATACAGACTCGTTATTATGTTAGGTTATTAGCATGAGTTATATTTAAATTGTTAAAAGGTCTCCCACAATACAGTATGTTTATTACGACAATAATAAGTAATTATGAAAAGTACTTCCTTGTTTACTAAACGGTTATAATTTTATAGTAAGGCAGTAACTGCGTTTGCATTTTCCTTGTATAACGTTGCTGCAAACAGCGAAACATCTTCTCAATTCGCGTATTCCTTCCTTGTTTCATAAATTATTTGCAATTACTATTATTATCGTAGTAGGGATGATGATGCCAATGCAAGGCATAGGTAGGCCTACCCTAAATATGGGCACGATGACCGTTCTTGCGAAATTCTGTGCAATGAATACAGTCCAAATTGTTAATAATTTTGGAAGTGACTTTAAATATTTTTAGTCATCTAAGTGTTATCGTTCACTTAGAATTTAAAGCGCTGTTCACATGATTTAGTTCCGGTCACTGGGTCACACAACTGTTAATATATAAATGAGTTATTTGTGTCGAAACATTGCTCTCACATTTACAATCATACATTGCTCTCACATTTACAATCATAATACCTCCACTTATTACTGACTCATTCTAATATATCTAGAACTATAAGACTTAGAGATTTGAAATATGATATGGATATTCTTTTTGCCGAGTAGGGGTCTATTAATAATGTATTATATTAAATCCCATCCGCAACCAAGTTTAGGGTTCGTTCATTCAAATTGCATATTTTTAACGATACGTCTATAAATATAGGTACATGTTATAACACTTTTTTGACATGTTTAAAATTACCGTTTTATAAAATTACACCCAAAAAAGACAAACGGTCCTTTAGCATTTACTTTTAGAGCTCCTCACGGGAACTTCGTCTTGAGCTGTTGTATTAGATGTTTCATTGAACTTTTTTTGGGAGACCGCCAAGCTTCATCGTTTAACCTGAAGCTTCATTGAGTGCCTAGCCGCAATGACCTATCGGAGAAGACGAAGAGATGGGCTATCACTTGTGAGAAATAACTCATATAGAGTTTAAACAATATCAAACGCAGCAAATTTGTGCTCATAACATTGACTCATAGGATTGTTGATCTCTTCAGTTCAAATTAATATTTCACTAACTACGTCACTCACCAATTTGCACTTATTATTTTTTACATTCTACAGTTTGGCTTCAGATTTCACAAACTATAAAGGTATGTACTAAAGGTCCGGTTTAGACTTACCTCCAGGAATTCACATTCATATTTAAAAAAAAAACTTGTGGATTCGTTTTTATACAATGAAATAATTGAAAAGCGCTTTGCATTCTAAAAATAAAGCTCTTTTGTTTATATTTACGTCTTCGTTGACTTAAAAAAAATTACAAAATATAATAACGACGTTATCAAGCTGAATTGATGTTGTCGCTTCTTTACTCACTTTTTCCAATCTCCTTAATTACAAGACGATTAACAAATAATCGACTAGTCCTACCGAAATCGCTGTACAATGCCTTAGGTATGTGCGCGACCAGACGAGGGGGTATCGGCTGGTTCGTTTCGACAGCCCTACTTTGGCGAAGAACCTCACATCCTTTTTTCCTCTGTCTCCACCACACCAAATTTAACTAAGACGCGGTACGGGTGCTGCGGTAAGACTATAAATGTTGAAAATATTTTTAAATATTACAAAGAAAATTACGTTTATTATTCTGAGTTATTACTTTTCCTAGTTAATCATTTTACCTACCTCATTTAAGTTCGACCGCAAATTGACTTTATATCAACGTATTAAAGTTCTAACTCGATCGCCATTTTTCTTTAGTGAAAACAGTCAAATGGATTTCATCTTAATTGAGACTTCGGTGAAGTGTATTTTAATGATGCTTCAGCTGAAAGCAACTGCAAATCAATTTACTTGATCCAGCTGAAGTACGCTAGCTGCTATATTGGCACTAGTGAGTCTGATAACAAAAAATTTAAAACGTGAAAGTAAAATCAGACCTAACTTAAAATAAGGATACGTCTAAAAGTTTTAATTCATTATAGTTGAGAAAAGAAACTTCCTATTAAACGATAATCCAATTTCACAAATTTTATTGTTTGCCTAGGATCTACATTAATGTTATTTGTGAAGATTAATTTTTAAAAAATTTGTGTCAGTAAAAGGAAATTACAAAAGAAATAACTAAAAGTAACATTGAATTCAAAATAAATTTCAATGTATAATAAAATATATATAAATATCTTAAGTCTAAGGAGACAGCATACGTTACTACATCTTGTTTCCCCCTTGTAAATTAAATTTACCTAGAAATTAGAATACACGAAGAAATATTTTATTTCATTCATACCCTTCTTGAATAATATACTGTATGTGGAATAATTTGCTAAGTTAGCCAAAGTTTTTAATATACATAACTCCGATAGGGTTAAAATGAAGGGTGCATGGAGAACTTGCAGGGTTGCATCCCATTAGCAAAGAGTATTAGCTGGGTTTCCTTACGATATTATAAAGCTGTAAATGTATATTTTATGAAATTAGTTATATTTCGATAAATTATTAAACAGAATATTTGACGTGTATTGAGAAAATGATTGAAATATTTTATATTATTTCGTAAGAAGCAAGGCAAGGATGAAATTTGCCATTTTGTCTAAAAAATCTCGTTTAGTTATTACCTCTTTTCACATAGTGTAACGGAGGATTTAATGCATTATAGACAATCCATATAAACCCCAAACGGTGCACAGATAATAAGTAGCAAGGTAGTGTTATGGTAGAAAAATTATTCATCTCTTACATTTGTAATATTATTAACTAAGGAAAAGCTTGTTTTACGATCGATCTATTTAGCATTATGTTTTATAAATATAATGGCAGTATTCCAAAAAATATAATCGACGGATCATCGTTCTATGATTGTTGATTCGTGTAATGATCTTGTTCTCCGTCCAAATATTAAAATAATCGTCTTATCAATTAGGTGTCAATAAATAAAAGCTTGTATATATTATAAATATTATATCTTTACATTAGTCCGCTAGAGTGAATGACTCTCGACAGTATTTAGGCGGTCTTTGAACTTTGCTCGTAATGCTCGTGGTCGTAAAACGGAGAAATGCTGAAACATGTATTTAAAAAAGAGAGATTTAAAGTGTAGCATTAGTCTTTTTTATAAATAACGAAGCAGAAATAAATTTTGTTAAAATTATAAATCTTTCTTTACTGTATCATTTGATTTAATAAAACTTAATGCCGGTTGTGATGAACCGTAACATTCACCACAAAGTGAAAGCTCGTGTCGTGACTTCATTAAAATATAAAAAACATCGCACAGTTCACCTCGTGTTATCAGATACATAGTATATAGACGTCTTCTTCAGTACACAACAAAGGCGGATGAAAATGTCTGTCCCTGTAGTTGTCTGAAGTGTAAATGTCCTTTTTTCACATCAAGCGAAGTGACGCATAAAGATTATCTGTAATATAAAATATATTAAAGGATTAGAACATAATTGAAACAAACGTGGACTTCATTTATACTATATTTCTAAGACATATTACCATATATTGTTAACAAAATATAATATTTGATCTGAATATATACTTCATTTGTCAGCAAAAAGCTTTAAAGATTTTTCATCTATTTCCAATCATTCTGTAAAAATAGATCATTCTGAAATACGTTACATTTTTTTATTTAAATGCAACAATAACTTGTGACTACAAAGTCTTCAGGGAGAGATAGTAAACAATAATGAATTTTAATATATAGCTATCTAATAGATTTTTTGACCACATTACCATTACGTTTTTTTATTATTGCTGAAACCATTAATTTATGGATACAGTGTGTCATGCATTAACTGGCAGCAAATGAGCTATTGACACTTTCAAAAAATATTTTAATATTTATTTTATTGACTATTTCTCAAACCACACATTTAAACAAAATGAACTATAAAATCACTCCTTTAAGGCTTTTACACCTATAACAAATCACTCTATATAGATGTTTTGTTTAACAAAGGTGGAGGGATACGCGCAATTTGTTTTCATGTCTAAAGTGTATATATCTTTCTTCGCAACGAGTTAAGTGCCACCTAAAGATTGTCTGTAACATATGGTAAAGAATAACAAATATTATAACTATATTAAAACAAATATTATACACCTTAATTAATGAATTTTATCTTAAATGTACCGTATAATGTTAGTACAATATTATGATACTTGATGAAAATATACTATAACACATTTTTCAAAATAAGATCCATGAAGCTTTTATATCTACTTCTAATCACCTTGCATAAAGTGATCACTCTGATATATGTTACTTGGAATGAGATTGGATATATAATATTTATAAACTATATGTATCTAATATTATAAGGACCGTGTGATGGTGACTACATTGTTATAAAATAAATATATATTTTTTGGAAAGTTATGCTCGTCACGTACACAATGGAACTTTCTTTCTGTCGCGAAAATGAATTACGTGTTGTTATGAAAAATAATGGATTGATAAGATACCGAACGTGTGCCTTATCGAATGTTTTTATTGTATGTTATCTAACAACAAACGTATTTTTGTGTCAGTTGATTTGTTAATGGGTAGTGACAGATTTTGTTTGAAATTTAACGAATTTTTCGAATATCTGTTCTCAATAACATCTACTGGCCTCCCATAGTTATTTTCAATAGATCCAGTTGGAAGCGGCCTGCATCTAGCGCTCTCTGACAATCTTAATTAGGTTTTCTATCTACCTCGTCAAAGGTCGTCCTACGCTGCGTTTGCAGTCCCTTGGTCTCCAATCGAGAACCTTGGCGTCCAACGGCTATTTGTATTGCGCGTTATGTGGCCTGCGTACTGCCATTTCACTTTCTTTGGTCTGCGGATTCCTTATTCCTGATTCGAGCAAAACCACCTTCATAGCTCGATGAGCGACTGCGAATTTGCCGATTGAGTCTAGAGTCCATTAACAAAATATACCTAATTAATCTTAAGCAATTTTTTAAACATTGGCTCTTGTTACATTACTTAGTTTCATTATTAAAGGTATATATTATTTATATTTTACATCAGTCATGTATGGCGCTCTTCTCGCTGCGATTTTAATATATTTTATATCGCAAAGCTATATTTTTCATTTTAGTTCTAACGTACGTTATTTCATCCTATAGTACAGACGATGTCTAGAGTTTTTGTAAAGTGGAATTGACACACACAGCTCGAGGTCATTGGACACAGTATGTAACAATACAGCAGTCTAGACTTGGCGACGGACGGGGCATCCATCGCTGAAAAATGTTATAGCTGTGCTTTTTATTCTGTTGTATTTGTATGTACTTCATTACTCCTGAATAAATCCCGCATCATCAAAGAACCCAAATCTTATTTAATCTATTAATGCTCTGTTGAACGTAATGATATGCTGCATATATATGAAAAACACAAACAAGAAATTTAAGCTTTTCGTTCATTCGTATATTTGGGACGTTAGCGACGACTACAAACAAATACGTAAATAGAATGCTTTTAATTTTGTTTTTTATTAAATTAAAAAAGCATGTAGAATACTGAACCGTATACCTAAAGGAAGTTTACAAACGCTGGAACTAAATTGTTTACGATTTATGTCAACTTTGCTAAAAGTATCATGTGATGAACATTGTAATGTTGTGAAGGTGCATTATATATAATTATTAACTTCAACAGCTTTTAACGTTTTAACAACTTGTGTGATGGCGGGCTTAATGCTTTAGTGGCTTAATTACATAGGACTGCCCTGCCTACAAACAAGTTTCCAGAGGGTGGGCAGTAGCGTCCTTTGGGTACCACTATACCCCACAGCAATCGCTATCCTGAATGCAAGCGTGGCAATTATAGTATATTCACCTATAGATATCTTTGGGGAAGGGGGGGGGGAGGCTATGTTTTACAGTCAGTTAGTGTCTTTGGGCTGAAACGACACCAGGGTTTTGATTTGTAACAGTGTGGCAAAATTCTCAAACGAACTAGTTCTTATTAAAAGCTTTTAGACATATCACGATGTTATAAAAACAGTTTAGTTGTATTTTATCCTGTTCAATTTAGCACGTTCGCCAGGCAACAGTGTATGCCTCGTATCTACATATATAAATAGATCAAAGATTGATTTTAATGAGATTTAGTTGTGTTGTACATACATATTAATGTTTTATCTTTTTTTGTTGCAGGTAATTGAACTTTGGGTTTTTTGACGAACGCTCCACTGATTGTTTTCCAAGTATTGTATTGTAATTTATAATTGTTCACATGTAGTATTAATGCTTACGTCATGGTTCCTTTTGCGTAATGGCCTAACATGATGCATTGTCAGAGGATCCAAGAAAATGGCTTTATCATACCCAAAATTATTAGTAACGTCGGTTTTCGATACATTTTATACACTTCAGTTACAATATAAAGAGCTTTTTAATAAAAGTTAATTGCGTATGGCCTTAATTTCTAGACAATATATAGATATACCGTGATGCTCTTTGAATCCAATAACTCACTATTTCTTTGCAGAAAATAGGCAATGCTTTGTATATATCAATGTGATATACAAATAGGATCAATTATACTAAATTACATTAAAACAAAGTAAAATTCTTTGAAAAAAAATTTATATGTTTGAATAAAAAATAACAATAGAAAAATTTATACATTTCACAAAGAAATTAATGTGTAATATAAGTGACGCATTATATTACATGTAAATAAATGGAAAAATAAAAAGATATTTAAGAATAAAATGTTAAGTGTTACTTTTTCATAATAGCATTGCAAATCATCAAATATCAGTTAAGTAGTGATAGCCCAGACTTAAGACTTGGGATCGTAGGTCGCCAGTTCGATATCAGGATGCAATTTTATAATTCACACTTTGGTTTTTAATAATATATGATTGCCATTGTTCACAAACAAGTTTCCCGTTCTACGATCACCAACCCGCCTACCAAGCGTGGCAAATACTACATATATCCACCCATAGATATCTTGTGGAAGATCTATGTCTTGTAGTGTGCGTCTATGGGCTGCAACGACGAAATATGCAAATCCGGTAAACGTTTATGTAAAGTTATTTTTTATAAATATTGCAGGTAAATACTGCGAACTACATTTGTATACACGCAACTGTAATTTGTCGGCTCAGTTGTTTAAACAGGTATAACTAGTTACGGTCTCACTTGTCCTTCGCATCCCGGGACTTTTTATTCAAAGCCAACACTTTATTTTCTTGTAAACATGCATCCGAATCGCAGCTCCATCTAATCTATGCTCATCATCTGGAAAGGTTAATTCACTGTTCTTATTTAAAGTAATACACTTATGTTCTTACGCAAAAACTATTACCTCTATAGGATGATAATATTTTAGAACGGCACTGCACTTCCGGTCCCATAAATTCCTAGGTAGAAATTACCAGCAATTAGAAGAATATAATAATCTGTCACAAAGAAATCAAAAAGCAATTTCTTAGAAATTAGTTTACAACCCACGGCTAAAACCTGCTGCGCTACCAGTTAACGAGGTCCGAATTTTGTTATAGTTTTTACACTGCCATAGTTTTTTTGATGCCTTAGATTCCTTTAATGCTGAGGTTCGTTTTTATACGTCTAGATGTATGAAGTGATTATGTCGACTTTAGAAAAGAAGTCGTGCGGGTCTCATTACGGCGTTCTCTATGAAAATAAGTTCGTGCATTTTTGATATTTGTGAACTGAAACAATAACAGAGAATTTTATTGTAGTGTACAAAATTACGTGTGTTTTGATCTGATGAGTTTACAAAATTGTAAAAAATAAATTATATTGACTATGATATTTATAATAAAATATATTATGTTGACCAATAAATTTATAATTAATAGTTATTACAATCCCCTTTTCCCCTGCTTAAAATAATTTAATATTTTAAGCAGTAGTAAATAATATTCAAATAGCTAACGTCTATCGGCTGACATGAAGACGATGTTGATGTATAATAAATAAGGTACAGTGTATTTTTATTATTACAAATTTATGTAAACAGTCTAAGAACAGTCTAAGATGTAATAGTCTCATAGAACATAGGGGCTTGAATGTAGTCACAAAACAATCATACTACTAATCACTGTACTTTTAGCCTCCAAATGACACAAGTATTACTCAAGTCGTTAACATCAAATGTCAGCGGATTATAACGGTAATAAAACAAATTGTACATAAAAATTGAAACAAATTAAAGCCTTTAAGATGTCGATTGAAAACCATCGGATTGTAGACGAGAATCCTTTTTGAACGACGGATGCTGCGTATTAACGTGGTTAGCATAATTGCTCGTAATAAAAGCCACAGAGACATATTACAGTAAACCTGTTCAAAGCATGTTGAGAAAGAAAAACTTTTCTAGGGTAAGAGAGGGGGATATTGCCATAATAATGTAAGGTACTATAATGTTTCTCGTAAAGACTAGACATGACCAGACACCCAACAATATCGAAAAACTAATAAATTTTGTATGAATTAATAACTTATTTTCTGTAGAGAGAATGTATTTTGTAGATCACTTGATATCATTCACATTAAATAAAAAAGAGAGGTTTCCATTGCGGCAATGGTTAAAGAAAATAATAAAAATATTTTAAGAATTTTGCTTTAGATGAAACGGAAAGAAACTGTTACTTAAAATATGCAGACTTAACTAATAAACATGTTTTTTTCCATTTTGTATAGCCAGTGATTCATTTTATATCTATAAATTAGTTCCTGTTTATCTTGACTAGACGGTTTCCATTGCTAATGGGCTTTAAAGCTTTCGCATATATGCATTTTATATTGATCTGTTCTCGGAACACGGGCTCGGTAAATCGCATGTTTATTTGTTTCTGTATAGGTTACGTTATGTCATATGATTCTCTTATCTTTATTTATTCTATCTACATATAATCATTTACTATGAGGTAAAATATGCCATTTTTCTTAATGATGGTTGAATAAAATATCAAAACAATCAAAGAAAACTATGAACTACCTGTATCTGTGTACTATGTATATAAACATATTATCTCAATATACCGTTAACTTTTTCTATGAAGATTTCTTTGTGCTTCAGAATAATTGTAATATCTGGAAGCCTAATACTGTAGTCCTATCTTTGACTATCTGGTGTTGAATACACTTGAAAAATAAAGTCATGTAATTTTGGAAAACCCGTTTTATTTTTATGATATTTTGTACAGGATTTATCGCAGCGAGAAATTATTATCATTTTAATGGTAGTGACTGTCAAAGTAAATAAAATAATATCCAATGTCCAGAGGTCTATGTACAACATACGTTTTTCAAGTTGTAAAATAATTGAGTATGAACACCGCTTAATTAAAGAGAACGTATGTATGTCGTATAAAAAGCTTAATCAACGCGAAGTTCTACCGATTATTTCATTGTGATTTCTAGTGACCCTGATATTTTATTGAAGTTGCAAATTATTGCCTCGTATTCTATATTAAATGTTATTAAATCAAATATAATAATGATTGTTATTAAGGAACAACCTTAAATGAAAATTTTAAAATGCGTAATTGTAAATTTATAATTATAAAATAAAATGTACTTTTTATGATCTGCAATTCTTTGTATTGGAACTATACCGATTATTAAACACGGTCTTGCTACCACGTTGCTATTAAAGATATAAGAAAGCCTCCTTTCTCTTTTGTAATCTTTGCCTATATTCTCCCCGGAGACTAACCACATCCGACAAACCTGAACATGCTTGTCGGAACACAGAAGTAGTGTCTCAAGTGAATAAGATGTCAAATGCGTCTCTCGACCGACGGCTCTCGCGTTTGCGGCCACTGGGATCCCGCAAACTTGTCGAAAGTTACTAGCGGTTAGCGGTTTTGTAGTTTGTACTTTTTGTATATATTTTTTCATTGTGTATATGTCTTGAAATATTGGATAAATACCCAAGGTGTTTATCGGTATCTATAGTAGTGGTGATGTGTTGTTATTTAAAGTGTGTTGTAATTTTTAATCATTTTTTGTTCGTAATTGTCTTTACACATTAAGCACAGGAATAATCAATAATTCTGTAAAAATCATTAAATCATTTGGTATTGAATATATTTAATACCTCTCCTATTTGTCTATTAATCTCAATAATAGGCATTAGAGAAAAATATATTAAAAGTTACGACAATATAAAGTCAATATTTATATAATGTTGATATAGGAATTTTGTACCTGTGTATCTTTCTCTAGAATTCAAAAAGAATAGAAAGAAAAGATCTAACTCCTTTGCAAGGAACATATTATGCTTATACAATATTTTTTTTAATGCCATGCAATAAATTTTTGAAGTTTATAATGTGAAAACTAGTCAAAAATCAAAATACAGCATGAAGGATATGTTAAGTGATAAAACAGATTGGAAACATTAAGGTTTGTTAAAATATTAAAGTCTTTTGTGTGTATGTATAAAATTGAAAATGATGAGGAAACCGTATTGATTTCATAGTGAACTTTTAGATGAGGGCGTATTCGGTGATAATCCTCATTCGAAAGCTTTAATTTGATAATATGTTAAAAAAATGATGTCATTAATTTAGTTTAATGTACGACTTCTGGAATATCGTACCCGAACGACGTGAGTGATTTATCGTGTGAAATAAGATGTTTTCAAAAAATAATACAATGATGTGTTCTTTTTTAAGATTTAATTATTTGTTATAAAGAATAATCGTGCATACTCACTTTTTTAAATCGTCATATGAATAATGAAAATATACGATAAAGAGATGGACCAGCTCTTCAAAACACTGGGAATTGGGATCGATAAGCCGCGCTTGTCCGCAACGAGACCCGAGAGTAGCCAACTCGATGCCAACGCCCCGATACTCGGAGCCTTCCTGCCTACGATATTGTCTCCGTTGCCGATCGCCACGAGAAACCTTCCCAAGTAAACGATCAAAGATCGTTTGTGAAGTTTCTTACGCCACTTACGACTTAACATTTAACTTGCGCGGCAATTAACTAGTTTTAGATATTTACTTTATAAATTGAACTTTAGTTTTTCCTTGTATATATTTATTAGTTATAGTTACTTTCACTTATAAATTATCAGATTACTCAGTTGTCTTTTAATTATATATACCATATCGTGTATGCAAATTTGTAATTTGAACGTATTTATAATATTTTACTTTGATTTCTTTTTTTATTAAATAATCAATAACCTTATAATCTTGCACCTTGTTATCGTTTAATTAATTTTATAAACCAAAATGAAACTTTATTTTTTATTTCAATGTGTTTTACAATGTAATTGTACTCTAACCTCCGTAATTATTGGCTGTTAAAAAGTTAGCGTACATTTCAAGCGTATTCGTCCATTTAACAAATGTCCTTCATACTTAATATTTCGCAAGACCAATTGACATTTGATCAAATATATAATGGAAACAATAACCTTGTTCTCTTTAGTGTAACAGAATTCATATGCAACTCGTTTAGATCTTGCATTTTAGTTGATGATTTCTAATGGTTCTTTGCTTTTAATTAATTATTATAGCTGCCAGTTTCTACGGGTGCATATAACCTTTATTGTTATTGCAATATTTTTAAGTTTTTAAAATTTATCTACCCTGAGAGTCACCTGAAGCTGTGGAAAATTGTTAGATTTCTTTCGCAGACATCAACATGAAAACGACAAAATTAATTTACGTTAAAGCAGTAAAACAAGCTACTTTGACTAAGAATAGTAAAAATATTGGCTATTGTCCGCATTCAAATAGAAAAATGAGTAAACAAATACATTTCAGAGTGGTTAGTGCATTTGTAAATCTCTACTTTTAATAATAAACAATCATTTAACTAAAATAATTTTTCTGTTTTTCACACTGCCGACTAGTGTTCTGATTACATTTTCGTTGTTATGCGTCATCGTACACAATATTTATGGTTTCATTACATACCAAGACACTATTTTTTGTTTTACAATAACGAGACTATAATAAAAAGTGAAATAGTAATATTTCCCTCTCAATTTATTCATTTTTTTGTTCCATATGCGTTAAATAAAATGTTAAAAATTTTATAAAAATAAATGCTCGTCGTGCTTCCGAAATTTGAGATTAGCAAACCATATTTCGATTTACTGAATATAAAAATACGACACTTAAAACAAACTCAGGATAGAAAATATATAAAAGAAACTACCGTAACGCATTTACCAACTGCCATAATTCCTAACGTTATCGTCACTAGTAAGTAATTACGTAATAATGAATGAACTAAGGAATTAATGCTTTTTATCCCAAAGGAACTAACAATGTCGACACAGAGCGATACGTTTAAGTAACCATGTTCAGCGTATATTTTTCACTTTGACAACAGCTTTTTCTTCTGTAAACGCACTTCCCGAGCTCGGTCGTGATTATCCTTCTCAACTAAAAGTTTTACTGGAGCACTTTCATGCAATCGTTTCTTTGAAGCAAAGTAAGTGCTACATAAGTGTCCTTACGCTATTCTTTTGTATTAGAATTGTTATGCAAACTGAGGCGTTAGCGAGGACATATTTTAATAATATTTTTTGGGTTTTATAACAACTTTCATTTGTAAAAAGAATTTAAATAAAGTCATAAATTATATACAATACATGAAAAACTTTTTGTTGTTAAACTATTGTTTTTATAAAAAATAATCAAGGAATTTTCGCTTTATTACAACCATTAAATATGTATTTTTGAACTTTCCTGATATTCAGTGAAATGTGCCACTTTAAAATCTGTTTAAATTGTCTTTGTTTTCGTTTTTTTATATTAAATTAACCTTTTTTGTATGAGGCAATGCTGAAAACATCATTCGTCGCATTAATTATTTACTAGCTATTTTTATTGCTATAAAATCTCGTAATTTAGATAACGTACCGTAAGTAATCGACAACCGATATAAGCAATGAAGATGGTATTAATATATGGTGTCATTTACAAAATTATTTTAATTTCTTTCTGAATGTTTTAAATAAAAGATCAATTCACAGTTTATAGCGATTGACTAATTTAAGCCGGGTGTGCTCTTTTTAACCTTCGAGCTAACGTAGTTGGTAGCTGAGTAATCAAATGTACCCGTGGTGGCTAATAAACATGATTTATTTGCAAACAAACCTTTTACTATGCGCTTGCTATTTCGGTATAGATTAATAAGAATCCAGTAGTTTACCAAAAACCAATGTTTATCTTAGTATAACAATTTCATTATTTATAGTTAAAAATATTTGTCTAACAAATTATGGATTAATTTAGAAATAAATTTCTATCTAGATCAAATGAAGATTAGATTGTAACGATCAATCTAATAGTACAGCCTAAAATTATATGAATGTAGACTTTAAAAGAATCTTTTTTAGTTCAGACTATATACGTAGGATACTTCAATATTTACCTGTTCATCTATATATATTATTAATGTTTTTATTATTGAAGAAAGGTGTTTGTCTGTTGGCTTTTATAGTTTGAATGTATTTGTATGAAGTATATTGAAGACGCTGAAGATCTTTCCCTGTATTAACTAAACTTGACGGCTTCTTCAGAAGCTACGACGTGTGTCATTACTTTAAAAGTTCCTTCGGGCAATTAGGCCGTCAAGCTCAGCCAGACAGACGTTCCATGGTGTGCTTCACAGTGACTGGGCACAAACGGCCCCCACGAGGGATCGTCGGCTTGAGCTGTCACACGATATGCGTTTAGCATTCCGATTTGTGAGTGTCCGAGAGAGCCGTGCAACCATACTTAAGTCGTTCGCCATTTGTTATTGGATTATATTTGCCACCAAACGGCAAAGCAATCGGTATCTGAATTTTTTATCTTAATATTATACTATCTGTCCATGAAAATTTGTACTGCCAGAATGTACTTATAAGTTTTCACATTCAAGTAGAGAAAAATAATTTAATGTAACATATTTTTAATTGATTAGTTTATACAGGTGATTGATTAATAAGAAATAGGAGTAAAAGCTTAAAGCTTTTTACTTACTAACGCCTGTATTGAATTACTAGTGAAACCTGTATAGAAGTGAAGATTCAATACTGCATACATGTCTATTGCTAGCACAAGGTTTTTCGTATCTTTTTAGTTTTCGCTAATATAACAATCAATTTATTTAAATCGATCGCAAGCAGGCAAGCCGCCAGCCCGAAGCCAGACGCAAGGTCGTAGATTCGATTGCAAATTTACGTTTGCTTGTAGGAATTACGAGGAATTTATTGCATGCGATTGCATATC
Organism: Battus philenor; assembly: GCF_028537555.1. NCBI lineage: Eukaryota > Metazoa > Arthropoda > Insecta > Lepidoptera > Papilionidae > Battus > Battus philenor. The sequence goes on along the minus strand of NW_027181689.1, from coordinate 6,206,684 downwards.
GAGGGAACCGAAATGCATTAGAACATAAAGTTTGATGCACGCCGTTGTTTGTTCTAAGTCGTATTTATATTTTGAACTAAATACAGTGCCAGAGGCAGGCAAGGTTTGATACATACTGCCTTTGGTCACACTTAAAATAGACAAAGCAGTAAAACAACTTTGTTTTTCTTTTTACCTGGTCAAGTCTAAAAGCAAAGTCAGTTCAGTGTTATACATTTTTTAAAAAAAAAAAACTGCAAACACGAAGAGAGTTATTTTGGTGTCGTTTTTATGCCGAACGATTAGTTACAGTTGTAAAAGCTTTAAAGGGTTACTTTGTAATTCATTTGCTCTCAATTAATTTGCAGCTTTGCATTGTCTTAGCTTATTATTATAGAATAAAGAGTACTTCAAACTTTAATTCCATGTTTTCAACGTTTACTAAAAATTTAGTTTTCATTTTTTTATGTATAGTGTTTATTACGTTAAAGCTTGTGAAAATAGGTACGTAGTAAATTTCGATCGAAGTAATAACACGTCCAATTATGCGAAGCTCTCGACGTCGACTGACAGTTATTTTGGACTTAGTGATGTTTGAATATTAAATTATATATGTCGAATAATTATTATGAATGGCTAATTTTGTTATTAATGCATAATTCTCAGCTTAAATCCTTAATTAAAACCGTGAAGTTTGTGTCGTTGCAGGACATTAGTGGCAGCGTCGATCATTTATCATTTCATGAGACGCTTGCTCGTTTACTCATTTTTCCTGTAATAAAATTAATTATAATAATTAAATCTATAAATTTATCGTTCGGTTAATGACCGCCTAAATTAGTTAATAATTTTTGGTTGATTATTTTATTAACGAATTAAAATGAGACATACCGCGAATTCTCAAAAGTCAGCGTCCAATATGAAATAAAAGTTTTTGTATATTAGTTTTATTAATAACTATTAGTCACTAGGTGGTTCGCCGACATAGTTAAGGTCGCGGGAAGTCAGAGGATGAGGGCAGTGCAAGATCGTTCATTATGTTGATCTTCGGAGAAGGCCCACACCTCACAATGGGCGTCTTTCGGTTGATGTTATAATGATGATTGCGTTAGAGTATCGATAATTAGTAAATAAATTACAGTACATCCTTTAGCCTACGCGTTTCATATTATTTCGGGCAATATTAAGCCCCACTGCGCAGTTTTAGCTTATAAATAGAGGGAGTAGAATCACATGTTGAGATAAACTAGCCCAGTCTTACGATGGATTTCGCCACGAATACACGTGTCGAAATAATAATTAGAGATTTGTTAAAAACTATATTTAAAAAACATGTTACTTAGTTATTCGACTATTTTGAATTGAGATACTACGCTAAAGTTGAAAATTACGAATGTAATTATTTTTTCTTTAAAAATATGTACATATCTAAGATCAAATATCTTTAATTGTATTATAGGCCAAAGATTCCCAAAGACTCGATAGAGGTCTACGTTGGCCTGACAAGAAAATGGAGGTTAAGCGGAGATCCATGAAAACTTATCTGCTTTCGATAGTGAAGAAGTAAAATGTTGGCTTGGCTTCCAATAATATAGGTAGTTAATATTTTAGGAAACTCAGCGACTGTTTCAGACTTGCAAAGCGCCAAATTCTCACTTTTTTACGAATACTATTAGTTCGTGGTTGGATTTTAGCTGCAGCGCAAATTTCCATGGTTTTATCGAATTTTAGGAATATGCTGGAAATGTGCGGGCGGTCTACTGCAACCTGCCAAATTTTTGAAGTGCCATATGAGAAAAGAATTCAGGGAACTTTTGTTAAGACCATTTCTAAAGTTTATTAAATGATAAAAACACTGCAATTGCAACAAAACACTTATGTACATATCCCGAAAAATGTGCTTCCTGGTCCGTTATAGCTACATGTATCACCATGGTGTTGTAAAGAAAAAGTTATTATTTGCCGACACTTATTATTTTGTGCGAGAAATATGTGAAATGTCTAAAATCGATTTTAAGTATAATCAATCTTCAGCTAGGAGCTTTGTGATAAATGTTTCGTCCACTCAAGCTTAATTTTTTAATATTTGTTTTTATAAAATTATAGTCCGGAATAAGAGAGGGTCGGCTGTGTTTATGCAAGCTGAATATGTTTATTTTGGGTCTTCCGGTATAATATTAATCGTTAAAACCCAGCGCAGGCGATGTTCGTTAACTCAAATAAACTTTTTAAGACAACGTTAAAAGCTTATTATTTTTATTAAGTTTTTTATATATACTGTAGCTTTAACCGATGAGGGTAACCTTTAGATATATAACTTTTGAATATAAAGGAACAAATAATATTTAATGTTTGATCTAGGCCAATGTTCCTTCTTTTTCGGCCGATAGAGGTTCACTGGAAAGTGTAAGCTGCTGCTGTCACGATGACCGGTCTTGTTGCCCCACGCCAATGATTTCCAATGACCTTAACTATGTATTCGGTCCACCTCGTGGGGTGCCAACCCTCGACTGCGTCTACCGGCCGTTATTAGTTCCTTATTACATTTCAATTTCGAAATCTACAGAAGCACTTCAGAAGTTTGTAATGTTATTTTATCTATACTTACATAAAAGAAATCAATAGTTGTTTTAATCATATAATTTTTTGAGTACTATCAGTTTTACTTTAGAATTAATAGGTTAATCGATGATAATGGGGTAAAATTCGCTATACGCGACGCCAAATCGAACTAGCAGTCGAGTGCATCCACGTAGAGGACTGTATTTCTTAACGACCGTTGAACACCCGTTTCTCAACATCTGTTAGCCTTAACAATAGCATCCCTCCTAGAGTGGTATTAAAATTAAAAAAAAAGTACTAAAATGTACGGTGCACTTCGTGAAGCGAGTGGTAATTAAAAATCAATATAGATTGGGGGACCCTTTAGGCATGAAGTCCGTCCCCATCATCTATAACCCTATTTAGGGTGTTCGTTCGTTCCTAAACGAGGGTGTGACCAGTGCTTTAGGGCCCGAACGCGGAAGACTAGGGGAATTCTATTGATTTGCAGAGACACTTGTAAAACCCCACGTTATGTAACATAATATAGGTAGTTGATAACTAAATATTTTTTTATATAACTATATTAATATTTTTCTTTAAAAATCTATTAAATAAGTTTTTGATTTGTGTTACAAACAACATAGTCTAATAATTAGTTATATAGTTAATATTGTCTATCAATTACGAAATTTGAAACGTCCATTCATTTATTATTAACTGACAAAATTACATGGATTTTTATAGGTTCAATCTTCACCTGAAGTTTCAACATTAAGAGTGGAAAAGGCTTAACAGGATGAAACATTACCTAATATGAATGATGGAATACTATTATGTATTATTTAGTCAATTATACTTTACTCTCTTATAACATAGAACTATTTCTTGTTATAATATTGTAATTGGGCAGTATATTAAAGACACTCATTAATAATTGTAATAATAATGGTTGTCACGTCATTTGTAACATAAACTATCTTTCTGTTGGAAAAAGTAGAAACGAAGCTAATATTGGATGCATTTGACCAAAGAAGGAACTAACCACTTTTTAGTGCCTAATCTCACAAAAGATCTTGATTTTTTCTGTTTACACGGCAACGACCTTCCCGTTCCCGACATCGTCACGGTCATCTCTCTCCTTTCAACTTGTTAAAAGCTTGTTGCTGTGTCTCACCCCAATCCAATTTCACGACTTCACGAGCACCGTCGAAATCGATTTGTCTCGCCCTCACTCGTTGGGATTCCATCAGTCGAGATATATTAGCTTCTCACTCTTTCTTTAGGCTCCTTGAATACTTTGAAAAGATTGCCAACGAATAATACCGTTAAATTATGTTAGTGCTTTTAAAACGAAGAAATTATGCATAATCTCGCATGCATGGAAGACTGACATAATGAACGCCAGCGATTTATGTGATTTAGCACAGGGAGAAAAGAAAGGTTGGAAAAAAATTGGTCGCTGTTCTTAAGGAATTATTATTAATAATAATGACATTTAAAAATGTTTGTATATTTGTTGAAGAGGTGAAGTGAAGTATATTTGTTGATGCGGGGCAAGGGCCTATGAATAATTAATAAACTTACTAAGAGACCAGAACGTTTGGACAGCAAAGTTTAAGCCAATCATAACTAAAAGTTGATGAATACATCGGATAACGGATTCGTGTAGTTAAATAATGACTATTATTGACTACGATACACTACATTTTATTTGTAGTTTATTTTGTTACTAATTGTTGTAGAAAATTTATTTCAAATCAATACTGTTAATTGATAAATAACTTTTTCGGTAATAACAGGTCACAATATTAACAACAATTACTAAACACACTAGTTTTGTTAAAAAAAAATATTTTCATTAATGATACAATGATGAAAACAGACGATAGTATTGAGTGATTGCTAGAAAGACATTTAAGTAATCTTTTTTGGTACACAATTTTTAATGTAAATAGAGATTATGTAAAACAAATGTATTTGCAGAGTAAAGCTTATTTTCGTTACATTGCACGTGTGTCGGGCCACTTAAACCTGTCCTCTGTTCCAGGATTAAATTTTTTGCGGGCGAGTAATGCGGCTTCGTCGGTACAATACGACCGGTTTTAGAATGTTCGGGTATTGCACGGGCTCCGGCTAAATTTATGTTGTATTTCCTTAGCGTTATTTAGAGGATTAGGAGGTTATCATGCGTTATTATTAATAATTCCTAACTAGTTGATTTTAACTATAGAAAATTGTGTATTTTTCAAGTCGTGTACATATCAGTCCTATTCGTTCAATTCTCTTACGTTATGTTATAGATTTCTGTAACCTAAAGGTAACGGTGATATAGACGTACTGGCAATACTCATGTTCCAAGGTATAAAGGCATCTGTCACATCTAGGAGTGATTCAATCTATAAAATACGAGATATGTTAGGAGAACCACGCACGCCACAAGTAACTCCGCAATATATTTGCTTACGAATAAACGGAAAAAAAACAGAGGTTTATGTGAGTCAGTTACAAGCTAAAATTGAAATTACGGTGTAGTGTGGAAGAGCTCGTGAAGATTGACGTCTACGTTACAATGTATCGGAGACAATCATCTCAGAACACCCTTTCGTTAATGTCTATACTTTACTACCAAAATTTTGTATTTAATAAGTTAAAAAACCATTTCATAGTCTTTTATATTAGCCTTTTCGTGAAAGTAGCTTTCACTCGTTGAATTTATAAATGTGTGTGCTCTCGAATGGAAATTATAATTGTCATAAAAGAGCACAGTACTTTCGTTTTTAATACTTTTTATAGTTCGATTAGAGTTTTAGGAGAAATCATTTTCTCTAGCCTGTTGTATATTTTTATTATGAACAATTTACGACAGACAATTATTGATTGTTGATTGATTTATTTAAATTTTTATCTTTCAACAAGTAAACAGTATCTCCGAATTTGGGGCCAAAAAACTTTAGAGGAAGCCTATGTCCAACAGTAGACAGTACGGCTGAAATGATATTACGCCTGCCTGGTATCAAATTGACAAACTGCAGTGGTATGTCAACCTCTTGACTGCTAGACTGTAATTCCTTTTTGGTGAACTTAGCGAGCGGTGTAATTGTTAGTTTTCTGCAACATGATTTTTAATTTTTACTTGAATAAATATAGTCCCACGTGGATATTTTGAGAGTTTTATTTCTTTATCATTATACGACATTAAAAAGACGCTTCTCGGGACAACGACCCCTGAATGTCGATGACATTTAATTAATGTAACCACTGAATAGATTCTCTATATCGAGAAAATAAAGAATTTGTTTTCTAAATTCGGATAAAGACAATTAACGACTTTACTAATGATAGCTTTAAACTTCAATTCGGATAGTAACCCACACATTTTGGTGAGTTAATGAATGGAGGCGTGTTTATTAATTTTTCCACAGTCACTACTAAATCAAGATTACGTCGGTTTTTCTAATTCTTGTCTAATATGGCAGCGTTAATGACCTTGCATGTTTTATGGATGCTTTTAATATCTTTACGTTTCGTAATGTAATGATCGTATTTACATAAACAATATTTTACATTTTTTGCTTCATATCATTGGTTTATCTTACTATGAAATTATTTATGGAAGAATTTTTTTTTTAATAAAGTAGCGAATGGTAATGGTTAATTAGACACAGGACCACTTCCAGTTATGCACATGCATACGATTAACATTTTATAAGTTGAGTCACTTTATCATCCCAACCGGTTCTATTGGAAATATATGCAGGAGGCCTAGCAGTAGCTAGGTGTAGTACTATGCCTGAAACGATGAGGAAGTCTTACCGTTTTTAAGCTATAGTGTTATTGAAACTGCTGTATCGTCTTTGAGTAAAGCTTGGCAAAATATGTGGCGAGAAAAAAAGATCATAAGCGCAGACGATCATTCCCCCACTGCCCGCACGCGGTTACCCAAGGCGTGGTATAGCGACTCAGTATTTCTAAACTAATTATGTTTATAAAACTGTTTAAATATTATTGTATAATTTTCATACGCCGCTGTTATAAATAAACGTTAAGAGTTCCTTCCAAAACTTTCATTTTGCGTTTACGCTCTACAACGTGGTTTAAATGTCCGACCGACAAATAACTACAACCAGACTGAGATTTGGCCTTCTCGGGTATCTTTGAGACGAAACTATGAAGGAGTTTCGACTGTCCAAGCTGTATTCCTCTTACTGTGTTCCGCGTCTCTAGACATTTCACGGAGAATCTGTTTTTGGCTAGGTAGCTACCTAAGAGCTTGTCCAGCTCCTAATTCGCTGAAATAAATAATGTTTCAGTCTGAACTTCTCGCTTACTGGCAAAGAAGAACCTTTAGAGAGCCTTGTGGTATACTGGTGACGCAGTAAATGCTAACGGTCCAACAGAATGTGTCAGTTATAAAAGAATCGATTCAACTACCTAACTCAGTGCATGCCGCTGTAACGATTAACGCGAAACGTGTCACTACAGCGATAACACACGATAGCATATGCCATCATAGCGAACCGCACTGCATGCATTTACCTGCGGCATTAGCCCACATTGGGCACCCGGTGACCTAGTCGCCTTGAATGCATTCATGTTTTTATTTATGCAACCTTATATACCATTTCTTAGGCTTTATAGAGCTAAGGTAATCGTTTGCATTGTATGTAATCAGCTGAAAATGAAAAAAAGTTGCTCTATTTTATTTTTTATTTATATATAACTATACGTGCTTGTATCAAAAAACCTATCACAAGAATATTATCTACTGTCATGAGAATAATATGTTAGTTATTAGAATAGATTAAATAAGAGAATAATTGTAAAAAAAATATTTTTTACTGTGTTATGGGCTATAACTTGATTACATTATACATTATATAATTATTTTTTGTATCAATCGACATCTATTAAATCACAAATCTTACCAATCCATCCAAAGGTTGTCTTTAAAAAACCGTAGTATACGATTAGAGCACCTATTAGATCGTTGCTTAGATGTGCAGTACGTATTATTATTATTATTCTCGATGGATTTATTGCATGGGATTATAAAGGCTTTAAGTTTATTAATATATCTTAATATGCTTGTATAGTTATTTCTTGCGTTACCCTAACTGTTAATATTAGTATAGGATTATTCCAAAAAAAATTCAAATTGCTCAATTTGTACAATTAAAAATTGTAACATTTTAGATGTAATTTAAAAGCAGCTTTAACTTGCTATAAAGTTTTGGCAATTATTCACCTGTGAGAGGAAAATGGCTCATTATCAAAACGAGATATGCGTTAAAAAAAGAAATTACTCTTCTTGTATAGTACTTCTCGGAAACCTGTTTCCTTTGTTCTTCCGAAGACAGTCTGGAGACCTCAATTAGTTTCTTCCTCATTGTTCAATAACTGAGTTATGGTCGTGTTTAAATTAAGCTTATTATATTATGTCTTGGAAGATGAATTTAAGTGTCCCGAAATTATATTGAAATTTTAATTTTGAGGAACTTAAATTTTTAACGTGTTTTACACTTCTGTATTTTTTATTAATTGGTTTTACTGTATATAGGCAACGTATTGTTGTACTTCTGATTGTTTTTCCTTTCCATCTACCTTATTATTATATGTTGCTTAAATTTAAATTTATGAACAAGGTGTTTTTAATTATATAAATAAAGATATTTTTATCGATATTCGAGTACATATTTCGAGAGTTGAAAATGTATTTTATAGCCAGTACATTTGCTTTCGACATAAGAGATGGTTTTTGTTATATTTTTTTCGAAAGTTCCTAAACTTTGTCATTCATTCACGACCAAGATAACGAAACAAGTTCTATTCGTCAAGATGTCAGGCTGACCCAAACAGATTACCGACAGCCTTATTCTGCTCTTTGACTTCGAAGTGGTTAATCAACGTTGTCTCCTGTTTTTCTTGGAAGAATCCACCGTCTGAACGAATCGCTTCGCTTTTAATGTAAGGATAAGTCCGTTAAGTCCTCAGTACGAGTCTTAAGTTGCGTTTTACAAAGCGCTTTGGACAGGACGTCCTTTTTAAATGGCGACCATTCAGTGCTCTCGTGTTTGAATTTAATTTGCAATTCTGCTGGATATTGGCTTTGTCTCCGTCGTTGGTTTAACTCGAATTAAGTCAAGTGTTTCATAATGAATATATGCGTACGTTTTAAGTGAATTATTGTAATTGGTGATGCACTCTATTAAACTTGATGTTACTTTGATGACCGTTGCTGTTTTGTAATGAATATCACCATCTCAATGAGACATTGACATTTATTCGAGTTAACTTAAAGTAAGTTATGATATTGTTATTAAAAATTATATAATTCAACTTCACATTCTGGTATAAGAGACTGCTGTGGCCAGAGAAATTGGGCATCATGTTTTCTTAAAAGTTTTCGTTACATAGTTTTTTTTCTATGGATACTTTCCTTTTTTAAAAATGCATTGTTATTTTTGTTCTTAGAAAGGCTCCGCTTTCCTACAACATTTACTTTTTTATTTAAACTTTATTATGCCTTAATATTAAAATCGTTATACGTATTGTGCTTTATCTTAAAAATAAGACGTTTTTGTGTTGCGGAGTAAGTAAAGTATTTCGAAATGTTTATATAAATTCATTAGTACATTTTAAGTAATTATTTATTCAGTAGTCTTATTTTATACAATAACCACAAACAACAGGCATCGAGTCATCTGTATAGCCCTAGGTGTTTATTTTTATCAAAGCTTATGATATTACAATCAAATTTTGTTATTGTTGTTTTGTATTATTTTAGAAGTTTAACTGATGACTTTTTCTTTTTTTAAATATTTCTGAACTATCTTTCAACGAAATAAAGATTTAATAGTTTTCAATGAAACAAATAATCTGTATACACTACATTTGTAAAGTTTATAATTGAATAATAAATAAAACGTAATGCATATTCCGGAAAATGTCTATCAGTAACCAAACAGGAAATCTGAAACTATTGTCCATCCGAGAGCATTTATAATGTTGATGACATATACCACATTGTCTCACTAATGAGTTATTAGACGCAAAATTGATTGTAAACTAAAACACCATTTGTTGTTCATGACAGAGGTTTCCAGGAAAGTCCAGATACCTCACGTTTGTGTAGCAGCTGTTGCAAAGAGACCAGAGAAGGACACCTTTTTCCGTACGATCTCTATTTCAAAAAATGCTTTGGCTGTATTTTCTCTCTGATAGTAGACCGCGAGCCCAACTTTGAGTGTGTTTTGTGGGCAAAACTGGTAAGATATCTTAGCAAACTAACGTATTTAATAATCAATAACAAATATAGTTTTTTCACAATAAATGCAATGAAATAAAAATCCCTAACATTAGAGACCAAATAAATCGAGAGAACCAACTTATGTTTTAAAATTATTTTGAAATAAATTGAAGAGGTTCATAAAACAAAAACTTATAAAAATGTAATTATAATGTGAAGGATTTTTTTTTTGAGAATAGAGCTTGTCATTCGCTTTTTAAAAAATAGTCCAAACATAACGAATGCTGCTATTATTATTTAATGAACATTTATAGTTATATTACAAAAGTATTATACACACACCTTCATCGCAATGTAATCTAATATTATGAACAGCTTCGTAACTAAAGATTTTTTGATTTTTTGTAGGAAAAGTTATAAATAATCTAATGACTCCATAGTTATTAAAAAAATATTTATTTCGCCCGACTGTTTGACTAATAGCATCGACGAGAATGAAAGGATATTGTGAAACGTGTAAGCGGAAGATAGCTCTTATAATACGGGTTTTGTTCTAAATAGAGAACGAGAAGGAAACGATTCATTCTTCAAAGACAGATCTGTGTTTGAATTGACAGACCTAGGTTAATAGCCAATCTGTTGCTTGTGGCGGGGCAATCAGAACTCTTATTTAAATATGTATGTACATCTCTATAAATCTATTGTTATAGGTTCTAAAAATGTATATTATCGTATATGAAAAACTTTTCTATAATATTTGTTTAAAATACTAGATTAAGTAATATTATTAAAAACCTATTCAATCCTTTATATTGTTTTGATATTTTTGCTGTTGTTTTGCTTATACAAATCGTGTTGTATAGTTCATTATCAGATTAATAAACTTATTTAAAAATAATATTGAGTGATTTGTTATAAATATAAAATCTTTAAAGCGGTTAATGTATAAGTCACTGCCAATTAACATATGGTGCACCCTATCCATAATATATATATATATATATATATATATATATATATATATATATATATATATAATTTGTACATTCACCCCTTTAAAACTTTAGCACCTATAGCAAATCTACCTATACAGCTGCGGATTTTACACCACGGTATTCTATTCGTAGCAGTGTCCCAGTTTATTTATTCAATGCAATTATAATTCAACGAATAAATAATTAATGATATGTCCGATCATAACTACTTGGTGTTATGGTCCATTTTAGTTCAATACTATTTTGTGCACAAATACATTAGTTTACGGAGATCATTATCCGTATAGAATCACTAGTTATGAGGACTTCTAACATCTCTACATGACAATGAATTAATGCTAAAACATAATAGCTGATATAAACAGCACGGTTGGTTATACCGACAACCTATAAAGAAGGCAATTTACAGCTTCCGATTCTAGTGAATCGAACGGAAAAATCATAAGTATTTATCTTATTAACGTTAGAACTCACAAAGATTGTTTCTTAAGCAGAAAACGTGTGTAATTATATGCGTTATATTTTCTCTGTTGCGTGTAAATACGCTGTATTTGATCTCTCGCTTTATCTTTACTTCCGTGCTCTTTGTATTGTTTGTAGTCGTCTAATTGAGTCTGTAATGCTTTAATTTAGTAAAGAAATATTTAATCTATGGTAACGTTACAATAAACATGCAAACACTGTACTATTTTAATACTTATGTCGTAATAAAATTATAAAATATAATTAAGGCATTAATTAAAATGTGTCATTACCAGTGTGATGTCTATATTCAATCCGAGCACGTATTTGTATTGTAGGATGACCTATTACTACAAGTGAGCTGTTTTTATTAAGTTTCAGACATATTTTGTTTATTTATTTTTATTTACATGTAGGAAGTTCAAAATAGATACAATAACAGTTCTGTCATAAAAGTAATCATAAGGAGTTTCATACTTAAGTCATCGTTATCATAATTTTAGCCATTGGAAGTCCATTGCTGTACACAGGCTTTCTCCAGAGTTCCTATAGAAACACCTGGAAGCGGCTTGCACCCAGCGTCTTCCAACAACTTTAACAAGGTCGTCGATCCATCTTGTGACCGAACGTAGGGTATAGAAAAAGACTGCAATGACATGATATGTAGTGCTATCTGTTAACGGAAGTCTCGTCACATCACACAAAAATACTCTGTGACCGGATTTTTTTTAATGTCCCCTTCTATGGGAACCCCTAGTACCCCTATCTATCGTGGGACGGGGACTTTGTTTTTATTTAATAATTATTTCATGTAATATTTTTATTTTTACGCTCTTCTATCGTTCCTCCTATGATCTTTCATTCCTTTATTTCCTTTCTTTCTGTAAATCTTCTTTATTTCCCTTTCATATTAATTTTTCCTTTTATCTGATACCATTCTTTCTTCTCCTCATACGTCTGTAACCGGTATTTGATGATTAGAACATTGAAATTAAAACGACGGCGCAACCAGTTCGTGTGATTTAATTTTCATTTTCTTTAAGATGAGAGAATAATATTATAGGAAGAAACGTAGAAACATTCCAAGAAGTCCTTTAAAAACAATAAATTACTTTTTCTATACAAACCGAAAATTAAAACGCCCGTCTATCGCTATTAAATATTTGACGAGTGACAATCAAAAGCTAAAAAGGAACAAAGAAAAAGCAGAAAAGTGTTAGGATGTAATAAAACAAGAAATATCGTGTACTATGAAGTATTCAAGCAGAATAACTTTTGACACTATAAAATTTTTTACGCAGATACTAATAAATAAAAGCTACAATTATGGATTAATACATATTATGATCAATATTGTACACTATTTTAAATATCCGATTTTGTGGATTGCGGAACAAAAATCAATGACAAAATTATATAAAATAATTTAAAAGTTATTTGGTAAGAACTTTAAAATAAAGGAAAGAGAGCCATTCCATCTGGACCACTAGTGAAGTTTATTTTATTATAACCGCAGTGGCTCGTCCGGCGTGCTTAAACAATATGGCCTCACATCACGGCCGCCTTATTGGACTAACACTGACTGCTCGCTCCGTCTTCCTTATTATTTTAAAATATTCTTATTGCGCTCTATTCTTTCGGAGCATGTAGACTGGCATAATTTTTTGTACACTAAGGTCACGTTAAAACAACTAGAGTAATGTCATCTTTATTTCATTTGGTTCCTAACGGGAGAAGGCCCTGACTCTCTCTCTATCCCCTACGACTGCAACTTTTTTCCAAAACAATTCATGGAAAAAACCTCAAGGAAATGGTGTTCAGTTCTTTCGATTAGTGGCATCGTAAAACACTATGTTTAGTAACGAGAACTTGAATTGTTTTCAACGATGATACCTTTTTAATTTCTATAATTTAGAATTTTTATGCAGAACATGTCCATCATTATCATTTCACCTGCATAATAGCCACTACTAACCTAGTTGTCTGAAAGAATTGTCGCGAGTGAAAAGACCACCCATGGTACTTTTAACTATACATAAACAACTTAAAATTTCTTTTGAAAAAACTGATTTATGAAATTGACCGATTTGTAACATTTTTGATAAGTGCTCAAAATAGTCCATTTCGTTTTACTATTTATTTTCAAGTGAGGTGCTTTCTAATTACATATGAACAACATTCATTGTATTACTACTCGTTATTAAAGTTAGGTTTGTAGGACACTTTTTTGTACATTATTCCGCTAGAAGGTTTATTGCAGTCTCGGTGTAAATATGTTAGATTTATATGCAAAGTGGCTGTTACTATAATTTTTTTTACAACAGTAGGTACATAGTACAATAGCAATTATTTTCAAACACAGTATTGAAGTTTATTTTGTTAGAATATGCCATACATAACGCGGAAATAAAAGCGTGCATTTTAATAACATCTCTTTGTTTATATCAGTAATCGACACGTGCAGCTTAGTGTGATTTTAATTCTTGTGTGCACTGACTCATTATCACTGGTCATCGCATTACGATTCCGTAGGCAGGTCTAATCGTACATCGCAATTGATTTTGATCTATAAATAATAAGACAATTGAATATCCATAGATTTTGCTTTTATAAAGCTTCTAGAACCCTGCAGTTTCGGCGGTCGTTTGTTCTGTGCACTGTGTAACCCGCTTATTGCCACTTTAGCTTACTAATCTGCTGGGTTATACTTCCGTTCGTCTACGGATCTTTACATTCCTTTTTCGATCCTATAGATAAATCTCTTTAAACGACGTTCGACTTTGTTTTTCTGTTCTTTTCTCTTTTTTTTCATTTTGCATTAAAATTTGTACTCTTAAATCTCTACTTCTTTTAACTTAATTTTTTTAACCCAAATATTTGTTGTAGATAATTTCGTAAATTATAAATATGTCACTAATTGCGGCCCACCAAAATTGGCCCGTTGATTAAAAAGGTGACGTCCCTATTATAAAAAATTGAATAGATTAAAATAAGACATGCTATAAAGATACCTTGGTCTTACAGTTGATTTTAGTAATACTTAATGGTTGCTTTACCACACATCACTAGTTTTCATTACAACGATAATCTTGAACCATTTGTGCGGTGAAGTATGAAGCGCATGCAACAAAGTTAGTTTCTACTTTTTTTTTCTTCGAACATCTCGTTATAGGCGTAGTGATTTAAAACTTTTTTGCAACAATATTTTAGAGCAATGTTTAGAGCAGTTAAAAAGTTTGTGATTTAGTTTAAGAATTGCGATCATAGATATAAATCTACATCGCGAGTTCGATTCCCTACAAGCACATAATCTGTGTGATCATTATCTTCATCGCCACTAATTCATCCGTGAAACGTCTTAAAAATCTTTGATTTCAATAATATTTCTAACTTTTCTATAATGCATCGAGTTCGTGTAATTAAATTTTCTTTATCTGAGATCAAGCCAGAGGCCAAACAGTAAAAATTACAAGAATGGTAACAACTAATGACAACTACAGAAGTAGAATTAATAAAGTACAATGACCAGGTACAATGCCATTTATGTACATACTCGTACAATGTTTAAATTTATGTACGTACATGAAACATTATTACGACAAGGTCTCAATCTTACTCAATAACCTTTTTGTCTCAAAAAAACCTAACGGAATAATATTTACTGATAACGCTGAAGAGAGAGCAGCTCAGACCAGAATATTTTTTGTACCCCTCATTAGAGTAAGGTATCTATTGTGGTACTAAACGCCACGCATAACGAGCATAAAACTCAATTTATAGCGAGCTGGCCCCCTATATCGCCCCCATAAAAGTAATTGAACAGGGAAAACTACGAACGCTCTAATAACGTGTGACGAAGAAATATGTACAAGAGTGTCTCCATAACTCACATATTCCCACGGGAATTGTGCATATGGACCGTGAAATTCGAAACTTTTGTGAAGAATGATGAACATTATTTTTTTTTATTAAAAATCATTAGTTCTCTAGAAATATTTCGTGAAACATAAACGATCTCTCAAAACCTTTAATAAACAAATCAATGGGGGAGGCATGTCCTCAGTGGACGTCCTATGAAATGACGGTGATGCCGAAGTAGTGTAATTCACAATATTTTTGCAACTAATTAAGATTGTGTAGTTGGGCAAATGACAAGCTTGTTGTAGAGAATGCCATGTTGAGATTAGAATACGTATTTGTTTAACAGTAACGTTCGTGTTTACTTTACGTTCGTTGACGTTACAATCATCAACTAAAGACTCTACCTCTCCCATAATAATGAGAACGTAACGGAAAAGGCCTTTAAACGGAGTAATAACTAAACGTATATATGTTACAAAATATGTACGATTGACTTTATCACGACCGAAATATGTTGAATAATCGATTTAAACGAGCATTCGGGGTGCTGATTGACGTTTGATAAAATCACGCATGAGATGTCAAACGATAATGACGTGTTCGATTGTACGTAGCTCGTACGAAACGATCGTTTGTAGACGGGGGAGGTGCCAAACTGTGTACGGATGTTTCCAGAGTATATTATGATAAAATCGCTATGCTATTTTCCCACTGGAATGAGACGTGATGAATAAATGGGTGCTTAGTTTGTTGATATATTGTTTTCTGGAATAATCATGCCTAAATTCTCTTAGTCTTACGTATATATTGATGTTACCGGGATTTGTTAGTTGTGAGTTATTTTCTATATACGTAGCTATGTTATAATACATTTAGATAATATGTCATACTTACTAAAAATCGTATTAAAATGAATTAAATTTGCAATATAAAGTTAATAATTCAATAAATGGATATTTAAAATATATTTAGGGCATTAAATTTTACAAAGTGTAATATCAACACCTTATTCTGATACATCTGGCCGTGTATATATAAAAGCTAAAAACTCTCATGAAAACGAAGAAGATGACAAGTTTATGTAAAAACTGTTATGCTATGAATTAGTTATGGAGCTCTTTAGTGGAACACGATACTCGCTGGCGCTTGGTTTTTTGTGATAAAATATTTTGTGATAATATTTTCAAGTGACATTTGCTATAAAGGGATGTAATCGTCGTAAAATATGAAATACATTATACAACGTATTTAAATACCGTTGCTTACAAGTCATGCGTTCAATACTAACAAAAGTTTTTGAAACATAAATAATAAGTATTATGTGATATGTCTATATATTATTACATTAAAATACTAATAAATTTAAGAAAATTAAAATTGTATATAAGGTTAGTACTAGGAATTAAGATAAGCTTGTTATTCCTTTCTTTGCAACATAAAGTTAGTAAATTTTGACGGGTAACTGTGTACGGTGTTAGTGTACACTCCCACGTGATGTCCCCTACGTTAGCTTATAATAAATTTACGAAGTTCATTAAACAAAAATTGTAAGTGTAAAGTAATTTTAAGTGATAATAAAGTTTGAAAATAAATTGCTCTACTGCTTTATAATGTACAATATCTGTAAAAGTGACCACAAAAACCCGCCTATGTTTGTCGTGCACTTTTGTCAGATCAGGGCGCGTTTGAAACCATCGCAACTATAAGTTGAAGAATGCCTTTATAAGAGAGTTCAACTTGATTTTCGTTTCTAACAAATTGGGCTCAAATGACGTGCGCAAGTGGTCACCAAACGCTCCTATCGATAATTATATGAATAAATTAAAATTTATTTACACACTTTTCATAAGAAGTAATTTCGCAATGTAATAAATCCAAAACATGACGTTTCTACATGTTCTAGATGCACT
The DNA here is from genome assembly GCF_028537555.1 of Battus philenor. NCBI lineage: Eukaryota > Metazoa > Arthropoda > Insecta > Lepidoptera > Papilionidae > Battus > Battus philenor. The sequence goes on along the minus strand of NW_027181689.1, from coordinate 6,189,687 downwards.
TGGCACAATTCCAGAGGTCTTTACACGGTGCCTTTGTCCGTCCGCTTGTGCTTGTCTGCCCCTTTGTCTGCGCCCAACGCTGCCATATAAACCTCTGTCTTTGTTTGATGAGGGCCTCCATACAAATGAGCGATTATTTATGAATGTAATTGTAGACGATCAGTCACCGGCTTTGTTTGGGCTGACGACCTCACAAGAGGCGAATTTGCGGATTAAATGCTGTAATTGCCTTAAAATAATTGTGATTCAAACTGTATATTGCGACTATGTCTTGGACATTAAACAAAGATGGATGGTTAAATATTCTATGAAATATAATATTATTGCATTTATTTATTATATCTATTTAAATCGTAACATGAATTATTAATTTGTACAAACTTTATTTTTGATATGGCTTACATTGCTGCCCAAGTGCCATTTCCGTAGGTAAGAGGGGGCAGGACGTTTAGCCCAAAACGTCTTTTAAGGGAGTGAAGCTGAGGGACTCGTGAGGAGCCTAGGCTCGGTCCGCTACGTACTACAATTTTATCGTATTGGGAAACTTGAAATTAAAAAAATGTAAATACGTATAAATATATAAATTACACTTCTAAACCTATACAAGATTTGTGTTACTAAAATTTTGGTGGGAATTATCGGCATAATCTTATGTGGTATATTGGATCGGGAAGTTATTAATTTACTATTCTTATTAACAATTCGTCATATGAAGTTTATAAAACTTATGAAAACAAGTACCTAATTTCATAACTCTTACAATAATATTTACCTCACGTGCTCGATCGATGTTTAAATAACTTACCTAACAGGCTTTTTTTTCAACATTATCATAGGTTACCTAATAACATGAGGCACCGGACTTATTGTGTACTATTATAGCTACACACTTGAATATACAGGGTGATTAGTTAAAACAATAAATGCTTTAAAGATGTGAGTGTATAGCTCATTTGTTAGCACGAAGCTTTGACGCTTTTACACCTATTTTCAATCACCTTGTATAAAATTATCCCTCTGAAATACGTATTTTTTCTATTAGAATGCGACAGGTCAATAACTTTTGGCAGTACAAAGTCTGCAAGAACATATTATTTAGTTTAACGTGTAGTAATTGGAATTATAAAAACCCTTTTTTGCTTATTTTCATTACGGTAGTTATTACTTCGGAAATTATGGTTTTTGTACATCGGTGTGTTAAAGATCTAATTACTGCAAATGAGCTATACACTCACCCGTATAAAGCTTTTACTTCTATATACCTCATATAACTAATCACTAGGGGTACGGAAATTTCGTATTTACGAAATAGATGCGAATAAATGCGAAAATTACACATAAATGCGAATAAATGCGAAATGTATGGTAGTGTTCGTATTGATAATTAAATTATTAATTAAATATTTATTAAATTAATATCGTATCGCCCGAGTCGCGACTCGCGTCAATTGCAGTTGCAAATTGCAGATTTATATCTTAATGATTATTTGGATTACATATTTGACTTTTTTGATGAAGTGGAGAATCCAAATTCTAGTATTCTATTTTTTGAAAAAATGTTACGTTGATATAACTTTTAAGCGAAAACTAAAAACTCAAATAACTTTTATCTCTGAGTTTTGCCCCAAAATAATGAAAATGATTGATGAGTTAGAAGGCACAAGTTGTCCAATTGCACACCTGTTATGGAACAAATTAGAGGATTTAAAATCATCGCTTGAACGGCAACGTCAAGGTTAGGGTCAAGCTCAAGGCAACGTAAGGGTATGCGCACTTTCATTGGTTAATTCTTCGGCCTATTAATATAAATGAAAACCCCAATGTAAGGGGCATATTGTTGGCTGTCAAATGCAACTTCCCGTCCTTTGAAGCAGCATTACAGAGTAGTTGGAGTCCAACCAACAGCGTGGACGCTGAACGCTTCTTCAACATATACAATGTTGTCGTAGCGGACCGACGAACGACGCTTAAGGAGTCAAATGTTGAAATTTCTACAATGTTATCTTTTAATTAATTAAAATTGTTTAATGTTAAGACTTGTTCTTTGAAATTTTTTATTTTGTTAAACTTTACTTTCATATTTAGTAATAAAATTACTAAACAAGTATTTTCGTTTAATAAATACCTAATTTACACAAATTTTATAATTTCAAAAAAATAAATGCGAAATTGATGCGAAATTTTTAAATTTTGAAAAATATAAATGCGAAATTGGTGATTTTTTTTTGCGAAATTTCCGTACCTCTACTAATCACCCTTTATACCTGGCGATGATAGTGCTTTTTGTTTCTTGAAAGAAAAAAATATGTGTATCTAGTTGTTTATTGATTTGTCTAGAGAATTTCCTTACAGTTGAATAAAACCTAAAGTCTTTAAGACTTCATAAGATGAGGAATTCGTTGAGATTGCCATCACTATAGATAGATAATGTCGGTAGAAATATCTAAAATTGTATTTACATTTAATGTAACCAACAGCAAAGCAATGCTAAAGCACTCTGTTTAATGGCATCCGTTGGGGTAAAGGCACCCTTCGGCCACAAGGGACCCTACCAATCCACTTTACAGTGTCAGTGTGAATTAGGGCGTGGGTAAACAACACGGGTCTGCTATTGTTTCGATGGGTACAGTGGACTTTACTCAATCTTTCATTGTCATGGACTTTATATTTCAATTAATGGATACGAATAAATGATTTAAAAATGCTGTTTCTTCTTCAGTATTCGCAAAACAGATATACTTGTAGCTTACATCACAATATTTTTTAGTTTTAAAATTATTCGTGTTCGAATTCCAATTCAAATGCCGATTTTATTTCGGACGCCACCAATGATATAAGTCGCTGCCTTTGTGTTTGAGAAGAAATTGTAAATAGTGTCTATGAATATGTAATATTTACAATCTCTACTGGCTCTCATTTTCCTCGCCATCAAAACTGAACAGATACGTGCTAAACTGGAGACTCGCCTTAATCAGCTAAACGCGTATATGCTAATGGTTTTAACATTAAATATTCATGTCGCTTATAAATGTCAAATTTAATCTTCACGTCTGTTGTTATCAATCGGTGCTTGTAATTCCAAACTAAGTTCACTCTTTGTTTACCCGTTAATCACAAAGATAAATAAATGAAATTTACGTTTATATACACGTATAATTTAAGTTTGCTACACCGCAAATGGTTACGCGGTGAAGCTCCGTATATCGCGGTAATAAAGCCGAATGTCCTTTTCACTAAAGCGACACAATATTGATGCCCACTAATCTAATAAATCCCCTTTAAAATGCAATAAAGGGCTGCGCCGGGAAGCGGCGTCGTGGCGCTTTTGTAATGTTAATAGTGTCAGAGCCGTCAGAGTCGATTTAAACTTGTTCTGACACCTGTTAATCTTCCTTCTGCTAATTAGGGCTGTGCGTATTCAATTTCAACCAAATATAACATGAATGAATCGATGCGGTTCTGTTACTGGATTATAGGCAACTCCTATAAGTCTCTACAAGATGCCACACTTATTCAATATTTATTTACTAACTTCACTTAATTGATAAATTGTAAATACGGAGAGAAGAATCGATGAATGCAAGCTGCTTTCAACCGGTCTTTTTTTCCTGTGGTTGTAACGATGATTACTCTCAACTTTGAATTTAATTTGAGAGAAACTAGTATCAAATAGAGTTCTTCTATACGGATATTCATACTTGTTCTATAATAGACTATAACAAACTCGTTCAGTTTTTTTAATTACTTTCACATATGTCCTTAAAACAAACAGAGTCATCGTAATCTACGGAAATTTGTCACCAAAATTATTTGGTGATTTTTAGAGTAGCGGGCTCGAGAATACTAACCAATATTTTGCATTTCACAAGTTCGGCTAGAAATACGGATCACTCATGAGGACAAAAGTTTGTCCGTTTCATAACAATAAAATATAATACAAGTTAGTATAAAACCATGTCGTTTAATTTCCTCTATGGAATGTTTTGGTTCATTAAGATTAATCATTAAAATCTGACACGTATCTGTAGAAGATTTAATTATAAATAACTTTAGTATCATTTCAGAAGAATAGTTTTGAACATCAATAAATTTAGATCGTTTATGTGTATCGTTAGTTTTAAAACCCTCGATGCGTTAAAAATCTTGTATGCGCTGTAGGTTACTACTTTTATGACCATGTTAGTTATAGGATCATTAAAAAGGGCAACTGTTAAAAATTATATATATTAGATATAACGTTACGAGATTTAAGATATTGATTTCCGTTTGTACTTCGGAAATTATTACTTAAGTAAAAAGCCAAAATTTAAATAACTACCCCTTTTTAAAAGGCTAGAAAAGTATAACTCTTTCGTTTTATTTTTATATTTATGCTTATTTTATTACTAAACACAAACTGAGACACAATGCATAGTTTATATTTTATTTTAATTAGAATACAATATATGTAAAATATATCAATTAAACAATTGTGTTATTATAGTACGTAGATAGTTTCATGATATATGTATGTATTATAAGTAGTCTGTATTTCCATATTTATGTACATCGAATTTCTATTATATCTCTTATTACCGTCCTCTCAATTTTTCATTCGTAATGAAGTGACAAGGTGGACAGACGACCTTAAAAAGGTCGTCGAAAGACTCTGGATGTACGCCGCGTACAAACGATCCAATTAGAAATCCATATGAGTGGCCGATGTCAAGCGATGGACGTCCTAAGGCAGAAATGATGATGATTAAAGAAGTCCATCTAATAGTGTTCTAGAAGAAATTACCGCCTGTAATCAGACGTTTATACTTCTTTTGTCCATTTTAAAATGTTTTGTTTTTGTGTTAATGTACAATAAATAGATAAAATAGTACGTTATAATATAATTTTAAGGAGGAAATTAACATTTCTAGCCTTATCATGTCTGAAGTAGAGGTCGACTAGGGTATTAGTCACATGGTCTCTCGATTTGTCTGCCGCCGCTGCCAGACAAATTTACTAGTCTAGACTTCTGCCGAGACGTCGAGTTGGGCAGATAAAACTTCGTCCTATCTCCATCAACTTTCTGATTTCGTAATTAAGACTGTAGGCTGCTGCTTTAATACAAGCTTCTTACACAGGTTAATTGGTGTATGTTGTTAAATCTTTAAGAAAATTTGAATGTGTAGCTTATTTTTAAACATGGCTTTAATATTTCCAGTCCCCCTGTATAACGACATCGCTATATTTTTTTCTTTTATAATGCGACAGGCCCAAAACTTTTGACAGTATGAAACAAATAGAAATTCTAATGTTGGAAACTTTTTCTTACTATATCAACATTATTTTATATTATAATAATATATATGTAGTTCAAATATTATAGAGAGTAAATAAGTTATGCATCAACTCTCTTGAAACTTATATAGCTGTCACTAATAATTTTTTTAAAAACAGAAGCAGCGGTATAAATTCGTTCTTAGATGTAAATATAATAAATACACCTCTAAGATATATATGTAAAAATCTCTATGTGTATTATTCTTGATTAAAAGTCTCATGATTTAAGGCCCTGCCACACTGGCGCAGTTATAATGCACGAAGATATCCCGCACTAAATCGCGAAGCATGTACCATAATCGTTTATCTATGTCACAGTATAACTACTAACATTATTGAACTGGTTCTGTATACTACCATACTGCCCGTGCAAAAAAACGTGTTATCAAATGTATAAATATAAACTTAACAAATTCGTAAAACATTATTAAACTACCATTTTTTTTATTCAAATCACAAAAAGTTAATTGAGGGAAAAGGCACATTATACAACAAACAAATATGTAAATGACAAGGGTTCTTGCAATGATGTCGCTTGATTATTTTGTTTTAGTTTAGGCAAGTAATATATATATACATGAATCAGTATTGTTAAACTTTTTTAAAAAAATATCTTGTTGTACAGAATCTTTCTGCCTCTTCGCCAATTTTTAAACACCTTAGGAAGCAGAATAGAAAAAATATATTCAAAATAGTTGATCAATAATTGATCAATAAAAGTCCTGTTAAAAGTTACAATATTGAATTAATGAATTTTGTTTTTAACATATTTAACATTTATAATTATTATATATTAAGATTTCATTTGTTATTTGCGTAATTCGTTAAATTTTCTAAGATGTTATTAATATTGATGAAAAAAGTACGTAACTTAGAAATGTTGTCTACATTTCTAAGTTACGTACTTTTTTGCCCTCTAAAGCTCTCTCGAGATTTTTTTTTGATTTTCAAAAATCAGTATTAAAAAAGTATATTTAAAGTAGTACTGAAAGAACGCTCAATGCAAGGCACGCAACTGTTAATTAAACGTAATTGTTCATAACTTGGTACACTGATGATAAAGAAGTACCATTGAATGAAGTCATGTATAGTACCGTTAACAAATTATAACACATCATCGGTATTTGATTTGGCAGGGCGGATTAATCTTATATAACATGGAAAATATACGATGTTCATAAATACAAAGAGCTTTACTGCATTGGGGAATGATTTTCATGAGATATAATTTGCAAATACCGGTGTTAAAATTAACAAGATATTGGTGCGCTAAGTTTGTTGTCACCATACTATGAACTTTTTTTAGTATGGGAATTAGACTTTGTATTACTTGCGTGCCAAGAAAGTAAAATTAATCTTGCACATATACTAAACAACGAGTCGCCTTCTATCGAATTTGTTGAATTGTCGAATTAATTGAAATATGTGCAAATAAATTGTATTTTACTCTTATTAAAATTTAGTTCAATTGTCCAGTGCTTATTATATAAATAAATATAACATATAAGTGAAGTAAATTCTTAACATTCCATGGATTTAAGGTGCGGGCTGCGCCTGGTCCATTGCGCTGTAGGGCGAGGAGTAGGGGGTGCTTGGGGCTGTTGATCCATGGAATAAGCTTAGGGGCTAAGCTTAGCATATTGACGTTAAACTTTACCAACTAGGCTCATGAGAAGAAGGCTGGTGGGTAAAGATATACGTAACCAAATTCGAAATTTTTCTACTACGCACTACTCCTTAGAAACATGTTCTAGTTATGAACTGGTATTTATCTTGACAGGCCTTATTTCTTTAGCAGGTTTCAGTAAAGTTGAAGTCACTTTTATACTTCACTTCATATAAATCGTATGAATTTCGAAATATATGAAATATTCCGTTCACCGCTGTCAAGGTCGGAGCTAAAATCACGCGATGTTCGCGGTCCCTTATCTGTATCCGTACCTTGTGTTATTGATTTCTGCCCTTTTTATGTTTCACATCCACCCTACATCAACGTTTGCGTGTACGAATCTTATTAATCTTCTTGTTTTAACGGAGAATAGTGCCACGATGTGACATTTCATACCACTAATCGGAATGAATATACTAGAACTTACGGTACTACTTTACTGTGAATATTTTTATGTACATTCTTACATTACGATGTTTTTACACGAATGTTGCATTGAAATCCTGAAATTATAATTAAAAATTCGTTAATTACACAAATATGAGCAGCATATTTAGTGGTAGAATGTCAGGGTACCATTTTGGGTGTAACAATTAAAATGAGCCAAAACCATTCGTTAAAAGTGACGTGTCCATTATTTTTAATGCCACTATTACGAATTATCTACCTTATTTACGTATTCATGAATTGCGTCAACTTGGTGTGGGGGTATACAAAGTGACAACATCATTTTAAATCGCGGAATCTTGTTCTGTAGTTGTAAGTGTTAGTTAACAGTCTAAATGAGAGCACTACACAGTTTAATATCAGCATCTGTCTAGTCTGTCAAACTATACTAACATTGTTATATTGTTGCATTACATATATCTCAACATTCTGTTGGAAAATCTATTTGCCATTAATATTTATGTATTACATATAATAATGGTTTCGTAATCTTATAATTTTTATACTCTCATTATCGTTTTAGCCGTACGACATCAACTGCTGGACATGCTCTTCCCAATAGATTTCCAATGAGACCGGTAGGAAGTGGCCTGCTTTCCAGCGAACTTAACAAGGTGGCCAGTCTATTTTGTAGATGTCCTATGCCGCGCTTGCCGGTCCGTGGTCTTGACACCAGAACCTTAAAGCCCCAGGGACCATCTGTTCAGCGCTCTATGTTGCCTACCCGCTGCCTTTTCAACTTGCCAATCCACTAAGCTATGTCATTTATGATAGTTTACTCATCTACTAATTCCTTATTCAAGTTATATTTATTTTTTTACGATAAATTAACATTTTAATTGTAAATCATAATATTAACATTAAAATAAACACTAAAAACAAAAAAATCTCTTATTGAAGTTACATGCTACTTTCTACGTGAAGTTACGCAGAGCCTTTTCATAACGCATAGTTAAATTACGTACACTCATAGATGTTATTCTTAACTATAACATCTCTTAGGTAATCAAAATTTATTATTTATGTAATAAATTATTTTGATTCAATCAAGGTGAGATTTTAATCAGTACCAAAAATGGTATATTGTATCGAATGTTACTTATTCTAAAGATGTATTTCTTTGGTTACAGGTAAATAGTTCGTGCATCCCTCACATAGTAAATGTCATTGCCACAGCAAATGTTACTACATAACAGGTATCCATCCACAGAAGAAATATAATTTGATGTAGGTCCATTTTGAAATACAAATGTCGGGACTTCTTTTATCATTTACCAACGCTGTTTGACCATAGGCATTCCTCCTAATCACGTCAATGGGATTAAGGCTATATATAAAACAAATTATTTATAAATTTTATAATTCATGACTAAAATAGAATACAAAATATTGAATAAATTAATTGCAATCATCTGATCGAATAATAATAAGAAAGGATTGTATTATCCAGCACGGACGACTGCAAAGAGCTCAAAAAATGCATCTCCTATATATTCATGGCGATATTGATATCTCAGTATGTGGGCAATTAATTTATTAGGAGGACCGGAAAGTAACTTCGTTTCTGTCGAAATATTTTACAGAAAAAACATTGTTTTTTATTGCTCCGGTATTGAAAATGTTTATACTAGATAGCAAAAGGTTGTTGTTAACGAAGTCGAATGTATTGTTGATTAGAAATAAAAACTTGTTGAAAATGTAGATGTGTGAATTTAACTTAAGAAAGCAACATTACTTTCCGGTTTACCTAACATATTATTTTTAGATTAGAAAATGTTACCATAACGCATGATGTGATAAGGTTGTTTATTTATGTACCTAATTACTTTCAATACGATCCAAATAACAAACCTCGTACTGATTAACAGAGGAATTAACAGTTTATGGTAGATCATTTCTTTAACAGTCGACTTGATAGAAGTTTTACAAAATTATAGACGAAAGATTAAATAGCAGAATCAAACTTTGAATTTTAGTCTGTATGAGATGGTTAAGAGAAAATATTATTTAACATCGAAAATACGAGTACAATGCAATTAAATTATATATATAATTATATTATATTATATTCGCATTTAAATTATATATATAATTAAATTATATTATATTCGCATTTGACAGCCCTAGACAGTAACTACAAAAGAGAGAGCTGCCTTGGCTTCCTCAGTAATGGACTTCCATTGAAGGTGAAATCTGATCTATCAGCTTTGTCATTGCTCGCATCAAAGTCTACCTTCTATTCACGGTCTAAACTTTTAACTTTACATGCTTTTAAATGAATGTTACATCAATCATTCGCTAGCAAAATATAATATGTAGATTTAAAACAGTTTTAAATTTTTGGAAATGATCAGCCGGCAAATAAAGACGTAACGTGAGAGAAGCAGTTATTAACGATTCTATACGGTGTCTATAAAACGTGCCGTCTTTAGTGACTATTTATTAGACTAGCAAGAAACGGTTTTTGTTTGATGGAATATGCTTTATAAATATATAATTTAGTAACGTCAATGCCTTGCGCTTTTATAGTATTGCCGCGGTAGGAGAGACGGAGCGGTCGCGTAAATGGAAAACGCTTAATTTTACGACTGGCGCAAATGTAGTGTTCGCGCCGGGTCTCCTAATGCATTTTATTTGTCTTGTTTCCATTTCTGTTTTCGTTACGATAAGTTAGTGTCGAAGGTCAGCTTTCGCTTGCCGCATTTGATTATTTTATTTTAAATTTTTGGTATTTGAGGTTGAATTTGGTTTTAACCCGCTTGCATCAGTAGCGTATACGATCAATGTTCAAGGTCAATGTAACCAGAACGTTTATATACGTGGCGGCGTTCGGCATTGAACCCAAATATTTAAATAATAATAACACACTGAGTAATTAGGCTTTCACTAGGTTTAACGACAAAGTTCAGGTCGCAGGAAGTCGCTGGATGCAGGCGATAAAATCGATTATCGTGGCGGTCTTAAGCTTGCAGTGGGCGTCTATTAGCTGATATGATGATGACACTGCTCGTCTACATGATATAAGATAATACAGACAAACATATTATTAACATGATACTGATTATTGTTACATTGCTAGGAAACGAATGTTGATTTGTTATTTATCTTTTTTGGTGGTTATTGAATAAATTCAGATACATTTTTTAAATATAACCATACTGCTTAAAATGACTAAAAAAATATACGAGTATAAAATATCTAGTATTCATTTAAATAACCTTACTCTATTTTATATTGCAATAAATACACTCAACTCTTTTTTTACACGATAAGTACGTTATTTAGAAAAGCGACTTATGTTAAATTTGGGGATGTGTTCTACAACTTTAAAAAATCTTATAAGATTAAAAAGCTCTAAATATTTTTTCAGTATCCCGTGCAAAAGAAGCAATATTGAAATTTATATCTCAAAAATATTTATAAAATAAAAACAATTTATTTTTATTACCTAAAATTTTTAATTCCTGTACAATGAAAATTAAGTCCATATTTACAAAACATTAACTTTTAAATATAAATTAGAAATAAAAATAAATATTACAACTATTCTTCACTATTTGATAACAAGTGCTTATTACGGACTGGACCGAAAATGCTTTCATCGTTGGATATGTCAGAATCGTCCAACATCGGGTTTTATTCGAATGTAAAATTTCGTTTGTCATTAACGGCCTATATTGACTTCTATTGGCTATAATGAAAATGAAAATCATGTAGAAGAGTACATTTATTTTAACCGGTGAACCTTTATTTCAAAATCATTTAAAAAGAGAGTTGGGCGTATGTGGAAAACAGTTTTATCATAAATTTGTATTAAAAATGAAATATCATATTAATACCATCATAACGGTGAACGTTTCATAGCTACGCCGTCAATCAAAGTCAAGGTAGCGAGTTTCGTCTGTGTCAATTTAGTCCACGAGGTCAGCCCGCGACCTTTACCATTGTTGTAGAGATTAGGCGACTAATTAAACTGCATAAAATGTGACTCCAATGTTGTGTTGTGTAACGTGCAGTTAGAACTTGGACATCTTTTCGTACAAATATATGTTTGGAACTTTAGAATCGTTTGAAAGGTTCTAAAAATTGGTCATTAGTTAAAATATATTTTGTATCATACAAAAAATGTGTTGTAGCAAATAGTTAAAATCGGAAACATCTAATTCAAATATGCTTTACATACCGGATAATTTGGTATAGGTGTAAAAAAGCTTTAAAAAACTGAATCTATAGGTCATTTGCCGTCAATTAATGTATGGTTGATTTATTCTATCCAAAAATCAATGGTTACAAATGAGCTATGCCTTCAACCTTTTAAAGCTTTTACACTTATATGGAATCACCCTTTATTAAAGAATAGTTCTTAAAAGTAATGATATATGTTATAAGCTTTTGTATGTATAGTTAATTGTGGATACAAGCGCATAAAATTCACCTTGGATTATTTTTGTACCACGATATACAATTTAAAACGGAACGTAACAATCAAAACTACATCATCAAATAACGCATTATCCGAAACTAGAAAGCGACGCGGTCCAGCGTTCCAGCCCGTACGTACGTAATTCTGTTATTCTGTCACTAGATATTACGCACTCAATATCTCAATCTGACGTGATCAGATAAGCTGCGTCGCTCCGATAAGGCATGATCGACCAAACAAATGCAACTGATTTATGCGTTTATTATAACGCTGTTATGAACATGCCCTTATCCGTAATATAGGGCTGTGTTTCAAATTCATTTTTATTTTATTTATAATTTATTGTAATAAAATATATTTTAGTACTACGAGTAAACACTTTTTTTAATTATGTTTTTGTTAATAGTTTTATTCATTTAATATTTCTCACATTGCTCTAAAATTCAAAAATTCTATGTCACAAATATCAAGGTTTCTCTGTAGGTCTTAATAGCTCGTCCCACAATTATTTGACTAATAGTAATCGGATGGAGTAGTTCGAAAATTGCATCATGTTCCATTTAATAAATATTCACACAATAATGAAAAAATAAATTGAAATAAAACGTCAATTTTATTTCAAAAGTAACTTTGGTGTTTATGCAAGATTTGGTATGTAGTGTCTTCAAAATGTAGGTTGTACAAAATTTTTTATTAATATACAGTATTAAACTCCTCAAAAACTTTCGGGTTAACGTATATATAATAGTGAATAATCGTGGTGCACCAACGATTTAGTTAAGGTCGACGGAAGTCGCTGAATGCTGATGGGTCATCGTAGCGATCTTGAGGAAGGCCAATGCCTTGCGGTGAGGGGAAATGAAGAAGAAGTAGTGATAAATCGAAAATATGACCCATGTCTTAAAAGTTTAAGTAAATTGTTGTTTTTTTTAGTAACACTGAAACTAAATTCTTATTTCTTTGTTATTGAATATCAATAGGACAAAACTAAGTAGCATATAATTATTTAAATTTAATCTTATAATGAGTAATTGATTGGATGATCGTGCAGAATTGCCTATGCGGCAAAGGAGTATCAGAATCGTTAGAAAATTAGTAATAATGCACCATTGAGATAGGACCATTTACATTTGTTTCTTTTACCTTAAATTATTATACTAAGGTAGTAGAATAATCTACTGCCGCCTTATGATTTTCCGACTTCGGATACGTCGTGGTGTTTAAAATAATCTATATCAGAAGAAATTTACAGTGGATCCCTCTTGTAGACGTCGTTGGAAATTTGGCAAGTTTTCATTGATTTCAGAGCCAATAGTTAGACTGTGTTTCACGAGATGGCGCTGTACGTATGAAAAAATCAATGTTGCTTTTAGTGTTCCCAAAGCTAGTGGAGAGAGTTTACCGCTTATTATTATATAACAGGACATTAGTAGTAACTTTTTTTATCGGAAAACAATTTGGATGTCCGCGACCCGCAATTAAACAAGGATGAACGGTGTGTATTCTTTTCGGATAAAGTATTACAATGATCCCGACAATGTTACGATGTTCTATGTAGGTCTTAGCTATTCTATTACTTGTCCACGTGATTAATTACTTTGAAATCACTACAATTTAATTATTTCTAAAAAGTCACTTTATTATTGTTTTCGAAAGTGCTGCGTTTAAAATAAAGGTATGTGTAGGATAAAGTCAATACCATTACTTAAACTGCTGTTAGATTTAGATAATCTGTATTGTATTGTATTATATATACTCAATAATGCCGTTTGATACGAATTAAAATAATGAATATATCAGTTAATTGTATATATTCGTGTGTAACTAACTGCAAGTAGGCCGTTTAAAATCTAATTCCGCGAAACGTTACCGTTTTAGTTTTACAACTTCATATATTTCGAGAACATACGTTTCGGAAATTTCCACTGTTTCATTCCGTTACTTTTTTTAGAAAAACCCTATTTAGCGAAACGGTTTAATAAACGATTTCCCATTCCAAAATAAAACCGCACACTCCTAACCGCACTATCCTAAGGCGCGATTCAGTGGTTTCAGAAGCACTAGCTTATGTTGAAGTGATAGCGATGTTAAAAAAAAAAAACACTCAAAGACATATCACGAAATTTTATTATAACTGAATTCACCTATAGGTAGACCCTCGACTATGTAGATCGATGACATAGTTAAAATCGCGAGATGTCTTTGGATGCAGGCAGCGTGGCTATCTTTGGGGCCTACGCCTTGCAGTGGCTGTCTATCGGCTGACATGATGATGATGATGAATTAATGTGAAAATTTCTATTGTTCTGTCTTTCTTTACGTTCAGCGCTAAGCGTTAAACCCGCCGTAAAACGGATCTTCAAATTGCAATTATAAATGTTGATGAATGCGGTCTCCGGAGATACGTCCTCATTTAACGTGAACTTTAAAGCAAGCTCTGAGCACTGAACGTGTAGTGCTGTAGCAGAATTAAAATTAAAATGTATAAAACATAATTTTCGTTTCAGATATTGTATCTTCTTCAGTTCTGTATATATCTTTACACATATTTATTTACTAGCGTATTAATTTGAAGTACTAATTGTTATTCCTTTCGATCTACTATTTGTATTTAAAAACAAAAATAAATTAGACTACAATTGTCCATACAAATTAGTTGCCTAGTAAAACGTGGTCTTTCATTTAGGGTCTCATTGGTAAGCTGTATCTCTCAAGGACCCATGGAAAGAACTATGTTCGGGGTTTTTCTAGGAAATCGCATAGTCAATGAGGACATCTGTAAACAACCGAAAGTAATCAAGATCGCCCAGCGAAAGCGGCAATGGGCGGGCCAAAAAGTGCGCAAAATAGATAGCCGCTGGGCTCTCAAGGAACTACAGAGGAGACCACGAATCGGAAAGCGCAGCGTAAGACATCCAGTCATAAGATAGGCAAAAGACCTTATTAAGGTCGTTGAAAGACGCTGGATGAGGTCAATTTCGATCCTTCTGGAAATCTATAGCAAAATTCAGCGGTGGAAGTCCAACGACTGAAAAGATGATGACTATTGAAGAGTGATTGAGAAGTCGGTACAAAGAAAACGTTAAAAAGCAAATCCCCAACTCCTGTAGTTTATCAGCTACAGTCATAAAACTGTAATAATATTCAAGTCACAGCGGTAAAAGATCGTAAATTTGCCGCTAGCCGCCCGTGGCACCATCTTGAGTGGCCAATTAATTAAAGGAATAAACCATTATACTATCGGAGCAAAGCTCGTGATGGATTGGCTCGAGTTACAGGATCTGCGGGCAGGGACTGTTCACGTTTTTAACGGCTCTACTGTTCTTAATGTTTTATTGTTCTGTATTCATAGTTCTTTTTATTACCGCTTCCTTGTAATAACTTTTGCTACATGTTATTTATAGTATTACTTAATTTTAGGACATATGTGCTATAAAGCAAGTAGTTATAGTTACAAAGGCTTTAAACTGGTTATACAGCTCAGTGCAGTCAATTAATGTATGATACACCATATATTAAAAAAACAATTTCTGATATAATAAATAATGTAATGTTAATATAGTAAAATTAAGTATTGTTTGTCTTTGCAGATTCTGTACTGACAGAGGCTATTGGCCTGTTACATTTGAATAGAAAAAATTGATGTAAAAAGCTTTCTATTGGAAAATGAGACACATTATACTATACTCGCATTAACCTGTTTTTGGGATAAAAACTTTCGCAAATATAAAGGTCAACGAAATTTTGTTAACACAAAAGACTGTTTTTTGTTTTCCAATTTCAGTAAATATAATTTATTATATATGTATTTGTACTTTGTAGACGTGCTCGAGGGTCTGCATGCTATATCAGATTCAAAATTAAGTGGTCACGTAATTCAGTTTGGTAAGGGGTCTCCGGCGTCTAAAATTCGCTACCCTCGCCCCTTTATCGAGTCGGCTCCCACGGGTAACCCGCGCCAGGCACCGACCGCGAAATGTGCTGTACATTTACGTAATGAACAAATTCACTTCGTACTATTTTGCATTACACGGTTCAATACATCCAGCTGTAATATATTAGAGCAATAACATCAGCACTTTGTACAAATTATAACTTAGGAACTTATGTAATGTAATTATAACTCATTATGTTTGTAAACGAAGTTATGACTACTATTTTAATTTGTTTTCTGTGGCTTTTACTTAAAAAAATATTTTGCAAATAAATGCATTAGAATTTATTTTTTAAATTTTATCCTTTTTCACTTTTTTATGATACAGTATTGAATTGAATATTCAAAGAACATCTTCGTTTAACTTTTACTAAAAGTCCGTCATCTTTATGAACAAAATAATAAATGAACTGTACAAAAATGTTATTGTTAGCACTTAGCGGATTTATTTAATAAAATAAATTTTACTAGTACTTATTTATTAAAATGTAGGAGGTACGATGAATATTGCTTCGAAGTTCCACCACACACCCCTTTATGCAGAGTAGAATGCGCATATAGATGCCAAGAAACTTGGGATTCCTTAAGCATAAAGGTTCACGAAATTTGTTTGTTGTAAACGTACGATTGTCACCAATTAGTTTTTTAATTGAGTTAACGGGGATTAGCGCGCATTTATTTACTCTTTACATTTGGTGTCATAGCGGACTTAATGCCTTATAGGAATTCTCCACCGATCAACAGTGATACGTCAAGATACGTATATTATTCCATGTCTGGTCGAGTCTGTGCCTTATAGTCTGTCTATCTAGCAGTATAAGACCATATTTAACAAACCGCCATTCCTAGACGGAATTATAATTTCTTTCACAATTGTAATTCCCTAGAGAAGTCGATGTCAGAGGTCTTTATTTTGTAAGAAATTGGAAAAAATACGTTTTAAAACAAAAAAGCTTAATGACATTTTCTGATCTTTTAGCGGCGTAATAAATTGTTTCGTTGAATATTTGAGGCTCGTGAATGTATGCACATAATATAATAAGCTGTACACGCAAATGCTGGTACAGTTTTAGCGTATTGAATAAAATGGTTTCAGTTGTAAAGTTTTGTTGTTTTATTTAGTCACTTCAAAGCGAATGCGCCGAGTGTCTTACGTTACATAAAAAAACGTCACATTAAAATTGTTTAACAAAATCTATTTTATTGTATTATTTTCATTTTAGATATCTTTTAACTTTAGAAATTAAATTTTGCTTTGATGTATCTAATTTATTTATATTACGAATCATTTTTTTTTACTTAAGAAAATTGAGGAAATATAAATTATTGATTGTAAAACACATGCACATCTAGAAAGACTTGCAAGTGCAGTGCAACGGCTATTTTTACCATCAAATTGGCGTGTGTAACCATTACTATGTTGCAGTCGGTAGGGCTCAAGTATTAGCCAGACTGAGTTTATACCAGAAAATGTACAACTTTTTCGTTAGTGATGACTGCAAAGAAATGTCAATTTATATCTTTCTTATGCACTTTTCATACTTTAGTTAGTGTTTGTCCCTTTGCGTATTTTAGATTAGTACATTTGATGAATCGTTTTACAACCATTGGCTCTGGTTTTAGGTTCTACAATCCATTTAGACATTTTGAAATAATGATGGGTCATTAACATTCGATTCAAAAAAGTATGAAAATGTTGTCTAAAATTTTATTCTTAACGCTAAAGTATGAAAGACAG
Organism: Battus philenor; assembly: GCF_028537555.1. Classification (NCBI taxonomy): domain Eukaryota; kingdom Metazoa; phylum Arthropoda; class Insecta; order Lepidoptera; family Papilionidae; genus Battus; species Battus philenor. The sequence continues at coordinate 6,172,163 of NW_027181689.1, read as the reverse complement.
AAACTAATTATGAATCAGAAAATGTTGAATATTGTGATTATGTAATAAAATTGCATACACAGAATGGCTACATTTTAACAGGTGCAACTTTTGTGTTGCATCTGTTCAAAAATGCAGTCATGTGCAAACGTATTTATAATTTTATGACTGAAATACCTATAATATGGTACCATGTTATGCTTCTAGAGCAGTACCACAATATTAATGCTACCTATGATTTTGTACATTAAAACATTTTAAAAAGGTATTGCATATTCGTAGACAGACGTATCACTGTCCATTTAATGAATATCGATTTGTCAACTTGTAGTGAAAAATCATTAACTTCGTCTAATTTTCTTCTGTGTTTTGGTGAATTTCTGCTGGGTTCTTTCCCGAAGGTTATTAATAAAATGTCAGCATTGGCGTATCGTCATCGCTAAAAGAAATATCACGACCGCCGATGCGTCGAAGACTAAGTCGGTCGCATTTATTTACCAGTTATTCCTAAGTAGTCAGTTTCACCGTATAATATGAGATTTCCCTCGAGCGCGACTGACTTTACCCTGTGCAACTAATAATGTCGTGGAATACTCATTATTAATGTACTCAAGATGTACATGTTTATTATATTGTCACTAAATATTTTATTGAATAGGATCACTCAACGTAATTTTTTCAATATAATTATATTTTTATGCTATATATCTATAACTTGCTATATTTATTTAGTAATTGAAATGATAAATAAATTATTTTAAGTTTTAAATTTTATGTATACAATTTCTCCTGATTTTTTAAAATTTTTTCCTAATATTTTCTATGCTATCTAACGGACAATAAAATTTTCATGATAAAATGTATATATTATATGCAATTATATTTATATTGTTATAAGCAAGTTCTCGGATGGACTGGACAATCTGGATGCGGGACGCTCCCAACCAGTTCTATTGAAAATCTATAGGAGAGATTAATTACAGCAATGGACTTTCCTATAATTATAACGGTGATGATGATAGACAACAGATTAACAGAATCACTTTTTTTATTTTCTAAAAATTTAAAAACAAAACTATGCTTATTTGAAGTTATTATGTAAAAATATTTTAACAAACATTTCTCATTATTTTTTTTTATAAATTAACATAGGTAGTAGGAATAAATCTAAAATTTTTAAATTCTATTAAGATGTATTTACCTTGTAAAGGAATATTGCAAAATAAAACAGAGTATCATATTTTTAAAAAAGTTTATTATAGTTTAGTACATAGCTTTAATATAACTTATCTTATATCTTACACCGCTAAAGATATTTGAAACTTAATTTTCATAAAGTACAGTTTCTTAATATTACACGATAGGAATGAATTCAATGACAATATTCGAAAACTGTAATTACATTTATATTTCAATAAGACACAAAATACTAAGAATTACTCCGAATATCTTAAAGTAAAACAAAGAATTCTTACAACTAAATACATTTAAATTATTTTCTTATTACATAAAAAATTATTTCAAATTGAAAACCGTTTTCTATGTTTTGAATAGTTGTTATAGGAATTTAAAGCAATAAGAAAATATTGTCAGATATGACGGCATTGTCTTTGTGACACAAGGCTAGAAGTTAACACAATTTTACATGATTTGAAAATTAAAAATTTAGATGTACATTGTGAACTAATTAAAACACTAGCTTTATATGTGTCATCAATATTTGTTAATTCTTATAGCAAATTCGATATTTTTAGCAACTTCAAAATGTTATAAGAACAACCCTATAACATAGAAGCGAAATATTATAGTATCACAAAATAAATAAAATCTCCATATATTAATCTTTAAAGTATTTGATTGTGATTAATCTATGCCTTATCAAAGGCGCGGATACATCAAACAATCTAATTCAGATTATTATAATTAAATAAATACAATATGGTACATTTCAATTACCTATTTTTAAACCTACAAAAATACTTAATATACGAACACTTTTGAAGCAAATGTTTATCAAAAAAAATTCACAACGGCACAGATGAAGGCGCGCACGTGTTTCGTGTTTTGTTAACGGAACAGCGGCTTCGATAAAATAAACACGCAGCTGCACGAGTTATCTGTTTAGAGGAACAATTCTAGTAGCAATGTCAATATATTCAAAGAGGGGCCTGTTTGTGATAAAGCTACTACAGAGGTCGCCTACTAATGCGAATGCTTTCATAATGTTAGACCGATATCTGTTTCTGCATTAACGCTTCACGGCTAGATTTTTACAGCTATACGAATCATTTAGTCATTGATTTAAACAGAATTTTTATTTATACTTTTGATATGTAATCACTAAACGTGGAAATATCCACGGAACATTACCCATAAGCACATGCTACAAGGAAATGCATTGAATTGAGCAACTTAAATAATAATATCTTAAGTGTAATATTTAACTCTTCGACGAGAAAATATTCAAAAACTTTGTCTTAATATTAAGCAAAGTTGTGAAGGACCTTTTTACTTTCTTCTTCGGCGTCCTCTCTGGCCTGAGGAAAGGTTCGGAATACGACTTGTGCATGCTTGAGTAAACTGGTGTTTCTGATTCTTTAGGAACTTGGTATTTGTACTCTTTGATAACCTTTTCCTCGTTTGGATCGTATCTATACAAGACAGAGTATGTCCTCTTGACTTTTCTGTTCACACGAGGAATATTAGCAGTCCTATCGCTCTTGCATCGTTTGACCTTGTTCCTGCCGTAGTAGTCTTCATAATTATCAGCATCAATATAGATGATCCTTTTGCCTAAAGCTTGTTCTCTTTCTTTTTTTAAACTCTTCCATGAAGCGATAACAGATTCGCGTCGAAAAGTCTTGTTTGGATTATGGCGGCTGATGCAGTAAGAGTTCTCCTCTTGAATGTTGGATGTGTCTTTCAAAGGAGACCCTCTCGGACTCGGGCTGTAGTCTATCTCGTAATCATCTCTCGAAATCTGTAAAGATACAAACCCTAGATGAGTAAATTAAGGCTACGTACAGATATAGACAAAGAATCCTTGACTAGTGAATCTGTTCCGACAGGTGATGGATCGTTTACATTATTATAAATGCTAATAACGTTATCTATCTGCGTGACTTTGGCGTGTAAAGGAATATATATCTACTGTATCGTTTTCTCTCTCGCGCTGGTGCGTCATTGGAGCCCTTCGCACGGTGCCCATATGTCTGATACCACCTGTCGGCTAAACATATGTCCTACGTCGCTGGAACTCTTGCCAGTACTGTGTGAGACGTTTAATTAATAATATATTCGACAGTGAACTGTCGGGGAAGTTTATGTTATAATGAAAAAATCATGGTTTGCAGTACATGTTAATGGCAAGGTTACATTATTCTGATTACTTTTAAACACGATGATAATTTTCCAATAAAATGATTCGCTAATATATTTTAGTCAGCTACTTGAAACACTTACAAAAATGTTAATAAATTAACACGTATCTTTTGAACAAGAGTTTAGTTTTTTTATAACGTTAATTATTCGGAGATGAAGGAATATAACTGACATTACCCAGGGGATAAGTAAGTTTAGATTGCAGTAGACAGGCCAAACCCACGTGAAACTGATGGCCGATTGGGCCTCGTGGTGCTAGATTTATAGACCACGGGCAAGTGGAATCCACCCAAAAGGTAGACATATGACGATGTGAAGGCGGTTGAAAAACGCCGCTTGTTATCGGTCCTATAGAAAGTCTATGGAGAAGGTCTATGTCCAGCGGCGGATGATCTGGGGCTGAACTAATGATGATTACGCGTTGTACGTGTCTGTATGTCGTTATTACAAAACGTGGAATATTAGAATAGGTTATTTAAAGGATGTTACTAATTCGATATTCTTTGATAAGTCATTTGAAAATAATAAACACTTTATTGTTACGAGTTCTTTAGAAAATTTATGGAAACATTTACTCTGAGTAAGATGTAACATAGATTTGCCATTTGCTTTTGAAAAATTGAGAAAGTGTTTTTATGTAGTTTCTATAATAAATTGTTGACCTATAAGTGTCCATTGTTTTTAGTGTTGAAGTATTTAGAACGGAAAGTATGCACCTTGATAAAAGATCTGATATTTTACCGTCCACGCTTCATGAGGCGTTACGACTGACGTACGGACATGTATTGTGACAGTCACTGTTTTGTAACATTAATTTTAATGGATATGTAAGAAAAACAACCGGTGCAACATTGCGAATTTGGGTCGCGAAAAAATGGGTCACTTGGAAATAGTTTTTCTGATAGAAAACATTGTTAACACGGTCTAATTAAATAAGAAAGTCAAGTCTGTGGTAATGTATTTGTCGAATTATTTTTAATGTCTAACATAACAATATGTAACTTTATAAAAATTATATATTTTTCTTTTCAGGTACTTTGTCGTCATTAAAAATTCAGAAGTCTTATCCACATTACGCTTTCGATCCGCTTGTGTATCGGCCTACTTCATGTAACACTGTACGTATGTTACATTTCTGTATGGACGTGCATACTCCTGGTTATTTGTAGACGTTATTATAAACTTGAAGGTAATGGTGCTAAAAGGTTTGGGTTAATTTTGTCACAGGCTATTTTGAACAATAGTCGCGATGTTCAATGCAACTTCTAATAATATGCGATATATTTTTAGTTTATCTACTTCGGGTTCACTCCTAAAGCTGTAAGTACGATATAAATAGAGATGTCAAGGATCCCCTAGGTAGTAAATAAACAACGGGCAACCAGCCCAGTTAACATGACAAACTGTCATAATCGTCGAGGTTGCTAATGAGCAGTATATATTACCCATTCCGTTTGAAAACCATGCTTTTAATAAATAAATTAAAAAAAACTTTAAATTTATGACAGACGTTTGCTATGATTGACTTAATTAAACAAAATATACCACTTAAAGTATATGATTTGACAACACAAACTTCGAGCTCAATTTTTTGCAGACATGTTTGGTCACATTTCTGTTTATTTTATGGTTTATGTTAACACCTTTTATGCTTTGTACACCTACGTACGGGTACCGGTAAACCGTGCTGAAAATCCTCATGTTGTTTTTCTATGCAGTTTTACGAAAATCATAATTGTACTTTTTCTGCTCTTTTCTGTTAACATTAGTTTTATTTTTTAACATCATCATCGTGCACTGCAAGCAAGAGGCATCTACCATCGTTACGTAGACTAACGTTGCGCAGCCCGCATCTAGCGATGTCCCGTGATCTTGACTTTGACGCCTTTTTGCCTGGCCGGATTCCTTCCCCCGCCACTTCTACCGACTCCTAGTCCGCACTCGACAACCTTTCAGTTTCATCGGCCGCCGGGAGCATGACCCATGAGGCCCCGTCACTGTCACTTTAGACTCATGTTCAGATTTTAGTATATTCTTTTAATAATTCAATCAAGAATCGCATGCAATTTTGATATAATTTACTTATACTATTTGTACAAGAAACATGTCATGCGCATGACCTAATTTTATTTAAATAGTTTTGGCTTTGTTGCATGTAATAGCCTTTAAACAGGTTATTATAATTCAACATTTTGTAAAATATTAAATTGAGCGTTGTAACTATTTTAGTGCAACGTAAAGCACTTCGGATTTTATAAATGGCTATCGAAACCTAGGCCAATAGCGTGTATTAAATAGAGCAATAATATCCGTTCACTATTTCAGTTGGTTCAAGTACGCGTAGTCTATTCTTAGTCATATTTACGCTGGATTTATCACTCTGCAACGGGTTAATAACCCATAATAACTTTTGGCGACATTTAAATAGTTGTATGACAAATATGAGATGACTCGATGATCTTACATATTTTTTCTCATCTATTTTACCGTGACTAAAGTTTTCTATTGCGCCATTATTGATTACGTTTGGATAATATAGCGTGGTCAACAAGGTCAACGTACTAAATTTTTAACTAAGACACATATTATTTTTAATTTATTATAACGTGATACTTATTAATTTTTGCTATTGAAATCTGTTTGGAAGATGTTATAATGACTTCTATTTGTTTAAATATATTATTATTACAAGGAATGTTCAATTTTTAAAATGTAAGAGGAATCGTAACATGAAACGGCCTCAATAATTAAACTCAGTAAAGTGAATGTGGACAATTCAATATCTAAGCTAGTAACCGGTTTCGAGAAAAAAGAAATCATAGCGCTCGTGCTCTTCGCTTAGCGAGCATATGTTGTTGCCATCAATCTTTATCAGGCCCGAACGTTTTTAACTTTCAAAATCATAAACCGGAATAACTAGATCCTAACGCAGCGATAAGAGAACGTTACAACGGATTGTCCAAGTGTTAGATGCGGTGAAAGTGGGCGAAATTCATCGGAACCGGTTCGCGAATTTTGTGCGACAAAAAGTGACGGTGCCACAATGTAAAACGACCCTGCAATACCCGCCCAGCTTTCTAATGTCGCAGTCAATTTTAACGCTGTGTAATAGAAATGAACATAAAATTGTTCGGCCATTTAAAAACCTTTAATGCCTTAAAATGTGTTCGAGTCGCAAGTCCTTTAAAATGTCCTTCCCTTCTTTTCCGTTCTGGACCTTCAATGGACTAACGCCAACAAGATATAAAAAACTCCAACGCGCCAAGGACAAAATATTTACTCCGTAATAATAAGTTTTTTCATGAAAATTGAGTGATTTTACAAAGCCTTCCAATTGCCTGCGGCTTCGCTACCGCCTACAAGAAAAGTTTCAGTGCTCATTAAGGATCGCAGCTTAACCGTTCTTCGAAGAATATTTATCTTTTAAATAATAATGACGATGATATATGTAACAAGTTCTTTATAAAACAGGCTAGTTATTCTTTTACTATTGAATTAATGTAATTAGTTAAGACGATAATGTCTTTCTCGTATAATTTAGAATTTTTCCATGTGTTGTAAAACATAAATATCTATATCATATTTTAACTTGATGAAGCTCGATGTCTATTGTACTCTTTTGTTTACGATTTTGATAAAAGAAGCTAAGGTTCAAACAGTTAATGTGTCATTCCAAAAACAAATTTTCACAGTATTTGAAGCAAATAAAGATTACGAATAATATTAACAGCGTTAAACTGCGCAGCCGAGAAGGTCAGAGTTTTGTGTTACTGAACGCAGGTCCCACGGGTGTATAAAGTCATAAGGAAATGCTATTTTTGAGTAAAGATTGAATGTTGAGAATTTATCAAGACGTAATATGTTAATGTAAAACAAAGAAACAAAGTCGGGCGGTGTTGTATACCAGAATGGTATTCATAGTGCCCAGTATACTCGAAGAAGTTTTGACTTAACAGAAATGTGTCTATTTTGGATATACAATTAAGTAATGCTCTTCTAAATAGTTAGAAACAATAAAGGTCCATTAGTTTCTCTTGTTCTTTTATTTCTTGATATACATATATTGAAATAAATTAAACGAAATTTATTAACGTTAATAAATGTAAAAGGCATATTGAACATATCACAATATTTTTAAGCGACGCTAGCTAAGAAAATATCGCCTTCGAAAATTCGATTTCTCTTTGATTAGCATCTCTTATTAAATGCGTAGTAACCGTGAAAGATGTGGCAATGTCAAGATCTCTAACACAAAAAGAACGTGTGTCCATAACCCGAAGGCGCGCTCGGCTCGGTTCAATGGCAGCGGCCTTAGATTCAGTTGCCTTTTAAGCGTATTACCGGGTATGCGGTTTGCGTAATAGATGTTTGATTATGTGCCGCAATAGGTACGGCGGAGGCGTTATATTTCCAATTCAGAATGCATTCATTTTAAATTGAATTTAGGACATTAATTTTTTTATGGTAATATTTTGTTTAATTCTAGTCGTGTAATGTATGAGGATCCGACAACACATAAAAATTTACGAGTTCAATTAACTTACCACGCTCTCCCAACTACCACCAAAAATCGACTTGTCCAACATGTTTGCACGAAAAGTTTACCACCACCAACAACAACACGGTAAATCAGGCGACTATGATCTTCCGCGGAATTACGAAATTGGGACGCTATGTCGCAGGGAACTGACGCGTACGCCGTACGTGACACGTTCACACACGGGACTATCTGGATTTGGCACAATGTTCCCGCTTCGGGCTCTCCTGAACGACTGAAGCGAACACGTTACAGCATCATATTTATAGGCTGCCCGGTCGGGAGAGGGCGGATTTCAGGAAGACGCTTGCTTGTATCTTCCACTTAGCACGTAGTCACGTCACCGTATTTTGGGTGCGTGTAACATAGTTCGGGGAAGCCCGTCTAAATGTGTCTATCGCGGGATGCATTTTGTCCGACACTTCTTTTTTTCTATAATTTTGTCTGTAGAATAAAACTAGATAAACATTAGATTTTGACAAGTAATCACTTCGGAGATATGGCAGTCATTCCATGTCGTTTAATAACGATGAAATTCATTATTTTTTGTTAAATAAGAGAATTAATCCTGATATTAATAAGTCTTTATTATTCAGCTTCCGTATGCGATGATTGCTGTATTCTGCTTAGTCATAAATGTGCAGAATTATATCTCCAAATAATAAATAAAGGCATTACAAGTTTCTTCCATTAAGTAACATAAAGACGTGAACAGATTAGCCTCAATAACGCGGATTCTAGGAAATCAGCTGTTTCTTGCAAATGCTGCCGGAAGATCTCCTAATTACCCACCTCACTAATGGGCCAGCACTCGCCCAGAGAATTGCGTACGGCCACACTATTATTTATAGCTTATTGTAGAGTTTGTGTTTCAGCCGACACTTGTTTGCAATATTGCGTAATAACAACCAAACTTCCTTTAATTTAAAATAGTAATGCACGATGCAGGCCGCTTTTAACGGGTCCTATAAGAATTCTCGGGGGAGGCTTACGGTGGTTCTGGTGTAGACTTCTTACGGCTGAAATGGTGATGATTTGTACTACGTAATATTTTTCATTCTTATACATTTTGAGGTCTTATTGCGATAAAAATGTATTCTCTAAATATTTAACTTTTATGATTATGGATATATTATTCATAAAATTTCTTTCGTTGAACTTTAATTTTTTTTATGTATATACAGTAACGCTACCTATGAAATGCACTTCGGCGACGTATAGAACAGGTTTATTTGATGATGATCTCTAGATGATGATGATCTTATTCAGTCGATCGATCACCTCTGAACGTTGGCCTCTCGGAGCGGCTGGGGGTTATTACGGTTTTTACGATGCCGCCTTAACTATATTTAATCCAGTTTACGTAGTTTACTCTATTGGTCAAGTTTTTTGGTCAATTTAATTTATCTTTTAAAAGTTTGTACTAGAAAATTTTAGTCCACACTAAAACATAATAACTATCTCTTTTCATATTGGGATACTAATCGATTGTACGTGCAAAAATATTTTAATTAATTATTAGTCTTTATTTTCCGTTGTAAGTCTTCAGCTTTCTTTTTTATTTTATTGTTTTTTATGTGTACTTGTAGGTGTGCTATTGTGGTGTGAAATTAATTGTACTATTAACAGCGATGATACGTGTTAAAGGGCAAGAATTTTCATGCATGCAGTGTTTTGCATTGAACAATCAGTATACAAGGCATTCAGGGCGACAAGACTATGGATTGCCCGAATAACCTTCTAACACGCGGATTGCACAGGTTAATCCAAACAAATTTGGTATAGTGTTGCCAAAACCGCTGTACCGCGCCTAAAACATGCGCGCGGCGAGACGGGGGAGTAGAGGCCGTTCCGATCAGTCAGTCCACTGCCAACGCTTTCGGCGCTCATGCTCAAATATCGCCAGCCCTTTCCTAAGTTACGGTACCACTGTTTCGATAGCACTATAAAATAAGGCGGTCATTTGGACGAAAACTGATAATCTCAAATTCTAAACGATTACTCTTTCATTTGGCTCTCTTGCTCCTTCCTTTGTTTTCTCATACGCGTTCTCGATGCACCGACATCTCTTCCTCGATGTTTTACGATTAATTTACGACCGTTGCGTGAAAGTATCTAAATCGGCTCGGATGTTTTTAGTTTTACAACAGGCTTCGGAAACGGTATCGCTTGCTCCTGAGTGCACCGTGCTTTGGGGATCAAATGCACTCGAGTGTATTGCGTATTGACGTCATAGACTGCAATCCGTTGGGCGTAGACCCGGTCGCCGACTCGGTTACGGGTGCCTGCTAACTTTGATTAATTTAATTGGCTTACGAAACCGTTTCAATACGTCTCTTAGTGTTCCGTGATTGCATATCTGTATTTATTACAAACAAAACTTTATGATTAAGAGAAATAGTGATTACAGTTCAAGTTTTGTCAAGATTTTTATACCGCTAACTAATCCGCCTTTGACCACCAACTTGTCCCTAGAATATATCGCCTAATAATAATATATACCCTATCTGAATTTAAGTTTCGTTCGACTCACTACTCCCTTTAAAAAAAATTTTAAGCGCAATTACGTGATTCAAAGTCTTCAAGTTTTATTATGCATCATGCAATATACCTAAGATTTAATTTATTTGGAATCATCAACATTTCAGCCATAGGACGTCCAATAGTTCGTCTTCCGGTTGTCGGTCCACCTTGTGAAGGAACTTCCAACGCTGCGCTTAACAATCCTAACCTTAGCCCCAGAAAAAACAAGAAATTACATATAACTTTAAATAATTACAATCGTTACACTTCGCACTGTATCTTCGATTATACATGACAAAATTATATTTTAAACCAAATTTAAATAGAAATATAATCACTAAGTATTTCTCTTAATGCGTGATACGATTTCAAAATGTCTCATCTATAATTATGTACCGTTGCTGAGAATTAAAAACAAAATTTACGTCTCCGTAGGAGATTGGCCGTCTTATAAAAACATGCGTCCCGCCACAGACTTGATTGGAAAACATTACATCTCTTTACATATTTAAGCGATTTCTTACCAACTTAATAGATTCTATGTTTAGATTATATTTATTATATTTCATAATAATATCACTAAATTGTACCCGCAATACTGCTATTTTTTAAAATACCGGATGATTGATTATAACTGAAAAAGTTTTAAAATTTTTAGGCCTGTATCCAGTCACCTTGCATAAAGTGATTATTCGGACTATTTATTAGTTTATCTCTTGGAACGCATAGGACCAATAACTTTTGGCATAACGAAGCCTGCAAAGAAAGCGATAATTCATTTTAATATGTAGTAATACGGATTTTGTGATCGCTTATACATTAAGTATTTATTATATCTTTATGGATAGGGTGTACATTATTGACAGCAAATGAGCTTTATATTCGCGTTTTTAAAGCTTTTACATCTATAAGCAATGACCCCGTATGTTTAATGATATATTGCAATCAAACACGGGAAACCTTTTGAAAAGAACACCACAGAAATAAAAAGTTTACGTATAACAGGGTTTTTTAAATAGTCTATGTATTGTTACGTTAAACATTGTTTGTTGTGACCATCGCCGTCTGTACGCCGGCGTTCGCTCATTATATTTATTCTATATTTAAATAAACCCATTCAAACAGAAGCGATCGTTGTCCAACACTTGCATTCAGTGTAAACATTACGCAACCCTCGCGCCCGAACGTTCAAATGTTTAATTGCCTGCAGCTAGGTTGAACCCGTAACGGATTTTTCAATTTTAGTTCTCTCGCTTGTTAGTCTCAATAGGAATTGGTTAATAAAAGAGTTTAAATAAAACGCTTATTACAAAAAAGATAAAGTTTACTTTGCAATGATTTATACTAATATATTTAGGTATATGAAAGGAAATAAAGAACTAAGTGATTAGCATTGTGTTTTAATATTTGTTTAATTTTTATTTATATCTAACATTAAGAGACAACTAGAGACTCCTTCGCTTTGGATCAGACACAAACAGACATGCAAAACTGCACAGCGACACAAACTGTGCATAAAAAGTGTTAAAAGTAAATAAAATTATAAAGAGATTTTAAATGGCCCAGTCTGTCGCCAACAGCTGTATATACATATATTGTTTATGGCATATATATAGCCGAAATCGGGCGTTAGAGCAGATAGAGATTAAGTGCAGAATATTAATTAAAAAAATGTATGTGTGTCCGTTTTTTTCAAGAGTCGATCCCTGCACTCTTGTATCCGTGAATTTAGGCAAGCAGTGTAAGCTAGGTCAAAAAAGAATAATTTTAAGTACATGATATAAAAAATGCTATTTTCCTGCGTTTACATAAGATAATATAAAGTAAAAAAAATAGAAAAGCAAAGAATATAAACACAGCAAGAACATCAGGAATGGGTGGAGCAACAGGAGGAATGCATGTGATTCAAAAATTTAAAACAAAACTCGCTTGATTTCAGATTAACGTTAATGTATGAGACAACCGGTAGAACAAATAGATCACACCAAACACGACTACAGGTTGTGAAACATAAAAATATAAATAAACAATCTAGTGACGAAGCAAATAAACTGTTTTCTTTATCAAGGGATTAAAAATTTGCGTTATTTTGGCTTTTTTTAACTTGAAAATAATGACGAACACGACGGTCAAATGTTGATAAGTAATACAATCATTGTTTTCCAATGTCAATATTATGTACAAACAACATATTCATCTCCAGCATTTTAATATTTTGGTAAGCCTCATTAGTACAGATAAGACACTAGCTAAAAGTCATGCTTTCATTATTTCTGCTATAGGGCTGTTCATAGACCTTCCCCATATATGTTTAAGAGGACTTGTTAAAAGTGACTTGCTTTTAGCGTCTTTTAGCGTAAAGAGGCTCTGTAGATACTTACATTATATAGAATGTCTTTAAGAAAACTGTAGTTAAGGTTAAGTAACATAAAATATAAAGTCAAGACTACATTGCCATAGGATGTTTGGTAATAAAATCCATTTTATTATATTTACATTTCCATCTCAATACATATTAGATTAGGAGAGATTCTCCGTAACTCGTGTTTCATTTGGAATTCAAATGTTTTAACGAATTTTATTTACTTTGTATGCTTATTGAGTATACTATGGGTAAACGGATCGCCTGTTTTCATAATTACGTCTTTTGGATTTGTTGAGTATAACCTTCTGGAAACGAAATTAAAACTTGTTGCAAACGAAAAATCAAATAATCTTGAATATTACTCAACTTTTAATACTGATATGTTATCACAATAATATGAGTTTACAAACAAATACAATATTTTACGTATAAAGAGAAACATATAAATAATAACTTTTCGACATTGGCACATAAAAGATAATCGTGATTAATTGTTCAGATTAATCACTATACACTAAAGTTCTAAATAAACAACGAAACTAATTTTCCGGGCTATAAAATCCGACCGGGGTAATAGCAAACTTCGGATTGTTTCGGCTCCAAGCTCATAACTCGGACATCCGCTAAACCAGGGGACTTTGAAGCGATAAAGTTAAGCTTCGATGTTCGCTTGTGAGCTACCGAAAACTATTTGCACTGACGGATCAAAAATTCCGTACGAATAAACTTTCCGGTGCTAATATAAGCTGGTGATATTTTGAAAACAGAATGGTGTATACTGTTCTTATATTAGAGCTGCAATCAACTGATACAGCACAGTACTTTACAGAAATTAAAGAAAAATGTTGGAAATCACGTATTTTAAAATTTAAACTAAATTCTAATCTAAGATGTTTAATACTCAATTCTGTTTGAGGCATAAGTAGTGACAAAAGTTAACGCAAGTTAAATGATTGAGTTTTATCATCATTCTTGAACACACAGTGTGTTCCATATGCTGGCACTGTTTGCTGGTTGGCATTTATAACTACCAGATTTGAAGTGGCATACCGCTTTGCCCAGACCTCTTCACAGAAACTACTCTCGAAGGATCCCTCAGGCACCAGAGCGTGGACTGGTTACATTGTTTATTTCTCCGGTTTAGGAAACCTCCAAGCTTTAATATTATTTAGGCGAATACACCGTGACTAGGTATAGTTATAATTTATACTCCTACTTTATATTATACTTACGTCTTTTTTTACTCAATTTTTATATAGCTAATTTTTTCACCATAGATACTTCCTAGATAGGACTTGCCGTGAATACTAATTTTTTTACGTCAAAGCATTGAGTGCTTTTAAACTATTTTGGTTTAGCAAGAACATATTTATGTGTTTTGATATTATATTCAAAATCGAGCTGCATATTACGTATTGTCAGTAAAAAAATATTTTTAGCATCCCAATTTTTTTATCACGTAGTTAAAAAATGTCAGCTTTTGTACCAGATTGGAAATTTACGTTCCTCTCGTGTATTTCACACGTGCACAAAGAATTGATTTACGTTTGCGTAAAATTTTGACTCTTTGTGAGGAACGCGGTTTAGTTGGACTGTTTCCAGTTAATAAATTATAATTGCGTAATTTTATTGACCACATCAAGATAACGCGTTTACCTAATTTAATGTTCACGGTTGTTTTGTTTATTGCAATATTAGTAGATTGTTTTGGCAAACGCAAAACTGTTGACACGTTTCGTAAGATAAAGTAAGGAATTATTAGAAAAATAGTTTTAATGTTTATAAGAAAAAACTAAAAAAATTTATTGCCCTATTGCTAACACATGCAATGGAAGAACAACAACCTGTCACGGAGATGGCTATATTCGGGGGTTTCCCTACGAGATCGAATCAGTAATGATGAGACTCGTAGACGAATCAAAAGGCAGTGGTCAGGCCATATATATACCACATATAAACAAATGTCTGCTGGGGCCTTAAGGTTCTGTTAGACGTCAACCCACAAGGTGTTCACCTTGTGGGTTGACGGCCATGTGAGTCGTTGGAAGTCGCTGGATACATACTGCTTCTAACCGGTCCTATTAGAAATCTATGATAGAGGCTTATATCTAGCAGTGAACGTTTTACAGCTGAAATGGTGATGAAAAATTCTGAGACACATGTATTGAAGTTGTGGATCAAAAATATTTAATTACCATTTATGGTTGGTAAAACCTTGCGATTTAATATTTCTATGAAAAGAGAACGTTGGTATAACAGTAGTCTTGCGGTCTAATACGGTCAATTAAAACAAATCGTAGCTTGACCGGATCAATACACAATCTAAGTAGGTCGGATGGGCTCGAATAGTCTTTTACGATAATTGCTATGTTATTAACAAGTATTGCATTGTTTCTTTTAAGGTATAATCACTGTGTGCCAATAATATTTTGCTTATTAACAGCATTAAAACAAGTATTTTCACAGGTTTTTTTTAGCGGATGTGAATCATATTGTAGTTAACCTTTAGGACTACAAATAATCAAGACCCAAATTCACTCTCCGAAAGTAAGAACGGATTGGAGAAACGAGGTCCACATTTTGGATTTAGTCCAATAATACCTCCACCAATATCCTCGTGGTTTTTTACTTCACTGTTTTTGACCCTGTCGCATTGTTAAATTACTGAGGCGCTATATGCACCTTTGTACATTTGTGCAAAACCTACGTTTGTAAGCCACAGTCCTCACCCCTCTAGGCTGTCACTGCGTACTATATCTCATCGTCTTCTAATCGAAGAATAATGGTTATGTTTCTTTGACAAGAACGCCGTCTAAGTATATTATGCCGCTGTCATAGTTTTAAAAAGTAATACAGTAGCGCATAAGCGATGCTGCTTATCATCATCATGTATGCGTTATATTTTAAAAGCTCATAATTAAGCTATAAGAAACACACACCGCTACCGAGATCACTGCACCGCACTTTAAGAAAGCGCATCGATGTGGGTACTGAGTAAAATCGAGCTTTATTACTTGAGTGGCCGAAACTCCCTGCGCATGCTCAAGGCGCGGTACAGTGGTTTGGGTAGCTATAACAGATAATTATTCCTATCTTCTCTTCCTGGTATAAAACGGCATAAAACCTTTTTGTAAGTACACAAAAAAGTCTTCCGGATATTCAACGTTAACCCATCTTATTTAACGCTAACGCTGTTCCGAAAGTAAAACGTGTAGGCAGATACAATATTTATTATCACAAAAATATGTTTTATTGCACCATTAAAGGGATACTTCTTTAGTTAACTTGCTTCCTGCACGTGGCTTAATCAAGAAAAATTGATGAAACGAGGTCAGCGTTCCGCATGTTCCTGTCACAACTTTATTTATGCTCTTAGCGGGTGAAAAGTACGCGTGTAAGGTTTGTTTGTTTTGGTTCGCGTTTGTTCAAAAATGGCATATTTTTTTTACTTTTTTTGTCGTTATGGTGAAATAAAGATGTGAGCTGTGTCGTAAGAAGACCAGACTAATAAAGCGTTTCATCTAAACGCTTTCACCTAAAAGGGTATAACTTACATCTTCACTTATATTATAAAGTAGATAAATTAGATAAAATTAATACAGTTTCACAGTATGTTAAATAACTTTTAAAATTTACATTTAATTTAAGTACTAAAAATAAATAGCTACATGTCAATAGAAAATTGTTTTTATTTTACTTTGTAGTTTCTGTTATTTACATTTGATTTAAAATGTTTGGGTTTATCATTTAGTAGAGTGGGTATAATATAGACTAATCTTTCCGTGGAAGATGTTCCTTGTGCATATTTTGTAGGTAATTGGCCTTTGTATATGTGTTGTGCTGTCGTTTTATGCTGTTCTATAAATAATTATACGTATACTCTCTGATAGATGGACTCTCTGGTAGATGTGTAAAATGTTGCAGAATCTAAAAACTTCTGAAATATTTTTAGCCGTATTTTTTCTTGATATTTTCGGAGATAATAGTTTTAAGCAGACTAGTTTGAAGAATGTTTATTCTGTCTAGGTATGATTTAAACGTGAGCTCATAACTAGTTATACCGTATGATATTATAAATTCTGCCCAGAGCAGTTAGATGTTAAGGAGTATCTCATCCATATTAATATATATATGAAACATCAACGATAATCGGTTACAGGTGTAAAAGCTTTAAGGGGTAGAAGTGCAGCTTATTTGCTTTGGTAAAAGGTACATCTTTATACCTTACTAAAAATCTAAGATTTCAGAAATAACATAAAATGCAATAAAAATATAGTAAACTTTTACACTTATAATCAATCACCCTGTAACGATACTGTTTTCATGGCATTAGATCAAATATTATGAAACAAAATTGTCTTAAATTATGTAATGGAAACACTTAAAATTTTAAAAATTATAACGCCCAACGCTCACCTAAACGCTTGAGAACGACCATTGCAAGTAACTTCTAGGCAACGTAGTTCTAGTATGCTTACTCATTCCTTAAAATGACTAAACCGAACATTTTTACGTTTGACGCAAACCTCGCGAGCGCTGACTTTTCCTACCGGGAACAGATATAACATTATTAATCGGATTTAGTTTTAAAAGTAAAAGACTCGATCATTTTTCCAGCTTTTCATTTTGACTAATCATTTAATGTATTACACTGCTTCATAAATAAGTTAAATATTGTAAAGAGACTGTTAGTATTTTTAGCGCGATTTCCATAGTAATATATTTTTTTATACTTAAGTTTTCATTAAAGAAATAATTTATTTCTGCATCACCATCATCATAATTTCAATCGCAGGACGTTCGTTGTAGGCCAGCTGCAAGTGGTCTTTGAGGGTCTGGAACCTTAAGGCCCCAGTGGCTGTACTCGTTATACGGCCTACCCATTGTTACTCCAGCTAGTCAATTTGCTCGGATTTGTCAGTTCCTTTGCCGAATTTCTCAGCAAACTTTTATGTGGTAATGTAGCTTTGATAAACCTTATGTTCTCTATTCATATTATTCCCCGAAGGTACCTTCGTTATATTTAAATGGGAACATAAACGCGGTTAAAGTTAATTTTGTAATTATAAAGAAGGAATCAATGAAATATAAAATTAAAAACAAAACGTGATTTAGATACGTAAGTAAAAATGAACTGGAACATTAATCTACCGAGATAACGCTGCGTCGACGCGACCGTCTATTAACTCTTGCTCTGTGCATTAAAATTACGTGGAAAACATAAAAAATCACAAAGAATTCAATCAATCCAGTCTTTCAGGTAGGAAAAATTTTCGTGTAAGAACCTTAAATGTTAAGTAAGCCGTAATCACAACAGCGCTTGTATAAAAATAATAATAAATACAACTTTGATTGAAATAGTATTATGACACAGTACTAAAAGATCGTCTTTTAACTGAATAGTCTTCTTCGGTGAACAAGCCGCAAGTGTCGGTTATCTGATAGTCCGTTAGCAACAGTGGCACCTATCGGACCTCGGTTCATCCGTTGCGAAGTCACAAAGTCGTGTGTATGCTGACGTGCGAACTATAAATAATGTTTTGACCTACTTGTCGGCTCTCAGATCATCAAGGCGGTACATCTGCACACTTTTGGAGGTGGTACTTGAGTGTCATCTCTCCATATTTTATTAAGTATTTTCATTGTATGTTATTCGTGTAATTTTAGTATTAATTCTTTTTTTTTATATGTCAGATTTTTGGCGAGGTTTTCGTGTCAGTGTTATATGAAATGTAAGTAAACACAGACATAAATCGGGGTTGCGGAATTATAAGATTATTCTGTATCATAATGTTGAAATTTACGTATCATTTGATTATTAGGCAAAGATAATTTAAACAAGCTTAATGTTTACAAATATAGTTTTAAATAAGCTATACCAACCGTATAGAATATTTACCATTACCGAAGACCTTGAATTTGGAAAAAGTTAATGTATGTATGATGTATGAATATCGGCTTTCAAAAGCGTGCTGTAAATTTTAACATCTATCTCTTTTCCTTGCAAGATTGATTGATAAATCATTTTTTGCACTTGTCTACCAGAAGTAGGTCGTGTTTAAAGCGATCTAAATAAGTAAAGCTAAACAACCCTAATTACGAGATCAACGTCCGTCGAGACTACGGTATTTGCTGAACCCTAACAACTGCCCAGCGCGCATTAACAGATTTATTCGAAGCTGTCAGCGCGAACACATCGAGTATGTAGCGAATGTAGACGTTTTCAGTACAAAGACTGGATAATCCCGGAAATATAATCACAAAGAGATTTCAAAGATAAACTACACAATGTTTGCCTAGCCCTTTTTAACAGCGTTTTAAAACACGTTAATAAATTAATATTTTCTTTGCTAATTTGTAAAAGCGTAGACGGGGTTTTAAGATTAAAACTATAAAACAAGAACGGAGATCTTCAAATCAGTAGATTAAAATTTTGCTTCTTGCTATCTAGACGTTTTGGTTAGTTGTATTACAAACTATTTACGGTCAAGAAAAATAATCACTATAAAAAGTGTTTCGATTTTGTGACAAATAAATTTGCAAAGATTAAGTAGAGATGGTAAACAGCCTATGTTTATTTATTGACGTCTAGTTGTTACAAAAATACTCGGAGTTATCATAGAAGTAAAGAATGCTTCGAATAACAATTGATTCACATGTTCATTAATTCTCATAAAATTCGGGCGCGTTACATCCAGGCCACCCCAAGAACAGGCAACCTGTCACGCTCTCTTCACTTGTCTTACCAATTAACTTGGTTAATGGAGACATCAACCACGCAGAGTTTATGTACCGAGCCTTACTTTCTAAATACAAGAGTTTTATAGCATATCGTTAATGATTGCATTTACGCATACATGCTAAATAACATATGATTATTATAAAAACAAATATAAGTTTCTTAATATATTTGCTAAGTCTCTTTTCATAGTTAGGAACTTTATTTGAGAATGAAAATGATTTTAGTGCTGCTTGTACATTGTAAATCGGCTTGCGCATACCCCTTTCAATTTGTGAGCACGTAATAATACAAGTATTGCACAGTAGGTAATGGTCATAAAGGAAATTTTATTACTCTTCGTAAACAAGTAGTCAATGAACATAATGAAAACGTATTTATTATCTACGAAAGTTTTGACACCTCAGTGTTAATTGTTGTCACCATGCCATGAAAAGTACAGAGACATTACAGTGTTCAAAATATTTCGATATGCAGGAGAACACAACATTGTTAAACGTGATGGTACTTATTATTCACAGTAAGTATTATAGGCACACAATATCACATGTAACAAAATGCGAAACCAAAGATTTATATATTTTAGAGATGATTACAAATATTGAGCAAGCGTTGTTACTGTATGGTTTATATGAATTCTGTTATCGTTTATAAAGGGTAATTGATTATATATGTGAAAGTTTTAAAGGGGGTGAATGTATAGGTTATTCTTTCAATTAATATCTACCCGATGTATAATCGATGGTTGCAGAAAGAATAAATAACATAATAATAGAATTGTTCACTACCTGTTTCTGCAAACTTAGTACTGCCAGAGGTTATTCCTAGGTCTTTCAGAAAAATAAATTTATGTACCATACTTCAGAACGATTACTTTATACAGACTAATTCAAAATGATGTTCAAGCTTTAAAAGCTTTGCTAACTAATAAGTATACAGTACACATACACCGCTTTATAGGTTTTGCATCTATACCTACCAATCGCTGTGTATATAAAATTATAACCAAGTGAACTGTTTATACAAATTTGAATATTTCATCGAGGGCGGGAATTTATACTTATAAATATTGAAATAACTCGTTGGCAGTGTGTGAAGTTTTAATTATCGCCGGGGCGTACATTTAATTTTGGTTAATTCATTAAGTACTCAGCGTGACAATATCGGTTGAACTGAATAATAAATAACGCGATATTTGTTTTGATGATATCTCTGTATCGATTGATTCATCTATCACTCGTTAGTGCGTGTCATAAGTGAGGATGGAATTTCATAATGCAATTTTAAGGTAAATTCAATCTAATTAATCCTTGAATGTGGACTTCCACAGGTTGACCGACGACATATTTAAGATCGCGGGAAGTAGCTAGGTGCAGAAAGTGTAAAACTGCTCATTGTGGCGATCTAGTCGTGGTGGTGGGAGAGGCCTGTACTGTGCCTTGCAGTGAGTGGCAATCGGCTAATCGGCATCATCATGATGAACTTTTGAATATCAATCGACTATATGTTCAGGTTATAGATAAATCATGACTAACATTAAATATTTAATAATTGTACATGAACAGTATAATTAACGTCTACATCAACTTCATGACATCGAGCAATAGCTTGCCAATAAAACGAAACTGTTCTAAGAAAATACAAAGCTTACGTCAATATTTTGGCTATGTCTTTCTACACCTTGTCGTTACATTTGATAATCATACCAAAGAAAGTTATCTTTGTTTAGAGAAAAGGACAGGAGATTTATTCTGCGAAAGTCTAAATCGACGACAGGTCGTCGTTCAAGTTGGCAGACGCTTTGATGTACCGCTATTACGTCGAAATGAACAGGAAAATTGTGTTCGACGAATAAAAGTGTGTTCCATCTCTTTATTTCTCGTTCTTCTCGCTTTTTCAACGAATTACGAGTTGGTTTGTTGGGCGGTCAGTTGGGTGATTGCTGAAGCTCACTTGGGACCAGTTTTATACAAGCGACGTCGTAATATAGTAGCTGTTGTTTTTAGTCAGTTGAGTGAAAGTAATGTAAAGCTCGATTACTGTCTGTATATAAACGTTCTCGGTATTGTGTAGGATATTTTGGGGATATGAATCGCTCCATGTAACGGACAGACAGCCTTTGGGGCTGAACGGCCCTCCGGTGGATCGACAACATAGATAAGGTCGCGGGGAGACTTTGGATGCGGGCAGCGCAAGACCGGTCATCGTGACGATCACCTGATATGACGATAATGAAACGTTCGACATTTTGTAATATGTTTCAGGTGTATGCAATATTAGAAAATAAAATAAAGCATCAAAAGTTTTTGTCCACAAGTTGTTGGACTAAAAAACAAAAGTGAAGAGCGTTAAGAAATATCAGCTACACCTCTCAAATTTATTTTTGGTACTGCCTTAACGACGATATCCATTAAGAATCGATTTCCTGTATCGAACACTAACCTTTTTCTTAAACTTACGAACAAGTTCGGACACATTAAGATATACCGACAAAATTTGAAAAAGCACTTGATAACTTTAGCGTTGTACAAGTTTCGAGTTTTTTTTTATTTCAAAATAAATGTAAAATATATATTTTTGTTTAGAACTATTGTAAAGCTTTTATAAATACAATGAACTTTGGAGGCAGCAGTTTATACTCCATGGCAAAAATTTGTGTATTTCGTGTACCGTCATTTACGGAAAGTTATCTTTCAGACGACTCTTTTTTGTAAATGATAGTCTAGTGTAGAACCAATGTTATATCTTATTTATAGCTGATAGGGTACCATCTCATGTATTCAGAAAATAAGTATAGATAATCATCATCATTACAGCCGTAAGACGCCCATAGGTAGACATAACCCTTCCCTATTTATTTCCGATAAGACTGGTTGAAAGCGGTGTGCATCCATCATGATGATGAGATGACTGGAACGAGTTCATCTGCCCACGTTGTAGGTAGACGACCTACACAGCGCTGGTCGGTCCGTGGTGAGACCACGTTCAGAACCTTCAGACCGTGACGGCCTATATCAGTTACTTTCATTCGACAACCTCCTCATCATTTATCATATCGTAGATAATACAGTGTCCTTACAAGTAGCACCACAATCATTACTCGATCATAAATTATAATATTGAGTCCAAGCCGTGGTTCCTTGTGCTGTAACACTCCATGAAGCTTCAGTCTAAGCGAACTAAGAACTTCACAGCCTTCAATCTTGTAAAAAAATAAAAATATGTAAGTTTTTTATGCTCATGTTAACAGATAACAGAACAGTACAGACAGGGACTGTTATTGTTAGATGCTTTTATTTTTTTACCATAAACTTCGAACTGATTAATTTGATTATTATTTAACATGTCTGTTAGGATACGCATAGTTACACAAGTTATAAAATATGTGCCAAATTATTATTTATATTGTAAAATCAGAAATGTTTATTGCATAATCTTATTTTCAGCGATCACGTCGGCTTTAGAGATTTAACTACATATTTGTCCTAAGATGTGTAATAAATATATCATAAAATAATGTGACAACCCTAGTCGATGTTCCTAAGGGAACTCGCAGCATTAGTTACTATAAAGAGCTCTAGTCTAAGGCACTTTCAGCGCTTTGCCGGCTCAAACGCGATGAAGCGGTAAACGTCAACACGCAAACAGAATTTGTTAATGATTAATGTGCAAACTATATCACTTACGTAGCTCGTCTTTGGTATAAAATAAATTTTCTTTTGTACACTGTATTGAATATTTCATAAAAGTTATAAAAATATCATATCAAAATTGTAGAAGTGCGGCTTATTATCAGCAAGAATTGTCATGACTGTGGTAAAAAACGTTTTACATGAAAAACGAAATAAATGTATTATTTGTTTGTTCTAAAACATGGATTAGCAGGAACAGGTGGGGACAGTCTTTAGTTACTAGAGTGGACACCGCGGACCGGCAAACGCGGCGTACGACGTCCACCCACAAGATGGACAAATGACCTAGTTAAGCTTGTCCGAAGACGATGACACTATCATTTTAGCAATAGACGTCCTATTGTTAAAATGATAGTGATGAATGATGTAACAAGTCAACGTCGACAATTTAATATTTTACCATTAAATATCTTTTTGTAATTTGTGCTTGAATTATGAAATATAGTAAAAAAATAAATGTCATAAATCTGAAAGCGTATGTATTATGTATATTAATCAATTAAAATATTTTCTGTCCGAATACGGCTCGGACGGGAACGTCAGTAATAAAGCTTAGGGTGTACTCATCCTTTCCTTCGGCTTAAAAAGGAATAGGTGATGTTTATCATGTAATGACTCAATTTATCACGCATACGCTATAATTTTTTTTATTTCGTTTACTTTGTTTTATCTCTTCTTAATCCATTTTGTTAAAAGTATTAATACTGACAATATATTTCATTTATCTTTTTTTTAATTTTATGTACATGTTGATTGCTTGTGGCTAAAAAAGTAAAGAGATCTGTTTGATTGTTTTTGTTGATTTGATTTGTGATACTGCTCATTTGATATCAATTTATGTTTCCGGATCTCCGTATTCAGAAACCAATAGTTTCAGAAATAATAACTAACGTGGGAGAAACGTTTTCAAAATTAGGATGTGTTATGTAGTAATACATAATAAAATTATTACTTACTGTCTCTGCAAATTTAGTGTTTTCTTAAGGTTAATTGCTTAGATTAGTTCTTAAATTTCTTCTTCGATTTAGGCACTCTTTAAGTGTAGGCTTTTTTCTAGCGTATTCCATTTCTTTTGCATTGTTGAAAGGTTAAATAAGGAAAAGAAATGTTGGCTGGCTTTACAAAAGGTTGAGAAATGACATTTCTTCTACCTCAGGTACCTGAAGAATTTTTGAAGTTATATTTTAGTGACTTTTTCGCCACAAATATGAACACTTACTGGATGTCAGTTTGTAAACTTTAGCTACATGTAAACATATGTTCATGTTTTGAAATTTTTTTATTCCTCAAAGTTGTCACGCGATAACTTGTGATAGTACTTGACACGCTGAAAACGATTGACGTATCATGTCAATAGAAATAACATCCATTAAAGTTAACAACGTCGCTTCCATTCCTTGTGTCACTAATTCAAGTATAACAACATTGTAAAGCAATCATGTGTGAACTATCGAATTACGACCTCTGTACATGTAGGTCATTACAGTCGACAACTTTAAAACGGTTATGTTGCAACATATTTTTACTGATTTTATTTTATTCATTCTTATGTTTTTAAGTGGAACCTTTAAAATTGTTAACATATAACAACAATTCAACAAAGCTAAAATAGTGCTTTTCCCATCTAATTTTCGGTAGAGTTATCTAATTTTAAGGTTTCTGGTTAAATTACCAGATGGAACTCAATAACTCCAAATGACTTCCAATAAATCTCCGTTCTCTGTATGCATGTATGTTCTTGTTCACTGTTGACTATCCACAAATTGGATAGATCTTATCGTCAGGAGACGGTGGATGTAGGCAGTTTTAAACCGATCCTATGAAAAATCTATGGAGGAGGCCCATGTCCAGCTGCGGACCTCTTATGATTGAAATAATTATGATGATGTTTCTAAAAAATACTAAAAATTTCTGAGGCGAGACGAAACACATTGAAAATTATGTCTGTGGAATAGTTAAAAAGGGCGTACAAATGAAAAAGTATATTGGTGATTTATACAAGTAACCCTTGTATCTGCTTACTTGCAAAAGAGCGAATTTTTAAATGATATTATTTCGTTGTTATAATTATCATTATTAAAATAGTAATTAGCCACAACTTTTCTCATCTATCAAATACATTTCGCATTCAACAATAAGCCGGCGCTCAACGCTAGATTTCCCAAGAGCGCAAACTGCATTTGTGTAAAAAGCTTCTACAGTACTTTGTAAGAATCGTGCGATATACAGAATAAGAGTTGATTATTTCGTAAATTACGTGTAAAAGTTTAATGGTACTTGTCAAGTTGGTTTTTAAGGATGTACTTGAAATGCAAAGTATTCTCAGCATCCTTTAAACAAGGTATCCTTTTCATGGAATTTAAATTTGATCATACTTCTAGATTAAATTGAAAAATGATTCTGTTTTTATTTTGTTTCGTAATATATAGTGTATGTGTGAGTTTGCATTTTATATACTTATTTAAAAAGATATTACGCATTCTGTAATGTTTGTTCTTGTTACTATGATTTCTTATATTCACTTCTCATTTTTTTAATTATTTTATGTTAATATGAATCGTCTTTATGTCTATATGAATGAAACTAGTCCGTAAACGACAAACAAACGTATACTGCAATAGCCTTGTTATGAAATAAATAGTACTTTTTCACAAACTGTGTACTCGAATGATTACTACTTCAAATTAATGTGAAATTAATTATTACATACCTCAATTTCGACTTGAAGCAGGTTAATGTCACATTCGGTAAACATCTATTATAACGTTGATGTATTTAAACATAAGACCACTGTTTTATTAAAACAAATTAGGTATTATTACCGGAGATCGAAGGATTCATTTTTTTGATTTCATTTACTCAATTTTGATTTTGTTTTTAGCGAACGCTACCTAATTCCCTATTAAATGAAGTATGTACAAAAATCGATTGTCTACATTGACAGGCGGTATCTGTGGAACACCCGACGTGTGACACAAAGGCTAACTGTGTTAGCTATTCGCGTTGCTATTTAGCTGGCTCGCATAGTTCAGGCTTTATCCATATTTAATAGCGTTTAGCAATGCGGCTTAGCGACTTAGGTTATGCGAACGTCGCCCGTATTTATGCTTTTTGCAAACTTCTGTAAAATACTATAAATGATTTAAATTGGCGTTAAAAAAGTCGAAGTACGTGAAGGTAAGTTGTGGTTCTTACCAGGTTTTTCTCAGTAAAATCAACATTCCGATCCTGACAGTAGTATATGGAGGAAATTCGGAATAATACTATCTATGAATACATGTTTAAATGTACATTATATGATTTTTCTTGACTTTTTGATTTGCAAAACCTATTCGAAACCAAAATATTTGTTTTATTATAGTCAAGACAATTTAGACTTATGAAATAAAAATATTCTCGCTATCATTTTTGTACTGGTTTTGTTTTTGTGATCTTATGGATTATTACTAGTAGTTGTTTAAGTTATGGAATTTTCAAAATATGCGATTAAATATGGCGACATAAAGCCTGAAGCAAAAATTATAGCATTTTATAAGGTATACGATTCTATGCCCATTTATTGTTCGTTTTTCAAATTATCACAGATAAAAATTTTACGGTCGCATAAAGGCTGCATAATAGTTAATAATTAATATTAATATTCGTGACTAGAAGACAATATTTAACCTATGATGTCCAAATTAGATTCTTTCGTTACTTAGTAAGAGCGAGCCGCGTCTATACCAACCAGGCCTTTGTCCTACGAAACAGTACTTGAGTAAACTATTGTCTACTCATGTTAGCACACCAAACGGCTCACAAATAGCACACTAGCTTACGCTACGTAAACATGTTTATATGAATTTAAGTGATGTACCATTAAGTATAATAAAGATATAATGAATAAAGAGAGTGCAATAATTATTCTAACGTTTCGAAAAGTGCTCCTTTCTGATTCCACAGACTAGTTGGATCCATCAATTGTGTTTCGTTATTTGATTTATTATGGCACAATTGGTACCATCACCTCTTGCAATTTTGGTCTTACCGCCTTTACAGACTTCCGCCATTCGGTCTCCTTCTTTACACTTACTCCGATATTTATTATCGATTTTTGAATGACATACTATTAGATGAGATAAATAAGTAGCTTTATTAGCTTCACTATGATAAAGAAATATAATACCATATTTGATTTATTAATTCAAATGTTGGTAACATATTATTAAAATAAAATCAAAAGTTATTGCTCTGTGGCAGTTCAATAGAAAAATTATTAACCTATTCGAGAGTTAACATTTCATTTATTTCTTGATAATACCTCCTTCCTTATCTTTTTATGTCTTTTTTGGTCTTAACTTATATTTGTTAGTTTGACATTTAGATACCCATTTAGTGATTCATTTACAAATAAGTAGCTTAATTTAAATTTATAATAAGTAAATATTATAACCAAAAAATGATGTTTAAAAATAATTAGCACAATTTATTTATTAGTTATTCCTATTTAATTGTGAAATGTTTGCATTTAAGGTATCAAATAGATGTGGTTATAAATATTTGTTTGTCCTGGAACATCCCTACTTCCGATATTCACGGGAGGGTTCTCGCGGTAATTAGACGTTGCTCTCGGCTGCCCAACAAAGCTGGAATTACGTGCAAACTGCACATAGCGTAACCGTAGTACTTATCGCCACACATCCCAAAATATGCACACGCGAATACATTCCCTATTTGGATAGTCATTAAGATTGATTTAGTGAGCGCTTGGTAATAAATTTGCAATCTCTCTAACTATTATTGCGGATGTTCGAAAATAAACTTTACAGCTGGTGTTTTAAGGTTCACCATTTCATTTTGAATACCATGAGTGAATTAGAGTGTACATTTTCCTATTTCGATTTTGCCACGATTAACAATTGAATTAGAGGTGCAAAAACTAGAAGATGATTAATTATAAAAGTTGTAACAATTGATGTTTAGAAAACTCTATAAATCATTTTGTTTGGTGTAATTCAAGTTTCCAGTATGCACGTCTCGCAACGCCATTGTCCTCTTTTAACCTCATTCCCTCTTTTTTGAAACCAAGCGTTTAATTTTAAATGAATTTTCACGTCTCTCTTTTTATTGACTGTTAACGTAACATTAAAATTCTCAGTTTAAAAGAATAAAATTATTAACACCTACCTTTAACGCAGCGATAAAAAATAATGATTTTTATTGTTTTGCATTTATTGTCAGAACGACACCAAAAATTTACCGGTTTATAAAATAAATTTTATTAATTCAAAAATGATTAGTAAGTAAGAAGATTACAAAATTTTAATCTTTTGCCGTAAATACGTGTGAAATAGTTTTACCATCAAAAAAATAAAGAATAAGGAAATTAATTCCTAGCAAATTGCAATGATAATATTTAATTCAACCAGGTGAAATAACCATTGTCATGATCATAACAGCCGATAGACGCCCACTGCAAGGCATGAACCTCCCCCAAAAGCCGCCACGATGACCGGATTATCTATACTATAATAGTGAATTAACACTATACTCCAATGTTTTATGTTACTACGCTTTCCTTTTTATCATTATAAAAATTATTATGTTAAATTATATGATGCGATTTAATCTTTATTTCGAAAAAGATGTGGAAATTTGGTCTTTTCAGCAGCATTGAGTAATATTTGAATCTTTATCGGGTCTCAGATTGCTGGTCTTTCCATAATTGGAGTGATATAAAGTAAAGTTGACATATCGAGGTGTGACTATAAAGGATTAATAACAAGTTTCCCTTGAGCAACGATGAAATTCTCGTAAGCTTAATTTTTACCTTAAATATTTTGGTAAGAGAACTATCACAAATGAATGTATTAATCTGTTTTGCCTTAATTACATTTATAAAAAAAAAACAAAATTAAACTCGTAACGCCTAAATTTCCTCATAAAGAAGTTAACAAATCCAACATGGGTGCATACTAAATAAATTTTATATTTTAGTATATTTAGTCAATGTATGGAACTTGGTTTGTTGAGTTATTTAGATATTTGGAATCACAATGTATGCAATAAACCTTTTTATTTCATTTAGCAACTGCTAAGTTTCTGGTCGGCTCTTCTCAGCATATCGGCATTTCGAGCCGTGGTAACTTACTTCTTATAATGTTAAAATAATTGACGCTTCTAAAGTATCCGTAAACGCCTAGAAGAAAAAAGACATTTTGAATTTTAATTATGTATGAGTAAATTAAGTACTTTATATGAATGCAAAATTGTATAGGTTTAAAATTGAAAAGAGAAGTGGAATAACTTTTTAATTTGCAGAAATTTGTAAAAAAAGAAACCATTCTGAGAAGCGCTTAGAAGGCGTTTTTCAACATTCCAAGTCCGCAAGGAAGTCTCAACTTTCATAATTTACGGCGTGGAAATTTTTCAATTCGGTGGTTTGACATTTTTATGTTCAATTAGAGTTTCGCATAATTGGCGTATTTATCTGTCTTCTTTCGAATTTACATCTTTAGCTTAATATATTTTACCTTTTTTGTAACGAGGCAGATGAGCTCGGTTATTGAAAAATATTAACTGGTCAATTTAAAACGTAACCTATTGGCAGAATGTTGACGTAATGATTTTTATTTATCGATTTTTAAAAAAACGCTGATATAACCGAGGATGTGGTCGGGTTCTCGGAACGGTGTTTATTGGTAAAAATCGAGGTTTAAGCGTAGTCTGGCGGCCGAAGGGCATTAAAATGTTCGCCGCAGTTGTTTACAATCCGCTTCGTTTGTTTATCTTTAGAATTATCGATTATAACTTTGCGGGGCTTGTTTTTTATTCTTCCTTCACATTGTGTCTGCATTAAAAAAGATTTTTGCAAAGAGCACAATTTAACCGCACACAATTGAATTAAAAATGTATAAAATATATTAAACGTTAGAATAATTTAATTAACTTGTGAATTTCAACAAAAATAATCAAAATTCAAGTTGTATTACATAAAGACAGAATAAAATATTTCTTGTTTTTACGGATAAGCAACTAAATAATTTTAGTTTACACGCCAAATTTTTATGAAGTTTTATTGTACATGTCATGATAGGTTTGGTGATTGGTTAAGTGAAAGGGTTAGAAGCAATTAATGAATAGCTAATTTGTTAATTAATATATGGTACAACCCATATATCAATTGCCAACAATCAATGCAAAAATCAATAGTTTCAGAAGTAACAAATAACGTAATAATAATGTAGTAAGAAAAATTCCTATTACTACAAATTGAAATATTCATTGTTTACTATATGTTTCTGCATACTTTGTAGTGCCAGAAGTTACCAGCCAAACTCATTCCAATAGAAAAGAGAATCTAATGTAACATATTTCAGAGTGTTAACTTTATGCAGGGTGATTGAAAATAGATGTAAAAGTTTTATAACTTTTTGCTGACAAGTGAGCTCTTTATTTACTTCTTTAAAGATGGTATACCTAAACCCAATTAATCAATATGTAAGTTGTAATACATACAGACAAACAAACTTTATTGGTTATTTTATATGAATTAGTAATTACATAATTTTGGTTGATACGATGAAGTTTTATTTTGATATATTATTCACGGCAGCAATTAACATTTCACTATAATCATCTTATTAGCAGAGAGAAGTCAACTGGAAGGCACAAGTATGGAAATAAAAACTGGAAAGTGAAAAAGATAATAAAGTAAAATAAAATCCTTGTTCCTACATAAATAGGGGTGAAACGAGATGTCCCCAATAGCGGGAACCACAAAAAAAATAATAAAACTGGAAGGCATAGGAATATCCCAAGGTTCGATGCCCACATCCAGCAAATTTTCGAGGCTTTAATTAAAATGCGGATATAAGTTTTCCTGTAAACGCGTTGTTTCTAAGTTCCGCACGATAGTATCTTGTCTCAAATGTTTTGATCCACATTCAGCGGTTACGTGAGGTAAAGGCGACGCCGCGCGTCACTTCGCAACGCGCACGTGCACGTTATCGGGACGCTCTAACGTGCAAGTCGGCTTGTTTACAGTTTCACTATTTGTTTACATTCACGCGACAATTATGACGAAACTAATAGTTCATACGGGTCTACGCAGTACGGTGGGGTGTAATTTTTCTCTTTAATGCCGTGCTTATTTATTTTGTCAGTTACTTACCAGTGTTAATAATTAAATTGTATAATGTTGGCAGGGTAAATCACAAACAAAGAAATCAAAGATGAATAAAAAATCATTACAAGCTTTTTACTACATAATAACATGTAATTGTACGCAAAGTACGTTGAACCGACATTACGGGTAATATTAAGGTCATACAGAAAATTTTTAGCTTTGCAAACATTCCTTTCATATTTTTTCGAAAAAAAATTAATGTGCAATAGTTATGAATATATTCTATATCTAAAGTATCAAGTTTGCATGAGATGAAATATATTTAATACTTAAAAAAATTGTGGCCGCATTAGAAGTTTTCCGTGAACTGTAGTGAAAAGCAATATAAATTTAAATATGTGTTCACATTTTATGCGTCCTATATTTTTTATTCTAGCTTTCCAAGCAAGAACTTTGTCTATATTATTTAATACTGTATTTGTATCAAACTAAAACAAAATATTACATTGCACACTTCCTTTATTCAGCCGTGACAGCAACTCAATCCACCGAAAAATTTAATTCTAGTTCGTTTAAAAAATTTATTCATAAAAATTGGATACTGCATATTTTTTTGTTGTAGAACTTTTTGCACATTCGTTGTTTTATTTTATAAAAGCTCCTTGTATTAGTACTTCACAGAATTCAATATGACTTTTCATCAGAAATGAACTCATGAGATTTTTTAAGATTTTATTAAATCATATCCGTTTTCTGTCACAACATGAAGGTACAAAGAAATGTTTCTTCATTTGGATTTTATTATATTACCAATACTCTTTGGAGATTGTTTTTCGCTGTTGTTTTCTCTTATAATATTTGTTTGTTCAAAGAAATTATTATTAAGGTCGTTTTCCGTACGATGAACTCTAAACGACCTACTAAAGTTACAGCATCTTGGACGATCGTTAAAGAGAATACGATTATAACAAATGATCCAAATTGTGCTTAAGGAATATGGTTATATTATAAAAATATATTTTGCTTTACCTATGTATAAAGCCTGGACAGCTCATAGTGCAAAAAATAAGATACGAATTAAACTGGATTAAGGTACCGAAACAACTTTAGTGACTAACCGTGTACTAAGGAATACTGCCCCTCCATTTTCGACCGGGATGTAATACGTGGAAAACATAAATTGAATTTTAGGAACTCGTCACACATATCGGGCTTTCATCCAAATTCCCCCCTCTAGGTTACTCCGACACACCCCAATTTTCAAACAACGAATCTCGTTTTCGCAGAACATTTCACACCGGATTAATTACTCAGATTCATTCGCGTCCCGCGCGAATTTTTCTTTTCATATTCGCCGCTAGCTAGTGACACGGATCGCAGAGTCCCGGGAAACGTCTTAATTACGAGGCGTACGGTTACTAACGTATATTGGGGTCGCAGCGCCACATCTGTCCGGTAATTATCGTCGCAATGTTCTGCTCAAGTTTCGTAATACCATGCAACCGATTGACGTCTTTATCGTTATAGAAAATAAGAATAATATGGTATGCTGCTGTAATACATTTAGGTTATATCTTGCGATAGTTTTTCGCGCAGATCTCTCGGTGAAGGTTATGCCAACTACTTTTCCACCGTCGTTTTGATTTTCTTGACCCGGTTTTCTTTGTTAAAATAAACCGTCGCATAAAATAAACTAGAGGCGCCAGCTAAAATCACCGGATGTATCGGATATAACTAACATCTTCATTGTTAAATTATAGTTTCGCGGTTGATTGATCGCCGTTCCGGAGAATCTATTGTTTACGAGTACTAGCATTCGTTCTCATGTAAATTCTGTCCAGATAATTTGGGTACGATTGTTTCACATGACCCTGGCTAGATTTAAGAATGAAAATATCATGAATGTAACACACTCGCTATTCTTTCTACAATGATTTTATACATGTGTTCGTAGCATGTTATAACATGCCTACCGTTTTATTATAGATAGAATTACATCAAGATAAATGTTGAGTAGAGAAATTCATCATTGGTCGCTACAAGAAGTTTAGATCCTTAATTTTACTGCTGTAATAATTAAATATCTTATTTTCTTCATATCCTTTTATGATCTTTTATATGTATCAATCCACGGTTTGTTTTTACTGACGATACATCTGTCGTGATCATGGAAATAGGCCTCTTGTATACATTTCCAAACGGACCGGCACGAAGCGACCAGCTTCCAGCATCTCGCGTCGACTTTTCTAAGGTCCTTTGTCTACCTTGTAAGTGAATGTCCTACACTGCGCTGAGCTTCATCTTATAAACTATTTTTATAATAAATCCGTATCTCATTATATTAGTAAAAACATGATCAACCTGAACTATTTTCCTACAAGTGATTCATTAGAAGAATCGGAATCTAGTTTGAAACAAAGTTAATAGCATCAACAAGATATGCACTGTTATTTTTAGATTGATGGATGTACAAGAAAAGGTCGCTACTGACGCAATAATCATACACCAACTAATTTTAAATAATAACTTACGGATATACAATTTTATACTAAACGAAAAAAATCATGAGCAATCCAAGGTAGAATCTCTATTGATTTCTTGTTAATAAAAAACATACTTTGAAGTTTTATAGCCTGAGAAGTGCCGTAGGTTAGGAGCATATAGTAAACTTCATTGTGAGTAGTTTTTTTAATTTTGCGAGTAAGGACACTCGCAAAATTAAAAAAAACTAAATCGGAATATTACCTACCTCCTAAATATGTCTGCTTACCTGCTAAAAACTACACTTCACCATCAGATCAGCCGTAAGATTTCCACTGCTAAATAAGACTGTAACCATAAATTTCCAAAAAGATTGGATGGAAGCGGCTCTAGCATCTTTAGACCACCTAAACAAGGCCGTCGTTCCACCTTGTGGGCGGTTATTCAACGCTGTATTGGCCGCTGCGTAGTCTCCGCTTCATACACCTTGAGGTCCAAATGGCTGTCTGTGTATCATGTGGCCTGCCCACTGCCACTTGAACTTATTAATATGCTGGGCTATGTCTGTCATTTACGCGTCTCGCTCGGTAAGCGACTGTGAGCTTACCAAGGAGGCTCAGACTGAGTTGCCTCTTACTGGTAGTTAAACAAAACTTCTTACCGAAATAGAAGACTTATTTGTTCGATAAATATGAATTAACTTATTATATATTGATAAATATTAATATATATGAATGACGATCAAGGATTTCCGGTCACAGTGTGTCATGCATGTAATCACGATCAGGTAGGTAGCTTAATAGTTTCGGATTACCATACATCAGACAACATGTTTGTTCGTCTTGATTGCATTTTAAAATTGATTTTTGTACACAGATACCTAACATCCATGTACATGGCATAACCCATAAATCAACTTTAAGCCGTAATCAAGGCTAATTCTAGGAAGTCCATAAAAAAAATGTTTGTCGCTTATTTAAAACTCCTTGCCATTTAAGAAGTAAATGAATTATAAATGTCTAATGTAAGTCTGATGCGTTTTACTCTCATCTGCAGTTACTTTGTAAGATAAATTTAAGGAAAGAAAGAGCGGTGGGGAGTGATGATCCATTCTTCTCTGGGCTTTTTTTTAACGACATCAATAAAACTGTAACGTGGCGGTTTATGACCCAGTTTATTCATAGAACATTAATTTTTCTGTCGATTTGAGATAAGTTTAATTCCTCCTCGACGTATTATCAAACGAATGAATAAATATAGTTCGCCTCGACTGAACTTTACATAACATTTCCATAGATGTCTCATTTATATGCACCGTCTTCTCTTCCCGATGCATCGTTTGAATAAAAAATTACATGAGCCCATAGGTTAATCGTCGATGTGCGTAATTACAAATTTTAATTACTCTCTTTAATAATCAACGCGGATATATAATTGAAATTAGTAATACCGTGTTGTGGATACCATTTGAATATATTAAATTATTGAACTGTAACTTCTTCAAATATATCAATGGTCGTGTAAAATTATACATTATTATAACTATATGTATGTTATGGAAATATATAAGCAAGTACTTCATTTAACTACGATATATAGTATTTCATAATATTTGTATGTAATTGTGTATATTTACAGTGTGATTGGTTATATATATAAAAACTTCAAAGGTTTGAATTTATAGCTCATTTGCTATCAACTAATGTATTTCTTACCCTATCCAAAACTTAATGGTTCCAAAAATAATAAATTACGTTATGATAATAGTAAGAAACAGCGTTTACAAAATTCGATTTACTACGTATAATATTTAGTTTTTGTTTACTATCTAAATAATAATATAAAACTACCTGCAAAATTAGCACTGCCAGAAGTGATTGGCCTGTCGCATTCCAACAGAGTTAGTTACAGTGTTATCACTTTATATACGTTGTTTAGTAATAGGTGAAGACTTCAAAGTTTTTTACTGACAATTAAGCTGTACATTCACCCCTTTAACCATTTACTCCTATAACTAATCACTCTGTAGATAAAGTAATGCATAGAAAGCAGAGAATCGTTCCTTTAATTTAAAATTTATGCTCCGAAGTAATAAAGAAATTAAACCGTGTTTGTAAGTAAAATGGTTTTAACTCTCAAAAGGTTAATTCGTGAAAACATCGCCTACATTTCTAATCGCAAACTACTTGTAAAAGTTGTTTACTTCTTGTTTTCAAGGTAAAATAAGTATTGATAAGGTTTAAGGTCATTGACATTGGTTGTTGCGCAATCTAATTTCAACCAGTTACGAATGAAATGAAAAAAGAAATGTTTAAATTAGCTCTTGTGTGGTGTGGAAGAAGGTGTGAAAGCTTTAAAGGGGTGAATGTTTTATTCATTTGTGAGCAAAAAGATGTCTTCATCACTATTTCCAATCAACTTGTATAAAGAGATAGCTTTAAAATATGTTATATTAAATTATGTTTTGTTAAAATGCGACAGGCTAACAACTTCTGGCAGTACAACGTCTGCATGGACAAGTAGTAAATAGTAATTAATTTTCATATGTAGTAATCCGAATTTAGATCGCTATTTCTTACTATATTATTATTACGTTGCTAGTTATCTGTAAAATCATTGAGCTGTTGAGAATGTGTACATTAATTGACTGCAAATGGGCTATATCTACGCCCCTTTAAAGCTTTTCATAAACTTATAACCAATCATTCTATGTATATAATATGTATAGTATTAAATCTGCTATTTATGTGCTTGTATTTACTTCGTACTTATTTAAAGAAAAATATGAAAAAAAAACTATTGTTAAAATAATAAAAAGGAACGCCAACTACCATAATGCTATGACCGCAAACCGTGGTGATTCTGCGGGTCCCCGCTGGAATGAGATATATACAGAACCTCACAACGTGTTCCTATCATTATCATCAACAAACTGCATAGTCCATGTATAGTATATTATACGTCATACACCATTATTATCTTTTCGGCCGTACGACGTCACTTGCTAGACATAAACCTATAGATTTGCAATAGGGCTTGGTGGAAGCAGACTACATTCAGCGTCTTCCGACGACCTAAAGAGATCGTCACTCTCACCGTGTAGGACGCCCTATGCTGCACTCACCCGTCTGTGGTTTCCATCCCAGAATCCTAAGAGGCTCTTAGCCCCAGCGAGTAATTGTTTTGTGCGCTATATGGCCTGCACACTACAACCTCAACGCCAATTTCTTGGGTTCTGTAGGTTACTTTCGTTTGCCTATACTAAGTCAATATATATCAACATTAGTTTTTGAACAAACATCATCAAATTGCCATTCACCAAAATACATGTGCGAGGACATATTCAACTCGTTATTTACACAATGTATACTGCAGGATACACAAAATGGAAAAAAAAACTTTAAAGAGAAAACACACTTGAAGTGTGTGTCCAAAAACCGAGCAAATATATATTTTGTAAAGGTAACATTTGTATAAGAAGTGTGAGCAAATACACTTCGATCAATTCTGTGTAGCACGTTTGTAGTTATAAAATAAACGTAACATTTCAACAGCCGTAAACTGTTAACATTACAATGAAACAACATTACAAAGAACCCATCCAGTTATAAACGGAACTCTTGGAAAATCTGTAATGTATTCTAAATTTAATGCAATTGCTTTTTTCTGTTGATTAAATTTATATTTTGTACTTTATCAATTTCTTATACGTTGAGATTGAAAGAGACCAACTACCCAATCAAGTATCTACTTGATATGTGATATGAATAACTCAAAATGTGATATTTTATGAAAAATAAAACGAAATAGCCAAAAGCGTTTCAAACTGAAACAAATTTTCGAGAATCCACCGCTGTGACTGAAAATGACCACAACTAAATTTAGACAAAGAGGTCGTTGACCGGCAGCGCAGATTACATCGGAAATATCGATTTAGAGCTTAAACAACGTGAAACAAACAGCCGACAGTTTCAATAAATAAGCATTGGACGCATTATATTTATTTATAATAATTTCATTAACATATTTGAAAATAGCATTCCGATTAAAGGTTATAATATTGTCACATACTACTAGTAACTAATAGTATTGTCAATTATGTCTGCATATTAAAAAATATAAGTTTTGACTTTAACAAAAACTTACGTACATTTCTCTACGTTTATCATTGTAAAACTGATAACAAATCGTTAGTATGGTAGTATTTTATATAAATAGCAAGTTGTAGTTGTTAACAAGAGTATGAAGGAGAAAAAAATGTAAAAACGATTTAATAACGGATTATTTTAACAGCTTATTTATGTTGTTGAAATCAACCGAAAACCTTTAAAAAGATATAGTGTTTTTACGTAATATTTTTACGAACTAATTATTATCTTTTCCGCCTTAAAACGTCCACTGCTGGATATACACCTACCCCAAAAATTTCAAAAAAGGTCCTTTCGAAGCCGTCTACATTCAAAGTAAGGTCGTGTAACCACCTTGCGGATAAGTATTCTATGCCTTGCTAGCCGGTCCGTGATCTCCTTTCCCAGATCTTTAAGGCATCTTCGGCCATCTGTTCTCCGAGCAGCGTACGCTGCGCGCCCAGTGCTAGCAATTATAGGTTATTCTTATAAACATATCAAGCTATATTTAGGGTAAATAAAAAGGGTAATGTATTTTTAAGTCCACAGCAGCAGATCTGCAAAACTTGCTAACGGAAGTGTGTGATTGTTAACTTCTGAAATCTCGCGCAACACGCGCCTACGCACGTATCTGCGCTCGCTTTACGAGGAATAACGTACGTGACCCACTGAAAACGGAGATATATTGCATAATATCGTAATATAGGCCGTACTAATTTAAGATTATTACTTTACGTAATATAACAGTTTTGGTATATTTGCGTAGGTGCCGTGCTTAAACAATCGGCCGTTTGGAATACGATTCTTGGTGTTTCTATTAATATTGATAGTACTTGCAATTGCAACGAAACGAATACATCAACATAGTAGTCTTAACATACATTATTGGTTAAAGGTGTAAGTGATTTAAAGGCACATTTGTCAGCAAAAACTTTTAAAGCTTTACAACTATTTCAAAATAGATCCTGTTGTAAAGTGATCGCTTTTCAATATATTACTTTAATATATTTTTTTTTTTATTAGAATGCTGCAGACTAATAACCGCTGGCAAAACAAATTCTGCAAGAACAAATAGTAAACAATATTTAAATCAATTTAAATATGTTGCAATCCGAAATTTTCTAACAGTTTTTGTTACTATATTTTTATTGCGTTATTTTTTCTAAACCATTGGTTTTTGTATAGGGTGCCCCATACAATAACTACCAGCAAATGTGCTACATATACATTGAATCTTTTCATACCAATTATCCTGTATGAAAAATAAAAATTTTTCAGCACCTAACAGCATATAACTAACTATTTAATAAATATGTAAGAAACAAAATGTTTATTCATTCGTTTAATCTTTAAAATACAATCACCAGGCTATATAGCAAATGGTAAATAAATAAGATCTTTAATTTTTTTAAACAATCAATATATCATCGCCTCCGAATAGATGTCGCATCGTTTTCGTTGCAACCTTGGAATGATTTCAACAGATCATTGAGGAAAATGCAAGATTTTTTTGATTTTAACGAAAATTTACGTATGCTTATATTTTCCACGTTAATTATTTATGAACTTCATTTATTTATGAAATTTACTTTAAATATGCTTAATGAATTATGTTACTGTAACATATTGCAAAATTTCGATTTGCTTTGCTACTGGTAAAGCTATTGGAGCCAATATGTTTCATTTCTTTCAAAAATATATATTAGTTTTTCTTACATATTTGTTGAAAAAGCAACAGCTAACATGCGTGATAATAAAAATCAAAATGCCATTTACGTAAATATGTTATTCATGAAAAACTGTAAAATTAATAATTTTAAGTAAATAAAGTAAGTAATTTTTCAGAGATTCAATTTAGATTTCAAGATTTTTATAAGTATTAATTTACATTCGAATTTGAGTATCAGTTCAATTTATGCACCAATTAAATTTTGATAGGATATGCAGCTTTAAGCTTAACACACAATTAGGTGTTATGTAATATCATCAACGATACATAAAATTAAACTTTGTTAAAAAAAACTATTTAACATTTTTATACGTTTAATATTCATTGACAAATAAAGTAAATTGAATCGAATAAAGGCGATTAAAACATTTTTTTAAATGAGTTTTTACACTATATTGTTTAGACTTCAATACATTTTCACATATGTATTTTTCCAACTCTCCATAACCGAGCCGTGACTCTTAGACGAGTCCTCTAGTTTAATTTTACTGTTAGCATTACCATCTGCCCCGGGCTTTATTAGTTGAAGAGATAAAAATTATCGTATGCGATTGAATAGCCTAAATCTGTAAGTTTGTTGTTGTACAGGTGTTAGGGTATGTAAAAAGAGGATTCTACGCAAGTTCACCCTCACGTTCAAACCGCATGTGATATTGTGTTATGACCGAGTGATTTGCTCGTTTGGCAAACTAAAATACTCATTGGCAACGTTTGGCTATGATTTATACGATGTTTGGAGTACATTATTATCGTTTGGGCATTAGTCAAGGCAATGGTTTAGACTGTAATTCATGTACGTGAGGGAAGCTAATAATAGATAAGCAGTTGCTTTATTTTGCAAAATCAACCGATTAATGTAATGAGTTAACACTCGATAAATATATTTCAGGTAAAAAGATTGTTAAGGAACAGTTACGTGCGAAAAATATTTTTGTTATGAATATTTCATTTTTTTTTGCTATGTATATTTGATGTTAAGATAATTTTTTCCCTGTTCGGATAATAAATACTCCAGACGCTAGAAGAACAAACAAAAGAAACTCAGCAAGATTATGTAATACAGTATAGTTAGAGAAATGTAAAACAGTTGTGGAAATAGACAGCAAACAAACACACCATTCCCAAGGAGTGCTTTCTTCTATAAAGTCATTTAAAATATAGTAACCCTTAGCACAAAGACGTGTTTGGGCATTTTTATATAAATTAGGCAATTGGAACACTCTACATATTATCTAGTGTCTTGAAAAAAGTGCAAACGTATCCCATAGAAAAATTTATTAATATAGTGACAGACGTGTCTTAGATTATTCAAAATTTTAAAAGGCGAATAATCATATCTGATTTTCATATAATTTAAAGTATTTACGGTATGATATTTAAAGTAAATAAATAATGAATGAATGGAAGACATGATTGTTTATGTACGGCGTCATCTTATCTCGCCAGACATATAAAAGCCTTTTCCCTTTTGCGTCAGTTTCCTGCGGGTCCCAAATGCAACGGCGAAGGGGCATAACGACCCTCTTTGTAACCTCGCCCTTGTTTGTGTCAAACATAAAACAATTTACGGGCTCGGAGACAGCGGAGCTCTGCAGTATTTTCAAAAATAATTTGAATTTTATTCGAATAAACCTTTTGAAACGAAGACTAAGAAAAACTGTTTTTTAATAAAATAAACTTTACTCAAAGATTTTGGGTCGGTACCATCTACGTATAACTTATTTACTTAATAGAACTTTTTTGAAATTATTTTGCCAAGAGACGTTTTAGAGCCCACGTAATTAATATCGTTTAATTTTGTTTTTCAGAACTCTGAATAGCAACATAAGTTAATAAACAGCGTATTTTAAAGATGATATGACAAAGGATATTTTGTAAAGACATAGGAATAGGGTCGACTAGCGTCTTTGCTTCTTTCTGGCATTTGAATGATTCGCAAATAATATCTATAGTTCTCAATGTTATGAGATATATATTTGTGACAGTCAATGTAACTTAAGACGGAGAAGCCGAAAACGGTTAGAACAATGTACATGTTTCGATTAGCTATTTTTTTCTTCATATTTTCATTGAAACACGAATGAGATTCTTATGGAGGAGAAAAATGAAAAAAAAAAACACTTTCTCATTCAAATCAGAGTAGATTAAAACACCTGTCCCTGGCAGTCTAATATTTGACGATACTAAAAGCTTTTTAGAATATAATCAAACAAGAAACATCGTGAATAAAAAACATGATTACGTTATTATTGGTACCAATAGATAACATATTTAGTAAGTGGTGTGTATTTTATTTTCAAGAAATTATGCCATAAATAAAACAAATCACTCTGAAATTCGTTTTTTTTTTGTATTTACGTCCGCGAAGCCAATGTTTGATAGAATGAAGACCAGGTAACTTTATAAATAAGCTACACTTTTTAACATTACATCACATATAGCTAATACGTAAGAGTTTGCCATGTAGTACCGTTGACTCAATAATTTAACGTCGATTCTTACA
The DNA here is from genome assembly GCF_028537555.1 of Battus philenor. NCBI lineage: Eukaryota > Metazoa > Arthropoda > Insecta > Lepidoptera > Papilionidae > Battus > Battus philenor. Next base: position 6,130,000 of record NW_027181689.1, on the reverse strand, counting down.
TTTGTTCAGTGTCTGGTCGGACCGGGTGTCTCATGGTAGGAGTCACGCCTGGAAGCTGGCCAACGACGCCGGCGCTTCGGCGAAACTGCTGATTTAGGACAATATATCTCCCACTTATTACTGTCGCAACAACTTTACTGAAAATATGTCTTTCTTCCTTGCAATAATGCCCATGTGAACCATTGACACACATCAAAGAATATGGAACTGTACCGAATTTCTTCTAAAAGTCTTAAAATGTCTCAAAATATTTTTGTCGAATTCGTCAATGTTTTATTAAAATGTTATTTGATTTATTCTCTTTTGCTGGGCAATCAAGGTTAGATCTGATCTCGTTGCTGTTATTTCTCAGCTAATGGTTTACTTATGAGGCAATTTATCTCTAACAACACACCTGACAATAATCCGAATAAATGAAGTAAATATAAGCTAAACAGACCATCCTCGTCGTTTTAGCCGTAGGACGTTCACTGCTGAACAAAAACTTTCCCTATCAATTTATTATAAAACCCGTGTTGGAAGCGGCATTCAGCATCTTTTTACGATCTCAAGTCTCCACCGATCATATTTTCCAAGGCCATGCGGTTCGCCCACTGCTACTTCAAGTTGCGCATTCACTGGACTATACCGGTTTCATTCGTAAGTCAAGATCTTTTCATTTCTGTTTCGTTCTAATAGAGAAATCTCGGGCATAGCCTTTTCCAAGACTCGTTACCTGATTATAAGCTTGGAAAAGAGACCCAAAGTGACCACATTTCATTGCCGTAATTTAACACTAGATCGAGGTACTTAGAGATATTGGACGCGAAAATGTTTTGTTGTTTCCCGGACGCTGCCTAGCTAAAAAGTTGGATTCAACGATTGACTTCTTCCTCGAAGTTGGACTTGCCGAGTTTGATTATTCGTCCCAAGTAGACATACGAGGCGACAACTTCAAGAATCAGGCCTACAACTAATATTGTGTTGGGCACGACAAGACTAAATAGATGTCTAGTTCCTATTTCCTAATAAATTTCTAAATATTATTAAGTGCGCCTTATATTACAGAGGTTGCGAGTCATAGCGTACCACGTGTATCCGTTATTAATTAATATCAAATCTCTTTTGAATAATGGCTCTCCTGTCGTGCCTCTGGATATTTTATTATAATTCACACTTTATAACATACAAACATGTAACTTCTATCACTAAGCTAGAATCAAATACTCGACCTGTTGTTGTGTGTCAGTCTCGAAGATATGTAATATTATTTATATCAAAATTTACTATGTATAATACATATAAGTATAAACTATATATAATACATATTATGTATCATATAGGCACTGAGCATTGCGAGTGATTATGTATAATGTGGTGATAATTATTTGTCGTATTCTTTTTCAAAATCCTTACTAAGCCAAGATAACGTTTAGAAAAAATATTTTGTTTCCAATTTACCGATACCAATTATCCGAGAGCGTGAAGTTGTTAAAAGCAAGCTATTTATATTTATATTTCAGTGAATGGTGAATAAAGGGCTCGCATCGCACCCGCAACACTCAAATCCAATTGTGCAATCAATATATTTATACACTTCCAGACGATCGGCGTGTTGTTTTCAAACATTAATTGGTTCGTGATAAAACAGAACTGTAACAGCAAAAAAGGTATTCGCCGTTCGCGTGCGTCCGCGGTTCTGCTTAATGCTGTAATTTACGTTCGCCATACACGTCGTCCTGGGCAGACAATAGGCCATTGAGACGACTCCATTGTGGTCGCGTGCGTCAATTAGTGCGTGTGGAACGCGTGCGATTTTGATGCGTTGCGGCCGTGGATCGGCACAAACGATATCACGATAGTTCTATCCATTAGAATTATTAATTGCGACTCAAGTTTATGTTTCAACAATCGGTAACTAGTTAATGTATTTCTATAACTGGCCATCACCCACTCGCTTCGCGTGGTCCGCACTGCCTAGTATCATTATCATGATCATTGTTGTGTCAGCCGACATACGCCCTACAATACTTAGGCCTTTTCCAAAGATTGTCACGATGTCCGGTCTTGCGCTCCCTTCGCTTTCTTTTAAATATGTCATAAAATATATTCATCCCAAGTTTTACACAGCAAGAGCTATAGTGTTAAAATGAGCATTTTCTATTGAACGCCCCCTTAACCAGTTGCAGGTGGTGTTTCGTAAAATCTGCTATTCTTACGCTACTCTTAAGTTTTATGACTCCAGAGATGTCGGGATGACTCAATATATTTATAGATTACACACCTCAAACTATAAAAAATAAAGAAAAGCACTTACAAAGGCATTACTTATCTTACTATTCTTACTGTTCTTATGGTAAGCATAACAACAGATACTGAAATGTTTTTAAATAAATTCGGTGAATAATATAAAGGTATTTAATTCTGTACAAAAATTGTATGTGTTGAATAGCTGTTCATAAAAATATAAAATAATACAATACAATTTTTGCTAAGTTTCTCCGTTCTTTTATAATTGTCGTTCTGTTCATAAAACTGATCGACTAAACATTTCCCGCATGAATAACTTTATTTATAAATTGTAAGAAACATTCGTGTCACTTCACTATAAAATATTTACATCCAGTCACCGCAATGATCTTATATTTATACACAAATTTATAATAGGAAACAGTATTAACCGTGAAACTTGTCATGTTCGACGTTTATTGTGCGTTATTGAAGATATAAGCGCAGTCGTATTCGATTTTTTACAATGGTTATTTCAAAAGCCAAACAGAAATGTTACAAAACGAAAACCTTAGGTTTAATTCAGATTCTGTAAATAAAAATGTAACATTTTACGCAAGAGTAGTTAAGGTCGAAGTTTATTCTTTGTGATTTTACGAAGTTTTCTTCTACCGGATAAATTATGTTGTCCTCTGCGAAATTGTACACACTGTAATCAAGTTCATGTATAAAAATCAATTCGTTTGTATTTGTAGTTAGAGGACAAATAGTGATAAACCTTTTACAGTCAAGTCTGTTATATTGGATTCATAACCTTTCTGTTTAAGCTTTTTGGGTTATTTTTATCTAACAAAGGGTTTTTTTTATAACTTTTATATAATCAAATAAGTTAATTTGGCATGTGCTGATGTGGTTAGTCATGTATTCATATCTGTATCATCTATAGTGACAATTGGTGCAGGTCATGAGAAAATGCCATGCCAAAAACCCAATTCGATACAAATGTATAATCGAATTGAGATTCTCTATAATGGCATCTTTTAACTTAAAGTACCTGAGAATTGCCTACAGGAAACTCAGTACGGTTTTTTTTATTTTGTGATCACTTCCACAAATATCTTTTAGTAAGATCGATTTATTCTCTCGGGCTTCATTATCATTTAAAAATCATTTTCATTGTAATGATATTTTAACGAATAATTCCTGATAAGTAAAGTTCATTATACGATTATTTAAAGGCATAGGAGTGTATTATAAAACCGTACAGTACCTCACAAATGAATTATTCATATTAAGGTGGTTAGAGAAAGATATTTTAAGTATTTCTTTACTTTTAGAAATCTATTTTATTTTTATTCTGTGCTGGAATTTGTGTTAACTAAGTCTAAGTCCAGTAGTGGAGTAATACTGATAAAGTGATAAAGTGGAGGTAATACTGATGAAGTGATAATCATGAAGTAAAATATCGACTCTTCAACCTAAGCTGGCCAGCTTGCCCCTCCCTTTTTTCATTCAATCATTCATTTCAAGGGAGGGGCAACCCTCCCATTTTTCGGCATAAAAATACGTTTAATAACTTTTTCGTTACCGTTATGATGTCGTTATAATAGAAGTATGTTAATGTTGTAAAACTTTATTAACTCATGAGTTCTATTTATATTGTAACTATCAGCGTAAACTTTATTAAATTTTGACATCCTCTTACTGACCTTCTCAACGCTCGTTTCCGACCTCGTTTCGTATTATTTAATCACGTCCCATCATATTACTTTGTATACTGACGTCTCATATCTTTTCCGATGTTTCGAGGTGAGAATGTGTTCATCTATTCTAACGAGTTCTATTAAATTGAGAAATATGATGGTCATGAAAAATAACAACTTCAATAACAAAAAAATAGTTTAATTTAGTCCCATTATCATATTATATCAATCTTTACCTAATTATATATGGTCTATAAAAATGTTCCCCGAAAAGGCGATGCCACCTCCTAATTGGTGCTAAAACTTATTATAGGAACAGTGCCTTATCCGAGACGTTATAAAATACCTTTATTTTAATGAAACAATCTCGACGTGCGTCTTGAAGTGATGAAATATGCATTTAGTGGCTGTGGCCGAAATGCCACGACCACAAAAGGCTCGTTTCACCATAATTTCAGTCGTAGAAAACCCACTATTAGATATTGGGCTCCCCCATAGATTTCCAATAAAACCGTTCAGAATCAGTCTGCATCAAATAATTTCCGATGGCCTTAACAAGGACAATTTGAGAGAGAAGTAGAGATGATGAAAAATCTATGAACTGCAGGATGCGCAATAATTAAATTTATTTTCGTTTTCTATTTAATTAACAATATGTGCTAGTTAATGTGGTACGTATTAAAATCCCGATGCGTTATTACATTTAAACTTGAAAAAAAATTAAATATTTATTTTTCGCACTGAAATGTTAACACCAATAATACTGTACAATATCTTCTATGTAATTTTGACGGTTTACTATAACTGAATTCAAAATATTTATGTTCAAAGTAAGAACAAGGAAATAAAACAAGATTATTTATGAATTCTACTTACATTGTAAAATAAAACTCTTTCAACGAAATATTAACGTTTTCGTATTTATTAATGTACATCTTTACTCTTTGAAGTATAAAATAATTTCAATATTAAAATATGTCCGAGTAAACGTTATTTCAATTTCTTATTCTTACAATAAACCCGATGACTTAATGGATGAGTGGGAGATGAAAAATAAATAAACGAATTGGTTAAACTTTAGTTAAATTTGCGAACATTAATATCATTGAGAGAGCAATTTTGCAACTGTTAATACGTTCAACTAAAAAGCACAATTTTGATTAGACAATTTCTTATTATCGATCTTTAGAGGAAAACAAAATTTATGTAAACTAACATTTTATATATTATTTAGTCTTATAACGTTTCCACTATTGGAACGCAAAATTTTTCGTGTAAAGAGGAACTGGTGTAATCCATCACGCGGTCCTAAAATATTAATTTCATGTTTAAAACTTGAAAAAAATTATTTCATTTCTATAATAATAAACTTCACAAACATTTTTGGTCAAATGCACTGCGATTTGCAAGTCTTTATTTAAAACTGTAGCCTAAGAGTAAGAGTCCTTCATCCTTTTTAAGCAACCATGATGGTAAGATTCAATTAATTTTACATTAATAATGACAATGAGCATTAAACTCGCTACCTAATCCGGTCGTAAGTCGCGACGTTGACCCATTAGACTGAAACCGATTTGTTTCCATATTACATTTCTAAACATTTTAATTAATTTAATTCTCCATAACGTATAATTAAAATTTTTATAACATAAATTCTCTTTAGTCTAAATATTGTTTTCTTACTTTCAGGTCATTGACTTCGGCAGTTCGTGTTATGAACATCAGCGCGTGTATACCTACATCCAGTCCAGGTTCTATCGGGCGCCGGAGGTGATGATGGGTGCGCGCTATGGCATGCCAATAGATATGTGGTCCTTAGGGTGCATATTGGCGGAATTGCTCACAGGTCTGTATTCATTTTAAAAAATAATTTCCTATGTTAATAAATTAATCTCCTCATGAATTTCTTAAATAACGACTTGGATCTTTTGAGTTCAAATTACTGAAATAGAGGCTGATCCATGATCAAAATCACTTTTTTAAAATAATATATAAAAAATACATGCTGTATGTAATTTGACGAATATATATATATATATATATATATATATATATATATATATATATATATATCATTAAACAAAGAAAGGAATGTAACTTATTTTTTGAAAATTTCACCTTCAAGACCTTCGATAACATTCTTTCAAAGTACGTTACCTAAACGGATTTCCAAAAGACGCCTTCAAGCTTTTGCAAGAGATGCCATTTCTTCACTATTTTTTTACTTCGATATGACTCCTTGAAATTCGAGTTCATACGAGAATAAATACTTCGCCGTCGTCTCTGCCCCTTAAATATACGTGGAGTATATAACGTAATCACCATGTTTATTATAGAACGCAGAAGACGCTCCTGTTCATCTTCTGGAAACTTTTTTGTGAGCAGTAATAATCTTATATAATTAATGCACAGTGTGAATTATATAGAATTGCATCCCGGGCATCAAACCCTTGACCTGCGATCGCAAGTCTCAGTCCTCTGCCGCTGAGCTACCACTGCTCTAATAAATATCTATCTGTGATAAGTGACCCTGTCCTACTAGAAACCAAGTCATAGAATGACACATTGAACTCTTGAAGCTTTATTTTAAGAAATAAATGTTATAAAAAAAATGAACATAGTTATTGCCCGTCGTGTATGATAATGATACTAACGAATAGTATAATGCTTCAAAGAATAAAATCGAACGGACAGCTGTACTAAAGAACTTGCAATCATAACGAGATTACGATTTACTAGACCGTTGCCGTTAAGTTAGCTAGCTGCCTTTAAGTTTTGCCTCTTGATAACTATCACAATCCGTAACTTAATTCACCTTATCAAAAATGAATAGTCCATATATTATAAACACGGCTTATCTACGGGTGAATATAAAACCTTTTTTTTTATCTTTTCTTATCTGTGTTGCCAGCTTTGATTCAAACTCCAAACATTTAACACGGTTGTTGGCAGTTTCATAGCGACGAATTAATTACGTCATTATTAGTGCATTTTGATGTCATGTTATTGAAGTACCGAGCTGACATATCAAACTAAACGCATTAAAGCCGACAACGAATGCAACAAATCCACGGAAGCCTTACACTGTAACTGCTGATACAATATTAGAAGTGCTGACGAACCCACGGTCCCTGGTTGCGGCGTCGGCAAAGACCTCATTTGCATAAATAATGACCACTAGACCTGGCGAGCGGAGACATCCCGAGCTACTCGCCTTGTTGTCATGCAAGTATCTGCAAGGTTAAACCAGTGATTAGTAAATTATTTAGTTATTAAATAGCTAATGATTAAAATATCCTAAAAAAAAAACTATAACGTGATAGATATATAAGTTTTTACTGTCATATGGTATATAGCTATCATATATATAATAAATAATAGTACACAAAGTTAATACAGAAATATACAGATACAGATATACGACGCATATACGCAAGGCAATTTTAACCTGATTTCAGTGACCAAATCATAACAAATAGTAATTATAGCTGTAACTTAAATTATATTTAACTCTATTTAAAGTACTGTTAGAAAAAACATGTGCTATGTTAATAATTTTAGCATTCTACCTTTCCTCCTGTACCTTATCTTTACATGTATTTGCTACGAGTTTTAAAATTCACTTAATTCACATAGAGAATATGGGTAATATATAACTAAACATTGCAATGGTATTGTTTAAAATTTATATGTACCGATAATAAAGACATAAACTGATAATAAAAATACGCTAATTATTAATAAATGATTCGCATGTTTTCGTGCCATGCAATTGATGGGTTGAAAAATCATTTTTTTAAAACTCGGAATAATATCTATTTTCTACCAAGAATACAATAACTATTCTACCGAAGCGGTTTTATAGCGCTTTAAGTATGCGCGCGACGAGACGGGAGAAGTGTCGTGCTTTATTCCTTTACTGAGGCATGCTCTTTTTTCTCCACCCCTACCTCGCCGCTCTCTCCTCGAGTGTGGTAAAGCGGTACCGGTAGCATTATACAAATAGAAATATATGTCTTGGTCAAACATTTCAGGCTTCCCCTTACTCCCCGGCGAAGACGAAGCGGACCAAATGGCGTGCATCATCGAACTGCTAGGCATGCCGCCGCAGAAGCTGATAGAGCAGGGCAAACGATCCAAGAACTTTATCAGCAGCAAGGGCCTCCCGCGGTACTGCACCGCCACCACGCTCCCCGATGGAACTACGGTACTCAGTGGAGGTAAATGATTGTTTTTGGGAAATATTTTTCGCCTTTTATTCGATTTGTCTTTTGCAGTTCATTTCTTTTGTAGTTCATTTCTTTTGTTATAAAGTGTGTAACAAAGTAGTACTTAGATATTGTATATACTTTATTTGTCGGCTCATTTATATGATTGATATAATAAGTATACATCAAAAATTGTAAAGTTTGAATAAATACAACAAACTATTGAGTTTCGGCCTGGCTCCAAATATACATTAACTTGATATTTTAAGTTTGAATTAAATTATATATGTTATAAAGTTAATAACGGTGTGTAAAGCTAATTCACGAATGTGTGTTGACTAGAGCGTTCGTGTGGCATCCCGTACGGTCACGCCTATTTATATAGATATTGTCACAATGTTTACAAAAAATAATTCGTCTGCTGTCACCGTTCCTTTATAGATACGTCACGACTGCAGTGGCTGGGGCTTTCTGAATCACGAATTCCACACCCACTGCCGCATTTTTGGCATGAACCTAACAAAGTTATCGTCACGGTAAATAATAACATTGGTTAAGCCGATGATTCATGATGTCGCCGGTGAGATGTTGGGTAGTGTATGGGAAACTGATATCAATAGAGTTTCGCAGTTTCATTGATCCCAGAAAAAGGAAAAAGTGCTATACTGTGATGCTCTATTCTCAACAAACGCTGCCAATGGATAGGGTAAAGATTTATAATGGCTAAACCTTATCAGAATTGTAAGCAAACGTGTACTCACTTCAGCGATGATGGTGTCAATTAATACCGCCAGAAGGGTTACTTTATGAAAATAGGCCCTTTGAGGTAAGCCTTTCTTAATACACGACACCTTGTGTATCAAAACAATAGTGCATTACCATATCCGTATTGGACTGATTTTTGAACGATTTTTTACTAAATTATCAGACTAACTACACGAACCATTTGTTGCGTTAATGTGGTATACTTAAACTTAAGATTGTGTGATTTTGTGTTATAAACTCTATGTAAGACCACGACATACATACAACTAATAAGGTTAAAACTATTTCTGATTTCCTACGCCACTTCTACGAGCCCGAACCTATTCGAAGTTGTGGTATTTTTAGCTTCACAAATTCTAAATATTCGATAATATAAACAAAACAAAAACTAAGAGACGAATGGTATGAAAACCGAGGTCCTCCTTTGAGTGTTGTTGTGCCTAGTAAATCCATAGAGCGTCCGCCATAAAGACAATATTTTTGCAGCCAAAGCCGTAACTTCTAAAAGAATACTCGAGCTAAGTTGGTATAAAGATTTTTTTACCACCTCAAACTTGATGAAGCAGAAAAACTTGCTTTCGGGTGATCTATTTTATTACTGCTTATTTGGTATACTAAGATTATATAATTTTCATTTATTTATGTGATAACTGAAGAACCATTGTGATATGGTTTGCACCTATAATTCACGGCTGTTTAATAATTTTTGTCACTTCACATGACATACATACGTTTATGTTAAGACTATGATGAATATGGTGCTTTTCTTCTTACTTTTTATTCACCTTAGCCTCTTCCTTAATGTAAATGTATCAATATAAATTTTCATCAAGACGAACCTATCTTTAAAAAAAACACATGTACATTAATATGATATATATACATCTTTAGTGTTTATATATATGAAGATGGAAGGTGTATATCAAAAAAAAATGTTTCACGTTCGCAGAAAAGTGAACTACAAAAAGTTGAAATAAATTAAAATCTCACTGGGGCATGGTGATATAAATTATTATTGTTACGTACATTACGTTGACGTTCTAAAATAGACTAATTTAGACAAATACTAATGTCTGTCCCCGATCCGGTTACTTGTGTCGGAGGAACAAATTGCGCCAAAAACATTTTTATAATGTGTTTCCGCTCTACCTACCATTACTTAGAAGAAATGAATTAATATTGGTTAGACCTACATTTTAACATTAGAAGTGTAAAAAATACAACATTTTCTATGAAAAACGTGTTACTCTTGCAGTTGTTTTGAGTGCTGTTTTGGCAGAACTTACAAAAGGTTAAAACATAAATTAAGAGTAAAAAACTCAGACAAACAGGACATATTAAAAGCATTTTAGAAATTATTTCATAGTTTTTTTTTTATATAATATGTGATGGTAAATGTCTGCTGGGGAACTCTTTCCTACATTACAGGACAGTACTAGAGTTTTGAAATTAAAAAAATACGCAGCACCTTAAATACATAACCCTTTTGTTAATAATTGATATTCAGTGCAAACTCAAAAATTTTCAACTAGGAATCGATAACGTTTCTAGAAATCGAATTATCATCAGTTTGGATAAACGTCACAGTCCCTAGAAGAACAGACGAAAAAAATTCAACGCATTGTATTCGTATATTTTGTTAAAAAATTGAAAAATTACTTATTTAATAAACATTGAAATAGCCTGTTGGCGAACAAGTCATTTCCAAGGTGTGCTATCTTTTCTGAAATCATTTAGTGTATAAATTGTCTGGAATCCAATTGTAACATCATAGATAAACATTTCCCATAAAAGATTCACTAACTCGATGAAATCGAGTCTTAGATGTTCAATATATACTTCGGATATTTACATTGTGTATATTGCACATCAAAAGTATTATTTATTTACTTGTAAAATAATGTTCATGCACTTTTGTTAAACACAATGATGACACCTTTCACACGGCTGGTTGGAAAGGAATGCTAACACCAATGAGATATACGTTATGAAGCGACCAACTATGAGCAATAGAGCGCGTTTAATAAACAATCAGAGGCATTTAATGAAATGCTACACCGAATCAGACACAGTGCTCTCTCTAATGAGAATGTGTAATGGTGTATATACACTAGAGCGCACAAGCGATTTATGAGTTAGGTACTTCTGTAGGTGACTCTTAAAATCTTTCTATTCTACCTGAAGTACCAGTAGCCGCATCAGAAAGCCTAAATTACACACTATTGACAAAATTAGCTAATTGGGCACTTTGGTCCAATGAGTTGAAAGGTTCTTTCTTTTTTTGGAGGAAAGATATGAGAAAAAAGAATAGAAGTATCTTATAATAATAATAATGTGAATCTAGCGTCTTCCGATGATCTTAAAAAGATGATCTCCACCATTAAAGGCGGACATTGCGGTTGCCGCTTCACGGTGCCTACTTTTTTTTACCGCAAAAAGACATATAATCGCACAAAAATTATATGGAAAGATTAGTTAGAGTCTATATACCGTTGTAGTACAGTTATTTAAATGTAAAGATATAATTATTTCATACATGTCAAAAAATCGTATTGCGAAGCTGGGCTTTGAAGAAGTAATAGTCAATCGGTCTTGTTCAATTAGTAAAGTTTTTCAAAGTTCGTCCCGATCGATGTAGCGTATACGCAACGTTACGTTTGGCAATTCACCAAAAGAAGCGCAAAGCGAGCTTTATGAGCTATCGCGCAGACAACGGCGCGTCGCTTGTTTACGGGACGGCTGCTCAATTGTTACGTCTTGGGAGACAATAAACAGTGATTTAACAAGGCGAGCATGTAATAACCGGCCTGTACGGTGGAACGAACTGTACCGGACTGCGCAAGTATTATATGCGTCTCGTTATTAGGAGATTACTTCAGCATTTCAAATTGTTTTGTTTTTGGATTGCTGTTAGATCTGCAATAACAATAATATGAGGGCGTGGCTTATGAACTAGTAATCAGTGTATTACAAAAATGAGTGTTTTCCTAGTTGTAATTCAAGCATTCAGACAAAAAAAGTGAATACAGAAAAGGACACAGAATGAAAGATTACAGAAAATGTGCCTATTTAATAGAAAAAATAGCATATGAACTTGATGATAGTATTCTTACCGTTGAGTCTTAATATGAAAAACATAGGTAAATTCAATGTTAAAAGAAAGATATTTGACTAATAATTGTTTCTTCCCTCCGCAAACTATCAAGTATAACGTTAAAAGCATAGAAGTCCGAAACAAATTTGAATTTTTAAGGAGTTTTAACTAGTACAATTCACTAAATAAAAATACATTTCATTTCAGGTATGTCGAGAAGAGGTAAACCAAGAGGCCCGCCCGGGTCGAAAAGTTTTGTCACAGCTCTCAAAGGCTGCCAGGATAAATTCTTCATTGACTTTATAAGACGGTAAGTCCCTCGGACGCATTTTATTTTTAACCGCCGGAAAAGAACTATTATTTTAATGAATAATTATCATTAGCTATTAATACGAGCGTATTACAATTCTTTTTTAAAAGATTATCAAATGTGTAGTTTAACAACTCAATTTAGTGTCAGAGTTACATAACCTTTTAAGTACTACGACCTAGGCGCGTTACATTGGTTTTGGTAGCACTTTAGTCAAACTATGACTACAATAGGTGGTGTACTATATTCATCCGATCAAAAATTGCAGGTGCCTTGAATGGGAGCCAGAGAAGCGATTAACGCCTGCCCAAGCACTCCGGCACGCGTGGCTGCGACGCCGCCTGCCACGGCCGCCACACGACGACGAGCCGCACGCGCCGTCCCACGGCCAGACCCACGCACAGTCACACGCCCAAGCGCAGTCCCACGCCCACGGCCAGCCGCAGCCGCTGCCGCCCAACCACGTTAGTATAGCGCACCACGTCAAACGGCTCGCCCAGCCCAAGTGCACCGACAAATAGGTTTGTTTTGGTTACGCTTGTTTTGGTTTAGTTTTTCTTATTGAGCCAATTGTCGCTTGTCCAACTACCTCTTACGGTTTTTTAAACATTATGGGGATAAGAGTCTTTTCGCAAATCATATGTAAATTTAGAAAAAATCTTTCTGTCTGTATATAACTACCTAGTTTTAATGATATTATAAATATAAAAAATTAAGAGAACTTGGCAAGGTGGTGATAACGCATCCGCCATATAGCCATGATGTTGCACCTTCAAATTCTCACCTATTTTGATGTTTTAATAATTTCTTTATGCAGTGTTAGGCCAACATCAGAAGGGACTGCCAAAACTACTAGTCTCGTTTGATTATAAGTCTCAAAATCTCTACAGCAAAGCCATCATATCTTTATATACAAGATAATAAAAAGCCATGGAACTAAATGGCACCCATACAGTATTTTTAAAAGAAATTAAAAATTTTAAAGAAACTGTCTTCGATTTGTGTATAAAACGCGAAAGAGCTTTTCCCCCAAACCATTATAATTAAAAACGATGCAGTACTGACTTTTTAAAATTAGAATGCAGTTATATTAAGTAAAATTTAAAATCTATCGCAAGCGCCACAATGTCTCAATTATTTTATTAATTTGTTGCTATTTATTTTTATTTCAAATAAGTTTTAGTTTACTTCATTTCTACTAGTTTTAATGACAAAATTTTTTAGTAAACTATTTTGTTTTATCAAATACTGGGTGTATTTTATTGGTAATAATTTAAAATTGTGTATATATAATATTATCTATTTTTAATGAATAAATAATTTTTAAATATAATCTGCTATAAAATTGTAATAAATTATTATAACAACAATAAAAATTATAATTAGATAATAGTAAAATATTATTATAAGATCAAATTTGTACCTTAAAAAAATGTACAACGGTTTACTTTATGCCTATAGTAAAATGACAGAGGTTACATTACTTCATCACACAAAATTTTATTGTCTATATCATCATATGTATACAAAATGATTGATAACATGGAGATGTAAAAACATTAAATGGATGAATTTATAAATATTTCTCTTTTTAGCAGGAATCCTTAAAGCTTTTTTCACCTATTTCCAATCACTTTGTATAAAACTATGTAACTCTTCTAGAATGCTATGTTATAGTCCAGGGGTGGCAAAGCTGTTTGATAGTGCGAGCCAATTTCGGAATTTGAAATTTTTTGCAAGCCGCAATTAAATGCGCATTTAAAACACGCAATAGAATGTTTTCAGAAAAATCATATTTATGGAAATTATTTAAACTTAAGTACAAAATATGTGTATTGAAGTTATATATAATGGCACACATATATGACAGAATTCCTAATAATACTTAAGATGCCGGATTAATTAGAACCAAAAATAATTGTTCAAAGAGTCGCATGTGGTCGCAAGCCGCAGTTTGGCCACCTCTGCTATAGACCAATAACTTCTGGCAGTTCAGTTTGCAAGACGCATAGTAAATAATGGTTGCTTTTAATATACTATAATCCAAATCTAAAAAACGCTTTTTCGTACAATATTATCATTATCTCATTTATTATTTCTCTTACCATTTAAATATAGATAGTGTTACTCCTTATCCATACATTAATTGATAGCGAATGTGCTATACATTCACCACGTAAATTGTTTACACCTATAACGGATCACTTACTTATAGATTTTTGTGGTAAAGTAATGTGTATCTCTTCTACGTTTAAATGTCATTGCAAACAGATAACATATGTAGCGTTCATGCCGCGAATTGCTGGCCACAATGTTTTATTAAAGTTAATCACTCTTGTGCGTTCAAATTAAAATTCAAACTGTGATTTGAATTCTGACGCCATCAGTAGTGTGGTCTCTGCCATTTCGTTCGTTGTGATGTGAATATACCAACTCGATCCAACTTCTGACACGACATTCCTATTCTCCAACCTCACCTTTAAGGAAAAGATACGTGCTCGGGTGGCAATTCACTTCCGCCCGCTAATCGCGGTTTATATAAAATGCTATATAACTGTTTCCAAACGAGTAATTGTGTATAGATATGGTTTTTCTGTTGCCGGCAGTCGGGCGGTGCGGGGGGCGGCGCGGGGGGTGCTGCAGCGGCGGGGGCGGGGGGCGTTGGCGGTCGAGGGGGCTCGCTGCGCACGCCACTCGCGCGCACACCGGTCACCTTCAACGCGTCGCAAGTCGCAAGTAGGTATCACTTTCAAATATCCGTTGCCGGTAGAAGCAATCGTTAAAAGTACTTATTTAATGAAGAGCAAAGTATGTCATATGTTGCTCCTCCAAACCCGATAGCGTTAACGTTAGAGGCGTATGTGAGAATGAACCAGTGCACGTACATTAAGAACAGTGGTGCTTGTGATAATTCTGCGTGAATTTTATGAAGAGTAGAGGACTCCGACTATAACTTAAGTCAAGGCATAAGGGCATACTACAGCATAGTGCTAAAGGATTCCCGTAGTTAGAACAATCTTCGAAAGAAGATCATGGACTTTTAGCTGGTAGAAATACAGCATAACACTTTCGTTGTCCCTTCAGCAAAATTATGTCACGACTAAGAATTTCTGTTAGGGAAAATATTAAACGTAGTAACGCAGCAAAGCGATACTCAACCTGTAAACCTTTATGAATGTCATATAGCTTATATATCTACCTCACCAAAAAGGCAAACCTATTCTTGGCTTTTTATAAAAAAAAAACTAACTTAATAAAAATATTTTTTCGAGTATGCAACGCTTTATGGCGATCGACAACAACGATGATCACATGGTGTTATATAGCTTTAAAAAATCCAAAAATTTGCATAACACTACATTACGCTTGTTACATCAGAACTTATTTTACTGCTACCGAAACCGCTGTACCGCGCGATAAATATGCGCGCAGCGAGACGGGGGAGAGTATCGGTCGCTTTATTCCGTCAGTTCACTTTCAACTCTTGCGGTGGCGCTCCTGCTCGATATAAAACCTTGACATTCATGCGTGGGGGTCGACATGAATAGATAATAAATAGTAATCGAACCGATCTCATTTCGGGCGCTCTGTTATCAGAATATTAAACAACCGCTTAATTTATAGGAATAACTATAGTACATTTATTACATACAATAGATAGAACTAATTGAATACTACGTAAAAACTAAGATAAAAACGGAACAAAAAAGACTAATAAAAAATAACTAAATTAGACGAACTTTGTACAAAGTTATAACAATTAATCTAATCAAATTAAAAATCGCAGCTAATGAAACTATTTGCAAAATTAAATAAGGAAGCATGGAAGTAAACAATATTTGGAATTTTAATAAATGGCGGATTGTTTCGGACGGCATAGTGTCGACACGTGTGTTAATGCTTGTGTATTTACTAAAACATTATAGCAACTGAACTTACTAAACATTTATCCCCTGTAAACCAAATACTTGATATGTGGTAAATACGTAAAAAGGCCGTTTATAAAATATGTCATCTGAAGCAAGTGGTGGCCCCGCGGACTAAGACTTGTGATCGTAGGTCGCGGGTTCGATTCCCGTGATACAGTCTTATATATAATTTACACTTTCTGCCTTCATTATGTAGGGTTGACAGTTTCCAAAGGATGGGCAGCAGTATCCTCTGCATACAATACAACACTGTGATCGTCAAACCGCCTGTCACGCCTGGTGATTATGGTATATCCTGCCATAGATATCTTTGCGGGAGGCCTATGCCTTGCAGTGGGCGTCTATGGGCTGAAATGATCAACGACGAGATATCCAAGAGTTTTTTTTTTTAATATTCTGAGATATCTTTGGTGACTCATAAGTCCTTTCGTGTCACCCTTTGTCACAATAAGCGATCATACCCTCCTTTCAGAGCAAACGTATTTTATGACAGACCCCTAAAGTTGATTTTATCGTTAAATTATTTTGTTGTATAGAGGCGAAACTGCAAGCTGCTCTGTCGGAGGAGAGTGGGTCGGGGCGCTACTGGGCGGCCAAGCTACCGCACCTGCCTGCGCCCTCCTAGCGCCCGCCCTCCGCCCGCCGCCTCGCCAAGGTTTCTTACTGCACTTCTACCTTGATTTATTTCAAATGATTGTAACATTAGCCAGATAGGTCGAGCAGCCGACTAAGTCGAGATTCGGCTCTCTCTGGTGCCCTTGAGTCGAAACGCTAAGCGAGTATTATCCACAAGTGAATGCCTAAGCAGAGGTCAATTCGAGGGGGGCCTTTGTTCCTAGTTACTCCATGAAGCATTCACAGAGTGGATCTAAGAGCTTCCCAATCCTATGACACTTTAGAAAGCCCGAAACGAGACTCCACCGGGAGGTCGAGCTTCGTTACCGTTAAAAGATTAAATTAACCACGGAATTTGTAAATGGAACATGGATAGTAGTGTACATATTAAAGTCTAGTACCTTGACATTACTTGGCCTGGATCTTGGTCTATACTACGATATAATAAAACATGCAAATATCACCGATCTATAGCGCACCTTATACACTCTGAAGGTAACATAATTGATAATTGGCTATAGGTTTAAAAATTTAGTGCTTTTTGTTATCTTATTGTTACAATTGATTTTTATATAGAGTGTAACAAATATTAATTGACAGCAAATGTCCTACACTTATACCCATTTAAAGCTTTTACACGTCTAACCAACCATCCTTTATTTTGATTTTTCACAGGGGCAACGTGAATAAAACGTCTATAACGTAACTATACTTTCGGTAGTAGGCCAATATATATCTGTAGCAACAGCAGGGGCTTACTAATTCACATATAAACGCGGAACAATGCGGTGCAGCGAACAAGTTTGGGTGACGTGCTTTGTCGACCTTCGCCGCCTTCGTCCTGTTAACGCTTATTTATTGTTAATTTGTTGTGACGCTGTTAGGAGCTAATATTACTATAATTTGAATCAAATTTAGATAATAATTAGTAGTTAAACAGCTCTTATTTTTCAGGTGTCGTCTTTGGAAGCGCCGCGGCGACCCCACGCGGCGGGCCCCGCTCGCCTCGAGCTCGAACGGCGCAGCCTCGACCTCGAGCGTGAACTGCGCGCCGAGCGCGACTCGGACGCCTCACTCGACGAGCGCGACCACCTCGTCTGATGCCCCTCGCCACGCGCCCACCATACCCCCCGACCCGCCAAAGCCCTCCACAACGCCGACGCACCGAACACCTCCGGCTGTGTCGATCATGTCGACTCCGCCTTCGCCCCCCGCTCTGCATGCTGAGGCCCCCTGGCTTCACTCGCCTTGGTGCGGCTCCGTATGCTGTGCACTACGGCTCTAGCGGACGGACATCGACTGTTGTCCTCATCAGTTGCAAATCTGTTGTTTGTACCAGTTTACTTGAACTTTGTGAGTGAAACATACAAATGGATTTCGACTATGCCATCTGTTCATCATTAGACAAAAAAAAAGTTTTTTTTTCAAGCAATAGCAGTTGTGATTACCATAGGAAGTACATACGCAAGTACAATTTTGATCACGAGGATGCAACTTGGCCACAGCGACAGTTCGTGTTCGGCAGCATTGGTGCTAATGAAAGCGACGCGTGCAGCGCCTGCCAACTGCCTCGCCCTGATTCGTAGTTATATCGAAATGGACGGTTGTAAGCAGATGACGTTATATGTACAAATTAATTTCAACTATTTGAAATGTGTCTGTTACGCCAAAAAATTTCCGATTTCGTTTTATGTTCTATTATCGATGTAATTTTGTTTAACGTGTGTGTATGTATCAATGTCGATTCAAAGGAATCTATGGGTAGCGAGTGTATGCAGAGTGTACAAGGCACAATAATGTTTATGTTCCTACATAGCGTAGTGTGTCAGCGGCGAGGCAGTGGGGGGCAGCGCCCGGCGACGGAGTCCAGTTGAGTGCGTAGCGGCGTTATTGATCTCAATAAATAAAATAAAGACTTGGTAATGTAATGCGGACGTTTAGTGGAATTGTGCGAGTAACCTGACTTGTTTTACTGTTTTCTATGTTCGTATACGTATTAATTAAGAGTACGTGCGTTCAAAGTCGAATGTGTCGTTTAGTGCCTGCTAAGTCCGGTTTAGTGTATAGGAAATCTCGACCACTGTTTAAGGGAGCTCTTTGAAACATTTTATCGAATGACGACTACGTAGATTTCGAGAGCTGAATTTTCATGACGCCAATCACTCGCTTCATAGATGCGTTCGATTTGAATTCGCAGAATCTTGCACCCACCGACACAAGATTTTGACTGAATTGTTTTTCCACGCGTATCTTATGTTTAATGCTCCGTGGTGATCGGCGTCGTAGACTAATGTAATTTTTTTTCTTTAAAAATTCTCTCTCGAAAGAAACATAGATTTAAACGAACTGAACTATTGATGTGTGTGTAATGAGCTAATGAGGATTTTTCTACAAAATCATCTCGTCATTTTTTTAATTATTATTTGATAGTTCGTTTCTAAGATACTTTCTGTAATTAGTTAATTTCTCTCAAGTGATATAGTTATGTTGTAATTGCGATGGAATGGTGACCTTATAATCGGAATTCTTAAAGGACTTAAGGGTAGTTATTTACAAGGCCTTTTAAGCTAGTTAAGGAGCTAAGCTATGCGATTTTTTAATGGATATAGCATAGTGGATGTTGTGATCAGTTGAAGGTTTTTACAGTGGATGTAGACGCGATAGTAGAATTATACCTACATGTAATGTATACATGGTCATTGTATATGGAGAGCTACAACTCATAGCATAGCATTATAAGTACATTTTTTTTTGTAATCCAGCTATATTTCATTTTACTACTTAACTACAAATGGTTCCTTGTACGATAAAGTTCAAACATATCCGATCTTACCAACGATTATTCAGAATATTCTAGAATATGCCAGTTGGTGTTATCGCTTTGTAATTCGAAATTTATGCTACGTTTGTCAAATTCATAATACACACGTGGACTAGGCACATTATATGGAAATTACGATTTACTTTCCGCATTTTACCAAGTGTCATAGAGTACAGAATCAGAATTCTTCCATTAAAATGTAGTGTATAAATAATGTTGCGTAGCATAATTAATGTGTCTAGTCCCTTATTATTTCCCGTGCAATATGTTTGAAATTTATTATTTTGTCTTCCTGATATTTGTAACATTTGCAAAAGGCCTATTGTTATGTGTATCATCGACATGAATGCATTTTTATTTTTTTAGTTTTATAATTTTTTTTCTATGTAAAATACAATACATATTATAATTTACAAATGAATAATTGAATAAATATTATTGTTGTATTATCATGCTTTATTGTAACGGGTTGACAATGCTTAACGTGTAACTGAAGTGTAATAATGATTGATTATGATAAATAAATGACAACATTTCGTAAAGTATTACATAATGAAATTTTTAATTAAATATTGTTGATTCAAGTTCTAAATAAATGAAATAATTAAAGTTTTCTGTGGCTCGCGAGTAGAATTTTTATTTAATAAATAGAGAAAGAAATTAAAATTTTTGTTGCAAGTTTAAGCATTTTAACTTTGAAAGTATTTTATTCTACAACAGTATCACATTATACTCAAATTAAGCATTTTTATCAATATGTATAAGATGACTGCCTTTCGTATATTGTTATGCTCAATAGTTTAATATTATCCGGACTAGGTTACGGATATCTGGCTTATTTTTTTTACCCGAGTAGCGGTTTAAGGTATTTAGTCAATTATTGTATAGTTTGTTTCTTAATTGAAAAAGCCGGGGGCTGAGTCAATTCGCATTTCAGCCTAACCCTTTGTATTGTGATAGTTCGTCTCACATTTTGCGATCTTTGCATATTTCGTTCTGAACTGCATGTCTCCCTCGAGCTGTCGACTTGGCATCGATCAGTATTACGTCATCATTCAATCATCAACTCGTGCTAACTGCCAAGTAATGTTAAGCCATAAGTCTCATTTTGCTATATCACAATTTACGTATAGCAGCCGTAGTTATTACTTACGATTCGCTTTTGTTCGACCGCTGCATTTCTCTTTATAACTAGTTATTTTATAAAGCGTTGTGTTCTCATTTTGTATGTAAAGCTGGTGTTTCACGTCTTGAAACGCGTAGCGACATGTGAATACTATACAATTTAAATAAATGAATTATATAAATAATGACTTTATGTTTATTATTTTATACCCAACACCACATAAGTTTATAGAATATTTTCATAGAGGAATAAATTCAGTACATTTTCAGAATTTTTTCCTTTATAATCAACAAACATTTTTTTAACTGATTTCAATTTTTAATCGCTGTTTCACCAGTAAAACTTTCGTTTGCGACAACTTATATAGACAGCTTACTTGAAAACACAAGCCACCTAAGTATGGCCATAAAATTTAGTAATAGTAAACATGCGGTTGACTGCGGTTGCATTTGAAAGGTTACATATAAACTACCAAGCTATGCAGTACCTTTTAATAAAAGTTAAATTTAACATGGTTTTAACACAGCTGGACATAAGTTTCCCCCATAAAATTCCTAATAAGATAATCTGATTGGAAGTCGCTTACATCCAGCGTATTTCGAAGATGGTAACAAAGTCATCTGTCCAAATTGTGTGCAATATACTAGCCGCTTGCTGGTCCGTGGTTTCCGCTCCAAAATGTTAAAGATCCAGCGGCCGACAGTTTTGCATTTTATGTAGATACCTTTTTTTTAATCCAAAAAAAGTCAAAAGGTTCTTGCTTCTTTTAGTTATTTTACGGTTTTAAATAAACTTCATTAATAAATTACAATTAAGTTACACTTCAGTGTATGTTCGTTTGATATTAAAAATATGTCATCATTAACATCTTCATTTTAGGTGTAAGATGTTTATGGTTAGACATGGGCATCGCTCAGATTTCTGGTACGAAAAGTTGGAAGGGAATAGCCTTCAGCGTCATCCGACAACCTTATCAAAGTCTTCTTTCCACCTTATGGATTGAAGTCCTACGCTGCTCTTGTCTGTCAGCAGCCATGATTTCTGCGAGCGATGTGAGCGGCCAATTGCCACTTGAAGTTTTTAATATTTATACCTTTTATTGGAATCCAGAACAAAAGAATTTTTTGGGTGTCACAAAGAAACGTTAATAGTCACGGTACCCTTCAGTATATATCCTTTTGGTGTGCAAAAATATATGTAGATTATATCTATTTTATATAGAAATTACAAAATATTTTTATTTTGTATGAATTCGGTCATTACGGAGTTTGCACCGCATGCACGTTTCATTAATGGTTTTTTTTTTAAATATATTAGAATATTTTTTTAGTCACACATCGACTATCTTAATCTTTAAGTTCTACAAAACATCTGCTCTGCAAATTGGTATTAGATATTTGTTTTGAAGTAAATCTCAATTTCCATTTTGAACACCTGTCATAACAAGAAGACCAAAACGCAACAATTACCCACATCACTTACCAACACTAAAATACATTAGAAGGGCTCACTCCAAACATCTGCAACAGTTTAATCATCAAATTACGGTCATGATTGCGCGCGCGCACACACACACACAAACGCGCGTGCGCGCGAACACAAGCACGCACGCACGCACACATATATATATACATACATACATATTTTAGAACGCTTAGTGAAAGGTATAGGTTTTCCCAAAGATATTTATATAGGCGATATACCGCTGGAAACTTGCTAATAAGCAGTGGCAATCCTTCATAATTAATGCACAAACTGTGGATTATATAAGATTGTATCCCGGAAATCGGATCCGCAACCCACGATCGCAAGTCTTAGTCCTCTACCACTAGATTACCTCTGCTAATAGTAAATAGTACTTATAAAAATACTAAAACTACACTATATTACTTAAGCGAGTATAAATAATTAACGAACTTGAAAAAATTTAAACTTTGATTGAAACATACAATAATGAATGCTCTGTCCAGTACATACTTGTACAAGCTGTTTTACAGTTATTTCTGAGTAAGTAAAGGCAGTAATGATAAGTAATGTTGCAGAAAGAGGCAGCAAATAAAGAGCATCTCAACTCTTGGTGCTGAGCGGCAAAACAGAAGATCAAGGATACAACATTTCATCTGTCACAATAAGATTGCTTTTGACGGCGGAAAAACTTTAAGTTAAGTATCAATGGTCAACAAACGGCAGTTCTCTCACTAGACAGGTATATGTCTAGAAGAAAATAAAAATGATGAATCTTAAAACCGAAAACACTGAGATGTTATCTGTCTTTAATACGATTTTACAATAAACATTTTAAGGAATAGGTCGTAGTCAACAATAAATTCCCTGCTTTTCTGTATGAGCTGCTTAATATTTATTATCTGCTCGAGTGTTGCCTTTGATAAACCTGTTTGTTCTTTAGCAATGAGTCCAGAAATGTTATATTCAAGTCGCTTGTTAATTACGTGAAAAAGTAATTACATTAATTGCATGAGATGTTGTGAAATGGTGCGACAGTTCTAACACTTTAGTACCAAAGCTTTTTTGTGTATTACAATAATTTCCATCCAATACATCAACTACAGTCCTTTTCGCCAGACTTTTTTTACATACGACGTGAAGAACCTTTATGCCTCTCTCATTGAGACTGCTATAAAAGCTGAAATTCCATCACCACCAACAGCCTTTGGTCTCAAGCGCTCAATAGGTACTTTTTCAACAAAGAAGTCTGATTCTTTGTCTTTATAGTCTAAACATTAAAAATAATTATAGGATTTTCTGTACAGGTTTCAACTGTATTGTCGCCACCTTTCCAATATCCAAAGTTTTTTCCAAAATTTCTACGAAAATGCCGGAATACCGGAAACATAATCAACTTTTCATACATAAGACTCGACTACATCGAATATGTTTCTATGGGTAATGTATACGCTTTCAGAATAGTATCCAGGGTGATGTTCAGAAAGTTCCTAATTGTATATTCTTTTTAAAAAAATTAATAATCCTACAAAAGAGAAGATGCTAAGCAACTATGAGGTACGCGAGGCATTTAACATCCGAACAAGCGGTAGACCCGCTTTTTACGTTAATAGGAGGTGTAAGCCATTCTAAATTGAATTAAAAAATATGTAACTTTGAATATTATTTTAACTCATTTTTATGATGTTTCTAGAAATCTTAATTAAAAGACAATTTTTAAATCCAATTACGATTGCGATAGAACGCGAGTCGATGATCTACATAGCAGGACAGCTCTACTTGGCGGGGTACTTCCCATATTACGTTAGTCCAAACGCGGTCACTGCTCGGAAACAGGTTGCAAGTGAAATTCCTGTAAATATTGTTATAATTTTTGTCTTATACTTATTAAAAACTACCTCTTAATAATTAATATCAAATTGCCGTACTTTATAAATCAAGAATATCATAAAACAAAAAAGGTCTTTGGCAATCATCTTCGAACTACCAAAAATATTACAAATATCTTTGAATATCACATTCATTGATAAAAAAATGGTCACTGGTTTTTACTTATACATTCTAAGACAAATTTAACCATCATTAGCTTTTTAATAACAAAATACCATATTAATAATTAATATAGATCCTACTTTTCAAACAAAATATACCATTTTAAACAAAATAATTTGAAAATTTACATTGTGTTTTACAACTTTTCTTGTATATTTATGTATCACAGCATTAACTGTATTTCGCCAGAGGCGACGAAGAACAAACAGCGCATGCGTCAGTTCACAGTTGTATTCACCTCGATATTGCCGCGTCCGCTCAGCTGTCAATTTGCGCGCTAAATAAAAACCGCGGGTTTTTTTTTAATTTTTTTTGTGGAAAAATGTCGCAGTGAATATTGAAAGGTACGTCGTAATCTGGATGTTGGTATTATACTGTTAAGTTTATCTTTACACTTATTCGCTTAGAAATATTTGCTCCAATATTTTTTGAGCGTTACATTAACTGTGATTATAATCTCGATTCGCGTTATGATTAAACTAAGTTTATTATAAAATAGAAACTAAGTTTTTTTTTCTAATCAGTTATACAATAAGCTTCTGCTTAAACAGTATTTGGAAGTTTCTTTTTAATAAATCTTAGAAAAACTTTAGCATAGTAATAATACTGGCCATTATAAAAAATTTACCTCAAGGTTACTTGTCAGAAAATGCTGCGGAATAGGACCGTGATTAGCACCAAAACTTTTTAAAGAGACATTGCATTCTCCATCGTGTAAACGTACCGCTTATCTGTTTAATTTCTAATAATGTGGATATAATATTATACTTCATCAATTGATCGATGATTTTGCATAATCCGATTTCTCTTTTTGACTTCTTAATATTTTAAATTTCAAAACATAAACTTCTTCATAAATTTATACTACAAGTATAGTCAATTTAATAAAAATTAATATTACTATAATTCATTTAAGTTGTAATTATTATTATCACCTACAAAAAACTAATAACAAAAAAACGCTTTCGTTATCTTTACATCATGAATTCAATCATTAACTTGGTATAAAAAATTGTATGTATTTCTTACAAACGGTTTTAAACTGTTTGTAAAAGTGGACATCACCAAATACAAATTAATGAATTAAACAACATGTATTCATTCACTTTTTTACCTAATTTCACAAAGTAACAAATACACAAAATACATTAAATAAAATAAAAATATATGTATTATTAAGATGATTCTCTAAGATATTCTTGTCGTGAGAAATAAAGAAATATGATTGTTTCGATTTTCAAAATATTAATTTTATTTAAAATATTCCATGTAATCTTACGAGTATTTATTACTGAGGTGATTTTAATTTTAAATAAAATATAACCTCGTTAGAAACTGCATGCTACTTTAACGAACTAGGTGATTAAAAAGATTTTAAATTCATCAGAATGCGACAGCCAAGGCGTAAACCTGATGTACAGTCGATTAATTTTAACAGCGACGAAAACCAAAACAAGTTTTTAGAACGTTTGTCGTCAATAACTGAAAAGAACCCGTTGACTAACTCGTAATTAATAATAAATGTATATATTTTTTGCTTCACGAAGTTAAACGATAACATTCATATGACCTGAAAATTTAAATAAGCTAAGAAAAATATTAAGTTTATAATTCACTTGTTAACTTATTATTTGTAATGCGTATTATGCATAACAGATTTTTTGGCATTTTGATATTATTTAATTTTAATTCATTTTGTTATTATTATTCATTTATAGTTCAATTTTTATGTAATTTTATTATTTTAATTATTTATTACGTCTCTGATCTGTTTTGTTTGTTCTATGTAACCAACGGAGGTCTATTAGTGATATTTATATGTATAATAGTGCATCCTTATTTCATTCGGTCATACCGTACCTTGAGATCGTCTTTATCGATGTTAAAGATTCTTAAGGAAAAAAATATAATTTCCAGTGAACCTTGCAATACCGATAAAAAGTACCAACAATCGTCAAGTGTTTGAAGCACCAATATTAAAAATCCACGTTTTTTCACACGGCTATTGTATATCTCTTGATCTCGTTGGAAAAGCATTAACTTTTTTATTTACACACCAGGACATTATTCACAGAGAAAAATGAAAACGTTGTTTGATTTATAATTAAATTGAAACTTCATTTTATTAATGTACGTAAACATCTTTATGTATTGTAAACCATTCATGCATGTACAATATTACTGAGCTACTTTAAAATGGTATTTACTTAACAAATTCGCGCCACTACATCGTTTCTGCGCGGGTTCAGTTACATCCTCTGTCAATTAGAACACGCTCTCATATATTTGTATCGTGTACATTTACAGAACCAAACAAGTTTTACCCGTGCCATAGGAATTAACTGCAAAACCTTATAACTTTTATAAAACATATTGGTGTCTGCAGAAGACATATGGTTAAAATATAACTGTATTAATCCTTAAAATCATTCGACAATTTAACTAGATAGTTTAACGTAATTATGTATAGTATTTTCCAATGTTGTGATAATATAGGATTTTATAAGTGCATTTAGAGATAGGGTTCAAGTGAGTTTTCCGTTTATATGAATCACGTTTAATGATTAATTATTTATGACTGCAATCATCGTTTCAGTTGTATGTCGTATATGTTACAGCTCATACAAACCCCACTCATAGATTTCTTTTCCATTAGCTTTTTTCTCTAATTTCCTCTCGTACTCTCTACAATGTAAACATGGATCTCCTTTGCAAAAAATATTTTTTTCACGGAATCTTTTATTTACATTCGCATCTTACATCCTTCATAATGTCTACCATTCGTTCTCCTTTCTCCCCTTGACATTATCGTTCATTCCATCCCTTTCTTTTCCATACATAAGTACATCGTCTCACTTTCATCGCCCTTTCCATTAGTTGGAAGCGATCTGCGTCCAGCGTCTTCTAATGGTCTCAACAAGGTCACCTGTCCTTTCCTTAATGGTGGACTTCCTACGCCGAGCTTGCTGGTCCAATCTTAAATCTCCAACGGCCAACTGTTCTGCGCGCTAATCGCCTTCCTCCTACCACTGCAATTTGCCATCGAGAGGTGTACTTCTTTCTTTACATATTTTTGGCATTTCAATTCATTGGTGTACGAGTGTATAAGAAATCCAGCCAGCACTCCATCTGTTACTACAATATGTATGTTTAAATGTTGTCCTTTTTTACCTGATTTACACTGAGGCCTAAGTGCAGATTTCGCGGGTTCGAGTAAGTAGGGCGCAGAAGGCGTTTTACCTCATTAAGGACAGCAAAACTCGAAGGCTCCCTGGGGAGCTTCACCTCAGGCCGGTACATGTTACAGTTTTTACTTACAGTTTATATTATATTATTATACTTACATTTTCAACATATTGGAAAGCCGCTAAGTTATTAGATCTCTTAGGCGGTTATTTAAATATATGCTGGTAAATGTTATTGTAGGTAATTCCCCTGAATGAGTTTGATTCATACCGGGAGAGTGTGATATAAAGTTTCGTAAAAGTGTTAAGTCGTATCGATTTGGATACGGGGAAAAACTTTTAGATTTCACGAAAGACTATATAATCTTTGTTGAGGTGGAATTAAAAGTAATAATTCTCTAAAATATAATCCATTCGCTATTTTTATTTTATTTTATTAGATCACAGTTGTGAGAAGCCTTTTTATTTTTTTTTCACTCTAGCATTATTTACGTTAAAAATATTACAGCAACCTAGGAAGAAATCAATAACGATTTCGACCTTGATTCTTGTTTATTATTAAATAGCTTTAATAATAATAACTGTTTATTAAACTATACTATAATGGTTTATTATATATCTAAAAGCAAACAATAAAAGCATTTATCCAAACAAAAAAGGTAATTGTAATTAAAATTATTTTATTTGTTTGTCTTTCTACGTTAACACGTCTGTAGGCTATATTTGTTTCTGATTTATAGGACTACGAACTTGTCTGGCTCGTATAAAATTATTTTTACTAGCAGATAGGCTGTATTTTGAGAGCTATTATTTATTCTGTTTAATGATCGTTCATGAAGGTAACATTCAAGGTTGAATAACCCATTTGCAATTTGTGTATGCCACATTGTGTCCAAAATCAATGCATTTAGAAATAATAATTAACGTCATGGTAATATGGTTACATAAACCGTTTTCGAAGTTTGGATTATTGCGTATTAAAATTAATTATTGTTTATTACTTGCCTCTGCAGTCTTTCTACTGTCAAAGTTGTTAGTCAGCCTCTCGCACACCAATAGAAAAAACAATATTAACATAATATATTTTGAAGTTTCAAAGTTCAAGGTCAAAGATGTTGGAAATTGGTACAAAATCTTTAAGGCTATTTGTTGAGTTAAATGTGTTATACATTCACTCCTTTTAAGCTTTTTAAGCTACGCCTGTTACCAATCAGTCAATCACCTATATAGTCTGATACAAGCATCATTGTTTTGTTGTATCTCAAAAGTTAGGGTAGCACTATATTGTTGTGAGTGAGGGGGATTACGTTCATTAGGTGAACGCCTAACCCGATTAGTCACTTTAAAAAAAAGAAAACATCTTTGTTTATGAGCCGAGCGGAAAACTTTTATATTTTTCAATGATTTGACGCACGATATTATTTTAAAACATAAATTGATTACATATCAACTTAAAGGTATAAAATGTTATAATATATTATACATTTGTTACAGCACCTTAATGATGTATATAATTGTTTCGCACATAATAATTCTTCAATCTATATTTTGTTTCCGTTACAAAGAGATATAGGTAAACTAACGACTGTCTAACGATTTACTCCATTCCACTCAAATGGTATTTTGTAATCAGGTCACAACCTTTAAAGATAATGCCGGAATTTGACAAAATTTGTTGTTACAATTAGCCGTAATTAATGTATCCTTATTGTTACATAAGATACCTTGTTGGCCATATTTTCTATGTAAATATTTTATCCCTTTATTGGAAATAAAAAATTCATATCAAGAAACCAAGTATTACACCTTTAAGAGCCATAGCTTTAACGTTCTATGTTGTTTGGGTGGACATTCCGTGAAGGAACCAGGCGCATTTCCACAGAGAGTGAACCTCGGTTTTGGCCGTTACTTGATCTGTAGGCTATAGTTGAACGATTTTGTTTAATTCACTTATTACGCAACTTATTTTACATTTTTTCAGACAATACATCATTTCAGCCGGAGGATAGTCATTTTTCTAACTCTAAGTTTCTTAATTAAACAAAAGAAGCATCGCACCATCTGTATATATTATACTCGTACGTTCAATTGTGAACATCCAAAAATTTGCCCTTAGAATTTCAGAGGGTTTTGAGGTAAAAGAATATCGTAATTTCAATTTCCATTGTCAATTAACACACACCATGTGTGTTAATTGACAATGGAAATTGCATAAAATATTGTGCGATCGTAAATATCTGCGATCTAGTTGAGAGTCTTATCCTATTGTTTCTTATCATATTGTACAATCATTTCCTATTATCCCTAGAACTATTTAATTTATCTTAATTTTTATATTTAGTTTAGACTTTATTTTTCAGTACATTACCTAGCTTCTTTAGCATATCTAGCTAGCAACATAGCTGTTTTAACTACAACGTGGTTCTAAATAGTATTAAGTCTTGATAAAATATGTTACTAAATTATGAAGTGTTATAACACATATGTTTTACGTATAAAAATTTGAACCAAAATTTATACCCAGTAAAAATTAGCCAACGGTATTCGATTAGAAAGAATTTTCTTCTTTCTTCATGAATTAATGTTGATTTAAACCTAAATTCCAACGTCAATATCAGATCGAGATATGGAATGCGACTGTTGTGCAAACACAGGAGCGATAACATTTTTCCTTGCGCTCATTGTTGAATGTTTTACATAAACAATTTCAACACTAAATATCTAAAGATTCATACACACAGACGTTATTAAGAGATTTATTTATATAATACAAATCAGGTTTATTCGAGAGATACAACTTAGTTTAGAATTTTTAGAATACTAAAAATTAAACTAATTATCACAAACACAAAGGATTTATTGTTTTTTATAAGTTCATTTGTCAATCTATGTATCGTTGAATGCAGTAAAACCACTGTAATGAGTGGTGGACCACATTCTTTTTGGGGAACTTTTTCAACGCAGGCACTGCTATTTTTGTATCTGAAACCGTAATCTACGCAGTCATTGTTTTATTTTTAGGAATAAA
Source organism: Battus philenor (assembly GCF_028537555.1). NCBI lineage: Eukaryota > Metazoa > Arthropoda > Insecta > Lepidoptera > Papilionidae > Battus > Battus philenor. The sequence continues at coordinate 6,099,492 of NW_027181689.1, read as the reverse complement.
TTAAAGTCGCGTAGTACAAGCGGCACATCTGTACTCGTACTGTGTATATAATACGTTACTAATTGAGTTACTGTTTTCTTGTCTACAACAATTATAGTATAATAATTTGATTGTCTTAAGAACGAAAGGATTACGCTTTTCCCTACGCATCTTTCGCTCTTAATTTTTGTAAAGGAAACATATACTAAGAAGATTGTCTTTTGGCTTCAGTATCATATCAATAAATATTTGTTTTTAAAAAAAACCTGTGTCAATGTTTAATATAGCATTCAAATGAGACGGAATTTTTGAAATGTGATCAAAATCCATAGAATCCATTTAGCACAAGTTATGCGAAATGTTTTAAATTTGACACGACCATTTTTGAACTCGTTAAACTAATTATAAATAGTAACCCAATATTAGAAGATTCATCTTCAAAACTAAGTTGTTGACTGAGATCGCAACGACAACGTAAAAAATCATACAACGAAAACTTTCAAATATTTCTGTTGTCAAAATATTGTAAGCAAATTAATTACAACTTAAATACTTAAACGAATAAAAGTTCAAATATTTTTAGTAACATTACATAAAAAGATTAACAAAGAGCTACGTACGGTTATTTTATGTCCAGGAAGCGTTTGGTAAACATTCGACAGACTCATTCATTAATAATTTATAAAACTCACAAATAAAGTCTGCGACTTATGTCAAAATTAGGCTATCACGTGTTAATAAATTTATTTAACAAAATATTATTTTTTTTATCTGATACCTTGTATATTAAAATCCTTGCAAATTTATGTCTTTAAGGTGTCTTTAAAATTTTTAACCTTCCTTTTCATCACTATCATATTAGTTAATACTAGTAATGATAATTACGGTAAACGAGAAATTAGTTGTATGTTATACATTTAACAGTATTAATATAAACCAATATAATATATACAAATCTCTATCTGTAATTAATAAATAAAATAAAATAAGCTATGTGCAAAAAGTGTAATTTAGAGATGGTTAGTAAAATTGGGCTGCCTTTTTTAGAAATTTTCTTAAGCACACAGTACTCATAACAACTGCAGTTGACTATGTAACTTTTAAAGTTGTCTGCTATATCCTATCCAAATATTAATGTTTTAAAAAAATAATGAATAGCTTTATGATAATACATTCAGAAAAAGCGATGTTTTAAAGTTCGGATTTTTATATATTAAAATTAATTATTGTTTACTCTCTACTATCTGACTCGGCAACTGCCAGAAGTTATTGCCCTCTCGCATTCCAATACAAAAATTAATTTATGTAACTTTTTACGTTTACATAAAGATTCGAAACTTGATTTAAATATTTCAGAGCTTTTTGCTGACTAATGAGCTATTCATTCTTCCTTTTAAAGCTTTTTTACACCTATAATCAACTGCCCTGTATATTGAATACAATAACTACTGAAGTTTTTTTTTCACTTTAATAAAACTTTAAAAATGGGTTTAAAACTTGTCCAAAAAGTTGTAGATTATATTTTGAGACAATACGAAAACAACTAATGTGAAATTTAATAATGAAGACATTAATAATCATGACGATCGTAAAATACATTATTTCAAATAATTACGTGTGAGGATGGTTAATGGATGGAGTGGGTTATGCTTGGGAGTTTATATTGCGAATATATAGTTTAGTTTATGTTGCGAAGGGAACCGCAGAAATACTAAAATCGCCGATGTAGCTCGAAGAATTGTGCGTCTTAAATGGTTACTGCCACTTAAGATGAACAACTACTGCGGGGCACATCCGGCGGGCTATAGTGAGCCGGAAGGTTCACGGGTGACAATCACAAGATGTTGTGTGCGGTGAAAATAGGCCCCCAATAGGTGAATCAATGACATTGGTAAAGCTAGGGGAAGTAACTTGTTACGGGCAGCGCAAGGCTGGTCGGCGAAGCAATCTTTAGGTTAGGCCTGTCCAGTCCTACAAAGGGTGTCTATCTCCTAAAAAAAAGAACAGATAGTTTCGCTAATGTCGACTCATACATATACCCACTCCCACAGACTTTTACATACACATAGTTTTTATTGTGCCTATTTTTATCATCTTTTATTTTAATATTTTGGTTTTGTTCCTAATAGTTTTTATTATGTGTTCTTAAACATTTTGCAAGCATAAACCTACCCGGAACCACTGCAGTTAGCAGCTGTCTACCGTACCTATTTTCACATATGATTTTTGACTTTTTTTAATTATTATTGTCATTATTTTAGCATCTGGTATTATACAGAATTCGCAAACTCGATGTTTAGTCAATGTTTTTCATTCTCAAAGGAATTTTAATGTGACCTTTACGCCTAGAAGTGTGCTTGTCTATTGACTTTTATCTATAATGTATAAAATTCTATCTCACATCGCTGTTTCCAAGGTCATGTGAAAATGCTTAATTATACACAATTCTCTACTAAACAACGTTGTTACACGCGCCGTGGTACAATTGTGGCCTTCTATATTTAATTAATTCCGCACAGGACTTTAGTTATGTTACTTACATATAATATTTTTCTTTATAAAATATTTATCATCGTGTATTATTCATATAAAATAGGTTATAAGGAACAGACACTTTGGCTAAAGGCGTACCGTGGTTATTCAATAGAACGTCCGTTTACATCAACTTTGTGCTTGGCGGCCTCCCAATTCCAAAGGACTCGAGCTAAACTACTATAAACTGTAACTGTCTAGGACAAGCGCTTGCAACTCTCTTTTATTTCAATCCTGATGAAGTTGTAAATGCCAACAGGCAACCAGCATTAGTCACTGACAAAAAACAAAAAGTAACTGATATTGGCATGCTCACAGTCCCACAACGAGCCATTTTGGACTATACTCAGGATTTCTTTACGCTATCGAATCAGGAATAATCCGTAAACGAAAGAAATAACTGACACATTTCAGCGGATTGGCAAGTTGAAGAGCAATCATTTCAGTGGAAGTTCGTACCGCAGTTGCACCTAGCCCTCCTCTATAGATTTACAATAGGACCGGTAGGAAACGGCCTGTATCCATCGTCTTCAGACGACCCTAACAAGATAAGAGTCTGTCCACGATTTTTTTACAATACAATAACAAATTTTGTTATTAGATTAAAGAATATTTTGAACAATATAAATGTTTTCAGTTTTTTATTTATTTAAAGAAAGCTAATTGTTTTATTTTCATCATTACCAGAACAATATTTTTTATCTGTGAAGCTACTAGAGCTCTAATTTCTTTTTGCGTTTAGAGGTCCAGGTTTAACTACAGCAAGTTCAAAACGTTGAATGGCAAATAAAATTAATAATTAGTGAAACGTACAAATTTATCACGCTTCCAAACGCTTTATTGTATGGGTTTTCGTATTTTAAATTCCTTTGCTCTGCCGAGCTTGAATGGTATAAAAAAAAAAGTATGGTCCATTAGGAAAAAAATCCATTGATTTATTTATTATTATAAGACGGCATTGCAATACATTCCTTTATATAGATTCGTTACACCTTTTCTAACCGTGTCTGCCATCTTACGCTAAAAAAATTTGTAATGTAAATTAAACCTAAAGCTATAAAACACAAAATACTAAGTTAATTGAATTCATGTTAGGCACTCGTTGATTTTTACTCGCTAACCAAATGATCGTATATTCAACATACTAATCAAATTCAACAACAAAGGTTTTCTTGTCTTCGTCTAATTTTAGTTTCAGATATACGAAAAAAATCCTGACGAACAAAGTTCACTGATGTAAAGTACTTATGTTTATATGTACATTGTGAATCTTTAAAAAATAGAAATAATATACATAATACGCGAATAGTAAAGACACTTTTTGTCATGACAAAAATAAAAGTTTAAAATGAAATCACACTGTTCACCATCATCACCAGTTTGTAGATTTCAGCGCGTTCGGGTGACCATGAGATGTACGCAATAGCTTCCTTTTGGGTCTTCACTCTGTTACCTCAAGACCTCACAGCCATCTGGCTGCCCTGCCATTATAATTTTTTACCACTATTAGTATAATCGGCCTTCCCTTTTGACAGTTTTTCACAGTGAGTCTAGTTAATAAAACATACACACACACTTTTATAGTATTTCTTTTTATACGTGGTAAATAATAAAATCATACGCTCGCCGATAACGTCCTTGCAAGACCTAATCACGCTGATGTCATGGTTACGTAGCCACGGTGGTTTCTGTCGCAACGCATCAGTGTATGTATTTTAAATTCCCTCCAATAGTTTTAATAGATATTCAAATCGAGCATTAGTCAAATTTATTTAAGTTTTAAAAAGGCATTTAGTAAAAAATAGTTCTAGCTAGCGAAAACGCTATCTAAAGAAAAACTATTTTTAACCGTAACGGATAAAGATATACAAAATAAACTTAAAGTGAAAGTACACCAAACAGTTTACATGACAATCTATTATAAAATTACTTTGAACAATGCTAGTTAGAGTTCATCATCATATAAGTCGATAGACGCTCACTGCAAGACATAGGCCTTTCCCAGCCCTTTAGCTTGGGTTCATTAGAATGGGACTAAGGTGTCCTGCCTGTCGTAAGAGGCGACTAAAAGTGCATTGGATTTGCGGGCGTTGAGAGTGGGGGCCTTCATTGTCCACTCAATACCACTCTGAGATGGCAGCAACGCGAAGTAGTCTAGTGTTGCTGGGGTACAGCGAGGATGCCGGAGGAGGTACACCTTCTTCCAGGGATGTGTCTTTGCATAGTACTGACATAGGGGAGCTACGAACTCTGTAGGAGATCCAGCGGCACCTCCAAAGGTACCGAAGACGACCACCTAGGGGTTTTAGTACGTAGGAATCCCACATAACCCTATCCTTCCCCTAGAAGGCAGAGTATTTTGTGTTTATCCAGAAGATTTTCGCCTAATACAAAAAAAAATTACCGATGAAATGAGGTTGCACGCATCGTTGTCATCGTCATCATCGGTCGTGAGGGATCAGAGGGATGTTCCCTTTGCAGATAGAGTCGACTGAATATAACCAGTATAACTTTAGGTATATATATATATATATATATATATTTATATATAAATATATATATATACACATTTTTACTAACGGTATCAGCACCATTAGCAATTGTGTCAGCATCTAATCGATTCTCAAGTAATATATTCAACACTTCATTACAGTTTTTGCTCCGGTGATCGGGCAACTATGTAGTATACGTCATATTCCTACATTTTTAGTACATCTTACCGCGAACGCTGTACTGTCTGCGTTTATATTTGATTAATTAAACACGAGTAGTAAAAACTTTTCCGAGATAGCGATTAAATCATTGCAAAGCTTAAGTGAAATTACTAATGCTTGAAATTTGTGACTGTTAATACTAATTATGTTCATAACACAATAGACAAGATTCATAGAACAATAGGCGGTATACCGAGATTCGAAATTTACGCTTTTAATTATAGCAGTTGTAACGTCCTAAGAAAATTTCCTATTACTCGCTGCTCTTCAGTCAAAATACTGTATTTACACATCTCTTATATTCCTTAGTGTTAATTTTAATCACTTGTTCGAATTCATTTTCGAACGGCGATTTAAATGCTAGCTGTGAAATAGTCGCTGCCATTATGTTTGAGTTATTATCGATTGTAAATAGTCTCTGTAATATACACCAATAAACTGAAAAGACCACACCTGGCTTTCATTTTTCTCGCCATAGAAAATGGAGAAAAAGCTCATGCAAGGCTGATTTTTCTTTCCCACCAGCAGAGCACGTATACGTTGATTATTTTTAATGCTATCACTTGCTAATACACAACAAAATAATATAAATATGAGTAAGTATCATATAAATCCGATTCCCGGGATACACTTTTATCTATAATTCATACTTCGTATATTAATTACATAGGATGACTATAGCACACTAATAAGTTTACAGAGGATGGGCAGAACCGTTCTTTGCGTACTACAATACCACATAGTGATCACCAAATCACCTGCCAAAAAAATTGTAAAGAAATAAATAACATCGATGTGTACGTCAAAATAAATTAATAGTCGTAAACCATAAATTAGTAACTAAGTCTGTGACAATTATGTACTCAAAACCAAAATCTGTGACAATTTGGAAATAGAGGTGAGGGATGTGTCATCATCGTTGTAGTTTGAAAGAAATGTAAAAACTGAAAAGAGAAATAGATACTATGAAGAAAGGAAGGTAATCAACAAAATATATTGTACACCATAACTTAAGAAAAAATTAAAAACGCTTGCAAAACAGTTCCTCTCCTACATGTAGGGGTGAACGAGGGCCTCCAAAAGCGGGATACATAAACTAAAAAAAGCATAGCGATAAGGACTTATTCTCCATAGATGTCTTTAGGGTGCCCTAGGCCTTGTAGTAGGTGCCTATGGTGTGTAACGACATAGACGCTGATGGTGACAAAATTTTAAAGTAGCTTATTCACTGAAGGATACAAATGAAGTAGGAATAGTTTATGTATAAATACAATAACCAGAAGTAAAGAAACATTTCAAAAAAATATTATTGAGGTATTCAACTGCAAGGTGGTCTTGGTGGTAAAGTTATTCAAATTATTATCTAAACAATATTTCAACCTGTGTACTTTATAAACAAAGACATATTTATTTAATACTTATGTATATAAAAAAACGTGTAGACATACCATTGGTGTCGTAACAAAAATTTTACTTTCGTGATCACACTCGAGAAGAAAGTCTCAATTCGAAAGTTGTCGTACTTGTTGTGGACAAGCATTGTTTTAAATCACACAGAGCGTATAACAAATATATATGAATAAACCATACATTAAAACATAGAAGTTCACGCTACCCTTACTAAAACTCAATAACTTGCCCAAAATGTATACCTTTGAAAGATTATACATAAATCTATATAATTTTATATCGTTAGAAACGAACAAAGCTTTCACAACACTTGTAGTTGTCACACGAGAAGCTATACACGTATAGCTCAACTGTAAACCCGTGGGCCCCGACGGCACGCGTTTAGCGAGGACAAATTCCTTTGATCAATCGTCTTTTTTACCTTAACGCCACCGTAGCTATCGACGCTTTTCAAGGACTATCGCTGCAACGGACACCGCGCGTCAGTTAACGCCACCGCAACAAACGACACGCCATTTTATGTGCCGGCAGTCGGAACACTTGAAGATACTATACCCACGGGTATATTTAGCCATACCATTTTGCCAATAAAAGTATTCCGTATGTAACAGCCATACTGTTATATACGGAATACTTTTATTATAATACGGCTTACTTCACACAAGAGTATTTTATTTCAATCGGGATACATACCGTACTTCTAAAAGGTTACATTTTATAAATGCCACATGCCATGCCCCACTTAAACTTTCAAATTTTATCGCCTAACTTCTAACCCGCGAATTCTGATCGTCGTCACACTTTTAATATAACGAGAATAATCGTTTAGTTGACAGGCGATTACTTGAATCACTAGTTTTTTTATTTCATTTTCGATAGAGAACTTGTCTATTCCTATATACTTTCCAGACTCGTCAGAAATAAAACAAGTGACCAACTCTTAAAATATTGTATTGGAATAACAAAATTATATAGAAAAAGGAACCAAAGACCAATATATAATATGACTTGATTAATATAAAATAATTTGATTTTATTAAGATATATTACGATTAAAAAAGTACAAAATTCAATCATAGTTAGAAATATATTTATAAATAAGAATAACCAATATGTTGTAAATAAAACATTACAGTAGGAATATTAGAAAACAGTACTACTGGTTGGCAATATCAATGTGGTATTATGATACACAGAGGACGCTGCTGTTCATCCTCTGGAAACTTGTTTATAAGTAGTGTAAATTTTATATAATTAATGCAAAAAGTGTGAATTACATGAGATTGTGTCCCGGGAGCCGCACCCTCGACCTCCGATCGTAATTCTTAGTCCTCTACTGCTAGGCTACCACTGCATATAGCCCTCAACGTAATAACGTTATATTATATAACAACACGTATGTGAATCTAAACAAGCATTAACTATAACACAATGGCAGTTCTTTTGTTTATCAAACTAAGAATAACAGTAATGTGAATATAACCAGTTACTTAAATTACAATCGTTATTTAATGTTAAACGTTAAGAACATTGCTCTATAAGCTTTCTCTCGTATTAAACACACGACGATTCTATAAACATTGTTAAAAAAATCTCCTTCGATCTAACGGTACAAATAACTTTGAATATGTAAGCGCTATATGATCTGCTAACTGGCAGGCCACATTGCGTGGAGAATAGATAGCCTCTGGGTTCTAGACTGGGGGCCGAGGAGGGGAGTCGCAGTGTTGAACCTCCGCGCACAAGGTGGACAGATGACCTAGCCAAGCTCGTCGGAAAACGTCGGAGGCAGGCTGCTTACAACAGATGTTATTGTAAATCTTTGTGGGCGATCTATGTCCAACAGTAGAAGTTATACAGCTTAGATTATGCTAAAAATGCTAATATGCCAAAAAAGGCATGATTTTTTTAAGAATTATAGCTTATATAAGCGAAAGCCAAAGGTTTGTAATTATGAGTAATTTAATAGATGCTACAGTAACACAGTATTTATTTAATCCGGTCAAGGGCGACAATTTATACTCTTGCGTCCGGATTATATGCATAAATTTGCATACGCGTCTACATGTCTCCGTTTGGAGAAGGTTTTTTATGATACGAAGCCACAAACATCATTTATTAATATCCTCTATAAAATATATTAATGAAGAGATGTGTTCTGTGGGTAAAGTGTACTATAAAATATATGTCACGGTGAAACTGATTGAAAATTCCGTTCCGAATAGTCACACGCCGCGGTAGACGGATAATAAGGGGACATCCCGAGAACCTTGGCTCCCCTTCCACTTCGGCAGTTTCGGCGGCCGCTGATTTATTGCGAATTTATTGAATCTACTTCCCATTAGGGTCTGGTACTTGTGCGTTACTATTTTGGCGTGGAAATTTTATCGAGTAGATTGTACTATTTCCCATCCAATATATAGTACAAACTATACTTATATTAGTTGATCTCTTTTGCAACTTAAGAAAAAAAAATATTTTTGTGAAGACTAATAGTCCATTTTATTTAAATAGGAACACAACATTTTGAGATTATTATTTTTAAAGTTGACCGGTTGCAATTTTTTTTCGATTGATATACATTTTTATAAGTTTGTTTTTATAACAATTTCATATCATCGTCATCATTCCAGTCGTAGAATGCCCACTGTTGGAAAAAGACCTCTCCATAAATCCATGGAAATCCAACCGGTCTTATCGGAGATTTCCAATATGACTGGTTAGAAGCGGCTATCCGCATTGAGTGCGGATATCCTATGCTAGGCTTGCCGATCCGTGGTCTCTTCTTTAAAACCTTAAGGCCCTAGTCGTCAATCCTGCGCGCTTCGTGATCTTCCACTTCAATTTGGCAATCCGCGGAGCTGTTCTGGTATAACTCAACATAAATGTTTTATTTACTTTTTTAATTGTTAATAAAAGTATACTAAGTCACCAGTTTTTTAAATAAGAATATTAATTTCGATTGCACTTTCTTATAATTAAGAGTGGTGATACTATAGAATATCCATGTACATCAAAGCAACTTCAGTAACTACGCTTAAATTGCCGACCCTTAACCAATATTCGATACCAAGGATTGGGTGTTTTACTACGCCTAACGCGTAACAATTAGTGGAATCTATTTCATAACGTAATAAAGTAATGGTAAACTAATGGTGCAACGTTCTGTCGACGTGGAATGTAACTGTCTTAATCATTATGAATATACAAATATTAACACACAATAATCGTTTCCAATAAACATTATATCAGGTATATTTTGTAAGCTGTAATATTACAATTTATAACGATAAATATTTTTATTACTATGCCAAAAATAATTATAATTACATAATAGTGAAATTCGTTTATCTGCCAGTATTAGCATATTTCAAACAAAAATGATATAGAATGTATTAAAGCGCATTAAAGCTTGAATAATTCATATTTCTTACGATATTGCATGTGCACACATGCAATATCGTAAGAAATATGAATTATGACGATTTGAATCAGATATTGAGCACCAACAATAATCTCTGCCCTTCCAATTGATTTTCGCTTTATCGTGTCGGGAGACTTAATAACCGTGGTCTAGTCACCCACGCAGATAACTTCACGGGAACTTGGCCATGCCAACGCATAGTGCTGGCTCGATGTGGCCACCCTAACAGGTCTACCAACTCTCTTGGTCTCTTTGGTATCCGGGCGATAGACTCGGAAGACCGAAACGTATGGTTCACTAGTTCCGGTGCGCCTTAAGTTGGGACAAGAAGGGTAGATTTTTCTCCCTAGAGATGGAGCTGTATGAGTTACTGTCGCAAGCGAGGCTGGAGATGCGATAACGTACCCGAACCTCTGCCACACAGCGATGATGTAAGAACATCATGTAAGTTGCTCCTGCAAATACGAGCACCGCCACCTAAAATAAAAAAGGCCTTTGAAGTACTACCACGTCGGTCGGTATTTTCCTAAATTTTGAATTGATAACCACTTTAATACATTTCCAACAGTCAACAAGATAATAAAGTGTGTTGAACTGCTTAGCATTCTTATTAAAATATTATATATTCTGCAACGTTATTAACCACTGATTAGCTTCATTGACAACCACATTTTCTGCAACGATAAAGTATTACTGCGGATTGGCCATATTTTATTACAAGTTCCATTAACGGTCAAGCCTACACATAAATCTTACTAAATGAATAAACTAGTTACTTTGTATTTAGTACAAGTGGATAATGCTATGATGAAATCACTATATTTGTGTTTGAGTACCTATTCTGCCCGTAATTGTATAACTAGACATATTATTTGTGAACCTTCGGATAACAGAGTGGTCGATCAAGCGTAACACAATAAGAATTGTTAGCACAAATGTTTAGGAATGTGGACATTGGTTCGTCGGTAGTTCATAACGTACTGAATGCTCTTGTATTGGGGTATACACCGTATTACAAATATCGGTAGTGCTTTTACTACGCAAATACAGTATGAATGTATAACTCATGTAAGCTTAACTTGTTTTTAAGATTAATAGGTAGTCACTAAGAAGTTCAAGAACCGCTACTGGCTTACGGTTAAGTATTATTCATTCGACGAAACTTGTTTTAGTTCGCAAGACATCATTTATGTATCGTTTATATAATCTGTTCTTGCAAATACTTGGAGTATTTTTGCTATGTCATGTTAAAACCGTGTACGGTGATACGCAAGTATGCATTCGCGAATGGTAAATAAAATAACGGAAACAGGTGAATTCACTAATCACCTGATTCAATATACACTATGTAAATATATAACAATATAAATTTACAATACAACTATGTAAATTTACACATTAAACATGTGTAATAGTACAAAGTAATTTAAAAGAAAAAAACAAATTATTTGATTGAAATTTTACTCACGATATTCATTTACTTTTTTATAACAGGCAAATCTCTAAATTTCATTTAATAAAGGAAATATTGCCGATTTTACAAATAGTTAAGGTGGAGAAGACTTCGTTTGTTAAGTTTGAGTAGCAAGTGGCAACATAAACAATGACAATGAACATGTTAGAGCAGATTGTGATATTTTTTGCCACATTCATTGAGAATAAATTTTTATCATCTTTATCATTATTTCATCCGAAGGATATCCACTGCTGAAAATAGACCTCTGCTATAGATTTACAATAGAACGAGCTGAAAGCGGCTTGCATTCAGAGGTCGTATGACTATCTTGTGGCTGGACATTCTTCACTACGCTTGCCGGTGTGGTCTTCACTCCAGAACCTTAAGGCATCCGCGCCCATCTGTTCTGCGCGCTCGTGGCTTGTCTACTACCACTTCAACTTGCCAATCTGCTGGACTTTGTCCTTTATTTTCTTTCATCTACAAGTCACTCACATAATTCATATCAACAAACGCATGTTGATGCTCGAACTCACAGAGCAGCGGCTAGATTCAGAATATCTAACTGAGGTTGTGAATCAAAGTTGTGCGATGGATAGCAAGTTCCTCAGATCTAAATTCTAACATATTTAAAATAGACCAAGAATAAATCCAGCAACGGCTAACCTAACGCATCTCAAAATTGTATAGGTGCGGGCGAAGATTGGAAAATGGTATAATGCCATTAACTTTATTGGAAGTTTAATAAAAAGGTGGTAGCAGTTTTGTCATAAAATAGGCAGGAAGTACACTGGTAGTATCACCCATTTGCAAAAAACATGTTTAAATGTTTAAAAATTTTAATTTGACTTTGACTTACCTTACGTATTTTTGGCATTCCTGTAAAACCATGGGTGTGTATGGTCATTATCTTTTACATTATAGAAATGGAAAATGTATCTTTACATGTATATCAATGAAAGGTAGAGTATGTTCTTAACACGTTCACTGCGGCTTGAGGTCGATTCAGCCTCATGGTAGACTTTGCACTGGTGCGGCGCGTAAAACTCGTGTTTTCTCTCTAGTGCGGCGGCTGTTTACACTCAACCGTATGAGGTATGACAAAGACAAATATAGCTTTCTTTGTCTGCGAAGCATTGACTCAATATTGTAAAAAAAATGATTGAAACATGAGGCAGAAAAGGCCTCAACCGCACTACTAGGAAGTTCAGCTTGAGGCTGATTCGACCTCAGCCGCACCAGCTGAAAGTTCTTCAAAATTGGGCCCGCAGTGAACGTGTTAAACCAGAATAATGGTAATTACTTTTTTATTACAATTTATTATAATTTCTTCGCATACTTGCATCTTTCGCCGATTCCAAACAACAGTTGATTATACACGAGACGTAGCACGAATATCGACTTCTCGTAATTGTGTAAGTTGAGTTGACGATAACGAGAACGTGTTTTGAGACAATCTCTAGTCACAGCGAACGGTTGCCTAGTAGTTGAATAAAGTGCGGATAATATATCATAAATATTCTAGTGAAACAATTACTTCGCACGTGTTTATGCAATATGTAATGACTACACCATTATTCTAATTTATAGCTATTTAAATTTGAATAAGTACATGTTAAGAATAGTAACAAAGTACCGTATTTCAATTTTATTTACAAATGTTTCGTTGCGTGAAAGGGTAACATGGCAGACTAAAATATTTGCTGTGGGATAGAAAAGAAATTTATATTAAAATAATACGACGGTTGCAAGTGAAACACTTAGCTACTTTTGGGATATGGTTATCGATTTAGGAGTAGAGATTCTCTATCATATCTGAGAAGAAACATTGTTTGCTTGAAGAAAATTTCATGACTTCCAAACAGAATGCTTGCATTGACAAAATTACGTAGCTTATTATACACCCTCCGGATTAAATTAAAAAAAAGTTACGATAGTCGTGCAGCGTACGATTCGCACGCCATTTCTTGTTGCGACATTTGGCAACGCGTTGTTTTGTTGCGGCGGCATTCCTTGAAATGCGTCGTCCGCGCGACAACGAAGTCACGTGTGAAATAAGACGGTTTTTCAAGGGGAGTCGACTTCGATCAAAGTGATGTCGATCGAAGCTAGCCAGTTGTGTGATCGTATGTAACTTCTAATGTGGCAACTACATCAATTTTGTTGGCTAGGCAGACTCTGGCGTACCCTCTGTCTTCCTGAAGCAGAAACTCTAACTCTCTTAAATTGAATGCGTATCTAGTATATGCGATATGCTTTAATATTTCTCCAATCAGGTGAAACTGTAGTATGGCTTTGTTTGTTTAGGCTAAGCGTTCTATGCGCCCTGCACCCCTTAAACCTGCAGAATTTGCAAACGTCACTTGAGCAACAGTGTAAGCCAGATCCAAAAATATTTCAATACCTTTCTATAGAAAAGTAAACAAATTAACGGTAGTTGGTAATTCAACGTGAGGTTGATGTACTCTCAGTTTACCTAAAACAGAATGATATAAATATTGCACACACATTGCAAACAACGTATACTTTTTCAGTTAACACTAAATATTTGTCGAGACGTGTCAAAGACTCCTCACGCCCATCATAGGGTTCCCACAAAACACTCACCACACCACACCCCCTGCAGTCATTCACAACACTGCAAGCGCTAACCTCACAGACCCACCAGCAACCACCGTCACTCCACACAGGTCACCGGGCAATATACAACAAAACCAAACACCACCCACAACATCTCAACACCCGTTTTTAAAGAGCGGCCGCCTGCTCCCTAACCGCGAACAGCGTGAGCGAACCGTGGTTGGATCAGGATCCCTCCTCGGCTCGCCTGTGGTCCATGCTGCCGTCCCAAGCAGCATGCACTCATCAGCACATTCATTACACAGCTCTACACGGGTAAAGCGTTTTCTTATTTGGTCTTCAAGCAACTGGTACGTGCCCTACTAGCTTTACTGTTTAGTTTTAAGGTTCGCGGACCCTTCCGTTCCGTGAACTCGGCTCAAATGAAGCTGCAAAAGACTTCGGGCTTACAGCACTCACATCAACAGTGAATAAGTAAATATTTGTCTTTCGATGCTAGGAAAAACTAAACATAATGTATCTCGTAACCCTTACATTGCTATGTCCTCAGACATGACACTAATTGACACAAATCTCATGAAGTATTCAACAACAAAAATGGTATGTAGTTATATATGTAAACATATATATAATTTTTGTTGTCTAATAAATATAATGTCTTATTTGTTATGTATGTCTATAGACAATTTTTGTTGTCTAACACTTCATGAAATTTGTTTGAATTTTTGTCTGTATGTAAAATAACTGTATTATCAATTTTCATTCGTTACAAAATTCCTTACATTAATGATTCTGGAACAATTCACAGTCTTAGAAGTCTTTATTTACTGTACACTTTAAATGCGTTGCGTTGCGCAAAAGTTTTCTCTGTCAGCCTCTAACAACTAACAAAGTGTTACAAGGGCATCTCAGATTGCCGCACTCACCTTATGCACGATCGCCTCCATAAATCCTCTAGAAAGTACTGTATAAACCAGGCTTATTTTATTAATTTTATCTTATTAAAGTATTCCGAATCAAAAACATTTAAAATACAATTTTTATCTAAAAATACATGACTATAACTACATAATACCGGCTTGCCTTTTGAGCAAATATCTACTTCAAAGGTTTGTGGTTGGAAGATGGGGGATCAGACCCGTGGAACCAGTTGTCGTGGGAGATTCTTACTTGTTGTTATTCATACAACAGCTCATGTTGTGTTTTGGTCCGGTTATTCGTCCCGTCTTCTTGTTTTAGCGTGCCTTTTAGTAAATGTCTTCTCTCATCAGTTCTGGTTGATGATGGTCTATAAATCATTCGGGGGCCAGTTGTGGCGGGAGAGAGTTTGTTGTTCTCCATTGGGTTGTTGTGGTTTTAGTCCGATTGCCAAAAGTGTTCTCAAACTATTTTGGTTGCATATCGATGGTCTAAAAATCCCGTAGGAACAAGGCTTGATGTGAAACTTATTGTTTCTTCTTGTTGGTCATTGTGTTCTTGTGTTGATCTTCTGGTCATTTAATTGTATTAACTATAAGGTGTATGTTTATTTTAAACATTTAATATTTGTAAATAAAGGTAAGTAGTATTGTTCATTATTCGTAAAACATAGTATAGCTACTTCTTCTGGTATGCCTAGGCATCTGTTCTAATGCGTTGTGTTAGTCTCAAGCAAAGCGTGTGCTTCGCTCCTAATGTTATAAAGGCTACGGTAATCACTCAGCATTATGCCGATCACACGAAATGCTTTTTTTACAACACTCGAAACTTAATTTTACGTATTTATACAAAAAATGATAACGTCATTGTCATCATTTCAGCCGTAGGACGCCTACCGCTACTAACTTCTATATAAGCCCCATAGATTTCCAAAGGACTGAAAGTAGTTTTCTTCAGCTTCTAGCTCCCG
Organism: Battus philenor; assembly: GCF_028537555.1. Taxonomy (NCBI): domain Eukaryota; kingdom Metazoa; phylum Arthropoda; class Insecta; order Lepidoptera; family Papilionidae; genus Battus; species Battus philenor. Next base: position 6,083,509 of record NW_027181689.1, on the reverse strand, counting down.
AAGACCTTAACAAGATCGTCAGTCCACCTAGAAGATGAACGGACGTCCTACGCTGCGCTTGCCGTGGGCCTCCGATTCAATAAAATATGTCGCCGCCTTACATATTACACTGTATAAAAACACTACACTAAGCCTCTACATATCTCTCTATAAATAGTGTAATCTATAATCAATCTGCTTCGCATATCATCTTTAGGTTCATATACAAAATCAATTTAGCGACAAAGACACGTTGATGTATACTGAGAAATCGAGACCCCAATACATGTAAACACTTGTAACCGAACCCGCACTGACACACGGTCGCACCCGGGAGTCACCAAACGGTGCACGGCCCCCATGGGACGAGCACGCCCTCTGCTAACTACGCTCCAACCACTGATGTAGACATCATTACAGAGTAACACCGATAGCGAAACACCCAGATCCACCCAGGAGTTCCAGAAATCCGGACACGGCTCCCATGTTAAACAGGTGGACCCACTGTCTCAAGAACATCGGCCTCTACCTAGGACACCCAGACTTACCCAAGAGTCCCAGAAACCCGGGCACGGCTCCCATGTGAATCAGGTAGGCCCGTCGTCCTATGCTATCATCAAATACGGCCGAATCACTGATCTAGAAGGGTCCTCCACACTTGCCCCTGCCGACCCGCCACAACCACCATCATCTCAACATGGTCTTTAAGCAATCTCTCGATATACATCATCTCATAATACAAATTAATCTACCAATGGTTTGTGCAACTTAGCCGGGCCAAGGGTAAATACTAACCAACCGTCATCGTGCAAGAATCTTACCACGTGAGGTCTGTGACCGTTTTACCAATCGGTCATAACACAACACGGCTCCACCTTTGCACTTCTCACACGCACACTCCGTGCGCCACCACATCCTTTACCAACGGACGTTGGTTTCTCCTCTACACGCGCACACTCCGTGCGCCAACACATGCCCCACCAGCGTAGTATTCTCCTTCGCACGTGCGCTCTCCATGTGCCAACACGTGCCTTACCAATGCATCTCCTCTTTAACCTGAAAAATACTCCATCTTCCCGAATAAAATTCGGTCTGCATCGTTTTTTTTCCATCTTGACATAATCTGTCATAAAAGTAAAATAGCAAAACGACAATACATTGTCAGGATGACAAAAGAGGTTTAGTACATTTAATCGCACTAAACACACGTCCTAAAAATCGCATATTTTGCGACACCCTAAGGCACCAATGGCCATGTGTTCGGCACGCTACGTCTTCTTATCTCATAGAAACGGCGAATCGAGCCGAGATTACTCTTTCTGGCAGGGTCGGAATACTAACCTTACCATATTAATTACCTAAGTTTTACTATGTCTGTCTTATAACTATCATTATTATTTTTGCCGTACGACGTCCAATGGTGGACATAGGCTTCCGATAGTTACTTCGATTAGTACCATGTTTATTTCAACATTTTACGACGACCTCAACAAGCTTGTTTGTTTACCTTATAAGTATTAATTTTAAAAGAGACCATTTATATTTGGTCCAATTCTAGTTAGTTGTTAAAAATTATAGCCTTTTTAATTATTTTTAACAATAAAACTTAATAGAATTTTGTATATCTTTTTTTTTAAGAATCATCAAGAATTGCATAGGACTTAGAAGTCGTAATCAAAAACACCAGTGTCGATTGCAGTAAATTATCACGTGAGCGGAACATTCAAACCCATATCATTTAGGTTTATTAGCTAGGATTAAAGACTACGTTGTCGTTAGTGTGTATATTTGCTGAAATTATCCCCTTCATAAACGGTTTCTTAATCACTGTCACCTGACAAGTTTAGTCATACGTCGCTGAAGTAGCATGACAACAATTTAGTTCACTGGATTACCTGTTTTTTTTTAAATTGAGTTTGTTATTGAAAACTTTAATAAAAATTCTAATGTTAATAATGGGTAATCATACTACTTGTTTAACATTTTTTTCAAAACGTTGGTAAATGGCAAAAATAAAAACATTGTAAATATTTAATTAATTTATACGCTCTCATTTTTTTAATCATTCTTCATGACAACAGTGAAATTAAAAAGTCTAACATTTTATTTAAAAATTAAATGCGCGGCCTAAAAATCAATATCAAAATAAATTTGAACTGTTCTCTTTACATTACTGTCGGTACACTAAAACCTAGTATAATGTTATATTTTACTAAGAAATTTTAATCACAACGTTTGATAAAAGTATAACGTTTGAAGTAGAAAGCATTTTAATAAAAATAATGCATAAAAAAATAATCTTTATGTATGTCATTTATTGTTTAACCTTTTGGTAGATTTTAATGCTAAACGGGCACAAATATTTTATTTTTAAAATTGTTCCCTTGCACAATATCTCTATTACGTGATGCAAATGTATTATATGTTAATGTTTTTGCATTTCCATCATTTATATTACCTTGAAAAAAAACTTACCAGGCTTTTGGAGAACAAAATCTAGTGCTGCATCTTGAGTTCCGAATAATCTGTAGGTAGTAACATTTTTATATAACGAAAATGTGTCATATCGTTTCAAGCTAATTTTATCTTTTTTTTTTTTGTTAATAAATGTAAGGGATAATAGTATAAACGTATATATAAACATGTATAAACATTAAAAACATCTCACAGTTGTTTACAAACAGATTACATACACAATCTTTATTACGATGCGTACACCATAATTATGCGGTATTTGACATCGCTTAAGGTGTTCACGTGAATCTCTCGAGATAAATAATGGATAGATAAAAATATTTGAGCGGTACTCTACTGCAGTTTATTCTTATTCGTGCAATGGAATATGAATAATAAAAAATCAAATAATATTGGATACGTCATGTATCGTCATCATTCTTATTTCAGCCATAGAATGTCCACAGCTGGACATAGATCTCCCCTACTGATTGGATTTAAAGCCATTTGCATTCAGTCTTCTAACGACCTTACCTAGGCCGTCTGTCAACCTTTTGGGCAAACGTCCTACGCTGCGTTTGCTGTCTCCATCCCAGAACCTTAAGGATTCGGCGGCCATCTGTTTTTGACGCTATGTAGCCTGTCTACTACCACATCAAATTCCATGCATTCACTTTTAGTGAATTAGAGTTTAAATCTCCATTCATAAAATCTGTGATAAAACTTAAATTCCATTCTTTTGGCTTTAAGTTGAAATATTCTGTATAGATTTATAATATAAATACAGGCATCTTTTTTACTATTTTTTTATTTAATATTTATTTTAAGCATATTATTAGCTATAAGCCAATATTAGTGACAATACCTATAGATCCTTTTCGGGTCTAGCGGTAGGAAATGCTCAGAACAGTTTAATTCTCTTTATATTTTTCTAAAGCAATGTCTATTCCAATTAAAAACAGCATGCAATGATATGCAAATCACAATTGCTCATTGTTTTGAGGTAAGTGATAGTATGTCTAACTCATATATTCATTAGCTGTGCTGCCAAAAAACCAGTACACAACAATTATTACATAAATCAGATTTTTTTTAAGTGTAAAGGTAATTTGATGAGACTATCTTCAGCAGTGAATGCAAAAGAAAATTAGCATTCCACCACTACATGTTTTATAAAGTTCTTCTCAAAATAAACTGAGAAGCCTCCGTATAAACAGTGAAGCTCTGAATAATTAACCATAGCAAAGCAATGCAGGCTTATGTTGGTCAGGGGTCTGTTTAAGCATTACAAAGACCTTTGTTTGAGGGTCTTAAACCTTAAGTTAATATGATAGGTATTTCCCTACTTTCTTTTGATTTATAAATATAATTTGATGTTTATGTTCATAAGCCTGAACATATAGGTATTAAAATGTTTGATAAAATGGTATCTCTTAAATAAACACCATTTCCTTGAAATTAAATTGTCAACAACTGCTACTCCATTAATTTTTTTATTACAGGTTTTAAGCATGAAGTTACTTAATTTACGATTCTCTTGCTTATTTAGTTTATCTATTGAAAATAACAAATTCCAGTACAAGTATATATTCACGGAATGAAATAAAACTACAATAACAAAATAATTAAATTTATTGCTTCTGGTGCAGTTGGTATAAAAGTAATTTGGTTTCCTTTATTAAAGTATTAACTTCACTCTGGTAGTGGTATTACTGGTGACACATTATGCGAAAGCTTGAACAAAGAAAAAACACATTGATCTATATGTAAAACTAATTGCAATGCTACTTTATTAATTCCAAAGTTTAATATTTATAATTTTTGAATACTCAGCACATTTGCAGGTTAATGTCTTTTTCTTTATTTTTGATCTTTACTTCTGGATCATGAAACCTCAGAATGTTCAAGTTATACATATACAATTTAATGTTAAGTAAAATAAACAGTTTATGACTCTTACTCTCTTTTACTATTACTCAGAGCTTGATAAATGCAAAACTTAAATAGGACAGTTTTTCATTGCAAATTTCTATACAATTTTACATTATTCTGATACACTTATGTATAAGATTGTGGAAATTGTGCAAAGAAGCAAATGTTTCAGTCAAATACATAATAAAACATATGTAAAACACAAATTATTCACAGTTGTCATCTCTGCATATTAACTAGTGAAAATATTTATGTTCTTTTACTTGACGTTTACTTACATACAACCTTATTATTACAACTAATAAATTCACTTTTCTAAAGGAGCATAATTCAACAATTTCTCAATCAAATCAACATGTCCAAGCAGCATTCTTCGGCAGCAATATCTCTTCAAACCCAAAGCATCCAAAGCATCACTGAAAAAAGACAGAGTAAATTAAATTTAAGTTTAATTAAAAAATAGTGCTTTAACAAAAAATTCTCACCAACTGCAATTTTTCATGTAGTTTACAGTTTACATATTTCAACGACACAGAAACATTAGTTCACAGATTAGACAGAGAAACATGGTCATTAAACTAATTCACCATTCAATGAAAAAAACATGTTGACACAATAACATGGCAAAAAGTTGAAACAATCACGTGTGACATTAAGTGCCTGTTGTGTGTGCCTTATCTTGAGCTTAATACTGCTATTCAAATGCTGAAAAATTGATCTAAATAGGTGTTAGTAACTTCAACATTATTAGGAAGGCATGGTTCAACTCTTTTCCACTAATTTAATGTTCAATACATAGTTTCAGTACATTGAAATTATAGTGTGAAATTTTTTTTTATTAATAGCTTGGAATATCTGGAATTTTATATAATTGTTTTTTTTTAAATTTCCCATGAAAAAGCTACTGGCATATTCTCGTTCAATCAAATGTGAATAGATTATTCCATACTATGGACACTGTACCCTGACATTATTGTCATGGTACCTTGTTAAATATAACAGATATCAGTATAATAATGTAATGTAGAAGTTATATAATGACAAGTACCAAAAACTTACCCTTCAGTATATTCAGCTTGCAGTAAACCAAGGTATGCTTCCCATTTGTTTCCAATTACTTTACCGCAAGTGAAACAACGCACAGGAATAATCATTTTTTCTGTAAAAGAATAAATGAAATATTAAGTATTTTTTGTTGTTAATAAATATTTTCTAATAATTGCCTTAATCGACTTGTGCAATTAAAATGAAGTATTTAATAATTAATTTCCAAAGACAAAATATAAATAGAATTCAATAAATCTAGAAAGTAAAAATTTTAGGTTATTGACAAAAACTTAAAACTTGCCTTTATTAAGCAATATATTTGTGGTGTTTTAGCTGCTTATATTAACATGTGGTGTTAAATAGGTTTACTAGGCAATTTTAATTCGGCAATGCATAAGCGAAAGCGTTTTCAAATCTGCGATTATTTAGCTACAAACATTTATAATGAAAATGATTAAAAAGAGAAGTCTTTAAAACTTACGTGTTTATTTCTTTATTGTTTAAGCCAGCGACGAAATCTATTAACAAAACAATGTATGTCAGCGACATTACATTGACGTTGACATTCATAGAGCGTGTACAGATAAACCAGTAGAACCATAAACAATGTTATTTAGAAAATGTATCGCAACTTTACTGCATTCGCCTGGAAGAGTTTAAATAAGTTTAAATTTAATATATAATAATGGGTTAACTTCTGTCATTTAAACGGTGCACACTACGATCTAGTATGTTTTTGTACAGATTGTTCAGATGTTCATTCATGTTTTGGTGCATTTCTCAGCTACGATGGTAAATGTATTAAAAGAAAAGAAAATAGTATATAGTCGATGATGACAAAAGACAAGACACTAATAATTTCCTTGATCACAAAAATGTTGCTATAAGAACTCATTTTTATTTATGTATGTATGGAGAATAGAAGTAAACAATATTTATTGCTTAATTCAATTTTTGCGATTGATATTTTATTGTACTACTTGTTAACTATATCTAAATACAGCTGTTGCGAATAACCATATACTCAAGTAAATATTGTTTAATATTTATAGCGGCAACATTAATTAAGTCAGGAACGGGGTGACAACCGAAATAAAAAAAATTACAGACGGTCATGCAACAATGTCGGACATATAAAATTGTAAAATATAAGCAAGTAATAAATACAAAAAGCACACAGTAAGAAGTTTATATTATTTCTCCAAAAGTGACGCTCACACAGCTTACTGTGCTCAATTATATTTAATTTAAACTTCTATTGTCTGTTTATGTATAAATAAATAATGTGAATTATTTTTATTCCAGGTCTTCTGAATCAACATTTGGAAAGAAACCATGACAGCAAATATCGAGCAACATATTACTGTTGATGACACCCACATGGTACTTAAATACATATTTAATATCTTATTTGTCAACTGTAGTTTTTTCATAAATTTGTAAATAAGATGAGAATATGGCATCCAGTTAATATTTATATAAACTATAATATTTTAGAAAACTATGTTACTTAGGTACTGTAGATTTGATTATAATGATTATCAGTACATTTTTAATTACATTTTATAGAATAATTTGTTTTTAGTATAAGAACACTAGTCGTCAAATTGACAGACGTCAACTTTACAGACGTCAACTTTTGTACTGTCAAATTTGTAATCGACAGTAATATTACGTTATTCTTATAGTGCGTAGTCGAGTCCTAAAAAATTAGTTATTTTTCGATCTATATAAAATAATAAAAATCTCAAAATTATATTGAAGTTTGAAAATATTTGTGTCAATGTGAAACAAATGTTTTATTAATAATATTTGATTTATACTCAAAGTAAAACTCATGTAGTTGCTTAAACTAGCTCTTTGTTGTTCAAATATGGTTATGGTATCAAATTAAGCATACTAAGCAACTTAAAAATAAAAAATCATTCTGCTTACGAACATTTAAACAAGTTCTCTGTTGCTTTGTATCTATAGTACGACTAGTAATATAGCCTACGAAAATATATCCGAAAAAATCCTTATTCGCAATGTATCTCTTTGTTTGATTTTAAAACATTTCACTTAGAAATTTTTTTAGAGCAGTATAAATATGATTCAATAAAAGGCAAATTACAGAAAGTGAATGTTTTGGATTAAAAAAAAAAACATGTTTGAATCAGAAGATAATATTCATGAACCTCTCATAGAATATGAATCAGGGAACACGTTTAGGGTTCCAACAAATTTATTACAAGACTCTACACAGACCATCAATACTGATCCAGATTTTGAGCAGGTACTTCTAGTATTTTGTACTCAAGATTTTTTTTAATGTACACCAAAACAAACTGGTTTCAGAGATAAGAGGTATACTACTTTTAATTGGGGCCATATCTCAATACTTGTTTTAATTTGTAAAAAAAATACTTTAGTTTCATCAACTTTATCATTAAGTACATTTTTTGATTGACTCATTATTAACTAATATAAAAAAATACTTGAAATAACTTGTTTGTATCAGAGCTTATGTTGCAAAATGGGTTACTAATATTTCAATGTTTGGTTTTTAATTATTGTTATTATAATTAAAATAATTTTTGTACTTGGATTACTATTTCATTAAAAGTAGAACCAAAAGACCTTGGACCACACAACTAAGGCACTAGACTTAGTGAAGCACATAACTCCGTAGGAGTAAGTTCAATAAGGAATTTTTGTGCATTAGAGATAAGAGCGAGAGGTAAAACAGAGAACTGTGTTAACCTTCAGAAAGCTTTTTTCAGGAGCTTTGAAAGCAATGCCAATGTATTGTCAGAAGGTCTTCATAAACCTGATATGCAGGTTGTAAGTGCCATACCTGGCTTCTCGCCTACTACCTAATGGACCCGACACATGCTTTGTAAATCCATGAGTTGAGAAGTATTTCATGAAAATGTTCATCCACATGAATTTAAAAAAATTAACAGTCCCTGTATATAAAATAAATAAATAATTTTTATTTCAGGAAGCTTTCCTGTATTTGTGATACAATTGCGATCCATATTGTTCTTTAAATTATTATCAGAAATAATAAAAATAAAAATATGTCTAGGTGTATTTAAAACTTAATACAGAATAATGCTACATAATTGAATAAAAAAATAACAAATAGTTGTGGTTATTTGCCATTCACACTTGTGTAAGTGTATCCAATGGTGATAGAAAGCACTTTCGTACATATCACGTGTGACCACAGTTAAAATGTTAATGCTACTATTACATATATAAAATCTTTTATTTTAAAAATTAGATAGCAGTGGTTGTCTTAGTAATACAAGAAAATCCTAGCCATTTCCTTTTTAAAATTAACCCACAATATACTGAATTTACATTGTCATAAGGCATTTAAAATAAATACATAAAGACCTGTATTAATAGTTTATATAAGTAACTTACAAAATAAATTGAAAGATAATTTTATCTAATGTTGCATCACTTTGGCAATTGAGTGGTAAATCAAGGCCATGTAACCATGTTCAATGAGTGTATGTGAAGTCTTGTATTGTGACATATTTTACACTGCAAATTCTTTTCATGTTCCTGGAAATACAGATCTTTGTGAAGCTCTGTATTAGTCATATATGTATTGTGAAAAGGCTCAGAACTCATAACAACTGTAGGTAATAGCTACATTTATACATTTTGTACTTGACATTATTCATGGAAGTATAAAGATTATGTTTACTTCCTGTGGACATGCAGAATTAACAATACCTTATCTCTTTTGTAATACAATATACTGTGGCTGAACATTAACCAACTGATAAATATGAAGTAATTGTTGTATGAAGTTATTAATTATGCAAATGCCATTATTTAAAATATTATGTAATCCTTACAGTTAAAAACTAGTATCATGGTGGATCATATTTTGATTATAGCAAAAATGAGCTTGGTATATAGTTTTTTGTTGACTAAACTGGGTATGCAAACACACCTACATAATTACAATAATCAGTGATAAGGTCCAATATATTGTTATTATTGGAAATCACAATTTCGTCTGGGCAACTTTTAGATGGACTTGGATGGAAATATGTACATGATGAGAAATAGATGTAGATGAGAAATATAGACAGCTGTTTCAATCTGGTCTGTGTATTTCAAAATTGTTTGATCTGTCCTCATACTTAGAATCAAATTGTCAGATTTTGTACACATTATAGCCATCAATCAAATTGAGATTTTGTGGTGCTCAGCCATAAATTAATGAATCATATTAGACTTGATTGATACTTTTATGTTATTGTTTCCAAGTTTATTCACTGCCTAAGTAACAATTCCCTAAGACAGATAAAATGTCTGTAGTCTGTTCTGTGATCTGTCATGGCTAAAAGATCATTTTTGTTGAACATCTACTGTCATTTAAATTAGATATTATGTCAAAAATTCTAAAAATCAATAACCTTATTGAATGTTTAATAATTGCTCAAGTGTAATATTGTGTAAAGGTGTAAAAGAGTCATGAAAAGTATGAGGTTAGATACAAAATATTTTCACTATTAGTTGGAAATTCATCATCATGACCCTCATCATTTCAGCCATAAGACATGGGCCGCCCCTATTTGGATGTTAATATTAGCTTGAAAAAATAATATAGGCAATACAAAAATAATATCATGGTATTAAAATTATTGTGTTGTATAAAATTTATTGAATCTGCATTAACTTTATCAATTTAATGCATTAAATTTATTTATTGTGTACATTGTCAAAGTTTTATTCTGTACTTAGGATAAAGACAATTTGTTGCTCAACATAAAGCTGCATTTTTAATTATGTTAAAATTTAATTTCAATCTTAAATTTGATATGATGACCTTTTGGAATGTAAATAATATTTTACTATAGTGCATGACTGTATACTCTCAATTGATTGCATTTAATGTTTCCGCATTAAGCTAAAGAAAATGATTGGCATGTAGAATGGTGATTCATCAGGGTATATTTATTCAGAGTTAATTGATCAAATATAGATATGAATAATAGTTGTATTAATTTAATTTTTTTTAAAGATACTTACTATCCAATGACAGATAAATCCGTTTTAATTTACTATTATTCCTTACAATTTTGTTTTAGGTAGTTCATGGCTATAGAAAAAGCCGTTGGCGAACTTTCCTAGTCTATCTACTGTCAATATTAACATGCGGCATTCCGGTATTAGTTTTCCATTGGTACCCAAGATTCTTCCTCTATATGTCTTCAGTGAGGTGTTGCTTCCAAATGGCTGACCAGGTTTTAGTAATGGTATGAAGTGTTAATTTTTTACATTCCACTTTTGATATATAAAAAATACTGTGTTACACAACTTAATATTTTGAATTGATATAAAACAAAACATACAGATATATTTGGTAAAGATTGTATCTATTTATTTTTCATGAAAATTAGTAACACTCCTATCCAGAACATTTACATAATTTTACATAATGTTTACTATTTCTATAAATTTCTTTTTTGCAGGAAACATACCAGAAAAAGTTTAAAAGTTTTTTTATCCATAAAATTGAAAATAAAAATATTGCAGATGCAAGGTGTGTCTGAATGTTATTAGGACATGTATTCTATACTAAACAGTACTCTTTGGACATTAAATAATATTTTTTTTGCTTGACGTGTTACAGTGGTTTAATAAACAAAGGATTTCAAGAAGAGTTTGGCCCTGAAAAAGGAAACATTGACAGTTCTGATGACTTGTACACGCCAATACATTTAGATGATGGAACAACTTTAAGTATGTCTTAGATTATAACGTGTTGATCTCTTAAAGCATAATAAATGTAATGGTGTTATATGGTGGTATATGGTATAGGTATTAAAAGACAGTAACACCATTACATTACTTTTTATTGGATAACAATAAGAAATACTATATTGTTATGTTGATTTGTAATATTATTGTGTAATTTATATGTTATAGTCATAGATCTGGTATATGATTGCCCTAAGTAATATTGCCTATTAAATCATTGAAGCGGTTTTTCCGAGTCTAAATGTAAGTAAAGTTGGTCCTCATAGGCCTACACAAACAGTTATGAATAACAATGGCCTATTCACATTCTTACATTTCGTGTAGATTCAAAAGTGCTTTCTATTATAAACCAATAAGGAGGGTAAATTTAGATAAATTCTTTGTCTGAAAACATTACTTTGTAAATAGGAACCCATTTATCATAAATCTCACTTATTTACCAGATGTGTCTAATAAAATACCGGGTTAGTGTGTGTGGATTTTGTTACATCAAACTATATAGAAAATCTAAAATTGTTTTTATTAAACTTCATAACTATCACCATTTCAGCCATAAGAAGTCCACTGCTGGATACATAGGCTTCCCCCAGAGATTTCCAATTGTGCCTGCTGGAAGCCGTCTTCATCCAGTGTCACCCGACAGCCTTTACAAGGTCATCTGTCCACCATAATTAAATTTCTCACAGATTTGTTTCAATTCAAATTCATTTTAGAGGTAATGTAGTGTTTAAATATTTTTGTGATTGTAGATGTCCAGAACTATCGTTATTTTCGTCACAAAAAGCAGTCGTTGGTGTGGGAACCCACTCGGGCTACATGGGTTAGATTAGCTGGCGTGGAAAGTGGTGCGAGTTGCACACAATTGCACGCAATGGCAACTCGGGCGCCTAGTGTTGATCGACGGTTACGTATGTGAGTTTGTATTCAGTATCTGTGGTCAGAGTGTATATACGTGTGTTTTTATTTATAATAGATGCAGATGATTGATGCTATGATTCACTATCAAGAATAATTATTTCTCTAATTGTCATGTATTTATGCCGTATCTATAAGGGGTATCATCGTGTCAGAAAGTAATGTCCAAAACACATTTGTTCGACAGAGATATTTGTAGTGAAGTTTTAGCGGCTGATAAGTCGTATCAGCTTTTTTACCCATAAATATTGATTACAAGAAGTTCTTATAGCAATAACGTAATACAAACTGGATTTGAGAGCTAATACCTAAAACTTCTGTGTGTGATTTTTCTTCACCATTTCAGCAGACGTCCACTGCTAGACATAATGAAAGTTAAATCATATTTATATATTCCAAGTCACAAATTGGGTTTATTATAATTTATAGTCGTGTGAATGACTAAATGCTGACGTACTAATTCTTAAATAATAATGTAACCGTGAAATGTATTAAATAATCTCCAAACAAGCTATTTCATTGCATTAGAGTGTAGTTAACTATTGTCGAATTTCACTAATTTTATAGTGTTCGATTGTCATATTCTGTGAATATTTAGACGGGTAATTTTTATTTGCCATTTCTTCCAGATCTTTTAATTTTTTTTTCTTTTTACAGGCTCAATATTTATGGTCTTAATGAGATTAAAGTTCCAGTACAATCCATTATGACGCTCATTCTTCTCGAAGTTTTCAATCCTTTTTATGTATTCCAATTATTCACAATAGCTGTATGGCTTGCGGAACCATACTATTATTACTGTATCGCTGTGGTTTTAATGTCTACGTTTGGTGTTGCCACATCTGTTATACAGACTAAAAAGGTTAGTGTTGCTATTTAAAAAATAAGATAAAATAGAAGTTTTATGAATATAATTAGTTATGTTAAAATATGTATTTTTTTAAGAACCAACAAAACCTACGAGCGACAGTAGAAGCCCATGATGCAGTGCTCCTCTGGGGCGGAAGTAAAGTAGACAGTCGTTCCTTAAGTCCTGGAGATGTGCTAGTTATTCCACCGAATGGCTGTACCTTGCATTGTGACGCCGTATTACTTACCGGATCTGCGATCCTCAACGAGAGTATGCTAACTGGTAAATATATTTATATTTATTTGTTTCTGTATTTCGAGTTCGCTTCCCGGAATATACAAGTCCAATGTGTGAATATATAAATGGTTATTGTTTTATATATTTACACAATACAAATATTTTGTTTTAGGCGAATCTGTACCTGTTACTAAGACTGCACTGCAACGAATCGACAAATCATTTGACCTTAAGGAGCACGCTTCCAGTGTGCTATTTTGTGGAACTAGAGTTATACAAACACGTTATTATAACAATGAGCCTGTCAGGTGAGTTTATTAAACAATTAAACATTGTTTTATCTGAAAAATCAATATTTTAGCTGTCCTCATACTTGATATTAACATGCACTCATGCAATAAACTTCGCTATGTTAAAATTGATGTAGATTTATGTGTTTTTTTAAATCTTGTAATTTGTCTTTTAACACCCAGTGTATCTGTGTTAGGTTATAATATCGAGATATTGGTCGATACAATATTAATCATTGCAATGACACTTTGAACAGATATAGTCAATTAGCCTTTTTATAGAATATGTAAGTAGGTTAGTTTGTAACGATATTTAATTACATTACATTCATTAGTAGTAACAAGTATCCATGTGCCTGCGTGATTGCGTTGTAATATCTCGTGATGTTGAAATTTAATTATCGGAGGGTAGACATACCTTGTAACACATTGTAAAATATTAAATGTAACCGTTTAATTTGATTATTTGCAGCCAAATATGAATAAACTAGCTAAAGAGATTTTGTTGGTCTATGCGTACTATTTGCGAAAAAACTTTCTCCCGCCGATTATTTTACATCGTAATCTTGATGAAAAAATCAACCTATGGATGTATGTAACGAATATTTGTAAATGCTGTTGGGGGTTTAAACAAAGTCGTACCGGCCAATTTAAGTTGTCGCTTGAGTCGGATCACTGACGACATCGTTTATCTCTTAGTTGAATAAAGGAATATTCTCCGAAATAGTATTTTTTAATATGGCCAGTTATTAGGGGTTACTGGTTTCCTCATCTTATTTCGGAGACAAGGATATTTTTTACAATGATTTTTTTCATAACCTTCCTACTTTCATCTCCTATACTCTCTCGTCTTCAAATTCCTCTCTTCCTTCCTTCATATTTTCTATCATTCTCAGCTCATTCAACAGTATTGTATTAGAATTGTCTTGTTATCACCAAAATTATGTTAGCAATCAAAGCTGACTACAGCCTTTAAATAAAGTACTAAGACTGGTCTATATCCCGATTTTTTTGGGGGCCACTTGTATTTCTCCCATGCGTACACATGGATTATTTTACAAATAATATTTTTTCATCATATTATTTGCGTACCCATATTTATTCTTTTTAATGTCATTTATCCATTCATCTCTTATTCTTCAAAAATTCTATAATTTTGCCATATTCTTTTCATTTTTTTTCATTCTATTCCATTCCATTCCTTCTATTTTTATCGCCTTTACACCAGAATACTACAGGTTTACATTTTGTTCTGTTTCGCTTTATTTTTAATTCTCTTCTGGCTTTTTATTACATTTAAATTCCTTATTTATTTATCATTTAGTTTTTATTTTCCTGCTTTCACACTACATTTATCACAGATTTAAGTATTTATTTTAACTAATCAGTTATTGTTTGGTTTTTTTGCATACTTGTTACTTTTTTGCTCTCTCCTATGACCCTTCAGCAGTACTGTAGAAAGATTCCGCAACTCTCCACGTTATATATAGTGATGCAATATTTCCTTCTTCGACCATTTGCTTCAACCGAAACTGGCAATCCGTTCTTAGCGCGCCAAATACGGGACAACTGACGTATATAAAATTTATCACTAAAAGACGGGTGTCGATCTATTGCATGATACTTCAGTCATGTTTGTCGGTGGAATATCCGCCAACACAGGGTATTTATTGGTCCAAGAGAAGAAATCAGACATGTAGACTTCTAATTTTTAATTTTTTGAACAGGGCGTTAGTACTGCGAACTGGTTACAACACGAGCAAAGGGCAACTTGTTCGTAGCATTCTCTATCCGGTACCCGCGGATTTCAAGTTTGATCAGGACTCGTACAAATTCATCTTTATATTGGCTTGCATTTCACTGGTTGGCCTCTGTTACACCGTTGCATTGAAGGTAAGGTTCAATATTATTACTAATTATATTGATATTTCTTTGACAAGGAGAATTAAATATTTAAAGCTTTCTTAAAATCTATTCTTATTCTTGAAGCCAACATCTGTTATGTGAACTAAATAAAATGTTTTTTTTTTGCGATAATTAGACTTTTTTAACCTTATTTATAAATATGGCATAATATTAAACCAGAATGCAGTTTATACCTTTATTTTGGGGCCATCACTATATTTATTGATATAATGATTTATTTATGAATTTATTATTATTGTATTCATTATTTTATTTGTAATTAGACGCCATATATTTAGGTTCATATAGATTACAGTTGTTTAATAATTAATGACAGACATTTTAATTTATTCAGTATTTATTTGTATTGTGAAAGAAGTGCTTTTTTCCCTTTTTGCCTCTTATTTTTTTTATCTCCATTTACTTTTTCGTGCTGTTAACGAAAATATGAAAAAATATGGCCGAATTAGTCAGGCCTTTACTGACTTTTTCTTAATGACACATTTGATGATTCATTGTTATTTAAAGATTGTCATATTTATGTTTTCTTATATAATATTACATTTATATTACAGGCTTATCGTTCATTAACTATAAAAGACATAGTAATAAAGGCGTTGGATATAATAACAATAGTAGTGCCGCCCGCGCTGCCGGCTGCCATGACAGTCGGCCGCCTGTACGCTGTGTCCCGTCTCAAACGCGCCCGCATCACTTGCTTGAACACGCGGGCAGTCAATGTTAGCGGCTCTCTGGATTGCATTTGTTTCGATAAGGTATCTACAAACACTGTTTGTGTTCACACAAAAAGGTTCGATATTTGGAGACAATGAATGGTTATAGTGCTATCGAAACTGCCTTACCGTGCTTTAGTAAAACGTGACGTGTCTTACATCTCACAGCGCGCTTAAATATGGCGCGATACAACAGTTTCGATAGCTCAATAGCTCTAATTTAGTAGATTTCAAACACAATATCAATTCACAGCTAATCCTTTGTCATTTCACACCCAACACATTGAAGGAAATTGTGTTCAAGGGTCTAATTAAATAAATTTTAAATTTAGTGCTTGGCTATGTAAACATTCACGTCACAAAACATTGTGTTAAGCCAATAATAATACAATAGCAATCCCAATATTAGTATGAAAGCACTAGTTTCACTATACGGAGTTAGGTAGCGCAAATACAAGGCAAGCAGGTAGATGCAGAAGCAAGGCTATGGGTTTACTTAAGCTGACTAATTCAATATCAATTTAAAAGTGGTTTAACTAATGAAGATGCAACTTATGATTAGATCCTTTTACATTAATCTCACCGGGTGTGGCACCGGCCTATGTCAAGATAGTGTATAACTTTCGGTATTTGAACTGTAACATAATACAACACACTTACTTGATAAAGTTTAAATTAAACCATAATTTGAATGCATTTCAGACTGGTACTTTAACAGAGGATGGGTTAGATATGTGGGGGGTGGTTGCAGTTAGTGCAGCCACAAACCCACCACGTTTAGGCAGAGCGCAGAGAGACCCACGTCAGCTGAACGACCTTCACGATCTCAAGATTGGCATGGCTACATGCCACAGCCTTACTCTGTTGGATGGAGAATTAGCTGGTGATCCTTTAGATCTTAAAGTAAGTTAAAACTTTGAAACAAATTGGTAATACCTTTGCGTCTCTTAAATATCTGGTAACATTTTTTAACTTTTAAAGAAGCAACGGTGAGGTGAGCAAAGTCTAAGGACGCGCGGCCTATGATTTGTAGGCGGTTGTCAAAACCGCGTCTCACGTCGAAAAATATTATGAAATATAAAAATGGCGAACTGCGTCAAGAGACATGTGTTGTTGTTTGTGAATTTGTATTCCCATTTTTAGTGCTGTGATGGAATATGGAATTAAAGTCTACTTTATATCAACTTTGAATCAATGTTTAATATTTAAAAGTGAGTGGTAAAAGTTTTATGCAAAAATTATTTCATTAGCATGACAAATAATTTATTACAGCGTCGATGTATCTGAAGTTTGACTTTTAAATAAACTGTGTCTATCTTTCATCCCAGCGTTTTAATTTTTGTGCTTCCGCTCGTTAGGCGTTGTCTCTAACATTTCCTCCCTAACTTGTTAAACTCCACCACGAGCTCACAAGGTGAACCAACGATATAATCATGGTCGTGGAAAGTCGCTGAATGCGGAAGTGCACCTCATCGTGGCGTTTTTTGGGGGGAGACCCTCGTCTTGCAGTGGGCGTCTATCGGCTAAAATGATTAAATTAACGAATGAATGTTTTAATTTGCTTACAGATGTTTCAATCTACAGGATGGACACTAGAAGAGCCAGACGTGCCAGAGCTATCGAACTATGAGATTCTTACTCCGACAATAGTGAAACCAAAGAAAACTGCCAATATCAATGTAGATGACGTTCATGTAAGTTTATATTGACAATTAATCCCATTTTAAATAGTTTTAGATATCGGAATTGAATACATCAAATTATGGCTATACCATATTCATTTATTTGTTGTTTCGTTTATTTTCATATGTTTAAAAAGGAAACATGCATTAAAATATCTTCACTATGTTGTCGGTCCCCCTAATGAGGAGCTTATCCGAGCCCCGCTTTGTTATCGCATATTTGCATCTCGCATATCGCATCACATTGTTGAGAAGTTCCAGTTTTCAGAAAGTTCATTAGAATCCATAATTTTTAAACTATACTAAGGCAAAGTAGTTTTCGTTTTTTGACCTATTGTGAAAAGTTCGACATTATGAAATTATCATGTTTTATTCTACCATTCCTTAAAGTGCAAAAAAATAAATTTGTGAAGATATTACTTTTTAAAGATTATATTGCTGTCCTAGTAATTCTTTTTAAATGGGAACAGATTTTCAAGTAATTTAAGGTTAATATTGAAAAAACTCGTCACCAGATGCCGCTAGAGGTGGGTATTGTGCAGCAGTATCAGTTCGTGTCATCGCTGCAGCGGTCATCTGTCGCAGTTCGTCTGCTGGGCGAGGACGTACTGCGAGTGTACTGCAAGGGTGCGCCCGAAATGCTACGGACCTTGTGTCGACCCGAAACAGGTATGTGATGTTAGCATATACCAGATGCTATAAAATTTACATATATTATTTTTCAGCTTTAACGGACTCACAAACAAGGATTTATTTAATGTGTTATTATAAAATATATTCAAGGTCAATGTATCTATTTTACATGTAAACGTCATTCTATAACGAAAATAATATGCACTAATTGCAATGATATTATTAATTCAGTGTCAGCTTATAAGTAAACAATATTTTGTATTTTTTAATTATAATTATTTTAATAAATGTGTTTGAAATATTTATACATATATATTTGATTAATCAATTATTATATTATATTATATTTACTTATTTCATCCATTTTCTATTTGTGTAATATTTATTCATAAATTTATTTATCTTAAAATTTAGGGCGCGCCCCTTGAAAGGATAATTTATTAAATTGTTTGTATTGTATATGTTAACTTTCGTAGTTGTATAATATGTTGCTAATCTGCAAAGAAGATACCAAAACTTGTTTACCTGATTTATCAAGATGGAAAAATATTTATTTTGGTATCTCTTATTCTATTGTTTATCGCGTATTTTTAATTTATTAAAGCCGATTACATGATTCTATAATTATAAATCTTTTTATTTGCTTTTCAGTTCCTGAAAATTTGAATGAAATCCTGAGTTCGTACGCCGAGAAGGGTTATCGAGTAATCGCACTGTCCACAAAGATCATGGAGGTTACCTATAAACAATTGCAAAGAATGGATAGGGAGGAGGTAATTATATTTCAATTAAAATAAATACAACGTGTCTTCAATTTGTAATTAATAATTAATTAGTGGAGATAAGATTTACTTTATTAAGAAGAAATCTGTTATAGGATATTGAATAAAAATTGTACCTATATTTCTAAAATTAAATGTTTTTTTTTTAATTTAAAGGTTTGATTTTTGACTTGGATTTTTTTAAAAGGGTTATTCACATTATAGTATAGATAGCTGCAATAAATACTCATTTGCGCATTACCGATTTTGTACAATTTTAAGTAGCGTGGGTAAAAACTCGTCAAAAAACCATTTATGATGCTTCTTTCTTAACCAGCAACCATATAAAAAAACTTGAATTCAAGTCATTGGAATAAACTTTATCTTACGAGAAATATTTAAAAGAGTAACAAATTAAGTATCATTTACTGATTACCGATAGTGAATAAATTACTGCAGCGTTGGTAAGAACTAACCAAAATAGTTCGTCAAGTAATAATCTTTCCTTTTGCTCATATTTTATAGTATTTATTTAGTGAAGATCAGAGATAAGATAATCCGATAACTACTCTCTACTACTCTGAAACTCTGTCGCTCTACTACTCTGAAACTATGGGGACTATTTTTTAGTAAACGTTGAAAAAACTTATTTGCGTAATCTCTACAAAAGCGCAGGTTTTTCTTGTCTCACTCGCACAAGTCGGTACTTAAACTTCTGACTCTCGCATTGGTGTCTTAGAATCTTTTCGATACAAAAGTGCTTTCCATAATAGAAGTTCGTTTTAGGTTAAAATGTGATATACATGTTTAGATTGAATGCGATTTGGAGTTCCTCGGTCTGGTGATATTGGAGAATCGTCTGAAGGCAGCGACGACTGGCATCATAAGGGAACTTAAAGAGGCGAACATTCACGTCGTGATGATCACAGGTCGATATATAAGTCTTACATCGCTGAATAAGTTTTTTCAATTTCTAATTTTAAATTTAATTCGTTGTACACACACGTTGCACAACAATGCGCAAGTATTATTTTGTGCTAGAACTTAATATGTAGTGAATAATGTTCAATTATTTAGACATAGAACGTTTACTGCTGGACATAGATTTTCAATAGAACGATAGGAATCGGCCTGCATTCAGTATCTTCCGACAATCTTAACAAGGTGTAACCACATTGTGGGCTGACGTCTTACGCTACGCTTGCCAGTCTGTGGTCTGTGGGCTTTTTTCCGCTCTTTTTGTGGCATGCCTTTGGCAGGCTGTGTTGCTTATTATAAAATGTTACATAAATAAGAATAATAATGACATATTAATATACAAGAATAATACTATCTTATATATACACAAGAATTATACTTATTGGCATACATAGGAATAATGTTGTCTTATTAACATACAAGAATATTAGTGTCGTATCATATTAGTCATATACACAAAAATAATACTATCTTATTGACATACAGGAATAACATTACAATCTATCTATAACTTATCAATACATATGAATAATAGTGTCTTATTCTTACTTATCACTTATTCTTACTTTGTTCTGGATTTTAATAAAAAATAAATTATTGGCACATGAAATATTTGTCAGTATTGTATATCCGCTTTGTTTGGTAAGGCGATAACGTCCACACCGCGGTGAGCGTCGCGAAGGAGTGTGGGATCCTGGTGAGCGGCGAAAGGGTGGTGCACCTGGTGAGCTACACCGACGGTGACGTCGCCAGGCTGTATTGCGAGAGCACGCTGCATGGGGTACGCTGTTTCGTATTTGGCATTTTTTTTTAGTTTAATTTTTTATATAACGCCCTTAATGTTTAAATTATTACATGAAAATTCCAATCGATTAAACAATAAGTAGGACAAATAATTTCAATGACAGGCAACCACAACCTGAAAAATACTAAATACCAAAAAAGAACAAAATTAAAACTTAAAAAAAAAATCACATTAATAATTAAAATATTTATTGAAATAGAGGAACAAATAATATAATAATGAAACTTCTATATTTTAAATAAAAATTGTTTTCGAGCTCTTTTTCATAGACAGGCTTGTCGATTTTTATTATTGCTGAGATCTAGTCTTATTTTAATGGAGTCATATGATGAATTATGTAGTTCAAAGTGCCAAATGTAGAGTTAGTTCAAATACGATAATGCTTAAGTGTGTATATTTTTGAAACCTGGATAGCACCACTTTCATAGATTTATAGTAGTTACAATTACAATTCGTGATGAACTTCGCGCGTTTTACAGTTCACGTGTCCTGAATTATAAATTGTCGTTTAATAACGCCGGACGGTATATATATATAACAAAAATATATTTCTTATTTCAATTTCAATCAATAGTTATCATTCTGTAATTTGTTACATTACTTATAGTTTTTCTGAAGGAAAGCGACGGGCCTGCATATATTTCTTTTTAGTACGTAGTAGAGGGAGCAAGTAATTAAATTAAAAAAATGAGAACATTTCAATAGCAATATACATAGCTTTTACACCTATAAACAATTACCCCGATGAACATATCTGTGGAAGCAACCAGAGATTGAAGGCAATATTACTTTAGAAATTTAAATGTACATGAACTTCGAGAATGTGATGTGATGAACATATGTAATTGTTGTGTCCAGGTGCCAGTTGGACGCAAGACTGCACTAGAGCAAGTTTGCTCGTGGCGTAGTGTGGACAGCGGCTGCGGATCCTGGCGCGGTTCGAGCTCCGTCGAGCTGGGGCCTCCGGACTTAGAATCTCCTGTCCTCTTGCCTAACTACAAGATCGTCATGACTGGGGACGCTTGGCGGGTGAGCACCCATTTACATTACCAACGGAATATTAACATCCACCTATATATATACGACGTAGAAATTGTCTCAGCAGATTTTTTAAATGGTGATCAGAATCTCGTTAACACTATTTTGGTTACACATTTCCGATAAAGCATAGTTTCGAAAAGTTGTTCTTATGTTCGACTAAAAGTATAAAAATGATTTTAGAGATCAACGAAACAATTCCTTGCGTCTTCGATATTTTCCCTCATATAGCTAGAGAAGCATATAGACTTCACACAAATCGCGAATATATATTTTTAATAAATATTTATAGGCAC
The DNA here is from genome assembly GCF_028537555.1 of Battus philenor. NCBI lineage: Eukaryota > Metazoa > Arthropoda > Insecta > Lepidoptera > Papilionidae > Battus > Battus philenor. The sequence goes on along the minus strand of NW_027181689.1, from coordinate 6,061,201 downwards.
TGGATCTATGTTATGCTACACTCGCCGAACAAACATAAAACAATGACAAATTGTGCTAAAAAGGCGTTTCATCATATGGTTAATTCTAAAGTTAAAATGCTAGTGTCTGCTTCTTTATATCAGTTCGTTGTCAATGCTTGTAGCGCTCATGTTCTTTTTTCCTCGGCCCTACCGTCCCCTCTTACCTAAGATGTTGTACAGCGGTGTTGGTATTGCTGCACTCGTTTATTATCATATAATAATAGTATATTTATGGCCTTCAGTACAATAATAATCATTTAACAAATTATAGTAAAAAAAACTTTTTAAATAGACATATTTTTTAATAAATGAAATTTCTATAAGCATTCTTCGATTGTTCCAAATGGAATAATGTCCGTGTACATGTGTATGTTGTGTTTTTGTGTGTATGTGTGCGAGCGTACCTATCCAGCATGGGACCGCGGACGAGCAACTCTTTCCATAGGCAATTAAAATTTTTTGTGTTGTGTAGGTACTTCGCGAGCAATACTCGGCGATGGTACCTCGCGTGGTCACCAGGGGCGCTGTGTTCGCGCGAATGACCGCTGACCAGAAACAGCAACTCATCGTGGAATACCAGGCGCTCGGATACTACGTAGGTCTGTATACTAATCAACTCTTTCGCCTAGGTTAGATTTGGACTAAGACATCCTTCGCCTTTCGTAAGAGGAGCCAATTAAACTGCGTAGGGCATGTAGCGAACCCGAGGTTGGCAATAACGCGAAGTAGTGTCGTGATGCTGCGGCATAGTGAGGATGCCGGAGAAGGTTCAGCTCCACCTTAGGATGTCTTATAAGTAGCACCTGTAAGTTCCGTAGGTAATCGTGCAGCCTCATAAAATGCACAGATAACTATCACAGAGAGGGTTTGTGGTAAAAGAATCCTACGTAACCTTGTCTTTCCACCAGAAAGTAATATACATTGTTTCTATCAAAAGGTTCCTCTTCACGAAACCAAAATAAAAGGTGGGTATACTTCTTTAATATTCTTCTTTCGGGATGTTAATGCAATCTAGTAATAGTACTTTGCCGATACATAGGACATAGTCCTCTCTCATGGATTTCCATGATGGTACTGACGCAGTCCCCCATCATCTCCCGTGGTTGTTGTATGCTGGTTAAGCGAATAATATTAAAGCACGATGGGCAGAAGATTCTCTCGTATTATGTGAATAAAAAAAATTGCGCACGCCAAGTCGCTCGCTAAGCGTCAGGAGAGTTAGCATGTATACCCCCAGCTATTATGTAACTAGATAATTACCATCCCCGATCATGCTAAAAACAACCATTAATAAAGTTCCGTCAGTTAGATATGGTTCAGTTCAGACTTTTCCTAACGTTAACGCTTCGAAGTGGTCGTAGAGTAGTAGTGAATGACGAAGGCTAGGTTCGGCACTCTCGGGCGCTCTGGTGTCGGAATGATAAGTGAATATTATCCATGAGTGATAGCCCAGGTCGAAATCACCTCGTGGGGGCCCTTGAAACTAATCAGTCCATGAAGCTATCGCTGAAATCATTTACGAATTTGTTAGCGTCCCAATCCCGTCTTATTAAAACATGTTAGTTAGTTTAAGAGGTCTTGGGCTAGGCGCATTCTGTGCCCTGCCACGCGGAATCTGCAAATGTCACTTGGGTAGCAGGAAGTATGAATACAGAAACATGTCATGAAATGTGTGAATCGAATAATATAGGCATGTGTGGCGACGGCGCCAACGACTGCGGAGCTCTTCGTGCGGCGCACGCGGGCGTGTCGCTGTCGGAGCTGGAGAGTAGCGTGGCGGCGCCATTCACCTCCACGCAGCCCGACGTCACCTGCGTCGCTCACATCCTCCGCGAAGGCCGTGCAGCCCTCACCACCAGTTTCGGCGTCTTCAAATTCATGATCGCTTACTCCCTCACCGAATTCCTCTCCGTCGCATTCCTCTACTACTTCGATTCCAATCTCACCGACTTCCAATTCCTATTCATAGATGTCGCTTTAATCGTTAACTTCGCATTCTTCTTCGGCATGACTGAAGCCTACACGGGCAGGCTTTGCAAAATACCGCCATTGACTTCCCTGCTAGGCATAGTTCCTCTAATGTCGTTAATTGGACAAATGATACTTATTGCTATAGCACAATACTTGAGTTTCTTAGCCATAACTCAGTTCCCATGGTACGAGCGCCACACGTACGAAGGCGACGACGCAAACGAATGCTGGGAGAACTACGCCATTTACACAATCTCCATGTTCCAGTACATAATATTAGCCATTGTGTTCAGTCACGGTGCGCCTTATCGACGATCTGTGATAACTAACAAGCATTTAATGATAAGCGCGGTCATAATGACCGCTATATGTATATACATAACAGTTTCACCCGCGAAATGGCTGGCAGAGTTTCTTCAACTGAAAATGCCTAAAGACAGCCTCATGGCTTATATTGTACTCGCGCTTGCGTCTTTCAACTTCGTTCTAGCGTTATTCTTCGAAAGGATTATCGTACAATTCTTCATGGAAAGCAAGGAGTTGATACCGAGGTGGCTTAAGGAAAAAAGGGTAAGGAAAACACCTCATCTGGTTATTAAACGCCAGTTAACTGAAACTGACTATTTGGACTGTGAGAGTCTGGTCACGTACGAAAACAATAGCTAACATCTAGCTGTACGACTTCTCTGGTTAACATTGCCTTTGATGTACATTCCAAACTTAGTAAAATTTGATTTGTTCTCGTTTTAAAAATGGCGTTTGATGTAGAGAATTTTGTCATTTGTACACTCTTTTAAAATTGATGATTTGCAATATCTCGTTAGCTAAATTTGTTAAATTGCCTAAAAATATGGTTAAATAACAGTATTTTGATATACTTTATTGCTTTTAAATAATATAATTGACTACAAAGATGTATTTTATAGTATTTCATATATTTTATTATTAATTTACTAACTATGTTTATTATGTTATTTTAGTAGTAATAAGGACAATGTGATAGCGTACACGTGTTAAGTGCCTTATTAGCTTAATATTGAAAAGATTCCGTTAAAATGTGGTGCTGCGCAGCATTCGTGTAATATACAATAATTATGTGATAATTACTGCATTATGCAATAGTATTATTATATATGTATGATTATTAGATATCCGAATTCAATTTTACCTCTAAAGTTATACTTAAGCAAAGAAACCGTGGAGGTAGCAACAGAGTTACAGATAAATTTTAGATGAGCAGGTATAGTTATCAATGACTCAAGGTTTTTTTTTATACGAAAGTTTTTTTGTTAAAGAGCTAACACTTCGGCTTTCGGTAATGTTCCACTGAATTTTAGATTCTATTATCGACCTATTATTTTGTTAACCATTTGTTAGTAAAAATATATATAAAAATATTTTTTCGCGTCTTACATCAACTCATTTAGTTTCATTAAATATTAAAGATCTCAAAGTGAGATCGAATAGAAGAAATGAGTACTTTTGTAAAAATCTCAATCTCTTAATAATTGTATGTACGTAGTACTACGTTCGGTTTAATAATACAGTTAATTATAATTATGTCTGTACCAGTTACTGGTCACCGTGACTTCGCATTTTGGTTAAGAATGATATAATTCAAGTTAAACGCAATTTGTAACGATTGCAATAATAAATCGAATAAGAACGAGCTAAAAAAACCGAAGTAAAAATATTGTTAAAAGTCACAAATTATTTATGTAAAGGCAAATTAATTTTAAAGAACGGAATGAAATGTTTATTTTTAGTTTAAATTAGTTTATTGATTTACTTTTAAAGACTATGAATCTAGGAAAATATTTTTTGTGTATTTCACATTGTGTTTTATTTATAATGCATACAATATTGTAAATCAATTAAAACATGATATTATTAATAAAAGAGTAAATCGTCTATCGACGTTAAATATTGACTTATGATTGTGTAATAGGAGACGCACAAAAATGTAGAATTAAATAAAAATGTTATGAAAATTTTCTTTTATTTATAAATTGTAAAAAAACGTATAAATAAAGGTGAAATCACCTGCCGACCTTCGGGTCCCTTCCTGCGTGCTTTGTCAAACAGAGGGACAACCGATCACAGATGTCCAAAGGCGCCTGAACCGCGTCAGGCCCTGACGTTTTTCGCGAATGCACTCTAACCGAGGAGGCTCCAAGTCCTGGCATCCTTACCTTTTCCTCCCCTTCGTCCAGTGTAGCAAAGACATGCGCACATCGTTCGTGCTATCCGTATCTTTAAAAGCCTTGAAATGGCGTCGATAAATAGAGACATCCGACTGCTGCTCGCAGTAGGAATACCGGCGGAGTCCAAGCCCAGGGCATGTATTTTCACTAAGGGCGCGCCTATATGTACTACTTAATAGTTCAAGATTTCAATAAAACATATGCGTCATAGCGTAGAACAAAACGCAGGCGTGATTTAGATAAATAATGGACGAAACGTAAATTTGTTGTTTTTGTCATTGAAGACAAGTAATGAATAAAACGAACATTTTTTAAATTAATTATTTATTACTAAAAAAAGCAATAAATAGGGTGAAGATAGACTCTATCAATAAATTAACAAAAGATTTTATCCAACTTTACACATAAACATCATTATATATTTGGCATCACAGTACTCTCAGAATTGAAATTGTGTTTTTTATTTTAAAACACGTATAATGCATTAATACAAATTGTACAAAATCCTTCTGCTCCGTAGGCGGCAAGACTTGTCCTTCGGGAAGTTTTTGAAGTCACTACAGACTTTATATCCTCACTGAAGTCATAGTCATCTCGTCCGCTCCAAAATATTCAAATGTGTGTAACTTTTAAGAAGACTTAAATTAATGCATACGCAAGCACGTAGATGTTACTCGGCGATTTGCACCTTTAAAGACAATCATATCCATACATCGCTAACTTATATAACATTAATACATAAATCGCACGAACAAATACTATTTAAAAGAACATTTACCTAATTTGAATACAAAAAGGAGCTTATTTTATGACTTACATCGGTGCAAAGAGGATACAATTGGTGATATTTAAAAAGTCCGTGACCTAAAGGATATAGAGGATCTAAATTGGGGCACCACGATTGTAGTATCAGTCGCACATCGGTGCGTCCATCGCATGCGTCCTGGATGCATTGCCAATTTTATACGTTTAATGATAAAATGCGCATCTACGCTGCGACAAGTGGAAGAATTATTAGATGTAAATTACTCATTCTTAGGCACCTTGGCATTAGTTAATGTATTGGATATTAATATCCGTTATTCGAAAATAACATAACATTTAACCATTGTACAACGACGAATTGGCCCGAAATTTTAATTGATTTCATATCTTTTACAACGGTACCCGAACATACTAAAACAAGAAATAAATATGTACTATAAAAAATACGTTCTACAATTCCATTCCTATCGGCGAAGGTTTCTACGTAAATAAATTTGAGTACAATGTAGTTTACTGGATTTTAAAAAAGGACGAGATGTTGCAACACCGACAATGATTTTCATTTTGTCGATAAAATGGTAAAATATTACATTTAACACGAATAACGTAATTAATTGTATCACATGTGTTGTGAGTAAACTATTTTATGCCCGGAAATATGTAATCTAATCAATAAATACATAAAATAATTAAAAATCTAAAAAAATAACACAAGGACATTTTACGCTTCTTGTAAAATGAGCATAATGTAACATGGAAAAATGGTTCTACAAAAAGCTTACTGTAAATAATAGAGATAAGGAGATTTTTACGGTCTATATAACTATATATTTTTTTAATTATTATTCTACTTTATCTATACTCCAGACTGGATTAAGTTTTTAAAACGTCCGTATTACCTATGGTAATATAATTGTTTTCTTTTTTTCTAATTTTGCCAATAAAATACATATTATTTTCAATTAAGTTGTTAAATTTGCAATATCATTTCTTAGCAACTATCAGTTGCTAATGCCTAATGTATGCGAAACGTAACAATAATATATTCACCAGACGGAGTAAATTGTTCAATCTAGACATACGTTTACATATGGTGTCTTTCTTGCAAAGTACACACAGTACAGTGACATTTTTTTAATATTATCAAAAATGCGGAATTGATTCATTCATAGCGTTTATGGACTTCGAACTTTAACAACAAAACTTCAAACAAAAAGTTTTTTCTTTTAAGCGATGTAATAACGCTAGTTATAAATTATATTAGACAGATGTAAAATACCTTTTCGCCGCCAATGTTAAAGCATTTTTACATCGTTACTCTGTCCGGTGAAATTAGTAAAAATAATATTTTTATGGACAAACACTGGCAAATGACTATTGTTGGAAGTTTTAAAGACACTTATTTTATATCACTATTCGGACTATCATTTTCAATGAAGTAATTATTACAGAACATTTGAAACGATGCGGCTTCCAGAATACTTCTTCTTTAGGGGTTGCGTCGTAATTTTGAGAAGAATCTGTAACATTAATCTTTATTTTAAAGAATGTCATACATATTACTTAGAAATATATTAGAATATTCCATCAGGGAAAGCAATAAAAAACATTTATAGTAATTGTAAAATGTTGGAATTTGGTAAAAATTTTATTTTAACATGATATTACAAAACATATGTAAGTCTGTTACGAAGTTGAAAACGCAACTAAAATGAAAATGCAAAAAAACTTACCGAAAGCAAATGTGCCCAATGTGCTTACCTTGTGCAAAGTTGCTAACAAAGCTTATTCATTAAAATGTGCAAAATATCTTTTGTTTCGTTTCGGCAATCATGGTGTAATAACTTAATATTTACAAATAATATTTATATTATATACGGAAAATCAAAAATTAAAAATTAATGGCTTAGTATTCCGTACGTAGTCGATGTTAGAATAAATAAAACTGATCAAATAAATATTTATATGAAACATTTATATGAATTAATAAAACAAAAGTTTGATCGAGAACTTTTTCATATAATATCTTATATTTATCATCTTATATGTAGACATCACAAGCGATACATGCCTGTTCTAAATCCTTTCGATTTTAGGAAATAGATTTTAAATACAATATGTCACAATTCACAAACCGAGTCATTATTGGGTCTATAGTTTAAAATTTTTACCGTTTAACATAAAATTCGTGATTGACAACAAAAGCATACATTAAAATGACGAGTAAATAAAAAATAAATTACCTAGCAGATCTATTATTATTAAAAATCTGAACATGCTTGCCCTGAAACTGGCATATAAACTATATATCACTAAAACTGCCTCGTCACATGTAGGTTGTACACGTCAACGAATAAAATACTCAATAAAAACATCTCAGTTTGTAGTGCATATACTATTAAAGAAAACATTAAACAGTTATTCTTTGTAGTTAGAGAGGAAATGTTACCTTATAGTAGAATTAAGCCGTCTTTAAAAGTATAAACACTATGTTTTTGTACTATACAAAGCAATGTAAACTATGATAAAGAAAACATAGTTAAAATACAATAAATTAGGCAACATAAAAAATTGATTCGATTCAAGATGACTACAATAAAATTTAAAATAAAGAGCCCAAGCAACGGTGCGCTCTGATATTAAAATATAGCCAATATATTTTTATATATTATGTATAATATTAAAAACGAAGGCAAGATTTAAGACAAAACATTATTCAAGCTATTTTTTTCTAATTTTGTCATTTATTTTAAATTATCTGAAACGAACAATTTAAAATAATAATTCGATATACAAATATAAATAGAAAACAATTACCGCGGTATTTTTTGATTACAAGTTCCAATTTGATTTAGACAAAATTCTGATTACGAACGATTAACAATACCATTAAAGTGACAGCTGAAATCAGGTCTGTCAATTACTCGGTGTACGCGTTTTATACTTTGATGTATAAAATATATCCTTTTCTTTAAATAAAATAAGCGACAGTATATATGCATATATAAAGCTATGTTTAATAATAGCATTTCACTGGTACTTAAATTTTACAGTGCTAAGCAAAACAATGCGAGACGACCGTTTCGATTGACTAATAATGCAGTTTAAAAGATTCATTCGTAGAAAAACAAATCATTTTGGTATCCGCTCTTTAGCACCATAGAATATCAAGCTTGAAATAATACAATGATTTTATACAGATTGTACAAAATATCAACATCAAGCCGAAACCGGATGAGAGTCAAATTGAACGGCTGGATTAACTCCAGAAATTTATGAAAAAAGCATGCACTCGATTTTTTTCGATACACTAATGTAATTTGTCTATCACTAGTACATACTCAAAACTGTTTAAATTTGCAATATAAAGTTTTAAATTGATTTTTCTGTTTGTCGTTTTAAGGAACAATCTGTAAATATAAATGCGATGTTAATCGAAAGGATCGTTTCGTGCCGGAGTTTTATGTATAACATCAATAAATAATAAAACTAAACTATATCATACATCGTTCTGCGTTCGTGCTTCGTTCGCGGCGAATTATTTCTTCCTCTTAAGCTTCGGTATTCTGTAATTTGGTGCGGGTGAAGTTAGACGCAGGCAATGTGAATATATCGTGGAGTTAATAGTTTTGTATTGAGTGACAAAAGAACTATGAAACTGCATATTATAGTAAGTCTTAATAATTTTGAAATTATCTGATTTAATAAACATGACAAATAAGAAATTACGAGGATAAAGTTTTGATACTTTCAAAAAGAAAGAAATTAATTAAATTCTGTAACAAACAGTATTTCTATTTAAAATGAAATCAAAACAAAATTTTTATAACCGTCAAAGTAGAATGCAGATGTATACGTGAATTAGTTAAGTGCGGTACCAAGTGACAAGTTATTTACATTTTTACATTCGATGTGGCATTTAAATTTCCTCAACCAACAGATTTTTAATTAATGTACGGTAATCGAAACATTTTGTCAATCAATTGAGTATTTACTTCATAATAAATTTTAGTACTTACCCTGAACTTTTCTTATGGGGAGAAGACTGTGCTTTTTCTGAGTCCAACAATTTTGTGGAAGAATCTTTCTTAACACCTGTTAATCGAAAATTATTAAAGAAATATTGTATAGTAAACTATCTTTTAAGGCCTAGTATATATGTTTTTACTTTTACATTTAAGCCCTAAATGCTTAAAATATATAAAACTTTAGTTAAATCTTTATCTAATATTTTTTAGTATCATTTAACACTAGCACCCTAGTCCAAAACGTTTAAAAAAACCAAATTTATTTCGAGACAGTTTGTGCCAAGTGTATCTTTAAGCAGTAAGTTTTATTATAATTCTGATATCACCAAAATAAAAATTATTATTATAACTGGTAAAAAATGATAATACCGTAAAATTCATACCACACAAAATACGAGTGTCGAAAGATTATATTTACCTTGATCAAAAGCTCCTAAAGCATAGGTTCCCAAAGTGTCAAATCCGCTGGCTACTTTGTCCACCCCACTCGAAACAGTGTTCATAACTCTGTCTTCAGCACCTTTTAAGTCATCCTTTACAGACTCTTTCGTCTCCACCAACCTAGCACCAGCGTCTTCTAAATTTTCTCTGGCGGATGTTTTAATATCCTCTAATTTATTATCAGCTGATATCTGGAAGCCTTCAAAAGTATTTTTCATATCACCGAATAACTCTTTAGAGTCATTTCCGACGTTTTGTACAGTATTATGAACACCACTGGCGTATTCCTTAACAGACTCATCTAAACTATCGAAAGTGTTTCCGGCGGAACTCTGGAAACTGCGTAATGTATCTTGCGCAGAGTTTTCAAGACTGGTGACGTCATCTTTCATGTCAGCATAAGTATCTCTAGTAGAGCTTTGGAGATCATCCCAGGATTCCTGAGCATTATCTAATTTATCCTTAGCTGTACTTTCGACTTTATCAAAAGCACTCAAGGTCGATTCTTGAATGTCATTGAGTGTTTTCGTTGAGGTTTCTTGTATATTGTTTAATCTATCGCTGGCTACATCTTGAACGACTTGGATCTCCTTTTTTCCCGTATCCCTTATCTGATTGCTTCTATCTGTCACATCATTTTGTACGTCTGACTTTTTGTTAGCAGCCACGTTAATGAATGAATCTCCGGATTTTTTTATTTCTTCTGATGTTTGAACTGCTTCCTGCCATATCCTTTCCAGCTCGCTTTGTGCTTCACTTTGAAGTTCATCTTTTGTATGTCTTAAGTTATTCAATTTATCTTCAAAAGCTTTTTCCGTTTCACGTTTTCTTTCATCGACTACTTGCCTTACTTCTTCTGACTTATCAATGATGGCTTTTTCAACTTCATCCTTTTTATTTTTAAAAGTACTTTCTACTTCATCCTTTTTGTCTTGTGTTTTTTGTACTAAAATATCAATGTCATCACTAATCTCGACTTTCTTCTTTTGAAGGTTTTCCTCAATTTCTCCTTTTTTCAAAGAGACTTTTTGCAGCAAATCGTTAGCAGATTCCTTCTCTTCAGATAAACCATGTTTAACTTTTTCTGTTTGTTCCTGCGCGATTCTTTCTGCTGACCGTCTGCCTTCTGATAAGTTTTCGCTGATTTCATCTTTTTTGTCAGACATCTGTTTGACTAGTTGATTAGCATATTCCTCCGTCTCAGATGCTTTCTCTTTTACGTCATTTTCGATTTTTTCTTTCTCTCCAAAAATATTATGCACTAAGCCAGTGAAGAAGTTCTTACCTTCTTTCTTCTTCTTTTTTACTTCAGTTTCGATTTGATCTTTCTTTTCATTGGCCCTAGACTTAATATCAGCAGCGGCTTTATTACTTTTTTCCTTAGCATTATTAACGGAATCATTAATCTCATTAATTTTTTGGTGTGTAGCGTTTTTCGCGCTGTCTACTTGATTTTGTAAATCATTCTTGACGTCTTGTGCTTGATGGTTTAAATTAGCGTGAATATTATTAACAGAATCGGAAATTTCTTTCGATTTTTGATTTGCCTCTCCAGCAGCATTTGAAAGATTTGTTTTAATATCCTGCATATGGTCAAGCCCTCTTAGCCTTAATTCTTCAGCTCTTTCTCTAGCGGCAAAATCAAGTTCGTGTGCCTTGTTTTCCAATTTATTTTTGGCGAGATCAGTAGTTTCTGCTAGTTGACTTAGAGTGTCTTTAACGGAAGACTTCGCGTTTTCAATCTCATTTTTGATGTTTGATTGCATTTTATCCTTCTTTTCTTTAACGTTTTCATTCAATCTATTTAATTGATCATTAAGTGCGTTTTCAGATTCTTTTGCTTTATCCTCGAGAGATAACCTCCATTCATCTTCTTTACCTTGCAAGTCTTTCTTTAAGAGGTCCGTTTTTACTACAAAATCTTCAATCACTTCATCAGATTTATGTTTGATATTATCTTTTTCTTTGTCTAAATATTTCAACCCATCATTTATGTTATTTTGTACTTTATCAGATATATCGTCAAGTTTTTCGTGTGCCGTAAAATTGATTTGTTCGACTCTATCAATTAAATTAGATGTTTCATCATGTCGATGTTTTTGCCCTTTTTTGTATTTTCCTTCACAGCAGCCTGTGTAAAATTGGAATGGATCGGACGTTTTGCAATGCAGCGGTGTTTCGACTGGTTGCATATTTTCATATTGCTGATAGACTTCTTCGGTTATATCGTGGAGCCCGGATGGACGATCACTTTCTTCGTCTACAATCAACTTTGTAGAATAAACTTGGTTGTTTAACTCATCCTCATCTTTAATGTGAGGTTTATTCTTGATGTCTTTGAACATATCATCTACTTTCTCTAGTAGATCTTCTGTGATAAGTCTAGGTGCAGGTTTTGGCGGAGATTTTTCTTTATCTTTTGATTCCCTGGGCTTTGGTTGAGGTTGCGGTTTAGGTGATGATTCCTTATCGTCTTCGTCCTTCTCATCGCTATGGCTGAATACATTTTTTACTTTGTCTGCAATGCCACCAAAGAAAGAACCTCCTTCCGGTTTCTTTTTCCCTTTTTCCAAAGTGTTCATGGGAGTTTTGTCTTCATCGGAATCAAAAGTTGCTTTTGAATTTGTCGAGTCCACGTTTAATGTCCCTCCATTAACTGAAATATTTATTACATTATTTGTGATACAGTAAATTAATGTAATTGTCATACAATGTTGAAGAACCTAAGTAGTATTAAGGTTACCTTGAGGTTTGGGGCTTTTGTCTTCAGTATCTTTTGAAGGGTATTTGACGTCTCCGTTTGTAATAATTTTATCCTGAAAAAATGGGTGAAAGGAATAAGATTTTATTAAATGAATAAGATATAATTTTTGCAAATTTTTAAAGTATTCTTACGTGTCCATTGACTTGGTGATCTTGATGGGGCAACGAAGAAGGCCCTAAACTATTGTTGTGATCACCCCAGTGGAAGCTTAGTTCATCTTTAAGAGCGTCAAAGCCTGCAAAACCAGAATTATTGTCGTTAAGATGACATAAATCAACTTCATATATAATATTCACATGACGAAAACAAAAAAAGTTTACAGTAATTATGATGGTCGTTTGTAAATTTATGTACCTTGTGCCTATTAATGCAAACCTTTGTGATTAATAAAGGTTCGTTAAAAGAATATCAAAGAATAAGACAGAGTGATTAAGTAAACTCACCAGATTGGTCCAAATTGAGATAATCGATTTGACTCTTGGCTGCTCTTGGCGCGATTCTTTCCGGCAATTCTACATCCAATACGCAAGCCGGGGTTTGCGATTGCTCACCCTTAGCAACCTGTTTGAAGATATTAAATATATAAATATAACATCCAAAAAGGACAGTATTTTAATTAAAATGAAAAAAAATCTAAATTATTTTTTTTAGCGAATCTTTTATGAATTTACAAATAATTTATTTAATTTAAACTTTCAAAGACATAGGCATCATATCGTATTGACCAAAATAATTAATAATTAGAAGTTATATGGACTGGAGAAGGGTAACATAAATGGAAGGTATTGATACATTTGTATTAATTGTTGATCTTTGTAAAAATATTTCTAGCGCGCATACTACTGTTATCGTGAGTCGACTAAAAATAAAAATAACACGTACCTTTGGTTCGTTCATAAAGTACACTCGGCCAGATGGACTTTCCTCATGATGTTTCACTCGGACTGTAAACTCAACTCTGTTGTCTTTAAATGCCTGCAATATTTATTGTCACGATTATTTTAAAATAGCAGCAGACATCAACATTAGCTCAGCCGTATATGGATGGATATGGTATGGATATGTCTATGGATGGATGCAGGCTTCCTCCATAGTTTCAACATAAGACCGATTCCGCCCGTATCCGTTTTCCGACGATCTTAACAAGGTCGTCTGTCGATCGTGTAGGTGGACATTTTTTGCTGCGCGTTTCAGACCTTGGTCCCTTTCCGTCCGTCAAATTATAGGCTTAACACATAGCGCGAAGAACAGATGCCCCCACCCCCCACTCCAACTTGCCAACTCCGCTGAGCTATGTCGGTTACTTTAGTTCTAAGGGTTAACTCCTGAATTAATCACTTTGGCTTGTTGACTTTGGTTGTAGGCCTTCATCTTAAGATACTGAGAAATATTAGATGAAAACATGTTTTGTAAAAAGATCATAGGACTACAGCACCTAATAATTAACAAACAGGCACGTTAACATGCGTAGTCTAATTAATAATGATTAATTTATCACCTTACTAAACTAAAATAATTTTATTCAAAATAAATAAAAATACAATTAATGCTATAAATACAACACTTTAGTTATTCAACGTAACTGTATTATACATTTTTCGTTTAATACCTCGAATGTGAACATGGGTTGACTTCCAGACTTGGTGACGGGCACAAGGTTTCCTGAAAACTCCATGTACACCTCTTTGCCGTCCAAGAATCGCACCGCGGTTGAATGAGCTATCTCCGTGTAGTGTTCCTATTTACACAAATAAAATTTTCAAGTTTAAAATTTTCAAGTTCATGTTAGATTAATGGCCATTGTTATTATGAAATTATGCGTACCATTTATTTAAACAGAAAAATTGTCAGTGTTCAGAATACTACTAATGTTTCATACAATACATCAATCGCAAATAATCTATGTAAGAATATCATCAATGTGGTCTATGTAAATAACTATTGGTTCAAGTTTATTACTAGTTTTATCTTTATTCACAATGAACTAATCATTGTTCATTTTTAACTTTTTTTAAAAAAAAGAACGAATTGTGGATGCTATGTTATGCAGAAATATGAGACCAGAGGAATTTTTAAAAAAAAATAATGATATAATCAGTGTATAAGATAACATTTGTTTTTTTTTAAGTTTATAACTATTATTTTATTTTGCGCATACAAAACTGCTTTCGTTAAGAACAAGACAAACCTGCTGCAGAAGTGTGTCGTAGGCGTATCTGTCGGTGATGTACAGAACTAATAATCTTCCTTCTAACGCGTCCAACCTCTTCCCTAGTATCACAATGCGTACTTCAAATGGCACTAGTAGCATTTCTCTGTAAAAATATAATAAAAAAAAATGAAAAAAAATATATATTAGGAACTCTCAAAATATTAATTGAGGCTATAAGAAATCGTGGTAACACCAAAAAAGTTAGTAGTGATAATAAAGAACGGACAAACAGCGAAGTGCAGCCTAAATTTCGTCTATATTGGGATGAAGTATTTTAAAACATATATTGTTGTTAAAAGTAATATGTAATTTAATTTTCATATCACTAATTTGAGCCTGTTATTAAACTCGAAATGTTGGCCCAAGAGAGTAATATAACATGAGTCACAAACAAAAGGTTAGTTTCCCTCTAGATATCCATTTATTTATCCGTCCCTCCCTTTCCCTCCACTGCGATTTCCGTTAAATTTGTTTATGGTGTAGTGTCATCACTCACGTATAATCGCCATACAATATTAGATTTCGAACATTAGTTTTTATGGTATTATTATAAGGCTCAATAAGTAAATAACATCTTGCCTGTATAGCTCCGTCGCCAGTTTGGTAGCGTCACTAACGTTTTGGCAATTCATCAACCAGAACCTGAAATAAGTAATTTATGGATATTATTTGATGATTATGTACATTAATACGGAAATAGACCTGGAATAAATTCAGAGTATAAATAATAGAGATAGAGAGAATAAATTGCTCTAACTTCTGTGTTAAAAACATTTGCGAAAGTGGTCACAAGTACTTATTGTGAGCGCTTCTTATATTAGAGCGCCTATAGAAACATCTAGCTCTATAATTTTAGCAAAAAGATGCCATTAAGGGTGCTCAATCTGATTCTAGTTTGTGTTATACAGACATATATAAGAGAAATAAAAGATTAAATGACGTCTATAACATGTCTCATGTAGTTGTCGATTTTTCTTTGTCAATAACGTGTCGATTCAACCGCGCCGTGCCATTTTTTTATCTGCGTTTTGACAGGGAAATTTCTACCGCCACCTGTCAGCGCCGGCCGGAACTACAGAGTTCCAACATATAAATGAATAAATCAAATAATCTAGAAACAGTTTGAAGAAAGTTTTCATAAGATTTTCAAAAACTGATTGAGGTAATTATTACAATGGAATATCGCTTATAATAATAACATAACACAACTGTTGTATTGTAATAGTGAAATAATATAATTTGTACATTTTCACTTAGCATATTTGAAATTTTTTTATAATGATGATATTGTTGATGGGTATTTAATTGAAAATATTTTCAGTACCTTGCTGAAACGGTGGTGGTGAATGAAGCGCAGTCGTCGGTTAGAGTGAGCGGAGTGGAGCCGGTAACGTCTTCCCACACAGCTCGCGCCTGCCCGCCCATGATAGAGCACAGCAGCCGGAGAGTTGCTGTTGACTGCTTGTCGTGGACAGTACCCTGATACAATAACCTTAAGTAAATACAGCTAACTCTTTTTTACACGGTATATACATTCTTAGAAAAGCATACAAAAAACTGTATTAAAACGGTATATTACTATAAGTCACATGTTTATATATATTAAGACATGTTCCACAACATATATTATCTATTATCGTTATGTACTTTATTTTAATTTGCTCACAGACGATGGTCCAGTCTGTGAGCAAATTGATATCAACCAAAGTACTAGGAGATAAAAGTAAATGTGTCACAGAATAATAAGACGAACGCAAACATCGATAAAAGAGTACAATGTTGCTATCTGTTCAAACACATTGTAATAACGCAATTCTGTGAACCATAGAGTAAAAGTAATATTTACTACAACATATTGGTAACGTTTGTTCTAACATGGTTTTGGTTAGTATCTCCAGATAGGACACCGAATTTTTATTATAACGGATGTAAGGCTTCAACTGTACCTTAAATTGTAGCGCCTAGGATCGTTGTAATTGTGGTTCTGTGCGAAAGTAATTTTAAAGTATTGACAACAAAACAATACCGTGGCCATATTGACAACAAAACTTTAACCGTGAGGGTTCGGCATAATTCTTTCTAGCCCCTGTAGCAAATGGGTATATCAAGAGGGATTTTTTTCTCAAATAAAAATCACGGTTTCAGCTGTCACAAGATACTTTTTTAGCAATTTGATATGGGGGTGCCCGAATACGAAAAACCGGTTTGATGCTCTTAGCATATAAGGTTACGGGGAAAATCTTCTGGATGCTCAAGATATACCCAAAAAGGCACATTTCGAGGCAGCACACTCACTACCCTCTTCGGGGGTTCGCGAAATGCACAAGTGAGCTATGGTAGAGCACGGGCGCACCTGGTGCTGGGGTAGCGGTACGGTGAGCGTGATGCTGCGGTGGAATTTGCGGCGACGAGGCTCCACGGTGAGCACGGGCGAGACGGCGGCGTGACGCGGCAGCACGCGACGCGTCAACTCGCTCGCCGCGCCGTGCGCCTGCAGTCCGACGCGGATGCGCTTCGTCAGCGCCTGCGCCGGGAACAGCGCTTGCACCTGTCCAAGCAACCGACCAATACATTAACACACAATCTGTTTTTACAAGAATTACACTTGGGTTGTGAAGACTGAACGAACATTAATGCTATCTTCTTCAGAGAATCCGTCTTCTTGGCGATTTTCTTTATAAAAAATACTTTATAATTCATTATCACCATTTACGCTGACTACACACACTACAAGATATGAGCCTACGCCAAAGATCGCTAGGATGACCAGTCGGTAGTGGGGGCCTACCGACGCCACGTCTACCAGCTCGCGGTCGTCTCTCCATAGAAGATATTAATATTCTGTTGAGAGTTGGATTAGCAAATTTAATACAGAAAGAGTTACTATACTCTTGCAGTTATATACTAAGGATTTGTGTCTTACGCTTCTTCTGAGGTATAGTTTGAAGAGTTACAAAAGTTTTCTCGAGAATCTCGCCTCCGATCGTTCCAATATTTATTCAGTAGATTGCATACCTGTGGAATGTGGGCACTGGAGACAGTTCCGCCCTCGGGCCCGATGACGTGCACCTCCTGGCGGACGCGCGACACCACGGCGAGGTAGTGCGGGAAGTCGCACGTCACAACGCGAGTCACTCGCTCTCCATTCTCTCCCAGTGTCTCACCGCTTGGTCCGTACTCTTGACGCTCGCGTGCTAATGCCTCCTGGTGAAACAATTATATCGATATAAATAAAATGAAATCACCTAACATGATGCTAAGTCTAAAATGGCTCTTCCATTTTGGTTGTTTTCTTTCATGTACTACTACAACAGCCCAGTGCAATAACTTTTGGGGTAGCTAATTGCACATAATTAAAGGATCTAAGGATGCGTTTACACGATTGCATATTGTCAGTCTACATCATAGTGAGGACTTGCTCTTAAGGTGTGTATCGTTTTTGTTTACGATTTATATTTAATTTGCGACTAGTCATGGTTTTTCATTGGTTTCTATTTAATTCGTGGTTTGGCGTAATTCTCGGACAATCACGGCTAGTACATCGAATAACTTAGCAAAAAATAGACTATGACAATATTTTTCGTTGGCCGAGAAGACGACGAGAAAAAATATTGTTATTAATTATAACTTGCGCACCATTTCAAAAATTGCCGCATGTAAACACATCTACTAAATTCATTGAAATTGATGACGTACACTAATCTTACTTAGTCGTCATCAGTTCCTCCACTTGCTTACAAAATAGCAGTCGCTAGCGATATGTTACCTTTATCCAGTTATAATAGCAGTCTGATTAAATATGGTAATCCTGAAATTAAATTTATTCCTTCTATCCGTATGAAAAATTGCATTAGATGTAAACGAAAATAATTTCGCCATGTCCTTCACACAGTCTGACCTTACAGTGAGCCTGTGCAGTGACCGCATTCGTAAACAAATATATATTGAACGATGAAATGTTGAAAATATGAAGCAACGGCTAATTTTGGATAAGCGAACGTGATCCAATAATAGATATCTTATGAGCTCATTTAAACAAGATGGAAATCCATAAAGCAAATACATGAAACACGTTATGTTTTTCCTGAGCTATGTCAATTTATAGGGCACACAAAGATCACGTATATCTTGTAAATTAACAAAAACCAAATAAATGCTGTTTTCTTATTACTATAATGGTAATGAAACCGATATAACGTGCTTTAGGTATGGGCGCATTGAGACAAGGAGGAGAAAAGGACGCTTCATCCGATCAGTCCACCATCAACACTCACGGCGGTGGCACTCATGATCTTTTTTTCCTAGGGCGCAGTGTGGTGAGCGCTCTTTTTAGATATCCGCCGTAGATTTCAGTGCATTGCAGTGCATTCAGTGTCTTACGACAAAGCAATAACTTTAACAAGGTGGAAAGATGACCAGTGTTGAGATGACCAATATTTAGGTGGTCGTCCTACGCTGCGCCTGCCGGTTCGTGAATATGCGGAGTTTCAGCACTATAGCGGCCATCTTTTCTGCGCTAGGAACTTGCCCGCTGCCCGTTCATGTTACAATACCTCCAAATTAAATAATCCTTATGATGAAAAGGCTCACCTGTATCATAGGGTTATCGTTGTTGTGGAGGTAGTGGTCTTGCCAGGTCTCGCCGGTGTCGGAACGAAGTACCACGATCTCCCTCTCCCGACACGACGCCGTGAATATTGGCACTTCGATTATTACAGGACTGAAAACATTGAATTATTAGGTTTTATATTTAGATTAGGCAAACGGAGGGGACGAGGACGATAGTTACATTTTTTAAATATTAACGTGTATTTACACGAACCAGAACCAATAGCCTAAATTACTACACACAAATAAGTTATTTGTGTGTAGTAATTTAGGCGCCAGTCTGAGAGATTAGATTGATTAGAAATAAAAAGTTTTTCTGTATTCTCTTATCTTAATAAATATATTAATACGACTTTTTTTAAATTTATAAAATACAAATGGTGACTTTTATTCTTTTTAAAATACTAATAAACTATTATATAATAATAATAACTTTTTAAAATAATATATTTATAGTGGTGGTGAGATAATAGAAAAATCGAAAGTTTATAAAGGATATCACTTGCGTAGGGACGGGCCGTTTTGCTTCCTTGTTTGCAAAACGTGTGTAAAAAAAATTCATCATTTCTTCTGTGTTAGTGGTTTCTTTCTATATATGAAGTCGATGCCATTTAAAGAGTAAATAGTTAATTACTAGGCTTTTTACCAACGAATTTGCACTACTTAATATTAAGTGTGATACCATTAAGGTTCCAATCTATAATATTGTAAAACGAAAAGTGTAACATTGAAATAGTTGGAAAACAAGGCGTGAATGTTTTGCATAGCAATTTGTTTAACCACATTTGAAAACAAACTTAAAGCTTCCGTTTTAGATTTGTCCGAGTAACTTAAGAACTCCCGAGTATTATCTACATTGTGCCTAATACTAGATTAACTTACGCCAAGAATTTAGCTCCCTGGGGCTGCAGCTCCAATAGTCTCGAAGCCAGGGCTTCGCCTTCCATCAGGGGTGGTGGGGCGGCAGCGGGCGCGCGACGCGTTGCGGCACTGCAAAAAACACGTCGCTACATAATTGCACTGGACACGGAATTACAATGATTAAATTCTTGTGAAAATCATCGCTATCTAGATTTATTCATTAGATTGGGAATTAAATATTTTTTAAAAGTTTATGAAATAAATCCAATTACAGTGTAAACGACTTGATTGATATAATACGTGCGAATACTAACAGAATTGCAACAGTTGTGGAATTGATCTAAAAGAACAAACTTTGTTTTTTATGGGACCTATGTATATACGAACTCTTTGGTCATAAATGAAAATTACAATACCATTAGCAATTTATAGAGTTTATATTGTATTGACTTCATGTATTTTGGTGTAATAAAATAACAAAACGAATAAGTCGTACAGCTGATGGTAAACAATAAGTCGTCTGTTTATAGTCGTTGGGCTGCTCAGGTTTTTGAAATAAAATATTTTTGAAATGAACACTCGTGACCTTACAATTACTGTGAAACAAACTACAGTTTGCGTTAAGAATGCAGCGATTCATTCGTGTCTGTTAACCTAGCCACGCTCCGCAATAGTTGTGTTCGAAATTATGCGTCTAACTGGTCATTGTGAGATCGACTTTCTAATTACAGACGTTTTCATTGGTTACGGCTACATTTCCTAAAACAAAGGGCTTATTTTTAATATCAGAACAATGAATCGCAAAGAAATGTCAAATAATGACATTATTATTAATTTCCTATCCATTCACCAAATTTCTCGTCTAATACCATCTAGTTTAAACACAATTAAAAGTCATATAAATAAATAGTATATTCCAAATAAGAAAAAAAACCTAATATAAGTTTTATTAATTTAGTAGGTGTCAAGATATGATATAATGTTGTACTAACACTTTGACATTGCGCGACAAAGGTTAATGAACTAGCGCGCTAAAATAAATTTGCTTGGCGTAAATTCTAGCTAAATATTATTTTGAATAGGTAGAAACTTTATGTAGTTACATTCAAAAATAGTTGACGTTTTATTTAAAAATTCTATTAAACGATATAATACAAACTTCTCCAATAAAATGATGAAAAAAATTCTTACTTATAATTAAACTTGATTAATACAGCTATAGTCTACCCCGCAGGTTTTTTGTGATTAGTACATCAAATGTTACTTCAGGTTATATTTTTTAATTATTTTTTTTGCGCCCGCGAAAACCTGTCGCGTAAATGACCCCTTTGAGAAAGGTCGAGTAAAATGGTATACAACCTGAGTAACTGAGAACTAAAAATATATATGGTTATTACGATTTAACATGTTTTCAGTATAATGCTTATTTAGTTGTGAAAACAGAGATTTGCTTCGGTTTATTGTTACAATAAAACGAAAATAAACAAACGATGCGTCATTGGTCATAGCGTCGTGGCAAACACCCAAAAGTTGAGATGGATTTGCCAGTAGTATTAATTTTTTGTCGTTACGTCATATTTATTTTTAGGTAAGTTAAAGAGTAAGCAGTGGTAGCTTAGTGGTTAAAGATTGTGACTAACGATCGTAAGTCGTCAGTTCGATCTTCGGCAGACAAAGAATGTACAGGTTTTCGCGTGGTAAATCGGAACCAAATGTTAAGTCCACAAATCTATAGGCTTGTTAAAGAGAGGGTACATTACGAAGCAATTATTTGTTAGCCTGTTTATTAGCATTTGTTCATTGATATTTATTTTTCGTACTTTTTGTGTGCTCGTAACCTTGAATAAATAATATGCGGTTTTCGAGTAAAGCGACAAAAATGCAAATATCAATGTGACCTTTTGCTTTACTTTGACTTACGTAGAAAGACTTATTTACGCAAAAATATTACGATAATAGTAAAAAAATAATGTTTTTAGGGACTATATCGCGTTATAAATTATTTTTAACTTCTCGAAGGTCAGTAGAATTGAGGTGTTGGACATTATATATATTTATGTCAAAATATAACGAAGTTCAACCTATTGACTCGTTAAGTATAATTATTCGTCCGATCTCTGAAGAATGAAAGAGAAATTTTTTTACGGGATTCAGTACATTATTTAATTCATTATATTTGTATTAAACAATATTTAGATTTTTTCTTAAATTCATATTTATAAAAAAGTATATTTCATACAAAACTTTAAACTGAGTCATTGGTTGGATTCTGAAATTGCTGTACAATAGTCGTCATTTGATAATTGATAAAGTTCAAGTCCAGTTACCGGCAGGTGACTCGTGTAGGCGCCGCACACGCAGCCGGCGGCACGATAATGCGAACGCCGCCGCGTCTCTTGGCTTTCATAGCACCACCGCGGGCGTCCACCACGAACGACACCAAGAACCTGCAAACAAAAGTAGACTTATCTTTATATTTATCAAGGCACAGCCACACTGTATAACGTCGCAGTCCAATAGATGTACACGTTTTCCAAGTTTGGACATTTTCTTTAAATTACTATAAGACAGGTTAGGTTTTAAGGCAAAAAGCACGGATCAGAAAGTGCAGCGTAGGACGTCCATCCTTTGAAAAACGTCCTTTGTGAAGGTGATCGGAAGACTTATGCAGGCCACATCCAACCGGATTTATTGAAAATCTACGGAGGTGGGGGGGGGGGGTCTAGCAGTGGACGTTGTGTAGCTAAAGTTATGATAAAACTAGGATGGAGGAGGTAAACAAATGTCAGACAGTGTGTTCTTAAAAACCTCGAGTATTCGAAATGTGTCAATTACGCCCTCCCTGTCACCGCTCACATATTTTATACGGTTAATAGCACTTCCGCACAACTAATTTTATATACCCGATCCGTTTACATTCGTGTGATGTTCCCAAGGGAGTCCTTAGGTTATGCTAGGTAAAACATGTTAAGGTTAAGTGCGTTCTGTGGTTTGTCGCTCTCAAGTCCGTTAGACACGCCGTTGTCGCTAAAAATGGTATATTATGTTATGGTTGATATTGGTTTTTAAATATTTCAAAAGTTATATTGCTTGCACATATTGCATAACATATTGATTTTACAAGTACAATAACTAGCAATATGTAAAAAGGGACTTAAGAATTTAAGCTTCTATTGTAAAATTCCTTCAGTTTTATGTGACAAGTAAACAAGAAGTTTTACACAAGTTAATGTTCAAGCAAGTTTAGGAATGGGGATTGTAACGCTACAGTCTGTTTGATTTAATAAAAAAATGACGTTGGTTTTTACAACAAGTATAATGTATACGTAAAAGAATCTCCAGGATAGATAATAAATATATAGCTATCATTGGTAACCACGCTTTAGAAACGTGCATCAAAGGAAACTGAACGGAGCATTAGTCAATTGAATATCCTCAGATCCTTTTGTCACTTTGAATAGAGAACGGTAATTTAGTAACCTTGAACGATATACGGAATATTCGGATGGTCTTGCTGTTACGTCAAGCTATTATTTGATTTTATGTCAAAGATAGATATGGTTTATTCGTTTGTATTTACAGTTTTGTTGGATTCGAGGCGGCTAGGCTCGAAAGTTCTTAATATGTTTTTTTTAAATATATTTGAATAATTATGTAACTAAACTTAGGGAAATCTATTTTTGAATGTCCACATAATACTAGCAGTAAAACAATCAGAAATATACCTATGTAATTAGTAGAAACGAATGGAACGACATATATATAGATATTTGTTTGTTATTAATCAATACACAGTAATCACATCAATCTATTCACGACAACATGGGAGGTTGCAAAACGACGAATGCATTTATCCTAAACCTCTTTACGCTAACTAAAATCAATAGCTATATTCTTCTCGACTGAGAAGGCATCTCAGGTAGATTGCTCTTATGGTTGTCTGTAACGTTTAACGTTTGGGTTGTCACTCTATACAGGTTTAAGATTCCAATTCGAGATTCCAAATATCTATTATGTTAGATTATCTTATATTATGACCTGTATTGTAACATGCTTTAATTAAGAACCCAAAAATTTCCCCTTAACATTAATATAAATAATCACATTGTTTCATCGATGTAAACAACTCATTATGGATTAAAAAGCTTGTGTAAAACGCAATCGTTTGTAGACACGCAAATGTTAGCTACGATTTACATGATGTCAGTGTTTACGTTTGGCGGTATGACATCATCATAGTTTTCAAAGTTGTTTGAGCCAAGGCTCTTCCTAGTTTGCCCTAAACGGTAGACAATTTCGTACTCTACAGTTTCGTTGCTTCGTCACGTTTATTGTATTGCGTACATTGAATGCATTAGGAAGTAATATACTTTTATGTTTACATCGTATTGCTTTTATTTCCATAATATTTTTATGCGAGTTATCACAGTGACTCCTTTTACATATTTAAGATATTTATAAAATTACTACCCAATTACATATTTAATAAAAAAATATCCTTTATTTTGTATACACTAGCACTAGTTCGAACAACTGATGGAAGTACGCAGGCCCGCAGTATCTTCTCAGAGAGTAAGATGATGTGCTTTATTAATTCAGTAGTGCTAGTCACCTCCTGACGTAGATACGTGAGCGGCAGGACAGGGGAGGTTAAAAAACGTCAACAAGCCTGTTCGCAATATTTCAGACGTGTATTTTATATTTCATATATTTAATACAGGAACTTAACAGGACTTATTGATCGTCTCTACTCTGCTTCGCAAGGTGTTATAGTCGTAGAGTAGGTTTATTTAGTGGTAAGGTCAGCGAGCAGGTTTATCATTATTATGCTGAAGGCACTTACCCAATATCGACGGGCTGTCGTTCAATGGTGGCGACTTTCTTGTCATTGTTGCTGGGCCAGAGGTGGCCGTCTGTGACGCTGTCCTCTAGCGGCTTGGCCCGGTGCAGCGTGCCCGCCTCGCTGTTCATGTAGCGGTATTGCTGCTGCTGTTGGATGGGACACTCCACCTCTCCTGTAAATGCAGTTTAATCATATACCTGTCGACGTTATTTCTTATAAGTAAAGATTCTAGAGTAATAACCACGGACCGGCACGCAAAGTATAGAATGTCCACCCAAAGAGTGGACAGACAAAGTTGCTAAGGTAATAAGAAGACGCTTCCAACCGGTCCTTTGGTAAATCTGTCGGCGTGGCCTATGTCCAACAGTGGACGACTGTAGCGAAATGTTGTATGTGTAATTGTACAATATGAGCAATTAATTAGGGCTAGAGCGGTGCAGTTTAATGATTAGAAACTACGACTGACGATAGTAGGGCGCGGGTTCGTAATTTGGCAGACGGAACCCTTTTATGACTCTTCATGATGAAGGATAACATAATAAGGGAAATCGATATACCTTTAGAACAAAGATCTGTAACATTTAGAGACAATATTAAAAAGCTGAGCTGAGCCGTTTCATTGACTATATATCATATTTTATCTGGTTTGGAAATGTTTTTAGATCTACTGAACGTTATTAATACCTCCTTCGTCTTCCGAGTCGCTCATGAAAGTGTCTTGCATCAGTTCGGGTGCCGCGACACGGTATTTGCCTTCTAATCCACCTGTAACAAAAAAAAATACAATTTTAATGAAGGACGAAAATGATTTATTATAATGGACCTCTAAGTTTGATATATCGAAATAAATTACGTTCAAACCTTGTTTTAAAGTACTCGTCATAACCTATCAATACAACTACGGGTTTCAAAAGTATTTAATTCAGTTTATCGACTGTTTAAAATTACTAATTTGATTCCGGAATTTAACGCTTTGTGCCATGTTAATCCAGTCTCATGTTAATGTAATTACGAATTAGCTTATCAATAGAATAACTAAGTACTCAGGTATCGATTAAATTCAATGTTTTACTTTTTGTAATTGTTAAGAATATCAACGTATTTCAATAAATTTGACATTGAAAAGAAGGCCTCTTTTTTGCATGTGAAATACCACAAGCGCGTTTCCGCTCTCCGGAAGTACGTAGCTTCCGGTTATTTTGTATTTAAACTGTCAAGCAGAGCATTCTCTAGCAATCGTGAAAGAGTGATTATAGGTACTATATTTAATATCATTAACAGGAAATATCGTGGTTGAATGTTTTTGTATAATACCTAAAAGTTTGTTTTCTATTAGTTTTTTTTATTCGGCAATTCTATAGGTTTTGAAAATAGCAGTTCCATTTTTTGAATTATTAATATGCTTTTTTATATATCATTTATACTTCTTAAATAGGCATTATCGAGAAGATATGCTTTTTGAATAGCATTTCAATAAAGAAAATACAATAAGGTTATAACTGGATTCTAGGGAAGTACGAAATAAAAATTATTCAGATATTTAATCGTTCGTAAGTCGTTGTTTATTATTAATTAAGACAGGCCAATAAATTTTGAAATGAAGAGTAACAACGAGTAATTAAAAATAAACCAAGTCAGTAAGAAGAGACAGTTCATTGCTTAAATACAATACAGGTGCAAGGAAATCATAACCGCGTTACAATTTATTATTCGATAGAGTGACAGCGATGCTTTGGTGCATGCACAATCAGTACGGAAAATAAATTAGGAGGGAAAGGGACGGTGTGTTTTTCACTATGCCTGTCCTGTACGCGGTAAGTTTTTAGGCGGCATATATAGCGAATGTTCACAATGAAATATCGTTTTGATTTGCATTTAGTCTACCGGTGATGTACAGTTACGTACATTGACTGCAATATAAAAAGGTTAATATAGTAGTACTAGGGTTTTCTTTATCGTAGTGTAACATGCTAGCAAATCGCTGAAAACCATATTCAAATTAGAGGCTTAATGGTAAAAAATATATATCCACTTGTGCCAACTGCGCGAGTCCGTTTTTCCCTTATAGGGATAAGTTATAGAAAGAGATTTGAATGCATAAGGGATTAGTGTAAAAGAGCAGTCGTTATTATATAATAAAGTTTTAGTGTAGGATTGACTGAAGGGAACATGAAGTATTTTTATCACGTTTTTTAAAGGAATGGTCATTATTGCTTTTTGGCATTTACAGTTTGAGTAAACAGGGCGCACACGCAGGCTTTCTCAGCAGCTTCGGCTCAGGCTATATACCTTTTTATTTTATCCAAAAAGAGAGCAGTTAGCAATTTCAATAAAACGTGAAACGCTATTGCTGTGTTCATATTAACAGCAAAAAGTAGGTGTGATAAACAAATACGTAAAGAATAAACGATGATGCAATTTATTTGTAAAGTTAAATGCATCCACGCTATTACGCCGCCCACTAAGTGGCACAGAGTAGTAACAAACGGTAAACAATTGATATACTGTATCTTAATAGACGACTGGACCTGCACTATGCTCTGTTTGGTTATCGCAAATGGATCCAGAGATATCGATAGATTATTATTTCACACCAACTAAACAGTTACTTGACCGCAAGTTGTGCACAAATGCGTCAGTAGCAAGTTTGTTCTATTTTTGTAATAATTCTACTTGGGGATCAAAATATTATCAGTACCCAATATTTTAATGATAACCAAACGACAGAAAGAATCATTGTGTAATATTGAACCAAATGACAAGTTTTTTGGTTTTGGAATTTTCTCTGATGGGGATACATTTGGAATCCACGTATTTTATGATAAAAGATGAAATTGGTGTACTTTTTACTGCAGCATGCTTTTCGTTGGGATCGAAAGATTCTTGTATGGCAATCACGAGCGGGTAGACGCGGCACAGTCAAAATCAGTGGAAGACGCTGCAACACCGCTCATTGTGGTGATCTTTGGGGGCGGCCTATGCCTTACAGTGGGCGTCTATAGGCTGACATGTTGATTATGATCATGGTGCTTTTGGTTTTGTGGATTTAATTATTTCATAAATAAGTACAATGCCATAAAATATGATAAGACAACATAAACAGTCCTCACGTATTATTTAAGGGTTAAAATAATCTACTGTAGAAGTATACGCTCGTAATACCTAATGATACAGATACGTATCCATAATGAAATGTTTTTATTTTGTCTATCCATTAGAGTCGAAGTACTTACAATTGTCGATTGTTCAGTAACGAGATTCATCCGGATTACCTCACTACATACGAAGCTAAATAGATGAATAAATTAGCGCTGCAAATAACTGACAAGCTGTTGCGGCTCACATGCAAGTTGATTCTCGACATCAGCACTGTTAATAGTCGTTTATACTCGTTACGCATATTCTCTTGTGTTTAAAACCCAATGCCGATATTAATTTTATTTTATTTAATATTCTTAATTGTACACGCTAGGATACATTTAAATAGTTTCATAATAATAAACAAAAAAGTACAATGGGCGGACTTTTACACAAAAATAGTATGGAAATAATAGAAGTATAAAAAATGGGTAAAGTGTACAAAACATACTTATATACATAAACATACATAGAAATACATCATAAAAATTTTTCTAGTAACCTGACTAATATTGACGCAGACGGATAAATGTAATTTAAGTTAGCATTTATTTTCAGAACAGCTGTAACCGACCAAAGGTTGATATGACCCGGTTTTTAACTAAATAGGAAATTTCTTTATTTTTCTGCTGTTTGTTATTGTCCTTATTCCCCATCAGTACTTTTCGATTTTTTTAAAAGTTTATTATGTGATGTGATTTTAATTCTATATCCATATTACATTACACTAATAAACTATAACACATTTATAAGTATATTTCTTTTACAAACTTAATTTTTTATCAGCCGACACGCCCCCGATGCAAAATGTTTTCCGATCCATCCAAAGATTGATGCCAATTTTAATTCAGTATGATATTAATGCATCATTGGTTCAATCTTATTTTTATACATTTATCTTAGAAGTTCTGTGTAAAAGTGAATAAATAGAAAAAATTACCGATTTTAGCAAAATTTAACAGAATTAGGGTGTTCGCAAGTATATTGGTATATTGCTCGTTTGGTACAGTGCTCTGTCATCGGCAATTTGATCCCAGATTTTTTTCTATCAACCGTAATTATTGGTATTATTACAATGGTCGTTATCGTTTCAGCCCATAAGCACCCGCTGCACGGCATAGACTCCTTCCAAAGATCGTATAGAGGGATATACCAAAGTCGTTACGCTTAATAGGCAGGTTGGCGATCGTAGAAATTATAATACCACATTATGGTACGCAGAGGATGCAGCCGCTGATCTCTGGAAACTTGTTTGTGAACAGTGGCAATCTTAAACAATGAATGCACAAAGTGTGAACTATATAAGTTTGTATCCCAGGTATCGAACCCGCGACCTTATTGCGTAGGTTTCAATGCTCTGCCGCAATGGTAGCCCACTGCTCATTACAACAATACCTTCAAACTTGTAAAATTTTATTCGTAAATTAATTACGTATAAAAATAATACTTTTAACTGATGCCGGTAATTATGAGACGAACCTTAACCTCTGTCACAGTTTACGTAGACGTCCCCTTAGTTACATAACTGAGAAGTCATGATGTCAAGTGGGCTTACAATGACACTAATTGACTCTGCCGGCTTCACCTGACTTATGACTCCCAAATTGACATCGAGTACATTGATTGTATGAAGTTAGTGATGTCTTTATAATGACACAATTAGATTAAATATAGTCGAAAAGGAAATTTAATATCCTCTTTGACAACTTTAACAGTTAGTCTTAAATCTTATAGAATTTATTAGATTTTTTGTGTTAAAGAAATTTTCTATAAGATTTGCATGATAAATATATGTTGACGCCATTAGTGTCACATTAGACCTAACGTGAGACGTAAATAGCTGCACGTGTAGAAACACTCGGTACATGTACATTTTACATGAGAGCAAATCTCCATGTAGTTCAAGGATTGATAATGTATTTGATCTAAAACTTTTTCTTTAAATTTGAGTTCTATTACAAAATATAGTTGTTATAATTATAATTCTGTATATTAATTTGCTTAATTAGCGGCATGCTTTTTTTTATTCCTGAAATAATATTTCTATACATTATCTATATAATTAAAATTGTTGAATAAAATTAAAAAGAACTAATTAGTATCCGAGATGGATGTAGCGTTTTTCGATGGTAAATGCAATGGCCAGAATCATTTGGACTGTACCCCCTAATGTCATATTTTACTATTTAGATTAAACTTTGTTCATGTCTTGTCCATTCCACCTGATGCTAAAAGGCGACGGAGAATAACATATCATCTTCAACGTTTTGACTATTATGACCAGTTTATTGACCAATATTTGCTATATAAACTATGAGGCTCCAAGCATTATTGAGGTAACTATGGTTTTTAAATAACGTACTAATCACGTCGAAAATTTTAAAAGTAATAATTAATAATAATAAATAATATTACAGAGGACTATTTATATCCAATATCTTAAAATTAAATAATTTGCATGTAGCAGATATTGGTATAACAACGTCGTTATTATGCAATGTATGATACGTTATTGAATTTTATATATAAGGTAATATGTATATAAAATAATTTTATTTATAAAAAATCAAAGAATTCAGCTGTGCCAAAAACATAATTTCGCATAATATTATTACAAAGTATGTAATAATGACTATTACAATAACATCTTAGTAGGTGTTAAAGAACTAATTTAATTATCAAGTAATAGCGCAAAACGAATTCCAGCATTTGCCTCGTTAGCACCGATTGTATTATGCTGATGTTTATAATAATTACCAACCATAGCAAACGTAAATATTAATCTCCGTTCGTGGAAAAATAACCTCTTTAAATATAACATCATCTTGCTATATATTCAATCCTATTTTCCTATCGTTTAACGTAAAACAATACACATTTTTTTTGTATCATCGACGTCATCGCATTGTGATTCAATAGATAAATTAGTTACGTAATGACTTGGTAGCATTAATGAGTCAGCATGAACCGAGCAAAATTTACTGCGTAGTACAATTGTAGAAGAGATGTAATAAATACACGCTTAGCGGATGAACCGTAGAGAAAATTAGCGGATATGGGTTATAACTGTTCGCGTTAACTATTTCGCTTGACTGTTATAAAAGTTAAACAGGCGTGTGTACTGTATACTGTTATTCGTAGACACGAATCTATTTAAGATAGCATGTTAACTGATTTTTTTTTTCAATACTATATGTTCATACAAGTCACGTACGGTCAAAAGGTATTGGCTTGTCGTAGTGTTCTAGAAAAAGTTAATAAATAGAAAGTATTGATGATCGCTATATTTATTTGGTGTTATGGAATAAACAACTATTTATTTTAGTTACATTTATAGTTTATAAACCATTATTTAAAAAAATAAGGTTTATATAATTTATGTATTTACTATTTTATTGTACATCTTATAAAACGAAACAATAGAGATGCATAAAAAAAAGATGTGCAACTGGCGGTGTGCATTCTTATATAAGTTTTCTATTTCGTACACTGTAAGATTAATAGTCGTATGTGACTGTATACAATCAAATCCTTACGCAAATGTTTCACAACTACGGACACGTTTTATTTTACTTCATGCTAACATAGGTAAAGTAAAGTGTTGTTATTCATTTTCCTCCAAATTTATCCATGTTTTCTATAAAAACTATCCACGTTCTATTACTAGCATATAAAAAAGTTAGTTTATTTGGAAGCCGTTATGGATTTATTCGTTGAAATACATTTGGTGAATCATTTTATCCACATTTAAATATTACCTACAAAAATGACCCTCCAGGCGCTACTGATACACACAGCTAAACATTTAAAGTTTAGCACTATTTAACAAAACATAAAATAAAAGTTAAAAAAAAACTATCTACGTTTGGAATTACAACAATTTACTATAATGATAGGCATCTTTTAACAATTGTTGGTGTCCTTAACAGAAAACATGTTATAAAATGAACCTATGTTAAATATTATCATAATGCAACAAAAGTTTGAATATGTGTAATGCACGTCGATAGTGTTTTAACTATATATTACATGATTAAATTAACATAAACACTGCATGCAAATTATTATGGGATTAAGAATTTATTTATGTTTTATATTAATGAAATAATTATTAAAATATACTCGGGAACTATAATTCATTCGCAATAAGAATGCAGTCATTACTTTTATTAACGTAGTACAATACAAAAGGAACAATTTCATTGGTTACGCAGCGTGGTTGGGTCGACGGACAGGGACGTTCACTGCACTTTCTGTTCATTTCGTAAAGGATTATTTTCAACTCCGTTAATGAACCTTTATGCATTTGGTGGGAAATAATCATCGCGTTGCGTTGAAAAGCGAAGCGAAAAAAATGTGTGTCTGTTTTAGTATCAGTTCTTACGATTACAGATTTACATTAAATATGATAAGTATACAATATTATTACTACATAGAAAGGCTGTGGTAAAAAACTCAACCAAACTAATAATTAAGAATAATGCTTTTATTCTTCAAATAATATGACGCAATTACGAGAAGTGCCAGAATCGTGCTGCGCTCGTTTTTGTGAATCTCTCGCCAAAAATAGATAAGGTATAAAAATATCGTGTGATTTCATATATTCGAGTGCTTTGTTTTGCTTATTGCTACCAAAATTATTTTTATATTGATTACGTAAGACAATGAGGGTGATTATCTTTTCCATGGCTGCGAATAGCTTTGTTTGACATTGAATTCTGTGAATAGGTTAAAAGCTTTTTTTAAATAAGAACGTGATTATTTATTGAAAAATTAATTAGATGTGTGTGTAACACAAGATTCTAGATGCGACATGGGTAGACCATCCACTAGATGGAGCGACGATATAGTTAAGGTTGCGGGGAGTTTGCTGCATGAAGGCAGCGCAAGACCGGTCATCGTGGCGATCTTTGGAGGAGGCTTATGTCTTACAATAGGCGTCTATCGGCTATTGATATTGATGACTATTATACTAAAATGACAACAAACGCTTCGCTTCGTAATTTTATTTAATTCTCAGCTGCTTATTTTTAATTATATTTAAAATCAAATTATAGATTGAAGTTAATATTTGTTTCATTTAAACACTGACCTATGTGCAAATTATTTGTTTACGTATGCCATGTTGAAGCATGTCGTAATTTGGCATCTACGTCTGATGACTAATACGTGTTTTTGTTTTAATTTTGCTTTAATGCCATCTTTCAAATTCAAAATCTAAGATAATACATGTTGATTCGTGTGCATCTGTAAAATACGCAGTTCGATGTTAAGTTACTGACACAGATCTATTAACATATTTAACATAAAATATAAATTTTACAATTTATCTTCATACTTCTTTTAGTAATTAATAAATCCTACCATAGATATACCATAACCGTGTAACTTCATCAGAAAATTTGGTTCAATTTTCTTTTATGATCTAGTAAACGACCTCATGTTGATAACCTAAGATGACACGAAGATATTAGGGACTATTATTATTCAGGGATTGTTATTATTCAGGACGACAATCCGACAGCGATAAGTTATTTCAGCACTCAATAAATCTCGCAAAGTTTGTTACTAACAAACTTGCAAATATTTACTTCCACATCGTAAAAATAACAGTTCGTATCGCTCCACGAATCTCGCAAAAACGTCTATCTAAACTCAAATCGGCCCCATTCCGACGACAAATCGACAGCTATGGCACGCGACTAATAAGGGTAAGTGGTGACGGTGGGCCGCCGAGCGGATTTTATTTGCGAGGAGCGGCCGGGTTGACATCATCGCTGGATCCTAAAGGTCGCGTAATGCACCTGGTTAAGATGATGTTTGCTTCCCTGCCGCGCATGCTAATGTGTGTTATTGAACGACGCCTACAGTGTCCGCGCGGTTCATTGCGGTTACGTCTATCATACAACAGGTCGATTATATACATTTTACGAGCAAGGCCGTATTCATGTTACATATATCTTGTTAGCAAAACCGGCTTTTTTTAAACAAAACAAATTCCAAACACATAAAAAATCATATTCTTCGTATGTGTTTTTGCCTTTGAGTGTCATCGCATATCTTTCAGTCAACAGTAATGCATAAGATTATCCGTGTACGGATTACAGGGATGTCGAGGATAATAAAATTACAGGTTTAATAAAGGCGACTTATAACTAATAATAACTATCTTTATGATTTTATTAGCCTCCTTCTGCAAGGTCTCCGCCAATACTCGCCACGATGATCGATCTTGGTCGAATGTTTATTTTTAATATATTTACTTAAATGATCGCAAACATTTAATTTAATTTTACTAGGAAAATTTACCCAAACAATTGTTGGGTTCCCTTCATCTTCACCAACAACTTCAGCAAAACACTTTTTAGATATATAAGCAAGTACATCAAGGTTCATACGCTTAAGTTTTATAATGAAAAGTAAAATATAATCTTTAGTTGTTTCTAGTCAAGACTAAGATTAAAAACAAACAAATGGCAAAAATAAACACGCAAAATTTCAAGTACAAGGTTAAAATTTTAATCAAATCTTATTTAGTTTAGTTGGAATTTATACAATTTCCACACTAGTTTTATGCAACTATCCATGTGGCTATATACAGTGACAACACGGCTTATATAATCGTCCGTGATCGCACCGCGTACGTTAATTAATGTATCCTACAACCTAAATAGCACAATGTGCTCTTTGCCTTCATTTATGTGTTGCTAATTGAGTATTCGCCGTGTCTAATTCCATTATCGCGAGCTGGTAAAGCGTAGGAACAAAATATAATAATAAGTAAGCGAGGCTATCAACTCTAGTACAAGCTAAGCACAGTTAAGCATTGTATTTATAGGATATTTTTATTTGAACAATAAATGAATTAAAAGATATTAAGAGAGTTGCTATGGAAACAAAGACTTTCAATGTTATGTTTTCAAAAATTGCTTATGGTGCAAGATTTATTTACTTTTGTAATAATGTAACAACGTAGTACACTATTTTTACTTACCTACAAAATTGATTATTTTCATTGGTATATTACTATGAATATGTAAGGTGAGGTTTTATAAAACTCCAGGGCATTGGTAAGGTTTGTGAAATTTTTTTTCTAGGTTGGTAGGACTGTTTATAACGTTTAAAAATCCGAATATTATTTGGCTTAGCCCAAATCATTTTGTATGATGATTTGTCTCAAACGCTTAAGTTCGATCGGGGTAAAATCACTTATTTTTCGAAAAAAAAAATCCCCCAAAACTTAACTCGTATCGTAATTTCAACCACCGTATTCGCAACTTCTGGTTACTCAGCAAACCAGAAAGCCAATGTGGGGACGCAGTTTTGACACGATTGAGTAGATAAACCACACTGAAGAAGGTGTTGAAGATCGTTCGTCGTCTACAAAATTTTCGTTGATTACTTGTTGACTGCTAATTTTACATAATACGCCCACCGATGAAAATAATGTGTAGCGGCTCATGCCAATGCTCCCGAGGAAAATCCCTCGACCTTTGCTACCAATAATGAGTTCTAGGATAAGCGCCCTATGCCTACCAGTAAGTCAATAGTGATATTCCCTCAAAGAAATAAAATGTACTCTTCTCTAAACAGGGCGCGTTTGCCACCCCTTCAGTTTTATTTTGAATTGTGGTATTATTTCATTACAATACAGCACAATTTAATATTCATCATCATCATTATGTCAGCCAATAGGCATCAAAGATCACCACAATGACTGGTCTTACAGTGCTCGCGTCCAGCGACTAATGTTTATATTTATCTTTACAAACCTACTGAACTAAAATAATATGATACCCACTATAAAGGTTGTTGCACAGGTTGGCTTGCTATGAGAGATTCTGTTTGGTAACACGACGCGCATTAATACACGCATCTCGACTTTACAAGAAAGTAAGGAGAGAGTCTGTCATGTGATATTACTGCCGTTCGATTAAACGCGATCGATAGTCTGGTTTACGTATTGTTCGCAATGATTGGGCTTTTGAAAACATTATTGATAAAGGTACTTTGACATTATTTTGAAGGTTATTCCGTCGATATTAGTTTGATCGACAGGCGGCATATCCACGAAGTGACATTGAAAACATTTATAAATAATAATTAACTCTTTCAATCTAACCAAAAAAAGAATGATATTTAAGTAAGCATTAATTATTATAGGACGAATATACCCAGCTTTACGTAAAGTAAAATAAAAATTACGTGAAACGACACATCTCAGAATAAAACCCTAATGTGTTTTTTGACGCGTAATTTTTTCGAGAATTTTCTATTTTGGGTCAGTATATTAAAAAGGGTACAACTATTATTAATAGTGTTTTCCATAATTAAAAAATTATTAAACTATAATTTACGAATTTAAGTGCTTTAAAACGCAATATTGCAAATAGGATATCACTAAAGCGAAGTCAGTTCGGTCGACAACGTCCGCCTACGACAGATAATCTCCGCAACATTGATTGCAGGTCATATGTTGCATCGAGACACACGTCGTACACCCTTGTTTACATCATGAGACATCGCATTCGCTTCGGACATGCGCATTGTTACCGGCGCGAATTATTCCACTGATTATATCTTCGCCTTTGCCCTTGAAAAAAGTAATTAAACCCCGTTGACATAAGGCATTAAGTCGTAAATCACGAAGTAAGAGGCAGTAAAACAGATTTTAGTCGCCACGGACAAACTGCCTTGAACACGATTTAGCGATAATGGTAAAAGGTTGTAAACGCAACCGAATATAATAATAGTGTTAAACCATGAACCGAAAACAACACAAGAAACTGTTACGTTTTGTACTGATAATTTTGAAAAACAATTTATATGGTTAATATAATAAGCGACTGTTAAATATAATA
Organism: Battus philenor; assembly: GCF_028537555.1. Classification (NCBI taxonomy): domain Eukaryota; kingdom Metazoa; phylum Arthropoda; class Insecta; order Lepidoptera; family Papilionidae; genus Battus; species Battus philenor. Next base: position 6,024,484 of record NW_027181689.1, on the reverse strand, counting down.
ATTTTAAAGTTAAAGAGTAAGTTCTTGACTCTGTTATAATTTCTACACATGAACAACAGCAGATAAATATAATTTGACTATACTTTTTTTCAAATATACTCTATCTAATTGTGAGACCAAAATTGTAATAGAGAACAGAAAATTCAGTCTGAATTAAATATCCGTTCCAGTCTAAAGAGACGTCCTGTTTTTTTTAAAGATAAGTGATGTGGGAGGTGTGCGGGTTGTTGAAAATTACAACGGACATAAATATGTATAACAACAGAGTATTATGCAATCATTATACATGATGATATAGGTGTAAAAGCTTTAAGAGGGATATATATATTGTTCATTCGCTGTCACTTGATGTATATGACACGTTATTTAAAAAACAATGGTTTCTGCGAGAATGAATTTGTAATGATAGTATAGTATTCTTTCAAAATTCGTACGGGATATTAAAATTAAGTGTTGTTGACTCTGTCCCTGCAAAATTGGTTCTGCCAGAAGTTATAGTCTGTCGCATTCCAAAAGAAAAAAAAAATTAATATAACATATTCCGGATAACATCTCAATGCATATATGGTAATTAGAAACTGCTGTCAAATATTAAAAGCTTTTTTGCTGAGAAATGAGGGATACATTCACCCTTTTATAGTTGTAACTACAATCCACAACCAGGTATATAATGAAAAGTCATTTAGTTTTTTGACATTATTTAAAATCTTGTTAGCTTTCACAGCTTTAATGTTTTTGAGGCACACGGCATATGCAAAATATACTGTAACAAAGCAAAGGGACTCTCTGAGGAGATTCGACTCTGGGTCATTACATTAGATAATTTGCCAGATGGAGTGATTGGGAATAAAGGCCTTCCGGAGGCTCTACCGCTTGGAAACGAAGCTAAATAATAATTGGAATGATACTGTGCTATAACGCATTGAAAGATATTTTTTATTATTATATTAAAATAAATATTTATTTACATTAAATACTATTAATAACAGCGTCGTCGTCCATAATTTAGAACATTGTTATAAATAATTTTTATAATTAGACCTCGCTTCTGTGTTACTCTGTATTGTCATGTAATATGTAACGACATAGTGTCAAACAGGCAAAGATGGAGCCGGAATTACAAATTACAAACAATGTGGTATAACGATAAAGGTCAGTTCTTAATTCAAGGTAATAATATATAAAGGTAGTGAAATCTTTCAAAAAAAATTATTGACTTCAGCATCCACCATATATATGCTGAACTGTGTTATCGGTTGTTGAAAAAGTGCTGTATTAATTATAGTTGAATTATAAAAAAAAACAAATGTAAAATCTCTAATGTGTATTTATACATAAATACGAGTATAGCTAAGAAGTTTAAACGTTATCTCATTTAAGATGAGAACGTGTGTTGTGTGGTTAATTAAGTGAATTGTTTTCAATTTTAATTAGTTTCAAACCTTGTATTAACGAAGACCTGTAACTTAGTTATATCGTGAATTGTATTATTTGTTATAAAGATTCCGTTTATATATATATAACACCTATTTGATGTAATTTGAAAATACAGTCTTTATTTTTAAACTTATGTAGAAGTATTTTTTTTTCCAAAGTTGAAGAATATACAGGGTCTTCACACATTTTTAATTTTTTTACGCCTTTTCCTTTTGATTACGTCTTAAAGAATTTTAGTTTCAAAGGCGGTTTCCAATAACTAGGTAACTATTTTCTTGGAGAACAAATTTTCACAAACATTGTTACATTCAAAACAAGAAACTTTTTTTAAAACGAGTACATATATTATACATGATAATTTTGTTACAGTTTGCCGAAACTTACTGACAATAATCAAAACAATTGTAATGAACGTTAAACATATTTAGGGAGATTAAGTTGTTAATATCGTAAAGTAAACACTAAATCGATTAAAATGAATCATTTCTTAACCCCTAGAACATAACATAAACATATGTATATATTACTGTCTTTTCAGTATCAACTTACTTATTTTATAATTTAGTCTTGTAGATAGCATAGAATAGTAACATTTTTGTGTAAATAGACTGTTTAGTCGGATCATTTCGACTTATTGTCATTTTAAACGATATATTTCATCGAAATTTAAGCTAATAAGCAAAAGAGTATCATAGGCCTGTTCAAACAGTGTAAACCATCAAACATCATCAAGCTGAATGAAGAAGCCATTGTTAACAATAAGAGGAGCGCAATCAGAGGCCGCTGCAAGTGCATGAGCTCGCTTGTCGGGCTTCGGTCGCGTCGTGCAGTCACGTGGATGCTCTCGTCATCGTGTTCATGCAAATTGGCTTTAAATTCCCATCCTCACGATGCCTTTGCTATTTTACATTGCAAGCATTTTATACAACAAAGTGACCTTCGATCACTAAAAACTTTGAACGAACAATATTGATTGGTCTTACCATTTCACAATTTCACACATACGTCCTTTGAATGAATTGGAAATGATTAAGAATCTGATATAGTATTGTCAACTGAAAATGTAGTTGTAACATATAGAGGATAATGATGAATTTATTAATATAGTGATTGCAAATTTTACTGTTCTGCCCAACCCAGCGATTCTAATATCTAAAAAATATAGAACCTATTGAATTTATGGTTACTGATAAACTAGCGTTCAACGCAATTAGTTCTCAAATTTTCTTTTACAATATTTTTTTTAAGCAGTGTCTATATTTAATTTGGATATTTTACATTACAGGTATTTTATACAAATAACTGAATTAACAGTCTTATGCCTGGATATAACAATTACTATATACATGCATATGATGATTTTTTAAACTTTGGCGAAACTTTACAGTCTGCCATTTTTGGTATTTTTTTGGTACTGGTAGGTTCATGGGCAGTGGCCCGTGACTAAAAGCGGTTGCGATGATGTAAACGTAAACACTCAGCCAACCTTGACTCGTCAGTCGCAGAAAAATGTATTAAAATGATATCGAATACAGGCCCTAGTAGATGTTACGAAACCGCGCCTACAACGTTATTCGGGATATAAACATAAAAATCTAGGTCGCAGTTGCTAAGAGCAAACGGATCATCCAGTTATATGGATCATAAACTAATCGAGAATTATATTTAGGTAAATGTAAACCGAATGTTATTTCGTATACTGCGGTAAATGGTGTATATAATTTAAAAAATCTATTTTACTATTATTAATCTCTAGTTTGGTCTTAAAAAATTTTCATACTCCAACAAATTATATATAAACTATCAGGAACTAATCCAACAAATAAAAAGTCAACAGAATTGGCATTGTGACAAACCATAATTAATAATTCGTACTAACATACGTTGCAAAGGTAGTCGAAAGAAAAACGTGACCGATGTAAAAATAATTTAACCATTAATTCGGTTTACTACGGTGTGTACGAAATAAACGCGAGCAAGGGAAACAATTAAAATGGTCCGAGAAAATTTCAGCATCCGAGAAAACGACAACTGACGTCAAAAATTTAAAAAAATAAAATCAAAATAATATTATATTAATGAAAACAAGTACCATCATCATGCGACTTGATGCACTGTAAGCACGACACTTTCTTTTTCTTTTTCACTTTACTCTCGTCCTTTTTAGGCTTTCCATTCACAACTTCGGTTTTCTTCGCGTCGTTTTTCGTTTTGTTCTTTTTTTGATTTTTCACTACACCCATTTTTGCGTAGTCCCGTAGAGCGCGCGCGTTGTTATATTATTTTTTTTTAATTGTCAGTCAGCGACGCGCGCTGCAGATGTGCGTTCGAAAACTAGTGCGGGACTAGCAACGCTTACTGCATCCGCGTGCGGGCAAGGAAACACTGTCCGTCGACAATGAAGCTTGCTAATGAGCCACTAGCAGCCTATCGTCTGCGGAGCGCGGCGCGTGAGCTCACTCGCCCGCCAAATCGGGATGCTCGTTTAGGAATCAAGGCCAATACATGGATTTATATTCCGTCTGTGGCTACTTCCTAAATATAATGTTAATTTCACCCAATCAATATTTTGTCGGGGTCGATATGAAATTACGTGGACAGTTAGGATATTAAAATAGTAATGCTTGCAATGCGGTCTGTATGCAAATAAGTAACGCCTTTGGACATCTTGCGAATTAATTTTACTAAGATGCTACCTGTAATGTGTTAAAATATTTAAAAATATCTAATTTCAATTTATAATAATAGAGCATTATAATTGCATAGTTCAAACGGACCATTCAAGAGCGTCACTAGTGCACTTGCAGCTGTAAATGATGTTACTTCAAAATTTTAATATCCCCTTCGATACTCAAGTGTTTCAAAAGCGTCTATATCGGGACCAGCAATCGATAGTTTTAGAGGCAGGAACTATTACATTATGTATTGAGCGATCACTTCAAGGACAAACGCATTACATGAGAATATAAGCTCTCGGCGACATAACGATTCATTATATGCCTTTGATCACGTACTTATTACTATCGAAATTTTAATGACTATTTCAATGAGTTAGTTATAAGCGTTTTAATTCTCTATCTATCGCCACTGTTATAACAATTACGTATTATATTTATCACATAATATTGGTTATTATTTTTAAAAAGAGTTAGGAACACGGTTTGAGCTGAACAAACATATACACAAACACAACAAACAATAAATACTTTGCAGTCAATGAAACGTGTGACGGACAGTGATTATTCCCACAACTCGTGTGCCACCGGCCAAGTATGCAATACCTACTAAAATAGAAAAGTGAAACGACGTTTATTATTCGTCGATTGTTGTTCGATCAACTAACGACGGAATGGGAAATGGAACTTGGCACGCGTTGTGTCTCAGGCCAGTGGGACGATGGATATAAGGGCTTTTTACACTAGGAACAACTAAATGTTTATTGTAATTCGTTATTTTAATTGTTTTGTAAATACGCAAAAGCATCGTGAAAGCGATTCGTAATCAAATATGTTATGCACAAGTATTAAACGTAAATTTCGCAAAATGATATATAACGTAGCACTTTACTACCGAAAGAAATATGTTAATTAATGCTAAATTCTCGGTAATATATTCGGTCATTAAATTTAACACAATAACGGTAATGTCACAATTTTCGGGAAGAAAGAATGCGGTTTTAAATGCACTTTTAATCAATTTATAGATAACGACCTATGTTTGCAATAACGTGCAGTCGTTTGAAAATGGAAGTAGAATGTCAATAACAATGAGACAATACTTTAACAGTAAGTTATTGTAAATAAGACAAATAATCTGTAAGTAGTCAAACTTAATTAGTTTTTATTTCAATGTTAAATCTGTTTGTTTTCCCACGACGAGATTTCCATAATAATATCGAAATAAATTTTTGAAAGATTTTACAGAAAGATTTGTACCGTATTCAAGTCTGAAAGAAAATTTTATGGATTACCAGTTTTTTACATAATAAAACTTGCATAAATAGAGGCACTATAGTGAATTTAACAATAATATTTATGTTTTAGTTATATGCAATTGCAATATCCGGCTGTTGATGTTAAAAATATGAAGTTATTAGAAAAGAAGTGTGCGTCGGCCCTTATATTCCTGTATCGATGGACAGGTTGTGTTGCGGATGAGCAGAAAAAAAAGTGAGAAAGCAGACACTCGATTCTCTGAAACGTTTATTCGCATTACTGAGTTCTTTAAGGGGCGTCTGTATTTTTTATAAGACAGTGAAGACATTAAGCGACGGATTTGTTTTATCAAGGACAGGCTCAATTTTTTTAATAATTCATGTACAATGTTAGAGTGGTACTAGATCGATATTAATTCATATAATTATTTGATAATAAATTGTATAGGTATGAAAGAAGACGGGTTTGACACGTTTGAAGTACCATTCACTTAAATCCCTTACAAACTCAAATATTCATCACCTGGTTCTTCAAAAGTAATTTCTGATGTGAAAATATAAAATATTCATTAGATATTGCTGACCTGTATAGGCAAAAACACATACATATAATTGATCATTAAATAAAGTCATTTAGTTTATCAAAAAAATATCATGGCTGTTCAACTTCGGTAGACTTTCGTCGTTTCAAACTCTTTCGTATATATTTTTTCAAATCCACAAGTCGAAGGCTTTATATTTGAGATAAAAATACGGGAAAAGTCTGCAATGGTTAAATTCAGGCTGTGTGCAAGTTATTATCAGCACTGTACGCCAAAGGTAAGGAAATAATTTATATTTTATTTGCGACATCATTGCTAGAAAAGTTTTGCTTTTTAACAACCAAGAAGTTGTGAAAAACAAATATAAACTTTCCAATGTCCTTTTATGCGCAACTATATAACATCGATGACCTAGATTTATTCGAGGGGCTCGGCAATAAAAGACCTTTCACAAAACTATAAGGATAATATAATTCGAGCTTTAATGTTTATTTAATTTCCTTTATTGCCACAGTTTGGTCAAACAAGTACGACGAAAAGTAAATTTTCCTCGTTCCATTATGCAGAGGCTCCCTGACATTTAAGTGACAGCCGACAGTCGCTGTCTCCGCTGTCAAGCACCTGTCATCAACGAGGTTGGTACTTCGTAATTTTGAAGGGTTACATTCACACTTTATATACCTAACTTTATGACCTAATTTTGTTTAAAACAATAGTCGGTGAAGGTTCTTCCGCGTGTGTAGTGTTGATTTAGAATGCCAATCGTCTCTTATGTTATTATGAGATAAAGTTTTACACTTTTAATAATGATATAGTAAAGCCGTTTCTAAAGGCTTTTTAAGATCAAAAAATATTATAGTAATTAATCCTTATTTACTATGTACTTGTGTGAAGACAATTTTCTCTAAAAATATCTTGCTTACCTGGAACTCATAATCAGGTTAATAAATTGTTCGATGATAAATATGACTTTACCACGTGAGTGTAGTGAAAAAATATAAAGAAATATATTCTTTTATAACATACAATCCTAGACTTTATAAATCTTTTACATACTATCTTTTAATTTGTTTATCTCCTTAATACCCCACCTTAATCGCTTATATTTGTCACTGTACTACGGGAGATTACATATTAATATCACCGAGTATAAGATAGTCTTATAAAGAAATTTCTTAAGTAGATACACGCTTAGAATAGTGTAAGAAAATTAAGAAAATATAAATACATTCAATAATACAAACCTAGCCTAACCTATCTTTTGATACCCTTCGAACATAAAAATGTAGGAACAAAGTGGTTGACATTTAAATTATCTTACTACTGTAAAAGGATTCAATGATTTAGGTTTGAGGTCACGATAATTTTGATAAAGATATCTGCTTAATATTTTTATTTGTTATATCGGATTATCCCGAAAATTAGGTGTAAGTCTGTTGATCTAATAATTGCAGACCAACTATCTCGATATTATGACAGCACACAATATCTCTTCCCATTGTGTGAATAAAAAATATAAATTTGCATGATAGTTGGTCACAGTTTCTAAATTGTTTAGTTACCTTTCATCATAAAATCAGGAAGCAAAAGATGATAAACATTTGAGGTGTCTAAATATTTTGAGACCGCATTAACGTGTACACGCCACATGCGGCTGTGTACACACGGCATACGTAAGTGATAACAAACAGCATGTTACAGGATACTATCAGACCTTATTCGCGATGAGTAATAACTGTTAGCAGAAAGGCGGAATTGAAGTCTTAATTTAACGCAAACATCGTAACCATTTGCGCGTGAAAATTTTACACTAAACACGGCACATCTATTAATACTAAACTGCAGTGATTACAGCAATGAGAAAAGAAATATTAATGAAACGATAGAATTTTGATACTGCTATAATTATGCCAGAGGTTTAGTGACGAACAATGTTTAATAAATTTTACAGAACTCGTCTAATTGACTTTAAATGATCTTTCTAGTTCTGTCATGACCATAATAGGGATTGCTGTCGATAACCAATTAGCGACGTAATCTCCAACTACGCAATACAATGGCTATTAAAATAAAACATTGGAAAAAATAACTACTCTTATATGAGCTATTTAGTGTGGCGGGAAATGTCATAATAAACGAAAAAAAATACGTTATTTTACCCATATTGTATACTAAATTACACTTTGATCGAACTATATTTATTATGATAGTTAGTAGCGAAAATACACTTATTAATTCAATTATTAATAACGAGCGAGATGCGTTTATACGAGGGTAAAATGTCAGCCTGTATCTGTCATTTACACACTGCAGACGTGTGGTCCTGCTTTCATTTCTTTATAAATTCTGATTGAATTATCAAACGTAATAGAATAAAAAAACATAGAAAGAAAGCCTAAGCATATTATTAATATATTGAAAAGAACCTGACAGTGACAGTAAATACAAGATAACTAGAAATTTCTGGATTATATCATAAAATAAAAATACTTCTGGTAACGTAAAAAACTGTAAACGTAGCGAAATATTACATAAGGGCATAATTCTACTTCCATATTATTATCGGTTGCCGCTATGGTGAACTGCCAATGATTGAGCACTAAATTCACCCTGTAAAACGAATATAACATATAGATAATAACCCAAGAACGAATCAATTTTAACAAACATTTCTTTTATTCTTCCCCTCAAATACTTCCATCTACTTTCGATATTTCTAAAAACGTATTTCTAATTCGTAATGTAATAATATATACAGTTTTACTTTTAGACGGTATTACTAAACAGTTGTTAGTGTTTATATACGGAACAATATTTTATTATACGCATTACGGCAATACGCAATTTCTATAAATATTGATAAAACAAGGAAAGGGAATATCAAGATAGCGGTTGAATTAAGTTTGTTCTAAGGCGTTAAGATTACAGAGAAATATCTGCCGTATAGCGGTGTGTTAATAAGATCGTCCTTAGTAACTTGCGGCAATTTAGAAGCAAAACTAGATTAGCGAATTACTATCTTGTGTATTGTGGCGAATTGTCCCTGTTTGCCTCATTGTCAATTACAGTTTACGTCGATTTGAAGGTACAGTGCTAGGTTCAAGAGCTTTATTTCGAACTTCGGCTTGGACTCTTACATTATAACGCACTTGGGGCCTCGGCACACCACTAACACATCTATGATGTACAAGTACTTAGTCAAAAAGAACGACTTCAAAACAAAGTATAATTTTTTACGTGATCACACTACCTGCAGTGGAAGCGAGAGATATAGTAATCTCTATATAACCTGCTTAATTAAAATTTTATGACTGTCAAGTGCGAACGAGTGCTCAAATAAAGTTTGGTCAGTTAGGAGTCTGGTGGGTGATGGTGAACGCCAATGCATTGTGGGACACCTCCTTAAACGTACAGCGCAGGTCGTCGGCTCTTAGCACAGTATTCGGCACCTTTCTCTGCAACGTGGTGGACCCGGCACCCGCACGGTTAATCCAAGGAATGCAAAGAAATTATGTTTGTGCACCAAATTGAAGGGCCGCTGGAGTCATAGGTGGCTAGGAAAGACACCTTGTGGACTGACAGTAGAGGATCTGGGATTGATCTTTAATAAATCATTACTATCTACACAAAAGTAAAAAGGAATGATTAACTAAAATTTTTACATGTTAAAAATTACAATTATATAGAGAAGCACCCTCTGTTTTATGGTAAATTTCTTAAATTAGGTTCAAAACTGAAAAAATTCAAAGACATTAGGAGAACTATTTACATTAAGAAAAGTTTATTACATTCAATAACTTGTTTTCTCTGTTTATATCACTAATATTTTTTAAACGGAAAAATGTTACCTTAAATGGGGTCATTAAAGGTTATTTTTAAAAAAATTGCCGTTATTACATGCTATAGACGAAAACAACCTAAATGCAAGACGAAAAAGGTACGTTTTGTTACGTGAATAAGATTTAATTAATGACAAATTGTCAAAACCTTCACTAAAAATTAAACCAACTTTACAAACTATACATTAAAAAGGATAAGTGATTAATTTGGGCATAGTCGGAGCTTAGTTTTAGTTGCTATTCCAAGCGCGAAACGAAGCACGGTCAATTTACCTCGGATATGATTTATTGTGTCTTTGCGCGGCTTCCGTGATTCAATTCAATGGCACAAACACTAGCGTGTGATTTCCCGTTTCAAGTGATGCGATGGACTATTTCGAAAACATCGATAGAATGACATATCGTGAATTGTTATTTTATAATAATGTAATATTTTGAATGTGTATTAAATATAATGATTAAGCTTTATAACATATTTTACTGTTAACATTTTAAAGTGCATTCAAGAAACTAGTAAATAGTAACTTTTTCAAAGACTGTCACCATGGCACAATTTTAATAAAGCGTAGCGCTCCCTTAGATAAATATTGTAATAAAGGATATATTCGAATTAACACATTTATCTTATTTAATCTTCATAGTACAACAAGGACCTTAAAAAGAAAGATTTATGAGACAGGTAAATGATAGAAAGGGCTTTCTTATTGCTAACGGCGATTTCTTTCAGACAGTCTTTAAAATACTATTTATCTACACAGGTTGATTGGTTGAAAGTCTACCAGCTTTGAACACCAGTTTAAAGCCAGTTATTGACCAAAATATAAACTTCATTTGTCAGCAAAAAGATTTACACTTTCCACCTATTTTCAATCTCCCCGAATAATGTGATCCCTTTGACATGTGTAACTTTTTTTTTATTTATGGCCAATAATTTCTAGTAGTACGAACTCTGCAAGATATTTTGTAAACAAATAATTTATATAATTTAAGATGTAGTAATACTTTCTATTTTTACTATAGTATTAAAACGTTATTTATGATATCTGAAACTATTAATTTTTTATAAAAGTGTACTGTACTGTACATTAACAGATTTCAAATGAGCTAAACGTTCACTACTTTATGATTTTACCAATCATCCTACATGGTAAAAATTGTTTTTAGCGATAGTCTAAACCTATTGAGATATTTTATGTTAGGCAATATTACATTGAATTAAAAAAAGAGATTTATTGAAAATATCGATAAAATATTGACATCACTAGTGTAACGGGTCTCTGAAATGGAACGCATGACATCGCCATGTTTTGCCGTAATTATATCAGAATACTGGTGATAGTTGTTAAATAAAACGAAGTGGGCGTGTGATTACTTGTGACATTATTCAAATTTATAATCTGTTCTGATAAATAACTTACAGGCTTTAAATAAAAAAAAAGAAGAAAATATTGTTTTTTACTATCTTTGCATATTTAAACGGCTATTAATATTTATAAATAACGCTATGGTTCTCATACATAGTACGCAAAACATATGAAAGAAAATATGATTACATATAAGAATCGACGTATAATTGACGTTTCATCAGGGCCCGAAGCTGGACCTACTTGAAATTTATTATCTAACATTTAATACGTAACAAGTGTTATAAATAACTTTAATGTAACTGATATCTGTGAAACTGACGTTTAATTTTAATTATCAAAGAGAATGTCATTTGTTAACACAGTCCAGCCATCACCAGATGTAACAAAGTAAACATTAAAGCGCGTTAATTTATTCAATGAAAATTGGCAGAATTAGTAACAACATAGATTGGCAAATGTCCAAGAGTTCATCTAAAGCCACAGAGTATTGAAATAGGAGTCCGCGATGTAGTTGAACAGATTACATTTATTTTAATTGAAATACGAAACATATAATTAAAATTACACGCATTAATATAAACAACACAACAAGGAACACTTTATTGTGACTGTGGATTTACATATTAGCTTGATATTATTAATGTGGAAATACAAAGCTTGTCGGAGAATGTACGTACCATATTCATCATGCAAATCTAGTGAGACCCATTGCTCGAAAATTTCTTCTAAGCATATGAAATTCCTCAATAACATTTTTGCTTGTATCAAATGTGATAAACTGAATATTGTTGAAAGATGAATGCGCACATTTTTCAATAAGATTGTAGCATTAAGCAGAGGTTTGATCTTTCTGTGCAGCTTTAAATCGAAACATTAAACGCGTATTGAGTGACAGTACAAGCCGAGGACTCGACATAAGGCGGGTCGCTCCGAGCGTACACTCAAGCGACCTCAGATATCGGTGACCTCTTAATCCGGTGAAATATCTATAATCAACCGTATGGCGCGGAGATAAAATAATAAAATTTGATGAAATAAATAAATAACAAATAGAGATATAATAAAAGAAATAAACAATAACAAATCCTTATATCAACTTTACATATAGATACGTAGAGTATTTATCATTTTGTTTTTATAAGATTACAAAAATATTTAACAATGAGTCTCTAAGAGTACATATTTTTTTAGAATAATGAGTAAAGAAGATATGTTTGTAATTATAAATAATTAAGCTATTATAAAATTTGTGGCTTTAATCATTTGTAATATTTGCAGTGCAGCGCAGTTTTTCAAAGAAATACGAATGACCACGGTGTAGTTAGCAATAAAATACTATTTTTTAAGATTCTCAAGTGTAGTAAATGTTTATTATAAATAAGACGCAGTAACTTAGTCCAGTGCAAACCGGTTCGCTTAATAACAAGCATATAATCGAATTGACAGATGATTCCTCGACCGGAATATGCAAACGAGGTTACGTAATGTCGAAGGTCGGCTCCGAGTCGACGCCATAAGCGTGCGGTAAACCGAAACGGTTTCAATTGAGATGACGATTTTTGTCCCGCGCAGGGCTTAAGATAGCTAATATCTTTTTTGGAAAAAGGAACTAGATCGATATTAAACCTTAATTGTTAATTATGTTACATAAAATATAACATTTATTTGTATTCTGTTCATCATTTCAGCCGTAAAGCGTCCACTACTGGACATAAGGTTTACCCATAAATTTCCAATAGGACTAGTAGGAAGCAGCCTGCATCTTGTCTTCTTGCAGCAGTTATATATGCAGTAATTATATATTTATAGATGGAATATTATACTTTATATAACTTTAAAATAACCAGGACAGCTAACATGTTAATTTAAAAAAGCGAAAATATAACTGCTTTTATGCATACAGATAAGCGATATATTTAAACGTTTGGTGGGTATTTCATTTATAACCTGCAGCCTGTTTAGTTCAATGATTCAATTTTCAGCAATATCGCAGTTTAATACGATTAAATATTGGTCTTGATTGTCTTAAATACACTATCCGACTGTAACAAGGGTTATTAAAAAAATGATTCAATCTCGCCATTTTTATTTATTATATTTGTAACGGAAAGGACGAAAAAGTGAGTATATAATAAGAAACCACTAATTATTACAATTAGTGGTTTCTTATTATTTTATCGTTCATTGAAGCGACAAGGTCAGTTGAAAATTATTCATATTATTGTAGAGATAAACGAGTAAACGAAACTTCAATTTAAATATATCAAATAACATTTGAGAATTTGTATAAATTAGATTATATAGATATGCACATGTCATAAGGAACATTTCAAATCTGCAGTGTACTTTGTCATAGATGTAAAAGTTTTGACGAGGTGAATGTATGTGAAGGTGTCATTTGCTGTAATGTATGGTACCCATTGGTTTTTGGATAGGGTATCCAAAAATTTGTGGTTTTAGGAATAATAGCTAACGCAATGATAATATTTTAACAATAAGCGTTTTCAAATTATTAGTAGGAAGCAGCCTGCATCTTGTCTTCTTGCACCAGTTATATATGCAGTAATTATATATTTATAGACGGAATATTATACTTTATATAACTTTAAAATAACCAGGACAGATGACATGTTAATTTTAAAAAAGCGAAAATATAACTGCTTTTATGCATACAGATACGCGATATATTTAAACGTTTGGTGGGTACTTCTATTTATAACCTGCAACCTGTTTAGTTCAATGATTCAATTTTCAGCAATATCGCAGTTTAATACGATTAAAAATTGGTCTTGATTGTCTTAAATACACTATCCGACTCTAACAAGGGTTATTAAAAAGAAATGATTCAACCTCGCCATTTTTATTTATTATATTTGTAACGGAAAGGACGAAAAAGTGAGTATATAATAAGAAACCACTAATTATTACAATTAGTGGTTTCTTATTATTTTATCGTTCATTGAAGCGACAAGGTCAGTTGAAAATTATTCATATTATTGTAGAGATAAACGAGTAAACGAAACTTCAATTTAAATATATCAAATAACATTTGAGAATTTGTATAAATTAGATTATATAGATATGCACATGTCATAAGGAACATTTCAAATCTGCAGTGTACTTTGTCATAGATGTAAAAGTTTTGACGAGGTGAATGTATGTGAAGGTGTCATTTGCTGTAATGTATGGTACCCATTGGTTTTTGGATAGGGTATCCAAAAATTTGTGGTTTTAGGAATAATAGCTAACGCAATGATAATATTTTAACAATAAGCGTTTTCAAATTATTAGTAGGAAGCAGCCTGCATCTTGTCTTCTTGCACCAGTTATATATGCAGTAATTATATATTTATAGACGGAATATTATACTTTATATAACTTTAAAATAACCAGGACAGATGACATGTTAATTTTAAAAAAGCGAAAATATAACTGCTTTTATGCATACAGATACGCGATATATTTAAACGTTTGGTGGGTACTTCTATTTATAACCTGCAACCTGTTTAGTTCAATGATTCAATTTTCAGCAATATCGCAGTTTAATACGATTAAAAATTGGTCTTGATTGTCTTAAATACACTATCCGACTCTAACAAGGGTTATTAAAAAGAAATGATTCAACCTCGCCATTTTTATTTATTATATTTGTAACGGAAAGGACGAAAAAGTGAGTATATAATAAGAAACCACTAATTATTACAATTAGTGGTTTCTTATTATTTTATCGTTCATTGAAGCGACAAGGTCAGTTTCAAAAAGCGTAATTTTTTATTTGAATAGAAAATTACGCTTCACTTGAAAAATATTCATATTATTGTAGAGATAAATGGATAAACGAAACTACAATTTAAATATATCTAATAACATTTGAGAATTTGTAGTGATTAGATTATATAGATATGCACATGTCATAAGGAACATTTCAAATCTGCAGTGTACTTTGTCATAGATGTAAAAGTTTTGACGAGGTGAATGTATAGCTCATTTGCTGTAATGTATGGTACCCATTAATTTTTGGATAGGGTATCCAAAAATTTTGTGGTTTTAGGAATAATAACTAACGTAATGATAATATTCTAACAATAAGCGTTTTCAAATTACCAATAAATAATTAACGTGTATATCTAAAAATGCGTCTTTTTCTTTTATAGAGGAAACTACAATTCGTTTAATGTTTCTTGTGAGTCATAGCCAGTTATTACAGGAAACAAATATTAACCCGTGAATACGTTCACAAATAACCTCATGGTCAGGATTATAATTGACCAACTTCTCAATTAAATTACTAAGATAACTTTAGCTGTCGATTTAAGAGAAAGAAGTTAATTTAACTATTTGTCAGCTATTTTTCTTATACGTAATTTACATGTCATCCAGTTAATCGACAATAATAAATGTTCATATACATAAACAAGGAATAATTTGCATTATTAAATAAAAACGTACATATAAAAACCAGAAGTATCTTTCTGTACATCTTTAAGTTATAATCTTCATTAAAACATCAAATCTATTTCATAAATAATACATGAAACTGAATACACGGGGCACATGTTATCATAATCCAATAACACCATGACATAGGTAGCCGCATGTGAACTGTCCGTTTCTAAAGCCGCTTGTGCTTTTGTGCATAACTGAAGTTAAATACTCTGTGGTTTTTAGTGTTCTTACTTTCTCTAAAATGTATGTACAAATACACGATCGAAGTTTTAATTTATTTTAAGAAAAGAATATAACCGTATTAAAGTCTAATTCTTCTGGTTATATTAGTAATATTTAAACTTGAATAATTAAACTACTAATAATTAAACGTTAAAAAGATTTTTCTAATCCGAAATGCGACCTTTATGTACGAAAAAAACTATACTCTTCAATACAAGACATGAATGTAAATGTTTCTGAATACAGATAGACTTAAAGGAAATATAAGCACAGTTGAGTTTTGATCTTTACGGTAAGGTGGGGAACACGCTGAATGCAGGCCGCTTCCAACTAGTCCTATCTATGTTCAACAGTGAGCGTCCCACTGGTGAAATGATGATGATAAAAGGTATGTAATCAAACAGTATCTAAGAAGTATGTAGAACATATAAAAAAGAATCAACATTCGTCTGCGAGTAAAGCCTTAATATAAAAAGATTTAAAAATCACTTTTAATATGTACCAATAATATAATTAAATACATTACTGTTAATACGGATTTGTTAGAACTTGACATATTGTGTAGTTGTAAATTTTCTGTTTACAAAGCTTACTAAATTAGTGGCAATAGGTTAGGATTTAACGTCTCGGTAAAGCCTTGAGAGTACAACGACATGATAAGGTTTCCTAATCCGATTAGGTGGCTGATATCTCGGTGTGTAGTTACACTGCACCGCTTATAACGATTTGTAAAAGAAAAGTTATGTTTTATTTATAAATACTGCACAAGGTTTTTAGAGATACTTTCAACATTTTTGTGTGCATATGTCTTAAAAAACCTAGGAATAAAAAACTTAAAAATGTGTATATTATCTTCTTCCAAATGGTTCAAACTGTACCAACACTTTAGTTATGCTAGGTTGTGATTAACAAATTTATAGACGGTGATCAAATGTAAGACAGATTTCCATAGACGTAAGCCCAGCGGCCGTGTGTTCACCTTGTCGATAGGACGTCTTACGGTGGGCTTGCTTAAGGTTGTCGGAAGTAGCTTGAAGCAGGCCACTTCCAACCAGTCGTATTAGAAATCTTAGGGGCGGGCCTATTTCTAGCAGTGAACGCTTTAAACCTGAGATGATGATAAACAATCCCAGCGGTCGCACATTTATTATCTTAGTTTTTATTTATATTTATCGTCATAATTTGTTGGTATAATAAATGTTTTTTTTATTTAAAATACTAGGTATCATATCAAGCGTCTACAAACTGATCGTAGCTATCGTTGTCTTCATATGTATCATACATATAAGAACAAATGATTCATTCAAATATAACAGCTGATCGAGATGTTTCGGGGGCGATGGGTACCCTCAAATCGCAATCTTAGACGGGTATAGAGCTCCACTTCAGTACCAGTCTCCAGTGTTACACTGCACAGTCCTATAGGGAGTTTTTGGAAGAATTAGAATCCCTGTGTGAGGGATTCTAATTCTGAGCGAATCATGTAATAGCAGAGCCGAGACTAACAGCAGCTCTAATTGTAAAGAGGTTTAAACTTCATCACTCTGTATTCAGTGAATCTATAAATTCCAGTAGGAAACAACGCTAATCCGTGAAGAAATAGTACAAATGGGTTAAAGTCCATACCGTGATGTCAATGTTGAATGGCGTTGAAGGGCTTTTACGAAGAAGTTTTTATGATTGTTTTCTTTGTTACATACTATAGCGATGCATATAGACATAGGAACAGAAACATTTTGCACGTCCGCTTTCAAGCTGCTTAGAGCAGGGATTACGCTATTTTCGTCTACAAACTTCGAGTGCACTTAAAACTGTCATAAATTTTACGATACGAACTATGACTTTTTAACTGCGTACTACTCTTTTATTTACTATTAATGTATCACATCGGGGTTACAACAAACCGTTTTATTTATTTCGATACAGTAAAAAACCTACCATTCTTAAAAATAGTATTCGTTAATATCGAAACTATGTATCTTAATCCATTCATAGGTTAAAATTTGTTGAAGAACAGGCCAAAGGCACTCATCCGGAATTTATTTCATTCTTGTAGAATAATATGATATTACATATTAGAGGCAAACACATAATTCCCAAGGTTCCACACATAATTCCGAAGTCATTTACAGTGTAGTAAATATAATACCTTAATACACATTCGTTATTTAACCTTTTCTTTTAAATCTAGCAACAGAAGCTTTTTGAACATTATCCATTTCTGTACATCATTATAAAGCATCTCCAATTTTAGGATGCATTCTCTACATACAGTGAAGATATAAATATACGTATATGTAAGGTAAAAACTTAGTTAAAGTAATAACCAATATATACTTTAAAAAGAAGTTTTCTTAACCAATTAAATACATTACATCGACCAACCGACCTTACGTATGTCAATCGTAGACTAGCTGCATCGATAACGATTTAGTATTAAAACACATGATCTATTCTCGGCCGTACGGATACAGAACCGCTAACCGATTCAAACGCGGCCTACGGGGCAACGGAACAGGTTCCAGTATCACGAGATAACACATGCCTACCTACACCCACACGAGCACAGAGAGATAGTGAGGTCAACCATTACATCACTCCATCAAAATCATCGTCACGATGGATTTCACCATACTCATATTTATGTACTTATTATTATATTCGTGATTATGTAGGTTCGAAATGGAGAAGTATATTAAACTTAAATTTTTCATTTATATAATCGTAGAGCCATTTGTATGCATATATATATATATATAAATATATATACATATATATATATACATACATATATACATATATATATATATACATATATATGTATATATTATATTTAAAAAAGATTGCGTAATCGTTGGCTAAATTATTAATATTAAAGTGATATACATAATACACTTATATAATTCAGTGATAGGAAGCAGTAATTTATTATAAAATTCTTAGAAATACTTTCCATTCTAGTTTTTATTGTCGATTACCATACTAAACGTCTAAGACTCTGAGAGTCTATTCATAAATCGTATAACGTATTCCAAGTTTCAATTAATTGAGTAATTTTTAAAATTAGTTGCAATGCTTACTGTACTATACTATATTCTATTGACTGACAATGGGTTTGAAATAAAATTTATTATTATTATAACGTATAAGGTAGTGTTCTCTATAAATAATTAAGACGGTAAATACTATGTAATTTTCCTGGTGTTAAAAACAATATAAATTTAAACAATCTGATGAATTTTGTCTGTTAATTATTTTCAAAAAATTTAAAATTATTTTTATTGGTTTTATTTGATATTTCTATGGCTTTTTTATATATTTTAAAAAAGTAGTAACGTCTAGTGCAAAACAAAGCGTCTGGGGAGCTTAATACTGAAGGTCGCAGTTTTTGTATATCTTACGTCAAAATGATGACTGTTATGATGCCTTTTGTAAAAAACAATAGCGAAGCGATGTGTCATCGTTATCAAATTCAAAACATGTACTATACGTTATACATATTTGGATTAATTCTATTTAAATTTTAGGTAAAGTCATGTTTAGCTGATTCTCACAGATTATATATAAAAAAAAAGCTTTCATACACTATCGTTAACCAAACAACTATTTCATATTTCGTGAATCATAGTAGACATATGTCATTGAGTTGTTACAACAGTAATAACAATGCTTTGTACTTTGAGACTGTAAGGCATAGTTTTTGTCCACAATCAAAGAATACTTGGATTTTCCAGTTCTATGTTATGAATTTCAACTTGAACCTAATTAAATATATTAATAATAATAATTGATATATTTATATTTATACTTATAAAAATAATTAATTATTACGATTTTTCTACATGTAAAGATGTACGGGATTATAAGCGCATATTTTTAATAATTAATATAATATAGTACATAGCATATTATTTATTAACCTGATTACAAGTGAATGGTTTATTAACCCTTTATAAAAAGGTACCCGAGTGTCTCTTCTCGCACCGCTTCAAGGTTGTTTAATTTTACACAAATTACAAGCAACAAATTACTGTTCGATGCCAATTTAAAACTACAATAAAGTCAATGAATTATATAATATTTCTTATTATAGATTTCTGTAAATCATCCTTAATACGAAACGATTTCTGAGAAAACATAAAATTCTCGAATGCGAAGTTAAAGTAAATTTTGGCATTCCGCCACAGACGTAATCAGAAGTGAATATGCTCCTTTACGAAGAAATGATGAATATAAAGTAAGTTTAAAAAAGGCGTCGTGCTTACCGGTACGAAAGTGCGGTCAGTGGAACACTCTCAGTTTTCAGAACTTCACTGTTATGTCACTTGCGAATGAAGCGATCGGAAGCACTTTTACATGGTCGAATTGACCGTATACACGCACGGTAGAGCACAATTGTTGCTGCAATCCAACAGGGTGTCTGTTTGTCGTGTATTGTATCGTCCACGGTGAGGTTTGGACCGTGATAAGCGTCGGGAGGTCGCGCGGCGACTGTTCGCCCGCTATATCGTTGACGCGCCGCCTCACGTGCGTTTGCATGCAAAAAACTTGACCGTAGAGTTTAGTAACTCTCAGAGCCCCCTTTTCGAGGCTTGAACTCTTCAACTACACAATTTAATCTAATACTTTTTCTTACTATACATGGCTCATGGCCTTCATCGTGTTTACAACGATATATTTCAATAACAAAGATAAACAATATCCATCCATAATTTTCACTTATACTTGTTTAATATATATTAATCTGATACAAATAAACTATAAATTATTTATTTTAATGATCTTATTGTTACGG
The DNA here is from genome assembly GCF_028537555.1 of Battus philenor. Taxonomy (NCBI): domain Eukaryota; kingdom Metazoa; phylum Arthropoda; class Insecta; order Lepidoptera; family Papilionidae; genus Battus; species Battus philenor. The sequence continues at coordinate 6,003,902 of NW_027181689.1, read as the reverse complement.
GTCTTAATTATGGAGTTTATAAGCCATTATTTTTCTTTTTAAGAACTTTAGTAAGCAAATCATGAAATATTCTCTATCGTTAGAAGGTTGTCGTGTTGCGTGACACTTTCTTATAATTTGACAGTACACACCGCGCAACGTTATTATTGTATGATAAATAGCAAATATATGAGAATTATGAGTATCATATGGCACGGTCGATTCTATATTTACAGTACGTCTATGGATTAAAGAGAAGTATATAAACAACGCAAAATTACGGGTTCGAAGCTATCCGCTAAATTCAGTTCCGATGACGTCACCGCCTGTGCGCGATACCACCTTGCAAGCAGTTATTAATACTCACACGATCGCAAAATATTCCATGTGAGCCATTGTTGTGAAATTTAATTCAAGGAACTTTTGCATTCGATTATTGAATACGTTCTTTGAAATAATTGAACCCGACACTGGACTGCGGTGCCGCAAACATAACGTAATATTATATCCAGCTTATGCGTCGTTTAAATATAGAGTTTCGGTAAGTATAAATAAACACTGTACTAGAAGGATTATTTTAATGTTTGGTCGATAAACACGTGAAAAAAAATTTAACAGTAAAATTTATTAATATTAGTAATTCATTTATTGACAAATATGTTCTCTGTGCCTGAAAAGGCAGGTTCAAAGCTAAGTTTAAAACAGTACGTGCGAGAAAAGGGTCACAAAAACAAACCGTCTGACTCCCTTGTAGGCTTTTCTCGGATCATGGCGCATTTGGAATCCAGTAGCTTAAAGTTGTCAGTCGTCATTATAAACCACCTCAACAACAACAACAACTTGATATTAGTATCTATAAAATTGAGCTTTTTAAGTATATTATTGATCATTATTGTTGATTCAGAGTGGATAGAAATATGAATGAACGAATAAACCAACAACATGATTATATATACACATATCAAATACAAGTATCTAGTGAGCCATTTCGTTTAATATAACCTGTTTATAGCTCGACCCAAATGTTGCCATCGCTTTCTGCTTTACTGTAAATGCGTTATACGCCGTACGATAAGTAACGACAGAACATCAAGCTACCGTTAAAGGTTAGAAAGCCATTAAGGAAACTTAACCGACCGGTGTGAAGTAGTAATGGGGGTACTGCTAAAATAGGACGGTTTGTAGTAACCGGATCATAGGATGTCAGCCAAGATGCATCGTGAGAAACGTTATGCGTTTTCAACTAAGAAAGAAACGCTAACATGAGATATTTTTCGAGAACTGTACTTATTACATGCTAAACAATTTACTATTCGTGTAAGAAGAACTTTTTATTGTAGATGTAATACGACAAAGACTATTTGTTTTACATTTGAAATTATTAATTCGTTAAGTCGAAAAGGTGGCAGGCAAGATCGCTGTGGGACAAAAAATCGAAGGCTTTGAAACGTGATGTAGCCCGCAATCAAACGTCTTGATAAAAGAACTTAAAATAGCACTCAGTATCTATTTACTGCTTCCTTGCTATCGCGACTTTTTGGCTATTTTAAATATAAACATAATGAGACTCCAGAGTATCTAAGTGTGGTCAGACCAGATATCGAAGGAGCTGGAATAATCAACCAGCGCTGCAATGTATATTTACGGAGACAGCTAATTGATGTAGTCAGTAGCCACAAGGACAGCAGTCGAAGGAAACTAACAGAAAAAGTAAGAGATGTAAAGTTAAATAAATTTCCAACAATTAAAAGTAAAATAACATTCACCTAACCCCTCATACACACATTGAACAAAACTACAATGAAGCTCTGAGAAATTATGAAGTTGATGAGAAATTAATACCGACGACCTAATTACTAGCAACGAGACAATGCAATTCTTGATCAACTACGCACGTATATGCTCGCCGTTGTTGGACTTTATAAGGAATGAGCTCAACAAGGTAAAATAATTAACATCAGAACTTCAGTAATAAGAGTAATGAAAATTATTTTCCACACGCGATTTTCACAGCTCTTCAGACAGTGGCAAATCGCCAAGAGCCGAGGCCTATGTCGTCAGGTACAAATCGTTAGGTAGTTCGGACGGCGACGTCGCGATTACATGGCGACATATTTTGGCATTTCGTCATTAAAAGGTTGTCAACTATACACACCTTGCTCGTGGCCTTTTGGTATACTAGTAACATATATAATGTCATTACATTAATATCAAAGGCGAAAGTCTAGATAAGTTAAAAAATATATATTGCTGCTAAAAACGTTGATTTTTATATTTTCTTTAGTGAATCGTGCCGAACTTCGGTTATAAACATAATATTTGGCCATTTTTATTACATACATATCTTTTGTTTTATGTGTCAAGTAATTATGTGTACAAAATACAAACTAAAACAGGATGTAGTATACCAAACAGAAAAAGCGAATGATGTAAATAAAATACATGTATAAATTGGTGAAGTAAGTCATTTTTATTACATATTGCACATTAACAAAAAAATTATTTCAGGTAAACGTGGTCGGATCAGATTTATTACCATATGATACTATTTAGAGTTTTTAAATAAAAAAAAAACCTTTCCGAGTTTGTTATCATAGGAATAAAATGGTACAGCTTTATACATTTTTTTGATTATGTATATATATATTCGTACATGTTATATGAACATGCATTCCTCGTCAGTCAAAAAAAGCCTAGCAACTTTGACAGCAGATGTCGCGGTAGCAACCTGATCTAAGTCTTAAAGATCAAAATAGATCTAACACAAGTAAAATATACAAACTTTCGTCCTCCAAAAATACAAATAAAATTTTTAGTTAACTTGATAATAGAAGTCCAATCGGAATTCAGTGAAACTACGGTATTCTCATGGACCGAGGCAAGAATGGCATAATAAACCACCACCATCATCATCATCAGTTTAGCTGTGGGACGTCTAATGCTGGACAGAGGATAGTCCTATAGATTTCTAACAGGATCGATAGGAAGTGCCTTGCATCAAACATCTTCCGACGATATTAACGAAAGAATTATACGAATAAATAATGCCCAACAAATACATCAAATTATTAATTATAAAATACGATGTTTATTCGTATTAATAATAAATAATTTTTACGTCTATTAAATATCTCTTTTGTAAAATAAAAATTTATTTTTGCGAAATATAACTCATTTATATTACACAACGTCGTAGTTAGATGTACCTAAATATTGGCAAAGCTTGTAAGAAACTTTCGGCCTTGTGGGAAATTTTCTTCGATGCAAGTTTAGACTACTTCTCTTGGTGGAGGAACATTCTTCGACTTTTGAAACTTTTGTTATTAATATAATACTCCATTTGAATTTAAAAAAGATCGAGTTTTGAAAGTTGTAATATATACATACCTTTTTAAAAATGTATTATAATAGCATACATTTATCAAAAAATACGTCATCTATGTATTTCAATTATTTTTTTGGCTTCATGTTTGATGGCTATTAATTTGAAGAAAAATAAAGAATAAAAAGTTTTAGACGTTGTTAACTTTTTAATAGAGTTATAAATTATTATTAAATTATTCCATTTGACACCAATGAGATGAATAAACTTGCATGGGATACAATTTCATTGCAAAAGCGCGCGTGTAGGCGTGTCATTACTTTACGAGGCATGCAACCGTTCAACTTACCGCTTAAACTGAATTACGACAGATACACAAGAACAAGAGTTTTTTGAATGTTGAAATTTAAAAAAAAACAGAGCGCTCGCACCGCGGGCATAGCCCAGTGACTTATGACACAAATTGTGCATAGATTAGATAATACCGATCCGATCCGAGGAGCATACGAGCGTCATGCTTAATAACTACGATGCGCTGTTGGTTACAAATTGAAAACGTTGTGGGACACGTGGATATGATGTACAAATTAACATTCTTGCGAAACAAAACATTTACGAAGACAAATTGTATAGTACCACGTTGTGCACTAATTATTGTAATATACAACAATGTAAATTATTCTATTAGCAAAAAAATACATTCATTGTCTTTAAGTGTAGCTAATATATTTGCGCACATCAATCTACATGACAGTGTAACATGAACAATGAATAAATACCTACTTCGGTAAAAAATAGTGGCATTTCCCCGTAAACAAGAAGATAAATAACAATTTGAAAGAACTTTAGTAATAACGTATATTTGTAAACTTCATTTCTATGTATGTAAGTGATACAAGTTTAAGATACTGGAAGCAGATGCTTACAGCCAGTTATTGTAAATCTATAAGGCTCTATCCACTGCTGACCATAGGCCGCCTAAAACACATACGGATGAAATGATGATGAACACAAGTTTAATGTTTAGAAACAGCTGTCACTATGCTAACTAAACTTAATATTTTATTCTTAACATATAAATTTGAATTTTATTATAAAAATATTGAACAAAAAACACTAATGTGCCTTACTTTAATCGAAATATAAGCCATCGTTACATATGAACTATTGCCGTGTTATGGAATTTCATCGATTTCTTTACTAAAAATCTTAAGATGTAATCAGTTGGTGCATGGTTTGTAGTGGACGTTGAAAACTTTATAGTTGTAGTTCCTCTACCTTAGCAACGGTCAATGTGTAGCCGAGGGTTCCTCTAAATACTTAATAATTTTGAGTCTTCATGCTCGATTCTTGAGTTATCGTCAAGGTCTTCGGAAAACGATGGATGCAGGTCGCTCTCTGTTTAATTGGAAATCCTAAATCCAACAGTGGACGTCATTTGACTGAAATGATGATTTTTAATATTACCACCAAATCAAGAAACCCATACTCAGATTATTTGTCTGGTCTGATTTAAAAGGATCCAGCGCAGGTCAACAAAAATCACTCATATCTTCTTTAAAATCTATATTCGCACAGAAAGTTTTTGAATTTGAATGTTTCCGATCGAATAAGTTTAATTTTTCAAAACGAGTAAAGATGTTATTGAAAATCGTCTCATGTGCCGGTTTATTTACCCCAGGCTGGATTGAAAGCGTGATAGTGTGCTTCAATCAATTCATGTCGCACCTACTTTTAAATTTCTTTCATTTTTAAAATTAAAAAAAAATGCATTAAGAATAGTCACCTACACCGAAGACTGCTTAGGTATAGTTTGAGATAGATACAGGACAATGCCACATTTTGAACATTTCCAAAATCTAACACTTAATATTTCGAAAATGACTTGACATTTTAATTTTTCCTTACATGCAAGAAATGTTAAAATCAAATTAAATACTATACTACAATTTCTTTGCCTAAAATAAAACATGGTCACCCTATCCAGTAGGATGAATATAAAACTGCAATTTGTATGTTCATTTATAACGCATCGAACGTTTCATTGTTTGTGACGCGAGCTAAATATGTATGACTAGTTTTGCATTCCCTATGGTCTAGTCGCGGACGTCTGGAATTGATTTGCTTACAATGCCCGTGCAATTGCATTCAACTAATATTACCTGAATGTCCTTGGTGTTATGTCACAGGGTCAGTGAAACGAATGAGTCATAGGACTGATTATGTTAAATTATTATATGATTAATTTTTTACGGAGCTTTTTTACATACAAAACAATTGATATCCCTGAACATTACGTTATATTACATCAGAGTTCTTTACAACATACAGTTACATAAGACATTCTGATTTTTATTAAAGAATTTAATCTTAGTGGAATGTCGTTAAAATAAAATCACCTAAAATTTATATTTCGTTTATACTTCTTTCTATATACTATTAAAAACAATTTCATAATTCCGATTGTTTACCATTTACTTTTCATTATTTGTTTTACGAGTTACTTCTATTCTATCTCATTAGAGATTAAGACCGGATGCATATTTATCTAAAAATATTTATAACATATAAAATATGCGTTAGGGAATGGATATACTTAATCTGCTCACCGGTAAGTGCCGTTTGTTGTCTTACTCGCATAAGCAGATATTATCGTCACACTCGACCACAAGTAATTTTTTTCTCTAAAGTGTTTTCTGTAATAAGCCAAAGATCAGATCTCTGGTAACTTTGGCCTGCAATTAACAAATTATTGCAAATAAAAAACTAGATTACATGGTTACAAAAGCATAACCTCTAGTAAAACATACATAGACCTAGTTAAAGCGACAGACCAAAGTACCTTCATATTCCATGCCGGTACTGAACGAGTTACTCTCATTTGTAATGTAAATATACGACGAAAGATATTGGCCGCCGGACGCTGGACTAGTTTCAGTAGCGCTCGTTTCGCGTAGTCATTCGGAAAATAAACGTTGGCCGAGTGTTAAGTTCGTATTATTTTAAGATACGCAGAAACTGTGTACCAAATGAAATTTTCAATATAAGGCCTTTTTCCTATATGTCAAAATTAAACACTTTTTTATTATTTCTTTTGTATCTCAGAGAAACATTTGAGCGTCAACCTCGTTAACACGAGCGACATCACAAGCCTTTCCGATTCAATGTCAGTAATTATATGACATGTACAATTTGTATGATCGCCACTCCTCTGATTCGATCCGTTGAATCAACACAATTTTTTTTATAAACACACTGTATAATGTTTACTTACTTTTGCCATAAATATCTTATTTTAATTGTTACAAAAGACACTTTTTTATTGTACGTAACATTTAATACTATTACAGTTTGTTAGTTTAATACATTAATATAAACCATTAAAATATACAAAGTTTATTAGAAGTGGTGTTCTTTGGCTGCAATACAGTCCTTTAAACGAGCCCACTTGAGCCCAGTTATCAATAGCCGCACGCACTCTTTTTATGGAAAATTATTCAATGCCAATCATATTGCTTTTTTTAGGGCCTCTAAATTATTATGGCGTTTAGAGCAAGCGTTACTCTCTAAAACTGATCATAAATCATAATCTAGTAGAATAAAATTAAGACTAGATGACGGCCAGTTTTCAGCTCGATGAAGTAAAGAACGTTCGTTTCTAACCAAAATTGGGTCGGTCGAGCTTTATGAACCAGCGTCGAGTTCTTTAGAGTTTTCAACATAGATATAGTAATTTTTTTTGTTAAAGTATTGCTCAATTGTAAAAAATTTCTGATCCGTAAACTAATTTTTTCTATGATTTCCCTTTGCGTACCGTTTAAATAGCTGTTTTGATTTTATTACCCTATACTTTTTTAAATTATCAGTTAAGCAATAATCAGTACGTGTCATTTAGACTACAAGTCCTAAACAATTTTTTAAAATATGCAACATGGTTCCAGAGGCTATCTTCAACTCCTGAGATAAAATCGTTTGTTTCTTTCGTTCGTGATTTTTTGAATTCTTTTACTTACAGCTATCGCCTTTTTCGTAGGAACACTACGTGGACGGCTAGATCTTTTTCAGTCACAAACAGAGGAGGTTTCATTCTACCTATCATTCTACTCTATTTGAATATCAAAATATTTTGCAATATATTGGCGCGAAAATATAAAAAAAGCACAATAAACATTCATATACAAATTCCTTATTCAAAACTAATATTTTGCCTAATTTGAAATAACAGTATTTATGGCTAGACTAAGTAAAGTTTATTTGCTTTTTGATGAAATTATTTTTCGCTTTCTTTACGGCTAATTATTTTGTGCAAAACAAGCTCGTATCATTGGTCAATACTTAGGTTTCAACACTGTATCCAGTGACAATGGGGCGTTTGACACACCTCGGGGGCTCCTCCACTCCTGTTCTAAAAAAATAGGGTATCTAATGGTCTTCCTCGATAAATGAAAATCACGCTAATATGGTTTATAAAATACCGTATGTAACGATTTACAAAAATATTAGGAGTACTAAGAGTCATATCATTATTTATACGTTAGTTCCAGTGAGTAGCGTGTGATGTACCACGCTGTTTCGCGTTATATTAAACTTTGCTTATGGTGTTGGCCCAAGTCCAGTTGTCGATTTACGCGCGATTGCTACCATATCATTAAATTTAGTTAGCGGTATCGGATTTAGATCAAAGTTTGCGCGCGGGCGACGGACACGTTTGACTTGTTGACTTGGGAATTGCTAGCGCTATACAATCCGAATACTTCAATTCAACATGATAGAGACACCTAAGTAAATAGTTGGTTATTTTTTTCCTTATCATGTTTATATATTCACGTATTTAGCATTCAGTTTCCCGTGGGCACCACGGCTCGATTAATTGCAATTACAAGATTATAACAAGGAAATTGTTGTACTGTTTATTAGTCACTTAACTAAGATAATAAGAGTCAAAAGTCAATATATCTCAAAATAATAAAATGATGGTAAACATTGATTAACAAGTACAATGTTGCCATGTGTTCCAAAGTACTATCAAGAAATTCTCTAAAGCAATTTTGTAGTATGATACTTTTTTATTGACCCTTAAAAATTTATTTTTTTTGTATTGTTTTATTACATACTACTTACTTACGCTACTGGTGCAATGAAAGGGTCATATCTATCGCTTATCAGATAAAACCCCACTTTTTAACGCCTGTTGCCAAAACTTCGGGAACGTCTTCGCACACTCAAGTTATTTCATCTGGCCTTCTGTCTCGGCGACTTGCCAGAGCTAAATATTCATGGCTAATAGTAATATGCAACCTTTGGTACTTACCGGCGTCGCCAACGGCTTGGCTGAGTGTGTTTTCAGTAACAGGACGCAGTGCCTCCACAGCGCTGATGTAACCGAGGCGGTCGGCAATTGCGCATGCAGTTTGTCCGTTCTTTTAACAAAGTAATAATAATAATTATTTTCCCACGAATATAAGAATATTATTGAAGAGTAAGATTTTAACGTTTTGTAAATAAACAATAGCAGTGACATTCAACGGAATACCAAAAACTACGTTACCTATAAGGTTTGTGTGGTTCAAATTGTGCTTATTCCTATAATAAATAACTTCTGTAATTGAAAGTTTGACGCAATATGATATTTTCATATTTAAAAATATTTATAAACAAAACATGATAACTTTCATACGTATCTGGTACCTGGTATTTTTCAAAACAAAGCAATCAATCAAAAAGATATTTGCAAATAGTTTGGTACAGATGATGATATTTCTATCACATCTGACCAGAGCATGATATTTAATGGAATCAGGCGTTACCTCGCGGAAGTCAATTGCGGAAGGCGGTGCACTTTATTGCACGACTACCACTACATGTGCGGAAGTGGCTAAATATTGGTCCTTTTCTTACAGAGCATGATGTTTTCAAATAATAGAAAAACTATTTTGAAACACACTTTAAAAGCTTTTACAGTTATCTATTCATTAGAACTATATTTTTTTAATAACACAAAGTAGTCGCCGGTTTTTGACAGTTTATAAAACGTTAGACATCATGGACTTATCATGTTTTGTTCTTTCCCTCCTCAATCATTATAATTTTAGTCTAATATATTATTATTTGTAATTCTGTTATCTGTTAATAGACGAAGATCTGCCTCGTTATTCTACAGCGCATCTACCAAATGATATTAAACATGTGTTTACTTATAATCTTATAATTTTTGTTTGATGATATCAAAATAGGATTCTAACAATACTCGCGGAATGTAATGTACAACAACCTTCACCCATCTACCCGCATTAAACACGTCGTTTTGTATCGTTATTGTAAGCATTGATTAAACTTATAAATGACACATAGTATATTCAATGTATATTATTATCGTCATCATATCAAGAGTAGAACGTTCTCTGGCTAGACAACTTCTTTGTTGGAGGACGTCAAACATACCCTGAGCTTGCTGGTCAATTCTTTTCACTATAAAACTTTAAGATTTCAGCTGCCATCTGTCCTAAGTGTTAAGTACCCTTTGGCAAGTTGACATGACAGTAGGCACATTGCCACGTCAAATCAAAAATATGCGACTACGTAACCTATGAAAACAGTAAAAGAGCGTAGTATCGTATCGAGGCAGTGAATGAATAATTTACTTTTTATTACAAAAAGTTAAGATACATGACAATCGTGTAGTAAGTGATACATTTTATAAGGAATAAGGCATTTCTATCTCGACTTTGAGAATTTAAAATTTAACATAACATTTTATGGCGTGGATGAATGCTTTTTGTCCATTGGCATTCAGCCCAGTTGCCCGGTTCGAAGTAGTACCTAAGCTCAAAGCCTCGTTCAGGATCTCTCAGGCTTCGATCGGCTCAGGCCGCTACATAAACATGACACGTGATGCAAAGAGGATACCTATTATCATAGTGTTACAGAAACTATTGTACCGAGCCTTAGGAAAATGGGGAGAGCGAGGGGAGAGGAATGAGCGTGAGCGCTGACGTAAGCGTAAGCAGCGAATTATAGGACCAGAGCGACCAATGCTCCCTTCGCCTCACCGCGCGCGTACCTAAGGCACGGCACGGCGATTTCGGTAGCAGTATAGTCAACCTTTCATGAGTAGATTCGTTGACGGAGAAACGCAAACGACATAGGACAGCGGATCAGGAAGTTGAAGTTACAATGGGTAGGCCATAGCACGCAGAACAGATGGCCGTTGGGATGGTTGGTATGGAGATCACGGACCAGCAAATGCAGCTTCGGACGTCCATCAACCAAGTGGATACAGGCAGCTTTCAATTAATCGTATTGGAAAACTTTGAATGAGGCGTATATCCAGTTGTGGAGGTCCTGCGGCTGAAATAATGATGACGACAATAACCAACAATTGTAATTTCTACGATGTTTCTACATTATTGTAAGAGTCTACCTACCAACTATAATACTAATGTTTTGATAGTTATGAGAAATAGTTAGCACGTACAGTGAGATCAGTGCATGTGTGACTCACCGCAGATAATGCATTCGGATCAGCGTTGTTCTTTAGCAGCAACTGTATGACTAAAGTGTGTCCTTGCTGAGCCGCTTGGTGAAGTGGGGTGAATCTGTACAATATTAAAATTTAATTAGTTATATAAAAAGAAAAAGTTAATGACAAAATAATACCAGTGTCGTATTAAAATTGACCATTTTTATTTATATTGAATGTCATCTCTAGCTAAAAAAGAAGATAAATGATATCGTATGTAAACAAATTTGTGAGTAGTAATAAACATCTTTATTATGCGATATTAGGTATAGTTAATAGTTACTTTTGTAATCTAAAAAAACCTCAGAGTTTTGAATGTAAGCGAGCTGCCTTAATATTTTGGTGCTTCAGAGAATTGTGTAATAATTTTGCGCCATTCTGTTTGAATCGTGACAAAAATTTCATCTGCTTAATAATTTTATACGTCGTACACATACTCTAGGTTACTTCATAAATAAACCAGAATTATCTGATCTTCTTACTTGGTTGCAACAGTGCGGTTACAAACGGTTAACAAAGCAATGATAACTCTGTCCTTCCTCTGTACTTCCCTTTCTCCTACGGCAAATTTTTCAAGAGATTTGGTTCCTCAGGAAGGCTTAAATCCGATTTTAGAGAGATTGAACAAGCTTTTAGTGTAGCGACTATATTATTATTAACATGAACATATTGTGGCAAATTCTTAAAATAACCATTTCTACATTTGCTGGAATTTCTTACATATTCAATGTGTATCATTAATTTAGTGAATGTTGTAAACACCTTAAATAGGCAGGTGCATCTGAATGTTTATTGTCATAACGCGTTATTATGCCATCTTAATGTATCTGCTTTCGGTGTGTAGGTACAGAGGACTTTAGTAATAGTGAAAGATGTAGACAGGTCTTATCTTTTATATGAATGTGTGAAGTAATCTGCATAACTATCTCATACGGCCGATAGTATATAGTATATTTATAATTTGTAAATAGTGCGTAACTTGCCCGTGAGCAGCACGCGCTGTAACATCAGCGCCAGCATCGAGCAGCGCACGCGCAGCTGCCAGGTGGGCGTGGTGTGCTGCGGCGTGCAGGGGTGTATAGCCGTCGCGTGTGCGAGCTGCGCAGCGACCGCCTGCCGCGAGCAACGCTCGCAGCACCGCCGTGCGCCCTTCAGCTGCCGCCAGGTGCACCGGCGTTAGGCCTGTCGGCAAACATATTAGTCACTAGAAGAGCAGTACCTTAAGGTACCTGAGGTGTACGTCTTGTTTAGGTTAAAAAAAATAACAGTTATTTGTTAGCTACCATTACAATTTCGTGGTTAAGTAAGAGCACTTTTTGAAATGATTATTAATCGAATAAATATCCGATGTCTGACAATCTTTAAGTTATATGGTGAAACTAACCATTGTTAGCCGGGACATTTACGTCCGCGCCTCGTTCAATGAGCATTTCCACGCAATCTTCGTGTCCTTCTTGAGCGGCCATGTGGAGAGGAGTGAACCCTGCCTTTGATTTAACACCCGGGTCTGCATCTGCGAAATACGCAAAAATGGTTTCACTTTATAAGAGGTTACATATTAAAAATATTAACAATTGTCATGTAAAATTAACTGTGTGTTACTTTTTTATTCTGAATATTTTAATTACGGTTATTGTGATTTATGCACAAGTATTTTAATCTTCATGATTTTCACGTAACATAGTTAGAATATGATTATGTATATGGCCTATGTCCAGTAGTGGGCGTTCTACGGCAGTAGTAATAGTAATCATATATGTATATGTTTCGTCAGCTGTGATAAAATTTAAAATTTTGACACTACAATTTAATTAAGGCTATAATACTAAGGAAAAAGATGAAACTTATCTATGTATACTAATACACTTAATATAATGTGTTTTATAAGAATGCTCATGGCCAACCACAGAGAAATGGGGAAGGATATAATCGGAGTTTCGCTGCGAGATCGAATCAGAAACACGCAGAAGAACCAAGATTACCAACGAAGCTAGAAGTATTGGTCGGCTGAAGTCAGCCACTTCAGCTTTTGGTAGAACCCACACTAGTTGGATCAAAGACATAATCAAGGTTGCCGATAATCGCTGGGTGCAGGTAGCGCAAAACTGATTATTGTGGTGACATTTTGGGGGAGGCTTATCCTTTGGAGTGAGTTTCCATAGGCTGTCATGAATGAATGAATGTGTCTTTATGCATGTATTTTCATTAGCATAATATTTACCATGTTCGAGTAGAGCAAAAGCAATATCTGGGTGGTTGTGTCGACAAGCGATGTGAAGAGCAGAGTGTCCATTCTTAGCCAACGAATGAGGTGACGCACCTGTATAAAAAGAAACGCTATTATGTACAAAAATATTAAGATTGTTTGAATGTTCATAATGACGATTTATTTGTATAAAACTTAATTGTTCAGGGCGGTCGAGTTGTAATATCGTCTTCAAAACCTTTCTTAGATTTTTAGCGTTGAATTACCTATGACATCTAATCATCTTTCGTTTGAATTTGCTTCAACTCTGAACAAAAGTCTAAAAACAACACAACCATAGGATGATAACCAACCAAGAACCAATGGTGATGTAATGGTTTTTTTTTTATATTAATGACAGATTCTTTTAAAACCTATGTAGCTTACTAACTTCTTTCACAATGTGAAAGATTTTTAGTGTTAATTAAGCTCGTGTATAAATTGCTCTACTACTGTATTGCAAAAGAGGACAGTCTGAGTTTTTTTGTAAACTCAGACCAGGTTGCATTTGGAACCATCGATGCTTTGAGTTAAAGGAATCCATTATAGAGAAGCTCAAACCTAGTTTCTATCAAGTTGGGCTCTTCTGGTATTGTTCTCATCACGTACATAAGTGATCACTGTAAATGATCCTAAGTGGAATGATAAGAATAAATGAACCAAGAACGTACATTAAAGATAAAGGTAACATTAAAACACCAAAACAAATACCTTTGTCTAGCAACAACAGGGCGATATCAGGATGTCCGTAGTAAGTGGCCATGTGCAATGGAGTAATATGGCTTCTCCCTGGTGCGTCAGGCTGCGCTCCACGTGCCAGGAGTAGCCGAGCGACGCCGATGTCACCGTACTTCGCCGCGAGGTGTAGCGGTGTGAACCCTTTGCGAGTTTCAGCTTCGATGGGAGCATTGTGATCGAGGAGAATGGACGCTACTTCTTCTTTCCCTATTAATAGTAAATGTTTTAGTAAATGGCTTTCCGACGGCTTGAAGAACCATCAAAATGTCTAGTTAATTATGAAAATTCACCTAGTTTACGTTGTAACACATCTCATAATTTCAAAAAAAGGAATAATTTTCTACCATATATAAAGTCGTTCCTTCATTGGCAAATTCACTGTAGTCGCTAAACGAGCAATGAGCAAGATAAATAAAGAATGGGAAGGTGAGAGGATTGGATAATTCAAGTGGCAGAGGAAAGTCTTTAGATTCTGGAGTCGAGACCACAGATCGGCGAGCGCAGCGTAAGATGTCTCAATCTAGCAAAGTGTTTTTTTTTAATATAGGACTTCTTTGGCTCGCCAGACCGGACAAGGTCTTAAATACCTTATCGTACGTGTAGCAGTAGAGTTCGCCACGGAGTTGAAGTATATATGTAGAAGAAATTTATCTTTACGTAATTAACTTTTTGCATGCAGTTATTACGGACGATCTTTTATTTTAACGATTACGTCTTATTAAGCTTGATAATTTATCCAACGATCAATATCAATTTATTAACAAGCGAACCTTCTTTAGCAGCGATATGCAACGGCGTGTAGTGGTCCTTAGTGGCGGCGGCGACATCGGCTCCGTGCTGCAAGAGTAACGCTGCGATGTCGGCATGCCCCAGACGAGCCGCTACGTGCAGAGGAGTTTGTTCTTCCCGGGCTCTGGCTTCAACCTAGTACCCCATCATAAAACATTGAAAGTTTCCTTGGTGTTTGATTTATAGCGACAGCAATCTTAATCTAGTAGTTAACAACAGTGGGGTAGCAGCATAATTAGTTGATTCGACCCTCGTTAATAAAAATGTGGTTAAATAATCGTGATATCCTAGGTTCAGGGGTCGGCAAACTTCTCACCACAAAGAGCCATTTATAAGAATTACTAGTTTATATTAATTCGATCCATTTAAAAACTTGAATATATGCAAAGTTATTTTCGTTTGTTTATTTATATTTTCTAGCTTGTTTTTGCTAAATATGTTTAATCATATTAATAATACAATAAAAATAATCTCTTCAAAAAACTACTACTTTCACTTTTTTCATTTACATATCTGTTTTACAATAGTATAGTTTGTAACAATGTCAACATAATACAATTAATTTCATCTGTTCAGTTCTAGATGGCGCTAGATGTAGATTGTACATACTGCTACCAAATATACTACCATACTGGTATTTCAGCGTAAATAAGGAAATTTTGTTACACCGTACCCTCAACACCATTCTATCTTAAAAAAAATTGTAAGAGAGATATAAACACAAAAAGTAGTTAAATGTGCTGATAGCATTTTACTACTTTTTGTGTTTCTTTCTTTGGGTGCGGTTCATCGACCATTAAGCCAAAATACACACAATAACACAAAATTTACACAGTATGATACTGGGCTCACGTGATTCAATACTTGTACAGGTTAGTACTATTGTACCATACAATACTATGATTTTTTTACTAATAATTCTTCATCTGGTGAAATCTCTAGCTAGATGTTGGCTAACATCTTGATCTCCAAAGCTGCACTTTTGAATATGGTCTGATACTTGAACCAAGTGTTTAGGTTTTTTAGCCATGAGCTGCCTAATGTTATATTTATAGATTACTTGCGTTTCCCCCAGCGTTGTTAGTTGAGTAGAGCGGTATATACACACATGATATGATCTAAACGCTATAGCTATCAGCTTTTTACTATGTTTCTGAATACTAATAATAAAAACACAGTTATTTTACTTATTACTTATTACTAGCTAAAGTATTTCTTACTTGACTAGGCTGTACTGTGTTCCGATTTATAGGTACTGGGATTAAACATAATTTAACATAAAAATAACATAGGCCAATGATTGCAATGAGAGTAATGGAGAAAGCTATGTTCCGTACTTCAATGTTATCGACATAGCTTGAAAAGTTGCTCGTCTGAAGTTTCAATAGGCGAGGCATATCTGTGCAACCGACAGCCGATAGACGCGGCGTGGGTAGTTCCTTTATCAGGTGGACCGTAATGAAAGTCGTAGGAAGCAGCATGTCACGAACGGCGCTAGACATTGTGATCTTTGGAAGAGACCTATTTCCTGCAGTGGGCGTCTATTGGCTGACAATATGATAGGCTAATAAGGCATATCACATCATATTTCTTTTAGTTTAACACTCGTAAGATGGTACCTTGGCATTGTTACGCAAGAGCACGCGCACGAGGTCAGTCTGGTGCGCCCGAGCTGCGAGATGCAGCGGCGTCTCCCCTCTGGCAGTTGCAGCGTCTGCGTCCGCTCCGGCCCCCACCAGCACCAGCGCAATGTTCATGCAGCCCATGAACGCAGCCACGTGTAACGGTGTTAGACCCGATTCAGTTGTTGCGGATTTGCCTACAGAAAAAAATTAAGATAAATATTAAAAAAACTTCCCCGTAGTGTTTCACGGTTAGTATGTTTCTTACATAATGGTTAAAGTTAGTTATTAGTTATCGTTATTGTAGAGATTCTAGAGTAGAGATTATGGTCCGTAACGATCATAAGATGTAATTTGATGTAACTTGTTTCCAACGACGGTCGGTACGGTTGGAATGATGATGATGATAGGAAAGCGGGCATTCCTAACGCACGGTACTGCGGATCCAGTAGAACGGTACAATAGAAAATACCATAAATTATGTAAAGGAATATATTCCAATACTACCTTTTTAAAAAACGTGATTTTTAAAGATTTCTAAGACATTAGATCAATATCTACATTTAGTAAGAGAACAAAAATCCATGAATATCTTTCATACACAGAATTTCTCTCAACTGTATAATTTGAGCACAGTATTTAGTTTATTGGTTGAGGACCTAAAATTCTAGGTCACGGTTTCAATTCTTAACAACTCTCACAACTCTGTGTACTTTTTGTATGAATTTCACAGACTGCTGAACATGTTGAATTTTCTCGCAGATTTGTTTTCGCGCCAAAATCAATAAGATATGCTACTTCCATCAATCGACAATTCGAGCGGTGATTAAAGTGTCGTAGGCCTTTTTTCTAAAACTTTGTAACAGCCAACCAAAATTTAAACAATAATGCAACTTGCTTACTTGCACCATACTTCAGAAGTAGCTCCACAACTTTGAGCCTGTTCTTCTTGCACGCGATATGTAGCGGTGTGAACCCATTGAGAGCGCGAGCGTTAGCGTCAGCGTTCCTGTCCAGTAACAATTTAGCTACCTGCGAAATAAATTTATCTATATAAAATTAATTTTTTGAAATGTTATAAAGTTTAATTTCAAACAAAGACTGTAAAAATATGTCTACCTTTGTAAACATAAGGAAAAGGAGACACTTGGTTTTGATGTAGGACCGAGCTCGACAAAACGTGGCCTATGACCTACATGTAACTTACAAAATGTTAACAGAAAGCTAGAAACATAATTCTTCCTCAGAAACTTAACTAAAAAACGACATGAAAGGTGTAATATGAACAATTATTTTCATAATAACAAAAAATTCAAACCGTCGTTCAGAAGAATATAATTTGAATACATTAAACCGCAGACGTTGATTATTCTTAAATAAATATTTTATGATGTAAGGTCATAAATATTTAGCAAAACATGCTAACTTACTTACTTTAAAAAAGCAAGGATCTTATTCTCTTGCTCATATTTGGTTTTAATTTTTGGTTGCGGAGAAAAATTATATAGGACTGCACAAGATAGCTTGCCCTCTGGTGAGAGGGATTATTTGGGATTTTACCCACAAAAACCACCTCGCTAGTATGCTCGGCACTTTGGAATGGTACCAAGACCTCCTGCACAACATGACTGTACCCTCACTGTGCCACAGCATTATGTGACTACTTCGTGTTGCAACCCTTCTCTAGTTATCCGACCCCTGGTCTAAACGGAATAAGCCAGTGTTGCACAAATATAATGAAAATGTTTGAAAGCTTCATGATACATGTCAATGTTACCTTAACGTGTCCACAATGAGCCGCAACATGTAATGCTGTCAGGTAGTCGACTGTGACGTCATCGATCGGAGCGCCTTCGGTGAGAAGGACTTTCGCCGTCTCCACGTGTTCGCCTTGCACGGACATATGGAGAGGCGTGAGACCGTTCTGCATAATGCAAATATTTTTTTAAATATTCGTCTCGTTTAAAACACATAGTGATTTGTTTCTACAAATATAAATCATAAAAATTACATAATTTGAAAGAAGAGACACTAATAGCTATAAGCTAAATTCATACGACGCTCTTATAATAATCATAATACACAGTTTATAGACATAGATTTGTTTTCTATCTTTAAAAAATTATAGAGAACGTTTTTATGCTAAGGGTAAATACATCGTCAATGACATCACAAATAGCACACCTTGGAAATTATGTGTTCTCTTGTAGTCTATTTCATGGTTATTAAAAATAAAATCTTATATTATTTTAAAAATACGTAATCTTAACTAGTTCCTTTGACTATTTTTTTCAGGTCTGAAACATTTATCATACGAACTGAAGGTAGACTTAACTTTATTGTAAAAATGTTGATATATGAAATGTTGAATAAAGATATTTTTAAATTTGAACAATAATAATTACCATTTTTGTTTAATTTGAAAGAAATTATACCATTAATTATTAAATGAAATTGCAACAATGGTCAGTAGTAATATTATTTTGTGCAACAAATGTCAAAACTTTTAGAACACTGTCTAGTAATCCTCCGTGATCACTCTACTCTTTTTCCCTCTACCGACGTCCTAAATTTGCCTTTTGCTACATTTAAAAGTTTTCTCTATAGGTCTTCTACAGTTTATTATTTTAATAAAGAAGAAAGTTCAGTACTCACGCGCCTTAAGCGGATATACAAGGATCCCTTTTACCTCCTCATTATTTTTAAACTGTTAATTACCATGTATTTCAATAAAATAATTAAATTGTAAATTATTTTTTTTGAAAACGGGTTTTAACCGAGTTTCCTAACAGTCCGCAATAATTGCCGATGGCAACCGCTATACCGCGCGTTACAGCGATTCCGGTCGGACTATAGTTGTATACCTTCGTCTTGCTAGTTATGGGTGCGCCATGCTGCAGCAGCCGTGAAACCACGTTGCTGTGTCCAGAGCGAGCCGCGCAGTGCAGCGGCGTCAGGCCGTCCCGAGTCACAGCTGCGATATTGGCACCTGCAAATATCATTAACATTTAAAATTGTAGCTCCTAGGTAACTACGTTAATAAAACTTTTTTTAGTTTCTCGAAAGAAACTAAACAATGTCCTGAATTTAATCAAACGGCAATCATTGATACTAAGTAATATTGGTGTTCTGTTTTTTGCAGTAAGTCCGGGTGGTTATTACAGACGGTTTCTACTTTTAGTTCATTTATTCTATATTCGCCGGAAAGAGGTAATACTAGAAAATGAACAACTTATCAAATTGGTAAGTAATTACGACGTAAATGTACGTTTACATGCATCACCTGTCGTTGCCAAGGTATGTACGCGTTTTTTCTTGTGTTGATTCATCAATGATGCGCGGAGGAATTGAACCATGGCTAGATGGATTTGCTATGGTCTAATTGTAACTCACCATTTTCAACGAGCAAATCTACCATCGCTAACTGTCCCCATTTGCTGGCGACGTGTAGAGGAGTGATATTGTGTTTCGCGGCCCTTCCGGAGTCAGCGCCGGCGGAGAGGAGGGCTTTAGCCACGCCCACATTGCCGTAATGCGCTGCTATGTGGAGCGGCGTGAATCCGGATTTCGAACATGCGTCTGGATTGTGTTCGTTCTGAAATTTTTCATTTGATAATAATAAATTAATATGAATATGACACCTTTATTATTAGTACACATAGAACAGTCACATAAATAGAGTACGCATTCCGGAAAACATGTAAACAATGCCACATATCCGGTGCAATGTTCTAGTGTGCAATTGTAAGGATATTCAACAATTAAGCCAGAGTATTGTACAGGCCAGAATATTGTATCCGACATAGACGACCAGATTGGCAAGCTGAAGTGGCGGAACATATGACAGTTGGCTTTAAGGTTCTCAAGAGGAGGCCACTGACCGGCAAGCGAAGCACATGACTTCCACCCGCATGTTGAATAGACAACCTTGGTAAGGTTATCAAAGCACGCCGGCAAGCCACCTCTTGTCAGTTCTATTATATTTGCCCAGGCCGGTAATAAAGCCAGTGTTATTGGAAATTTTACGAGGCTAGCCTTTATCCAACAGTGGACCTCCTCTTGCTAAAATGATGATGATGATGATATTGCATGCATTTGTTATTGAGCAGTATTGCAATGATAGTACATATCAGTGAGGTTGTTTTGGTTCTACTATATTCAAAAACTCCAATCGCAAACAAATATCGAAGCAGAATTGTGATTGTATGCTAGTCTAAATGACGTATTGTGAATAACAAATGTCTGTGACCTTCACAAATATTTAAATAGCACGGATGAAATTGTAACATCACTACATCTAGATCTGTTTGAATTATATTGTATAAAGTTTAATCCATTATCATTAGCCGCTAAAAACAGATCTCTACAGTGCAGGTTAATATTTATTTTGTTTTGTGTATGCTTATTTGATTTAATCTTTATAACTAGAAATGGTTTACTATTATATCGAACTCAAGTGTTCAAAAATTTTTATAAAAAAAAAACTATGTAATGTTAACGTTGTGGCTCACTTCTAACAAAAGCATGGCGGCTTTGACGTCGTTTTTCTTAGCGGCGATATGCAGGGCGGGCAGACGGACTTTGCCGCGCGTGTCGGACTCCAATAGTTCTGCTACAACACGATCGTGGCCTTGCTGCATCGCTACCGCTAAGGGTGTGAAGCCATCCTGCGAAACACAAATTTACATTAGCAAACTAATAGCTTACCAATTAATTAGTTCTAAGCTTTTTGTCCATATGCTAGACATACATTTTTGAACGGACTCTCACGGATGCCCCAATGGTAGTTGCAGATTTCGTGGGTTTGAGAGTCTGGGCGCAGAGGGTGCCTAACCTAAATCCTTTTTTAAGGTAACGAAAATCGACGGTTACCTGGGAAGTAACAGCACGGGCCACTATGTGCTACAATTTCATCGGATTTGGAGGCCACCGAGCTCGTAAATCGCTTCGGCAGACTATGCAAGCTCATTCAAATTCCCAAATATATAGAAAAGGAAGTCGAAATCTTTTTAAATATATACGTAATTTTCCAATTTTATTAACTATTTCATTAAATACATTTTCAAAAAATGTAGATACCTCTGTCGCAAGTGTCTGACTGGCTCCAGCAGCCAGTAGCATCTTGACGCAGCCGGCGTGGTTTTCCTGCGCGGCCATATAGAGGGGAGTGAAGCCAGCGGCTGATTGGGCGTCGGCCTTCGCCCCGGCACCGAGAAGTGCCCGCGCGACATCCTCTTGTCCCGCGAGACATGCTATATGTAGAGCTGTGTTGCCTAAAATAATTTTATACTTTATGTCATTATTCATTACGAGAAAAAAAAAAACATTGTTAAAGTACTATAAGTAAATGGTTTCTGGCGTGGGGATATTAAACCAAAAGAAAAGAATGCTATATGCCACTGAAACCGCTGTATCGCGGCTTCACAAAATGGGGCGAAAGAGAGGCCGGAGAGAAAAAAAGCACGAGCGAATTATAAAGTTGAACGAGTTAATGTACTTATTATAACGAATAAACGAATATTATCCGAATCAAGTACATAATACATATATATATATCAACTAAATATACTATTAACCTTTTTTTGTAGCGGCGTCTACAGTAGCACCTCGTTTCAGAAGCTCTTCCACCACAGAGATGTGGCCATCTTTCGCTGCAAGATGAAGAGCGTTGAGACCATTCTGAAAAATAAAATAATTTACTTATTTCAATTGAATTACTTTAATTAGTATTTTTGAGATGTTTACTATTTTCTATTTTTATGTTTATTTAAGAGGCGTCTTATAAGGGAAAAGTCAAAATTGTTCTCCATTACAAATATTTCTTTGGTGTAACGAATGCATAATGCGTTATATTCGACCTTTCCTTTCGAACATCATGACAATATATTAACCACAGTCGCTAAACGAGCCATGAAGAGGGCGATGCTCGGGATTTCTCTACGAGATCGAATCACAGATGTATCCGACATAGCCCAGGGAATAGACAAGATCAAGTGACCCGTCCACTGAAGGCTATATAGCGCCTAGACAGGCCCGCCAGGGATTTATGGATACTGACTGATACAGACCACGGCAATCGCAGATTCGAACGACTTTTTACCGTCGCCGAAAGACGCTATATCCGGGCCATTCTCAACGGGCTTTTTGAAAATCCGTCGGCTGAAAAGATGATGGTTCATAAATGTATCCTAATAAAAACGGTACATAATATTCACATAGTAATTTACTTGTTGAATTAACTGAAAATTACTTGCTTCCTGAACGTAAATAGTTGCCTTCCATTCTATAGGCTACTGCAAACGCGCCGTTGGAAGTAAGCGAGCGTTGTAACTCGATATTAAATTTCAGTGCCTAAAGTAGTTTAACCGCGAACCGTACAGGCGCCACCACAACAGAATTAGTTGGTAACTTCATTGGGAACTACCTCCGCACCGGCTTTTGTCCGGACTTAACTAAGAGTTTATAATTGTGTAATGAAACAAAACGTGCTTTAAGCTAAAACATTAAGTCCATTAATAAACTTAATAGATTTACTTTCAAACTTAAAGTTTCAAACTCAAGTTTCGTAAATTGGCATGTTTATGTAAAGAACTTCATTTGACCATATGATTATGTAATAGTTGATAAGAAGTATTGAGGTTATATTTCAATTCAGAAATATTTCTTAACAGTATTTTGCAGGGTAAGCCTTTTATTTATTACATAACTTATATTATATATAACATACTTTGATTATACTATTTATAACATACTTGAGGAGTCACAGAACAGTGCGTGATAATTCCATGATATTTAACTATTCAAAAAAGATCAAAAGCCGGCGGCTACTACTTTGCTGTTGTGCTATTAAAAATAAGGGCTGTAATGAATAGACAACTGTAAAAACTTATTTAGTACGTCTTAATTATTCTTTTTATTTCAAATTGTAACTATTCTTAAGTAAAAACTATAAATATCATGTTTTGAAAAAATACTATAAACCAGAATTGTTTAATACATCAAGTTATGTTTCGATTTTTCTTATTATATAACATGTTTGATTATACATAACATGTTTAAACGTGGAAATATTATGATTTCCGTCAAACTTTCAACTTCAGAGGCTACTTATTATAGGAATAGATAAACCGCAGCACGATTTGAACAACACCAACCTAACGGGTGACGAGATTTTATGGCACAGAAATCATAGTTTACTTATTTTTTCAAATAGTGGAATTATCACGTTATGGTTTGTCGGAATGATATATTACATTACGTATTAAGAAGTGTTTTGAATCTGTGAATGTGTTTAATATCCCACGTTCTTTAGAAAATGAATTACAGCTCCATATCAAAGTTACTTCACACATTTTTGACTGTGTGTAGTTAGCCAAACGCAATTGTTTAAGGTTATTCGACGTTTTAGCTAATTGATGCTCACTGCAAGGGCATAGGCCTCCTTCTACGATATCTGCATGGTAGATTTCCCTAAATTCGCCACGCTGGGCAGGCGGGTTGGCGATTATGGCAGCATGCGCAGAGGATGCTGCTGTCCAACTTCTGGAAATCTTTATTTGATTATGGGTGATGCAAACCTATGTAATTAATGAACAACATTGTAAATTATATAAGACTGTATCCAGGGAATCGAAACGATTGCAAGCCTCAGTCCTCTACCACAGCGCTTAATTTTATTGGTTTTATAAAAACCATGTTAGTGCTACAGCTATTTTTGAAGGAAGAAAAAGAAATAAAGGTTTATTGGTTACTTCCATTCAAGACTTCTATTATTACAAGATGATTATGCTTTAAATTATTACAATTATTTCATTATAAACTATTTATTACATTAAACCAACTTAATCTTAAGCCGTCAGTTTTTCTCCACATTTGGAAATCAATAAAACAGTACTTTTTTATTTTCTATTGTCCCGATATAAATGCGTAGAAATGCCGTAAGAAATTCCGAATATCTTCGCTTCGTGATACAACGCCGTAATCTCGGCTTAATTAAAATCCCGTGAAGCGCTGCACACATATTAATTACGAATATTTCTAAAATTTCATTAGGCGTATAAAACTTAATTGACATGTTTCAATTTAGGAAACTATTCCAAAAATAAACGCAGGTTAGGCAGAAAAAATGATGCACGTAAACATTAAATATCGAAAATGATACTGCCATTGTTTTTCTAGTGTCACTGCCTAAAACAATAATTATGGAATATATTTATTTAATTTACTAATACAAATATAAGATTATGTAAAATTAAATTAACTTTAATATAATATATTATTTCTACGCATATATTTCTGGAACCATATGGCGTGAACTCAATATGAGGTAGGAATATTCCTTTCGCCGAACAGAGATCAGGATAGCACGGGTTAAAAGGGCGTATATAAAATAAATGCCTATTTCCAAACTCTTAAAGGTTTGAAAACTCATCAAGAATATTTTTTCTTCATACTACAAATTCCCAAAAAAGTATTTTATGAAATCAAACTTGCAAAAGGCGTAGCGAAATATGCGAAGCAGCCGGGGGACAGCTAGTTATTAATATCAAAATTTGCCTCTTCGCATAAAACTATCCAAAAGTGTCTGCATTTTCAGAAGCCACATTATTTGATATAATGCACATGGAGGTTTATACAATGGGCCGTTTTAATTAAGAAAAAAAAAACAAATGGCTTTCATAAAACATATGATATTGGTATACAACACCAATCGACACCTAATACAAAAAATCGATATCGAAGTGGGTGAAATACATATCAATATATATACCATCAGTATATAAATGTATTGCATTAAAATATGATAATTAAATTATCGTAATATAAGAGTATGTCATCGGACCCCGCATGAGTGAACACAGAGTTAATGTTGATGAAATTTACCACATTTATATTAAAAAAAATTAATGCGAAAACTAGGTAGTGATATCGCACTCGCGGTGTATTAAATTATTAAAAACAAAAATACAATTTGTTTTTAAATGCATTTTTGATAAACGAAAACATCCTAAAATACGTATAAGTATGTATTTTTCCGATAGATGTAGCGAACAATGCTTCTTTTCTGAAATAAAAGTACGTATTACCGCGGTATCGTCAGATATTCTTTTACAACCAGTGGTTTTGGTTCTGACACACGTTGGTTTGTAAGAGGACGGTGCAAGTCAGAACTTGCGCGAAATATTCTGGCAATAATTTTCTTGATGGTGAATTAAAATAAGGAAATATCTGATACTTCGGTAAATAACATTACAATTATATTAAACCGCGATATTCATTGCTTTTACCTTATAAAAACTACGCCAAAGTTATAAAAATAAGTACAATAAACGATTTATCAGCGCATTCTTTACAGTAAACATTCTGCTTGGTATGAGTTCACACATGTGTAAATTATTATATATCGGTAAAAGTATAGAAAGGAATATTCTTATCTCCCGTCGAGGAGCTTTTAAAAATTGTATTATAGTACGTTTTAATTCCTTAACCTCATAAAAAGTGTAATAAAATAATGTGTTTTTTCATCTATCATGATATGATAATTAGGTATGCAACCTAGATTCATCATCTAATGTAAAAAAAATAATTAGATATTGAATATTTAGGTTATAAATAAATAAATTAATTTATATTGCACTTAACTAATTAGCTATTAAAAAGAATTAATCACAGACATCGATTTACAACTGTCGATGTTTACGACAACATTATCTGCAACTATGTTTTATTAACATACACCCGCAGTGTAAAAGGATCTCTACGGAGGTCCGACAGCCGACAGAGCGGAACGTATCAACATGATTGAAGGCCGTCTACATTTGTCTACACACTATGTTGATACAATTTTTATTAAACTACACGAGTCATAACAACATACAATAGAATCTTTGGAAACGGTCAAATGTACCGCACGAAGTCTATAAAGGTACTTAACACAAATTGTTGGACGAAAAAACGTATTACTTGTGGATCCGTTACCGTATGGATTTTAGATTTGATGATTAATTCTTTAGGAAATAACAAAATAATTCATTAGCACCATTTATATAAATTGGAAAACAATAGTTCAAATCGTCTAGATCGCAAACGTGGTCGTGTTTTTGGTTCACCAACCTAACAGATGCCAATAGTATTTTAATATTTATTTATCTTTTATAAACAAAACTTAATGATAAATTGTCAATTACATTACTTGAAAACAGCTGGAAGAATTTAGCTATTTATTAATAAATAGCCAAGTTCTTCCGGTTAAAAACAGTAAAATTGCGACAATTTATAAATATATAAAGTCAATACTTCTTTTGCTATACTTATCACAAAGAAAATTAAAAGATCTGTCTGTTGGTGTACCATAAAGCACTGCAAGGAAAATATAATAAAACAACTTTACTAATGTCTGGCAGTATACGAAATAGATAACTTATTTTAACTTGATAATAATCGTTAAAGTGGCAACTGATCTACTTTCTACTTTCTGAGGAGTAAGGTACTTTTAACAGAACGAAGCTTATTAGAACAGCTAGTATACGTGCCATAAAATAATTTGTATTAAAATAATGCCTATTGACTGTTCGTGACTTTTTCCATCTGATGAATACATAAATATGTAGACTAATATTATAAACAAGTGGAACACATGGATTCGTATTAAATTGTACCTACGTTAATATTATTTATTGTTATTATATGGCGTAAAAATCGAGTTTAATATCATGTACGTTATAGGATCTTTTCTGCCTTTTATTCAATCGTAAAACGTTTTTGTTAATAGATGTCATTTGATTTGAATGGGTAAACTGTATGTTCCACATTTAAACCCTTAGTTTTAATTTTTAAAGTTAAAGAAATTAGATCAAATTATGTCCTTTTAATTATTGCAATAGAATTATAAATTTCTTTTACGGTAATTTCAATCAATAAATAAATCAAGTATAATTTTTTTACGTAATAATTACAACATTGTACAAACTATACACAACAACAAGACGTAAAAATATTAGTGTAAATTTAAGATCTCTTGGTTAATCTAATTCATTGTGTTTTAAATCAAGGTCCATCAATTTCCCACGCGAACAGGAAGAAATATTCACATAGCTAATAATTAAAAACTATATTCGGAGAGCTGTTCGTTGCTACGTTAATGTTTAAACAGCTTCTTGCTTAAATAAAATAGGATGTGATGAGTTCTCTACCTGTGACTAACATTTATTATATTGAAATTTATAATGGAGAAAAATAATCGAAGGGCTATGTTAACACCACAGAATAGAATGTTTTTTTTAAACAATGCCTTATCGATAGGCGCGTTAAGACTTATTTTCATTGATCATTAGCATAGCCGTCACACAGATTGAGAGGTTTTTATCACCTCATTCAATCGGTTATCCTTTGCGGTAACTTTAGCGTGTGTGAACAAAAATCTCTCGTACTCTGATTGCGAGCTTTGCCGATCCATATTTAGTTGATAAGACCCGATTTGCGTTTTTTTTTTTTTCATTATAAATCCGCGCAGCAACAGTCCGCAACTATTTGCGCTAGGCTTGCTTTACTCTAAACGATGAATTTGGTTGCTGAATGACTAATAGTTTTTTACTACAAGAGACGACATATCAGACAGTATTATTATAGCATTAACACAATGGAATTTTGTTGAAGATCAAAACATAATCGTTTCATGACGCGCATAAAAGATTGCTATAGTATTGTAGCAGTACCGTTCATTAACAACTTTTGTTGTTTTGTTCTCTAAATTCACTCTGAAGAAACTTGTGCTGCATAATTATGCCAGTAAAATCAAGGTACGCGCATATTCTAAGAAAAATAAAATAAAAGCACCTAAATGTACAATAGTTCAGTATTTAATAGTCACTTTTAATATATAATTACAGCTAATAAGATCATAAATTTAATACCAATTAAATGTTTAACGATATAGAAAGCAATCTACTTACTGTAAGAAACTTAATTACCGGTTGTAGAACCTTAATGACAGTAGAAAAGAAAGCAGGAAACTAATAGGATTTATCATAATCAAAGAAATTACTCACAATCTACGAGCGTTACAGGTAAAAGTCGATGAAGAATCGAATAAGCTCTTTACAAATACCTGTCGATTTTTTTATAATAAAGGTGTCACTTACTATAATTTGTCTCAACTAATAACCTAAAGATGAGCATAAATCGCCATGTTACTATAGCGTTGGAGTCAACATTTATAAAAAATAAAGTTAACTTTACGCGTGGCTGGTTTTTAAAAAGTACTCTAGTAATAACATATAATTTTATAGGAGATAAATATATTTAATACGAGATATTCAAAAATCCAAAAATTAAAATCGGTCAATTACTTTAGTTCATAGCAATCGTTATTTATCCATGAGTTGTACAAAATGTTTCAATTGCAAGTTAAATAGAAGATCGAGTCAAAAAGTCGCCAAGTAGTAGGGTAAACAGAAACAGTGAACATGCAGAAGCTACCTTATGCTTTGACGAGATAGTTTCTGCATGCTTGGCTTCTTACAACTGACTAATAATTTAGGTATTTTCCAGTGGTAACTTTGTCCGGCGAATATAATACAGAACATTGTATAGTATAGCTCGTTATAAGACAGTTCTCTAATATAATTATTGGTTATATTATCTTTAAAACACAAATCTCTTTATTACATAATTAATGTGAATTTACAAAAAAAATGCATGCAAGACCTGTCACGAGATAAGCATAGTTCCAGTCTGGTTACTGAGTTATAGCCATCCGTTCCCACGCACGTATAAACTGACAATAGTTTTTAATAGTATAAGCAATAAAGTCTACTATTAAACGATACATACGCAATAGTTACAATGCTTACAGAATAACTGTGGATGTACAGTGACAGGAAAGAACTGCATAAAACAGTGCAATTTGTCTCTAGCTATCGTAATGGCGATCTAAGCCGGGAATCGTTATTATCGTGTATTAAACGTAATCAAATAAACTTTAATGACAAAAACGGTACCTTTCTTATATTATTATGAACATTGTTTTATTTTACGTTTTTTTATTGGAAATGAATTGTGTATAGCAAAGAATAAATAACAACTTCGAAGCCATTATTAATTTTTTTTTACAAGTTTCGATATATTCTATGCTTCGTGGGGAAATTCCTAGATGGGCATACCCTTCTGTAGCGGGAGCAATCCGTTATCAGAAATATGTGATTTGCGCGCTATTGTGAAGCCAGGACAAACGTGCTGCGGATCACTCCAAAACCACCACTAAGGCCTTCTTAAGAGAGTTAGAGTAGAGTGAGAAGGTTACACCTTACCCTACTTCAACACCCATAACATAGTTACTCGTATGACGTTTTCGGGTTATTTGGAGCGCATTTTATTATGATAGGTGGGCTCCGGATCTACCCTAAATCGAGGCACACGGGCTGTTGAAGGGGTAGAATATCATATTTATAAACTCATTATCGATGTTTCGACAAAAAAGACTTGGCGATACTTTAGTTGACTCGAGTATTTATAAATACTCGGGGCAACTAAACGGAGAGGTACGTTTTCTTCCTAGAAAAAAAATAACCATCGAGCGCTAATGCAGT
This sequence comes from Battus philenor, assembly GCF_028537555.1. Taxonomy (NCBI): domain Eukaryota; kingdom Metazoa; phylum Arthropoda; class Insecta; order Lepidoptera; family Papilionidae; genus Battus; species Battus philenor. Next base: position 5,974,102 of record NW_027181689.1, on the reverse strand, counting down.
ACAAATGAAAACGTCATACCGAATTGCAGGTGTTGATATCTTTAACAGCGCCTGAATCCAGTAAGTCGACGACCGTGTCGAGCTGGCCAGCGCGCGCGGCGCGTAGGAATGCTGTGTTAGGGTCTATCTGCAAAAAGAAAAAAAGAAAATTAATATCAAATCTAAGTCATATTCAATTATATTTAAATCTCTAAATGATATACGGGGTAGTAATAGTGGTCTTTGTTTTAATACGAACATGTAGAAAAAACATAGGGCATAGTATTTATTGATCTATTCTACACTTCTGCATATAAAGGCGAACATAACGTCAAATTTCTTTGCTTGTTACTTTAGGAGCAGAAACAGCATAAACTACAGAATTTACAAAAACAATATAATGGAAAAATTAATAAAAACACTAGTATGAAATAGTAGAGTTCATGGTAAATTAAAACTAGTCAGCCTTAATTATTACGAACTTTAATCATCATTTATTACACATATTTAATAATTGTGATATGGTGCTATTACTTTCGTTGCTACAACACCAATATTCTTTTATTCGAATACAGAGAAATTTATATTCCTAAGAGAACATAGGTATGTTTATATCAACCAAGAGACCAAGCATAACAGTACATACAATTTACGAAATATGTCTGAAGTATATCTAGTCATTTGTAAATAAGGACACGAGAAAGTTATGCAAGAATTAAAACTTTAGTAAAGGCGCAGAATTTATAGTGAAAACTGAGAGTTCCAAACAATAAAGCAATTCACTCGATGGTGAGTGATCTGATCTAATAAGACCTATTCTAACAGGTACAGTAAATACTTAAAAGCATATTACGATATAGAAAAGATTATTAGAAGAAAAGTTGATGATTGTAAGTTATAAAATATTTAAACTTGTCGGTGGAAAGTTGTCCCTGATTTTGTGTTAAAGAAAATCCAGTTTCATACAAAATTAGTTATTAGAAAGTTGCTTCCGCTTATAAGGAATAAATATTCAGCACAATTTATCCGGGTAAGGTTTTGTTTGTCAAGAATAAATCAATTCCTCAGACACAGTACACGAAAACTAAGTATATCGTTTTAGTTGAAATAAAACAAATAAAGAATGAAACCCTAAGCTATTTTTTCATCTCTTCTCATGTGTTTCAAATCGGAATAATAATATGTAAATATACTTAGTCTTGTCAACAGGCATAGGCGTATTGCAATCCCATGCAAAAATAAATAAATAAAACACTAATAAGAAGCAATGATTACAGGGCACATCAGTTATACAACCCATTTGGGTCGAACGGATGTGGAATGGGAACCAAGAGCCGGTGGACGCGGCGTGGATAGGCTCCCCACTAAGTGGACCGACGACATAGCCAAAGTGCGGTAATTACATGAATGCGGGCAGAGTAAGATCGGTCAGTGTGGCGGTCTATGGGGGAGGCCTGTGCCTTGCAGTAGGCATCTATTGACTGAAAAGGAGAAAAAGAATCAGTGACGATTACTGACAACAAACAAGTGTTGTATTTTATACATTGCGATACTACATGTGATATTTTTATTGTTATGTTTTATGGTTTTATATGTTTTCAACCTAAAACGATTTGTCTTTTTTTTGATTGACTGACGGCTAAGTTTGGCAGCTGTAAACAAGTGTTTTAATATACGCTTTTGTTTGCATAAAAATAAAAACCTGTCGTCCTTACTACTTTCTACGCATTTTTTACATTTCTTCTCTCCATAAAAATTTACCTTGTGCTCAACTAAAACATGATAAAATAACGGTATCGGTTGAGCCATTTCCAGTATTGCGATTAACTAAATATTTTTAGATTAATTTTTGTTTATATATAACATCATACATTTAGATAATTCCCTTTTATCTGTAAGATAATAAAAGATCATTATTAAATACAATAAAAACGAGAAGGTTTAAAATGCATGTGCTATAAAAAAGATAAAAGTTGTATAGCAAATCTCATTACCAGTGTAACGACTTTAAAACTAGGCTGCCGCAGTATTAAATGCAGGCCCCTAGCGTAAGCATATTGTATTTCATAAAAATTATTAATCTAGTTAAAGCTTGTTTATTTTGTAATAGACTTTTATAGAGCATTAGGGTAGAGAGTTCTCTCGGAAAACAATGCAAGATCTGCTCGTCAAGTATCCCATGGTATCTTCAGATCTACGACGAAATACGTTACCAGGAATGATTTATGGCATGGATTCTCACTTCGGAACTTTTTGCAAGCTCGCATTCGCTGAACGAGCCATTGATAGGGCTATGCTCGAGAATTCTCTACGAGATCGAATCAGCAATCAGGATATCCGCAGTTGCACAAAGGTAACCGACATAGCCCAGTGAATTCGCAAATGGCTTTAGACAAGTAACAATGCGCGCAAAATAATTGCCCGCTTAAACCTTAAAGAGCAAGCCGCTAACGTGATCTACAAAGGGTCTACCTTTTGGAAATGTACGGAGGTGACCGCCCAATGTCTAGCAGTGGACGTCTTACGACTGATATGATGATAGAATATTTCACAATAAACACTCACATTTGAATCTAATTTCAGAACAAAAGCAAACTATTGAATATTAAAAATTTTGAATAGTACACCGTTTACGTTATAAAATGTTTGAATAAAAAAACATGGCTAGCATTGCAAATCTGCACCTATATAAAATACTCAACTGGATGAGAATGTACACAAGAGCAAATTTTTTTAGTGATGTGATGTAAGTCATTTAATATAGACATTGGTGTTGAGGCAAAATTCCTTAATATTGTTGATTTTGATTTTTTTGTAAATAACATTGCTTAAACATTCATTAATTAATATTCGCGTTAAATCAGACATCGCAAACACACTCACTAAATATAATATCTTTAATTGACTTGTCTATTAATAATTAAAGCCGACTCCATAATTTGTTAGACAGTATTACTTCAGATAAATACGCATCCGAATGTATGATTCCGGACTATAACACACATAATGTAGATATAAAACAACTTTTAAATCAAAAAATTCATTGTTTCTTTATCAAATAATTATATAGCTGTAAAATAAGATGTTTATACAAACATTGAATCTAAAATGAGGAACTTGTTAAATGCACAGGACGTACACCTGAGGACCTAGTGCAGCGGGCTTCCCCTTTCCTCTTTTACATAACGAACTCGACACAAGGCCAGGCGCTACCGTGCGCAGAACGTCATTAGAAGTAACCTCGATCAAATTTTTAACCAAAGTTAACAAACCGTTAAATAAAATTTGCGTTCTGATGAAAATGCATCAAACAACGATAGATGATATGATTATGAAATCCCGTAATCACACTGAAAGATAACATTTGTTGTCACCAATTAGAGAAAATAAATGACTTACTGATGTATGTGAAAAGATAAGTAAACAATTCTTAAACCTAATTTAAAAATTATTTTTGATGTTATTTTTAAAGTCACAAGGTTAGAAAACTTTCAATAACACCAAATTACTAAATAAGATCAAAATTAGTGGTCGTATCAACGAAAATGTTAGAATTGAAAATAAAATTATAATGCGTCATGTAAAAAAAATTGACAACCAAGTAATTATCTTCGTGAGTACTTTTTAATATCCCTACATCGACTTCCACGAAATTTTCTTACATCATAAACTGTACAGGAGCAAGGTTAAGGTAGAAGTAATTTTTTGTATAACATATAGTAGTCAATAATACATCTGTTAATAACAAAATGGTCAATGACTCAAAATTGCTAAAATTTAAAACCACACATTTTCTGGCGAGAAAATCAGGGGTGTTTTAAAGATTGCTAGCATAGTCCAGTCGACCAAATTAAATTAATATAGTTAAATAATTATAGTCTATCCAATATGCGTAAGGTAGCTACGGTTTTATGTGCTTCTGGTGAAATCCAATGAAAGTAACGGTTCAAACAAATTAGAATCTTTGAAACAAAAAAGAAATATTTGAAAAAAAAAAAATCTTTTTGATGCTCTTGATATCGAGAAAGATAAAACGAGAGATGATAGATTTTACAAGTTTGGTGAATAAACCTGGTTGAAAGCAAATATCAAAGATTGAAGATAAACAGTTAGCCGGCTCAAGGCTCAACCTCAGCCAATTGATTGGACAGAGATAAGTTACTCGGTATCGGAATAGAATTTGTCGGAACCAATTGGACATTAAGAAATGTAGGCAAAGTAGAAGGACTTAATTTGTTGTTAATTGTTTTAACATTGTTTACTATTTCGTACAAATATTTTTTGTAATGAAAGTAGACCTTTTTTTGGAAGAGATCGTTAAACCTTTTTTACTTAAAAATGTAATGCGAAAACAGTATCGTAATCTTGTTTGAACATTAACAGGCGGATTTACTGAGTCGTCCAATTATTATCTTCGAGGTAGAGAGCTCAAGCACTGTGCAATGCAGGATGCCAAATGTATATGTATATATAGGAATAAAAATATATTTACCAATACCTTGACAAAAACTGCGATATAAAAGGCAGGTTTTACATATATCTCCTGACTATTAGCTACAGCGAGCAGTAATAAAGTTCTGAGAAAGATTTTGATTTTAAACCTTGAAAAATTGTTTGTGGTGGGTAAGGGTAGAATATCCTTTACTATCATGTTAACGATATGTTCTTCTCATTCTCTTAGTATAAGACAAAATCTTTCTCTAGTATTTATAAAATTATAAACTCATACTTTAGCCTAATACCTTGCCTTAAACAATCAGGCACTTAAATAAAATTAAAATGTATCAACTTTAAATATAAAAAAAATTAGCAAAACGTCCTACTATGATGTGATGGATTTTAGTGATAAGATAGCTTGAAATTAATTGTATAGACTGCTATATTAAAAATTTTCGTAAAAGTGTTCACAAGTTTTTGAAAATCCTAGAGAATATAAGTTCTTCTAAGATTCGCTTGCGTTTGGAACCATAAACAGCTTATTTATATTTAAGGACGACATTATGGGCAAGTTTAATTTAAATCAAATTTTTATCAATTTACCCTCTTTTGGCTTTTTGTCCCGTGATGTACACGAGAATTCTCTAGAAATGATACAAAATGAAGAATTATACAAATTATAACTACAGATAATGATATATCTTACTTGCAATTTGTAGCAATATTACTTTTTATATATTTTACGAGCTATGTTCCAGCTTTTTGCTTATTGGACATGAAAAGTGCTATCATAGCTGAAACAACATGTTCTCTTGTAATAAACGACCCCGATAAGAAAAAGCATTCATGCGTACGTTTAAAAGTTATTTTACTTCTTAAAGGCGTACTGTAAACTTCTTATCTACATAACTTACATATCAAATGATAAGCTAATTTGAATATTAATGCACAACAATAGCACTGCATTCTATACCAGATTAAATAAAATCACAGTACATTACAGCACTGTTAATATATTTCGTAACAATTCTATACAAACCAGGGATAATACATTTATGCGTTATGAAAAGTGACTTTTTAGTTCACTAGTCATGTTATCATACTTTTTAGTATATTACTCTATTCAAAATAATTAATGCATGTGAATTCAATTGTAATACTTATAATATAAAAAAGTTTATTCATGAATTAGAATCAACATGGAAATTAGACAAATGCTTTGAAGGATGAGGATCATTGCTCTTTAAAACAATAGGATGTACCACAGACAATTCATCCGGTTCAAATAATAGGGGGGTGAGCCGGACATTTGACGGTTTATCTATGTACACAGAGCGACAAACAATGCGATGTAAATAGATTTGCTCATTGAAAAAATGTTACGTATCCATTATTATATTATAATCACAAATAGTAATTGTTATGTTTTTAAATACTTGTACATTGTCAACAAAATTAGAATAAAGCTTAGTGACTGTTAGTTATCTTCGTGCTAAATATGATTACATAGGACTCGAACAAAACTAATTAGTTATGAGCACGAATATGCTACCTCAATTTAGTAGATGTGGCTACACGGTTCACTAGATTGAGCTTCATGAAAAAAAAGTTTCGATAAAAACGAACCGCGAACATGATTCAATAATTTGCAAATTTATTGAATCACGTATCTTGTTACATACGTAATTAGATTCGGTAGTACAAAGTTTATTAATTATTTTTAAAAAAAGCCAAAAAATATTTTTGATATAGCTCTTGACTATTAAAATTATTATTAATATTAATTAACTTAATTCACAACCAAATAAATGTTCAAGTAAACGAAAATTTTACTTTATTACATAAGACGTTTCATTTAACTAAAGATGTTAAAATAAAGTAATCTAAATTTTATTCTGTTTTCATGAGATCTATTTAGATTAATATAGACAATTTCTGTAGCAATTTTTTTAATGTTTCGATACTTTTTTTATAATTAATTGCATTATACATCGTACTCATACCTATAATTTTCGTAATGTCTATATTACGAAAGTAACCGGACATATATTAAGACATTTTCAAAGTAACTGTTGTATCCCCATTGAATTGTTGTTTATTTGCTGTCTTATCATCTCATAAATCGCAACTTGCACGTAAATAGTTTTAGACCTATTATTCCTTTCCTTAAATATATAGCAAAATATTATATTGACACTTAAAATATAAAAATTTTAGAAATTTATCATTATTTTTGTATAAATATACTAGGTTTTTATTAAATTATATTTTTGCAAATACATTTTTAAGCCAACTTATAACGACTGCTTTAAATATTCAATTCCTAGGTGAGATTTTTCGCAACAGTAGTTTTCATTAAAACATAATTTATCACAATTTTTTTGCAAATGAACACAACGGTTTTCTCATCTCCGCATATAATTTGCATATTAAAACGCACCACGAGAGTTATGGAGTATACGCGTCTCTCTAGCGGGAGAATGCGCGCGCCGCACCACACCGCCATTGCGGGACTGGCTGCGCATGCGCAGACGACACGGTCGCCGATTTCGATGCCTATGTTGAACGGCCAAACGCGTTGGATTTGATTTTTAATAGTAAACCAGTAAAGTAATTGTGATCTAAAGCGACTAATTCGACGAAAAAGTGCCATTTAACAAACATAAATAATAGTAAAAGAACCTAACCGCAATTTTGTGTAGCTTATTATCAAGTTACTGACCACATAGTTTGTTAAAACAATAATCTGTGTTATTCTATCATTAGAATAATCATTTACGTCACAGGACGTCCACTGCTGCACTCATTGTGGATTTGTAAACTGATTTTTCACAAATAACTCTTCACATGATGTGTTTACTAGTGGTAGGTAGATTTATAGGTTTCTTTTGCAAGAACGTCTTGGTGGGTGCGATCGCGGCGGTTAATCCAACTGCCAAACAGCATTAAACGAACATTATGGTGCTTTGGTTTGGTTTTACCATTTCAGCTATAAGACGTCGACTTCTGAACATAGACCTTCTCCTGATATTTCCAATAAAACCGGTTGGATGTGGTCTGCGTCCAGCGTTTCTGGGCCTTAATAACGTCATCTGTGAAAATGTTACGCTTCGTTCGTCACAACTCTAGAACCATAAGGCCAGAGCTACGATCCAAAACCACTAATTATATATTTAATTGATTATTATTGTATAAATCATAAAATACCGCACTTGTCGGAATGGGTTCAGACATATATCTATGTTTTATACTGTGATAAAAATTCCATTATATCAATCTATTGTAAGCATCTGACATGACTTATATATCACAATGCAATAAAATAAATCAGTGTGTTTTACAAATAAGGAAACAGTTTGAAATATACGACAGTAGGTTGTAAGTTAATCTATGAGGTCTTATTTCATTTCGTGCTCAGTCGCGTAAACAGGCAGGGGACAAACTAAGTTTGATGGATGAAATGTTACGGCTACTAGAAAGTTAGTAAGCCATTTAAATTTTCGCTATATTTAGAAAAAATATCCGATCAGATTTACACGACTTCATTAACCCAATATGTGTGAAAAGAAATCAAAGAGCAGATAATAGATTTAATGGTAAAAAAAGAAATCAAAGGTACTTATACGTAGTGTTTTAAATTTTAACGAATTTCATAAACTATAAGACTTCCTCGGTGTTCTACAATACGGAATAGTATAAGTTAGTCTACCCGTGTGTCGCCGACATCGAGCTAAGTTCGCAATCTTCATAAGCTTACGTCTTTCACCAATGTAAGGTAGCGTGCATAGGTAGAGGCTCTGGAAACAGATCTTTTTTGTTAAATTATCTATTAGTAGCTCCATTGAAGCCGCGTTCATATTTACTAAGTTAAAAATAACTTTATAAAGTTAAATCCGATCAACTATTTATCTCTTACGAGTATTAATAAAAATTAAATGTAAATCGAAAACTAACGAAATCCGTAGATTTATGCGTCAATTTTGAGAGGACTTATGTGACATATATTTGAAGAAAGTTAAACAATACTGTGAGAATATTGCTCTATAAAAGTTACATAATTTTTAAGAGTTTGCAGAGCTATGTAATAAGAACAAAGAAGACTTTATTTATTTAGCCATTAAGGAAAAAGACTTTTTTCCAATGATAAACGACTCATCATCATGTAAAACAAAATACCGCACAACACCTTATTTGCGTTTGACAGTTCGAGATTTAAAAAATAAAAACATTTAGCCTCGTATTTTACGTGATACAATGCTTTTCTTACTAAAACTCAGCAACAAATGTATACTCTTGCCTGAAATTGTCGAGGTATTAGTTGCTTAGAATCAAAGTCTGCTTATAATGCTTCATTTATGTTATATTTATTACATTTAATATCACTCAAATTGAGGTGAAATAAACGAAATTTCTTTTCCTCAAAACAACGAAAGCTGCTGGGGAAATCTATAGTCTATAGTACAACATTTACATTCTTATTCTAATAGAAAAATAGTGTCAACAAATAAACAATATAATAATTATACGAGTATAACATAGGTTGATGTGTCCGTACATGAAAACATCTGCCCAATATATCGAGAAATCAAACTTTTTTGCACATTACAATCTAATGATCTTTTTGCGACCTGTGTATAGTACGCAATAAATCAACTTTGGCAGAATGTATCGCGTGAATATATCGCTTAATAGAACTACTCTCGGGCACTTTTTATGGATATATTAGGTCGATGTGAGCAAATTCACTGCAAATAGTCATCGTCATTAGCTATAATAATATGTTTCTGAATTTAAACTTATAAAATTAATAACTATTTTTTGAGCATCTGTTTACGGTGCAATACACCCCTCTATCTGAATTATCTTTTAATAAATTTATGAAGTTTCAACAAAAACTTGTACAAATTATTTTATAGCGAAAAATATAATTAAAATGAATGAAATTATATTAAAACTTGGAAACGAATTGTTCCACTTCTATATTAAAGATACTGTTATAGTAATTGAGGAATGCCTCTGTAGGAGACCTCAATCTGATTCTATTTTCAACCAAATTAAACTTTTCTGGCATTTATCCTATGGCATACAAACATGGCAAATGTAAATAATATTCAGTAGATAATAATAATAAATAAATGAATAAATCTCATAAGAGAAACGAAGTTGCCCGGAGACTAATTCATCGAACTTATTATGCGGTAGAGAGTGTAACATGATATCATTGAGCTTGTCAATATTTTATACTGTATATTTGCTCAATAAGTTGTTTTCTTTGTTAGAACGTAAATGCAAAGGCTTATAAATGAATGAAACAAGTTATATATTGAGGCAATTGGCATTATATTACAGGGGAGATTATTCTAATAGTAAATAGTTCAGCCAGTTACATTTATACTATCGTCATAACATAGGTTAAAATCAAATCGTACTTTACCAAAGAGAATGCGCTTTATATTCAACCTATTATTTCAGTTCGCACACGCGAGCTCAATAGACCAGTAATAAAAAAGAAATATTTTATACAAACTATCTGTTACTAAAACTACTAATTCAACGTTTGTAATCAATGTTATCTACCTAGCTATTACAGCAGATTAAATTGAATGGATGCTGTCAATGGAAAAAAATAATGAGTATTATTATTCGATGAGAACTTAGCCGTTAGAAAGTACAGGAAACAGCACAACAGCGCATCGCGCGCGAATTGAGAACAGATTGACAGCAAGACAAATCTTTCATTAAGGGCCGCTTAAAACATTGCAACTTCAAAATGAAAGTAGAACGATACCGTTAGATAAAATAAAAAAAAGTAAGAAAACAATTGCGAAGTATCTGAAATAGAATCAGGCCCTTTGTGGGACAGCGTCGATTGAACATTGTGCAGTTACTACTTTCCGTTATTGTTGTACAAAACCGTTACAATTAATTAAAATCATAAACCTTAACAGTACACCGAGTGCTTAAAAAACATTAACAAAAATTCAAAAATTCTTTATTCGACATACTATAGATTATATCTTCCATTAGCGTCTACTTGTTCGGGTGATAAGAACAGGCAAAAGAAACTTAGCAGGACCATGTTTAGTTAAAATAATTGGAAATTACACATTTAATAAATACTGAAATAGTCTAGAGGTGAACACAATTTCCAAGGCTAATCAAGGATTTATAGTGTAGTTACCATTAGCACACCAAGGAGTGGATGTGGAGTTATGAGTAAATATTTTTTATCTATTTAAGAAAACAATATATATGTTGTACTGTGGTTTGCAATATAAAAACTACAAATAAGCGGCAATTCAAAGTTCCTGACCGTTCGGTAGCGTATTAAGTTTGTTTCACTGACCACACAGGCCTCAGAGTGGTCAAGTCAAAACGCCGTGTCATCGTAGACGGCACGAGTTTTTCAAGTGGAACTGAGTCACGGTTTTACTTTGGCCGATGCCCTGCTGATCGTGGATTTGAAACCATTTCATTCGACTTAAACGCGTTTGTTATTTAATAGCTACACGAAATTGTGTGGATTACTTCGTAAGTGCTCAACAATTGTCATTTTTATTATAAGTTACGTGTTACTTTACTTTGTAATATTTTTTCACATCTGAGTAATGCGACAGTTTCTTTTTTGTAAACTTTTGTAATGTACCAATAGTGAAGTTAATTCACCTATTATTAAGAGACTAATAAATTGGCACACCACATAATATTACCACAACAACGATACAAGACTGAATAGTCTTGTTTGTCACTACCTTTGTCACTACCTTTTAAATCAATTCGAATGCAGTCTACACATTAGAGACGTTTTACAGCCTATATACAAGCTTTAGAGTTTTTGGGACGAAAGCTTATAAAGTTTCTATAGTAGTCTATGTATTATTTAAAGTAGCCAAGCCTATTCGAAAGATTAAATAGTATTATTGTGAAATGAGGCGTCATGTCCTTAAAACGTTTAAAATTATTATATAATGTCTAAATTTCTTTTTAAATCTGACGTCAATAAAAAAGTACACAAACAGAGTAATAAAAGTTATTATTATGTTCCCAGTATCCAATAAACTTTTTAATAAGCTTTGCATGTGAACAACTAATAGAAGAGTGGTGTTTCCATACATAAATACTTTAGTAAATGAAAAGCAATCTTGAAACAAATCACTTTAAAGTTCAGGGTTATTGACCGTATGTCCAGTACATGTACCTACAATTGTCCTGACAACACAATCTATCAACCTAAATGGCTTCATTATACAACCCTTTTCATCAATTAATAGCAATAATTGACCATTATGAATCGTTCGCTAATTTGGATGACGGTATGTAAAGATTATTGACAAAGGGACGAAATCATTTTTAATTTTCTTCGAATAAAAATGCGATGAAATTGAATTCCTTTTTTTTATAGTACGTGACTATGAATAACATTTTTTTTTTAATTTTAATATGTGTATTTGCGGGACTTTCTCAGAAACTGGTTTCCCAATTGGTTGTTGCGGCTCTTAGCTGTGCAAGCAAACTATTATGCGAAAAATTTGCTAATGTCAGGGTTTTTATCGAAGTAATTAGTCAAACAAACGTGTTAACAGATGTCGCACACTATATTTTAAAAAGCTACGGATGCGCTCACATAGAATCTAAATGTTAGTTTTGTCGTTTCCGCCCATATACGCTCAGTATATTTCATATATATATTCATGTCTGTACATAAATATATATTCATATATATATATATATATATTATTATCGCCACACTTGGCAAGGGGGGCTAGGCATTACAGTATGGCATTATGGTACGCAGAGGACACTGCCGCCCATTCACTAGAAACTTGATTGTGAGCAGTGGCAATCCTAATAATTAATACCCAAAGTGCAAATTACAGTTAAGAGTATATCGCTGGATACGGACCTGCGATTTACGACCGCAATTTTTAGTCCCATGACTCATGGGCTACCACTATTCAAATGTTAGTCTACACCTGTCTTTTGCTTTTATCTTGATTGTTCCTATTTAATTATGTCTTGACAAATTTTTAAACGGATTTCTATTTAAATGGTCAAAGAAATAGGCTGCGTAGAACAGGTGATAAAGTGCATATGTGATACGTGGTGTAGTATTTTGAATTACAGAGTTTTTCTGGTATAAAACAGCTTTGTGCACAAAGTCCGAGTCGATCATATTATATGATTGCTGATTTGTAAGGTAAACAAATCATTAATCATATAAAAGAAACAACTTAATTACACAATACACCATCTGCTGCTTTATTCGCTTGCTGTATTTTGTAATATATAAATTGATTTTTCTAATAACATCCGACCCTATTCAAAAGCATCACCAATTCAAGGTCAAGGTATCAATCGACAATAGGACCGCCAGCGTAAACAGAATCTCGAAACGAGATCACGATAAGACCCGTTTTGTCTATTTGTGTTAGAAAATGATTCGCCTCGTTTGATATCACGAATTCGTGACTATCTAACAATGATCTGATTAAGTTCGGAAGACCTCACTGTACTTAGAAAAACGATTTTAAAAATAAGGAATTTCTTCGTTCATAATTGGCATTCTTAACGATAAATATATAATTATATATTACATATATATAATCACAATCTAAACGTTCATTATAGAAAGTGACGTAAGCTATTACGTTACGTTATAATTATTTCATTAGTATATAGACTCTTTGCGGACAAATTAACTGTTATTAGCACTGTCTATTCCCATGCGCAGAAATAAGACGGGTAGACGGGCGGAACGATTGTGCATTGACATTAATTTTACATTTTGATTGATTATAGCAATTTAACTAATAATAATTCTTTCATTTATAATCTCTACGTTTACAACGTTCTTTACATATGCAATCCCATACTAGACCTCCGGATTATACCTTGTCTTTGTTCGCCGATAAATTTCATGAAGTGTTACTACATATATTCCAATATTTATTAAAATCAAATAGATCACTTTATGGAAATTGTATTTGTGGAACAGAGTAATAGAAGCAATAATTGTTGTTAGCAAAGGGCTAGATTGTCGAGTAGAGAATGCATATAAGGTCTGCCATTATATTATATTTAAAAAGAGTAAATGAATAAATATTATAGTAATGAAGTATCAGAATCAATTTTTTTCATAAAATTGTTATCGTTAAGACAAGAAATTGAAACACAATGTTTTTATTAGAAACAGATTGTTACCAATAAAATAAAAAAAAAATCGTGCAACATTTTTTTTTATTAAGATATTAGCACGACCACAAGTGATACCCGGCCGTTACAGTTTAGTGGTACATAAACTTGGAGCCATACAAATGAAGTAAGCGAAAATTAATATAATTCTTAGCCAAAGCTTCTGAAATGTCATGTATTATCATATATTATGTCACGTATTAGAATATGCAGATTAGAAAGTTATAAACATATGTGTATCGTAAGAAAAACTAAATTGCAATGATCCAAACAAGATAGGTTGGATCGAGCTTTATAACCTCGGCGACGAGTCTTGCTGAAAAAATCATTCATGGTTGTTAAATACTGTGTTGTTAAGTAGCTTAACTACCATCACAAGAATGGATTTTGTTACACCGATATTATGATACCTTTTTCACAAAAATAAGGCACGGTCACTCCTCCATAGCTAACAACTTATCCATCCATCACAGAAGTCGGATAATACTCACGTTGTACTTCGTAGACTAATTGGAAAGCTTGTTTAGAGCTTTCAGCATAAACGGGAAATTTATTTGGTAAATTATAATACAATTGTAAAAATTTCCTCACCTGTAAACAACAATTTTTGCGGCCTCCCTTTCAGTACCACTTATGTGGTTGTTTTATTTTACCCCACTATTATTTTCTTTAATTATCACTTAATGCTCAGTACGTCTCTTATAGGCTGCAAGTCCTAAGTCATCTTTAAAAACAAGGACATGGTTCTAAGTGCTATCTTCATCTCCCGTGATAAAATCTTTTGCTCTTCGAATTATTTACGTTGAAGGCCAGAACTTTTTCTGTCATAAACATAGGAGGTTTCATTATTCCTGTCAAGTCTGCTACACAAACATTTGAATATTACCAAGCTTGTGAAGGATTTTAAAATTGTATTTAGCACCATAACCTGCTTTGCGTCTTGTAATCACGGTGTTCTCTTCATCGCCTCACTCCATTTTAATACCAATAAATATTTTACAATATACTGAGAGCCAAAGTAAGAAAACAAAATGAAAAATCATATAAAAATGACAGATTTCAAATTCAAAGTTAATATTTTATTTACTTTTAATTATAATAAAGTATTTATGGCTAGACCAAGTACATTTATTAAGTTAATGAAACAATAATCTTAAATTGTTCAAACCAAAATGTGGTCGTTAGAAAAAAGCAGCTCGCCAATGTAAGTGAAATGCTAAAAGGTTTTGTATCATAATGTTACAGATATATCTAGAGGCATGGGATGATATGTCACGCATGTGCTTTAAAACCCGCAGTTCGACACCGGGTTATGTGAAGATCTTTATGTATTTATTGCAGTAACAATTAATAAATAAAATACATTTATTGCAGAAAAAACTAAAAACTGTAAATAATACAACGAATCAATTTTAAGAACCAAGAAGTAAACATTTTTTTCTTATTATATATTAAATTGCGAGAAATAATAACAAATAATTATCTGCTTGGGCGCTGTAGCTGTACTTTACGCCATAACAAGAAAACGTTAATATCTTTTCATTAAAACTAATGAGTACGGTTTTAAAGAATACAAGAACAGTGACTATTGTTGAAAGTAGCGCAATGCTAGGACATTCTTTAAAGAGCCTGCGAGTAAATTGGCCTATTTCCAAGATTGGAGGAACGTGCGCTGTGCCTGCAAAGATTTCTGTGAGCAGTGCACACGCCAACACTGAAAATCTGCAGTGCGGATGGAGAGCCCTCGGCGCCTCTCATTCAATTTGAGTACTCTATCTGACCACCTTAGAAGCACGCTTTTATTTTTCTTACTACCTAAACGTCTATCCTTTTATATTAATGAAAAAAATCTTGCAACTCATTTGATACAATTGCAAATTTTTCGTTCAAAATAACAGATGATTATAATTTATTATACTGAGTCAAAGCAAACCGAGACAATTTAAATGAGAAAATGATTTTTACAATAATCCCTGTGAGATTTCGAGAATATTTAATTTATTAAATTATGTCCCCTAACAGTTGTTACATAATTAACTAGACAAAAAAAGATCTATACCAATTAATAACAAATTTACACAATCAATAATAAGTAAACATAGATTTAAAATCACGTATTGCATGGTCAAAACAAATGCGTGGCTGGAGGATATGACGGGTATTTATTCCAGTAAGATACAAGGGGTTAATATGGTATTTAGTAAGACAATTTAGAGCATTACAACGAAAACGACGTACACAAACAACGAATAGATCAGTTTTACTACTGCAAATGTTCAATATGAGATACGTGGAGTTATGTAAAGGTCATCGGGTATATATATTTCCTCACACTTTAAATTGACGTTATTACTTACTTTGGCGCATATTAGATCCAAGCCATGCTTTATTGTTTTTATTTTTATTATTTAAAAGACTTGAATAGAAAAAAATAAAATAAACGACAATAAGAACGAATTGATTGAAAAAAGATTTAACTTATTCATGAAATAAGTTTACTACAGTCAACTTATAGAATTTTTGTATATTGTAAGGTGATAAATCGAATTCTCATTTGCACGTTCCTTTGATATTACACAATAAGTTTTGAATTGTGTAATATCAGTGTTAGGTTTCTTTCAATAAATTTGTTGTATGTAGCCCTGTAACCACCGCTCGGACCGTTATAACTTAATATAAATAGTTACTATAAATAAAATTAAGTATTAAGCAATAGTTACTTTAAAATTCGTTAAAGTTCTAATGTATTTAATTATACGTGCGTTCCAATAATCGCCCAATTTTTATACAGATAAATCACCATTAGTTTAAATTCCATAGTGATTGTAAATAAAATCTTTCATAGTATAATTCAGACATAAAACTGAAACAAAGCTAAAGTATAGAATCTATTAAGATAAGAGAAGGCATTAAAAATTATCTTGATACACCTGTCGCTATCAAAGCACCGTGAATTGTACACAATACGCTTCAGAAAACGATTACGGCAAAAACTACTACGAGGCCTTACAGGCTAATGACTCGAGTTGTTCTGGCAAAACTAATTCTATTCGATATCGTTAAGTCCTTAACGACTTAATTACATATTTCGAAAGAAATATAAAGAAAGAATATACATATTTTAACGCAATATTCGCAGTTTCATCTCAATACAAATTTCAGCTAAAATTTATATGATAAATACAGGAACATTTTATTGAGTGCATGATGCATGTTAATTTCAGATGTTTATTTCTGCTGACGCTCTAATTTATATACTTCTTTTTTATTAATTCTAATTTGCATCGCTAGGGTGTTTTATTTTCAATATTTTTTTCGCGTTTACTAAGCGCAGACAGTTGAGAGAGGGATTGCCGCTATTTGATACATAATATCGGGACGTAAAGTTCAAATCTTCAAGAATTGAATTCATTTTGTCAACTTAAATGATAGCTATAACTAAAATGTTTCAAAATAATAATTATTGAAGAAAATCGATATCTGTTTTACGATGAAAAATTATTATAAAAGAACATGAATAATTTGAATAATTTGGTTACCGTATATGCCAGCCACTTTTAAATGAATTATTTTATAAACAAAATATTATAACCGGGAATTTTAATATTACTATACTATTTACACAACATACTATATTACTACGACTATATCTATCTTTACAAGAACTCTACGTGAATACAACCAAAGCGGCATTACTAATTCGGTAGGCGCCATGATTTTAGAAGTTGCCAGACTTTTTTCGTGCCATAAGGCATTGATTGCGGCTTAATAGTCAAGGTGACGAGACTAAAGCTTCACGTTGTTACAAGCTAGTTACAACTGATGAACGCTATGCCAAGAATATTATAATGGCAAAAACTCCTTTTTTCTGTCTTCGACAATACTCTATTTAAATAGAGTATTGTCGAAGAAGATTCAGCTTTACTTTGACAACGTTCAAATCTCGTCGATTTTAATCTCGAAATATACTTGTACTGATGTAATGCATATGTTATGCATCATAAAAGACTAAAAGTAATATTTATCTTTATGTTATAATAAATGTTAATTGAATCATGTTAAGTTTAGCTTACTCAAACTACATGCGTAGGTGTACTAAGAAACCTGACTATTAAAATAAAGTTCTTGTAAAATGCAGCTTTTTTTTGGTCCTTGAGAAAAAAAAATCTGAAGGTAGTGGTTTAATTTTGTTGTATAAATCAGAAACAAGTATTTATTAATTAAATCATACAGTTTCTTGATATGTTAAAATGGAAAGTTGGCTTTATACTATTAATGTTAAGTTAAGCCAGGTCAATTATTTACCAGTGGCACAGACAGTTAGTGCAGTATACATTCCCCGTCAAGAGATGAAGAATAGGTGAACTTACAACTGAATAGGTAGGAATTAAGACACAGCGATATTCATAAAGTTTTTTCAAAATTTTCAATGTCAAAGTAACTTTCAAAAATATCAACGAACTGTAGAAAGAAAATAGATTTATTACCGCTACATACAGGTTGACTAGAAATAGGTGCAAAACTGTACAAAATGTGACAGGCGATTAACTTCTGGCAGTACAAAGTTCATAGTGAGTAAGTAGATAGTAAACAATAATTCATTTGCAGAAGTCAGAAATCTTAAAACGCTTTTTACCCTAATTACGTTATTTATTATTTCTGTAACTATTTCTGGAAAGATTTATTGACAGCAAATGAGTTATACATTCACACTTTTAAAGATTTTACACATACAGCAGACTGATAGACTAGGACAAATAATTCGGCTCTGTCTAGTAGACGCCCACACAGAATCTTTTACTAGCGCCGTAGGGTTGTCAGGTCCAACATAATAGACATAATACTAATTAAATTGATTTAAATTAACCGTATGTTTCCGTTATATCATAAAATCATAAGGACCTTCTAAGGTAATGTTATGTTTACCAGCATTATGAAATAAATTACTCGCAAGCGTACACCTAACTGTTAGTTTTCGTCATTGAAATTTAATGTTATAATCTAACCCAAAAAAATGTAATGTGATGTAGGGGCCTATACCGAGGTTCCTGATGAAGTCTTAGATCTTTTTTATTCTGCTCCTTCAAGTTCACGGAATTTATAAATGCCAAAAAAAAAAAATAATCAGTGTAGGTCTAGACCAGATTGAAAGACATTCGCCCAAACTAGAATACAAAAATCTAGTGCGCTTGTCTTTGGTAGCAGAAACGGGAGGCGTGGAAATCTCCGCTAAGTGGATTTATTTTATTCCACGACGTATCACCAACAAAGTATTACTTTCTGGAAAATTTTATGATACCCACTTACTTCAAACAAGTAAATTGGGCCCACACGGTGGATTAAAAACATGTGGGCTATTATGTATTTTTTACACAGTCGATAACATTACAAGATAATTGCAGTAGGTTGAAGGCCATCTTAAAATTTTACGCAATTGGGTTCCTCTCCTCTATCGTCGACTTAGGAAATTATAAATTTTCAACAAAGAAAGATAACCAAAAAAAAACTGTTTTCGTTTTAGGTTTGTAATAAACGAATATTAGTCCAGCTTAAAATATGTGAGGTACAAAAGTCTATTACGTTGTTCACCCCTATCTGTGATGAATGAGTAGAGTCAACGCGGTTCAAGGAAAAAATTCCTACAATTGGATAAATACGACAAAGTGTCAATTGGACACTTAACCTGTAAGGTCTTGAATCTGTGTTGTATTGAGAAGACATAATTATCACATGGTCGATGACGAAAACAAACATGAAACATGATCAACTTTAGGGAGAATAAACGATCTTTAACCATTAGCTTTACCCGTAAAATTAAGTAAATGTAAACAGGAATTCAAGAACAAACTAATGTCGTATAAAGATACGTTTATTTAATTGTTTTAAATTACAATAATTTTTAACTTTCTTTAATAAGGACAACGAAAACTAATTTATATTATTAGCTACTTCTATTAATAATATTTTATTAGCTAATTGGCTGTTTCTGGCTAAGCCATTAGTATATGGTACATCTCAAAATTAAAAAATAACTGCTTTATTTTTTTTGTCTTAAAAAGAGAGACTTTGGTGACTTCTGGTGGTATCTCTTTAGAGGTGAGAACCTATTAGATAATTAACTAGCCCTTAAGCTGAAGACGGTATTGACAAGACAATGCAAGCGGCGGTCTTACGTAACTTACTCTCGCAAAATAAATATTTAAATTATTGTAAAAATTAAATCATTTTCCTTATCGTTTCTTCCCTAATCACATTGACTCGAGCAGTAGCGAAGTACGTTTGTGTCAGCTTGTTTACGTAGCAATCAGTTTATAAGACCGCAAATAAACAACGGTTTTTATAATTAGATATATATTACGAAATTCTGTAGCACTCTAAAAAATAACAATGAGAAAACTTCTATTTTCTTAAAAAGAATACGAATGTTAAAATGAATCCGAAGCAGAAAAACTTCGTTGAAATGTTTTCTTTCATTGTTTTATATTTCTCTAGTGAAGTAGTTAAACCAATTAAACTCTGTTGATTCAATAAGATTGAAAAGAGTGTGTTTATTTTTATATGAGAAATGTAACCAGAAATAAAAAAATCCAAAAAGTGAAAATTAATAAGCCAACCGGCAACGTAACGAAAAAATAATATTTTTCTGCTTAAATGAAATTCTCTTATCTATTCCGAACGTGTCCCTGGGGCTACTGAAAACATATGTCGTCTTCCAATATTTTCTATTTTCGTAGACATCAATCAAAACATTTTACTAATACAATAAAAACAATCTAACAGTATTCCCGATATATTTCAATCAAATATTAATATTGTAATCTTCTTTCCCATGAAATTGACTCTACCAAATTTATTTACTCACATAGGTAAAGTCAAAGTAAACCATTATTTTAAGTGGAACTGATATCGTTTAAATTATTCTAGCAGTTCTGTCTAGAACAGGTAGAGCATATACGGAGCCATAGTGCGACACGGACCGCTACTCGGGGCCGCCTGAGTTGCGCAGTTTTATATTACGTCCCATGAGTATAGATTGTCAGTTGGGTATCCGGTGGCGCAGGTGAATAGGAATCACATATGCGGGCACACTTACGTAATCGAAATTAGAACGCGCCTTACTAACACTACGCAATAGTTTTTATATCCGGTTTTTCATGTCACACGCACTCCTTTATTCTATAATAAACATCGTACATAAGACAATATATGAAAATCAAAGGAATACTTGCTTACATCATATTGCTCCTACCGTTATCAATCCTATGTTTATAATAATAAATATATTCCGAATATTACGGTTTATTTTTATAACACGTTTGCACAATTTTAGCTAGAGCGTTAAACGTTGCACTCATCATTATCAACATAGCCGATAGACGCCTACTGCTAAGCATTTTCCACCCCCAAAAAAGTTTATTCAGGTGGGTACCTATGGAGCGTTTGGGCGAAAGAGCTCGACAGGTATTTGGGAGATAACTAGATCATCATCATTACAGGCGTAGAACGTCTACTGCCGGACCTCCATTCATTTAGTGTTTTCCAACGACTCTAAGGTCATCTGTCCACATAAAGGGAAGACTTGCCAATTTTGTGGTGTCCATTCCAAAAGTTTTAAGCCCGAGCGGCCACCCGTTCTGCATTACGTGGCCCAACCACTAAAAGTTTAACTTGCCTTAAAATTAGGCTCCACTGGGTTTTAAGCATATTTGCTTATTTTAAGTATAATACGTTAACAAAAATTGTTAAAGTTCCAAGTGCCTGCGAAAATCATTTCCAATTGTCCAGCTGAACGTAAAATTGCTCGTAAGATATTCGCAGGCGCTTCATTCAGCTCCCGTTCATAGCAGTTGACAAGATTGTAAATATTTTTAAAGGTAATTTTATTTAAAGCAAGACCTGCGGCACAATCTTCACTTTGGAAAATTTGTCAGGACAACAAACTACATAAAAAATTACGTTATAAGTCCGCTACTTAGGAATATTCATATCGCCCCGAGTCCCACGAATTCTAATTGAAGTTGTATTGAATGTAAACAATATAACTGTGCTATTACCAATTATCATGAGTTACTATTTCGTTGCTACGTTATAAACGTTAATTTTTTCGTTTTGTATAGGCAGACGAAGTACGTATTAAGTGAAATATAGGTAGACTTTTGATTACGGGTATTAAAAGAATTAAATAAGTAGAGCGTTACATCTCAAAAGCGATGGAGTCTTTGTCTAATATTTATATTTTAGATAATATCACAATTAACAAAACGGCAAATATCTACTACATTCTTATGAACATTTTTAACATTGAGACTGCAATCAAGCGCAATTCTATTAAAAACTAAAAACACGTAATTTTGGTTGACGATTCAAAATAAAATCGGATCAACATACACAATCATGTATTATGAGAAGACAGAAATGTCGAAATCATCGATTTTAGAACTTTATGCAAATAAAATGTAAGATCACAAAAGTTATCTTCCTTTATTTGCAGATGGACAGTTCTATTCCATTTTGTTTGTGTTCATAATATAAATGTTTAATGTACGTTACGTCATTATTTGCTAGCCAACATAAAATTATCAACTTTAATAAAATAACTTACAGATCACAACTTGCTTTCATTTCTGTTATAGAAAAGTTTCAGTAGATTAACAGAGATACCAGCTCACTGCGCTATCTTTATTCAAATTTAAAATTTGTCCAAATGACCGTACCAAATCGTACCAAGCAATGCAATTGCAATTAACGTAAAGATCCGCCCTGATTTGTCATCGTCAACCCACAATAGGTTTTAAGGTCGGCAGTAGAATGTAGCGGATCGATAGCATCGTGAAAGTTTCATTGCTGCACCGGCGCCGCTGCGGCGCTATCGGTAAGGGCGGATGCACATGCATCTCAACGCTAAAGCTCTATACACACACTCCTTTCTATAATAATAATCGTAAAAACATCTGTAGCAGGTTATAGAAAAACTATAACAACATGAAAGCTTTTTCAGCATCGCTTCGAACAACAAACTTTTTTTATAAATAACATGTAATTAATAAGTAGATAATTATATATGTTTTAAATATTTTTATGTAAGAGTTTAACATTTAAATTGTTTAAAAACTACCTTGCGTTATTCTTTTTCATAATCTTCAAAAGACACTAGGTTTTATTTTAATTATCTGTATTTATCAAAAAGCTTTTGAAATAAAACAAAAAAAAAACTTTTGTGTGCATGTTGTATTGATAACTAAAGAACGTGCACTGACTGTAAAAGTATGATGTTTACATAATAATGCAAATAGTTTGATATCGTGTGAATATTAGTTAAAAAAAAAGTTGATGTTTAATCTTACTGCATACGGGATCTGGGTCATTTAAAGAGACATAGTATTAACAGTTCGCAGTGTCACCGGAGTTTCGAAACCGCAAAAAGTTGTCTTTTGACCTAGAAAGTTTTAATGTCTATTCGGTATGCGATATCCTTTTGCTAAAGTATGTGTATTGAATTTCTCCTCAAATATAGATGTGACTGTTGATGCGTCGATAACCTTGCATTAAGTAAATCTGATTTGTTACAAAGTATACATATTTGTATACTGAATAATGCATAGACATTCCTTTGTTTATTTGTGCACAACTTACATTAAGGGAATTAAGAAAAAATCTATAATACCTGAACTTCGAATTGAAAAATGCTTCTTCATTCCAGCTGCAGGATGTTTACTACGTTCCCCATTTTCCAAGAGATTTCCAAAAGGACCAGTTGCGATCTACATATTCTGATCTCACGCTGTGCTTGCTGGTATGTGGTCTCCATATCTGAACGCTGAGGCGCCAGCAGCCATCTGTTTGCTTTGTCGGTAATATTCGTTCGTGAACGGATCTCTTTATTCCTAATTTATTTTATAGAGTAATTCCGAGCATAACTCTCACCACGATTCGTTGAGTGATTGTCAACTTGTCTATGAAGTCTGAAGTCACACATCTTAGTAGTATAAAACTGGCATGGTCGAGCCGAGAAAGCACAAATACATCATAAAAGAACTATGACTAATCTAGAAGACCGGCGCTAAGTGAGGTTTGACATGAATCCTGTTCCCCTATCTTTTTAAATTCTTTTGTCTAAGTCAATTTTATCAACTAGTGACCCTATTGTCGATTATCGACTTTAGATCTAAATTTTCAGAATGTAGATTTTGAAACCAAAACCAGACCACGACTTCGTTTCCGGTAGCTGATTCGCACACACTCAATTTCAGGTCGTATAGCTTTTGTTCCGTTCCGAAATCGTTTATAAAAATACGAGACTTTTTAGTTTTTCCCTCTATGCATATAAAATGACGTCGTTACAAATTGAAATGTCACGAAAAAGAATAAATGAACAATTCTGAGAAAACAGTGTGTTCACTTTACTTTAATCAAATCTGAATATAGAATTCCATACCAAAACAGTTGCAAGTATTGAAAATAGATTACGTCATAGAAAGGGCATGAAATAAGATTCTGTTCAACGAACCTTTAATAAATATTATTATGTCACAATTTCATAATACGCATTTTCACCTCAAAGCGCGCGTATCGATTTCGTGTGCTTATCTTAATAATACGCTAATTGCATATTCTTACATCATTAACAACGTTTAAATCTATATAATTAACTATGGGTGGTAGTTTCACAGTTGACTGGGTAAGCGTACGCATGATCGGATCTTAAACTTTAAGGATATTTATGTTTAGTTATCTTACCTTATAGGTGCCAATAATATAGTTTAAGCTTGTATAATGCCTTTTCTTTTCATAGTTAGAAAAATAATCAAGATTTCAAAATTATTTTGAATTTCTATGCAAATTATTTTACGCCAAATTAAACTGCATTCATATGCAAACAATGAAGTTTTAAATAAAACTGCCAAAAGGTATTCTATTACTTAGTATTAATGGAAATATTGCATGATACACAACAGTTAGAAATATTAAAAGTAAAAGATATCACGCTTTCTTTTACAAATCATTAAACTGTCCAAAGTGAACGCCCGACAGCCTCCCGCAAGAAAGCTGTGTAATTAGGTCAGGTCATGCGGGCAGTACCACGGATTTATAGCTCAATTGACACTGTCTATTTTCCAAGTGGATTTTTATCGAATAGAAGCCTTTATTCATCTCGTACAAAGCTCTACTTTCGAGACTTTATTGGAGCACTTTACTGAGATAATGATCTCGTCTACTTCGTTAGTTATATAAATAAACCTAATAAACCCGTCCACATTTGAGACGATACCATTTTAATAATTTCATTTACAATATTAAGTATATTTATAAAGATAATCTTTAAAAATTAAATTTTATAAAGAGATATTATACGCTATAGCTAACTATAGTCCTACCGAAACCTCTGTACCGCGATTTAGGAAAACGCGGCGACGAAAGGCCGGGGAAAAGAAAATAAGCGCTGACGCCGCGAGAGTTGATGGAAGACTGACTGAATGGAGCGGCCAATACCTAATAACCTAACAGTGCAGACGTAAAGCATGACACAATGGTTTCAGTAGCACTATTATTTAATTTCAGGGTTTTGACAAAATATTTTTTTAACACATAATATAGAAAATTGTAGACCACGTTCGAAATATATATATCTTGTATCTATGTCAGACCGGAGACTTTATTGATTGATTTAAGCCTTGTGCTCTATGAAACATACAAGTTACGAACGGCGATCCTGCACTGGTCTAAATATACCTACATCAGATTTAATACCGGAAGGGTTGTAGTGACGAACGCAATTACCGTTAATTCAAAACACTCGATATAGAACACTCGTATTTATAGTTCAATAACTGACAGTTCACTTAATGAAACTTATTGCTCAATATTCTTTTTGGGATGCGCTTTATTATTCGTTTTAGTGTTTTAGGCGGCCTAGTAGAAAAATGAAATTCAATTTTTAAAGAATACCTTGAACAAAGAAAAAAAAATCTCAAGACTTTCATTAATAATGAAGTGCGTACAGTAAAACACAGCAGAGAAGTTATTTAAAATTAAATAGATAAATGTTTTTGCACGGCATAGATCCAAGTCCCTGTGTATTCCCGGCAATTCTGTTTGATCATTAGTTATGCATGAATGCAAACGATGTTACGTAAGACTATTGTTGTTATCACCACTACGTATCTTTGCGGCCTTGACATTACAGTACA
This sequence comes from Battus philenor, assembly GCF_028537555.1. Lineage (NCBI taxonomy): Eukaryota > Metazoa > Arthropoda > Insecta > Lepidoptera > Papilionidae > Battus > Battus philenor. The sequence continues at coordinate 5,948,306 of NW_027181689.1, read as the reverse complement.
CTTCAATAGAAAAGTGAAAAATTGTTTATCTAGATTATGCATACACGAATTTATGCAATTTTATAAAGAGATATTTTGGTTTCCTAAGAAATATTCGCTTTATAAAGCAATAACATTATACCATTATTTGCCAACTGCAAAATAATGAAAGACGTGTCACACGTAACAGCTGATAAAATATCATATGTCTATCTTGTGGGTGGACGTGTTTCGCTGCGCTTACCGGTCGGTGGTTCTCCACTCATGACCCTCGGGTACATGTTCTGAGCGTAGCCGTGACCTTTGTACTACCGCTTCAAGTTGCTTATCTGCAAGACTATGTCGGGTAATTTCGGTTCTTTATGAATCTCCTTATTCCTAATAATATATAATGAGACTGCGAGCATATCCCTCTCGACGGTCCGTTGAACGAATGTGATAAAATATAATACATTGTATTTATTAAGTTAGATTTTATATCCATAGTGGTTATACAATTAAGTCTTATAAGCTGATATCAGACTTGCATGTGATGATTATGTAATATGCTTCTTTAAATTAATTTACTGTATAGCCAGTAATTTTATAATTAAAAGGTTATAAACAAGTATAAGTCATAATTGAATTAATATTTATAATTGCAACATGTTTTGTTCATAAAAGTTGTATAATCGATGTTATTGCATTTATTGCTGACATCATATATTTATTTATGTGCTAACAATTTTGATAGATAAGTCATTTATATGTTTTTCATTTCACAATTACAATATTTTCATTTTCATGAAGAAGCTATAAATTACGTTGCACAATGCTGCATTTATTTACTTTATTTATTTATTAACAGTTTTTGGTACACCATAGACAATAAATAGAGGTAAAAAAAGAAACGCGGTCTTATAGCTTGAGGCAATCATGCATTATACCCTATCATCATATATAGCTATCTCATTAGACTGTACCGCCAAGAGTGATTAGCCTATCGAAATTCAATATAAAAAAATAAAAAGTAAAGAGTCGTCACTGTATTAATTTTAAGTCTTTAAGATGGATTACCTACAATTTTTTTTATTTCGTTCGTTGTGATTATATTTTCTATGCAAATCACGATACACGATACATTGTGTTTAATTACTTCCCAATTCATAAAACACGAATCTCTTGTTTTTTTTTAATGTTAAATATTTGTGAGCTATGGAGACAGATCGAACCATTCTCGAATGGTGTGTTGGAAAAACACACTTGGTTATTAATTTTTATTTATACGTAATTTTTAAAATTGCCTTATCTGCATTTACATAAAAAATAAATATACCGCCGATAAATAGGTTTTGTTTACAACAAAATATTATGGACATATGAGGCTACGTAGTTTATAGGCAAAAATTAACAATGTATGCTGTAGTTTCAATGACGTTGTATCTAACTCTAGAGAAGTGTCAGTGTAAAGAGAATCTCGAAGATCGATAACATGTCGAGGTATTATACAAAGGCATGCTAATCAGGTCAAAGGTTCTCGACGTTGCTTTAGTCCTCTACTTTTAATTCAAAGAAAATAACAAAAGAAATACTTGCTCAGCCAATTTAGAAGGCGTGCTCTGCAAAACATTAACGGATCAATTTTAAGAAACCAAAAAGTATTTTCTTTAGAACTATCTGCCTTCAATAATTTCCAGTATTCTAATTCACATATTTAATTATTGTACTTATTTTAAATCAGCATGCTACCCGCACAACATATTTCCATTAATTTAATTTAACAAGGTAAAAAATTCTAAATGTATGTCTATTGTCAAGCAGCGGTAGCGCAGCGATGGAGAACTACGAATTGCGATCGTAGGTCGAAGGTTCGATTTCCGGAATACAATCTTATACTCGTATAATTCACACTTTGTGCACTAGTCATGTAGGATTGCCACTGCTCACAAACAAGTTTCCAAAGTATAGGCTAGCTGTCGCGGACCCGTTTGCCAAACATTGCCATTATGATATAAGCCCTCAAAGGTATCTTTGGGGAAGGGTATGCCTTGCAGTAAGCGTCTATGGGCTGAAACGTCGACGACGAAATGACCAACGGCTCGTCCGAATCGATGATACAAGGGGTGATGAGCGGCAGACATAAGCTGATACTCCGGTGTGGGTGCCCCTCATTAAGTGGGCGCCATGACTCTATCGAGTCATCGCTGGATAATCGCAGCGCAAGACCCGTGATCATGGCGATCTTTGAGAAAGGCTTATGTCTTAAATATTTAATGGATTCAGGCGTTACATTGCGGAAGTCCATCCTAAATAAGAAAGGACCAATATCTAGCCACCTCCGCAAATGTCTCCGCACATGCTTATGTCTTACATTGGACGTTAATCGGCTGACATGATGATGATAGATTAACATAAAAGTGATACAGAAATAAAAAAACGTAAATATGAAAAGATCGTAGCTTAATGGAAGTGGTTTATCGGTGTGGCAAAAAGGACATGTTTGCAATAATATATTTTTGTATCAATTTAAAAATTATGAATATTTAAATTTTTGTCGGCATAAGATTTTAGCTAAATGGATTTTCAGAAAAAAACAATAACTGTGTTGTAGACTGTGATGGATAGTAGATGTGTAAATAAGTGATAACAAGACAATGTAATCAGAAAAACCGCACTAAATGTAATGAGTGTTATAAATTCTAAGTTGACTTTTACAGTTGCATGTTTCACAGTACACACCCAGTGTACAAGAGAGTGGGAGAGGTAGATTCAAAATGTATACTATTTCTTAATTTTATGGAGTGTAAGTTTTATTGACTTTAAGGGAAAGATCAACAAATCCAATTCTTCTATTTATGATGAAATGACAGAAGCCTTAGTTTCAAAAGTACGACGGGGAAAACTTTAAAGAAGGTTGACTCAGATATAGCAATGTTACAGAAGGAAACTGAGGCGAGAAAGAGAGAGAACATCAGTACTTTTTAATTGGAGACTTGGACGTCGGAAGAGATTATGCTCCTACCTCCCCATCCCGTATAACAATATCTTGGCAACGAAATCAACGAGTTCCGGCCTAAATATTTCATTCCTCACAAGACAAAAAAAGGTTGGCGAATCGATCAAGTCGTCAGTTTAACGGGCAGTAAATTTTGACACAAATGCTGCGGCCGCTCTTAATGAACTATGCATTAAGTAAAAGAATATCAGTTTATCATATTTAAAGTAAGGCTCTTTATGGAAATCAAATTTAAATCCTCCCAAAAATATTCGCTACAAATATACAATTGCATACTTTTAAAGCAAGCTGTCATAAATCACGCTTATTGGTACACAATTACGTTACATACAATCTAGTTTACATAGGAGGGGCTGAGCCAAATAATCGAACTCCATGGCTGACTGCATCCTGTTCAACATCGTTGGCACGTAGTTAACAGGTCTATTAATAAGCAGTTGTTTCCGAGTTCGTGCGCCAACGGTTGTACGATCCTATGGAAGTAACGACGGTAAGGAATGCAATAAGTGTTTAGGAACGAAATTATTATTATAATCGTGAAGATAAAATTAAATAGAGATGAAGAGTGTTGACAACAGTAGCGTGTTGATTACAGCGTTTCATATGTTTTGATAACCTGACCATAAATCGCGAATATTATAACCAAGAGGCGAAGACAAGCTTTATTTTGGTATAGCATCAACAGTACCTACAAACTGTGTAGAAAAACATCTGATCTAACATCATCCTAAAATTTAAAATCTTTAAGATATTACACACAACTTTTACGATGGAGATATAATTGAAAATATAGAAAACAGAAAGGTAACAACAAAAGTCAATAAACACATTAACAGCAATTAGTTCCTTAAGAAGGTATATGTACGAGGGCCAAACTGAAAGTTTTTAGAACTGGCAACTTAAAAGCATTATATTAAAAAAATAAGTTTAAATTTTGAAAATAGAACTCTTTACCAATAATATTGAGTATACATTTCATTCATTTGTCATTTGTTTTACGATTTGGCGGCAAATTGAAAATTGTCTGTGCACGTCAGAATGAATTTAAGCCGAGAAAATTTTCGTGCAATGATTTTTTATGACTTTCGATGTCATATAAGTCAACAAGAAAATTATGATAGACTTCGATTGGCTTTTCACGATGAAGCCCCATCTCGTGCCACAGTTTACAACTGGTTTAATGAATTCAAACGTGGTCGAACTAATCTCACCGATGATTTGCGTGAGGGACGGCCTTCTACAGCGACGACTGAAGACAATATCAGTGTTGTGCGGCGTATGATAGAGACTGACAAAAGAGTGACCTATCAGCAGATTCGGACAAGTCTAGGCATAGGTATGAGTCAAGTGCACAAAATCCTCCATGAACATTTAGCGGTCAGGAAGCTTTGTGCCCGCTGGATACCGCATAATTTGACCGAGGCTCAAAAACTCCGCCGTGTTGATTGGTGCCGAGAAATGATCCAAAAATTTAACGGAGGTGACTCAAATGCTGTGTTCGACATACTAACGGGTGACGAAAGCTGGATTTACTGTTATGATCCGGAAACCAAAAGACAGTCTGCTCAGTGGGTGTTTCCTTCCGAAGAGTTGCCAACTAAAGTGAAGAGAGGTCGAAGTGTTGGAAAAAAGATGGTGGCCTCGTTCTTCGGAAAGACAGGTCATTACGCGACAGTTGTCTTAGAGGATCAGAAAACGGTTAATGCAGATTGGTACACTAACAACTGTTTGCCACTTGTCTTGGAAAAAGTTCGAGAGAAACGACCTCGCAGCAGGATCCTCCTTCATCACGACAATGCCTCGTCGCACACCGCCAGGCAAACGATCGACTATTTGGCGACCTCAGACGTGGAATTACTGGGTCACCCGCCGTATAGCCCCGACCTCGCACCCTGCGATTTTTATTTATTCCCGAAAATAAAAGAAAAACTTCGAGGAAAACATTTTATGGACGCCGAAGAAGCAGTGGCTGCGTTTCAAAACGCCGTCGAAGAGACCCCTAAGGCCGAGTGGGCAAGGTGCTTTTCTCAATGGTTCCATCGAATGCAGCGATGTATTGATGTAAATGGACGCTATTTTGAAAAGTTATAATAAAACTAATAACTTGCTAGAATGCTTAGTTTTTGATTTTCTAAGAACTTTCAGTTTGACCCTCGTATATTGAGATGGCTTCCTTTTTATGGATACCCACGGTTGCTATCGATCGAGAGTCCCAGGCCCCTGAGATCTCAGAAAGTGAGCTCTGTATGCACAATCGACCACAAACCTATATAATTGTAGAATTAATATGAAGAGACGAATGATAATTTATAACTTGTTACGTTTTCGTAAAATTTTCAACTACCATAGCTGAAACTTGTACGAAAAGCTGAAGTAGTAAGTAACTTATAGCATTGAAAATCATATTGTCTTCGCAACTCACTGTATCTTACAATTACATGACCTTATGGTCCTCTCTTTCATGCATATACATATAATCAATAATATTTCTTTTTATGAAAAAATCGATTTAATTTATATTACAATTTATTCGTTCTAAATTATTAATTAATAGGGAAATAAGGGCGAGGCCTTTTTCCACCAGTGGACGTCGAAAGGCTAAAATTAGAAATTAGATATAGAAATTAGAATATAGAATTAGAATTAATGATTATTCACAAAGTTGCGGTTTGATAGCAGCAATGTTTATAGTTAAGACATTAAAGACTATGCAAGTAAAACTTTATTTTAACACGTGGAATTAAAAAAATCATGTCTCCGATATAAAAAATAAACAATTATTGATTACTACAGTTATGAAAACTCACAAGATGATACAAATCTAATAATTTAATCTGAATACAAAGAAAAACTATATCACACACAAATCTGGCGCTTGTCGACCACGACGTATGTCGTGAATGAAAAAACAAAACACACTTTCTCTCATGGCCTTAATTAGAACAATAATAGAGATTAAAGTAAAATGAAGCTGTCATGTCAAAGAAGCCAGCGAGGGCACGAGCAACATGTGTCAAAACACGATACAATAACAAATGACCGGGTTCGTACACAAAGCTTATGACAGCAAATGAACGTGCCTCCTTTGTATAATAATACTCTGCACTTTCGTATTTGATCTTATATTAACTGCTTACAATTAATATTAACTATTGTTTTTGTCTTTAGCTTATAAGCCTTATTCTGTAAAAATATAAAGTGTTTTAGAAAACTTTGATTTATTAGCCGAAAGTAGCCGATAACACGTTTGTTAAATATGTGATGAAATACATTATTCTGTAATATAACTTATAGGTATTAATTCATCTAACAAAAGAATCTTAGAGGTCGCATGATGCTTAGTATTGGTACGGTCTTCAACAAGTACCTAGCCGTGCCTTGTGGAATACTGTTACAAGTACTATGCTACAGATAATTTCAAGTGAAGGTAAAAGCACTAATTATCGGGGTTCGCGAAATTGATGTTTATAACTAATGTATGTTATGTAATCGTATTGAAAATGTAAAACAAAAATATTTTGATCTATCTTTACTTACTATTCACTGTTAAATAATTATAATGTCTGATGATATATCATACATTGGTAATTATTGCCAATTTGCATATCGTGATAATAGCTTAATGTGTTACAAAAACTTGAACAGAACCATATTTGTACAAAATTTTTATTAAAACTTGAGATGGTACGGCTCATTAGATAATTAAATAAATAACCTACGTCGGCTTCAAAACACCGCGGTGACAAGAGAAACAAATCTACATATAAATCGTTTTTCATAATTTTATTACTATGTATTTTTTATTATTAAATTACCTGTTTAAATTTCACGATCCTTACTATCGTTTTCGATTTGAATAACGGATATAAAACCACAACCTTAACTCATTGTAATCTTTAATAGAGATAATAAAAGTTTATATTTCGACGTTAAATTATATTACGCATACCTACAGATTACAAATTCTTAATTTACGTAGTATCAAAAACTTACAGAAAGAGAAATGTTCTATTATGTACTCGAAAAAGCAACATCTCAGGATGAATAAATAAATTTCGAGCAGGTTTAAGAGCGGTGTTACGGCGTATAAAATAAAAAGATAAATAGTAAAGCAATGAATTCTTCTGATAAAAAGCTTTAAAGTTTTAGTAAATCTGATAATTTTCAACCGGTTTTGTTAATCTGGAAGCACTCTTTTAAAACGGTACCTTGATTGCACTGTAAATAAAAGGGTAAATTTATCCACCATTACGGTGAACCATTCATTCATCAAAAAACAAACGTAAACTTTATGAGCGAAATCGTAATCTGTATTCAAGCTATTTATAAAGCAAATCAAAATTAGATTTAATCGACCATGTGTCCGATAAAAGGCATTGTGTGGTTTCGGTTGAAGTCGATGCTGTTAGCCTTTGTACGAGGAACAGCTCGTCGGTCTGAGGGCTCGGTCCGGAATCCGCGTGCCGAAATAGGAAGATATTGTTGAAATACACAGATACGAAAACAGAAAAGTATTTAATCCGGTGTAATGCAAACGGTACTGAATGTACGTACACAAGTTTAAAGAACGATTTATACGCAAATGTTAAATATAATATACCATTTTTTCCATATGTGAAAATATTTTCTCGCAATATACTTGTACGTATTTTCAGCCGTAGACGTGACCGACATACGGCCCGAGCGTGCGGTCGCCGCCTATGAGGTAACGCCGAGCGCAGATAAATAAACCTATAGAAACGGAAGACTAATTTTATGAGCGTCGTAACCCCAATCTTGCTGTAAAACTCGACTTTTATGTGTGTTCTTAGAACATCGATTGATATAGTAATTGGTTTAATTAGAATTATCAACGAATCAAGTTTTCCAAGAGCCAGGCATACATTTTGCTAGATATAATTTAAAATTTCTTTTTATTAAGAACACGCCTCAAATTAATAAGCAAGATCTTTTTTCATGGTTTAGTGGCATTTATGAAAAAAAAAGAAAAAGAAATTTTGTAGATGTCATATGGATACATTAATTTATCTTGAAAACGCGAAAGACTACAAGGTGGAAGGTGCTGGATGCAATTTACTGCCAACCAGTCCGTAAAGGAATTGCCTAATGCCAATGATAATGATAACAGTGACAGAAATGAAGCAAGTTATACGCAAGTTGTATTCAAATGACACTAATTATGAGAATAGGACATTTCTGCTAATTTTTGTACAAAAGTTTAGTGAAACGAAATAAAAAAAATACTTTTGGCTGGCTCTAAATAAAAGAAATAATTGGTAAATAAAAATTTAAATAATTAAGGACTGTGTTTTCATTATGTTATTAATTAAAAGGTTAATATAAACTGAAAATTATCAAAAAGAGCTCAGCGAATTTGTGGTTCACCACAAATACTCGGCCAGCGGCAAATGATTCGCGCCGCTGCTAATGTGTCCTCTAATTAATTAGAGACACGTGAACGTGAATCGCATGGTTTTTGGTAATAAAGGGTGTGGTGTCGGCTTAGACAAATTGCACCAAATAATTGTCACATGGATTAAAAGGATTAATTTATAAATATACGTTTTACAGTTTAACAAGTTCTGTGGAACTAGAAAAATGCGAACTCAATCTTAAACATTTTGCTTGGTTTTATACAGATGAAAAATAAAACCTGCAATTACAAAAAGTTTCATTACTAAACCATTTCAGATTTTTAATTTCCTGTTCATAGATTTATATTTGTACCTATACTTTTCTAAATTTGATGATATTGATAGTCCTGATTTCACCAACGAGTCCTAAGTCATTTTTTCTAGGTTACTGTCAGACAAACAGCTGTTTGTAGGGAAAATATATAGTGAAAGACCGGAAGTGGACGATTACCTGCTTACCCGCTGATCTGATCAATTCAAATCAATAATTACACTCTCTATTGTTACTGCCCTGAGGAATAGGGTGGTCTGGAAAGAGCATGTCGACGATTCCGTCAAGGTATTTTAAGATGGACACCTTTTCAGAAATGAAGAAACGACTGGAAAGAAGAACTGATGAGAGATTTGCTACCTGGATTTTATGGCCCTGAAGTACTTTTTGTCATCTATCTACATTTTGTATAATATGACTTCTATATAGTTTAGTAGAAGGTTTTATTAATTTAATTTCTTTGAGATGAGATAACTTTCATACAAAAATTTTCCCTACCGTCGCACTGGATGCCCATTACTCTTTCTGGTAATTCCCATAAAACAAAAGTGCGTAAAGATAAATCAAGCAAAGTCGGTCAACAGATAAGCAATAAATATAACAGTCGTAACAAGTTCTCTGTACTCCATCTTGATGTGCTTCCATCGTCTATAATTTAGGTAATATGTAACTTCTAGAACGGTAAACAACTTTCACAAGGACCAAAAGAGTCATAGACGTGGCGCCGAGATATTCAAAAAAACAAAGTTGTTACTTTTAACGGTAAACAATTTTTTGTACTATGAAATATATTTTTGCCTTGAATTAAATCTATTATCGAAACAGTATAAATTTATCGTGTGTAACAATTTATTGTTTACTTGTGTCTACGCCAGCTGTTAAAACAATAATGCTTTAATTTTTTATTAAGTGGATTCCACCGTCAATTTGGTGCGCAGGATTTAGTATAATACTAAAAAACTATCTAATCACCGTTATTTTTGTTACAGATCAGACTCGTTAAACACAATAAAATTAATGCCTTGCCCTACCAAAAATAAAACACTTAAAATATCCGTCTTGATTGAGTAAAAAGAGTAACATATATAACAAGATAACTAACCCTTTTCAACCTCTCCCTTAGCATAGCCTTAGCCTCTGAACTTAATGTATGCAACCTCAACCTCCCTTGCGGGTGGAATTTCGTAAAATCCATTCCTAGCTAAACTATACTTGGCGTAAAGAATATTCCTACTAAATTTTAAGCCTATACGTCCTATAATTTCTAAGGTATCGTACCTATGATATGTTTGTACAAAGATGGAAATTTCATGTATTTATAGACAACATTCAACTCCCAGACCAAAGGAAAGAATACCTGAATCATAAAATACTGATTTAACACTTAGTGACATTATAGAAAGCAACATACTCGTAGGTCTAATATTTTAAACTGTTGGCAACCGTGTTAAGTCGTTCTGTGTTATTAATGTATGCTGGTGCAACACTTCACTTTCATGTTCGACCGCTGTAGTGAATTAATGTCACTGTCTACAGAAATTGTTGTGGTTACCTACGGAGCTAAAGCTACAGTTCGCAAGATGAACAGATATTTCTAATTGGAAAGACAACCACGTGAAATCAAAGTGGAAGAAAGTTCAATATAACATGTTTCGGAAGCTTTCCGTTACACAGTACCGGGTTGTGGTCGACCGTTATCCTATTGCCGACTGAAAAATCGCTATTAATAGCAAAATTTTTGGTACAAATTTAAAAATGAATCAGCGGCGAACCTGCTCATCGCACGCGACGGCGAGTCATGCGAATAAGTCGCTATTAGTGTGATTGAATTAAATAGAACAATTAACACAAAAATGACAGATGACCTATTTACGTCGTGCGATTATGTAATAGATTCATCGTCATTAATATATTACCTGGTAGACGCCAAAGCAAAACCTCTGCCTACCCATAATATGATAATAATGGATAAGATAAGCCATGACGGATAAGATGAGCAGTCTTGCGCTCGCGCATCCAGCGACTATCCCGACTTGAACTATGTCGGCAATCTTAGTGGAGGGCTCACTCATGTCACGTCTACCGACTCGTGTTCCCCACTCGGCGGGCTTTCATCCCCCCATAATAAATTAAAAAAAAAAAAACATTTTAACAGAGATTCCTTCAACAACTATCTAACTAACTTCACAATGCACCCCATTTATTTAACAATATGTTTGGCGGCGCCTTAATCCTCAACATGAAGTTGTGTGTGGATGAAGAATGTAACGGCCCGTGTCAAGCTTTCCGAAGGAACACACGAACTTATTTACTGTGAATAAATCAAGGCCAAGCACTTTCAATGCATTTCTTGTAGCCTGATTAAATTGTAAATAATAAAAGGCAAAAAGTATTTCTCAGTGACAAAAAATTACCTAGGTAAGCACTAAACTCTATTCTTCGTACCAAAAATGATGAGATTGCTGCTCGCATCGTATTAATTATGATTAGTTCCACCTGATGATAAATAAAACGACATGCCATCGACTATTCAATTTTAATATAATTTTAATACAATAACCAGATTAGTTAGTACATTATTTTTTCAATTAAATTCCGCTAAAAACTTTTCCACGATCCCTACACGGGCGTGGTTAGGAACATAAATGTACGAGAGTTATTTTATTAAAGTTTGTGCAAAACGTTTCCCAGTTAAAATGAATATATATATATATATATATATATATATATATATATATATATATATATATATATATATATATTCATTTTAATATATATATATATATAAAGACGTATGTTGGCGAACAGTAACTCGACTCTCTATTTCATTGTTCACAAAAAACATCAAATATCATTTTAAAATAACCGGTACATTCTTCTTTTTATATGGTTTAGTTTTAATAACCTTAGTTTGTACTTTATTTTTCTTTGAAATTCTCTGATCTTTTAATTAATAGTTTTCTTTATACAAGTAAATGCTCGAAATATACATATAACAATTTATTAAGTCCTTTTCATTTGTTAGATATTTAACGCCTCCTTTCATTGAATCATGTAGCAGTAAAGAAACAGTACAATTCTAATTAAATGAGTTACAGGTTAATAGATATATATCAGGTAAATAGAAGAGTGTTTATTACATGGAGGACTTTATATACTCAGCTTTTATTCACTTGGTTTTTAAGAGAAACACATAAAAGTTATATCACAGTGTAGAAAAATTAAGCATGTAGCTTAATTAAGTATCGACAATAAAATATGTAAATCTTAAAGACAAAACGGAATAGTAGAAACCCTACTCTAAGCAGTAATACCATGGCACAAATTAAACTACAATTGCTGAACGAGTAATAGGGAGGGTAGTGGTAGGGATTTATCTACAAGGTTAATACGAGTCAAAAATTAAGAGATTCATGGACGAATGAAAGTAACCGAAATAACTCAGCGGATAGGAAAGTTAAAGGGGCACTAGACAGGTCATATAGCGCGCAGAATAATCACTGGAGCCTTAGGATCCTAGAGTGACAAAGGATCAAAATTTTTTCGGAAGACGTTATGAAGTGAGCTCGTGTCCAGCAGTAAACGTCCTGCGATTGGTATATAATAAAATAAACAAAAATTATCTAAGCGCTTATTAGAAAATTGCATTATTATTAACATCACTTTTGTCAATTCATTTTACAGTATTTTGAACTACTTATATAAACTAGTCTTTTCTTTTCTCTGTCATAATTCATCCGAGATTATTAATAAGACTAGTTGAAATAAGATAAATAGGTTTCACCGAAAAAAAATATTTCTATATAATAGTAATAAAATAAATCGGAATTATTTTCCTTTTCAGAAAGTATTTTCAGAGCATTCACGAGTCATGAAGTAAAAGCAATTATTAAAGCAATTCTTTAAATGGAACGTTTCATTGTTTACGTAGTTTTATTTAATATAAAAAATACGGTTATTATTTTAAACATATTTTTGCTGCTTTAATTAAAATTGTGAACAAGCGTGTATTGTTATAAATATTGTAGCTCAAAGAGCTCCCTGTTAGTTTAATATTATAAAATATTTGCAAAGCCTGTTTTAATGAATTGCAAAACTATTAATTTTTTTAATATGTTCCGTAATTTGGTTACAATTTTTTTTACTAATTTTAGGTATAAAATTATTTGTATTATAAAGAGAAGAACACAGAGACAATAATAACAGCCTGTCATATTTTCATTTGTATTCGGTGACGTACGGTGCCGTTATCTTTTTACGGCTTTGTCGCACTCAAGTAATTTTTTCGCGATGCGAAATTGTAAAGCTACGAAGGTCGGCGGTGTTATATTCTAATATTATATCGTTGTTCCTTTTGTCCTGGTCATCCGAAAAAAATTATGACATTTAATAAGTTACAACTAAACCTTAAAGCCATCTAGGCCAAATTTTGGGACATTAAATGGTAGGCGAAATCTATTTATTTACACATAAATCTCAAAACTTATCTGTATTTAAAATTTTATTTATCTGAACTGAGTTAAACTTATACATAATAAATAAAAAGGAGTTATCCGTACACGTAAAAACTAGATGCAAATACTTTTCTATTTCTGTGAACTACAGCGTATTGTGTAATGAGTTTCCTAGATCCCATTCAATAAGTTCTAAATTGTGGCTACACAATTTTCTACAAACTATTTCTGTAAAAATGTACTATTGAAAACGTCGACGGACCTATTAATTTTTATTTTCAACACTGAGTTGGGATACAATATGTACAGCATTAAGGGTGCGTAAAGTGGTTACGTCATATCCTTCCCTTGTTCCTCCTTAATTCGAAAATCACCCACAGCTCACTGACAGTCGTTGCCACTGACAATTGAGAAATGAAAGGTTATATCCACCGACCCTTACCGATAACACTTATGACAAACATAAAGACCGGATGCTGTCACATAAAACAAGTCAAACTGAATAACTGAAGCGAAGAATGACTTATCTCAACGAATATACATTTCCCTATATTAAAAAAGATGATTGAAGATTTTAAATTTAACCCTCCTTCTTGCGCCGCTACTCCCACTACTGAGGATCGTAGCCCTTTTTGGAAAGTTTGTCGCGCACTACATATGTACGATATCAAGCGTGGTGCGGACCTCACCAGTGCACGAGGCTTGGTGTAGCCGTCCATTCACTTTGCGGGGATTAAAAGTAATAATAATACAATAACAAAACCAAAGTTTTGACTTAAAAAAAGGTAACATGACAGGTGTCAGGCTCATAAATACCCTATTACAATAAAATATTACTATTTACTGTTACATTTATTTTTGCAAATTCTCAACAACATTGTCATCAGATGCAGGGTTGTTATTAAGAAGAAAAAGAAATTCTGTCAATTATTTTATTAGAGCATTGAAATCGATAGCACATAAGAACGAAATAGTAGAACTCACATATATAGCATATTAATCTTTATAAATGCAATCTTCAGACCTCCGCTATCGAAAGCAGAATATGGTTAATGTTTTCACGAAAGTCATGAGAACATTATACCGCATTGCGCATAGCTAATGACGCGTTGAAAATCCATTATTTAAAAAAAAACTGTTGTCAATACCTTTACTAGCTGTATAATACGTATACTTAAATTTGCACCGTGATGTCATTTTGCCATAAAAACAATTTTTTAATTTAATATTTTATTACTATACAAAATTAATTCTACCCACGTAGTTTATGATCTTGTGACCTTAGTGTTCCGGTGGGTGTTTTTAATGTTCTCTTGGAGCATATTTAAGCATTAAAAATGTCAATTATAATCTTGATAGTTTCCGCCCCCGGGGATAAAACTCAAGCAAAAGATATTCATAATATATTTAGCACATAAATAAAAGCTTAATGAAGGTTACAAATGAAATAGAGAAATTAAGAATTATAATTAGGTGCTTCACATGGAGTTCTATTTAAAAATATACAGTTGGGAGAGACAACGCTAAAGAGAAAATGCGGATGCAGTGCTTTAAAGATTTCAGCTGTGCGAGCCCGTTAAGGAGGTCGGCCGGAGCCCATACAATAGCTTCCACGGATCCTTTACCCATATACTCTTACAATTGCTACATATCTAACACAAAAAGCATTTTAAACTATAATACCACACGGTAGTTTTTTCTACGAGTTAATATTTTTTATAATTTTATTACGGTTTTTCTTCCAGAGTACATTGTACGTTACAATAGCATTCATTAGCAATTTATAGCTTCCGTCGAAAGTTATAAGTAAAGAAACGCAGAAAATTGCCTGCGCCAATGTTTTCATGCAATTATAACAAGCCATTACCCGTAGTTAATTTTACTTTTGAAAAGCCATTTAGCTTGGTGCTATGTCAGGATTTATTTTTACCCTCAAAAAACTGTTATTAATACATCTAGCAGCGAAAGTCCTATGAGTGAAATGATGATGAAGCCTTCATGCGTACCTGTTTGCTAGACATTGAAATTACTAGGTAAAAGAAACACGACATAATTTTTCAAACGAATGACTGAAGAAAACCGTTCCAAAAGAAATTTTACCAAAATCTTTATGAAGCCGCATTGCTACCTGCAACCCAAATTACCAATATTTGTATTATCACTTTCTGGTAAAAAAAAGGGAACTGGAGCGCAGTGAGGCTTCGTCTTGAATTTATAATTTTTTTTCCATAAACATTCTGATATTGAAGCATATAGTTTACTTAACACTACGAAAATGCATATAGACATCGGTAATCATAAAAGTGTAATCATAAAGTGGTACGCGAAGTATTCGTTAACTGTAAACCTATTACAATCGATAGTAAAAAATACTTAACATAAACTTAACTACGTTAATTATACTTAAAAATTCAATTAAAAAAGACTAAATATTACATATACACGAAAAAGTGTAATTATACGTTTTAAAAAAACATCTTAGTTTAAATAAACACTATTTATGGAGAACCACTAATTATTGCTAAAGGAAATATAACTTGAAATGGTTGTTTATGCTTTAGTGAGGCTATGGTTTGCATAAAACACAACAGGAAAACTTGAATATTTCTACAGCCTTCGTTGCTAAAAGGAAAATATAAAGATGTCATCATTGATTGTACACGTTTATATGATGACATACACTTGTAGTATGATGATCTAATCATAAAATTGTATGAATTTAAATATTTATATGTGAGAATACGTAAATAATGACACAATTTTATTTTTTTTAAAAGGGGTAGTTTTAGATTAGTAAATGCTAGTTTTTTTTTAATGTTATGTTCCCGATGTTTTGAGTGTAGCTTCAATAGTCACGAAAAGGATAAGGTATCGGACGAGCATTTTTATTTACCATACATTATTAACCATAACAGTTATTTCCGAGGTATCTTCAAGCTTGTAAAATATTGTTATTAATTCGATCTATGCAGAACAAGCTCGGGATATGTTAAGATGGATTAGAGCCATCTTCTCTATTGAGTTAAAAAGGATACATCATATTTATTTTTAAAACCTGGAGATAATTTATTGCGATATAAACGGTTAAAAATAATTTTTAAAAGTTTTTTTTAACACGGTCAGTACATGAATAAATCTAAGTCTAATAAGTATATCAAGTATTTACTACAAAAAATCCATTCAAAATGAATTAATACAGAAAGGATAAAGCTTTTTCTTTTATACGAACTCGAGTGAAATTTAAACGACGACGCGATCGCAAATAGCAATTGTAAATAGGCAATGAAGTGAGTCGCCGGACCTGAGTTGTTATCCGATGAAATGAAGGCGAAAGTGTTCGGACAGCGAAAGTACTGCTCACAATCAGTGCAGCACACGTCGCCACATTTGCATGTGATGGAATATCTGATTTTGTATTAACTTTAATACAAAACTTGGCAAATGCTAGTGAGTTACGTTGACAGTTTACAGACGACTTAAATCTATATTGATATTTAATCTATTTAAATACATTAATAGAACAAGTAAAATCTTAATAGCGGGTTGCTAAATTATCAAATATGAACTATTCGAGTTTTTTTATTTATATATATATATATATATATATATATATATACGAGTACATTATTGTGCATCTGTGCTGAATGCATAAACAACACAGATGTACCATTTGTTGTATTTCACAATTTTATATTCAACTTTACTATAGCGCCATGAAAATAATAAAAAAACTAGATTATCTAAAATTCGTACTTGATCTTCTATACTACTATATAACAGAAATATTTCTAGTAAAAACATTAATTACGTACTTAACTTTAACGCAATTTTTACTTTATAATTTATAATTGCAATTTATAATTCTAAGGCTTAGAAATATAATTTATATTGCAATTTATAATTCTAAGGCTTAGAAACAGTACTCCAGGCACTATAGAGAAAAAAGTTTTACGAAGATGTAAACAGTACCAAAAATCATTTTTAACCGTAATAATAAACTATCCTATAAAGGCAATATAAGCATTATTCTTAGCTTAAAAGAACATTTACACTTTAGATTTTCTATTATTGTAGCATATATCAATACAGAGAACAATAGATGTTGTTTATACTGACAAAGCACTGAGTAAGTACACAACCTGCAGTACATTCGGTAACAAATTAGCAGAACAACGCGATGAAAGATCGTACATAAGCAATTGCGACTACTACGGCGCTTTATCGCGTTAATCCGACGCATAAAGGCTTCGCCGCTGGGAACTTGTTCCGGTGAAAGTAGGTTCAATTTGTTACAGGATATAATTAGTTCTGTACGTGTTTAACTAACAATAATATTGAAATTTCTTTTAGGCATGATATCCATTTATATTTTTATTGGAGTCAAAATCGTATTAGTACTAATAAAACGAAGAAATAAACCAGTTAATTAACAAAAGTATCGTTTTAAACACTACTGAAAGTATAAAATTGCCTTGCTATACACGGTCCTGTTTATATCTAATCTAACATCCATTATATAATACTTAACTTGTGTTATTATCAATTAGCCATTTTATTGTTATTTTAAGGCTATATTATTATGCCCAAGGCTGTGTACGCCTATAAAAGGAAAATATTTAAATTAGAATAAATAAAAAAAATAATTCATTATGTCTGCAATATGTACTTTGAAAATAACTTAATTGAGGCAGTTGAAAATAATTTATGTGTGGCAGTTACAGTCGTTTGAATAATGTCTGTGTAAGCTGCTCCTGTACTCAAAAGAATGGTTTTTTTTGTTATAGGAAAAGCATTTGTCTCACTTGGTTTTAAGCCATAATAGGTACATGCTTTCTAAGAAGATACCTATTCAATCTTGACTTAAAAACTCTCAAGCTATAGCTATCTGGAAACAACGACGTCATGAGGGTGTTTCATTCCTTGACAGTTCGTACTGTAAAAGTAAAGATGATTTTGTCCAAAACAATAACATTTTATTAATGTTCATAAGACTTCTACAGTAACTCTCTATAGATCACACGTCCCAAAGTTATCTGAAAAATAAAGTTTTCTTAGTGCTCTTCTAATGGATAACTTGTATGCAGCTCGTCAATTGCAAAATGATATTAAATACAAAATGCCGCAGAACATCGCATTTGCCACTTTGGCCACTTAAGATATTTCCAAATAGCCCAAAGGTTTTTAAAGTGTGATTTGTAGTTATAGTTGAACTGTGTCCTATATTTAAAGACAGAAGTGGGCAACGCTACATATACTAGCTTTTCTTTTGCCAAACACAGTATGTCAATTTTATTATCATTTGCGCCAATGATTTATGTATTCCATTATGCATAAATGTTGCCATAAAATCAAAATACAATATTATTGCCTTTTCTGATGTCGAATCATTTACAAATCATACGAAACCTATGTTAAACGAATTTTAAAATAAACTTAAATATCACCAATAGTGTTGTAAAGAAGATAAAAAATTGTACATGCCAAGAAAAACAATATATCGCGCACTAAAAAGAACAATAAAATTTAAGGGTTCAACGACTTTATCTTTTACGTCACTGAGTTTATTTTAGTTTGCCTACAAATAAACTTGAGAATATGTATGAACAAATATTAATCTAGATGAGACGGTATAAAATTTATTTTTATTTTAATTTTATATTAATTAATATTTCTCAAACTTTAATCTGACTCTGGTCATAGTTATAAAAGCTAGGGTCTTAAACCATACTTTAATAAATTAGAAACAAAAAATCTCCCTATAAAATATTATTATATATATATAATTACTTAAGGTATAAGAATATTCTACGAACAGAAAAATGACAGTATTATTACAAATAAATGAAAATAACTTTTTTTTTAATTTTAATTTACTATTCATTTAAAACACATGTTCATTCATGTTCATCAAATTGAGTTATTCACTTAACATCAGATGTGTGATGTTGTCATATTTTCCATTGTACATATTGTTGTTTATTTCCTTAGCTAAAAAGTTTCTATTAAAAGTATTTTAAATAAAAAGACTTCGTGTAATTACGTAAGTATAAATCCGACTAGCTTTCTTTCTTTTTACCCGGTCATAAAGCCAGAACTAATCTGCGGAGAGTCGACAATATCAAATTAGTGTCAACAATTAGCGTGGGAACGTATAATACATAGGAAGGAAAATTTGGATAAGGTATTGTAAAATTTTAAGTTGTATAATTTTTTCATTTACTTGCTTATATTATTATAAATTTTAAAGGTTAAATTTAAAGTATATTTGTAAAATAAACAACGCAAAGTGTAAAGCAAATGTCTGTATAGTCGTATATAGATGTAATTTCTGGGTTTCACAACCTTTCTTTGTTATGTTGCCTCTTATTAAAACTTAATTATTATGTTAAATCCATACCTACTACAAAATTGTGCCTCGTTTTTCTTCAGGGTTATCTATAGCAATCCTAAAGCATCATCATCATAATTACAGCCGCAGAAAGTGAAGGTCACATCATCACTCCTAAAGGAATTTCCAATTAGACCGCTTGCATATAGCTTGCATCCCGTGTCTTATACAAGGTCTTACAAGGTCCTCTGTCCACCTTGTCGATGGACGTTCTACGCTACGCTTGCCAGTCCGTCATCTTCACTTCTGAACCACAAATGTGTCCTAGTATTGTCTCTAGAAACTTATTTCTATGGTAAGTAGTATTATTCATTTTAAACTATGTATTGTAGAAATAATACTTTATAATAGTGTTTAAATAAATACGCCGTTGCAATATAATTTTCCCCCACATGTGTACAACATATTGAAAATCGCCGACATAAATAATAATAAGATACAGAGCAAGTATTAAGATATATAGATAGAATATGAAATATGCATATGAATAATTTTGCACGTGCAATGCAAACTGTTCTCGATTGAACGGAAATTCCATAAATAATAAACGATTGTACTAAAATATAATGATTCGATGCAAAATGTGCGATATGTATAATTGTGTATTTATTTCTATAGGAAAGTCGAACACTACTGAAATAACATACGTAAGTTCATACATTATTTCCGTAATATTTACAAATTTATCAACTTTGAATAAATAATAATCCCTGCACAAGATACTCTTGTAAAGACGTCTGGATACAGACTCTGTCTAATGTAGATTTTTATGGTATATGGACCTTTATGATAGAACCAAAGTAATTAAGAAGTAAATAAATAATCATTTCAGTTATAGAACTACTGCAGCTGGACATAATCCAATGATTTCCAATAGGACCGATGGGAAGTAGAAATACATAATTATTAAATAACTTTGATATTTTTCATAGCCGTACCCAAAAAACAAGACAATAAAACAAACAGTAAATAAAGCATAAAAAAACATAAAATTCAAATATCTTTAAAAAATTCTACGCTCTATTACTAAATTTCCTTCACTGCCACAAATTTCATTTTAATTCCGGCCCAACATTAGCGTTAAGATCACGCATGCGTGTACCGAGTGTCCATTGAAATCAGAACAATAATAGCCAAGTTCTCACGGCCTTTCCTTTATGCGCTACAGCAATTAACCACAACGTCATGTATTAGCTAGACTAACATAAATTACATGTCAGAACTCCAACCACATTTTATTACTGTTAATATTAGTTACGTATATATAATAGAAATCTTTTTAGATGTTAAATCGCTCTAAAATGTGGGACCTTTGTTGAAATTTTTAGTTTAGATATATTTTAACATACATTCGATAATATACCTATAAGAAATCTAATTTGGAATTTAGAGATCTGTAGACGGTCAAAAGTAGTCGACATAGACCAGCGAATTGGTAAGTTAAAGTGGCAGAAGGTTTACTATATACCGCGCAGACTGGAGTGAAAACCAAGGATCGGCAGCATAGGATGTCCACCCACAAGGTGGACAGATGATCTTGTTAAGCTCATCGGAAGACACTATGCAGGCTGCTTGCAAAAGAACTAATTGGAAATTAATACGGAAGGCATATCTGAACAGGGCTGAAATAATTACGATGATGATAAAAGTATTTAAACGATGATTGTATAAGACTTGTAAATTAAATAAATATGCTGAGCAATAACCGTATCTACGTAAACTTTTGTGGATCTAAGTCAGTCAATCGCACAATCGAAAGTGCCGTGGGTTTCATTAAGATTTTAAACTTTAATCGATAAAATATTTTTTTTATATTATATATCGAAGGTAGAAACTATATTAAAGACAGAAAGGTAAAAAGGAAAACATACGAGTTTATTTTTATTGGAGTGTGTTAACCTCAATGGGCTCTCACTAAAAAGTAATAAATACCCACGACATTAATATACAATTACAAATAATTAAAACCACATGTATCAATAAATGGCTCAATTATATTTTTAATGGAAGAACCGTAAGCGACGTAAGTGTGCGTTCGCCGTCACCATTTCAGGTTCAAGACGACAATCTCGAAAGTGGTGACGGCACTGCGTGTATGGCGCCGTTCATACTTGAAACGACAAGTTTTTACGGTCCAAGAACGTGGAAACTCGACTTCGTGATATATTTAAAGAGAACAATCCGACAATTTATTGAGGTTATATTGACACCAATGGATATTACTAGAGAATAAACGTTATTCTTCAATAAACAGTAATGCTTTGTGACCTGTGATTTCAACAGAACCAAAACAAATTCATTATTTTTATATATTCACAAGGAAAGAAAATAAATCATGTGAATAGGCAAAATTACTTTTTGTGCTTCCAACAAACGGCGTTTTCATCTTAAACAGAGATTTTTTTTGAAATAAATTATCGTACATGCATACATTAAATACTGCAAAACAAAATACCGATTATATCATTTCAACTGTTAACTAGCCTAATCGTGCGTTTAACGCCAGTAATGTTTTGTATATATAAGGCTATGGTAATATGGTCTATATAGAGCATATTTAAATCATAATTTCTGTAGATTAGTGATGTTATTATATTTCACCACGCCTGGATCCAATTTGGCATTTATGTTATGTATTAGTCTCTTCAAAACAGTTTTAGGTATTGACGTTGCACTCCGAGGGAGCGACTATTTGTGAAGCTGTTAATTACGAATCGACGATGTCGGAAACAAGGCAGTCGGGAAATCCGGCTAATCGAATTTGTACTCGTTATTTAGACCGTAATGCAGATTTAAATTATCTGTATTGAATTTGTCAGCTTATTTAAATGGAAAGCAAAATTAAAATGTATATTATTTATTGAAATATTATACTTAAGACGGCAAACCGACGGCGAAGCGTGGGACCACCACCTACGAGGTGGAAAGACGATCTGATAAGGCGGACAGAAGGCGATGGATGCCTTGACTCCCAATCTAGGGGAGGTCTATGCCCAGCACGGTAAGTACTCGAATGATGATGATAACATCTCTACTTGAATTACTTAAGATTCTCTTAATTCCTTTGTTTAATTAGGAATAATAAAGGGTTTACGGAAAATTTGAAGAACCTACTTATCCTACTCCTATGTAAAAGATGCCAATGGATACGACATATATAGCTGTATTGGTGCTAGAGCGCTGAATTGGTCGTACAAAAATCTTTACTGTAGCTAAGCTGATGACAACCACAATGGCATCAGGCCGTGATTATTACAAATCCCGAAAAAACTACGTGACACATGTAGTACTAAATATAAATTGTTTTACGAATTTCACTATCGTATATTAAGGTTTTTATAGCAAAAACAATAAGAACAATACGCGGGGATATGTTTATTTAGTTGTTGATTTACAATGATAAATTTTCCGATGCCTATCTCGGTAATTTATTAGAAAGTAAATTACAGAACATAAAGCTAAGGTAGTTGGTGTTTTAAGTGACTCCTCCTTTGACAGTTATGACAACCGTTATAGTACAGCTCTAATCATGAGAGACCGTTTAACTGATGCAGGCAGGAACGTGTATTGAAAGGTGCGACGCTATGCGCTGAAAAACCAGTCACAGGTCGCAACATAGCCCGGTACTGCTTGTTATTGGAACTGCGGGTCGTATTTGACACGATGTTTTATATTATATAAAGAATTACAGTTAGAAGAGAGGAGTCCAAAGTATGTTGGGAAGTTACGCTAAATATTGATATAGTAGTTACTTTTATTTTTGGAGGTTGCCTACGCTTTGCAGTGGACATCTATCGGTTTAAAAATAAGAAGATGGTTTAAGGATGCTTATGTTTCTTATTGCATGCCATCACACAGGAAGAAGCGATGACGAACTATGAAGTTCGACTTATAGTGGTTTTAGTTAGTAACAAATATCAAAGGTGTGGCTAGGAGTTGGAGCCGTCAAAACTTTCTGGCTACTGGGGAAAAATTTTCTGATATATTACGTAACAAATGTAAAATTCAGTTTATGTACTTACAGCGTAAGTAGTTTCAATTAATTAAGTTTTGCGGTGACGACGTGTTTTGTGAAAGTAATTTGTTATTTCAGAAAACTTTGGTATCTGTTACTTGCTTAAACTATAAGTCCAATTTTATATTCGACAGTCACTTCTCTCCGTGTTAAGAGCAAGCGCTGAAAAATTTTCAGCTTAATGCACTCATGAGGTTTTGGATTAAAAAGAGAACATCTCTACTTAAATAATTTTGCACTAAAAAGGCAAATAACTTCATAATGCAAATAACTTTGGAATTTTTGTCACAGTTTCGGCCAGTTTTCTATTACAGTTACTATCACGGCTAGCAAGTCTTAAAACTGTCCGGCTATCGAATATCGTTTTTTATTCCTTTTTTTCTCATACTGATAGATCGCATTATTTTTTAAATCTACCCACCGTATTCGGTGACTTCGCTCTGGCACGGTTACGTCATTTAGAGGAAAATTACCTCATCCCGAAATCTGATACCTAATAAAAATAGATATAATATAATATTTGAGAATGACTATTGCATTAAAGATTCAAAAAATTACCTGCCTGAATTTGTCGTGTGGTCTTCGCAAATTGAAATACGTTGGAACCCTTCGTAGCTTTATTTTAAGTCGAAGGATTTCAATATACGGGTGCTCAACTTGATTCTTGCTTCTTTAAAATATGACTTTTAGCATTCCTTATTTATCGTACAACTGACCCAAAGTGAAAAATAATAGCAAAAATTAAATAAATGAATAAACAAAGCAGTATTCGGAATCAAACTCTTGACTAACAATTCGAAGCCACAATCTTTAACCACTGCTCAATGAACCTAATAATTTATCACGAATAATTAACGTAATAATACAACAGTGAATCAAATATCGGTCATCGTATAAACACAGATTGGACGTTATAAGCATAGCGTGGATGCGGCACAAATTACATAATTGACGCGTGAGTATGATGCGCATTTGCCCGACAGGATGACATAATTTTTCTTAACACGCGATATATGTAACAGGGATGGATTGCGGACGGAATTCACGAGAAATCTGTTTACACGTTCTAAAAAGTAACAAGCCTTAATATGCAGTAGGCTGCTTTGTAAGCAAAGCGAAAATTACAGAGCTATTAAAATATTTTTCTATATTAAAACCCCTCGTTTTATTTTTTTAATCTATCACTACAACCAGTAATTCGTATGACAACTTTAACACGTCCTGTCGCACTTCAATAGCATAAATAAATTAATAAAACGCTCATCATAATAATCACTTTATTAAAAGACTAAATGTCTTATTAACAATTTATGTTATATTTTGACTTTAAATCTCTATGGTAAATAAAAGTAAAATTGGTCGGGCCCATAGCCAGTTTTTCGTTAAGCACAAATAATTTGTTATAGGTACTAATATTTAAATGTTAGATACAATCACGCATTTCGTATAAATAAAAATTATTTTCTTATTGATTTTTAATCGTTGACATTGATTAGTTGAAAAATATTCATATCTACTGTTACCCCAATTCTGATAAAATGTTAATAAAATTCTTAAAATTTTAAAAAGAAAACATTAAAATAAAATCTACATTTTTATTTTGTTTGAAAACCCTGAAATTATAAACCCACGGCGACGTTTTCGTCAATTTCCGTTTGCACCCACCCTCCCATCTCCAAACCCCGCATTACCAATGAATGCTTTGGAAAGCATCAGATGTAATTACGGATTTAAATTAATAACGATGATTGTTACTATAAAAACGAAACAACGAAAATTCGAAGCAAGTTTTATTTACAACCATTGCACAACTTGTAAAACATAACAGATATAATTATTATTATATTGACAATAGTTTTAACAGAAACATTCATTTTATTTACTGTAAAGTTCTCCAACAATTCATTGGAGCAGTGTTATAATTTATTCTAATTTTAAAACTTCATTTTTAACAATTTATGATGTGCTTACTTTATAACACCACACTTAGGCGAAACTTTATATGTCGCCTTACAAGGATTTATTTTTGACTCGTCTCTAAGTAAGCACAATAAAATTATGTTAAGGTAATGTAATGATATTTATAATCCATCATACAGTAACATAGTTTCGGAATGAAGTAACAAATATTCAACACTTAATTTTAAATTCTAACAAGGAAATATCGTTACAAACCACATTAACCAATGCTTCAAAAGTACACTCCCTATCATCTACAAAGGCCTTAATTTAGATAAAATTGAGATCTGAATATAAACATTTTAAAGAATACATGAACTAATAAAAGTTCAGAATTTAATTTGTTCCTGATATTATAGATTATTGTCAAACCTAAATGAAGTAACATTGTAATAACATAAATTATTTAAATTAAATTTCATGAACTTTTCTTCTTGTTTAGAAATAAAATAGCAACATACTGTTTATTTTAGAAAGATGAATCGAGAAAATTTATTACAGGATACGGATTCCCGGTATGAATGTTTATATCTAAAACTACAATCGTCGGTTGATGATGAGTAACATCTAAATTATCGATGATGATTCAATCTTTGTGTTTAAAAAGAAAAATACTTTAATTTAAATATAAAATCTTGATTGAAAAATTTCGTATTTGTTTAGTTCACCTGCTCCACAAAAACAGAAACTCCTTTGAGAAAACGATTATGATCAAGCCCCTTCAGGTTGTACTTGTCTAAGTGAGAGATAATTGTCTTTTAAACTGCGAGTATATTTTGCCTTAACATTTTGATTTTGTGCAGTTACCTTAAATACAGAAGTCAAATTTTCATTTTCTTGTCATGAGAATGATTATGAAATATATTTACTTAACGATAGTTTAAAAAATTTTCTATACTAATGAACGCATAGTATTCATATGTTTCACAATAAGTAAACTTCACCAACGAGGTTTGTGTCAGTTGTACAAAAACAAGAAAAACGTAAAATCTTGTGAAACGGAAGCTATGGGGCATTGTTTTGTTTCCACTCGGCTTGCAGTCAGATGACGTCACCCGCTCTCCATGGAGCAAGTGGGAACCGCATGCACGTCAATTACATACAACATGAAAAGCTTTTATTTGTAAATGGTTTTGTTGCGTGTATATTATGCGACGCAACTACCATGCGAGAAATTTTTCATACTGCCATGGTTTGCGACGAGAATTTTAAATGATATATACGTAAACCTTCACGTGACAAACATTTTTTTTAATTAGTTGACTTTTGTGAAGCATGATTTGTAGCAGATTTTTTAAGCTTTATTATTTGAATAAAACCTCTGTGACCTCTAAATGAAACCATAATATATTTTTGCTTTTAGATAAAATAATCCAAAGCCTCTTGACAACAAGTACTGATATGATAACTCTGATACGGACTCATAATAAATTAAATCGTAGGTTCCTCTACTATTAGACATGGGCCGCCCCTACAACTTTCCAATAAGAAGTTTGGAAGCGGCATCATTTATAATATTAATAATGAACGGAAAGTATTCATACTTCCTTCTCAAGGAATTTAAACAATATTTATGGAAGTACGAATTTTCGCGAACACAAATAACTTGTAGATTTTCTAGTTTTTCTAGAAGTATCTTGACACCCGTTACAAGCCAATAAAATTAACTACTACTAAAAGTAATATCAGCTCCAATATAATGAGAAAATATGAATAAATCAACTGAAAAAATAAAACATTACGAAAGATTTTATTTTATTGTTCTCACATAATTTAGCGTTAATTTCCAAAAAATAATATTAAAAACAAAAATTTACGAAGCATAAAAACATGCAAAGCTGCAATAAAGTATCTTGAGACAAATAATAAACAAAAGAAAAAAGAAACGTAAGGCGCAAGTAAACGTCAGTAAAAGTATGAGAACAAAGAACTACGAGATTTGTAGGTCAGTAGACAAAAATGTAATCAATTTGACTTGAATGTAAACAACGTACTATAAACGGAAGGGAAATGGGCACACCGGTTTAAGCGCTTTACTGTAACGGAATATTTTTTTACGTGCACCGAGTACTGTACAAGTGATCTTTATGGTGAGATATTTATAAATTCCGTATACATTCACATTTATTTGAAGTAATGACAGATCCAGATGAATAGTTATTCTGAGCTATGAAATTTTAAGAACACGTGAATCTTCGTATTTTTTTAATTTATTACGTGTTTACATGAGCACTGGTAACCCGTGTTAGAGGACTGACTCTTGCGATCGTGAGTCGTGGGCGTGGCGATTATGATATATGGTGTACCCATAGATATCTTTGAGGTAGATCAATGCCTTAAAGGGAGCGTCCACAGACTGAAACGACGAAATTATACTATACAGTTAATTTGCTTCGAGAAAGCAGTCAATTATCGGATACCACGTCCCGTAAGAATTATAAAGTCAAGTTCACAGTGACCAATTAAACGCAATGGCTTCATACTTAACTAACGATGCTGTAGTTTTTTTTTTATGGAAAAAATTTTGCATTTATTTTGTTTGCTATCTTTTACTTTTTTAAATGATAATAAAAACTATTAACAATTTTGTTTTAGAATCTTATGAAAATAAATTCAATATATTATCAAGCAGATAATAAATATTGTAAGGGAAATATTTTAAATAACTTTGAGTTGATTGTTTTTTTTTTCACATAGTAATACCTAATACGTTGTTTTATTTCATTTGCTAACCTTTAAAAAAATTATTTTTTTTTAAGAAATAATATTTTATTAAAATCGTTGAAATAATGTGGACATATATAATCTTTCACGTGACATCATCAAAATATTTATATACCTATAGCCAGGCCAATCGGAAAAAGTTTATATATTCCTCCGTAACGGCATAAATTAATAATAATACCGTGTACGGGGTAATGAGCTGCTAATTTTATAGCATGACTAAGTTACTTTAGTAGTTGCATTGTAAGTCTACCTTAATACTTATTCACAATTGATGAAAGGGGTTTACACTGTGTTGGCTTCCGTAAATTAGAATCGAGTTACCGGAAGGAAGACTTAGGATTTAATTACATCATATAAAGCCAGTCGTGCGCGTAATAATACTTATTAATTTTACACGTTCGTTAACATATGCGCTTTATTAAGAATAAACAAAAGATGGTTAAAATAGGTATTAACGCATTGCCTACTCTTAGCTTTATTTGTAATTTACAAAATAAAAAATGCTATTACCGCGCTGCATTATTTTATTACAAAATTTATATTCAAAAGTCTTATTTTAACATACATTCGATAATATACCTCTGCGAAATCGAATTAGCAATGAAAGCTGTAGACAATTAAAAATAAACGACATGGCCATGCGATTTGCAAAGTTGATGTGGCAGTAGGCAGGTCACATACCGCATAGAACAAATGGGTCTTTGGGTTCTGAAATGGAGATCATAGTCCACAGCAATGGACGTCCACCCACAAAATGGTCAGAAAACTTTGTTTTTATTTTTATAAGTATAGGGAATTAGAATTGGTAAGCACTATAACTAAAAACTAAATATGAAAGCAGGACGAGCCGTGTACATAAAATCAGAGACAGGATTAATTAACGACAAGCCGCGTTGAGCTCGCAACGCTGGCCTTTGATGAATATACGTAGTTGATGCTATGTTTTAGCATGGAAGGTGAGTGTAACGGAATGCAAATTAAAGGACCCATTAAAGCCTTAACGGTTTGAGGTAAACTTATTAAACAAAGGCTGAAATGTGATAAGTATTTACTAAAAGTAATTAAAACAACTATTTAGTAGGCGAGAAAGGTGATTATTATATTAATTATCGAGGTTGGATTCACATTCTATTGGATCGCAGTGGCATTGGTAGTTGTCGAGCAAGTATGCTAAAAGCACTGAAAATGAACGATGTGTCAAAAATTCCTGAACGTATGACAGTGATGTTAAATAACAGACCGTAAATCATGCCGAAATCAGATGATAGGGCATGTAGGGGCGAGTACCAAAAGAATTCTTAAAAATAACCATATCACGTGTTTCCAAAACTATCTCTATTTAAAATTGTCAATAAATTTTCTGCAACGCGTCAAGTTCTTTCTATTGCTATTTTTTTTAATTCGTAAACAACTGCTATTAGTTGATAAAAAGTTTTGTTGTTTTTGATAAAAAGTATATATAACATATAAATAGTATATATAACAAATTATTTTATAATCATGTGTTCAAAATTAATACTACATCCAATTTACCCACGTTAATATTTTTTTATTTAAAAATCAACTAGTATACGTAATCAGTATCATATAAAATGATTTAGGCTTCGATCCCTTCTTGAAATAAATATCTGTTTTGACTGCAAAACTACATTTTTAACAGCTGTATCTTTTCGTAGTATGTTCACAAAAAGCCACGAAAATAGGTTTCATGTTTAAAATAAATAAGAGATTGAATTATATTTGAACCGCAGAAAACCATATAAAAATTAGTTAAAAATGTATAAATAATTCCGACATCACCTCCTTGACGACCATTAATGTAGTTTTTGAAATGGTTTAGCACATCATTACGTGCAAATATAACACGAAGAAGAAGAAGAAATAGGAGCTCATTACTTTAGATACAATAAACAGTAAAAATTATTTTAGAGGTATCTGAACAAACTTTATGCCGCAAAAAATTTGTAACTCCTTTAGTCGAAAAATAATCAAATCGTTTAATTTCATTTATAACGATCATTTAGGTATTTTCTGTAAAACAAAACCCATGACCAACAATATTGTACTTTTAAATCTAAGTGGTGATAAAAACTAAAGTAAAAACCACAAGCTTCTTCAAGTTTTACGGCACGGTGCGAACATAAACCTGTTATATAGTTAGGAATCGAATGATTTACGACAGTACATTTCATGTTAGTCGCTACTTTACTAGTACTATCCGTGAGAATTATGTATGTTTGTACATAACTTCGTCCAAATAAATATTTATGTACATATTATTTAGATTAAAGATAAAATTAATTTTGTTTTTATTTACTCGTTACTTTTAACTTCATTAACGTACCTTATTTGTCACTTTTGTTTTCTTGACGTATTACAAAAAACATTTTGTGATAAAACAGGCTAGACAAAGAAATTTTTTAACGACGAAAACGTCAATGTTACTCAACATGTTTACAAAGACTGTTTATGAAGACTATTCACGACTGATTAGGTGCTGCGAGAACCAATGCTCAATTAAAGAACCAAACTCTAGTGCGCAACGTCAATACATAATTATCCATATGCCTAGAATAAACTTAATGAATTAATTAATTAATTACTAATAAAATGTCAATGCTGGATAGCCGTAAGATAGTCTCGTAGTGATAACTAAACATTCCGTTCAGTTAAGGTTCTGTACTTAAGAATTGGAACTACAATTTTATAAAAGAGGCACTAACAATCGTATCTAATAACCAGATGTTGGATATTCAGTGCACGTTTTCCTATAACATGTTAGAAAATTACGGAGGTAACTTCGATGACAATAGGGAATTATAATCCAAGTAACAACCTATGTACAAGTAGATGTTAGTTAGTCATTTGCGTATTGCGCATGTATGATCTGTTTCGCCCATTTGTATCATAAGATTTTCAATAACAAACCAACGAGGCTATGCTCGAGACTTCTCGATAATCATCAATGAAGAGATCAACAAGGCAGTGTCGCTAGCATCTTAAGGTTCTAAAGTGGAGAGATGACCTTGCGAAGGACTTCGAAAGACGCTAGATGTCGGCCGCTTCAAACCGGACACGTTGGAAATCCATTAGGAGATCTGTTCAGCCGTGGACGTCCAACGGCTAAGATGATGATGATTTTGATTACAAACGAACGCTTTAACTTTAAATAAAAATATATCCGAACATCTGATGACCGAACCTAAATCTTGCATCGTAATAACGCACATTTTTGTAATTAACATAACTGCGACAAGCTAGAGACCGGCTCCCACTAGTCCATTGAAAATCAACCTACGCGAAGATCTATAGACGACAATGATTGTCTAACTTTGGCGCCGTGTACGTTGCACAGATGCCATTTTCGTTTTTCCTATTGTAGACCTTTTGTATAAGTTATAGTACATTGCATCTAAAAGATATTACAGATATGTTCGTTGCTTTTGTTTCACAAAGAAAAGGAAAAAAAATCACATACATTTAAAATTAAAAACATATTATTGTTTTTTTTGTCCGTTACCTCTTTAT
Organism: Battus philenor; assembly: GCF_028537555.1. NCBI lineage: Eukaryota > Metazoa > Arthropoda > Insecta > Lepidoptera > Papilionidae > Battus > Battus philenor. Next base: position 5,916,576 of record NW_027181689.1, on the reverse strand, counting down.
TTTTGATTATCCTATTTTCTCCATGAATTTCCGCAAGTTACCTGAAAATAATGAAATAAAAATTACTTCTTTATATCAAAAATTGTTTAAAGGCTTGTTATCACTGCTACGAATATACTCTGAGGACTAAGCTTTCACCTGAGAACTTAGGGTTTAACGAAATCGAAACGCCAAGTTATGCTGGAATAAGTCGGCTGCCGTGTTGGAAGTCTCTGGGTAAGGTCTATGTATATGTGTGATCCATGCCAGCAGGATGTCTTACTGCTGAAACTATTATGATGATGATTTATAATACCAATTCGTTTACTGGTGCTGGTCATCAAAACCGAACAGTTATTAAAGAAAATTAAGCACAACTACTTATGTTCAACAACTAGACCATGTTGGGTAGCCTTATACAACCATAAACGCTAAGTGAATTGTTTCTGATAGACAATTAAGGTTTTAATTTTAATTCATCTTTTCAAATATAATTTATTGCTTCAATTTCTGTAACAAAAATATAGAAATGCCAAAGATAAATTTTGGTCATGTGCGCATATAAAATTATTAAAATGGAAGCTTATCTCCCGCCCACTTTATACGGTAAGATTTATTAAAGAAGAAAATAATAGTCGTGCATCTTTCTCCTTTGTTAAATTTGAACGTTGTGTACCACAGCGTCGGCGGCACGTGTGGGTGCTGGTGATATTTAACGAAAATAATATTCTGTAATAGGCTATTCTGAGGCATCAACTCTTGATAGGACATTCTAAAATGCCAAAGCTTTTCACTGTTCTTTTAATTATAATAAATATATCATTTTGACCTTTCAATTTCTTTTTTGAGAAGATTTGAGAATTCAATGAAGCCGCCTCCATATTTCTTAGTTAAAATAACTTCAGCTAAATACGCATCATAATATCCAATCGCTGAAGGCCTCTCACATTGAAGTTCAAACTAGAAACAAAATTTCGATCAAAGTTATGTCATAATTAATGTTTGTTATCATAATCATCACTATTACTCTAAATGAATAAAATTAACTAGAAAACGTAAGTTTTTCGTAGGAAATTCCTCAGCACGCGGTCTTCATTTGATATATTGAAAGCAAAAACGCCCTCTCTGCGTATGCTATAAATGAGACTCAAGGAACCCACCCGCAAGAAGTCATAACGTTAAGTACAAAAAACGTTAACTAAGTCACTCCTCTATATCGCAATATTATATTAATGAAGTTGTGAATACAAATATAGAAAATATTTCACCCAATTTTAGTAATTAATAAGTACAATAACTCATTAAAATGAGGCTAGCTTACTTGGCAATTCCCAATTACTATTTTTATGCACATTGACAAGGTGTATGTGAAAAAGTGAATATATATATTTCGTGAATACGAAACTTGTAACATGTAAGTCTCAAGGTCTCGTATTACAAATTACACGAAACACAATATGTTGATAATATATCATAAATCGTGTACTAGTACCAACGAAAACTATGTACGAGCTTCTGAATGCGCTGTATATATTTCAAATAAAAATTAAAAACTTTTATTTCACTGAATTCGGATTTTGAATTACGTATCATATTTCCGCCCTATTACATCCAATCACATTATCCGCATGCGAAGAACGCAGGATCCGGCGACGCGTGCCGGCCCATCGACTACAAACCGGTTCCTGCTTCATTTCGACCTGCTCACCCACACCCGACTGACATTAAGTGACGCTAAAAGCTCCACAGATACAATATTAACATAATTTAAATTTGTGACGAATCATTCCAGGTATTCAATTGTATATTTAGTTATTTAAATATTAGATACATATATGGCCCTACATAAAAACATTTAAAAATTATTTTGTTTTTAACTGTTGTCATAACTAAAACGATATTTTTTTTTCTTTATTAATTCTTCTAGATACAACAAATTTTAGAATTTCGCGATGAGAAAAAGATACATGGAAATAATATTTTCGCTATAGAAAATAGAAATACACAAACTAGATTTAGCAGATGTTTAGCTGCGGAATAATAACGATAGCAGAAAAGGAATGAAGGCGAAGAACAAGGAATTTTGAACTGAGCTTGAGAAGGTCTATATCCAGTGCGAGGCTCTATTGACCGAGGCACACAATTTTTTTTAAGTTGTTAGAAATAAAAACTTATTAGTATTATTATTAAAATTATATGTAAAGCGATTATTAAAAAATAAAATAACGGTTAAGTTATACAATCGGCCAAAAGTGATATTTGGAATTTCACTAATTATATGAAAATTTAAATGAACATTTTTATTATTAAAAAAATATGAAGTTTGGTTTGCTCACATGAATTTTGATCACTATTCATCTAAAGAACATACATAACATTGTACAGTATTGAAAATAAATTTTTAATATGCAATATAAATGGTATTACTTTATAAGGCATATTATTAAAAAAAAAACAAATACAAAAAAATATAACTGTAAAGTGCGTGACCATAAAAAGTACGTAAAAATCTCCCATTAAGACATCAACGCAGCGTGAAATCAATTAGGAAGACATACCACCAATTACCCATTTGGTAGTGATTTGTTTGTACTGACTCACATCCGAAACAAGCGCAATGCGAGGTATACCTAAGTGTAGAGCTGCTCTTTATGGTCAAAACCAGATATTTAAACAACTTTGCGGTCTAACGCCAACCGAAAGTCAACTGTGATTCATTCAAAATTATATTACCTTTCAAGTGGCAAAACTATATTACACATTATAAATTAAAAAAATATATTATTGAAAGACATGTCGAGTCACAGATATTTAGAGCAATTAAAAATTTGCATACATATTTATTACTAAATAGTTTAATATACTTTCGTTATTGCATAATGCAATGCGTAAGTAAATTCAAAATCTTCATCTATCTAAAACAATGCATACGCCACAGTCATTTGAGAGCTGTGCGCATTTTATCAAATGAATTAGAGTCGTAAAAAAAACAGACGAGGCGAAATTGCAAATGAACTTTCTTATCTTTTCATTGACCGATAATGTTTTCCTTATAAAGACCAATAATGAAAATGCCTGTTGCAGCTTATATTAGAAATAAATCTACTTTACCAACTCTTTTTTAATTACCTAAAGAATGTTTCAAACAGAAAAGATAGAATCGATAAAAAAATAATGTTTCTATTCTAGAAATTTTATCCCAAAACTTTTACGGATGATTTTAATAAAAATACCTTTTATTGTAATTGTTTTAAAAAGTTTTTAAAAAAAAATATTAAGCTTTAAATATTTTTCTAAGTTCTTTAACAAATACATATTGTTAACTATGTAAACAAATTTGTCAAAACTAGTCGAGAGCACTCCTTTTTGTTTCACCTATTCTATAAAATTGACAAAAAATATACTTAATTTGTTGCTTCTACGTATGATTTAATACTATATCGCGGAGAAACTAAAAGTACTTTTTATGCAAAATTTACTTACACTAAAAATATTCAAAATGTATGGGGATTTACCACATAGCCACACAATAAATTCTTACGACTCGTATATTATACTAGGTGCATTATATACAATATAGATTATATACAAATTTACAATATGTACCCGTAAAAATATAAAGTAAGATGAATTCGTGAATATTCTTTAAACGGCTCACCGAATAGATAATATTTCTACAGAGCTTTACGTCTGCAGCGTAACCAGAATTTCGCAAATTCCGCTACCTAGTCTTAAGACAAGAAATGTTATTAAAAATGTAATCAGAACGGAAACAGTTGAAGAGCCATTGATTTATACAGAGATTCGAATTTCAAATGTTTAGAAATAGATCGCAAAAATGGATCGTGTGACGTAAAAATGCAGACTTCAGAAATACCTATTGCAATATAATATACAGAGTGATTGGTTAAAAAAATAAAAAGCAAAAAGCTTTAAAGGGTAAAGGAGAATATAATTCAATTATCCGTAAAAATCTTTAAAGCTTTCCACTTATTTTCAATTATCCTGTATAAAGTAATCACTCTGAAACTATCAGAATCCGACAGGCCAATATGTTCTGACAGTATAAAATGTGCAGAGACAGATGGTAAACAATAATTAATTTTAATATGCAGTGATTCTAATTTTGAAAACGCATAATATTTATTATATCTAAAATCATTATTTTCGGATAGGCCCATTTGATTATGAAGAAGGCGATTCAATTAGCAAAGATCATACTTCTACGGTTTTTTCTTAGTTTTTTTTATTATTTTAAGTGTTGTGTAGGAAACTACTTCCTATATTTAATAATTCAAAGTTTCATGTGATCGTTTGGTGATAGGAATCATTACCTTTGAAAACTAAAACTTTTTCCATGTTTTCGTCATAGAAAATACCACTAATCATTGCTTTAATGCTAGAAGACTTATAATAAATTACCAAAAATATGTAAAAAAGGAGTTCTATTCAGCCATCAAAAGCTCAATTGAAATCACCCACACGTGTCAAGGCAGGCCTTCCTTGTGAACACAATACGTCTGTCGTTTATTATTACTAATACTACATGTCCTTGACACATTTATGTCAATTTAAGTTTATTAGTGCACTGAGTCAAGTCGTAAAGCTGAGATAATGTTACGTGTTGATGAGGTGTCCGTAGTACTTATTTTAGACCACACTAATGTGCGCAAAATTCATTTATAGGTCTACCTAACACACAGACAACTCTAAAGATATTAGATAAAATTGTAGACACATTCCTATTAGTCTTGAATTCTTGGAATAATTTATTACAAAATCAGTATTTCAATACAATAACAAAACGCTGTTACAAAAAAAATAAAAAAAATTATCACATTAGGAATAGAACAAAGAGATTTTTAATTCATCGGAACGATGGTCGAGTGAGACTTTTGCCAAAATTAGAATAGCCAGGTTTTTTATTAACATTTTAGGTCAGTTTGTAAATAGTTATTAATAATTATGCGACCAATTTATTTTTAGAAATGCATTAAGAAGTTTTACTCAATCCGTTAGCAATATCATAAAGTTGCACACATTATATATATGTATACATAGATAATATTGAATACTATGAGCATAATACAAATTTTAATTACTTTTTAGGATATAACGAAAACGACAAATATTGAAAATAAATTGATAACATTTCTCAATATTTTTTTGAAATTACAAGGTAACGAATGAAAAAAAAACAAATATCATTCGTTTTACGTACACATATAAAATTAACATTTAGTTATTATGTCGTTCATAACTATACACCTAGGACACAGCTGACTAACGGGCCATAACGGTAATTACAGGATTTAATAACCCCCCTTTCATTTACACGTCCCGAGAGGTGACACCTGTCATAATAGCTAAAGTATAACGAAGAAATAAACATGTGAGAGCATTTTATAAAGATAGGAAAGGACGTCGTTAGCGACAACCTATGGCAATAAACGAGGTAGTAAATAATTTTTATTGATCAAGCGATGTTTAATCAAAAGTAAGCTTGTCGTAAACTGAACTGAACCTAAACATGTAAACAGACAAAGTCATTATTTGAGCAAATACATATTTATATCAGGATTTTATTTTAACAAGTTTATTGTGTAAAATTTACTATATTAATATAAAAAAATGTTAAGATAACATACACTTTACATAAGTGTATGTTTGTGAGAATTTGTTTAAATAAGAATCAGGATATCCGTAGACCATGGATGCACAGAAAAAGAGTTCCTTTTGCAAGGATTTCACAAAAAAATCAGTCGCTTTTTTAATAGTTACAGTTAACAAACAGTTACAGAAGTTAGTAATGAAATTTCCCGAATGATAGAAAAGCGAAGTCGCTCCTTCAATGATGGCGATTTTGTAAAAGAATGCATAGAAATTGCCGCTAAGAAATGTGAAATGTGTCCAGAAGAAGCAAACTAGTTTAAGAAAATTCAACTGAATCGTATGACTATCTAAAGACGAATTATGTCTTTGTCAGGTAATATTGCGGAACAATTAATTGAAAAAACTAAGAACATTGAATTTTTTTCATTAGCACTCAACGAAACCACTGATATTAGTTCCACAGCTCAACTTCTCATATTCATAGGAGGTGTTACTCAAGATTTTGAAGTCTTAGAAGAGTTATTAGGAATGTGTTTATTGAAAGGTCAAACCAAAGGAGTTGATATACTCGATGTACTTTTGGATGAGTGTTCAAAAACTGATTTGGACTTATCAAAATTATCGGGAGTTGCGATTGACGGTGCTTCTTCGATGATTGGTGTCTATTCCGGGCTTACCGCTGCATTGATAAAAATATGTACGAAGAGTTGCGCATAAACGCTCTGAAATGTGCCAGCTCATTTGGTTCTACCTATATATGTGAACAAACTTTTACAATACTAAATAATAATAAAATAAAAAATCGAAACCGCCTTGCAAATGAAAGTTTGGAAGCAGTTTAACGTGTTGCTACAAGTAAATTTGAGGGAAATATAAAAAACATTGTAAACACTATTGCAGTGCCACGCTTTAAATTAATAAATTCTTTTTCAATTTTAATTAATTATTATCAATTCTTTATTTTTTTTAATTAACTATACTTCTGGCGGCCGGCCCGTCATCAATTCATAATTTGCCCGAGTGGCTCCTAGTCTTAATAAGTCTGTGCAACCATGCCGTAGACCAACGAAATTAGCCGACAAGGCTCAATAGCTGTCTTCTATTAACTCTATGTAACTTGCATATAGAATAACAACAGAAGGCAGCATTAGCCTTAAGGTTCTGAAGTGGAGACGACGGATGGGCATGTCCAGCGTAGGACATCCTCTACAAGGTCAAAGCAAAATGCTGGATGCAGGCCGCTTCCGTCCGGTTTTATAAGACGCCTAAGCGGCCCGAATAATATTCACATACGGAAGCTAGGCTTAGGAGGATAAAGCTTAGCCTTGAAAGAGACCAAAAAATCTATGGGGGAGACTTAAGACCGTAGTAAACATTTTTTTTGCTGAAATGATTATGATTATGATGTTAATAAGTTTATGCAAAACTACTGTAACATGCGCATACAATGATGTACGATAAACAAATTGAAAATGATGAACATAGTTTTATTATTTCCTAACATTAACGACTGCATTATAAACAAGAATTTTTTCGCCGGACGAGCGCATATAAAATCTAATTTAATACTTGCCGGTCTGACTGGATTTATAAATTATGCACATGGGACGCCAACACTATCCGCCATTGAAATTTTGCGAATGCTTCTTACGTCCTTCAGACAGTATGAAACGATTGCTTGTGTAGTTAAACCGTGAACTATCTACATTTCAAACATATTAGTTATTATATGTTTTATTGATAATATAATATAAATTAGTTTTTTTTTTAATATACAGGCGTAAAAAAAAATTTCACGACTTGAAACCAGTTGCTTAGAAATAAAAATCTGATAACCTAAAACCCCTGGACATCATAAAGCGAGTTACTTTCAAACATTTTGAAAACCCACTCTCCGGGGCTTCCAGGACGATAATGTCAAACGCAGACAGTTCTTAATTTGCATTGCGTATCAATATCACCGCAAATGTCATTAACCTGTTAATACTGTTTTTGACGTTACACGTTGGTGTTTATTCAAATATATCTGGATTAATACGTTTTTTTCTTAACAAAAATACTAATGGAATGTAAATGCATAAATTACTTTGTAGTTTATATTTTTCTGTTGAATGTGGAATTCAGATTATTCCGGACAATGGAAAATAAACATGACATACACGAACCGTCGAAACAGGTAACGGATGGAAGCTGCATCGATCATTCTTTTGTTTTCACATGTCGAAGCACACTGCTAATGTTGGCATACATAAAGCCCCATTTTTTAAAAGAAAACGTTCAGCCTAAGCGTTCAAACGAAAGTATGTATGCACGGCTATGTAGTAGTTTTTCTGTTACAATTCGTAAAAATGGCAAACTTCCATACGGCTAACTACATAAACAGAAATTAGTTTCTCTTTATGTTTAGTTTGTAAGAGTTGTTCTAATTTGTAGTTCCAAAATAATTTAAATACTGATTTGAATAGACAAAACAGTAAATTAAAGCATATATCCATTTAGTTCTTTACCTACAACCAGTATATCATAAGCGTGATATTTAAAGGAAGCAAGTGGTACGTTGAAAATAAATAGAAGCATAGTGCATTCATCTAATCAGTGTAATAATTAAATTTAACATCGCATTCTCACTACCAATCTATTATGAACGCCTCGGATCACATCTAGTGACATTTCAAGCTCGCACGACAAAAACGTCCTTTAACAATGTGACAACGTCGTCATCCCAACACGCCTAGCTAAAATTAAAACTGGTGTACGCTACTTCAATAATATACCGGGTTATTGGTTATAGTTGTAAAGCTTGTTGTAATGTATTACATGTTTGTCAGCAAACAGGTAAAACTTTTACTTTTATTTAAAATATTCAAAATTCATACACACATTCATAAAAATTTATACTAGTTAAATTAACTCCTTTGAAATATCAAACATCCATTTATATTTTTGTTACCTTCGATATGCCAATAACTAATATCAGTACAAAGTCTACAAGGATAGACAGTGTACAACAAATAATTTCAATATTTATGAATCAAATAAAAAATAAATGTATTCACTTCATCAAAGCTTTTTATCTATTACGTTAGACGAACCATATTTACGAATTTTCTTCTGACAGCAATCTGATTTTTAAAGCATTAGTCAAGTCAAAGCAACATGGATACGCGGTAAAGTGACAGCGAAGGAAAGAATCTCTCGATTTACCTTATCGAAAAGAAATACGTTTCACCAAACGACTTTTTACAGCTTTGTAATTTTCAAATTTTACATCTATCTCAATGTGAATATAATTGGCGATCTATGATTGATCTATGATCTATGATTGGCATTATCTTATTACAATTAGTTTAGAGACACTGTAATATATATAGACCATACATAGTAACAATATGATTGTTTACAACTATGTTTATTAAATTTATCTAGACAATATAATCCTACCTTGTGATACTAGGACAGGAGGAAAGAAAGGAATCACAACTTAACATAAGGTACCCCCCTATCTTGACAAAGAAGCGTTTGTCAATCATAAATGAAAAAAAAACTTATTAGCAAAACGTAAAAAAAGAAAATCCTCGTTCTTTCGAATAAACGTTGATGAAAATGTGTAATGTTTGAAAACTGGCACGGGTAAAAAATAATCGCAACGAATTCCATATTATTGACCGGGATGTAGACGAAACACAATCGACGCGAAATTGTAAACAAGTAAAAATGGAATGGACCTCGCCTGGCGTCATATGTACGGGTCAATGGGTACTGAAACCATTATGACATGTGAACTTTTTTGCTGTAAAGAAAAATCGATTTCTATTGTAACATAGAGCTTCTAATTTAATTGTTTTTTCTTATAAATAATTGTAAAGCGAAGCAGTTCAGTAATCTTTAAATTATTTATTCTGTGATTTATTATAAGCATTTTACTGTATCAGTTAGACTGTATTCAATTAAATTTATAACAGGCTCTAAATAAATACGACTTCTCACAGGGCAACGGTCCCCTGTTAATTGAAAAACTAGATTATCTCTTATCAAAAGCTTCACTGAGCCGGTATTTGCATAACAGATAACGCGCTTTGTACCCCAAGCTTCTATTACATTGCTTTTTCAAATTTCGCGTTTTTTAAAAAAAATTCTCAGACACAAAAACAAATGTATATTTCTCTACATTCTTCATAAGCTTGAATCTAAATAAAATTTAAATTAAACAATGCCCAGCATATCGGGTATCGTGATAAATTACAGACGTATATACATATATCTAAAAGATGGGTATTTAATTTGGTATGATTGGTTGGGTACATTTATCCGAGTTAAGTTTTAAATTATAGTATTAAGTTGTATGCTGTTATAGCGCCATAGTATATTTACTAGACAAAGTTAATACCAGTAATTGTACAACTTACCACATTGATCCATCCACAAAGTGTACAGAACCTTGTTAAGGTCGTTGGAAGACACTATGAAGGCCGCTTCCAACCAGTTTTGTGGCCTATGTCCACTAGTAAACATCCCATGAATGAAATGCTGATAATTATGAAGTCGACCCAATAGGTTACATTGTCCTCCATACTAAACGTACATGCACGTGTTCTTTTATCTTCTATCCTTGTCTTTGCGAGCAATGTGACCAAAGTACTCAAAGACTCTTTGTAGGCAAATAAATGAAGGCCCATTGTTATGAGTTCCTTGAGTGACGAGACGTTTCGTTCGTTTTCTCTAAAAGCACCATTTTTCACAGATCGGAAGCATCCACAAGTGTATGGTCATTACAATTCAGCGTCCTTATCTCAGGCCCATAGCGGATTATAAACGAGAAAAAGAAGACCAAAATCTTCACGATGTTCGCGTATCAATTTCTATTCGGTTATATTTTAAATTTTTTTTATCTTTCCATATGTACTATAACTGATTCATAGCGCTTTTGGCCATTTTTATTTTATAAATATTATTCTGCTTCTTATGTCACTATATGTTCTAGTATATTTAGTGCTTTATAGTTTTACAAAAGTTGTCTACAACACCAGTAGAAAATATCGGCTTTTATTTTGAAATTACCTCTTATGGATTCGAGAAGTATCTTTTATTTCATCATCGTGTATAATTTGTAGCTAATGTTTTCAAAGGCAGCAATAAACCTTTAACTTATTATTTATCGTAAATATTATTTATTTACCATATTCTGTTATTCCAAGTATGTGTCTAGCAAATGATCTTGCAAGCTAGGTACCATGACTCGGTCGAAGCGCTTTATACATAATAATATGTGGGAAAACCAGCGGACTTAATATTATAGAAAGAATATATCTCTAAAGTGTAAACGCGCAGTAGATGAATATTTCATTCCTAGGTACAATTTATTACTTCTATTTTAAACACTAATTAACGGAAGTACTCAATCTTTATTTTGATAGTGGCACATCTATATAACAAAATGGGCTACTTCATATTTTTTTACCGAGAAAAGTCCTTCGCTATAGAAAAAATAGAAATTTATTAAGACAATCGCTTTTCTTCGCTTTTTTTCAAGCCCGATACAAGCCACTGAGTAAATAAGACAACTATCACCTAGTGTTAAATATATGAGATCAATCAAAAAAAGCAGAAAAACCGTCAATTATTACAAACAAAATATAACCACACTATAAAGTCTTATGGTGTAAGAAACACAAAACTTACAAAAGTAACTAGTAAATAATCGTTATTTATTATTAAGACCTAAAATCAATAAATACAGCACAGAAATATATTTTTTTATAATTGGACCACGAAAGGTTAATAACTTTTCACAATACGAAGCCAGTCGAGGCTGGTATTTTAATATTTTATGAGAATACGATTAGGTATATATTTTAAGTGATAGCTTATGAATACAAAATTTATCAATGTTTCCCTCCCTTTTTTATATCTCAGTAGAAAAGAATCTTCTAATACGGTGCTTTCGTCGTTGATTAAGATGTAAAACAAAATACGGTGTGTCGTTTTAAAAACGGTGCTAGGCCTATGATTGTTAGCAAGTTACAAATATCTAATGAAATAGAAATTAATTGTTGTTTTACTAAAAGTGTTCATGGAAACTCTTTTATGCTATGGAGCAAGTTTATTTATATCTATAATTTATTCATTGCGGTAAGTCTAACAAAATGACTTATGTATAACCATGAAACTAAATGTATATACAACATACGATGTACTTGACTTATGTATGATAAACTATTTCAAGCCGTAATACGAACGTGGATTATTTTTGTACACCGTAATTGGCACTCGTTCCTCCAATCGTCTTAATCATTATAAATGGAATCAATTGATATAGAACATGTATATATTTGTATAAGAGCTAAAAGCTTCACTTGTTTATTAAGAGTGTAATCGTTTGCGTAGTGAGATAAGTACCTTATTTGTTATTGACAAAGGCCTTGTTCAAAGTACGCAACTGAAAAAAAAACGTTTTCGGGTCTCCTAATAAAAATATATAAATTTTCATGTGTGTATAAAATTTTTCTAATTTTTAATTAGAATCAATAGATAAATTTAATATATCATAACAATATTGTAAATATTAAAATACGTAACATCGTCAATTGTTTTCTGACCACAAGCATAGTTTTATCTCGTACTCAGATTATGTAAAGAGGGAAAGAGAAATTTCCTTATTATTACTATACTTTTACTACTATATTTTAGTTATCTTATGTTACTATTATTTATTATATTAAATTATTGAAACGAATTACATACAAACGTATTTAGCTTCGTTTAAACAGCCAAAAAATTGTGTTAGGGATGTAGAATTTGTTTATGGGCTTAAGGTATTTAATAACGGTACTGAAAGCTATGACGAAGGATTTCGTCTCCGACATCATCATTGTACTACAAAGTGAATATTATATGAACAATATATTATGTTACTACTATTATTATCCTGTGAGCAAAAGCTTAAAGTTCAAAGGATTACCGCGAAGACTTTTACCTTGACATAAAGGTTTACCTGCACGTGTAAATAAGGAAAATATCAGACATAAATAAAACAAGTTAAGAGCTAATATCTGCGAGTTTTATAAGAGCAAAAAAGTGTTTGGAAACAAATAATAACAATTTCGGAATTTAATGCTTACTGCTTGCAAATGGTCGTCGCGTAATCGACTTGCGTTTTAAATACCATGGCATATGTACAAAAAATAAAGTTTCTTAAAATTATTGGATATATGTAAAATTACTGAAAACTGTACTAAAATCTGTTATACTGAGATCTTGTAGTAAAACAATTTACAATTTGACATTCATTTATTCATATTGTGATGCACATAAGATCATACATACCTCGGTGTCTATCCCGCCCTGAAGAAATGACCAATTTTGTCATGTGAATTATTTCTAGTTTATACTTAGCAGCCAGAGCAAATATCTGATTGAGGTATATCCTACCACAAGTGTATAAACTTTATCATAATGACATCGCTGATTTCTGAACATAAACCTTAAACATTAATCTTGGTTTAAATATTGCAATGTCCGCATTCTCATTGATTTAACTCTTAAACACCTATTTACATCGCAAACCCCTTTTGCTAGATGGCAAACCTACCAATGAACAAGTTTTGCTCTTGATTAAGGAGTTATAGTCCTCCTGCATACCAATAAATGTAATAAAATACCCTGTACTTCCCAGTTAGACTTGTTGATATGTGATGTAAACCTTACGGTTCCTAATAGGGAATGTGTTGACTACCTAAGCATACTCCGGTAGTTTGCTAACTAAAAGCTCAGATGTCACATGCGTCACTGTTATAAAACAACATCATTTAATTTTTTAGGGCATTTTATTTTTAAAATACTTCTCTGAGAGTATTTACTCAATAACAGTTGTATACTAGTATGGCTGAAACAGAAATTTGTTATTCTAACCCTATATAAACAACCTACGTCTCTAAGATTTACATTAGACATTTTTTCCCAAAAGCACTTACAGACATGAGGTTAGCAAAAAGTTTATGTATGTGTAAAATTTCTTTTACCAGTATTTTAGTTTGATCATATTACCATTTAGCAATATATTAATCTTTCCCATATTTTCTACAGGTAGCGATGACTTACTGACAACTATTATGGTGGGTATCAGTGGACTTTTTACGTCATACATCCAATTAATTCTATTGGCCATCTGCATGGTGACACCTAAATCCACATACCAAAGATCCCGATTAATTGACTAAGAAGATACCAAAAAAGCTGAAATAAAACGTTGTATATCTTTCTTTACAGTATTTTTTCTTTTTAGGAGCACGACAATTCCTAACCACATGACTATGCTTGTTGCAATTAAAACATCGGGGCCCTTTATTATGGAACTTAGCTGCACTGTGATTTCCATGAATGACGGGGGTTTAGTTAAGAATGCTGTACTCCCTGAACACTGAATTTCTTGCAGAAGTTTTGTTTTGAAAGAATCTGCGCTGATCTTATTTCCTTAACTGTTTACGTGGTTAATGCCGCGGGATGTCACTGGATGCAAGCAGCACAAGACCGGTCGTCATGGATTTTTGAGGAGACCTATGCTTTGCAGTGGGCCACTACCGGCTGACCTGATGATGACGACGATCATGAGCACATGATGAAGATAGTTTATTTTGTTTTATTTACTTTTAAAAATGCTAAGAATTTTTTTTTCTTATAACAGAAATGTTTTAAGCTAAATCATAAATAAGAAACCTGTGTATTTTCTGATTATAATTCTGGAGAAAGAGTATAATTTAAAAACAATTGTCAAAACAACGCATGTATCTAAATATTGTTTTTCTTCAGAGGAAATACCTTATGAGATATCTTTTCGTACAGGATGCAATTAAAGGTTTACGCCAGACACTTTCGAACTAAAACCCATCGGTCTTTTTTTGACTTCTTTTGCATTCTACAGGTTTGAACCACGTTGGCGTTGTAGCAGAATTATGATAAAACTAAGCTTCCCACATATCGTGATAAAATAACAAAAACTTTAAAAAAGATGTACAAGAATTTCAGATTAATGTCATGCATGTAATGCAAAATTTACATTAAAGTACGCGAAAGCACTAAATCTTACCTAAATATCATTTTCAGTAAACTTACACTGAGCAACCACTTATAATCATAAAGTAACCGTACACACAAAGACATATTTTAGAATAGAAAACGGTAATTTTATTATTGCAAGTATTGAATAAATTCAAGTAGCGGTCGTTAGGGAAACGGTTTTCTCCTTTAAACGGTTTTCTATAGCATTGAGATTTTGAGCAAACAGCGCTGTTTTATATATATAATTTTTTTTATATTTTGTTTGGAGCTGTATAAATATACAATATACATGCATGTAGTAAAAAAAATCCTATTAGCCCTGTAATGTTGCCAATATTAGGACGACCTCTACCTGAAGAGTATGCGAGCCGTAATTCACAAGGGCCTAGTTTATAGGAGCTAATATTTGTGTATACATACTTCTAACGGAAGCGCAAGAAAATATAAAATTGCTGAGCAGCTATTTTGTGATAATATCTAATTTGTCGAACTCAAATGCAATGCGAATAATAAAGAATAAAATTAAAAATAAAGAAAAGAATATTCTATGTTAAAACTGGTAACACCGAATCCTATTAAGGTAGCAGAGGTTTATACTTTGCAATGGACGTCTATCGGCTAACATGATGATGAAAATAGTAATTAAAATCTAATTCTAATAATTTTGGGAACCGCTGCCTGAGCTAATATTTGACCGGATTGGGAGGCCGCTTAACTCTGTAATCGCTTCGAGGGACGCTATGGAATGACTAGGCACAAGGGCCTCTAATAAATCTCGGCTCAAAATTTGACACAGCACGCGCTTAACATTCGGTTTCAAGAGTGAGAGAGCCTAAGATCATAGAGCCGGATCAATTGGTATTGGTGGTTTTATGATACAATATGTATAAAACACAGAATGTCTACACAGTAAGAATCCTTATAAGAATGATATTTTTTATTTTTGCAAGTGGACATTGAATAAACTTTAAAAAAAAATTGGTGTGAAGGCGACAATGTGTAATTGGCAAATTTGATGTCGTCTCGCAGACAGGATGATCTAATCTATCCTTGTGTCTCAAATAACTTTTATTGTTACTCCATTATTTATTTAATAGATGTTTAAGTCTAAATTATCTAATATTAACCGATAATTAGTCTGGAAAGCTCTACACGCTTTATTGTACAACCTAATACACAAATTACATAAAGGGAAACTATCAAACATAATATAAATACTACAAAACCCAAAGAAACAGTAGGCGATTAAATCTTCGATTTACTTTGCTCACCAAACGAAACGCTGCGATAAAGATGTTTTTTTTTTCAATGACACCAAGCTACTTAACGACTTACATTATGTTTAGTGTTACGTTAGAAAAGTTTTTGCAACAGAACATGTCAAGTGATACATAAAACAAACAAATAGTTATGTTATATTTATACGTATAACTACACAAACATCCATTTGTCATTTTTTGTTCGTCCCTTCCTAAAGCGAGATCCCTTTCAAGGAGGAAAGTACAACGTTTCCGTCGCATTACCCGTCTTAAGCTCGTTCCTTCCAGTAGGACTGCACTTTTGCTAGTGCTTTTATAATAATCTACATAAGAATATGTGCAAATATATTCCTTATCGCGTTGCCACAAAGATCATTTTGTCGTGTACAAAGTTTACGGATGGTTACGTTTTCTAATGGTGGTACTGAATGGTCTAGAAGCAAACCCGTAAGTGCAACGGTATGCTATAAGCAGCTACCGGAAGTGTTATGCGACCGGCAAACGCCTCTATTAACTTTTAGAAATGTTCTCTGAATTCCGCCTCAGTAATTTTTATAAACTGCTTACCCACTACATCTTTCTTAAAATTTATTAATTAAATTAGTTATTCTCGGTAAACGTTATCGCAGCGAACCATTAAGGGTTTCTGAAATATCAAATTTTTACAGACATATTAACGTTTATTCAAATTATAATGTGTAATAATCGAATACTGTACATCGATGGTCAACTAAAATCAGTTTAATGTTTAGGTAATAAATTGTAAAAACATGATGCCATATTTCGAGAATCTGTTGTCATCGTAGCATCTTATAGTAAAATTTAAAATTATGATAAATAAAGATTGATGAAAGGAAAATATATACCATAAATGAAAAGTAAAAATTGTCTTTTACTTCCTTTATTTTTTCCTCTTTTGCGATAATTTGCCGGCATAAGCAAAATAGAGACGTTTAAGGTAGATGTAAAAGTCAAAGATTTGAAGTACAATTAAACGAAATAATGTTGAAATGCACCAACGCCAAGACATAGAACATGTCCACAAGTGGACAGACGCCCTTATTAAGGTCTTCGGAAAACGCTAGATGTAAGCCGCTTCCACTGGACTTTTAGAAATCAACGGAAGAATAAATCAATAACCAAGCATGGGACGTCCTACAGCTGAAATAATAATAATGATGAAACTAAGTAACAAGCAGTAGTTAACTAGTCCTGCAATATATCCAAGGACCTAAACTAACATCGATTAAGACCGGTAATAGACTAAATAGAAGTAGCCACTTTCTTTGTTGTGAGGGAATCGACCCGACGTAATAGTAAGTCTTAAGGATAACATATATCTATTTTAAGTTATATTAGCATTAAAACCATAATATAACGATAATTACTAAATATACCAACAGTATGAAATGTCGTTTTAGTTTTAAGTACAATAAATTAATTAAATCATTTCTACATGCGATATTTCAACCGGTATTAATGTTAAATCAACGTACATATCGGTTTGTGCAAAACAACAATGGTTTATAATCTAATAATAATTCCGCTGTAGTAGTGCACAGCGAGGGGTATTCTCTCGTGTAATAATAGATGAATGCGACAAACTACGGGAACACAACAAAGAGTTTCATAGCGCAGCTGTTAATGATTCGGTTGCAACAATTAACGTTCACATGAGCTTTCTAATTCAAAATAAGAAAATAATAAAAATTAAAGTACCAATACCAATTTTACTACTGTTAGATTTGCCCTTTTCAAATTCTATCTATGGTAATATGTTGTCAACACAGTTTTGAAATATTGTCTCCATTAAGACATGTGTTTATTTAGTGATGACAAAGTTGTTTATATTATTTTAATACATGTATAAATAACTTTAACTATTTCAACCGATATGTACATCTTTGTTATAATTTAGTACAAATTTTCAAACGTTCATAATGAACACTATACAGAAGGTTAATGTATTTTTGTTTGCCCGTTGACATTTATAGCTTTAACGGTGTGCGGTGGAAGAGCGCTGAAGGCAATTATCCTAAACTCCTTTACAATAACTTAGCTCCTGAACTCTCAGATTCGAAGCTGGGATCATTATACTAATTATATATTTCAATTCATTATCTTATCGTTCGCTTTATTAATTATATATGGAAAGAGAACAAATTTTCGAAGGCATAAACTGAACAGCAAAAGTTGACAGTCGCATAGAAGTAAATCATTAACGTATTGGTGTATTATCGCCCATTATATAATGAAAGTTCGTCAGAACGTAGTATTTACGCAATATAGCAATAATTACGTAAAAGATAGTCTTTTTTTTTATTTAATGTACACCACGTCGTACTTCTCGTAGAAGTCATTTATCTCACACAATAAAAAATTTTGATTAAAATCACACAAACAAAGGTTGAATAAGTTCGTAAACAGTCGCACCGTAGATCCGTTACTTCTATGAACAAATTAGTATTCACAGCTAGTCCAAATTTGTACGTGTAACGTTGTACTCACTCGGCCGTGCTTTATACTTGTCACGCGATAATCAGGTGTAGACTAATGTATTACAACACTCGCCATAATTGTTGGTGTAGTAATTGTGCCACTACGTCTGTGATTCCCTGTACACATGTATATATTTTTTTTAATCGTACAATGACAAAGCACCGAAGATTTCTTTCTTTCTTCCTTTTTTTCTTTCTTCTTCCCCTTCTACATTTCTCACTACCCAGACAGTAAAATTTTTGTTAATTTTAAACTTCAATATAACGCACCCTATTCGTGAAACATAATGCGATACAAACTGTGTCGCTAAGCAGTAGAATTCCAGTTTCGAAAGTGCCGTAATTGGTCAAATTTTAATCTTTTTTTTGTGTTCAACAAACGTTGTTCATCATAATCGCTGTTAGATGTCCACCACTGGACATTACCTCCACCAGGCTACCCTCACAGATTTCAATTAGGCCTTCATCTAACGTCTACCGAAGACCTTGAGAAGCTCCCGACCTTGTCTTGCGCTGCGTTTGCCAGTCCGTAGTCTTCATTTCAGAACCTTACGGGCATAGCGACTATATCTTCTGCGTGTTATGCGATCTACCCACTACCACCTCAGCTTGCCAATCCGTTGGGGTATGTCGGTTAATTTCGTACCTCTAAGGATTTCATCATACCTGCTTCAATCTTGTAGAGAATTCAGTTGCCTGTTGACTTTAATCAAAAGTTTAAGGTGGCATGGCGCTAAAGGCGACTACCTTAAATTTCTTTATGGTAACTAAGTTGTCTCGGAAGGCTGAGCTTTTTAAACTACATAATTCACACGGTTTGAGGAACGTCAGGTACTTCGGTCACTCAGTCGGACGCTCCATGAGAGCTCCATGCAAAGGCTCCTTGAGGAGACCACGGCTTAGATTGTCTCTAAGCACATTTTGCCTTCCGATTCGAAGATGCGCGTGAGCGAAGAACCACGGCACACAGATTGTTGCTATGGCACAAAAAACTAGTCAGTCATTTTGTTTTATATAAAATATTTCGTAACAATACCAAGTTTCTAATTTGCAAGACATATCTCTATCAAGTGAACTTTGCACAACTTTATATTTCAATGGGTGAAAATTTAAAACGTATGTATATATCTATTTTGATATTTCGAGTAAAAATTAAAAAAGACAATTAATTAAATTTTAGAATAAGCATCCGAAATTCAACATTAGTAAATGTTACTGTAATTTTAAATAATTATTCATTGAATATTCTAATTTTTAAACAACAAAATGTACCTACTTAATTTTCTAAAATTTTCTTTATAAATAGAAAATAATCGCCAAATGAGAGCCTAAGCGCTTAACTCAAGAACTCAACTTGACTAAGCCGGCTTATTTCTTTTTGCATTCATTTTCGTTAGGGGACGAGAACGGTTCTTATCGTGAGAAAAATGATATAACCAACACTATCCCCGTCCCATAACAACAGAGTAAATTAAAACCACTGTTCCTAGCTGTCGAACATTTGAAGTCAATCGAAAAACAAAAGAATGCCAGTTAAGATATCCTAATCAAACAAAAATATCGCAAACCAAAGCACTCTAATTAAAAAATAAACACGTTAATACCTGTTTGGCAATGTTCGTGTATTGTTTGTATTGTCGAGAACATTAAATTAACAGGTAAAATGCAAACTATGAATTACTCGTACATATTATAATTGATAAATATATATTAGAATTTTTAGCGACAGGCCAACAACCAGACATTACGACGTCTGATAAGGCAACTTGTCTTATTAAATAATAGGTAAAAAAGATATTCTTTGAAATTCAGTTACATTATGACATATATATATATATATATATATATATATATATATATATATATATATATATATATATATATATGTATATATATATATATACACATCTATGTATGTCACTCTATAGATGGATTTTTTATAAAATATATCACGATATGCACTCGTGCGTAATACTCAATCCTTTTACGCGACGTCAACCAAGGTGCCCGATAACAAATAATGAAATTTGCTCCGTGCTCGGTCCCGGCAAAGGGGGGCACGGTGGTGACTCATGGCGGATATCCAATTGAATAAACTGATTGTAAACTCAGGTTAGACTGAAAACAATATGGGCTAAAACAATAATATTTGATAGTCTAGAAATTATTTTATATAACAATGACTGAAACTTTTTGATCTCGCTCCTCGCGGAGGTTTATTTCGGCACCTATATTTTCTATAAGTAATGATCAACAAACATCTACGAAGAATTAAAAGTTATTTAAGACGAGATTATTTAAAATGGACCAACAAAACTCAATGACTGAAACTAACATTATTCTCACGACTATTCATTCGCTCCTCTTAGTGATTAACAACATAATTAATCATTTCGGTTGGATACTGATGGAGTGTCACATTACTATTTATATAACAACATTTATAAAGACAATGAATCCGTCAAAATATATTACGTGTCCTCATTGCCTAAAAATTTTTAATCGTGTCCGGACAGAATTTGGTCTTTAGATATATCATAGACATGTTGCCGAAGGGTAACAAGTAATATAGCAAAAATATTTATACAAGCTAAAATACTATAATTAATATTTGTAAGAAGTAAACCATACAACAATAAGTTGTGTCGGAAAAATGTTATGTCCGTCTTCTGGTTATCTGTCACTTTTCTGTCCAAATATCTGTCGTTTAGTCGTACGATAAAATAATTATAACTTTTTAGTGAATAAATGTGTGCCTTTTTACAATATACTCCTAAGAATTTTTTCCTAAAATTTGTTAAATTATAATGAAATAAATTTAAAGGAGGTAAATAAACAAACACTTTTAAAACTACCCTATTACAAAGTGAAAAATGTTTGGTTTGTTATAGTCTGTTCTCATCAGAACTTGTTTGGAATGCGCTTTAGTTTAAATTGAAGGATGCCATTATAAGAGCTCAACTTGATTCTATTTTCTACCAAAGTGGTCGCAGTGAATGCTCCAAAGTGGATAATACTTGTAATATGAAAAAATACAGATACTGGTAAGAGGTCTTGGTTGATTACAGTTTTTTTATATATATATATTTTTGCGTGCCTTTGTAATACGTTGTTATTAACGCAAATATGTGGAACTGTTAAGTGAAGTTACATGGCTAAAACAGCGAGCGACTTTAGGTTGTGACATAACCAGCGCAGAGATACGCAGCATTGTGTATATCAATACATTTCATGTCACTCTCATGGGCATGATTTCTTAGTTCTAAACCAGACATTTCTTCTCTAAATCAGACAGATCTGGTTTAAATTATGATTTGCACTATTTTCTTTCGCAACAATGGATGCTACATGTCATTACCTTCAATACGAAATATCTAAAACATCGGTCATTAGGATCGTCTTTTGAATACCTCCTCGGTATAAGGTACTTCTCAGCTTTATTGTCACGATTACTCAATCGAAGGAGACACTATAAAAATTGCAGAATTTAAAACAATGCTCAATTTCTCTCGACTGTTTACAAGTAACAATGATAACGCAGTCACGATAAGAGAATCGTCGATTACAACTTCTGATAGGATTTTATAAAATAATGTACAAGCGATGTACTTGTTACAATAAAGATATCAATAGCATATTTATCATATTAATATATACAAATCATAGTCCTAATATCTACATACATATCGTCCGTCAAAGTCAAACATTTCGAAATTTATAGATTTTTTATATTATTTATATATCAAAAGGGAGCTATGCTCAACATAGTGACCAAATCAGTCGTAAGAGTTCAAAACAAAAGGTAGAACATAAATTACTTGGTATAATTACTCAGATATTAGAATTTTACTAAGTGTAGTTTAAATTTTTAAATGATTTACTCATATTAGATTTAGTATAATAGAAGCCACATTCCATGGAATGGTCGTAATTTTAGTTGATTAGTTCTATTAGTAAAAGCACGTAATATAATAATAAAATCAATACAAACAAATTTAGCATTAAAATCAAAACTAGAAAAATTTTTATAATAATATAGTGACTAAAAGACGCAAGATCTGAGGTCATAATTACGTCATAACAATACGACGATTGGCTATAAGCTTTTTGACATTGAACACTGCTTTTAAACTGAACTTACTTAAGGACCATTTATTTTTTGTTGTGAACTTACACTTCTCTATTATCATAGTTAAGTTATCAGTAGAGGTTCTAGAGGGACCTCAGATCAACAAGCGCAGTGAAACAAGTACAACTACAAGGTGGACAGGCGACCTCGTTAATGTTGTTAGAAGACACATGTAGGCCGCGTTCAACCGTTCCTATTGGAAATCTACCTGGAATCGGGCAAGGCAACACCGGTCATTGTGGTGATCTTTTGAGGAGGCCTTGCAGTGGGCGTCTTTTGGCTGACATGATGATGTCAATGATAAATTGCGGAGTACAAGATTTTATTGCAATATGTTTACTCGATTTAAAATCAAAATAAATATTTATCAACGTAAACGTAACGTCAATTTTTAATAGAAACATAATTATGAAATATTAAAATAATATATGTTATAACACAAAAAGACCGCCCGTGACTATATAAGTTACTTGGCATGACTTTAACAATCAGTTTTATTTTGAAAATAAACATTGAATAATACACGTTCATAGCTTTGCATCTATGAACGTGTATTATTTAATGTTGTACGAAACGTGTTGCAACGAATTTAACGACGTAATGCGCACGTTTAATGCCTCCTTAACAGAACCATCTAAGCTCTCTGATGCCGTTATCTCGAAAAAACAGGGTAATCAAGCACGGACTGAAACGTAGACGTGCTCGTTTTGTCACTAGCGAACTAATTTGTTTGTGTCACGCCGCTTTCAATACAACACGCGACCTCCACAGGGCCTGACGTCACAGGGTAGTTTTAAAAATTAATTAACCAAATTACATGACTTAAGACCTTAGCGTACCTGTTGTACCACCGTAGGCGTGACTGAGGATCGGTTAAGGTTGACTCGCAGCAACTGAGTGCTACTCGACCTTCACATGACATATACGTCTAAAGACTGTAAACGATCTTAAAATTTAAACAAATGCTATATAAGCAAATAATACGAAACACTAAAAGCTTAATGGTTAAGGAATTTATAAATCGCGAGTTTGAGTACTGGCTAACACAATTTATATAAATAATATACGTAAAGCATAAGATGCCTAAATAAACATGTTTTTCCAAGAACCTATGTTGAGGATAAAATATATTTAGATATTTGCAATATTAATGAATCTTTTTAATCATTATAAACAACTTTTTGCACCTCCACATTCAACTTGAAAATTTTCGAAAATACTTTTGCATTTTACTACGTATAAAAGAGACTATATCTAAAATATCCGCCTGGAGTTTAGACGTGTATAAATATTACGTAAAAGTCACCGACATAAAAGCCACACACCACGTTAAACCGTATAACCGCACTACAAAGGTTAATGCAGAAATAAACTGCTCTTTTTACTTAACGACGAGAAATTCTTTAGATGTTAAATTACTTCCCAGAATAGCTCCACTTTTAATGATTATGTTGTGCCGCTGAACTACGATTAAAAACACGTGACGCATATCACCCTCGGGAGTAATACTACTTTTAACTCAAATCATATTTTCGATGAAACATATAAATATATAGCTACATTACCATCATTAGCGTTATTTCAGCAGTAGCACGTACACTGCTGATCAAAGGCGTCTCAAACATATTTCCGCTAGGACCGACTGCAAGCGGACGGGTCGAGGTGTTTCCGATTACCTTAAAAATTCGTCTGTCTACCTAGAGTACACCATTGTGCATCAACATCCTCTTCATGCTGCGCTTGACGGTCCGTCGTCTTCACTTCAGAACCTTAAAATCCATAATGCCACCATCTGTGCTGCCTGTTATAGGCCACTTAGCATGCATCTATTAACTAACGTAATAATTTTTTTTAAATATATAGCAGGTTCCGAAATTGAATAGTTTACTTGTATTATTCCATAAAACTTGTATTCTGACAGCAGCAAAATATAACTAAGAAAAGGACTAATATATAGCTACTTCCGCTATGCAACAGTAGTCATGCAGCAGTGCCAAACACCGAGTCCACTTGGTGGCGGTCGGTGTGACGTCTCATGAGGATGCCCCGTGGAGAGGTGTAACACGTGTAGAGTAAAGTAACGGTGGTAGTGGTGTTTCGCACTGTTTGCCGCACGCGCATTTATCAGCGGGCTGGCAGGCGGTGCACTTCATTGCACGACTACTGCTGCATAGCGGAAGTAACTATATGTTAGTCCCTTTCTTAGTTAAGGTGGACTTCCCGCAAGGTAACGCCTGAATCTATTAGATAGCAGCAAATTATTTCGAAAGTTGAACCGTAGTTTGATCTCCTCGAACACATTTGTATTTGAACACTTAGTGATATCACCCTCTACTACACCTACACTAGTCCTAATTTGTTGATTTTACTATCCACAAAGCTCCCAACCGTTAGGTTATACGAACGGGTACTTACTCTTTAAGATGAGTGCTCCGTGTTCGTACGCATTATCTCACTCTTCTAGCAGGTGATGGAGTTGTAAGGCACACTCACTTCCTGTACGTCACCAAGAGCTGGATAAACTAAAATGCCCTTAAAACAAACATTGAACTTCGACTTTGACAGGAAAAAGGAATCAAAAATAATTTTACTTGATTAGCTGGGACTTTAGCTAAAAAGTTAGAACTTTAAGTAATTTATATCCCTCTGTTCATTTGTTAGACTAACATTAGTTAGTTTCCGAAGACCTTGTGATATAACAACTTTACATGAACCTGCATACGTATAACGTATTGGCACTAGCGTGGAAAATCGCTGTTGTAGTGGATTTAACATACTCATATTGACAGCGTTAGCTCGTTTAAAACTAGTGGTACATTTAACTGTATTTCACTTTTAATACGAAAATCAATAATACGTGTAACCTTTATGTTTACCAAAGTATTTAGTAGTAGATTATATTAATATTGAATTCTATTACACATTTATAATATAGTTTCAAAAAACAAATATACTTTTGAAGATTTAACAGACTAAAAGGCTAAAACGCGAATAATAGAAATTGACAAATATTACACCTTGCAGACGACAATCGTTAATAGTAATTTTCTGACGCCAAAACCGGTTATGGGAGCTGTAGCTATAAAACTTATATTTGTATCTTCATACAGAATACTTAACTAATTTACAAGCACATAACTTTTATGACTAAATATTTATTATATTGTAATTGTGTTTTCCGTGACCTTGACCTTGTCATTTACATATTGTATCGGTTGATGCTAATGCTAGCCCGGAGGCGTTTGCAGCTTCATAATAATGGTCAGCTCACGCCGTGTTGCCACTCAAAACCTTTCGGACATTGTGGCGATCTTTGGTGGTGACTTACGTATTATTCGAGCTTTCGTAAGAGTTTGCTAAGGAATGGGAATAAAGTGCATTTTGTTTATACCCACATATTCCTGTCTAACACGAACACGATCATCGAACTACATATTCATACTTGTACAATATGAATTCACAAATCCTATTCCAAAAGCCGATTATATTTTGGGCTTGTGCATTGTCGCTATTCAGGCATTTGAGTCGGTTTGCTTCTAAATACAGTAATTTCCGGTGTCACGGCGAACGGCGCATTCCCGACATCTGCGTTTCAATGTACGTAGTGTTGTGGCCCCTTGCACGCGCTGGTTTATTATTGTAATGTGGGTCGCGGTTATGTAAAGATACTACAAAAATACAGCGGACTGCGCTGAGTATATTTGAATAGGATAAAAAATTGATTTTATAAAATTTAAATTTAAGATAAAACTTGATCGTAATTAATGACGCATTTTTTAATTTACGTATAGCTAATGATAAAAAATTGTCTTATTAAATCTGAACAATTGATAAAATAATAATTAAGATTTTCAAAAAGTGAATATTACACGAATCAGTTTAAGCATGAATGAAATTGTACGTAAATAGTAGAATTTTAGGTCATGTTATCTCCCAAACTTCTTTTTCAAGATGTACAATGGAGCTATGTGAGATGCTACGTAGTCCTCTTCATTGTTTGCGGTATTCGACGGTCCAGTGCAGATTATGGAATCTCAACCGACGTACGCTATCTAAGCAATTAGACGAAAAATAATCTTGTGTAAGCATTGCTACAATGAAGATTATTTAGAAGTAAGTAAATAGTATATAAGATTTAAACTTCATAACCTTGTTAATTTCGGTTGTAGTACTTCCACTACTGGACATAGGACTGGTTTTAAACGGCCTGTATCTTCGTTTTCCGAAGTCCTTAGCTAGGTTACCTCTTCATTGTGAGTGGACATCATAAACTGCGCTTACCGGTCGGTAGTTTGCCACTCTAAAACCTTACGACCCGCGGGCATTTGTATGATAATAAACGCCAGTTTTAGTAAATTAAGCTTTTAACTTTTAAATTATACAAAAATATTGTAAACTCAAAATGAATAAATAAAATCTAGTAAACAAACACAAACTTTTCGATGTTTACGCGATTTTTTCATCACCGTACATAATCGAAATTCAAAACTTGTACACGAAAAATAGAGAAATCTATAGTACAATAAGTGTTAATAATAACTATTGTTTAATAATCATGAAAGGAAAATACAATTAAAAGAATAAGTAAAATAGCATTTTAGTATTAATATTTGCATAAGCCTGTTGACCACACAGATTCCAACGTGAGCAGCACATGCCACCCTCTCAGCGATTACTGGAGCGTCTACTGCACGGCCCCAATGCGGAAAGGCTGTAATCATAATATTCGAATATTATATTGCACACTACAACTCCACAGGATATTTTACATATTTACCAAATCACTTATATTTAATCAATAAATTGTGTTGATTTAAAATCTTTACTTTTTACATGCAGTATTTATAGGTCATGTTCTTTATATTCTCTCGATTATCATGTCATCATTATCCTTTAAGCCGTAAGAGGTCCACTGCTGTAAACAGGCCTACCTTATAGATTTCCGGTAGGTACTGTTGGGAGCGGCCTGCATAAACTGTCTTACGATTTGGACGGCCTAACGCTGCGCTTGCCGGTCTATGGTCTTAATTCCAGAAATTCAAAGCCTCGACAGCAAACTCTCATAAAAGACAATAATTAATATCAACCTGATCAATTTCCAAATCATTGGTAATCTGGATGATTACTGCATCCTATATCGATCGCATGCTCACGACGCGTGCACTTGTGATATACCATGTCTAACATGTTAAAATAAATAAACAGATGTATTAAACAACAGTAATAATGTAAAGATTTAACTAAATTACATATTTTAAAGTCAATGCAATGATTTTT
Organism: Battus philenor; assembly: GCF_028537555.1. Classification (NCBI taxonomy): domain Eukaryota; kingdom Metazoa; phylum Arthropoda; class Insecta; order Lepidoptera; family Papilionidae; genus Battus; species Battus philenor. The sequence continues at coordinate 5,888,767 of NW_027181689.1, read as the reverse complement.
AAAATTCTAATTCTAAATTCATTTCAGATCTAATAATACGTATTCGTTTAATTTAATCCGACGACAAAAGCGCAAGCACATGACGTATGAGCAAGACCCGACATCAAACTATATTTAATAACGAAATAAATTTAGTTTAAACCCTACTTCTTATCGGATTAATAATTTAACGTGTTGTAAATGACGCCAGTTAAAAAACATTAATAATTTTATATTATAATTAGGGGTACGGAAATTTTGTATTTACGAAATAGATGCGAATAAATGCGAAAATTTCTTATAAATGCGAATAAATGCGAAATGTATGCAATTTTTCTGTTTTTCAAGATCATTTTTAAATGAGTTAATTGATGAATATACGCACTTTCATAGGTAAATTCGGTGATGTCAACCCCGTATCATAGACCCCTAAGGCCTACGGGATATATTTCTTGGCTTACTTATCAGTTAAGAAGCTCTTTGTTTTGTGTAAAAGACCTCTGGTCAGTTGAAAATCCCTAATTTTTAAAAAAAAACGCCTTATCTTTTTTTCGAACTCTGCCATCAATGGGCTAATCCATGAACTCATTAATAAAAATATAAATCATAATATGCATGACAATTTGTTGGCCGTCAAATGCAACTTTTCGTCCTTTGATGGAGCAGAATCTAATACAGAGTATTTGACATCCAACTTTACATAGTGGACGCTTAACTCATCTTTAAAATATACAATGTCGTCGTAACAAACTAAAAAAGAACGCTTAAGGTTGCGAATATTAATTTTTTTACGATTTTTTAATTAACTAAACTTGTCAAATGTTAAGTCATGCACCTTTAATTTTGAAAAATTTTTGTCGAAAAATGCCTATTACCCCAAATTTAATAAGTTTTAAAGTATAAATGCGAAATTAATGCGAAATTTGCAATGTTTGAAAAATTTAAATGCGAAATTGGTGATTTTTTTTTTGCGAAAATTCCGTACCTCTAATTATAATATATACAATGTGGACTAAGTTATGCATATATTTTTGGCAGGTGGAGACCGATAAGCTCATTGATTGGTTTCGGTTGAAGTTGATGCTGTTAGCCCATGGGCGTTTACAGCTTCATCAGAACTGAGTTCACGGAGTGGAAGGATCCGTAAGCTTAAAAATAAAGCAGAAGCTGGACAGACGCATTCCAGTTGTACGATGATGTTCGCATGTAGTAAACCGCTCTACCCGAATAGAACTGTGTAGTGTTGATATTGCGTATAAGAGACTTGGGATGACAGCGTGGACCACAGGCGAGACAAAGATGGATCCGGATCCAACCTCGGTTCGCCCACGCTATTCGCAGCTAGAGAGCGGGTTGCCGTCCCCTAAGAACGGGTGTTGTGGTGTGTTGAGTAGTGTTTTGTTCTATTGTGAATGACGCGATGTCGTGTGAGGAGTGTCGCAGGTGAAGTGGTTGGTAGTGCTGTGTAGTGTTAGCGCTTGCAGTGTTATAAGCGATGCAATGTGATAGTTATATTTCGTATTACATTTTTAACAGAGACATCAAGAGAAGTTAAAATTTTGAAGCTCTTATTACTAATGATTCATATATCTTACGAACATAAAAAAGATAAGTTAATTACTGCGCATTCGATACTGAACTATAAAAATTAGCAACAGACAAGACATTTAAGTATTATTGAAAGAACATGGCATTTGGTATCGAGTTAATAATAACCACGGAAGCAGGAGCTGTCACAGTGAGCGCGGCGATTGCAAGATGAAAGACGTCGCATGTCAATAGGGAGCGACGATCAATGACAAGGATCTTTTATAGCTACCGCACTACCGTACTATGCCAATGCGACAAGAGAAAATACACATGTCAATTTTGCCCGAAGACAAATTTACACATAGATGTGAGACACAAGTCACGTTGATCGCCTATCAAGTGAAGCAGTGATATGTGAACGTTAGTGAAGCACCGTGTTTCTTATTTGATATTTTGAGACCTGTGACGCACAACACAGAACAAGTTTTTGGTTAAATTCCCCCCCCCCCCCACACACACACACTACTACAATCGCATGCATCAGTCTGTGAAAACCATATACCATCATTTACTTATGAGTTTTGTGAAATTTTACTGCATAAGGCGACCTTCATAAAACAACTGGGCAAATTGAACTAGAAGTGTGCAGAAAGCCGTAAGGGCCATCCTACGGCTCAAATGATGATGATGAACTTAGCCAAAGCACAATATAATCCGCATAATGCTTGGCAGCAGGATTAACCGCCGCGGATTAACCCACCCAGTTATAATTTAACGTTTGTGAAACTACTAAATGTGATTATTTGAAAACAGTATAAAACTCAGTGTCCACAGGACTGACACTTTAAGGTTGTAATGCGGACAAATCAGGTTTAGACGAGTCGATCTAGAAAGCCCGAACGTTTCCCCTCATTTATGGAAGTAATGGTTAAACGTACACATCTACGTTCTCTGTCTGTAATTAATTTCAAAGTACCGTTTATTCAAAGTACAGGACAAGAGAGGTTTTGGCCGCTATGCATTAGGTTCTGCCGATAAGCGGTGCTAGACTTTTGAAATTCAAAATATTGCACAGCATCTTATTGATAGAGATAAAAATCTACCAAAGCCTACATAATTGAAACAAACCATTAGATACCATACCATAAATATAAGAATATGTAAAAGATTTTGAAAACTGATTTTTAAGAACTTCAAGTTATAATTTTGAGATCATTATCGCCTGCGGTAAGACCGGAAGTAATTTAAAATATTTGGATGTCATGTTCTCGTCCCTATTTAATCAATACTTATTCGCATTAACGGCTTAGTTGCAAGTTAATGCAATATTATGTACTAAACACTTAGTGTTTCCATAAATATAGTTACAAAGAAAAACAACATTTTTTATTGTATATAACATCTATTACTATTACAAAGTGTTAATATAATAAATTCTTATAAAAAGATTACAAATATATAAATCTTATTGGAAGCAGTCTCCATTGGGTACAAAACAGTCCTTTAAACATAGAGGCCAGTAACCAATAGCAACACGCACTTCTTCTAAATTCTTCACAGTCAATCATATGGCTTGTTTTAGTGAATCCAAATTATCATGGCGTTTAGAGCAAGCCTTACTCACTAAAACTGACTATGAATCACAATCCAGTGCATTAGGATCAAGATTAGATGACAGATCTGTCTAAATAGTCAGGCATTTTTAATTTATTGATTTTCATCGTTGCCGTGGCGTGAATAAATATCTCTCTTCTTCATCTTTTGAGTACAAGTGGTATTTTAATTCTACCGCCACCCTAACACGTAACAAAACAATTATAGAACACATCTACAGAGAACAATTGAAAAAGCGGATCCCAAAGTCAAGTAAATGCCTCCAACAATGGGCTGCAGAAATAGAGAATAGTATGCTGAACGAACAGACAGAAAACAGCTGTAGACGTCAAGTTACCTCCAACTTTAAAGAAGGGCAGATGTGTTATCATAGACGATTATGGAAATCATAAAGATTGGATTACTGTGAGAGTATAATCGACGTCGAGTCATGGAGGAAAAGTAGAGAGCCATAAACGTGAACATGAACATTGTTCATCTGAAGAATAACTCTGTCATTGGAAGATGACGAGCTATGGAGTACCGTAGCAAAATACAAAAACGCAAGCAAGGAGAAAGTAAAACAACGGAGACAGAAAACATGGATACACTTTTCGAGATCTTCACGAGAGGCGATAACCATCTTGGAAGGACTAGCTTTAGAAATATCATATAGAAACTGAATGACTGGTTTTATCGTAAACAATTAAGAAAGACTACAACGACTGGATATGCTTTTAGAAGAATGAAACGTATACCATTTAAAGCGAATCTATTTTAAAATTGTTGAACCTTTTAAATGCATGAGTAACAGCTTGGTCACGGCTGCGACCGCAAGCGAAAACTGGTTATGTTATACTGTTACATAGTACTGCACTAAAATCATATTTATTTTTAGACTGTTAACGTATATATATTCGTGATCTAGTTATTTTAGGATCTGATCTTCAAAAACATAATGCGATGTTTTTACGATCGTGTCCCCGTGGCCCATTTCGGAGATTTCGGATTGTCGTTATTAACAGATGACATCAACTCGAGAATATTACAGTGTGAAACGTATTCACAAAGGTAGGAACATCCTACAAATTTAAAATAATGTATTTTGCTATAATTGATTGCCTCTAAATTCTACACGATGAAATTCAACCATTTAAAGCTTTTGCTACCCATTTCCAATCATCCTTGTATAATATGTAGAACTAATTGATAATGCGAAACTTATATACAGGCGCACCTTTGAATAGTTAATTATTTTAAAATATGGAACAGAAAGCTACCACCCAATAGGAATGCTTATCTGCTGAAAGGAGCAGTTCCGTTCCGTGAACTCATGACAGATGAAGCTGTAAAATCCTTGAAGCTAACAGCAAAAGTTAACAACATTTGATGCGTTTAATCAACAAACCAATATCTACACATTTTAATCAACTAGAAACTCTTGAAAGGTATCATAAAATTTATTTAAAAATATAATTTAAATTTTAGATTTAAGACTAAGAAATGGTAGGTTTATATATCTCAGACCCATAAAGTATTGGCTAACTTTTTGAAGATCACCATAAAGAGTTATCCAAAATTAACGTGGTAGAGTGAATTTTATATCTTTAGATTATAATCGTTTTTAAACTAATATCACTTTCGTTCAGAGCAACAATAACAAAAATTTAAATGCACCGTACAAAGCTCGGAGTCGCGTAAAATAGTTTCTATATGAAAATTTGTTTAGTAAACTAGTAATATTCGTTGTAATCTATGTGGTTTGAAATTTTGACTAATATTCTTAGTTTATATTTATTATTATATTATTTAACAAATACCTTTTCTATTTAAATATGAATAATGATCTCACACTTCTGTTGTCTAAATTTAAAGCGACGGCTTATACCTTTTGGAGCTGTCGCTATGCAAATTAGATTAATCATCAAATAAATCAAATAAAAGTCATTAATCTCAATCGAAAATTAAGTCGATAATTTTATTCCATACATTAGGCGGTGAACGCGTGGTTGTGCATATATTGGCTGTATTATCGATATTCATGCCATTTACTTTTGATTCTGGATCGCTTTTAGTCGTCACGTTAGTGATGTATTTTGATCAATTATAAGTGTATGAGATTTAAAGGGGTTAATGTACAGATCAATTGTTAAAAAAAAAGTTTTGTAGTTTTTACACATGTTTCCAAAATGTATTATACAAAGGGTTCACTGTGAAATATGTTAAATTAATTTATTTTTCCTATTGGAATGCGACAGAGCAATAACTTGTGGCGGTATAAAGTTTGCAGGGACAGATATTTCTATATTGTATATTGTGTTCTTGAATCTTGAAAAATCCTTTTCTCACTATATTATCATTACTTTATTATTTTTAACATGCATTAATTGACAGCAAATTTTAATCTCTTTAGTCGAGATTTTGTAGTATAAATGTATTAATAATCTAGTACTACTGTATAAACTAATTAACTTAGATGTTATTTTGATAATGTAATCGGTTCAGATTAAAACTTAACAAAGACTATAAGAAATGTATAAAGAACTTCACGATGACTGCACAGGGGCGTAATGCACTAGTGATTAGCTCCACTGGGGCTTTAATATGCGACTTAGCATATCAAATGAACTTTTATATTTCTCTGATATTTCTTATTTCACTGAATGTACGTATGAATGGGTTAATAAATTCTTATCTATGTAATTTATTAAAATAATTACACTGCTTAAAACTTGCAAATCTTTAACTCTATATCTAAATAGATGGAAGATTGAGCCTCAAGGTTCTGGAGCTGAGGTCGTGGACCGACAAGCGCAGCGTAGGACCTCCACACATACAAAGTGAACGGACGACATTGATAAGGTCTTCGGAAGACGCTGTATGCAGGTCGCTTTCAACCAGTGCTATTGGAAATCTATATAGAAGGCTTGTATCCAGCAATGGACTGCCTTTGGCTGAAATAATCATATCTAAACAGCATCCATAAAATGATGTAATTAGCATGATTTTAAATAATAAGTAAACTGTATAAATATATGTGAATTGAAAAACTAGCTTTATATAAAAAAAAACACGAAATATCTATCACATGACAGTGCGATTGAAAGCATTAAAAAAAATATTTCGGTTACTGGTAGTTTACCTTTACGCAAAATAATTTTTTTTAGTTAACACAAAACAATTAAAACAGAATTGTTACTTCGCGCACCAAAAGAGATATCATCATCATCATTTCAAACGATAGACGCCAACTGCAAGGCATGAACGGTTTTGTAAAAGAGACCTTGAAAATCGAAATTTATATTTTTATTTGTCTTCTATCTTATTCCCTAACGATAACGCGACCACTTAGTCTGTTAATAATTGATAGGATTGCTTCTGTCTGTAATAATCGTTCATTTATTTAATAAAAAAACGCCACAAAACAAACAGTTATTTTTACTAAGATACAAGACAATCCACAGTTGTATTTCAAGTACAGACAAATACATTTTGATGGTTTATGATCTTAAAAAACTATTCAAATATATTCGAACAGCGACAATCAATTGTTTATCAACAAGTCTGATAAATCCAACACCAAACGGATTCAACATTCACTGCAGTCGCGCGTCAAATAATCAACAATGGCTCTACAATTGATTGGTTTATAGTAACAATTCCGTTACGTCTTCAATAAGCCAATTGGTATTCAATGCACGCTTCTTTAAAGCGTTCTTGCCTTGTATTAAATCGAACAAATTGCTTGCTACATAATAATCTACTGAATTATTACATAAGCACATACGGTTAATTAGATCGTTGTAAATGAACGTATATGTTAGGACAATAATAAATAAACGTATAATTTCATGACATGTTTAAATTTCAGTCATTATTCATATTGTTTTATGTCATATTAAAAAATATTATAAATCTTTTTACAATATTATGTTTTCATAAATACTTTGTTACCATTGGTCTGCGTACAAAAATTTTATTGTTTTTTTTTTTACATTTGAAACTTTATCGTGTATGTAAAACACTCCATAAATTGATGTAAGATTCCGTGGGCACATACGTCACTGCCTTTGAGTACAAGCGCCTGCGGGTTCTAAGCTTAATTGATTTGGGACCTGAACATTACTTCGGCTCCAATAGATTTTACTAAAATTACTGACACGAACAGTCTCTTTCGACGCTGATCCGAGTTTATTTAAGGTTCAATACATAAAACAAAAACACCATCTACTGAGAAATAAGCACAATAAAAATCCACTTACTTACGAAGTAATTGTTCTACCAGCTGCTTTAAGGATATATGTGAAATCAATAATTTAAAAATATCCAATTGAATTGGTTATGTACCCCTGGTCCAAAGTCGAGGTTCATTTGGATCCTACAAAGGTTCCAAATGCGTTAAGTTGAAGGATTTCATTATGGGGGAGCCCAGTTTGAGTCTAGTTTCATTAAAAATGCGCTCATGTGTCATTCTTGTCATGACCTACTCAAGTGATCGCTATGAAGGACACAAAGTGCGTAATGATAAGAATTTATTAGTAAATGATTACATTGGTGTTACCATGCGTTGTCACAAATTTGTTCATTTTGTGCATTACTACTGTAATCCTTTCGAATTAACGAAAGCTATTACATGTTACAAATAACATACTTGACTTATTATTAAATGGTTGTACAAAAACTTTTATTACTCTAACATGATTGCATATAACATTAATGGCTAATATAACAATTTTCCACGTAATAAACCGCGAAAGTGGATCGGCCGCACCCCGCGTGTTACTTAATCTAATGAAATAATATAATGGTCATGATAAAATCGACCTTGACCATGGCATTGGATTAACTCGAACACCTTGAAAACTATAAACGTAACTAATTATTAACAACACTTATGACCCACAAGCTTTTGGCTCTTTCCCATGGTCTTAAAATAATTTTGCATCAACCACCATTGTTTCATAAATACAGTGCACGGAATGAAAATTTAAATTACATCCAATAACTTTAAAATATAGTAATAAATTATTATAAATATAAAAATTTAAATTATACAGTACATAAATAAATATACAAAATTAAAACTTAAATATTGAGAAAAAGGTCTTAAAAAGAAACAAATCGATTGAAGTTTGTTGCTAATAAAATTAACATCGAGCTTAAAAAATATAGTAATAACTTTATATGCACCTACAGTATGAGATCAACTAAACAACGAACAAAGGCTACTCCCGAAAACGTATTCCACTCATGAAATGACGTAACAATACTGCAGATGTTCGGAACATACAGACATGACTTACATACTGAAATTACCTCTGAGAAGTTGAGGAGAAGCAGAATATATATTTTTTATTTAAACAGCTTTAATATTTTAAAACAGCTATGCGATATCTCATGTCGGCCTTTATTATTACTGAACTAAAATAAAAGATTTAGCAACAATTGCTACCAACTACAAGGCATAAGTCTGCCCCAAAGGTTTCCCCGATGACTAGTCTTGCGCTGCCCGCATTCAGCGACTCTTCCAGTCTACCAGTCCACCAGTCTCTTATTATGGATAATCCACAATAAATGTAAAAACAAATTGACGTGATGGGAAGTGATCATGACCTCTTTTGCTGTAAATGATGTTGTTCGCTTTCCTAAATACGATCAGCATTAGTAATCAAATCCATCTCGAAGAGAAATCCTACATGGCAATCCGGCGTAAGCCCTGGGAGGACCGTACAGGTCAAGCCGGATTCCTACTCCGGACCGGCTAAAACTCCACAGTCGTCTTTACACCGTTTGTCAAAGCGATAGGAACTCCTTATATTACTCTTTACTGCCGTAATTTGAACGGCAGTAGGAATTTGTCTCAACATGTTAAGGTAGAGCTGCAGCCCTCCACCCGTTAAAAAGACGTGAGCATAAGCTCGCGCGCGACTACCAAGCTAGGACATGCTTTTGCTTTTTCTCTGATGATGTTAGTGCTGTTAGCCCTAAGGCTTTTATAGCTTCATCCATACCGAGTTCACGGACCCTTTCCGTTCCGTGAACTAGATTAACCAGGTCTTGCGGGCTGAGGATCACCCAGTTATGGGTAGGACGTGAAGAAATCCTATCTTTACGGCCACACAGAGAACAAGAATACTGCGTGTTGTTAGTAAACCTTTTCAGGGACACACGGTTCCGATCCATAACATCTTTTATGAGTGTTAGTAGTCACGTGGCAGCTTAAGTAAAAGCACCATAACCCTGAATACAGATAACCATACTCTAACACACTGTACACTCTAATTTAACACCGACCTTCGTAGCACTATATTGAGACCGCGAAATAATATTTATTAGTTGATATATCGACGAAGCTGCAATAGCTGGAAAGGTTAGTATCGCACATCATCGAATATGCAGTCGACCATAAAAAGCAACTAATTATGTCTTATCGCTTAAAAACGTTAACGTCTTGAAGCTTCAGAAAATATGTTTATGTAAAGCTAATATTTTTTTTACACTGATTTTAGCTAGTTGCCAGTTTAAATTTAATTATTTAACAAATTTGATTTGGTTGAGCGCGGAGGTTTCGCTTAAACCTTTTTTTTAGTAACTAGGCTAGAGTTTCCTTTGGAGTACTGGCTCTGGTCGTTATAATAGACATGTTAGTTGATAGGAAAGTTAAGGGTCGTTTAATCGATGAGCGAGTAGTGCAATCAAGACACAATTCTCTACATTCTCGTGACGATGTATCCAGTAGAAGCGCTTCCTTACATTCACCAGAGTACTCTTGATTCCAAGATGTCCACTGGATGTTCTTTCCTGTATTCGGCGTAACATAGAAACTATTTTGCTTATTGGGATTACTGTTTTTTGTGATTTTCTATACGGCACACCGATGACTTGACCACTGTACTAGCTGCTGGTTTATAACCCCATTATGGCTCTGTCCTCTATCTTTCGAACCTATTATTATTTTCAGGTCTTGGTCCATTTTTTGTGCGTTCTTCATCTCTTCCGTAGCATCCCGGATGAAGTTTTCTTTCGTAAGTCGGGATAATGGCTTAGCTACCTTAGAAAAGTTCTTCGCAAATCGCCTATAGTCAGCACATAGTCCCAGGAAAGCACGTATTGCAGTCTTCTTTAGTTAGGCCAGTCAAGTACATTCTTCAGAATCTTGAATCACGTTCAATGACGATAATATCATTAAGGTACACCAAACCAGCATCTACAAGAATTGTGATTAACTCTCTTGCCATGAGACGTTCAAAAGTGGCCGGTGCCTTAAATAACCTGTATTGCATGAACTACCCGTGTCCGTTACTTATACCCGTGGTGAATGCAATCTTCTCTTTGTCCTCAGGATGAAGCACCACCGGCTTGTGTCTTATTCTTTCACCAAAGGCATACATAATCGGTTACGATAATCAGTTTCTATACGATGTTTCACAGGGCTGATCCTTCACAGCTCGTTATGGCCTCTCGTGAAGATGCCCTTAAAGTTCATTAGTAATTCCTTAACTTCTATGTTCTCTTATGTCTTTAAGTTTTCCTTAATAGCTTATAAACGTATATCCATTTTCTGTCTCCGTTGTTTCACTTTCCCCATGTTTGCGTTCTTGTATTTTGCTAAGGTATTCCATAGCTTGACATCTTCCTATGACGGTGTTTTGCGTCAGATGAACAAGTTTATTGTCCACGTTTATGACTTTCACTTTTCCTTTATGATTCGATAATGTTCTCGCCGTAATCTAATCTTTAATGTTATCTTAATATCTCCTATGATAGCACATGTCCTTCTTTAAAGTTGGAGGAAACTTGAAGTCTACACCTGTTTTCTGTCTGTTTTCAAACTAGCATCCAACGTCTTGTAGTTTCCAAGACGAGCAGCTGTTCTTATATCGAAATCCCTTATACCATCAATGAAAATCTGGACTGTCGTGCCATCCATCGACGAGATTTGATGCGTTCGTTCAGCATACTAGTCTATTTCTGCAGCCGGTAGTTGGAGGCCTCCATATGAATTTGGAATGAGCTTTTTCTAATTGTTTTGTAACGTGTTAGGGAGGGGGTCGAATTAAAATGCCACCTGTACTGAAAAATGTATTTATTCACGGCACCGAGATGACAATAGCCACGTAGATATACGTTAACAATGAAAATGAATAAATTAAAAAACCAAGTACGGCCGTTTCTGACTATTTAGAGATCCGCATTTACAGTTATGCAGTAAATATATACGTAAGAAGAGATTTCAGATGAATACTATAATTTCATTGGCCTTTATAGAACTTGACAAAATTTAATGTCGTAGATACAGCAATTTTATATTTAAGTTATATCTAGTTTATCTTCAGCACATGTTTGCTTTATTATATTTTTAAAATTAATTATAAGTATTTTCACCCAAAGATTCTAGAGCATATAAGCTAGTAAAGAGTGAGAAGGAAAATAAGCAAAATAGAGAATTAATGCCACATTACATTTTATAAATTTAAAAGCATTATGAATAAAATTTATTACAATTTCATACATTAAATTGAAATTAAAATGCAAATAACAAATAAAAATTTCCAAAACGAGAATATACGAAAAAGAGAACTTGTACTTAAAATAACTTTTTTCTATTTCACGAATAACAACAATAACATAGCTTACACTTTTTTGTTTCTCTTGAGTTATACATTATAGACTTAGCAATTACCGATTAAAGAATGTCTAAAAATTGATGAAATAATTGATTTATACCAGTCCTGAGTATGTATTATAAACATTATTAATAACAGTTCTAAAATAATCCAACCCATTAAACTTTATGAACATAAATTTGTTGGATAATTATACACCACATCTGCATTTTTGTAATAAAACGAGTCATTTTAAAAACTTCCAAATCAACGAATTTAACTCCCAACTGGAATAACGAAAATAGGTCATTGCGCTGTACAATGACACCTTGTACAAGTTTCCCAGGCTACAATATCACATCAAAACTCTGCGGAAAATCGAGGTGATTTGCAACGGACATAATACCTGTTTAGTTCAAAGTAAATGTATGTTAAAAAAAAAACTGAAAGTTCTTATTTTCTTACATCTGTACTGTTTTAAACAGCTATCACACGAGTTTGCAAATAATGCGAAATTTTGATAACTATCAATACCTGTTTACTTCTGTTGTCGATCCCGTTCGGCTTGCCATCCGGCACGTTACTGTTGTTTTCATCACATTTTTCACTTTTCACTCCCTCCAGCGCCATATTCAAGAGAGTACTTTATTCACTTTCATGCAATAAATTCAATTATTTTTGATAATTCACGGGTCATAAAATATTATACCACTAATATATACCCGAAAGCCGCAAGCAATCACTCCTATAGATAAGCATCCGTTACAGCAACATTTCGTTTCGCCGCTCACGACGCATCGAGCGCGAATGGGAATAAAAAGAGGCACGAGAATTGTGTTACCATTCTACACTGGAATGTGTTTCATAACCGCTAGTTGTAAATCAAGAATCTTATTTAAGAAACATGAAATTACTAGAAATAATATGTAAAGTTTATAAAAATTATCTACCTAAAAATTTTTATTAATTTAAACACATGAATTAAATTTTACTACGTATACTATTAAAAAAGAACATCTTCAAAGTAAAACAAAAAAAACTACACATCAACAACCATTATACTACACATCATACAACTCATTTTAAATAAGGTTTATTAAAATTGCGTTTAATTATTGTTAATTACACGTCTTTTATTGTTAATTTAATTTTTCACGAAAGACTTAATTTTTATGAGAATTGTTATACGGCAACATTTCATTCTGATATGTTATAGTTCGTTACTTTAAACATAGATGGTGTTGAACCAAAGTTTTATTTCTAAATTAAAGCATTTTTTAATAAACTTGGTGTGACTAATGATCGATGAATTAATAATGATTTAATATACGTATAGAAACTAAATGGTTCATTTACATGTACCAAGTAACAATTTTATTTTTGATTCTTTTAATAAAATAGTAATTGTGTCTCGGCACGGCTTTTGTTTTACTATCTTTGTATGTTTTAATTACAAGTTAAATACAAATTAAATCAAAATGACGCCAAGTTTTAAGTTACATAAGAACATTTTTTTAATCAACTTTTTGCTTAAATGCACTTTAGAGAAAAGTGTCATTTGCTGTTATCAAATGATATACCTTGCTCATAGTGCAATGCTGTTGCGTTTTTTAAAATAATATTTTAGCAGTAGCTATTTTTACTAAGAGTCATACATGAAGACTTTAGTCTGAGAAGGGGATTTGAACAGTTGTCCCATCGCAACCGGTTTTTATTGGACGCACTTAATTCATTGTCGTCACTAGAGACATGATGGTGCGAAATCTTACACTCAGGAAATCAAAAGCATGCTTTAGCCTAGTAAGTGAAATACTTCATTAAGTTGTAAAAAAATCACGTCTAAATTTTTCCATACATTTAACATTAATCAAAATAAGTTTTTTTTTTGCAGATGCGCTCATATCTGACAAAAAATCTGCGCAAGCACTAGTGTCTAGACGAATATTTTATTTAACAATGAAATATCTACTACTGTTATATGTAACTACTACTGTTATATATAACCAACATATTTTTATTTATCTGAAGAAAAAAAAATGAAATGAGAAATACTAACAAAAAGTTCTCCCCGGCGGGGAATCGAACCCCGGTCTCCCGCGTGACAGGCGGGGATACTTACCACTATACTACCGAGGACTTATTAAACGTTTTAAAATAATTGTAAAAATAATAATAACCAACATAATTTTATTAAATTAATAATAAAAAATAAAGTATAGAATATTTTCTTCTGCTTTAATATAATGACCAGGATAGTAAAGGTTGTACACAGTGTAGGTTACACAAGAAAATCAAAAAGATCGACGTTTCAAAGGCTTTTTAAAGTAGATCGCGTGAAAAGATCGCGTCAGGGACGTTTAGTTTTGCGTTGACAATGTTGAATTAAGTGGACGAGAACGTCACCACATAGGGTAATAATAAATTTTCTACGCACTACGTACATAAGAGCATTTAAAAATACTTACGGTACATGACATTCTTCAAACATTGTTTACTATAACGGTGAATAAACAATAAATATAACATTATATAACACTTTGCTTCAAACATCTATTTTACAAATACTTATATCCATCAAGGTAGAGCTACGATCAAAATCTAGTAAAATTTATTTTCTTTTCATGAAATATTCATAATTTTTATTGGACTCAACTACACTCTACCCAAGTAACATTTGCAGTATCCGTGGGAACAAGAAGAGAGCTAAGATGATGCTTAGCCTTAACAACTTTTATAGGTAGCAAAGCTCAAGGGCTGCCTGTGGAACTACAGCTCTGGCTGTTACATTCTACTGTATTACGGGATAGGTCGCTCGTACTTATTTCAACTCGCTTCGGCTGACTTTCACGATGAGGGGTCTGGCGGTAGGACCCCGAAAGGAACCTTTGATGGGACTGTCACTCGGTAAGCGTTTAACATTCCGATTTAAGGGCGCACTATATCTAAACGATTGTTATGAAACTTTATCAAAACCTAATCTACCCTTTACTAACTCAAAAATGTTGCAAATAGTGTAAGAATCAAAAAGGTTCACACCGAACATAGCCGTATATAAATAAAAAATTCAATCGTCCACTGTATGTATTGAATTAACATGCAATTATACAGCATTAGCCGTTTACTGTAATTCGGTTCCCTTTATCACCCCATTCTGTTTTCATGTTACAAAAAACGTTAACACCAATTAGCGGGAAAATGAGAAAACACTATAAACACACACACACACACTATACATATATATATGTGTGTGTATATATATGTATACATTTATATACACACTACACACATATAAATATATCTATATATTTATATTATATTAATTGAGGGATGTTTCCAGAAAGCGTAGTTATTTTTTGAGCATATCATTCATATTGTTTAAATTGCTACATTTTCAAACTAACACTGTCTTTATGATAAAATGATAAGGTTTTATGTAGTATATACTTGCGGCATTCGTGTGAGAACGCTCATTATTTTAAAAATAGTGGTCATTACGGTTAAATAATTCGTCGTTATTTGAACGCTGACAGAGTCGCTACTATTGCAGTTGGTTCAACCATCATTGTAAACAATCTGAAATATATACAACAATGCGCGAGAAAAACTACAACTGGTTTTTATTTTCCTTGCCTACTAATAGAAATTTACCATTCATAAACGTAATTGGCCACTCCGACTCCGACGTGAAGCATTCTCGTATTCTATATATTGTTAGTTGGACTGAGAATTAATTACAAAAATAAGTTCGTTAGCATTTATTCTAATAATCCAGTTTTTAAGTATAATTATTTCCATAATGCGTCTACTTAAAAAAATAAACATAGATGCTTGATCGCATAAATTTTGTATTGTTCATGTTTCGCTTACGCGTATAAACAACTGCAACTAATCTAAACAATTTCTAAGAGCCCAAAAAATAAATGATGGGATAGCTCAATCGATAAGTAACTTAAATGACAGTGAACATTAGGAATGTTCAACACACTCTTCACACACATTGAGGGCTAGCACTGACTGTCCACGTGTTGGAATGATAACACGGACTTTATAAAATAATACATTAACTGTACTGTCGGGTAGAAAACTAAATATATTTTTACTTTTTAAATTCTTCTCTTTACACTTTCCAAGAGATTATATTTATTTTATTAGATTCTTCTTATAATATACTTGCATGTATTTATATTTTAATTATGTTTAGGATACGCCACAAGTTCTTATAACGGATTTCAAAATTATAAAAAAGTTGTCTATGGCTACGTATTCGCTCTTAAAAATGATAAGCATTTTCCAGCTAATAAAGAAAATGATACAGAAAAAGTTCGTATAAAATGCGAATGCGGAATGGTGTTTTCCTCTGACTGTACCGATCCTATGTATCATACTAAAGACCACAAGTTCGTTTATACACAGTTCTGCGTCCACAGTACAGTTGATAACAGGACAGTGGTGTTCTGGCAAATTGTGAATTATTATAATTTTTAAATTCAATTACATATTGTGTCGATGCGATGTTATTTAATTAAAGCAAATTTTTGAAATTTAATTTACTTTGCGTATCAGTGTGTGTCAAAATCCAAAATGATTAAACGTAAGTGGTGGCTTTGCATCAAATATTTTTATTATTTTTCTGATTATTACCCTTTAAGTTATTCATATATTTCATTATTATAATCGGAAAGATATGTTAATTTCGAATTAATAACTCTTCGATAACATACTTTAATAAGAATTAGAACTATTGAAAAAAGTAATAAATTCTAATTCAAATCAAAAAAATCTATATTCAGATTTAAAATATTATCCTATTGGAAACATACCGGATAGGCCTATATCCTAGCCTGTGTCCAGCGATTGAAAAGATGATAAAGACACTGTTATCTTAAAAGTTTGTGTATACATTACCCAAGTTAGAACTATAGAATAAAATCGCTTAGCATCTAATAGAATTTCCATTAAAATGTTTTCTTAAAACATTAAATAAGCTAATTGGAGGAGGTACCATTAATAAAAAGGAATGATTTTATAAATACTGTGTATATCACATTGGCTATTCTAAGATTGTAAAAAAATAATTTAAACACAGATTTCGACGGACCTAATCTTTATCAACATAATTTAATCGGGTTTATCCTGTATTTACCATGTTACGATAACATAAATCAAACGAAATAAACGTTATTTACTTTTTTAACGCAATTTTTAACAGAGGTTATTACTTAAGCTATGTAGTTTTATAGTGTCTGTAAGAGAGACTGTGGGTCACTTATCATAGAGAATTAATCGTATTACGTACTATTTTAACTCCGTCTCTCAAGCACGCCGAGTTGAAATCATTTTAAATTTATAATTTGTATCCAATTATGATGCTTTAAAATCCAATGGTTTCTTTGCGTAGGTCATCATTTTTCCTGACGTAATTAAAAAACTGCTGAGTCGTTATTATGTTTAAATTTTAAGATCCGCATACGTAACATTGAATAAAGGTATTTTTTTAATTTTTTAATTTTTTGTTAAACTTAACCCTAGTAGGCCCTTCAACAACATAAAGCGTTACGTTTTTCGATCGTATCGCGGAGCTGAAAGAAGTCATTGGACAGAAGTCTACAATTAGAAGGATAAGGTTGTGTTTGCAAGGCAAAAATAGATCCCCAGTTGGAATTAATTCTGTAAAATGTATAAGTATAGCAATACTTTTAGAGGGTATATTTAATAATAGTGTATATTCGTATTAATAATGACATACATAAGGATTAATGTAATAAAAGATTTTATAGGCTATGCTCGGGTTTCGCTGCGAGATCGAATTCGAAGTGAAGATATCCGTATAAAAACCATATTGCTGAATTGGCAGTATGTGCCCTGCCCATTGCTTTTCAGGTGGTAACTACGCACTGGTAGACGCGGTGTATATAAGTCCCCCATTGGGTATACCAAAGATATTGGCAAAGTCGCGGGATGTAGCTGAATACGGGCAGGGCAAGACTGGTTCATCGTGGCGATCTTTGGGAAGTCTTGCAGTTGGCGTTTATCGACTGACATGGTGGGACGTAAATTATGGAATCAATTACATCAAAAGAGGTTTCTTTTAAAAAAATGGAAAGTTACGACTCTGCGTACTCAGGTCGGACGTCGGTCAACTACACAGTACCGTGTAAATCAATATAATTATTATAATACCTACGAATTAAAAAAATCATATGAAACTCTTAAAAGGAAAATTAAAATTGACAATAAACTTAATTAAAACAAAACATTATGAGTCTACACTGTTTCGCCTAGGAAACAATTCATGAGATAATAATTGAGGTAGCTGTCCTGGCAACTTAAATTTGTCTATCAGTTTACATTAAGATTGTATAAAAATACCACTATCGTCGCCACCCTCCTCTTCGTTGCCCTCATCATCTTCATCACAAATTCTTCGAATAACTATGGATTGAAACTTTAACCATTAAACACTTAAAACTGTACATGTTACTATTAAAAAGTTATTGAACTGCATCTTATTGAATGGCCTTACTAGATTAGAGATTTGAAAAGTAAATCTTTATATATATATAATAATTTCTTCTACGGCTTGTTTGTAAAATAGGTAATTATTAATAATCAAACTAGATTGATGTTGAACGTAAAAAAGGCAATGATTATTCCTTTAAAGAAAAAACAGATTTTGTATCTTTCTGCAAATACGCCTTTAAACTGATACCTTAAGAAAATATCGATAAGGTGAAACATTATAGTTATAAAAATAAACACAACAGTTTAACGTTTATATATAACAGTTGAAGAAAAAGAATAGTAGAATGTGAAAGTACTTAATTGTGATAGCATATCTTATCTATTTATAATACGTACGTTTTTATTTTAAAAATATGAGAATAAAGCCCAGTGCGCACTATATGAGATTTATCATTTACTAAATATTTATTTATAACTCAAAATATTACTTATTTGCGCCTTTTTTACATAAAACATACAATTTATTAATCGAAAATAGATAAACGAATTTAAATATGTGAAGAGTGTTCTTGTATCAAAGTCAAACAAAAAAATGAGATAAAGAAAAATAATTAAACCTCCTTGTATTTTGTTAACATCTGACCATAAGGATAGTCAAAAACTATATTATATAAAGACAATATAATAAAAAGTAAGCTACACGTACTCAAAAATAATATGATTAATATACATCGTCATCATTTCAGCCTTGGGTCGTCCACGGCTGGACATAGGGTTCCCCTACATTTCCATATACATTGAATAAAATCGGCCTGTATCCCGCGCCTTCTGTCGACCTTAAGAAAGCGGTCTGTCTACCTTGTTAGTGAACTTTTGACGCGCACTCGCCGATCGGTGATCTTCACTCCAGAACTTTCAGGCCCAAGCGGTCATCTGTTTTGGATAGTATGAAGCCTACCCACTGTTACTTAAAGGTATCACTCCGCTTTGGAATAACAGTTACTTTTGTTCGTCTATGTACCTCCTCGTTTATGATGATTAGATCCTGATTCAATCTTGTAAAGAATTCCCGATATAATAATGTAGTTATTCAATTATTCAACTGAGGCCTGTATATATTATAAAAACCAGTCAATGTTTATGTAAGTAATATGTAAAAAGACAGATAAATATGTAAGATTGTCGATACATAAACGCCAATATATCGCAGTAAGGTACATTATTATCTTAGTTCAAACACAACCTACAGAAGCCGTGGACCTTGGACAGATGTGCAAACATTAATGTTTGTTTACTAGGTATTGATTTAAATAATAACTACATTAGGTATGCTAGAGATAACATATTTGTTTATCATAATTAATAGAAACAGTAACTTGCGAATTCACTTTAATAGTAAAATGTAATTTGAAAGACATTCATATAGACATAAATTATTTAAAAACGCGTTATTAATAATTAAAAGATTGTATTAAAAAATAAAGACAACAGACAAACAAAAATTACTAGGCCTGAATAACTTTAAAAAATAAAATTTACGATTTAAAATTCTAAGATAAAAAAAAACTTTGAAATCTAAACAGTATAGTTTATTATTGAAAAATGTTAACGTTATTTGAAAGAAAAAAAAAGCAATCAAAAATTTTACAGACTCTCCCTTTAAAATATTATATCATAGTAGATCAACAAGCCATCGGATTAGCAATTTCAAGTGGCGGTGAGAAGGCAACATAGCGCGCATGACAGGTCGATGCATAGGGTTCTGGAGTGGAACCGTGGATCGGCAAGCAGGGATACGCCCGCGCACAAAGTGAATAGATGACCTTGTTAAGATCGTCTGAACTCGGAAGGGGAGGCCTATGTCCAAAAGAATCTCAGTAAACTTGAATAAGTTTGCTGGAATGCTGCATTCCAGTAAACTTGAATAAGTTTGCTGGAATGCTGCATTCCAAACTTTCTTTGGGGATCGTTATTCGATATTTAAAGAATCCATATGAAATCCACTATATTTCACTTCTTAAGTAAAGAGGTTTAAATCTTACTACTTTTACTACTCAGAAAGTGAAATGTCTTATAATGAAACGATCATTCGCTGCATACGAAAGGCACGCAGCGGTCAAACGCGCTCAACAAATTTGTTGCCTTTATTAACACTCGTTACCCAGCAAATTGTGCCACAAGGCTGTAGGAGAGCCATGATAGGTACAATTACACACATGTATTGTTAAATGGTCTTTCGCTTGAACTTTTCAATTGTTTTGATCCATTCATTTATGGCTCTTGTCAATCATATGCATAATGTAATTTAATAAGCTAATTAAAGATAATTGTGACACTAAATGTTTTCGATGTCGGTTAAAGTTGGATGTAATAATATTTTTGAGCTCATGGTTTGACAAAAATTCTTTGTTTGTTCCAAATCAACCATTACAGAAGAAATTCCTGTCCGTTTTACGGTGTTATGCGGGTTACACTTATAGTATGTGAAAATTAGAAAAGTTAATATTTAGTAAAAAATAAAAATATCTTTACAGAGTGGTACATAAGATCCAAATACAATTGAATAGCAATAACTTCTATCAATACGTGCCATAGGTTTTTAAATTATTTTCTGCGGCTGAGTAGTGGACCTCACCTCCTGTATTCGACTTGTTGTTGATTTATGGGTAACCATGTTCATGAAATTAGGGAGCCGGCTCAAAACATTGTGGTGGTTCCAGAGATTCAGTTAAAGAAAACCTTATGTTATGTTACTAGAAAATCTTACACATACATTGCATTCAGACTTGCTACAAAAAAATTGTTAACCAAAAAAATTCACCGCTTTAACGAGGTTTCAATGTGTAATGCTTTTGCGATGTACACATATAGGCATTCTTTACCAGTTAACCACTGGGCCGCCGGCGCCGAGATAAATTAATGAGGGTAGACGAAATAAATAAATACGATAAAAGACAAAATGCCATTTTTATCCTTTAGTAAATCGGACATAAATATGTGCACTTGTAATTAGTATAATTGCAATACAATCTCATTAACATAAATCTAATTATTGTGATTGTGACTTTAGACCTGCTCGTTCGTTTAAAGATATGCATCATAAATATGTCTTATAATGAAATACATACAGTGAATGGAATGATCTTTTTAGAATGTTTGTAGTGTGTAATATGTATACCAATTTTTAAATAATAAACGTTGTAAACGAAACATAAATGAATTATTTCGTCTATCTTTTAGAATATACTATAATTAATCGATTTAGAAAAAATCTATTAAAGGTCACTTAAGGAACAAATATTTCTCATACGAGATAATACGACATGATGACGTTGTTTCATTTTATAACATTTACCATTAGGTGCGTGGTATTGTGTTTCTACGCCATTTAAAGATATATGGTACAAAGATAAAAAATATAAACACGGGAATTTTCCATAACTAATTTAAATACTAGTCAACAATTTTTCTATAATCACGAATAAATGCGAAAAACGAAACTCGGTTTAAAAATCGCCTCATAGACGTCCACAGCTGGACATGGGCGTTCTCCATAGATTTCGAATAAGACCGGCTGGAAGCGGCCCCTGCGTGCAGCGTCTTCAGAAGACCATAACGAGGTCGTCTGCCTTATGGGTGTTACCCTGCGCAGTGACAACTTCGAAACGTAAATATAAGAAAAAAAATAATTGAGAGCATGCCGGTTACTCGATAACCCAGGAGGCTCGTATTTTATAAAAAAAATATTGATCTTGCGATGACGCCGTGAGATATAATTGTCAGAGTACACTGATAACACACGACCCCGTTGTCAGTCGGTGAATTCATTCTGAAGTTACAACGCGTACGCTGCCTATTTTTATCTTTTTTTCTGTGAGTGTCATTATTTTAGAAACTATATATCATAAACTAAATTTGATGAGTACTGTGAAGCTGACATTTTTAATAAATGTCAACTTTACAGTGAAATTAGATATTAAGATTCCTCAAAGTTAATGTCTATATAGAATTTTTATAGCAAAGTAATGAGATTAGCATAAAGTTTTGTGAGATAATGTGAGTGATTTGGGTAGTTTGCAAAGCGTGTTACACAGGTGCCATTTGATCATCTTTCACAGCCAAAAAAATAATAATAAAATAACCATCACTGTCATTATTTCAGTCGTAAGATGTCCACTACTGCACGTAGGCGTCCCTCGCGGCCTGCCTACAGCGTCTTTTGACGTCCGAACAATAAAATAATTTAATTCTTATTATTGATATGATTATGGGATACCGTACTTTGTAGTAATCTATCGCGGCTGTATGCCACCATGTAGTTTAATTTATCATTTGAATCACACTTTTTAATATTATGATGACATCACTTGTTTTTGTACAATCTTTGAACGCAAAGATTTTTAACGCAATACCGTCTTTGAATTCATTTCAACATAGTTCTACTTAAGCGTCAAACGTATCTTCATATAAAAAGGTTTTACATTGGTTTCTTAAATAATGAAAATTATGATCAACGATATATTTATGATATTAGAATAAAGATAAAGGTACTAGCAAAGAACGAACGTAGGATTGAATTGTATTAGAATTATGATAACAAGTGAATTACAAGATTATTATGTATATTTATACACCGCCTTGTAAAACCCATACTATCTATTTTAATAATTGTGTGAGAATATAAGCCAGGTGATTACTTCATGTTCATGTTATACAATATACTTATACCTGCAAGTACTTTTTATGTAAATAATATACGTATGTGACATGTACTTCATATTTTTAATCAAAGTTCTTTTAAATTAATTTAGGGTACTTACATTTTTAAAAATTCTCTAACTTACAGGTTAACGTACAATTAAAAACATAGTTCTCTACCAATTAAACCAGTTACGGATAGCACAACACTTAACACTTCATTCAAAAACATCAAATTAAAACTCCGAGATAATTTCTGAGACAAAAATATGTCTTTACAAGCATAAAAAGATGAAATTAGATTAAATATGGACGTACTTAATGATTAGACGACGCCGTGCGAGTCGACAAGCGTACGCATACCCACAAATAATTTTATGTAATTTGTGGGTAGGCAGGATTTTGAAAATATTAAAAATTTTAATCTTAGTCTAGCGTACAATCAAAAACCTAGTTTATTTAGTTTATAATAGGTTATAATATGATATTGTGGGTATTAATTGTGTATACGAGACTAAATATTTTTAATAAATTTGGTAACTTAGTTTTTTGATTTTCAATATTTACAGAATTTACAGAAAATTTTACTATTTCTTTTTTTATTTTACACTAAAGATAACAATCATAATAGCTATACTGCATAATTTAATATTTTAAAACTATTAGAATCTTATTGTTGCATGTACTAAAAATGTAAAGAAGTGGGTATATCGGGACAATAATTATAACTTAAATACATTTGAAATATAAATCCTCTCAATCTGTACCCAAAACGTTAAAATTATTTGTAATAGCTTTTAGTAATAAATATATTATAAATACCTGACATTGTTGCGTTTACTATTTTTTCTTTCCAGTTACATTAAAAGAAGCAATGAAGATCGGATTCATCGGTGGCGGCAGACTGGCCTTCGCGCTAGCGAATGGTTTTATATCAGCAGGTACTTTAGTCTTCTTTTTCAACACATTCACGAAAAATAATTGTTTTCAAAATTTGTTTTTGATTGGTTTTAAAAACTTCCTTTCAACACCTTTTTAGAAAAGATTTTTAAACCAATCAATCTTAAATGATGTGGCGTCTTAAATAACTATTTTTTTTTTATTACAGGACTGGCGAAACCGGATGAAATAACGGCCAGTTGTCATCCATCAGATGCAGCCAGTGCTGAAGCGTTTAAAGTAACAAACAATTATTTAAAAGTTTATATTTCACATTATGATATAAAAGATGAATTAATTAAATTAAATATTTAAAAAATATTAATTAAAATAATAATCCAATAATTATTTAAATTTACTGGACACTATACTTTACTGCTTTAGAACTGGCCATTATAAAACTGTTACAAACTAATATTCTATTTTTAAAAACGTAGAGGCGAACAGCTTATGCAGATTGATTGGATTTTTTTTGATGGTGCAATATACGCTTATTTAATAAAATAATTTAACATTTTTTAATTAAACTTTCTGACTTATTAATAGTTAATTAATTCGTAACATTCATAATATAACTTTCTTTACATTTTTACACGAGTTTACTCGATGTATAGGATGTTTGATAATACTTAGATACCGTAGACTTATTTTTGGTAGCAGTATAATCTGTTTCGTATATTATTTCTTAGCATTTAAAGCAGTTTTCCATTTTAAATGCTTATTTAAATGTATGTTGTAATGAAAGAACATTACAACATTTAAACAAATTGCGAATGTTTTTGTGTTCCGTACTATTTTTTATCGACTACTTGATTATAATTTGTTGGTTATTGTTTATGAAATTTAGTCACTTACATTTGAAAGATACGGCCATAACAAATGATTTTGTATGATGTAATAAAGTCGACTACAGATATATGCGTGTTTTAGGGTTTAGGAGCCACTGCACTATTTGAAAATAAGTCAGTTGTGGAGCGTTCTGAGGTTGTAATAGTTTCGGTGAAACCCGATGTAGTAGTGCCAGCACTTCGAGAGGTTCAAGATCTTCCGGCTTCAAAAAACAAGCTCTTTATATCTGTTGCCATGGGCGTCTCAACAGCAACTATCGAAAAGGTACCATAACAGTATTTTTTTGGCATGTGAGAAAACAGGAGCCTTGGAAAGAAACTTCCTGATATAATATCATAATACTTATATTTTTCATCATTATACTTGATTGACAGACTTTTGACACGTCATTTATCAAAGTTATCATTTTGGCATTAAAAATTATGCCGAAAAACTTTTTAACAGAACTTTTTACTGAAACAACCTTATTTATTTAACATTAATTTTCTAACTATAAAAAACAAGTCCTGCAATTTATACATCCACCCACGCCTTTTAATTCAAATGGAATAGGATGCACTTACTTTTAGCTATGGATCTGTATTTTTATTTTTGTTGTATTAATGTATTTGTTCCATGTTGTGATAGAAGGCGAGCTTATCGCCATATCGCTTAAAAATTAATTCATGTAGAACTCGCGGTATTTTTAAATCTAACAGATGTGCTACTCTGTTATTTAAGAAATAGATGTCCGTGTTGCCGGAAGTATTCAGAAAAGCAGCCCCGTACCTGGCTCCACACGATTTCCTATCCGGGTTTTTTTTATGGTAACTATAAAACCAACCGTTTGAAAACCTAGAACCGTTATTTATAAAAGATATAAAATATGTCATTTCAATATTGTCTATCAGCCACATATCAATATGATATACCATAATGATACTGTATAAGAATGGTTTATTACAGAGTACCATTATGGTATATCACGATGGTTCGTGAAGGACCACATAAGATTGTTTCTGTAAACAATACTACAAACTTTATTGCTATTTCTTACTAAACTTTTAAATTTTACTTCTGTTAAAATATTATAGTTATCCCATTAAAATGATCAATTGCAGACATTACCACCCGAAGCTCGTGTCATCCGAGTAATGCCGAACACACCAGCTCTGGTCAAAGAAGGCGCTGCAGCGTTGAGTAAAGGGTCCAGAGCTACCGCAGAGGATGCCAAGCTTACTGCTCAACTTTTCCGCGCAGTCGGCACGTGTGACGAAGTACCGGAGTATCAAATGGACGCGGTCACAGCTCTGAGCGGAAGTGGACCGGCATACGTATGTCCATATAAAGTTCTCATCATTCCAACCATAACTTCGACTGCTGTATATAAGCGTCTCTTGTAGTTTTCCAATAGCACGGTTGTAAGCATCCCGCATCCAGCGACTTTCAATGACTTTACTAAGGACTTTACGTCCATCTTGTTGTGTTAAAATTTATTAGTTTTAAAATATATTCATATGTCTTATAAAATTATTACCATTGGATGTTTACCTAAGAGTGAGGATAATTCTAATAAAAATAAAATAACACTCCGTACCTGTGTTCTAAATAATATGATCTAAATATATAGAATAAGGTAAGCAGATCATAACCGACTATAGTGTGACCGAAACCGGTGTATCGTGACTTAGGTATGTGTGTTGCGGAACGCAGACGAGACGGGGCGGCGTAGTTAATGCTATTTTTTCCAGATTTTCTCTCATCGATGGGAAATGGTAAGCAGTTTAACACGAAAATTATTTAAGTAAAACAATTACGATATATTTTTGGTAGCACCATATTATTAGAACAGGAATAAATAGGGTTTTGTACAGTAAAATAATTTGGGAATTTCAGATTCTCTTTTAAAACCTGATCTCATAATCCGCCAATTAATACAGTGCTGTAAAAAAACCGGCGGCTAAAATTTTTATTATGAATTTTAATTAGTATGTAGTAGTATGAATTTTAATACATATACATGTTTGAAAAATTGTGTGAATGTAAATTGTTTTTATTATAATTTTAATGAAAATAATCATTTTTCGGATCCGAATGTAGACACTCAGCACGCCTGGTTACCAAATATTCGGATCCGAATGCTTGGGATGGTAATGGTTTACTCATTAATATCATAGATATTTTTTCCGGGTGTGATATTTTGAACTCAAAACTAGTACTCCCGTCAAATTCTGGTTGGCGAGCTACAATACTGAGGAACCAATGTCAAATTTGGTATTCAACTCGCTTAGGTGCTGATGAGTCTTAAAAATTGATTAAAATTTGTACTACAGTGTAAAAATACTAGGTTTCGTAATTGCCGATATTATCAAAGTAGACACGAAAAACAATGCTCACTCGCCACTGACGCTGGAGCTTTTTTTTCTACTTCAAAATGAACGGAACGACCGTTCCAAGTGATTGGCACTGCTATTACTGTCCCGCCTCACTTGGGTCCGAGTGATGGACCCTGAATGTGTTAACCATTGAAGCGTAATCTGTGCGTGCGGGTTTTTATAGCGAAAGAATTAAAAAGGTGCACCTTTCTGTGTTTTTTTTTTTTTCTCACTTAAAATACTATTTGCCCCATGGCATTATCGAATAAGGGTTACAGCATTGAATTCAACATATACCTATTCACAGCCTAGTTAGGCTCGAGGAGCATCACTAGTTTGGGATGCCGCCAAACTTTCGAACTTAAGTTGATATTCCATGGAACTAACGGTTGCTATCGTCGGAAGATTGGGCAACTTCTGATGTATTCAATAATGCTGGGAGAAGAGGCGGAAGAAACTCCTACAATACTTCTGCCATGAGAACAATAAATCCGCCTCGCAATATAAACAGGTCAAAATAGAATTTTGTTTCAGGTATACATGCTAATAGAATCCCTGGCAGACGGCGGAGTTCGGTGTGGGCTGCCCAGAGACCTGGCGCTGAGGCTGGCTGCGCAGACAACGCTGGGCGCAGCGGCTATGCTCCGTACCGGAGGCCACCCCGCCGCCATGAAGGATAACGTAACAAGTCCAGGAGGATCCACTGCTGAGGGGACATATCACCTTGAACAGAACGGTTTGTTGCAAAAAATATTCACCCGAGTTTTCGTTTAACGTCATTGCTGTTTTTACTTTAAATTGTTTCTAGTTACAAAAGTTTTACCTAGTAACTGTGTACATTTTATGTACGTCCAATAGTCGAAAAAATATGCCACATTAACAAAACAAAGTTAATACCTATAGTAAAGATAAACTGAATATTATTATATTGTATTTGCAGATCAGAGATAATACCGACGATAACATGTCTGATTGGTTAGTGATGGTTCAGCATGCTTTTAAATGGGAAATTTGAGTATATGTCAATCGTCGCACCTTTAAAAAATGTGCTCTATGCAAAATGTTTACATTCCTTAACAATTGTTGACGTACAATCATCTTTCTTCTGTTCACTTCCTTACAGAAGTGTGTTTGAAATAGGTTATACATAACTATTTCTGTCTGTGTTTTATGTCTGTGCCTCAAATATGGTACTGTCGTTGATTTTATTAATGCAATTGGATTGTTTTGTACAACAGGTTTCCGGTCTGCTGTAATAGGTGCAGTGATGGCGGCCACAAATAGATGTAAAGTTGTTAATCAGCAACTTAATAATTAGATCTGAATAAGACTTTAAACGTTGTAAACAAAAAATGAATATTTCGTTAAATAAAATTTTATGCTAAATTATGTTTTTTTATATTTTTTACCTTAAATTTATCTATATAATGTACTGCGATAATTGTACTCTGTTTTGTTTTTGATTATTTAGTTTTTTTTTTAGATTTTCGAGTAAATACCATTTTTTTAATAAGTTTTATAAACCATCTCTTATGAAAATTATTTTTATTTGTTTAAAATTTTATATAAGCGTTTACATTTTATTAATAGATCATATTTATACTTGAATATCTAACACATTTTATTGTAATTGACATTAATGTTTAACTTTATTGCCATCTATTGACCATTACAAGAAATCACGTATCATAGACAATTCCGTCTAATCGAAAGCATTGAAGAGGTGAAGTAAACTAAATGGCAACTCTGATATTTGACAGAGAGCACGGCGCGCTTGACATGTAAAAAAGAAACGAGTTTGTCTTTTCGTTGCAACGGCTGTCCGGCAGCGGCTCCGACAAATAAATAATATACGTGACGTTGTAAATGGAGAGTTCATAAATTGTGTTCGGACTGTACGAGATTCTGCGACCTTGTGTTGTCACGACCGTTTGTTATTTTGTTATTACGCCTAGTGCTTCTGTTTACATATTTTCAAACTAAATTGTCAATGTATAGTTGAAATATGTTTTAGCGGTGTGTGATGTTCGGTTATTTGAATCGAAAATAGAGCAGTAATTCTTAGTTAAAGTGGCGCGAAGGCTTCGCGGAGTCTGTGTAAAGCGATTTGACCTTACTTTTGAGTAAAGGAGTCGACCTACGCTGTCTATTAAGAAGACTCCTACGCTCCGGTACGAACTGCGTTGTCGTCGAGAGACTAAAAAAGGCACTACTATGAGAACAAAACTAGATCTGTACTCTATAGCTTGCCGGTGTGCATATTGTTGTTAAGTTGATTGTGTTTATTAAAAGTTAAGTGCTGTAGTAGTGCTATTTTTTTCTTATCGCAATATCAGTTTGAATTGTTACTAATCAAGGCTACCTGTTTTGCGTTCATTGAAGCGTTGCGGCGAACAGATGGTACGGAAATCTATTTATTTTTCTATTTTTAATAATATAACTTATAATAAATTTTAAAAATGTACAACAGTTTGTGGCTTAAAATTTATATATTAATAAATATGTTTGTTCCTAAAAGGACATTAAATAAGTACTTATCAATAAGAATCCTATTGGACAAGTACTGTTAATGAGAGCTGTTTTCTAACAAGTTTACAATTTAGGAAAGAGGCAACCCACACTTTCATCTAAATATGTTGCTTCATGACTTCCTTAAAGGATTCATTTTATTAGCACTCAACTTGCTCAAGCATATATTGTCTTATATATTTTTTATGACAAAATATATTGAAGATATTTTTTAAAAAACATTAAAGGGTTATTTTTAAAAAAAAAAACTTTAACACTTAATAAACATTTTTCAAAAATATTGGCATTTTTGGCCTGTATTTTTTTGATATTTTCACATCACAGGAATCTCACAATTCCACCATAATTTTTTATTGAATTAACCTGATTTTACCAATAATGTAATAAGATCTTAAGGTGAAGTGAAGATGTAATATATTCACATCAATAAATTTTTATTTTTATTTTAGCTTCCTGGTGTTATTAGACTAGAAACCTCTAAAAGTATAATTTCAAATAAATAATTCCCTTTGCAATAAAACACCTTTTATTGTAAAATGATCCTTTAACAAAGTTATACTAACATATAGTTTTTAGGATAGATACTTACACTGACTACAAGTCATGTTCAAAGGCAAAAAATATAATTAATTTTGCTATTTATAAAAATAGTTTAAATATTATTTAAATATCATTTGTACATAGATATTTTATTTTGCATTGTCTTTTTGCTCTTGCTGGAGTAAATATCAAAGCTCTATGCATTTCTATATATACTCTAAAATTTCTATAGATAAAGAATACTGCGGTCATTTATTATGTTGTGTATGGCTCTTGTGAATGTGCAATAAAGTCGTTAAGATAGTGTTTATGACAGTTACTAAGTAATAGGTATATTTTAGTTACTAGCTATACTCTAAACACATCATCATCACCATGTCAGCTGAACATCCACTGTAAGACATATGCCTCCTCAAAAGATCTCCACAAGGACCCGTCTTGCACTGCCTGTATCCTCTAAAAGCATATGTTTACATAAATAATTATTTACAGGTACATATCAAGAAAAGTACAGAAGTATTTTACAACACATATATACTAAGATGATTTGAAGGGAGAATAAGATAGAATCAGTTATTGTCGTTTGAGAAGAGTACTAAAAACCATCAAAATAAAGAAATCATCTGCCCTCCTGTGCTACAAAGTGAGAATGGATGAGAATGACGTCATCATATCATCTACAGAAATAATAAAAGGTAAGACATTTTTCATCTAAAAATTGTCAAAAATGGTGAAAGAATGAGACAAATTTTATATTGCAAAAAAAGGTTTTATTAATAAACATTTGAAGTTGTTAGCACTTTTATAATATATAAACTAAAACGACACATCAAAGGGTGCACTGTTTTAAGACTTATGTCATATCTTGTGAAGCGGCATGTAATTCTTAATTACTTGGTCATCTTAGCAAATTGAACTAACTTATTCTCTTGTTTAAGTGTATGTATAAACATAGGCAAAAGAAATAAATAATGGTACATGTATTTTAAAAGTGAATGCTCTTAGACATAGAATAAAAAATAATGAAAAAAGATATTTATCTTTGAGTGATAGGACTGCCAATTGTACTTTTTTATGTTATTATAACTCTATATTTTCCAATGTTACATGTAAAAGAGTGTTTAACATTAATAAAAATAGGTGAACAGCAAGTCTCTTTAGTCAAGACTTGGTTTTATATCTTGCCAATGATTATTTTGATGTCTGTATGTATGTACAATATTTACAATTTGTCAGATAAAACTATTTTGAATAATTTTAGTTTTTTGAGTATTTGCTCTGTTTTTACTACCGCACGTTTAACAAAATTTCGGTTGTTTATGAAAGTGATTCTTAAAACCTATGACCTCAATGAAAAGATACGTTATCACGTTTTGAACACAATCATATTTACTTTTGGATTTCAAAATAAATGGATTTCTTATTCAGTTATTTGTTTGGTAATTGTTTGAAATAGTTTATTTTTAATAATCAACTTTCATTAACAATTTGCGACGATCATTTGTTATAACCGATATAGCTTCGCGGATTAGCAAGTTAAAATGGCAGTGAGCAAGTTTAATAATGTGCGGATTACATATGGCTGCTGGAATCTTAAGTTATTGGAGTGGAGAGAACGGACTGGCAAGCGCATCGTAGGGCGTCCTCCTACATAGTGAAGAAACCTTCGTCAAAAGACGGTGGATGCAGACCGCTTCTACCCGGTCCTATCCAAAATATATGGACGAATTCTGTCTAGTATACGTCGATTGGCTAATATGACGATGATAATGTACCCTTTTTATTTTACCCCCGTCCGGTGCAGCGTGTAATGTAAGTTCTGAACCGAGACTCCTGAGAGAAACCTTGAGCTTGGAGCTGCGAGAAGAAGAAGCTACCTGCTTTTCTTCTGGTTTATCACTCCATTCCCGATGAATATATAAATATTAAAGGATAAGTAGCGTTAATCTGAAGCAAAATAATTTATTAAATCAGCTCATGAAATTTATAACTTTGATATATAATTGCTGAGATGGCACGGCAACGTTTATTTCCGTCACAGACTAGTGAACAAGCGATACCCTAACTTAGAATTAAATTAATTAAAACGTACGTAAGATGTAAGACGCACCTTATAAAATTGAAACACGACAAGCGAAAACTTGGTTTGACATATAAACACAAGTTAAAACCAAGGTAGGTCTAGCAGTATTGGACAAAAATTAACAACGTTTAACATTCATCGAAGAAAAAAATTGTCATTCCATAATTAGATAATTATAACCGATCGAGTCGTGGTTTGATGGTCTGTGGCCTTCATGCTAAACGCGTATCGATATACAACCCCCCAAGCCGAGGCCACGTCTGGGAAGCCCTTGAGTGTAGTCATTCTGACACAAATAGTATGGCAGTCCCAGCCGAGGCTCTCGAGGAAGCTCTCGCGCTTAATTAGACTAAGCACTTTCGGGATTCAGCCAACTTAATCCCGATATAGCAGTAAATATCATAGAATAAAAAGTACTTATTAACTTGACGTTGGTATAAATGTATTAGTTACTATTTGTTACCATAGACATAAACCTGTTCAGCTAAATGCACAGAGTGATTGTTCATAGGTGTCAAAATTTAAACAAGCTAAATGTATAGCTTATTTTTCAGCAAAAAGCATTGAAGCTCTTACGCTTATTTCCAATACACTCGTATAAAGTGATCAATTATCTGAAATAAGTTAAATTAATTTATTTTATCTATTGGAATGCAACAGGCCAATAACAGGCAATGCAGGGGCAGATAGTAAACAATAATCAATTTTAATATGCAATAAGCCAAATTTTGTAAACTCTTTTTCTTACTTTAGTTTTATTACGTTATTTATTACTTCTCAATCCATTGATTTTTAGAAAGAGGTGTACGGTAGATTAATTGACAGTATTAGTAGTATCACAATGAATATATATGATACAATTTAGTAACTTTAGTGTAAAATTAACAAAAGAATCGCTAGATTAATAGTGACAGAGAAGACGGTTAATGATTTTCCTACTACCAACATTAAATAGTTAAATTTATATAACGTGATAAATTTGTATTCTTTAAAATTTAGAAAATTCGCCTTAAGATTTTAGGTGAAACACAGCTGAGGCTCTCGTGAAAGCACTCACGCAAGTATAATATGTATCGGTCTGTCGGGATATGGTATCGGATGTTATATGAACACATAAAACTACGTGACATGAAACATTCCAAGAGTAAAGTCTTGTCAATTCAGATGGGGTGTTTTAACTTCACAGTGAAATTATTTTAATAAGTTACGTTAATTAACTTTTAAATCTAAATAAAATACTTGGATAAATAGAAAATAAACTCATAAAAATAAAATCTCTACCTTCGAATATTTATTTAAAACCAACGCTATTTATGGAATTAATATCGATTATTTAAATAACACTTATCTGAAAAATACTTATCGTATTACGTACGTAATTTTCTTTAGGAAAAATAGCAACTTTTCTGTAAACAAAATATTAGTACAAGCACTGACACTCCATTATAGAGCGTATGTAATATATGAATAAGAATATAGCTTGCAAAGTTGATATCTAACCAGGTAATGCGCATTAACATAAAATCATAGCTCTAGTATTATGATGACATGAATCTATATAACCTTGTAAGGCTACACAAACAATACTAGGATGACATCAATGTCCGAATCGCATCTAGAGCTGCTGTTATATTAGGGTTGTTACCCAGATAATATGATTAAAATTTTAGTTATTTTATTTAAAAATAGTATGTAGTATTCTTATAATCAGACGTTAATACCCCTTCTCAAGATAATTTTATCAAGTACTGAGTACCGATGGAATACCGAGTTTTAACCCTCGCGGGCACTCTATTAACTGATAAAGTGGTGGTGAATGATAGTTCAAAACAAGGACTCTACTGTTGGGCAAACTACAAAGCAACCTAGGAGCTTGGCGGTCACCCAATTCGTAATGTAATATTCCAAACCCCGGGTAGTTTTTGAACTTAGTTTCTATTAAACGATCTGGACCAATAGCATAGAAGCACTCCATATACATGGACACGTTCAACGTAGCTGGTGATGTAAACACATCCTTCGCTAGGTAGCCGCGCTCATATTTAGGGAAAACGCGAAATAACCCAAAACTGTAAATGAAACAAGACAAAACAGCATTAGCAAAGCAGATAGTCATAATAATTTAGCAAATCTTGAAGTACCGTAGTCATTTTCGTCCGATATTGATGCGCGTATATTTATGGAAGTCAGTGATTAATGTCATCAATATTGTTAAATTATCGTGCCGGATTAGTTTATGGAAGAACAAGAGTGCAAATATTGTGTATCTCATCGTTTAAAATCAAAGTCATCGTTAAAAATAACCTTTAAGTTTCGATTTTTTATTTTGTTTTTAATTTCTTTTATTGGCCATGGCATGCCTTGACTAGTTTTAATTGTCTGTATCTAAATATTTCTACCTTTAATCTTCTTTATTCTACGTGTATGTCTTAACTATCTATGTCCCAGTACGTCTATGGATTTCTTTTACATCCATGAGCCTATTAATGAAGATCAGAGTGAGAAACCACCTAAAAATATTATTAATATAATGTTGACAACCCTAGCTTGCATCATTGCATCATTTGCGCCGTGGTCGCCGTCATCTAGTGCAACCTTCACACTTTATTCTCCATTGATCTGTGAAAAACCATATAATCCATGTACATTTATATATGATTATCTCTGTCTAGAAATAAGACGCAACGAGAAATATGCGCAGTACTGTAGGTGATAAAGTACGCAATACTTCTATAATATAACTTAGGTACCTTCGGGCTCGGGATTTGGATTGCATCGATTTACTTCTTAAAACGTTCAGATCTTGTTGAGGTCGTCGAAAAACGCTGGATGACTCAAAAGATGATGATGATTATTATTAAACTTCCTCGCACACTAGTACACCTAATGCTGTTTCGGATTTTGTCAATTAGTCCTCGGTTTTCCCTTTGTTTACGATTCTAAACATACAATTCACCTCTTCGCATCACCGCTTCATCTTGATTCATATTTTGGGGCTATTATGTTCCGAAAAACGCTTAACGGCAGAAACCATTTTTTTGGAGAGTTTACAATTTACCTTCATTACATACACAATAACGAATATATTTGCAATCTGTTTATTTAATATATGTTATGTTCTCTAGTTAAATACATATGTCTACATATATAACTGTCATTTTATATGAAGATTATTTGTATGATATTACCTAGTGATGGTTAAAATTCGGTAGTTACGATTGACAATAAATTAGTCTTTTATCATGCCCAATTAAAATAAATAAAAAATATTGTTCAAGCGTTGATAGCAAATGGGTGAATGTATAGCTCAATTGTCAGTAGATAGCCTTAAAGCTTTTACTCCTATTTTCAATCATCGCTCTATATAAAGTGATCACAGTGATATATTACATTTATTTATTTTTTGTACTGTCCCTAAGTCCTGGGATGTAATAAACGGTTGTTTATTTTGGTCATACGGTTGTTTATTTTGGTCATTAAGTTATTTATTATTTCCAAAACTATTGATTTATGGATAAGGTGTATATTTGAATCGATAGAAAAGTGGCCACCACCAGCCGGTAGATACTGCGTGAGGAAACCCAACATTGCGAAAATCGCTGGATGCAGTGAGCGTGGGATCGGTCATTGTGCCGATCTCTGGAGGAGACCTATGCCCTAGCAGCGTGCGTCTTTCGGATGATATGATGATGAACTACATTCAGCACTTTAAAGGTTTTATCGACCAATCTTGTAAAATTACAAACCTATTGACTGCCAATGTTATTTGCCATCTATATTAATATACCTAATCGTCATTTTTTGTCTTTTCTATGGTATTAGTATACCCGCGTCATCTGATGTACGTCGGGTCTCTATGTTCTATTATATTGAGCAGCATTTGCAAGGCTTCTTCATAATTGATTTGTGTGTGTTGGATACGGATAAAACTTTTTCTAATTTCTCTAAGTTCTCGGATAGATAAGTTTGTGTGGTATAAGAAATAATTTCTGTTTTTTTTTGTTTAATGAATTTATTTTCGATAAATAATGTTTTTTTTTTTAAATTATATATGACTCAGTAACAGAATGTAAAAAATGAACATTGTTGATTATACAAAAAAGTCGCTGATAATTTAGAAGTATTTTTAAAACCTTAATATCAGCAACTTAGAGAGCGGTATAATAGCGAAATCTTTCTATTGTCTATTTAATGGAATCAAGCGTTATCTTGCGGAAGTCCATCCTAAGTAAGAGAAGGACCAATATTTAGTCACTTCCGCACATGCAGTGGCACATGCAGAGTGAGACGACTCACCAAAGACTGACCAAAGACTCTGTGTTTGGCACTAATCGATGTAACATAACTCCAGAAGATGCCCTGTGGAGGGGTGAAACACGTGTTGAGTGATTTGGCGGTGCAGTTGTGTGATTCGCATTGTTTGCCGCATACGCATTTATCAGCGGGCCGGCGGGCGGTGCACTTTGTTGCACGACTACCACTGCATGTGCGGATGTGGCTAAATACTGGTCCTTTTCTTACTTTCTATTGCCCGCTGAAAGTTTTAGGTTGGGAATATTACCTTATTTATTGAGCAGGCTTCCAAAGTATTATTTTTAAATTATCCGACCATTTAAAAATTGGCTAGATAAGAAGAAGAGCCAATTCGATGATAGTTAACGCTAATGGATTACAAGGAGGCTTCCTAAAACCTGCAACATAACGCGATGGGTCCAACACCCGCATGGTGAATCTATGCAATGCTGCGAATATTCTTAGGTCTCCGTAGATCTTGAAATCCAGAGATATTTTCCATACAAAAGAGCCTTGCATAGTAATTTAATATAATTTTTCATCAAACCAACTCATCAAGTTCTTTAATATCCAAGATTTTATAACTGAAATAATCATATAATGAATTACTTAGAGACGAGTTTTATTATATATACCAGCGAAGACGTGCTTAAAATATCAGTTTTGCACAGACAGCTCCTTCACCGTAATAATATAGTTGATATATTTAGTTCCTCATTTATATATATTAGTAGGTAGCGCCTTTGAAACTCAGTGATTGGAAATATCCAGCCTCTGAAACTAGAAACTTCCTCGTTAAGGAGCAATAAATTTACATTACACAGGTCTCATATATCATCTTAATGTTTTCCGTAAGACGACAATGTGTGCTGTTATATCTAAGGAATGTTCCTTTGCCTATGTATTAATAATATTGTTGGTACTTCTTGGAATCTCTTCGTTAATTTAATGAGTTAGCTCTTGAGACGATAGTACTTATTAGATTACATTTAATAAACGAGAGCGTTTTCGGGCGGCGGGGCATCAGGTGATTTTAAGAGACCTGCCTTTCCATTATCATCGTTATGTCAGCCGATAGGCGTCTACTGCAAGGGCATAAATACAATGACTGATCTTCCGATTTTCCTTGAATTGGACTATTTTGTTGGTCCACGTGATGCGGGACCGCGTCTAATGGCACGTGGTCACCACTTTTAAAATTTTACGTATACACATTTAATCTTTTTCTTGATTGACAATTTTATAAATTTTTTGTCTTTCATATATACTATTTGTCTATTAGCTTTTACAGCTTCACTGGCTTTGAAATGGCATACCGATAAAGCCATCCTTAGCCTAGACTTCTTACAATAATTACGTTCGAGGGCTTAGCTCGGAACTTCGACTGGATTCGAATGTAATTAAATGAAATAATTTGTTTCAACGGATTAGGAGGCCGATAGACTATTTGCTTATGCGGACAATCCTTTAAGTGACTGAACGCAAAGACTCTCCAGAAAGGACCTTGTTAAAAGATGTCACTGCAGAGGGACGAGAGAGATAAATTTCTGTTGGATTTACAACTATTTATCGGATTATCGAGAGCAATTCCAGCGTTAGTACTATTTCAGAGATTCATTAAATTGATGTATCTTTGTTATTCTCTGTTCTTAAGAATTTTTACTTTCTGTAAATAATTATTTAAAATATTCACAAAACCTCATGAGACAAACAGAGTAGAGATCAGTACACAATTTAAAAAAAAACACTAACAATTTACTAAAGATATTGAATTAGAGAATATTTAATAATTAAATAACTAACTCTAGTTATTTAATAGATATGAACGATACACATACACACACACACGTCAATTTTTCCAACTATTTCCAACTAGACGCTGGACTTCCATCCCACGTTACGCATTGTGATACGTAGGGTCACTTTCAAATTTGATTGATTTTTACTAGATCCAGAAAACGTAATGTATAAATAGAATGTAATAAAGGAAATAATAGTTATTACAAAAACTAAATACTAATTATATTTTAGGCTGACAAGAGCGCTTAAATTCGTTATAAAATAAAAATGATAAAGTAATACATATTTAATGCTATACTATTTGCTTCAAATTCTCATTTCCAATGAGCTAGAAAATTCAATCCGAATGCTATATCCAATACGGATATCAATTTAGTTTTGCCTGACATTTTATACGCTTCTGCTCGATTTTCTACTTGAATTTAATGTATTTTTAAAAAAATTTATACTTTTTATGTATAAGTATATTTGCAACTGTGAAAGGGAATGTTATTTCAAGGTAATTTTAAAAAATAATATAATTTTAAGCATATACAGTAGCTTAGACGGCTCGATTTCTCATTTGAATCTAAAATTTTAATAGTATCATTTGAATGAGTTTTTATTTAAAACTTGGTTAAATTTTATTTTGATGTTTTAATTGTCAATTTACACTACTCTCTCCACGTCGTGTCTCACGACATGTTATTTGCAATAACGCTTCCAGCAGGGAAATTTGGATTTGAAGAGTGAACCAAGAGGTCGTCCGCAAAAAAAGTCAACAAAGACAAATTAGAGACTATTGCGGAAGCTGGTGATCTAGCATCAAAACAATATTGATCCTTTGCGTCAAACTGAAAATGTGTAAAATTTTGTCTAATCTACTTTATCCTAATTTCAACTAATTTCTGAAACTATAAATGTTCAATTGTCGAGAAGCACTACAGGATGTCTTTAAAGAGTCTGTTCTTACCATAGTTCTGTCTTCTTCAATTAATAGATGTATAAAATAAAAATGATTTTTTTGGTTTATTGAACGGTAATTACCTAATATTTCCATAACTCTCATTAAAAGTCTTAGCCCAGTAGAGTATTTATCAAATCATTAAAAAAAAACATTTACAATTAGTTAACTGTTTGGAATTCGCTATTTTAATTTATGTTTTGTAATTAAGAAATATTTAAATATTCAAACTAGAAAGTGTCGAAACGAGCAGTGCGTTCACCGAAGAAGACCTACTCAAAACAAATCAACGCTAACCAAATTTCGAAATCTTCAATTAATATTAGCACTACTAATTATAACAGTTATAGCACTTTTCGTATAATATAAATAAGCCCATGGACTTTTAGGCGACCAAAAAGGCCTTAAAAGGCACAAACATCATCTACCTTTGTCGGTGTATTTTTTCAGTAATTGTCCTTTGTACATTACTGTTATGTATGTTATTGATAAAAACATTAAATGGTAATAAAAAAGGTACAAACAAAATCTTTGACCAGTTGATTTTAATCCTTTAGTTATTTTTCCCTAGAAACAAACCCCGACGCCTTTAACATTCTCTCCCGGAGATAACAATGTTGTCATTGTTTACAACTTTGTAGTTTAATGCGCATTACGTGCAACATAAACCGGCAAATGTATGTCGTCCTGAGCTGGAAATAACTTACTTACACAATTTTCTCTTTATCGTAAAAGTTCATAACCTATAGCTCTAATATATATAATTTACATTTCCTTAAGCTTCATAAAATTAGTATCTCTTGTGGGCAACTATGTACGGTGTTACACTCCACTACACTCCCGTCTAATAATTTAGATAACTATTCAATAAATTTAAAAGTTTATGAATTAATAATTCATATAAAAAAAATATAAAATAGCTTGTGTCTTGTAGATAATAAAGCTTGTCTATGAATTGCTATACTACTGTATTAACATTATTGTGTGAAGATTCGTTTGTTGTGAGCTCTTCTTAGATGAAGGCGCGTTTGGAACGTTCGTACCTTTAAGTTAAAAAATTCTTTATTTGCAAATTCAATCTGATTCTACTTTCTATCCAATTGGGTCGACACGAGTGGTTACTTTAAATGATCTTAAGTGGATAACAGTATGATTAAATAATCTAGGGTGGGTACTGAAAAAAGTAAGTGGTATTAAACAGACCGAGTAGTTTTTTATTATTTTAAACAAGCTGTCCCGACACTGTCAACTGTCAAAACTTATTGGCCTAACGCAGTTCAATAAAAAAGGTAATCAACGTATACACTTTTGTTTTTAGTTGTCTATTTTCGTTGTATTTTTTTTTCATTTCTATCCATAAGGTCCTTCCTCTTGTTTTAATGAAAGTATAAAAAAGAAACTCTAGATGATTGGGCCGATGTCGAGTTTTGCGCTTGGCATTGTTAAATAGGATACGCTTTTTATTTATACAAAAACTTTGTTTCATGAAACTCATGTAAAAAAATAATTAAATGTAGAAAACGCGGATAAGAATTTGAACATCTTTCAGTAATTCTTTGTCAAACATTTAAACTCCTCGTGCTGTCTCTTTAGATTTAAGATACACATTGCATTGTATTGTATCTTTTTTGAAGAGTTCAAAAATAAAAATGTAATAAATTGTGTTGATGGTCTTGTTAAAATAGTTTAAAAACGTGGAACTTTTTTTGCACTGGCGTTTAATGTCGTGTACAAAATTATATGGGGAAGTCTGTGGCTTATGAAGGCGCATAGGCAATTACTTTTTACATTAAGCACTACAACGTAAATGCCCGGTAGGCAAAGTCAT
This sequence comes from Battus philenor, assembly GCF_028537555.1. Lineage (NCBI taxonomy): Eukaryota > Metazoa > Arthropoda > Insecta > Lepidoptera > Papilionidae > Battus > Battus philenor. The sequence goes on along the minus strand of NW_027181689.1, from coordinate 5,847,741 downwards.
ACCCAGAATGATATGGAAAACCCACGCCGCTAACGAGAAATTTACACGAGTGGTCCCGTTTAACAGCTCCTGACCTTTTTAATTCAATCACCGTGATTGCTTTAAAAAGTTTCTAGCTATTATAAGGACTAATTTTTCATAATGAACGTAAATGTTTATTAAAAATTATAAAACAAGTTACTTTATTCGTTTACCCTGAACCATTACATTTTGACAATCCGGTGTTATTATGCGTTTACCTTACAGTAACCAATAAGTCTGTACATTTTTTTTTCTAAAAACAAATTATAACTAGTTATTTTTGACAATGTCAACAAAACATAGGTCAACAAACAAGGATATATATTATCCTTAAAACTTTTGTTCAATATTCTTTGGATGTATTACGCTATTTTGGATATATTTCAATTTGTCTAGTCAACTTGGCTAGTAACTTGCTATTAGCATTTTGCAAAAAATAATGATAGACGAAAAAAACGACCACTGACGCAAGACCAAACATTCAAGAAAAATGTCAACCACACAAAAAGAGGACGGAATAAATATTTTTAAAAATGTTCACAACAAAAGCTTTCCATTTTGGGCGTATAAATGAACATCAAGTTTAAAGAATTTTGTTATCTTTTGCTTATTAGTGCGTTTTTCATTGATCTTGCGGTTAACTGTTCAAACATGTAATTGCGACCGCATCCGTTTAAGCGGTTAGAAAATTCATTACCATGGTGAGTACTTTAACATAATGAATACACTGATAATTTATAACCACAATTAAATATTACGTATGATTGAAAATGTACACGACTAATTGAGACATTTTCTACGGACAATGAACCAAAATGTTGAACGAATATATGTTATTTATTTATAATATAAATATGAACCCTGTTATTATCAAAATTATTAAATAATGTCAAGGTAGAGTACATTTTTTTTTAATATTATTAAAATTTAGTATTATAAGTGTTAAGAGTTGATATGAAGTGTAATATGTCTGTACATACAATGGTGGTGCATTTCCTACACCTATCGCTTGATGACCGTTCGCTCTATATATCCTGATGCAGCAAGTCCATTCATGGCCATGGTTGTATGGAAGTTATCGCCGCTGGCGATTAAGAGAAAACCTACTACTTCATATTTTCGTGTATAACATGTGATTTCCTTCTATATACTGTTAAAGAACTAGGGAGACCAGAAAGTAATGTCGTTTCTGCGCATGTCGATATTTGATTGTCCTTTGGTAGCTATTTACGTACTTGGAAGACCTCGCTTACTAGATGGCAAAAGGTTGTTGATAATAGAGGTAAATATATTGTTAATTAGAAATAAAAACTTGTTAAAAATGTAGCCGTGGTTTAGTAGGAATTTTTTTAAAACATAGACACTATAAATAGCAAATACAATTATAACTTCTTTTTATAAAAGAAGCTGTTGTTACTAAATTATCATTAAATCGAACATACTGTTGTATGGAAGCTCTTAATGAGAGTTCTTTCACGTTTTATTTAGAAAGAGATTACATAATTGTTTCGAGATTGGTCGATAAGAACGCTCTTTGGTAACTTAATATTTTACGTCGTGTTATTTCTTTTTACAAAACCTTTAGGTTGTGAATTGTATATATTACAATGTTGTATGCTCCGTGCAAGGGTCAAGGCCTCGCGAACCTGCACACTGGCCAGTTGACATGTCATCCGGCCCCCACAATATCGTTAGAATTTATTCCTTCCTTTACTGGCTATTTCAGAGCTTTAGACTAAAACAATTCGTGTCGTCTGTGTTGTATATTGTAGTGGGTCATCCCTTTTAAATAATAGGTCGAGCAAAAAAGTGTTATAGTGGTTTATAAATAGATTAACTTACTTTTTTACATGTAGCTTATTTACATTTGACTATGATATAATCGGAGAGATCAGAAGTTGGTATTGATACCTGATTTGTTCGATCGTTTGTTCTAATTAAAAACCTGTGACTAGTAGTTTTGGCAACTTTCTATTGATGTTATTATCACTAATAAGGATTTTTATAAAGCCAAAAGAGGTGGAAATCGTAGGAAGTGAAACCATATGCTATGTCGTAGTAATGTAGCTGATTTTACATATAAAGGTCGACCTAAAGGAGCATATTATCTTTAACATCAAAACATTAACTATTTTTCTTTTTACTGACTTAGGTACTTACGATACGTTAAGCCCATATACGGATTAATTTTTAATATCAATTTTCATCCGCAATAGGTGTCTCTAAGTTTATCTTTTTGCAGAATAAAAACTTATTAAAAATGGCATACTGTTTTATATGAACAGGCGACCTTTTTAAGGTCGTCGGAGGACGCTGGACACAGACCGCTTCCAATCAGTCCTATTCGAAATTTATGAGGAAGCACGAAATTATGGTGTTGATGATTCATTAACGTTTTTCCCGTAACCTAATTTATTTTATGATCTTTAAATATTAATTTATTTGATTATAGTTTAAACAAAAGTAAGGATAATATGAATAAAAAAGTACTTTGAAATTTAAACTATTATATAGATGTTTGCCGATTTACGTACGCTACTAGCAACGATCTTTGCGGGCAATTGCTTTTAAAAAGCATATAGAGACCAACACAAAAGCCACGATTTTAAGTCTGCAATAATACTCTATTTTAAGAAATGTAGAACTATAGGCAAAGTATAAATCTTTTAATACACTTATAGTGTAGTGTTGCCCGATCACAACCTAAGAGTTATAACGCCTCATTACACCGGCTGTTTTCATTGTCGTATCCTTTGAACTATATCAGAGATGATGGTTCTTACTTACACGTCCCATTTTTAAAGAAAATTTTTATCCTTAAAAAGTCATTAAAATTATGACATTTTGTTGGCAACAGTTATTGACTCGTAGTAGCCTATTAGTATAAGACTGACACTACCGGGCGTGGCTAGTTCGATACACAGATATGCCAGTGTTGTGGTAGTGAAACTCAATTAATAAAAAATTATCGTCTATGTGTTGCTAAGCCAACCCCAGATAACTGGCTCGACCCGACCTATAGGGATATTTTTTATTTCTTAGTTTACTACGTATATATAACGCTTATTTCTGTACTAACAATAAAATTTAAAACAACTGTCCTCGTCTGGCAAACATTGGACATAAATCAAAAAGTAAAGAAGGCGTGTTAGGATGTAATTAAACTAAAATAATTTTGTGTTCCATGAAGTATTACTATGAAAACATAATCACAAAATTAGTAAAATTTCGCAGTACGAAATAGCAAAACTATTTATGTAAGTTGTCGTCGCTCATTGTCAAGACTTAACATCAATAAATAAAGTATCACTGATATTCGTATTATATGTAATTTTTTTAATTGAACTGTGGTAGACCAATAACTTTTGACATTATGAATTCTAGCGGGGCAGCTTTTGGTGAAAGCTTTACATGGGTGAAAATGTAATTTATTTGTCAGCAAAAAGCTTTAAAGCTTCAGTTAAACAGTGATCACCCTGAATCACAACTTCTGACAGTACAAAGTCTGCAGACAGTTAACAATAAATAATTTTAAAATGTAGTACTTCGAATTTAAAAACGCCTTTTTATGTGATCATTAAGTTACTCACTATTTTTGACAACTTTGATTTTTGGATATGGCGATCAAATGAATGATGATCAAATAAAGCCTCTATACATACACACAACTAATCATCCTGTATACACTATTTGAATAGTTTTTTTTTACATTAAGATCGATTACAGTAATCGCAAGGGTCAGACCTTGGGTAATAAGCATGGGTAGCCTTGTGAAAAGTTATTTAACTTTACCTTGGACACCATCGAGTTTTAATTCCCCGGATACAAAACTAAGCGTTCTGTTACGAAAATGCTTACGTAAAAATATTCTGCGATTACATTTTTGTGTGATAAGGATGAGAAACGAGGACCGAATTGAATTGACGTTAAGTGACGTGGGAGCCGAGCGTGTAAGCTTACTTACTATTCATTACTTTTGTTTCGTTATATATTTCTGAATATAGCAGTATAAAGACCACTATCTCCTTTAAACCAACAATGTATATATTAGGGGGACCGGAAAGTAATGTTGCTTTCTTAAATTATATTCACACGACTACATTTTTAACAAGTTTTTATTTGTACTAACAATATATTCACCTTCGTTATCAATAAACTTTTGCAATCTAGTATGCAAATTTTCAAACGACATTATCATCAACATCGTTAAAATGTAACTGAGGGCCTTTTTACGTATAGTGAAAATAAAAAAAAAACTGGTATAGAAATAGTTATGATTAAAATTTCTTGGTAGTTAAAAGTAGCTTTCTTAAATTTATAATTCCGGAGGAGCGAACCGACAAATCCATATTAGCAACTAGAGCCGACCAGTCATTGATAAGTTGTGTCTAGAATAGTTAGGCTTGGCTTTTGTCCAAAAGTGGTCACGGCTGTATTAGAAAACACTTGTATTCGTATTTATAGATACTACTGTATACATTGCTAATCTTCAATAAACATCGATTAAATTAATGTTAATCTACAGTAAATACTTACTTATGTATGTAAACTAATTGTTCTATTATTTTAAAAATGTCACAATAAACTTTTACTTATCATAAATATCTTTTTCATCATCATTTCAGGAATAGCGTGTCCACTGCGGGGTATAGATTTTCAATAGGACCGACAAATTTTTTTACGTTAAACAATTCCTGTGAGAAAAAATCTCGAAATCTTATGTAAATAAGACGATATAATTCTTAATGTTCATTGAACGTTTTGAGTAACAAGCAAAGGTCCGGCTTGTACTTGTCCCGCGGAATTCAGCTGGAACTACTATTACCAAAGATCACACAATCGGATGCATGTTCATTCAAAGGTGACGTGAAAACGCTTTTTGTCCTATCGAAATAAAAATAGGGATCGGTAAAATTTGAGTTTCGTTCATAAAATTGTATGTTCAAGTCCAACAAATATATTTTCTTTAAGTATACCGAGTTGATACCTGTGTTGTAGTTTCATGTGAATTTGCGTGATAAACATTTTTACAAATCTACCAATGTTATGTGTATAATGCATGACAGTTCAAAGACAGCGACCCCGATTCATTGTGTTGTTAACACCGTCAAGTAAAACTTTCCTGAAGCTATAACGTCAAAAGCATTTTACGAAGGGGCGTGGGAGACCATACCTGTGAGTGTCAGTGAGTGACTCCTACAGGGAGTTCCTTTGTTAATTGTCTCTTAACAACTTATTGAAGAAACTTCCAAACAACAATCAACAACCAATTTCTTAGCGTAAAAATGAGTTTAGGCAAATATCCAATTACCCGAGATCTGACTATAAATACATCACTAATATAAAATTACTACTTTCTATATGATCGAGCGCTTACGTATATTTTTTGGGTTTAGACTGGTTCAACAATGAGAAATATTTATACAACGGCAAACTGAAATGACTGTACCAATAAAATACCCACCAAAACATTTCATTCATTCTCCCCGGTGAAAGCAATCATCGTCATAATCGTCCGCAGACAAAAGAGGCAATCAGAATTTTCAACTTTTACTTTAGTCTTAAAAATGTAGGTAAACTGAAATAGCTCTAATTTCCTATGCCGCCTGAAAGCATGCAATGAAGGTGCGGAACAAGTGTCAGAGGGACCTTGAAGTTATATAATTGAATGCAAATCGAGTATGGTCCAAGTAAATGTAATTATTAAAATGAAATAATTCAATTAGTTTGTTTTGACAGGGATGAATCAATTATCTCTATTACCTTTATTATTGTTATCAATAAAATTGAAAATGCTGTGTATCCTGTGGCTGCTTCCTACCGGCCCTACCTTCCTAACTTCCTTCTACTTGTTATACTACTGTTTAATCATTTTTTTTTATTTTCACGTTGTTCCTTTAATGTCCCTGTGGTGTCGCCTCATTGTCGCCTTTGAACCGCCTTGGTGTCGTGCTGTTGTCGCCTAGTTGTTACCTAGTAAACAACTTAACATTACAGTAAAATGATTATGGTCACTATAAAATCGTGTACGGTAAATAAAAAACGCTGCGCGCGCATTACAGTTCCAATAGTTTAGGGGTTGACCTCCTATATACTATCGAGGTATAGTGTATGATAAACATTTTCCATTCAGTATCATTATGATTTCAGTCGTGGAACGTCAGCAGCTGGACATGGACAAAAGATTTCCAATAAGACCGGTTGGAAGCGGCCAGCATCCAACTTCTTCCGACGACCGTAACAAGGTCGCGCCGCTTAGGACGTCCGTTCACAAAGTGGATGTCCGTTCTATGCGGAGCTAAATGATAAATGTCATTTGTTAATTTGGATTTAAAGTACAATTAATCATAATAGAGATTTGAAATTTATGGACAATACTTCATACGTGGTTGTCTTGTCTTGTCTTACAACTTGTGTGGGATTAATTACATTTTCTATAAATTTGTTTCTTTATTTTTCACGGTTGACCACTCACCCGGAATCACCTTGTGAATGAAGAAAAAATACATTTACTCGTCAAAATTAAGAATAGCCTTCGGTTTTTTTTTCGCAAGTTTAATTTAAACTAAACCCGTAAATTTATTTTATTTTATTTCTTCGCCCATTATTATAGCTGTACAAGTGCAACGTAAGGAGTGTATAAAACCTTCATTCATTACTTATTTCGTAAGCGCAACAAGCTTCCATATATATTTAATTCCATTTATTGACTTTTTGTTTAAAACCAGTAGGCGTGCATTCAATGACTCAATTTCGTTCACCTGATAAAGAGTCCTTTTTTTTGCTGACCTAAATGCGTGGGTGGGGTGATGACGTTTTTTTTCAATGAATAGCATACATTGCAAGTAACAATAATACATGTAACAGTGTGAACCTTCCCATCTATCCAATTGTTATTGTTTAAATGGCAAACCATGCGATGCCTTTTCGTTGCAGTGATAATCTTCCTGTGCTGATGATTTTGCACAGCGTTAGTGGTAAGATCATTTGCGTTTATGCAAAATATTTTCGATGGCTGTAATCAATAAAAAGACAAAAAAAAATTCATATAATTATCAATTTATGCATATTGATATATTTTCAGTCGAATAAGTATGTTTTGCATACCTATGTTCAGGTTAGATAGAGCTTTATATCTAATAAAATTACGGGATATCTGTGTCTTAGTTTTTTTCAGCAGATTTAAAACCGTTATAAATCCACCTACACACGACAGACTTAGCGGGAGACTTGCATTCAGTTTTTACTTCATTTTTATTCAATTTAAGATGTGCTGAGACTTTTGTTTCATCATTATTATGTTAGTCGTAAGACGTTCACTGCTGGACAAAGGCCTTCACGAGAAATAATGACATGATAAAATTAATGTTTGATTTAATATAAAACGATTACTATCCACGGCTCTGCATAATATTTCGATACGTAGTCGTCAGTCCGTGCATTAAGACCAAAGAAGTCGTTTCATGTGTTTACACCGAGCCTCGTGATGTCATCGCGGAGACAACCGGCTCTTATGACTTAGCCCACGCCGTGTCTAATCCGATACACGTAGCGCGGCTTCAAGAAGCAATTACGGCCACTTGGTTTAAATGTGCAGATCGAGCGCGATAGGTAAAAGGTTAAGTTAACTACTCTTTTCTTCGTTGTTAAGACCCATGTATGTTACATAGTAGAATAACTCCATAAATTCATTTCATTAATAGCTTCAGTTTAAAAAGGTATATTTTCGCAGTCGTCTAATCGAAATATATCATACTTAGTTGTATGACTGTCTGACGGATACATCTGTCATGCAGCCATACAAATTACAAATTTATAAAAATATTTATTTAAGAAAAACTATTTTCAGATATACATAATATTTGTCACATTCGTTTATAGTGATCACTTCAACATCATGTCAGACGATAGATGTCCAGGGCAATGCATAAGCCTCCCCTAAAGATCACCATAATGATTGGCGCGCCACGCCTAATTATGTTAGAAAAGCTTTTGGGGAGCCCAACATTAAAGTAACTAGAAACAATTTGAACTTCTTTTTAACAGCATCCTTCAAACTAAAATACGTGGCTATAGGTGTTCTCAACAAATATTGATCTAAGAAGAGCGTACAGGCAATTGGATAGTTTACGTCTTTAAGACTCTAATTTATTTTCATTGAGAAAAAGGAGAGTTACAGTTAAATTTATTCACTACTGTAGAGAGAGCGATGACAATACCGTAGACAGATAACATTAAACATAAACTCCCGTGTCTATATTAAGAATTACCTTGTCTTACAGACCCTGGCGGTATTTCAATAAATATTAACGGAAAGGATAGTTCACAATATGTAACAACTAAAGAATACGTGAGTTGTGTAACAATGTATTTTGTGTATGAGGGTGGAAGTGTATGAGAGAGATGACAATTGCAGTACTATGTTCTATCTAATGGGTATATGTTAATTGTTAAAAACCTTGAACTAAGATCCGTCATCGTTTTATTTCTATGGCGATAACTAACTAATAATTAACTTTACATAGTAAGGTGCTATTTACACGAAAGGCGCTAACACTTCAGGGATTGATTTTATACTTTGTGCAAGCCGTGCATGTCTTCGTGTTACAAGGAAATTTTGATTTCCATTATCGAAATCTATCAGAACTCCCGTACAAGTCTTGATCGTACAGTTTAGAAAGATTTATAGAATGCATTTCTACGGACTCTTAATTCTCTTCCGGCTTACGTGTCACGATCGATACGAATTATATGGCAACGGTACCAACATGTGTCAGTTGGATTACACTCTTATGGCTTTTATCTTTCTGTTGGGTATTCAAGATAAAATGATAGAATAATTGTAATACAAATTCACAATTTCAATTCAAATATCAAAATATATGTGTCAAAATCATTTGACACACCAATATTTTAAATTAAACCTTTTAATAACGCATCATTCAGTGTTGCTTACAATCAATAATAACATGTGTTCACTAATAACTATGCGGTTTGCACGATATTAATACTCCGGTAAGATAATATTAATCAAACTAATAGCAGTAACCGCAAGGAGCGCAGACGTTTTACTGAACATCAGATAAAGTTCACTAAATGCTGAGCAGGGAGCAAACTTACTACCGTTTTAAAGCCTTGCCAAATTTTACAAGCATGTTATCTTTAATTCAATTACTTAAACATTACGTGTATTGAGCACTCCTTGGACGAATCGCAAAATGTTTTTCCAGTTTAGTATTCTTTAAGGTTTGTTTTATTTTTAAAAGATGGCCGCTGGGGCCTTAAGGTTTTGGACTGGAAACCACACCCGCAAGTATAGGGGAGGCAAATGTTCTACAGTGGACATCTTCCGGTTGAAATTATGGTGAAGTCGTATATTAATTGTAGTAAATTATTAAATTAAAACTAAGTGTGGCGTATACCTCATGGTAAGAGATTCGAGCTTCTAATTGTTATGCCGCTATATCAAAAACTTTCACATCAATAATCCTGCGCTATACCACATCTACACTTAACTTAGAAACTATTTCTCATTAGACCAATCATTTTATTAGGTATTCCATGGTGGCAGAAACGTCCCTCTGCTTAAAAATGCCTTTCAAAAAGAAAACTATCAAAAACGTTTAAAAAATGCGTCATACTTTGTTACTAAACATTTCTTCATGTTAAAGGATAGCTTAGTTTGTTACCTCGAGTGGATTCTTGTAACGTATTACACCGATATATCAAGACGCAGCTAATCTCTCGCATCAGTAACTACGGCACCGTAATTAATTCGCAACGTAAAATGTAAGACTTATAAACTGTTGCTCTACGTCATACTATAATCCATTTTTAACTAAGCTCTAGCTCTATTCTTTTAAACCTACCCTAACTTTAAATGTTACGTGAATTCGCTGAATATCTCTGTTCTAAGTAATTTTTGTTGTAGAGTTAAAATGTTTTGATTCTCTTCCGCCCTGTCGCGTCTAGTACTTTGTGAGGGTATATGTCTAAAAATGAAACGACGATGAGCGTAGACAATGCGGCGAGAGAGCTCTTTTGTGGGGCCGTTGTTGAGTCCGCCGTATGCACCATATGCGCATATGCGGCTCTCCGCAGTGTTGCCTGATTAATGCTCGCGCCCTGCCCGCGGTTTGTCTCGCTTTGATGAACGCTATTCGCTTTCGTACAACTCATATTATTTCGCACAATGAAGCCGATGTTATTTGACTTCGTTAAAAAAACTGTATATTTTTTTTCATTTATATCGAAACAAAGTAATAACAATATGCATGTTTTTTAACGATATTATGTCTTCTATTTTTAAATATACTTAATGTGGGACCATGCATAGGAGTTAACTGATTTTACCCTCTCTTAACAAAGCTGTCAAAAAGTAAGCCAGACGTTATAAAAAGCTCCATCAAAAATTGATTTGCGGACACAAAGAAGTTCTATTATATCTTAAGATTCAATCACAAAGTTATTTTAAAATGTATTTGTATTCCCCGGTCGAAATGTTCAATAAATTTAAGGGAATTATTACATTTAACTCAAAGCTAATACTAATATCTGTAACAATTTAGGCCGATGATAGAAACGCTTTCGTTTGGCACGCAAAAAATCATGCCATTTTGCCAAATGCCTTGTCTATCGTGGACCTAAATTGTGATTTTCATACGTTCGATTGGCAGAAATTATTATTTAGTGCTTCTTTTGTTAAGTTTATATTGGTTTTTCGTTTTATTCATACTGGTCGTTTTAATGTCGTTAGCTGCAAATATGAAAACAGTTATTAAGAGCCAAATGCATAAGTGCTTAGATACCAGAAAAAATCTTGCAGACGACGGACATGAAACGAAATAATCTGCAGACGAACTCTATACATAAGAAGTTGAAATTACTGGTAAAAAGGTAATTTTTAAAAAGCAGTCAACTATGGATTTACTACTCAAATTTAATATCCATTTTTAGGGAGGCTTAATATTATGAATAGTCGCCATACCCTACCTATTGGGGGTAGGACAAGATTTGTGGCAATGCTACCCACTAAAACCGCCTCGGTGATAGTTTTCCGTACCTTTAAGAGAAATATTGAGACTTCTTTACGGTGGTATTCGTGAAACCGACGTCCCTTTTAATATCCTCTTACGATGGGTACAAGGTACCTAACTCTGCATGTGCTTACATGGACAAACTTTACCAAAGCGGAAGTATCTACCTTCAATTTCAAAAATTCTTTATTCAACATAGGATAGATAGATGACATCCCTTACTAATGTTAATATAACTATTAGCTGTTCGAATAAAAATGCCTCAGAATTAAGTAGAGAAACGCGTAAAAAGTTATGTGCAAGCATTATTTTAAAAATATTCTATGTAAAATATTTTATTCCAAAATTCTTGGTTAGTCTATGGTGGGATTAGATCGCTCACCAGTTAAAACTCTGAAAACTGAAAACTTAGTTAAAATAGTCCTTATTTCGGAATAAAATAGAGAAAGATTGAACAAAATGTTGCCCATCTTTGGTTAACTGTTCAAATTGATGATTTTAAGAAGATGAACGATTTTTACAAGTTAATCCTTGTATCACCCAGAGTACTTTGACTTGTATACCAGTAGTTTTAACGTACGACACAAAGGAACTAATTGTAGTTTGTATACTGATCATTCTAATGTAGCCCAATATATTAGATTCTATTTATGTCACAGGCGATGCGAATTTGGCTTAAAAATGATGTAAAAGATTGATTGTAATACAATTGACCGGCCCTAAATATCAGGAATGAATCTAATAATTTAGTGCAAAAAACTTTCTCTTACTTTATGAATTGGCTGCTTACAAATGAAAGACATTTCAACGAGTCAGTTAAGGCATCGCGCAAATGCACTGTTTTGAATTGCACTCGTCAGGAAACTGCTTGTAAAGTTCCGATGCTTCTGCAAGCTCCTTTTTCGTTTCAATAGAAACTTTGTTTTAGTGACTCCCCATACGTAAACTTAAAGAAGGAACTTTAGTTGAGTTCTTCGTAATTTATATTCTACATAATCATAGATCGAAACCATTGCCATAATATCATTTTAAACTTCCAAAAGCATTTGACGTGCTTCACTTTAGTGCGATTACACAGGAAACGATAATCTCAACTTTAAGTTAATATAAAATAAAATATTTTTGATCACAGTTGTTTGCGAAAGTTTTTTAAGACTACCCGCCGTTTTACAAAAAGAAATACAATTGCTCTCTTTTAAAGCGTAAATAACGCCGTGATAATAATACAAATATTTTAAAGGGCCAGAAAAATATTATTTGTAAATATTATGACATTTCTAACGACTAACATTTGCGTTTGGACCCGCTACCTTCATGTAATAGCACCCACTTGGGGGTGGTATTACTCTCGTTGGGAACATATGTTCTGGATTGTAAAAAAGCCAAAGAATTTGTATAAATCTCAAAAATTATAGAAACTTACAAAAAGAACTGTTACTATGGAACGTACATAGCAGCCGTTTTTTAGGCCCAGTATCAGAAAAAACTGACGTGTGATTTAACAACATATTTTTCGTCGGCGGTGCAGCGATATGACTCCGCATTAATTTAACGCCGGGGGCTGATTCTTTGTTTACACGGCTCATTAAATATTTAACATCTCGCTCAGAAGTCGCTGACGGTGAAATTTACAAAATTAATGCATAACATGCACGCCAAATAAAACAAAACGAAATAAAAAAAATATTCATCATGCATGCATTGCTACATTTTAAGTTAATTGTTCAAAAAAAAAAAGAAATATGGATGTTGTTTATAGGCATCTTTCTTGTGGGTAGATGCAGTAAACACGCTTTTCTACAAATCACGGCTGTTTCTGTATCAGGTCTATTGCATTTTCAACTTTCGTATTCATTTTGAGAATATTCACATAAAAGTTCTCAGAAAAAGTATTGGTCTACTAGCGTATGGCAGAATGTTGTGGTTCTTACCTTCGATATGATCACTTTGCGTAAGTTATATAACATTACTTTTACGCTAAAAAAACTTTGAGAAAACTGCTACATTTACAGCCGTAAGAACTCCACTGTTACACTTAGCCCTCACTCATAGATGTTCAAAAGGACCTATTGAAAGCGACCTGCATCCAGAATTTTTAGATGACCTTAACAAGATTGTCTGTCCACCTTGTTTTCAAGTGTTGCGTTTGTGGGTACATGATTTTTACTCCAGAAATTTGAGACCTCAGCTGCCACCTGATCTGAGCGCTACGCGGCCTGTCCAACTGTCATTGTAACTTGTAAATTGGACGGGCTTTATCACTTACATTTTTTCGTCTACATTCCTGATTCGATCTTATTTATTTGATTCCCTATAATACATAACATAAATAATCCACAAATCACAACCTGCATGTCTTTCTATCCTTTAGTAGAAATGTGTATTCTAACAGCGGAAACGTTATAACATTGGTTTACTGATAACAATTTTACTGAATAAGAAAAAGAGTTGAAATAATATTGAACAAATTAATAAAAATAGTCATAATTTAATTTAGCAACAACATTCCATGACAAAGTCAACGTTGTTAAAAACTTATATAATAAACATTATCATCATCGTAATTATCAGCCTTGTCCCGGATAAACACAGAAGTTTGGGTGTAGGCTTCTCGCTTCGTATATGCGAGTGGCCTGCCTTGGTCACAGTAGTTTTTCGACCGCTCGAAGACCGACATGGTCTAACGAGTATTTTGTAACTGTTTTAATTCGCTTAAGTAATTTGCCCTAATTGTAACTACATTATGAAGTGATAATGATAAGATGTGGTCACAGCTTTACAGAATATAAATAATATGATAGATCAGATTTATAATGTCTTAGATTAGAGAAGAAGGAAGAAATACCGAATTCTATAACACACGGTTAACTCAGTTTTCTTCCTTCCTTCTGACAGTTACCAGTTCTATACAGATGTTATCACTAAAGGCCTTTGTAGCATTATATATATTCAGGCCGAGGTACAGGACACCAAACCTCTTGTCCCGTCAAACATTTAGTTCAAATTTTATATATGAGGGTTAAAGTATCTCCTGCCTGTCGAAAAAGGCGACTGAAAAAGACCTTGGGTTCGCGGACATTGAGTGGCGGCCCCCATTGTCCACAAAAGCGAACAAAAAGGAATGCGAAATGATCTCTTAATGTTTACGGCACAGCGAGGATGCCGAGGTCACCCTGCCCACGCAGATGCACGTTTCGCGTGAGATCCAGAAGCCTTCCAAAGATACGGAGGACGATCACTGAAGGGGTTTTAGTGAGTAGGAATTATCTACCCCTGAGGGCAGTGTGCAGACAGGGTTTAAGGGGGCCAACGTCGCTAGTGTTTTAATGGGATATTTTGTGTTATAATAAATTATAAAGCATGGATAAATATTATTGTGATGCTTATTAAAGGTAGAAAATCTGCGTTACTGTCATCATTATTGCCACTTATTAACGTTATAGTACGATATTTAAACTTAAAGTAAAACCTCCTTAGGGTTTATAGATATTATCTGTTATCCATATTGTTAAAAAAAGTAAACTGAAATATTTAAAATACAAAAAATAAATTAAAATGAGAGCAAAACAAAAACAATCATATTAGGGAACACACAGAGGATAACATAAAAAGTACAAGATAAAATTTCAAACAAAAGTAGTTTGAAGTTGATAGTTCATTTAATAAATTATCTGTAGTTATCAATGATCGACTTCTTCGAGTTATATAAGTCAAATCACTTTAAACACGCTATGTTATAAATATTACTATCCTGTAATACAATAGACTAGAAAGAACGCTTGCCAAATGTTGTATATAATAAGTTTCCATGTAATTTCAAACAAAACATTTGTCTAATAAGTTTAATTTATTGCTACAGTCTTGAATTCTATAATTATTTATGTGGAACTAGCAGCTAAATTAACTAACAAAGATCCATTAACATGCAAACTCTTCTGTGGTAAACACGTCTATTTATATACTGAATACGAATTTTAAACAGTCATTAATCATAAATTAAATATCATGTCGTTAAACTTATCATATTATTTGTATTAACGATATGCTATTTTCAATAAATGTTTAAGTCTATTTAATATGTGCACATATATTTTATATAATTTATATAAATAAAATTTTTGCATTCTTTTAAATCATTAGCATTATCATTTGGCCGGAAGACATCTATTGCTGGTGAAAGGCCTTCCCCAGAGACTTCTAATTAGACTGGTGAAAAGCAGCCTGCGTCCGTCGTCTGTTCTTCTTAATAATATTTAATGATCATTGATTAATTTTGTAAGAACTATGCGTGAACAACAAATATGAAAAAATAAAAAAAAACGACGTTTATAGGAACGAACGTGCAGCTAGCTTGAGATAACTTGTCACAGACTTCGAAAAGTGATAAAGTTATCCATACGATACTATACTCAGCTGCATCTATATAGTATTTAGTGACATAACCAAGCATTCTGCATACACTCGGGCGATTGAAAGCATTTGTTGTGTTGTTTAGATATCACAATACTGTTCTAGATTTTCCATTTTGTAACGTTTTTATACGCTGCAGAAAATATTTTATTGGCCAATGCTGTATTACCCTACCCTGTACCAAATATTAAATTTAGCTCCAGTAGCTATGACATTTTGAACTCGATGATCGTAGATATCGGATACACTGTAGGGCGTGTTGCATTAGTATCACGTTTCTCTAATGACCTACGTGTTTGACTTGCAAATGAGGCATTAAACGCTAGCTAAATTTAATAATTGGAAGGAAAAGAACTTTTTAAACTTCCATCTAAATTGCCTAGTTTAGTGCCAATAGTTATTTAGAATATAAGACTATTGTACCGACAAAGAAATAACCCAGTAATGATTATCGTTAGGTCAAAGATTAAGAAAAAATATAAGGACAAGTGCAAATGATGATGATACCCAATTAATGTTTTCTAACAGATCCAATCAGGCATGAGGAGATTTATAGGCAACCCATAGCCCAGGGAATTTAGCAAGTTGAAGTGGTAATGGACAAGCTAGAAAGCTCGCAGTACAGATGGTCGCTATGACTATGGTTCTGGAATGGACACCATGGATCAGCAAGCGTAACGTAAGACATCCCAGACCCGCGAGATAAATAGACGGGGTCGTCCGCAGACACTGGATGCCGGTCGCATCCATCGACTACTATAGGAAATTAACAGAGCAGGGGGCGTGATGGTGTTATTACCAGAAGTAGACGTCAAATAATAATTTTTCTATAAATGTTGACGCTGACTCACGTCATTCGCTCAACACAAAGTTGAAAGAGCACTATATGAACTTTCTAAAGTATAATACTCTTAATCATTGATTTATTCAATGTACCTGTATTTGGTATTTCTATAGTTTATAATACAAGAGGGTGTATATTACATCTATTCTCGTTATAACTAACAGGTACAACTTTCCTACTTCTGTAAATCGAATATTTTTAAGTCATTAAAACTTTTCCAATAAAAAGTTGTGCCTTATGGTTCTTTTTTATTTCTCTACGGGTAAAACCGACACTGGGTGATGTGGCTGGGGTTTCTAAATATCGATGTAATTTGCTTCTTTCGATATTTTATCAGCTTACTTTAAAAAAATTAAACTCCAAAGTATCTTTACAGTTATTAATAATTAATGATTAGCGTAAACTATTCAGTTTAGTTCAAGTCAAAATTGGTCCAGGTGAAACCCCTGGAGTCCGTGGGAGACTCGATGAGAGTCTACGTTGGCATGACAAAAAAATGGAGGTGCACAATTCGTAAGCGGGGTGTCCACGAAAATGGATCTGCTTTTGATAATAAGAAACTAAAATGGTGGCTTGTCTTAAGACTGTTAGTTATAAAAAAGAAGCGAATTCCGAATTCAATACAACGTGTCGAGATTTGCAGTAGTGTTGCCGCCTGCAAAGCTTAACGTGCAAACGGATGAAATATGACTTACTCCAAAACTATTAATTTATGGTTGGAAATCAACCGCAACGTAAAGTCCTTGAAGAAAAAAGTCTTTAAACATCTCTTTTACACGAATTTTGTATTCATTTCTAAATTGCAAAAACCGAAAACTAAATTAAAACATCAGTAAAATATAAAACACGAAGAGATACTTGTTTTTTAAATCAAGAGCGGCAAAATAAAAAACTATTGCATTCGCATTTACGACTGCAATACATGGCACTAAACTGTATGCGGGCATCCCCACGCTGAATTTATTTTGGTACACACACACTTGGTGGTTATTGTTAGTTCCCCTTACTTAATACTTCATTTGTACAAAGGATTAATGCTCATGCTTCACTAGGCTGTTCTTACTGGCTGATATCGCAACAGAAAATTTTTGATACTTTTTATTTTCATTACAGAAATAAATGATAATTTTATTATCATTTAATAATTATGTGCAATTAACTAATTGCTATTATATTATTTAATTTAATATTAACTAATAGTAAATTAAATAATAATTACGTGATGATTTACTTTAGCTAAATTAAACAAGACTACTATATCGTACATACAGCAGCAAATATTTTTGTATTTTTGTGCCTTTCGCACATACGAGTAGCCAAAAATCTCATTGTTACCTAATCGGGGATGAGACTTGACCGCGATATATGATTTATGTTCCCATACTGACTTCTTGGTTATACAGTACAAAAGTAAAAAGTTCTTATTCTGTATTCGTCCAGATAAGATTTCGCTGTACAGACTGGCGAACTATCACGTTTTGTTAAAGGAAATATTTTCTTATTATTTTTTGTGTTAATAGTTTTCACGCTTTTATTTATTAAATCAAACTCAAATTTTTCTTGCCGCAAATTGCCCATTGCTGGACATCAAAAATTGCCCCCCTCAAAAATTGCCAATGGTATCGACTGGAACCGATCTTTTTTATTCAGCACGTTCCAAATACTTCTATTCTTATTACACATTAAACCTAATAAACATACAATACTTTAAGAAATATATAAAAAATGACTAATTGAGCTGTGCATGTCTTCCATTTGTAACAATCGCTTTCGAGGATACTCACTTATTCGAACACTTCTCATAGATTCCCGTTTAGAACATTTTCAAAGTTTAGGTAACCCAAGAGGTATGTTCAACGTTAGTATTAAGATTAAAATGATTAGGAACAAATCGACGCGCGTTTTAAATGTGATATATGCCGTTCGTCA
The DNA here is from genome assembly GCF_028537555.1 of Battus philenor. Classification (NCBI taxonomy): domain Eukaryota; kingdom Metazoa; phylum Arthropoda; class Insecta; order Lepidoptera; family Papilionidae; genus Battus; species Battus philenor. The sequence goes on along the minus strand of NW_027181689.1, from coordinate 5,829,501 downwards.
TGAATATACATTTGGTGTAAGTCAAAGTATTAACCTAATTACGGATAAAATTATGACGTTATTCCTCGCCGCTCAAGTATTGTAAAGAGTAACAGTTAATTTATTATGTTTGTAATATAGTACAACATACCAATATTTCAAATTATTCTTTATCCTTTCTGGTAACCAAACTTATTAATGTCGCATAAAACGTAATTTCTCGAAAACTATGCCTCCGTTTGCAGAATAGTAAAAAACTCACAATAATTAAAAATATATACATAAAGAAACGTTCCCGTCTTTAATGTATAGGATATACAGAAATAATGTTCGTTATCGTGTTTTGTTAAATTTATCTATTTATAGAAATAAAAATTAATAGCTTAATATGTTGCTAAGCTTAAAACTGAGAAGAGCACGACCAATTCGGCTTTTTTTTTTCTTTTTATGATTAATATACGGGGAAGGTTATTACATATAATAACCTCTTATAAATTTCTTATAAGAAATGTATAAATGTGAAAATTTAGAATAAAATAGACAAAACAGCGCTTGTTATAACGTACAAACCACTGAGTAAATTAAAACACTTGTCCCTATTAGTAGTAATTATCATACGGTATGCACATATTTTGTAACCATCTGTTCGTTAAATATTAATTGTCGAAACACCGACGCCATAAAGGTGTCGAATTTAAGGAAACTGTGTTGTGTTAGAAGTTTATTGTAATCATAAAAATTATGTCAATGATATTGGCAAAGCTGACGCAATTGTTTTAAAAGCACCACTGAGGCTATTGTACAGGATTATATATGCCTGTGCACTGCAACAGGTCTATAACTTTGACATTGTAAAATCTGTGGGCGCAACTAGTTAATCAAAGAATTAATCGCTGGAGGCTCTTCTGTAATTTTATGATAATTATGTAATACATAGGAGACATTAAATTTTCCTGTTAAATTGTTAGGATTCCATAAGGAATCAATGTAATGTATAATATATTCGCTCAGATCCGAACTGTTCGTTTTTTAAATCAATCTCTATTGATTCGATTTGTCTTTATTTTCAGACAGATTGTACTTCGCAACCCTGAAAACCGGTTACAAACCTAAACCCACGAGGAACAGTAAATACTTTCATATAGAGGATGAAATCATCTACGAGAACTTCTACTTCGATTTTGGACCTTATCACCTGTGTCACTTGTATCAATTCTGTAACAAACTCAATGAAGAATTGGAGAAGAACCCGAAAAAAAAGATTGTTTTTTATACCAGCAACAACGAGACTCTACGACTTAATGCTGCTTATCTTATTGGATGTTACCAGGTGTGTATCATATTATAGGTTTTTTTTGGAGCTAGTTAGATCTCTTGATTTGGCACTTTTAATACTTCTCATAAATTTGTCCCACTTTGAGTATAACCTGATAATAGCAACCGAACAAGCCGAGGCTATAATTGGCAGTCTTGGATAAAAACGTTAAACGCGATTCGAGGGACCGCCTAGTCCGTGGTCCTCAATCAGGGGCCTAACGCGCAGTTGCGCCACGGAGCTTCCGCCTAGGCGACCTATAAACTGGCATAACGATGGCCGCCGGTGCCTTAAAATTCTGGGGTGGAAAATACGGAACATCTAGCGCAGTGTCAGGACATCCACCCACGAGGGGGTCAGATTACCTTGTTAAGGTGGTCGGATTACGTTGTATGTAAGTCGCTTCTAGTTTGAAGTTGACTTTTGACTATTTAGCTTGAAGTAAACATCTTCTGTGTTATGGACATTTTATTATCTAAAATATGTTTTTTCTATTCTAATTCGAGCCGGTGAGATGTTTGCAATGTATTTTTCTTTACGTTTATTGAACGCAAGAGGTGGATTACCGCTATTTAATACGGATACTTTTTCACCAAATGCGAGTCACGCCACAAACTATTCTTGTATACAATATTTTGTTATGTATAGTACAGTAATGTGTTTGCATATTGACAAAGCAGGTTAATTACTTTATGTCACTTCCAGATAATATACCTGGGCGGGACCCCGGCCGCGGTGTACAAGCAGCTGACGGAGGGCAGCGAGTGGTCACTGCTGAGCTTCCGCGACGCCTCCGGAGGCCCGCCTCTCTTCGACATCTCCCTCTTAGACGTTCTTCACGGCCTGAAAGTCGCACACGAGGCCCGGTTTTTCGACTTCCAACATTTTGATGCTGAACAATATTTATTTTACGAGGTTTGCGAACGTTGAAATAAATTTTACAAGCTTTTTATTATTATTTTTTTATCTAAAATTGTTAAACTAAAAAGTCTTCACATGTGAACATGTATGCACAGCTATAGATTACTTGCTTATTCTCGGTTGACGCTGTTAGCTGTTACGCTATGACGCTGTTAATCCATTGGGTGTACCCTACATTAAAAATAAAATAAAATTATCCTTTATTGGTGTTTACAATTTTATACATACTAAATAATATAGGGTTAGACCCGACCCCAAATAAAAGGAAAAGGGAAGGAAGAAGAAGACTAAATAATATAGGGTTGGTTTATTATCCTTACACTAAGTTGTTATATTATATTATTGTTGATCATCCATTACAATCCAATCCTTGAGAACGTCCCATCTAGAATATTCTGTTAATATAGGAGCTACTGCGGATTCAATGAATTTTAGAAACTCATTAGTTATACGATTAGCGCCTGATGTCTTCTTTGTTTTTTGCCAATACATTGCTTATGTATACATACATAAAGCTTGTACATCTACAAGCAGTCACTCTGTATGCATATTTATTGTAATTGATGAATTTGTATTCAGGAAATAAATATCTATTAAACAGCGAATCAGAATGCCAGACAGACGTTCAAATTTTTCGAGACCCAAAACACGACATTTTAGTAATTAATGTATCTAAATAATATATTATATTATAATGATTCCAGAAAGTTGAAAATGGTGATCTCAACTGGATAATTCCGGGTAAGATGCTGGCGTTCTCGGGACCACACCACCGGTCGCGGCTGGACCGCGGCTATCCCCTCCACAGCCCCGAGCACTATCATCAATACTTTCGTACCCACCACGTCACCACCATCGTCCGATTGAACAAGAAGTCATACGACGCGAAGCAGTTCACAGCACACGGCTTCGAGCACAGGGAGCTGTTCTTCGTGGACGGCTCCGTGCCGTCTGACCTCATTGTCAACAGATTCATACGGATTGCAGAAATTGCGAAAGGCGCTGTTGCTGTACACTGTAAAGGTAGTTTTTGAGTCTTTCAGACATTCCAAATTATTTAATTGTCTGTTTTTAGAGGCGTAATCTTTACTTATTTTCGTCTTTTTGTTATCTTTAAGCTATTGTTTTATAGAATATGTTCGTTGTAAAGGTTTAGCACTCTTTGTTCCCTGAAAACGAAATAACTTATTACGCTTTAGATCTTATATTGAACACCTCTGCTCATCAAGGTGTGCAACTTTATTAGTGTGTATTCCAAAGATTTAGGCTCTATAACCTTATATCTGCGGGAGCTGTAAAAAATCTAGAATAATTTACCTTCCATAATATTCTATAAAGTTTCATTCTTTGTTTATCAATGAAACGAAAACATTGTTTTTTTATTGTATTCCTAAGTAAATTTTACAATATGTTTTGGGTTGCACGTTTAATGGGCTGTGCTTAATACTTTAGGCGAAGGCTATATATTAATTGTTGGATGGATGTGATCCGACAGCGGGTCTGGGACGAACTGGCACGCTGATCGGCTGCTACATGATGAAGCATCACGGGTTCACCGCGCGCGAAGCTATCGCCTGGCTGCGACTTTGCCGCCCCGGCTCCGTCATCGGCCACCAACAGTGGTTTTTAGAGAAGTATGTACATACAGCAGTTCTGACATTTACTTTTCCATAACGGACTTTAACTAATAATTAACCTTTATTTAATAAAGCAGTGCCTATGACGTAAAACATTTCACGGTTTAGAAAAGGTTTACAGACAATACTTGTTAAGGTCGGAAAACGCTGAATGCAGTACGCTTCCAATTGGTCCTGTTGGAAATCTATGGGCAGGCCTATATCGTAGACGACTTACGGATGAAATGATGATGATTTATAAATAGATCTTCTACTACATCGAACGAGACCTTCAGCAGAGGTATATAACCAAGAGGTACGCGAGGTCTCATAGGGAAACATAAAAATATACCAATAGCGGAATAACTGGGCAGTGAAAATAGTTAATTTATGTAAGCATTATTATAACGTATTACCAATAGTACTAATTACCAGTACTACTACTAGTATTACCAATGTTGTTTAAAATAAACCATAAATCTAACTTAAAGATGCAATGTGCATTGGGTTGGTAAAATTCAATACATTAGTTTATTTAAGGCCTGTGTACAGATGGTCACTGAGGCTTTGAGATTCTAAAGTAGAGACCACGTACCAGCATGGGCATCGTAGGACATTCACCAACAAGGTGGAAAGACGACTTTAGCTTTCAGCCAGTCTTATTGCAAAAACTAGGAGGGATATGAGGACGTCTGATGGCTAGAGAAAAGATGGTTAGGATATGGTGTAATACTTGTGTGGATTTTATGTGGTAACATTAGATGTTTTGGCAGCGTGCAACCTCGAATGCACGCAGAAGGCGAGGCGTACCGGCGCCGCCACAACATCACCGCGTTCCCGGTGTTCACGCGCGGCATATACAGCGATCTGCCCCTCGACAGCGCCGACGTCACGGATAAGCCAATCATCAACGAAAAGCCTGTTTCCCTACAGACTATATTGCATTGTAATAAGAATGGAAATAAGGTAATATAGTTTATAACCTTCCCATTGGGAAGACATTCGATTGACGGTTTTTTTTTATATAAATCAATCATTATTTATCGGTCCGTTTCATTCTAGTTGGACAATGCAAACGCACTCAATGCAAACGAAGCTGATACAGAAAACAACGTGACTGCGGTCATCGGGAAATACAAAACAACGCCGACTCCAATGTTGCCAACCAAAACAGTCTTCACGCCCAAATTGAACTATATGCTGCCAACTAACAACCTTCGGAATTCTAACAACACTAATCTAAAACCACAACCGCGAGTCATCAACGCTACGATAAAATCTCATTATGCCGCCAAAACATCAACTTTTCCTCCAACTAGAGGCGCGAACTCTCAAGCGAGCAAACTCGTGGCCGGCGTCAAATCATCTTTCACAGGCAAAAATAGCTTCCACGGGCAGAGAGCCAACCTCGCTCGCCCTACCCTCAGCTACTCCCACGGCAGCAGTCCCCTGAAAACGTTTACGAGAAAGGCCGTAAGTGTGAGCAAGATGACGTCAAACGACACTTCTGTCGTCAACACGCTCAGCAATGTAACTTCATTATCCGCGCTCACGGAAAACTGCCATCTGAACGGAAAAAATCGCCTACCGTCCGAGCCCAATCTAAAGACAGTCACGCAAACCAAAGCGACCGTCGGTAACGTCACTAACAGGAAGAAGTTAATCATTCGCTCGAATTCAAACTCCAGAAAGAAGCTTCCTAAAAATCTTCCGAAGAACGGACTCGAGTCCACACAAGAGCTGTCTTCCAGCGATACCAATATAACAAATATATCCGCCGACTCACTCGACTCTCCTTTCCGATTTCGACGGAAACGTGACAAGTCGAGCAGTCCCGAGCCAATGGACTGCATTTCAAACTCCATCATAACCGCTGATGTCACTCCTGAAAATTTCGAGGAATCTAACAATTCTCAGGGAAATAAATTGTATAAAATAAAAGCGTTAAGAAAGAAATGTCCCGCGTTCGGAGTCAGCCTTCTAAAGAAAGACAGCGTTCAGACACGGTCGAGTAGTTGTGCCAGTAACTCGACTGTGAAAAAGAAATGATTTTTGTGAAATGTTAATATTAGTACTGTTTGCACTTCGTATAGATTCTAGTAGGTGTTAGTGCGCATAGCGCTGTTGTACGTGTTGATGGATTTGTTTAGGCGCTTCCGAACTTCCGCTCCACTGGATTAAATTTTATCTCTTTCCGACCAGTGAATATTCTGTATATAATGTCTAAACAAATTTCTCGACATACCCTATACAGGATTGTGTACAGTAAACCCCGTTAAAGACAAGCCTAGGTGAGAGATTAAAGTTTTTTACTTGGTGCAGTTTGTACGATTTATCGTTTAAAATATCGTCTTGGGAAAGTTTTCTATTATATATAATACATTTATATAAAACGTATTATTTTTACATTGGCAACTATATTATTATATGGTAAAGGCCATATTATAATTGTAAAAGATTTGTTTTTATTTTTAAATATGTTTGAGGTAATTTAGTTGTATTATCTGGTTTATTCGCTTATTTAATTTTTATCATGAAACTCATATTTAAAGTCATCTTGTTAGAGATAAGGAGAAATATTTTTGTAATTAACTAGTTGATACTTTATCATTATGAAATGCCATTTTATTTTAGCCTCTTTTGAGCCTCTTGTTATTTGTTTATATTGAATATTATTTACATAAATGTATTACTTGCACATTGTTCGCTGCATTATTTTTAGATAATTGCAAGTACTCATATAGTAAATGTCTTTAGAACTGTACAGTTTAGTTATGGTTCTCTATGTGAAATTATTTTAACTTTAAATGCATGGTCACAGATTCTACCATATATCCTGAAATGTTTATTTTAATGAAATATTGTTGATAAATTCAGTTTAAAATTATTGACACACATTTTTAAAATCAAAAATTATCAAAATGTTTATTATTATTATGAATTTATGGTTACAAAATTCACGAGGGTTTTTTGATGTAATTGACATGGATTAGTAATCGTTAATTTTTTTAAAGCCTTTATGTTTTATTTTAATTTAGCAGACTTTATTGGATTTGAGCATATAAAAAGTAAATGAAATTGTTATAACAACTTCTCTTGGTTTTTAACTGTCAATTAAAATGTTATAATTTTTTTTTGAAATCAATGATTTATAATCATAAAAATAAAACTAAATCCATCTGCAGATATTCACAGACTTGTTTATAACCGTAACGAAATATTTACCCAAAGTCAGATTATTAGAGATGTAAAAAATTGGGAGTATAAACTAATAATCATACATCACATCACACATTTTTTATGGGATATAATAATATCGCAAGTGTGGATTTTTAAGAAAACGTTTCATTTGTACAAATTAAAACATCTGTTTTATCAAATATAACAACATTGTTTCCATGTCATATTTCAGTTAAGCTAGTATATTATTGTTTATAAACAGTACAGCGCCAACACTGAGTCACAAACTTACGTGCTATAGTATACATAACGCAATGGAATTTATTTAGTCGTAATGTGCTCGCAGTTTGCCTACCTTACAGTTATAACTGTTAAGAAATCGTCACAAGTACAGTCGAGGTAAAAATTTGTTATGTATTTCTTTATTTCAATGCTTACCTTGTTAAGATCTGTTAAAAGTAACATTAACAGCTTGGAACCATACATTTTGCTTAGTATTGAGTGGCAAACAAATTAAATGTTAGATGAAAGCTTATTGCTGTGGTGCCTATTTTTTTTTGCATTTGTTACACTATTAACTTTATAGTTACTATTAACTTTTTAGTTAGTACGCAGGCAGTTCTGACAACAATATTTTCAGATTCTACAAGAAATCTCTAAAAATGCCAAATGAACTGCTGTTTTGTGGTGAAATGATCAGAAGGAAGTTAGCAAGAATTAATAAAATATTTTGAAACCTGGATTGGCTACATCTGGTAATATTGTGGTTTTTTTTTCTTATATTAGGGTCCATGATTACGGTTAGGCTTCATTTCTACTAGAGATGTGTGAAGAGAATGCAAACTGATACAATCATTGGATGAACAATTGCACTAAGGCAGGCATAGCAAATGAAGCTATTTGTTGTTAAACATCATTAAAAATTCTTAAAAAAATAGTCTTAAGGTAATACTGAGTAACTTACGCACCATCAATGCTTCCGTTATTGAGATTTTATGTTTAAATACTGAATTGTAGTTGATTTGTAATTATGTTCAATGTCCAAATAACAGTTGGAAAATATATTAATTTTTGCCCCGACTGTCCGCTGTTGTATACTTTTATACCTAAATGTACTGACAAATTTCTATAGTGTTGTACGAATTTAGAGGATCATATCAAATTTGTATGTTTGCATGTAAATCATTTATGTGTAATTATGTACATAAATCTCTCGACTCAGTACATTGTTGAACAAGACTGCTGTCTATGCCATTTTAAAAGCGAAAGTAATCTATTGTTGTTGAAACTGTATTTAGAATTAACATAGAGATAATTTAATGTACAATTGCAAATTAATTGTTCAGTTTCTCTTTTTTTGTGTTCTAGATTTGTTTAATTTCTTATATATATCAAATATTATTTACACAAGTTTTACCATTATAGTTGCACAAAATTATACCTTCATAAGCAAATATTAGTAAAATAATAATTCGTATTCATATTGATACCACATGGTCGATGTTTATTAGTAAGAATTGTAAGTACAGTTATGTAATTAGGTTAATATTTTTAGGGTTTAACATTCTATTGGTTGACCGTGTTAAAAATATGTTAAAACCAATAGTTTATAGCCTCCAGAAGTTAATTGTTTTTTTTATGTTTTATGATACGTATGACTCGTGAACTAAAGTTGGCAGTATACAAATGCTAAAATTACACTTACTTATGCAGTTTTGTCAAATTTAACTGTTCACAGTTATATATTTACCTTGCAATTTTTTTTTATACATTTATGGAATTACTGCCAAACAATCATTCGAATAAATTTGGATATCTGCATTCAGCTACGTTTTCCATACATTTACATATATATAACAATAAACATATTTATTGAAAATGTAATTTTTTTTAATGATATTTGTCTACATAGATTTGTTTATATAACATTTATTTTATTTTTTATATATACATTTATAAAAAGTAACAACATTTCAGAAACATCATTTGCAAAATAGATATAACCAATATTTTCATTCTCGGACTGTAATATATACTTCCAATAAACATGAAAAATTAGAATAATTAATTCAGATGTGTGTCACTTTTAAAGTCGCATGCTATCTGTTATATAATTACTATTAATTCACTTTTATATAAATTTAAACATTTTAGAGTATTATAAAATAGGGCAATATTTTAAATTTTTAAGTTTAAAATATTTTTATTTTTGGAATGTTATGGATTGTGAGGGACGAGGGGACCAGAGCAGAGCGTTAGATGATCATGAATAGTTGTTTCTCTACATTGTGTAAAAACATTTTGAATTAATATTTTATAATTATGTTGTGATCAAGAGAACTAATTTACTAATAAAACTTGCACTATTATTTAATAAGTATATGTGTATAACAGACGGACGCCGCGGTACGGCGGCGTGCAGAAGAACGCTTGTGCTTAATAAAAAAAGATATATTCCAATTGCCTCGTGTCTTTATTTTTATTTTATCGATTTACGCTCCATTGTCCTGTAGCTGAAATGTTGATGACACTCCATTCATTGGCCATTCTCATTCATTACAATTATATACAACCAATCGATTGTTGTTTATTTTAAACGTTTGCAGCATTTTCGAAAATTATAACGCCATTCGCAAGAAGGGTATTAAAACAAGCTACGTATAAAACAATTCGCTGCCATCCGAAAACTAACTGGCCTTATCAGTAGAACTTTGATCGTCAACCGAAGGGGACCGCCAACTACCGATTATGTTACATAAATACGTTGCTTGTGTTTTTCCGCAAATCCTCCCCGCGCTATCGCTTTCCGAAGAGGTAGTAGTGACATTAGCCAGGCAATAGCAACCGGCCGAGCAGAGATTCGGCCGCCCCTGTGTCAGAACGTTAAGCGAGTATTATCGACGAGGGACAGTCCAAGCCGAAGTCCCCTTGTGTGGACCCTTGAGCTAAGTTATTCCATGAAATGTTCACCGAAGCGACTTAAAAGCTCTGCGGCCTCCCAATCCGGTAAAATAGTAACATTTATGGCCCGAGCTGAGTCTCCCACGGGCGGTCTTCGCTATTTCAAAAAAGATCTTGGAGCGCCTAACATTATCTCTTACCCGCGGACAGTCTGGTCAACAATAATAGTGTAGCTATTTTTGTCCGAAATTCCCGAAACAAAAAATAAACCTTTTTTTCGTATGGCAACACCCAAGTATCGTAATTTTCTTGAGCCTTAGATTTTTTAACAGAAATGTTTCTTTTTCTACTTTTCTTGTTTTTGAATAAAAAGTCCAAAAATTTCTACGAACGGAGACGACGAATAATAAACTCTTGTAGTTTAGGTTGGCAATACTACCGGTTGAGCCTGACAACCGTTGCCTATAAAGCTCTGATGTCGGCAACACCGAAATATTTATCTTCGAAAAGTGAAATTTTTCATAGGTTTCACACAAATAACTCTAGGGTTCCGAATCCATCTTGAAAAAAATCGATCATCAAATATTAAGAAACAACATAATGAACAGTTACGAATTTGTTTAATCAGTAAATAAAAAAAACGTTTTTGTTTAAATAGATTTATTCCAACATCACAATAAATAAGTAGCACTTTAAATCTACAATATCTATTCACTAATAAGAGTTGCTTAAGTTTATACAACTTGACGTCGCAAGACGAAGAAGCCACGAAACTACAAAAAATAAGTTTATTTAAGTGAAAATCAGGTTCATTGCTTGATCGAGTGAATAAAATTCCAAAAAAAAGGACTGAATGCTGAATATTACCAATTATACATACTAGTAATAAAAGGATTATTTCGAACCGTTGATCGTAATAGCAAATTTAACATTGTCTTTTAACAAAAAATATATAAAAATTGTACTAGAAAAAGTTGTAACAAAATAAAATTATCCAAAACAAAAGCAGATCTAAAAATGAAAAATTTACGTAAGTCTTAATTTAATGGTTGACATTCGGTGTTAGAATTCATACTCAGAGACGATTATGACGAGTCTCGCCACGGCGCTGCCCGCGAACTGGCTGCGCTGATACAGGGACATGGTGAGTTCCAGCTCTGCCACCTGTGGCCCCTCCAGCGAGCACAGCAGCGACACCACGCAGATGCTGCCGCTCGGCCGCATGCTGCACAAGAATATTTATAAATACCCCCTCCTATCAGTTTTAGCAATCGTCTATTGTATGTAAAACTAATAATAATTAAATTAGAAAGATGTCATTTCCGAAATTCGAGTACAAATTTCACTAAAACTATAATAAATCTTTCAATTACATTTGATTGTGATTTCTTATAATCTGTTTTATTTTTAAAATTCATCTGTAGCTGCTATACTAGAGCTACATAGCTATATACTATCTTCAAATTATTAACCTATGTGTGTATTAATACCTGTGTGTGTATTATAATAACGAATTTATGAATTAGAGATGAATTCAATGAATGCGTGTAGATAACCTCGTGTTTTTTTAATAGAGAATTACAAATTTTAGTTATGGTTGTTTCCATAACTAAAAATAAAAATTGTTAAAATTTTAAAATCTAACGTACTCAAAGCACGAGAGGTCCGCTGGTTTCACTCCGTTGGGTGCTTGAACATCCAGCATGCGCATCTCGAAGCTCACGACGGAGTCCCGCCACGTCGGGCCGTGCATTGTGAACAAATCAACCTGCAATAGAATGTTTCTTGTCGCAACACAACACTAAATGACATTTTTATTCTACAATTAATTACAATTATGTAATTCTAATATGTGGTTTAAGACTTTCTTAACACTACGAGAATGGGTGTACAGAAGCTAATTACGCCATTTGTTCCGGTTTCAACGGTGCCTATTGTTTCAGTCTTGGTAGAGAAAAAATAGACAACATATAAACCGTTCCTGTAATGTATGTTACTGCAATTTTGATTATTAGTATGCAATATCACTACGTAAAGACAAAAATGTTGATGAGAACAGTGTGCGTTTTTATTATCTAATAGATCCAGGCGTTACTTTGCGGAAGTCCATCTTAAGTAAGAAAAGGACTAATATATAGCTATTTCCGCTATGTAGCAGTACATGTTGAGTGATTTAACGGTGGTAGTTATGTAATTCGCATTGTTTGCCGCATGCGCATTTATCAGCGGGCTGGCGGGCGGTGCACTTTATTGCACGACTACTGCTACATAACGGAAGTAGCTATATATTACACCATTTCTAACGTTTTTATTTTGGAAAAAGTCGTCAAAACTATATTTACGATTGTATTTGGGTATAACTTTGTATCAAAAAGGATGCATCAGAGCCGAAACCAAAAAATAAACCGTTAAAATCACGGCAATCGTTTTGTTCCTTCGCGTACAGAACTATAACTTAGAAGAATGTATAAACTACTCACACTGCCAGCAGGTAGGTATATATTAGAGACGAACGTGATGAAATTGTAGCTGAGCGCGCTAGGCTGCTGAATGCAGTTCCAATCAGAGATCGCGCACATGAGCTGGATGCGCGTGCACTTGCTGAAACAATGTCATTATTATAGTGATAATCTGAATCACGGATTGCTCAGATATCCTATTTAAGAAATCTTTCACATAAAATCTGTCCGTGCCAACATAGTTCTGAGTAAATGTCTCGTATTGCCACATTTACTAGATAAAGTTGAACAACAATTTTTATTATTTATTATTATTATTATATAATTTTTGTTATATATTATTAGATCTCAACACACGTCTCTTACTTTACTTATTTGACGCTGCAAATCATAATTATTGTGAATGTTGTTCACACCTTAAGTAGGCAAATGCATCAGTATTTTTGTTAATTGTATATTATTAAATGTATGTTACTAATTGTACACTCTTAAATGTCATGTGTTCATCTACTTGTGGGTTGCTTTGCTAAATAATTAAACAAATATTTTTCGTTAACAAAGCTTGCGTAAAATATAAGAAAGAACTCACTGTTTAGACTCCAGACGGTAGCCGGGAGGACAATCGATTCTGTGGCAGTGGTAGCCGCCGCGGGTGTTTTGGCAAACGACCCCGGCGTCCGATGTCCTTGCACATTGCGCCTCGCCAGTTTCACACTCATCTATATCTGAAATTTGAAAATAGAGTCGTTGGGTGCTTGATCTAAACTGCGAATATTCTTAGAGAATATGGAGCATCCACACAAGCGAAGTTTTTTTTTTAATGGCCCCCGCTATTGGGGACCTCTCCTTCCACCCCCTATTTGATTAGGAACAGGGTTTTGTATTTCTTAATCTTTTTTTCACTGGAATTTTTATTTTCGTTCTCGTCTTCCATAGTACACAATATCTTTTTTTCCTCCTTCTATCATTCTACAATTCCATCTTCCTTTCTCAATCATTCCATTCCTTTCGTACATTCTCAAACACTTCAGTTATCCATTTCTATTGCACAATTCTATTATTCAAGCGAAGTTAAGACCTCGTATGTCTCTCACTCCAATAAAAAATGTACATAGCGTCACCCTCGATCTTAAAATTAATAAATAAATAAAAGCGGTGTTCAGAGTAAGCCCCATCAGCACAGCGCAGCCTCCAATTCGTTACAAAAAATATCAAAAAGTGCAAATACTGGAGTTCAACAAATTTTTGGTGACGCCTGTTTAAGAAGTAAATTGTATACATGTGTGTACATTAGACCAAAGGATTTTAAAGGAGACAATTACTATATTTTCGGTTATATTTCCCATTGAAATGAATGTATCAATATACAAATAATTTTAGTTAAACCAATCAAAGTAGGGACTATGATACGCTATATGTGCCGATCTTCGGCTGTGTGTATTGCGTAAGTAGGCCAACTTTGGTATCGAGCGTAGTCCAGACCTGATCGGACCAGCACGGATACACCGCCGTCCATCTACGTTTCCAGTAAATAAAAGTTTTTCCAAGATATCCACCGCTTTTTCTATGTGACCAAAAAATTTTACGAACAGTCCACAGAATTCGTAATATTTTATGAAAGTATATTTAGGAGTAGTGAACCTTAGCAGTACATAGTATCCTAAATTAAATATTAGACTGTTTTCTGAATTAAAGCACATAACTTTTCGACAAAATTCCTTATGGGAATGGTTGTCGTTTCAAAGTTACATAGTTATTTACACACTTGGGGGAATAATAACGTTACATTCCCAGAATCACGACGTCGTATGAGTTATAGCCCTGTTGCTCGTCAGCCGTTGCGACGAGGTCCATTGTCTGCCAACAAGACGATTTTTGGCGTCGGTCGGGACTTGCGGGCTAGGAAGCGGCCAATAAAATGCAAATGTTCAAGTAACAGCCACTTATAGTTCACGGACCCCTCTGTTCCGTGAACTCGTTTCCGATGAATCTGTAAAAGCCGCAAGGATAACAGCAAAAACTTCACATGACACAATAACAGCCACTTGAAGCGAAATATATGTAGATAAATGGTTGGTGGTGAGTGAATGTAAGTACCGATGCAACTGCGTGCGTCGTCGGCGAGGCGGTATCCACGCGGGCAGTCGCAGCGGTAGCTGCCTGGCACGTTAAGGCAGCGCCCGCCGCATAGCCGACCGCGCCGACGAACGCTGCCCCATTCCGCGCACTCGTCCACGTCGACGCATGTCCTGACCACGTATAATCCACAAATTAATCTTTTTATATTACAAAAAACAAAAGGTCGAAAGGTTTGCAAGTGGCAACCACTAGGTGGATCGACGACATGGTTAAGCTCGCTGTAATCTAATAAATAACTTTAGGGCAGCTTTTTATGCTTGTACCGTTAGCATCTATTGGCTGAGATCATGATGACACATGCGTTCTCTCATACGCTTGATTTTGCGGCGAAAAATTCGTACATATAACCCCCTGCCGCCTTAGAAATATACAATTTTATAAGCATTCTTGAAGTGTTGACGGAAAGTGTGTTATTCCGTTAAGCCGCAGGAAGTCACTGGACACAGCAGCGTAAAACTGCCTTGCGGTGGCCGTCTACCAACAGAAATAATGATGATGGTGATGGTAAGAGATGTTTGTGACCACTGTAGTCGGTAATGTCTTCGAGCAAAATCGATCTACTTGCGATTCCACTTGACAGTTCCCCAACAACACTCCCCGGTGGTCAGTCTGAATACTTTGGAGCCCAACGACCTTCAAAGAGACGCATTGAGGCTTTTCAATAATTCCTTGATACCTTGACACAACAAGACAAAGTGGTCATCCTGTCCTTAATAACCTCGCTTTAGTTAACGTTGAATACCCAAAACTCACTCTCGTTGTTTCTTTTAGTCATATTCTATGATAAACCGAGGTTGCCTTAGTCCTATTATCAAAAACACTAAAGAATTGATCCGACGAGACGTCCGTAAAAGTATTTTCGTAGTCTAATTAAAACAAAATGGCAAATTGCTGAGAGAACAACTTGTAAATATTATAAATAAATAGGAAGTAGCATGTAAAATACAAAAATATGGGCTGATTCATAGATTGTGTCAGGTGTTGGTAGATGAAACTCGGTTAGCTAAAATTCTACTTTTGTATTGGGTATGATATTTTATACTATTACAAGAAAGGAGAAATAGCTTCACCAAGCAGTCACAGAATGGTATCAATGGGACAAACAAAAATAATGCGATTTACACAACAGTGCCAGAAGTCACTTTACTACAACAGGGAAATGAACTCTGTTCGGAATTGAATTGTGAAGCCAACACTAAGACATATTTGTACTGGAACTTAGAAGAAATACAGCGATGGCTCTATATCCACTTCACTATTGAAGACTTTGGAAAATTACGATTTTGCCAAGCGATTTAGAGAGTGTGAACTAAATTTTCTTTTGTGTACGATATAATGGATTTCTATTTTACTAAGGAAATTTTGTTGAGACTTTAAGATAAAACTTTTGGAGTGGAAATCACGGACCGGCTAACGTAGTGTAAAACAACCCATGACGTGGAAAAATTTTGTTAAGGTCATCGAAAGACGCTGGATGCACGCAGTTTCCAACCGGTTCTTGAGGAAATCTATGGGTGAGACCCATTTCCAGTAGTGGACGTCCCAAGGCTAAAATGATGAAAAGTATTTTATTACCGTAAACCATATAACAATATTACATTAAAAGGATAAACAATGATCGACCTGTTGTCGGTGTGGAGGCGGTACCCGCGATTGCAGAAGCAGCGATAGCTGCCCCAGGCGTTCGCACACGAGTGAGCACACACTTCTGGCGTCTCCGAGCACTCGTCTACGTCCACGCACACCTGCAACATCGTACATACACAATTTAAGTACATCATGATCTTTTTAACACAAACATTGCGATTACATTCACGTGAGAAAACAATTATTGTTACACGATTTATATTAGAAGAATATTGGTCGAATTTAGAGACATAAAAGCACTTTCACCAATAGTTGTTTAACAAAACTAGCCTCTTCTTTGCTGCAAGTCTTCCAAAAATCGCAAATTTTTATTGCTTAGCCTGCGACACTCCTGCAGTCTGCACGTCTTTTTAGTTTTATGTATGAAAACAAATGGGTTTTAAGGCATTTATAACCACAAGTAATATTTTAGGTTTACTGTTTATTTATGTTTACTGCCGGCTACGATCGATTCACAGAGTTGTGTGTAGTGTCTAAATAATTAATAAATAAGGAGTAGCAGCATTGATTAAAAAAATATTAATAGTTGTTATGAATAAAAAAAAATAATCAAAAATCATGTCCCTGCGATAAAAATTTTCAAATATTAGACTAGTTTTTCTGCTCTGGCGATCAATTCACATTTTAAAAGCAATAACAAATACGTTTGCTTATGTCGTTATTATCTAGTCTCGAACATGGTTTTACTTTATATATTAAAGGGTCTAATTTAGCGCCGGTACGTGAAATACATAAAACATATTACTTAAATACATAATCGGTTAAGTAGAACACTAAACGTTTTTTATTTTGAATTTACATTTA
The DNA here is from genome assembly GCF_028537555.1 of Battus philenor. Classification (NCBI taxonomy): domain Eukaryota; kingdom Metazoa; phylum Arthropoda; class Insecta; order Lepidoptera; family Papilionidae; genus Battus; species Battus philenor. The sequence continues at coordinate 5,812,540 of NW_027181689.1, read as the reverse complement.
AAGAATTATTACAAAAAAACGTGAACTGGAATTCATCCACATTCTTGGTATATAAATATAATAACAGATTGTGTTTGATCTTCTTTTCGCGATATTTACCTAATGGGAGTCACAACTTTTGATAATTAGGCGTCGATATACTAATTTCGCCGCCATAGTGTTTTGCTATCCGTGGGGATCCATTTTTATTTCATTTATTGCCTTACTGAAATTATTGCCCTGCCGTAGTTGAAATCTCTTAGTCGCAGACCTTTATAACTTCTCTAGACTTCTAATGATGCAATATACTATAAATACTAACCAAAATGTTATAAGAGCTCATAAATTTAATTCAACAGCTTTATAACTCACCTTGTCGTTTGTGGGCGCGTTTCGGAAGCCCTCTCCGCAGGCGCAACGATACGAGCCCACCGTGTTGACGCATTGAGCGTTGTATGAACACGGCTGAAAAGATTTTTCTTGATTGTTTTTATGCTATAAATAACATTATAGTCAGTTGTTGACTCGATCCTGCCCACAATATAAAGTTGCCCAAGTTTCTTGCAAAATGAAATTCACGGTATCACGACTTTTGTGCTCATTTCATTGAAATACAAGGGCCTCAATTAATAAAGAAAAAGGTTTCTTTCAAAATCAGCGCTTTCCAAATCTGATTATCTAATGTAATTTGTTTAGATTAAGGATTTCATTAACCCTTAGTCCAACCTTTTTTCAATCTTTTGCAACTTCCCATCATGACGTTTATAGCGAGTGTTCATCTCTAATTTTTAAATTGATTAAGAATTCAAAATCCGCAAGCCATGAATTAGATGCAGATCTTAAAGCTGTACAGGTTAACAACACCTCATATAAGCAAGGACACAATGAAAACAAACATAGGTGACAAACGATGGACAATATGTATGGACAAACTTTAACTATAAGTCGAGTATGATTAATCTATTAATTGCTAAAAAAACTAAACATATATTAAAAATAGCAACAATCAGTTTCTGTATCGCGCGTTTGTTGATTAATGGTGTTTTGGGGGATGGTACTCTATCAATTCGAACCGCGGAGGAATGGTTTCGACGATTCAGAGCCGGCGAAAACGACACCATGGATAAGCCAGCCGGCGGAAGACCTGTGACGACAAATACCGATCAAATCATGGACTACATCGAGTTAGACCGGCATGTGGCATCTCGTGACATCGCCCAGGAGATGGTAGTTAGTCACCAAACCATTTTAAACCATCTGCAGAAGGCTGGATACAAAAATAAGCTTGATGTTTGGGTGTCGCATGATTTGACGCAAAAAAACCTTCTGAACCGAATCAACGCCTGCGATATGTTGCTGAAACGGAACGAACTCGACCCATTCTTGAAGCGGATGGTAACTGGCGACGAAAAATGGATCACATACGACAATATCAAGCGAAAACGGTCGTGGTCGAAGGCCGGTGAATCGTCCCAAACAGTGGCCAAGCCGGGATTGACGGCCAGGAAGGTTTTGCTGTGTGTTTGGTGGGATTGGAAGGGAATCATCCACTATGAGCTGCTCCCATATGGCCAGACGCTTAATTCTACCATCTACTGCGAACAACTGGACCGCTTGAAGCTGGCGATCGACCAGAAGAGTCCAGAATTGGCCAACAGGAAGGGTGTAGTGTTCCACCAAGACAACGCCAGACCACACACTTCGTTGATGACTCGTCAGAAGCTACGGGAGCTCGGATGGGAGGTTTTATCACATCCACCATATAGCCCGGACATAGCGCCAAGTGATTACCACCTGTTCCTGTCCATGGCGAACGCCCTTGGTGGTGTAAAGTGGCTGTCCGAGTTCTTCGCAAATAAGGAGGAGGGCTTCTACGAGGGAGGTATTATGAAGTTGCCGTCTAGATGGAAACAGATTATCGAACAAAACGGCGCATATTTGAACTAAATCCGATTACTGTAACACTTTTTATAAAGCATTGAATAAAGAGCAAAAAAGCGGAAGGGAGATATTTGACAACCTGTTATTTTTGGAGCTGATTTGACTATTTATGTATACGTATTTACTTAATTATTAAATACGTACATAAAACTTCGTGGTTCGTTTCGGAACTGTATTTGTCGTTACAAATATTTTAGTCAAGTTGTTAATTGCTTACATTGCCGTAAGCGCACTCGTCGATGTCCTCGCAGAGGTGCTGTCCCACGAGGCGGTGGCCAGCCGCGCACTGGCACGAGTACCCGCCGAAGAAGTTCTCGCAGCGCTGCTGGGGGCCGCACTCCGATATGTTTCGCGCACACTCGTCTATATCTATCACCACAAAACCACATGTGCTTATATAAATCGGGCTGCTGCTGCTTATGTAATCGCTTTGTAAAATTGCATATTTATTGCGTATAAAACACAAGTTTTCTAACCACTTTATTGCTAAAAATTTATTGTTGATGTTGGAGAAACGGTTTTTATCTTCTTGGAGCATATAAATAACGACACACGGCTGGTACAATAAGAGTTGTCGCATGAACCGTCGGAGGGTATGGATTTTTCAAAACATTGTTACGCTGTTAGTAGAATATAAGATTCAATAAAATTGTTTTGTATTTCAAATGTGTTTTGTCTAAAATAGTTGTCGTGATGTTAGTAGCTCTTATATTGTTTTGCTTTTAAAAACACCAGTGCGGCCATTTATCCCACACCTAATTAGCCTTGTATTATTTCACTTGCAGGCCCACAAGCTTCGCTTTAGTGACAAGCCTAAATTCATAGTTACGCAAGATTTTGTATAGCTAGAGGAGCACTAGCGTTGAATAAGTTGGATAACCAACCGTCTTATCTAAAATCTATGAAGCACAGACTTATATCCGGCTGTGGAGGTCCTGCGTCTGAAATAATGATGAGGAAAAAAAATTGTAGGCATGTTCATTATGCAACTAGGTACATACCAAGGCAGCGTTTATCAGGAGTGAGCTTGTACCCCCAGGGGCACGAGGTTATGAGGGTGGGCGAGGAGGCCGGCCGCGAGTACGTGGGCCGGATCACTTGCGCCCCGCGCTGCCCGTACTGCGCGCCCACCGTGATCACGTTCGTCTCAGGCAACACTGGTTCGCGCGACGATGGGTCTGAAGACACGCGTGACATGGTCATACAAAACGATTACAAGCGTTATTTTATGCTGGTGGAAATATTACTATAATTCATAATAATATTCATAAATAATATTTACGAATTTTGAATTATTAATAAAAGAATCCTTAGTAGGATGCGTGGTATTTTTCGACCTAACAAATGTGCAACTATATAGGGATTCTGTTGTTTAAGAAACGGATCCTACAACGCAAAATAACACCCTTCCATTTCAGGTAAATAAATAACTATTACTTATTGTCGCAGAACTCAACGAGTGTGAGCTGTAGTGCTACCGAAACCGCTGTACCCCGCCTTAGGTGCACACTCAATGAACCTGGGGGAGAATCGGCCGTAACGTTCCATCAGCCATCGGCAACGCTAACAGTGATGGGGCTAATGCTCCTTTTTTCTCGGTTCCCATTTCACCACGCTGTCCTAAAGCGCGATACGTCAGCATGGCAGATTAGCATAGTACTTAAGACTTCTTTGAATTCCAGAGCTTAACTTTAAAGTAATCTTAAAAATTAGAAAAAATCGTAATATCAAACATTCTATACCCACAATTACATGAAAATTGAAAAAAGGTGTTAAAACACGAACATAAAAATACAACTGATAACATATCTGTAATTTGTATTGTTGCCTCACAGCGCGAAATCATAAACGTTCACTATTCGAAGATACTGCAAGTTTTGTACCTAGATCAATATGGATGGATAATTTTATGTATCTCCGGCATGTTATTTACATGTATTTTGCTTTTTACATATATTTGACTAACTACGGTGAAGTATTTAATTAATGAACTTACAGTAAGTGTCCACTCCTCGGCACCGCTTACCGCAGACGCAGCGATACCCGCCGTCTGTATTCACGCAGTCTTCCTTCGGCGAACAGTTTGCCTTGTTCGTGGAGCATTCGTCTACGTCTGTAAATATTACGAATTCACCTGACTCTTCTCCTCTCGTCAACATTCTAATTAACGGGAGTGAAAGAGATTGAAACAAAAATCTTTGGTTGTAGAAATATAAAAAAATTCAAACAAATTCTCCGCAAGCACGAGCCATTACGCTAGCTGCCATACGAAATTACAGTTAGTTTAATTATAGCTCAATATTTAGATAGTTAATCGATTAGTTTGGCTTTACTTCTAGCGGTTTATGATACAAAAACCTTCTCTGTATCGCCTTTTTGCTCTCCCTCAAATGTAAAATGGATCGTACGACAGCAATTTATCTAACGATAGCGCTATATACTGTTTGTACATATAATAGTTTTAAATCCTCCCTTGCTTATTTAACTTCCTATTTAACTCACCAACACAATTGCCAGTACTAGCACTGTAAATGTATCCAAAGTCGCAGGAACCCGTTGGTGTGAACCAAGGTCTTCGTGGTCTATTATTGCGGCCCCATTCGGCGACGGGTGTAACTGTAAAGAAATTTTTCTCATATTAAGCCCACATGTCATGATTTTAGTGATGATCTTGGTCACGAATCGATTATCAAAATCGAAAAGTAAAAATAATTCACAACATTGATTGATAAATTGACGAATAAACAAAGTATGAAACACTTTCCTAAAATTGATTATTTGAAAACATTACAACGGCGGAACAGAGCCTTACTTTGCTTTACTTAACCCTCATATCAACAATATGATGTGATTTTATTGCAACCCATCTATAATAGTTGTTAAATATCTTGTTTTAAAATAAATTGTCTCAACTAATTTTGCTCGAATACTTAAATCAAAGCCATCATCACCATTTTACAACAATTAAACGTAACAATAAGCACAGAGTAAAATCAATAAATAACAAATCACTGCTGTGTTTCGCCTTTTTAAAAAAAAGACAAGTAATTATATGTGAAGCACCAACCTGCAGTGGTACTCTCGGTGGTGGAGGTAGTAGTCCGGACGGTAGTCGGTTTCGGAGTAGTGGTGGTAGTGGTGGTGGTAGAAGAGGTGGTAGAGGTGGTAGAGGTGGTAGTTGAGGTACTCGTGGTTATGACAACGCACCAGCCGCTCGCGTCCCGCCTAAAGCCCGGCATGCAATCGCACATGTAACCGCCCAGCCGGTTGTGGCACACTTCTAAACTACTGCAAATGTGTGCTCCCATTTTACATTCATCTATATCTGAAAGATATTAATAGTAACGTTATTCATGTTATCATTATATTAATGTTATTAACTCCGATATTAGTATTAGAGTGCTTTGATATTCTCGAACAGTATAATGGGATGTTAGATACAGTTTAAACCGTGGTTACGCTACAGAGTATTTACGAATGAAAACGCCAATTTTCACAAACGAATGGTCAACTAAAAACTTAAGACAAAACCCGCCATGTATCACCCAAGTTTTTAATTAATTATTCTACCACTTCTTCTTCTAACCCTTAACGCCTTCTAAAGTAGTTATTCCACATTCTCCTACTAATCCAATAATAGCACCTGATTAATCTGTAGTCCAGTACATTTAAATCGGAATGCTAAGTTCAAATCGAGAATGGAATTAAGAGAAAACGTTGAGTTATGAGGCAACCCATTAAGCGGCTTAAGATTATACCAATCTGGTGGAATATCACAAGTAACGGTCGCAGCCTTGGCTCTCTAAAGAGCCCTAAGGGCTGAGGGCATAGCTATTTTAAACACGTATAGGCGAAGCGTTTTCAGCGTTCTGTCACCTAAAGTTTGAAAATTCTGCAAATATCTATAAATACTATCAGGTAAATGGCATGTTTAAATTATAAAAAAATTGCACTTTTTTATCTATTTAAAGAACACAACACGTCCTTAACACGTCATTAGATAGTATTATAGCCATCCCTAATCAGTATTATATATTGACTAGGAATAGCTTCATATTGAAACTCGTCCCACCTTAGATGATGAAATAAAGCTCAAAATTTTAATACACTTAACAAAAAATCCTATAAACTCACCTACGCATTCTCCATTGGGGCTCTTTTCATACCCATTCAAACAATGAAGATCGTCAACATTAAAATCTGGTTTATTGTGTACTCCAATAACATTGGTCCATTTATCTTTAGGTATATCACTAGCGTTTAGCCCATAGCTACCGTCACTTTCTCTCTCCCTCTCTATAGTGTTGATTTCTGTTGGGGCCGGTACGTTTACTTCGACTGGAGTGTTTGGTCTTTCCGGTCTTCTTGGTCTGAAGCCAGGTATTCTAGAGTCAGGGGGATTTGTATAAGGAGTTCTTCTTGTTGTAGGAGTGAGATGGTTAGGGTAAAATCGGTTATACGCTGGTCTAGGAGGTCGTGTTCTAATGGTCCGTGTTGTCGTGCTAACGGTACTAGTTGTTGACGGCGTGGTGGTTGATGTTGATGTTGTTGTGGGTCTAGGAGTTGTTGTTGTAGGTCTAGGAGTCGTAGTTGTAGTTGTAGTCGACGTTGTTGTTGAACTGGTGGTGGGGACGGTCAAGCTTGTTTCGGGAATTGTGTCTGTATTTGTTGCGTTATCTTCTCTGTAAAAGACATTGTCAACATGTAAGCAATAATATTTAATTATGAAAACATTAAAACCAGTAACGTTGAACAATAAATCTTATTTTGTTCAAAAAACATCATTTCTGAACTTTATTAAGTTTTATAATTAAAGTAAAAAATAATACTAACTATTTTATTTTTTACTTCGATTTTTTAAAAAAAAATGATTTATCAAATATAAAATAGTTAAATGTATATTACTCACTCAGAATCGTAATACTCATATTCGTAGGCAGGGGGGGGCAAGGCAGTGGTGGTTGTTGTAGTAGTGGTGGTTGTGGTGGTAGATGTGGTGGCAGCGCGACGCGTGCAAGTGAAGGAGCCCAGGACGTTCAAGCAATGCAGGCCCGCCTGACAGTTGTCTAGCTTTAGCGCGCACTCGTCAATATCTGAAAATTAAATAATATATATTTTTATTATATGATGGCTGACGATGACAGGATTTATTCGCGCGTTCGTAACACTTGTAGTCTTACTTTTATCAATTAAAAGGTTGTCATTATAAACAAGCTTGACTTGATTTTAGGTTCTATAAAATCAGGCTCTTTTAGATTTTTTTTCCGTGACGTTTATGTACACCAAGGACTATGATTAATTCAAACTGAAAAATTACTTAAATAAAGATTGATAAATTGCTCTCAAAAAATATAACTAATCCATTATGACTTATCGGCATTAGGAGTTAATATAGATCACTCGTTTTTTCTCGTTCTTATATTAAGTTTAAGTAAAAAGAGAAGGCAGGAAGAACATTACATCTTTGTCTCATATCATTCAATATTATTAAACACAAGGTTTACTGCTTTAAATATTTTATTCACTGGAAGAAAATAATTTTACCTTATTTCAGTGGGCTACTACCTTAATTAAAGCCAAGAGATATAAATAATTATTAATGATATGGTAACGTGATACATAATAAGTTTAAAAACGAAAGTAAACAAAATTGGTTTTTTAAGTCCGACCGTAGCCACAATGGCGACCGTTAGGAATGTAATCGCCATAGGGTTCCAATTAGAGTAAATAAAATAATACTACGAAAGGGCCAAAAAGAAAGATGCTTTTAAAAATAACGCTGATAGAAAAGAAAACTTACCCACACATGACCCAGAAGAAGAATCCAGTTCAAAGCCATTTTTACAGCGGCACTCGTGTCCGCCGAAAGTGTTAATGCAGTTTTGAAAGTGATCACACAGGTGCGTGCCTTCGCGGCACTCATCGATATCTACGAACATTAGATGCATCAGTTTAATTTCACTGACTACCAAGTGATGAAGAATTGTATATTACTATACCATATTTGCCGAACAGTGTAAGTACAAAAATGCTTAAATTACCTTATTATTAAGAAATAACGTTTGCACCTTGAGAACGAGTTCTATTTATTATGTCAATGGTTTCTTTTTACTCAATGACTTAAAATGTTGTCGAACCAATTTCTATTAACCTATGAGTGTTTTCTTGCATTGATTCCTGTTTAATATGTGTATAAAAACACTCCAATTTTTTCGGACAATGATGACAATTACATCGGAAAACCGGGTGCCTAACGAATTTTTTACAGATATCTAGACCGAGTAAAATAAGTTCATAAATATACACATACTACATGTATTTTATATACAATATAATACATATATATTATATTCAGTATATTTGTGTAGTATAGCAAAATAAACTACAATTTTTCAGCGATTATCTCGGTAGCTACTTAAAAATCTAGTGACATTTACATTAACATTACAATAATAGTAATTTGAATTATCATACCTTCGCAAGTTGTACCGCCTGGACGTTGTCTTGTTCCTTCTTTGCATTCCTTTTTTCTTAACCTGCCGTGTGATTAAAATTAGATTTTTAGAAAAGGTAAAGATTTGTTAAAATAATAATTCTGCTTATATTCACACACATCTGCATATAATTATTTGGCATTATCTTTTTTTCAGCCCTAGGACCTCCAGTACTGAACCCATAGCAGCCAGCGTCTTCCGACGACTTTGATTAGATCGTCTCAATCGTTTTACACTACACATGCTAGTTTGTGGTCACCGCTCCAGGTCTGTTCTGCGCGCTATGTATACTGCGCACTATCACTACAACTTGTCTAAAAACGTTACAACACTTTGTTTTAAATCATTTGTTACAACATTTAAACATTACAACAATTTGTTTTAAATAATCTTCGCAGGAAAAGCAAAACTAAAAAGTAAGTTTAAATTCTATAGCTTGGTAGCTATTCTATAGCTTGGCTCTGGTAGCTTTTTAGTTTGTTCATGTTGTACCTGCCACATAAATAAAAGCATTCTGTAATAGTTTTTCGTATGGAACAGCCATTCAGTTTACACAACTGGTAATGTTTATTTAGTCCCTTAGGATAAAAAACCTCTCCCTACACTTATGGTTCTCTAGTCCTAAAAGCTCAATTAAACCATGATACAATTATTGGGTACATTACTGCGGTAGTGTGCTGATCTTAGACTTGCAGTTGTATGCTCCAGGTAGATTAATGCACACCTCGTTGCGTCGGCAGACCTCCGAACTCTCCTCGCATTCGTCGATATCTGAAATTTATGAAGTTACAAGTTATTTAATCAAAAAGGCTTGCTACTTGAAGGCTTTGATAAAATAACAATATAGATTAGTATATATTAATATAGCTCGAAGAATAACAATAAAACGACATGTAAATAGCAACATGGTTGATAAAATACACTAATAGGTACATAAGTAGTCACAAAAATAGCAGTACTATTAAAAAGCTAATACCTTCGCAAATTCCAGTAGCAGCGTTGACTTTAAAGCCAGGGGCACATCTCTTAGATACGTGGTCCTGGCAGAAGTAGCTGCCGTGAGTGTTGATGCAGTGCTGAGAGAGACGTTGGCAGTCGTCCAGTCGCTCTTCGCACTCCTCGATGTCTAATCAACATCACATAACGTAACGCAATCATGTTACGATTAAATAGGAAGTTAAATAACACGCAAAATAGCAAGTTTCTCGTCACAATAAAAGGAGAGCTACTTATTTAGTTGCAGGTCCTATTACCAAGTAGGGTAATAATATTCAAATAGTACGAGAAAAATTTCTAACTTACTTTTTTAAGTACAGAAGTTTATCATCTATCTCGGTAAAAGATTTTAATTCTTTAAAATTTCTACATGTCTTGACGATTTCACAGAATACCTTACTTAAAATACCTTCACTAATAAAAATCGTATAAGAAACTTAACTGTTATTCAAATATTTTATGTTTAAATAACCGATATAACCCAGCAAGTTTGCCCAGTTAAAGCGCAAAAGGCAGCTGTTTGGGCTTGGAAATTCCGGAGTGGAAACGACGAACCGGCAAGCACAGGAAAGGACGTGCTCTCGCAAAGTGGACAAATGGTCATGAGGTTGTCGGTAAAGACAGGATTCTGGCTGCTTAGAAGCCCTATCCTGCCTATACTTAGCTGGTTCTAGCCTTTACTTAGCCAGGTTCTAACCAGGCTTATTGGAAATCTCCATAAATGGCTGAAATAATGATGAAATTTTAAATTTATTAAATACCAAGGCACTCATCGTCCGGCCCTGCCCTGAATCCCGGAGGACAGATGTCGTTTTTCGATGTAGGTATAGCCGGAACTTGTGGTGTGGTAGCACCGGGAATAGCTTCCTCGAAAGGCTTGCCAGGTTTGCCAGCACACTTGTACCCGCCTATTGTATTCTCACACAAGTATTTAGGACACGGCGGCCGAGGAAGTTGGCATTCGTTGATGTCTGGAAAGAGATAAAATTATAATTAGAAGTAACAAGAAACTATGATACGGTTTTAGAGAGTAAGGCTTGCTCTAAACGCCATGATGATGTGGAGTACCTTAAAAAATCCATACGATTGGCAGTGAAAATTTTTCCCATAGAAAGAGTACGCGTTCTATTGATAACAGGCTTTCGTGTTAAGGACTGTATTACAGCCAATGGACACTAGTTCGAAAAGGGTTTATATAATTTAAATACACATATTGAAGTCAACACTGTAATGGTAATAAATGTTATGTATAATATAAGAAAGTTGTTTTCTTTGTAACAATATTTAAGACAAAATTAAGCAATTAATTTCATTCTTGTTAAGCTGTTAACTAACATATTAAAAAAAAAAAACAATTTATTGATGTGGATAAAAATCACTCGATACCGGAGGTCATGTAAGAGAATTATTCACTATCCCATGTTTATCACCACTCATTTGAGCTACATAGCTCCGCTTTTCAGATTCCGTTATACAGTAAACCATCTATTCTTGCTATCACTTCCTCTTCTTTAGTTAACTCGTTAGTATTATGAAAAATACACGTGATTTTAACTTACCATCGCACACTTGGTTAAGAACGTTTCGCTTGAAGCCCGCCGGACAGCTAAGACTGACATCCCGTTTCTTAATGGGCACGCACTTGTAGGAGCCCACTGTGTTGTGGCATACGGTGTCTTCTTCAGTGCACAGATCGTCTAGAACCTCTCCACATTCGTTGATATCTATGTAAACCAAAAAAAATCTTTATAAACAAGTGTTGCGAGATAATGGTTGAGGAATTACTTTATAGTCGCATTGACTTACTGAATTATGTGCAACAGTTTTAACATTAGCCAATTATCGCAACTAACTATATTTATTTAAAATAAATATTCCTCAGAAATTAAAAAAAAATCTAAGCTATTCGTGCTACAGATATATTTCAAACATTGTTATCTTTACCCCTTGTAAACTACATTAATACATACATAAGTCATATATTTTACCTTTGCAGGATTTATTATCCGACTGTAGTCTAAATCCTGTACGACATTCACATTTGATTTTTCCGTCATTATCTTTGCAAGCATGTTCACAGGAATCTTTCTTGCACTTCTCTTTTTTCTCTTCTTGTTTCTTCTCTGTTGTAGTTTCTATTTTCTTCTCTGTGGTTGTTTGAGTAGTGGATTCCGGTTCTTGTGCTGCTACCTATACAATAACAATTGATTAATATCTATTTATAATCTGGCTATAATAAACCTCCGAAATTAATTGCTCTATTGCTGCATTAAAGACATTGTTAAAGCTACAACAAAAAGAAATTCCTCCGAGTTTGTTCAGGGCTTTTCTCAGATCAGGGCGTGTTTGAAACTCTTACAGCTTTTAAAATTGGCAAACAGAAAATGAATTTTTGAAAAAAAAAAGAGTTGTTAAGTTACAATAGGAATAATTACAATTTTATTTACACAACAAAAAAGTGTTCTATTGGTATCAATTATTTTTTTATAAATTATTATATGGAAGTATTATTTCTTGAGCATCGTCTTTGTTATTAATTCACTAATTAAATTAAATGTGCGTAAAAGGTTATGTTTATTTTCAATTAAAATCACACCACATGTATTGTTATTTCTAAAAAGACTGTTAAACGAGTGCTTAAAATTCTATTCACATTTATTGACTAAATAAAGAGGGGGCGCTTAAAACCGGCTATTCACGGATAATCCTGGCGGTATATGGTTTCCGTATATTTAGTTTAACTAACACGGCGATTCTAAATCTATTTTGTCATCAGGGTTAAATTTCGTATCGACAAGATTTTAAATTTCGTTACTTTAAGCCTACAGCTATTATCAATTTAGAGTATGATGACAAATAATCATTAACTATATATTGTCTCAAAAAATATAGTAATTTAGATAAAATGATATCCTTACAACATATTTCCCTGATACCAAACCTGATGAATAGGTTTGTAAGGATACTATAAACTATTAATACTAACAGTAAATTACACACGTAACTTGAGTATATGAAAAATAAACAACTGAAATAATAAAGTTTGACAAAGCAATTACAAAAACATTTTGTTAATATCAGACAATATAAAATTTATGGCCAACGAAAAAGAAAATTCTGCAGAGACCTGTAAAATATAACAAAGAGGATAAAATAATATATTATATCGATTATTGAAACTGCACATTTAACAGTTGGGTTTTAACTTTGACGCATTTGATATTTTACGCAAATTTACATTGTCGTCAACTGCATCGGTTAGTATTTATAAACAAGAATATTAATTCATTTATTTTTTATTTAATCAATAAATAAACTGATCAATCAAATCTGATACAAATTTTGCCGGAACAGCTCCTTTAATATAAAATTGCCTGACTATAGCAGCGGTGTCAATAATATTGTGATGTAAAGCAGCATGTTTGTACTGTAGCCGTCTAATTTAATTATTTATAAATCCAAGGAGTGATTTAATTAGGTGTGAAGCAGCATGTTTGTAATGTCGCCGTCTAAATTAATTATTTATAAATATAAAGGTTGATAAATCCAAAGGATGATTTTAATTAGGTGTAATACAAAAATGCCGGTATTTTGACAAAAATATCGGTTTTTAATAACGGACAAAAATCTTCCGGGATTCCGGTAAGTCCTAATTACGATGTAATACTTATTATACACTTACTAAGCAGCATTGATAAAAGGCATTCTTCCGAAGCGTTGTCTGAGGGCTCATGCCTTCTTCAGCCGGACCTCCGCATGCTTCCGCACCTTGGGACTCACCAGACCATTTACCGAAGGAACATTCTTCGCAACAGGTCTGAAAATGAATACATATTTTTATAAATGCCGTTGAACTAGAGTTGCTTGTAGATTTTCGTTTGTTGAAATTGGAAAACTTTACATGTATTCTTTCGCAAGAAGTCATCTTAATAGTTACAACAACGGTGATGATTCTTGGTTAAACTGTGCAGTTTATGTTTTCTTTTCGCTCCTGCTGACTCTTGGGCTAATTAGACGTACTATTCTCAAGACAGCGAAGCCTTATATGGCTATACAATGCATAAGACCTCCAAATAACATAATGGAGAGGTATTCCGCTTACCATCAGAAGATCGCTTAATTTGTCGTGTCAATATATGTATCAAATAATTTTAAAATTTTTAATTATTATCTGCAAAAATGTCTCTCTAAATATTCAGAAACTGGTCATTTGTCAAATCAGGATACTGTACCTGCTAAATGCTCTCTCTGGTAAGAAGAATCATTAGACTATAACTGGAAGAGGCAAGAAGTTATAAATACTTATAATTTTCAACATTACATACCAGTGTGAGTAGTATATGTAATATGGAGATTGTATATTTAAAATTACACACACATTCGTTTTACTAGATTTTTATCATATAGGCTAATTTAAACCGAGCAAAAAATATAGAAATGGATAAATACCCGTTTCATCACACATCACCGAAGGGAAAATTTGGGCGATGAACAATAAGTGGAATGGTCTATTTAATGAAAATATTATTATAGGTTAAGTTAGGTTTGTTTTTGGACTTACACGGGGTACGTGTGAAAACGTTCCTGTGACCCCGTCATAGAGCGATGATGGTGGAACATAGTGAACATTTTACTGTACAAGTCCGACATAACTTAATGCTATTTTCACCCACGTAAGATAAAAATAAGGATTTATTTTTACTGTCATTATTAACCCCAATGGCAAAAAAGCTAAATTATTATTTGTATATAACGATATTGTCAAAATATTATTTCTCTGTTGGTTAAATAGTCAGCGCTATAATATCAGATCATGTTACGTTATATCGAATTTTTAATTGCTGTTGAAATTAAATAAATTTCATATTCACATGCTACACTCAATGGATATTGACTTACCTTCCCAATATCCGTTTTAGGCAGAGAGCATTGTTTCTTTTGTGCCATTTTCATTCCAGCTGTGCAATCATCTTTCTCTCTAAAACAAAATGTTAAATATGTATCATTACATTATTTTAAAACTGTTTCAATGTAATGTTTACAGTCTATATAAAAGATTTCCACCTATGTACTGACTCATTCCGATGTCTATTTAACCATAAAACTTAAAATATTTTACAAATCAACAACTATTGGACAAAAAAATCGATAATGTTAACTGAAAGTTTTGAGATTCTTCATTCTTTTTTAATAAAATATCTGTACATTTCTCTTTTAAACAAAATATTTGACATAAATTTTGTTCATCGGTTTATAAACCCTTAGAAATTATGTTTTTTTTAAATATAATACCTTTGGACTACTGATATTTTATCCGTAAACTCGTTAAATGTAATTGCATATAGATTCGAGCAGTGGTAGATCAACGTTAGGGAATTGAGACTTACGATTGTGGGTCGCAGGTTGGATTCTCGGGATACAATTTTATATAATTCATACCTTGTGTATAAATTTTTAAGGGTTTGAACATGGGCAACAAGATCCTCTGCATACCATAATACCACACCTGCCTACCAACTGTGGCGGTTTTGTATATCACCCACAGACATCTTTGCGGAGGCCTATGCCTTACAGTCAGAGTCTATGGGCTTAAAGGACGACAACGACGAATATTAGTTTTTATAATTAATGCGATATAAGAACGACTAAGACGTTGGTCGAATCGTCTTTTTTTAATAATAAAAACATATAAAATAAAATGTGTGCGGTCATAATGGCATTACATGAACGGCTAGAAACTGTTTTTTTTAGCCGTTGCGTTCTTTTGGTGTATCGCCATGTTAAATAAATTTCACACTAGAGAAAATCTGCCTATCAAATTTTACCTAATAATTTATAACATTTTAGGGTTCCAAGCGCTAATGCTCTCTAAAGTGTTAGCAATATTAGCATAATAGTTTTCGCGATAATTCGATAACAGCAACCGAAAGAGCCTAGATTTTGTCATTTCGGGAACCCCTGGATCGGAATTCTAAAGCGTATTGAGTGACAATTAAAATGGAGGTGTTAGGAGTCTTTGCGCGAAACCTGACAGTCTCATCTAGTTAAATATCTAATATAAGTTATATATATATATATATATATATATATATTATATAGTTATATATATATATATATATATGTATATATATATATATATATATATATATATATATATATATATAATTTAAGTGAAAAGATGCTGTTATAAGAGAGTTCAATCAGTTTCTAGTTTCTACCAAAACGGGGACCTCTGGCTTTGTTTTGATGACGTACACAAGCGGTCACTGTAAATTATCCTATGCGGATAATAATATTTATAAATGAGCCACGACCTCTAAAGATTCCCTTGAACATAGCTATTGTATAATCTTGTTAATGTCAGATCAAGACCTCTTTGAAACTCCTCGTAGCTTGATGTTGAAAGATGTCATTACTGAGGAGCTAAACTAATTTGTTTATTTATTGTGCATCAAAGGGACATAAAAAAATCAGATAATATAGGAAAAAATGTTAGTACACAGAGTGGTTTCGAAATACCTCCTATCAAAACTATCCTGTTTACTTAATTTTTGTACTTAATTTCAAGCAACAACTCAATAGTTGTTTCTAGAGTACAACCAATGATGTACTTGGTTGAGAAGGAAGGGTCATCAATATAATTCTAGTTTCTATCAAATTAGGCCAAAATTCAAACTATTCCCTTCTGGTATTCTTATCTCTCAGGTCTTACACAAGTGACCACTGTGAGTGATTGAAAGTGAATTAAAATAATAGAGGTTTAAATTTAGCGGATAGAGCTCAGCTACAAACCAGATTTCTTACAGCTCTCCGTGAATTAAAGCAAGCGGAATTGTCAATGAAAAAAGAAATAACAGAATATAACAAGATACTAGATAAAAATACAGAGCTATTAAATGTTTGTGTAAAAAGTGACCAAGTAATAACAACTCACACGAACTGTGCTTCACAGCAACTCTTTGCTGCAGCAAGACACGTGCTCTCCAATTCTGGCTCCAAGTCTTCGGGTGTACTTACACCTGAACAGGCATCCGATGAGGACATCCCAATCGCCTGGTATTGGCCGTGTGTGCAGCATGTCTCCGTTGCTTCTAACGTTTCCTCAGATGAAATACCTGTTAGTGATATAAAACAAATAATAAATTTTTAGACTAAACAAATTTACATCGACTCATATATACAATATTACAAAAATAAAAGATGAATAAAAAACAATAAGTACGTTGGTTGTATTCATATCATATACATACTGTTTACAGATTTTACTCTATTTTACTCTATTATCTATTTCCAATCAAAATGTTTTTATTCACAAGTACTAAAGCACTCAAGCACGCTAACAGCGCCACGTAATATAATGTGTAAACATCCGAATTTAAATACTTTTTTCTTTAACTTTTACACTTATTTACAATTATCGCGTATAACTTAATAAAAAGTAAAAGAAAATGTTAAAAGTTTCAAAGTATTCATAGAGGTAAATTTTAAGTATAAAATTGCGGACCTCCTACTATTCTAAGATATTCGTTGGAAAAGACCGTTTCATTTTATTATGCGGGCCGTAGGTGATCCGTTGAAGTGGTCAAACGAATTAATGAATTATGCGAACGACTCGACTCAGTAACCAACGATGCAATTGTTTCATCTTTTGTTACGTAGATTAACAATTCTTTGCATATCACGTATATACATGAAATATAAAGCTCCAATTTTTTGAATAGCAGAATTTACGAAACATCGAAGGTGATGAAGATGTATTCCTGCGAGATTTTATTTTTGTTAACAAGCAGCAGAGTGCAGAAATTATGTTTTAGCTAAATATAGTAGCGTGCGCGCTTTCAGATTGTTTTTAAAATTCTTTGATTGTTTTAAATGTACAAGTGAAGGTTTTATTTTTTCATTTAAATATCAAGTATTTTGGCGTCAAATAATGATACAGTAGCCTTATTAAACATTTCAACTAATTATAAAATTTTATACTTCTCTATCCCTATAAGTCTTTATAACAATCATACAAAAATTTTATATTTTACGTAATATTTTTGGTACTAGTTTATTTGAATTTTTGTAGCATATTCTACCAAAACTATTTACCAGAAATTTAAACACGCCATAAAACATAAATATATTTCCGAAATTATTCGGAATAAAAAAGTTCGCTCTTAACTTCTAAAAGTTGTTGATTTTTTAAAATGCTACCAAGCACCAGTGCCAACAAAGGTCCGCGGCTTAACGTCAATTATTCCGTCGTGAAATTTACACTGCGGATTTATTTTGAAATTATAAGCTTTTGCTTCTAGAACTAAATTAATATTTCTATTAAAGTCAATTTATATTAATAATACGAACGATTTTGCAAACAAACTATCCATTTAAATATGATAAAGAGAACTTCGAAAATAAATATTTAATGACATTGCAGATCAGTGATAATTGTACCTTAAGTTTCATGAATTAATAAAAATAATAAAAATACACCATTTTCCGAAAATAATAAAAAAATATTTTCGTTACATTCATTTCTTTTTTATTTACATTTAAAAAGCATATTGTTAATAAATCTCACAAAAGCTAACTGCTAGTTTACAGCATTATCGTTGTTTCGTGTGAAAATCATTCGTTACCACAAATATAATTATTGTGTATATATATACCTAAATAATTATTGCTTCACCGCTGTAATGTTTAGCTCATTTGCTGTCAATTAACGTATGATACACGCTATCCAAAAATTAATAGTTTCGGAAATAATAGGTTAAAACGTAATGATAAATTATTAAAAAAAAGAGTTTAAAAACTATTCCAAATTACATTTAATTATTGTTTAATATCTGCCGCTGCAAACCTTGTATTGCTAGAAGTTATTGATATACTATAATAAAATTTCACAGTCATCACTTTATACAAGGATGTTAGGAATAGGTGTAAAAGCTTTAAAGCTTTTTGCTTACAAATGAGCTTTATATTCACCCCTTTAAGGCTATTACACCTATAGCCAATCACTCTGTATTATATTTGTATCTGTGCTTGAAATATCTTGTATTATAAATAGGGCGTATCACTATTGTCGTACGCCCTATTTATATTACTAGTTACGTTATAACGTAAACAACCAATTTGTTCTATAAACTTATACAACAAAAATATATTAGGGTCCAATAAGTTAGGGCACAGGGCCATGTATCATGATGGGGAAGTAATGTTATATAAGTGTATTATAATATCTTACTCTTAAAAGAACCTTCTACAATGATATGGGTATCTTGTATGTAATATTATGCACGCTAAAACCGTAATTATAATATTTGAAAAATATAACTAACACTCATTAATTCAAAACTCGCTTAACCACTTCAGTAACGACCTCTTCAAACTACAGCTCACACATAAAAATGTTTGTGGTCACAATGTTCTCAAAAATATTCATAAAAATTTCTTCTGCAAATTAATTTTTACTTTAATATTTAGTCATTTTATCAAAAATACATGGCTTGTAATATAGAACTTAACAGAATAAATATTCACATTTTTAAAAATTTACAAAAAATTAATAATTTTAAAATAAACATACATTCGAGCACACAGATGTATATATAAGATGTATTCATATAAATAGCTGTCTCAATAGACTTTGCATTGTAAGTTTTAAGTACTTTATTCTATTACATTAAATAATAATAATTAAATATGGTATAAATCGATTAATTTTGTGATGCAGACTGAACGATACAGTTAGTGAACAATGCACCTGAAAATGTAAATTTCCAACGCGTAACTGCCAAACACACAAAGTTCACAACGCACTGTCAAATGTGCCAGGCCTCAATAGTCAATATATATCGTAAATTTATAGTTGATCCATCTTCAAGTATTTACGTAATTTGGAATGTTTTTTTTTTCTTAGAATTTTCAATAAAGTAATAGATACTTTATAAAAGATGAATAAAATTAATAGTCTTTCTCAAGTTATGGTGTCACCAAAGGTAATGGATATTCATTTTGGAAGGATTGATTGTATAGATAATTTGTAAGCAAATAAGCTGTATTCGCTGTTTTATAGCTTTCACTATTTCCAATCAACCAGCATATACATTTGCTTAAATTAATTAATCGAATTTTAAATTGTCTCTAGAGGTTGATGTCCTTGGTTGATGATTAGTTTTACTTTTTCGCACTTTTCATAGAGTTATGTAAATATACCAATGATTCGGAATAGAACGAAATATATTTTAGTGTAGATGAAGCTACAATCCAACTGGAGTGAAATAAATAAGTAGAGCCGGCTTATCCACAAACCTCACGTGTTGGAGGCGATATTTTTCAAATCCGATAGCAACCAATCGAATCGTTAATCGGATCAATCGAAATGTTAAGTCCGTATCAAATGACAATCCAAGTGTGGATCCAACAAACTACAATTCATACAAACCTAAAGTGAAGTTATGAATGCCAAAGGCCATGTACGGAAATTATCAGAAAAAAACTTTTTAGTGTGCGCGGATTTGGACGTAAATTATTTAATATAGATTAGCGTGTTTCTGATTTAAGTGTATTATCAAATTGGGAAACAATTATAGAAATAGTATAAGATAGCGATTCTCGACATAAGATTTTCTTTCAGCATAAGGTTCTCAAAGCGAAATATCAATTTGTTGGAAAAAAAAATTATCTATCGACGTGAACTTTTAAAACGAACTTTTTCAGGTAGGCCTAGCGTAGGTTGATTAATTAAAAATAGGAGTGAACGAAAATTGAAACGCTGGAAGAGAACCTCTCTTCAATATAATGAGTAGACCTCGTCTCATTTCGCTACTACGGGAATACAAACACCGTATAAATTAATGTTTCAGTTATTTTTAAAGCGTACTTTAATTAAATTACTATTTTAATGACATAATTAATGCGTGTGTACTCGATACGTGTTTATATAGTGGAATAATACTTCGTCGTATGAACCAGGCCACACAGAAATTTATTTTAAAAAATATATTTCATCTAAAAAAAGGTAAAGTCTCGTATAATATTCATACATCTGCATGAACGTGTCGCTTCATATGACTTTTAGCTGACCTCGTGAACCAATAGTCCATTACCAAAATATTTGTAAAACCCTAAACTAGCAACGGCCAGCAATTTGAAGAAAAAGATAAAACATATATTCCACACTGTTCCATAAAAGTTGTTCTTCGTGGATAAGACAAAAACTATGCATTGCATGCGAATGAAAGATGATGTTTTCGCAAGCATGTCAAAAAAAAACCTAGCTTTGTCATTTTTTGAAAATAAATATCTTCTCCGTCTACGTCCTAACAATACGATAAAAATAACAATGTGATAACAGCGAAATAAAATATGTCTATAATACCGACCCAGTTTCTTGAAGACGATAATGAGGCACAATATAGTAGTCCTTGGCGGTATAAACGCATCTGCACGAGTGAGTCTCCTTATCGTAAAAATGTAGAATTACATATAGTAATGGGACATGCAAGACGTCCACGTTGTATACAGGCCTGTTAGTTATCAATTAGTGTCAAAAATCAAAGGTTTCAGAAGTAGTAATGTAATAATAATATAATATAAAAAAATGGAAATTCGGATTACTACATATTAACATTAATTATTGTTTATTATCTGTGCTTTTAGCTAGACTTTATACCGCCTGAAGTTATTGGCTTGTCGCATTCCAAAACAAAAAATAAATTAATGTAACATGTTTCAGAATTATCACTTTTACAAATTAATACAGTGATTGAAAATAAAGCATAAAACCTTTTTTCTGACAAATAAACTACACATTCACCCCTTTATAGCTTTTACACCTCTAGCCAATGACCCAGTATAATACATCTATGTGTTATAGTGTTATGTTAACTTGGATTTTGAATTACAAAATCTAGCGCGCCATCGCACTTAGTGTTGACGTTTCGGGTCATAAAAAGGAAGGTTTCATAATCTAGTTAATTTGTCTAAACGACCCATAGCTGGAAAGCCGCATAATGATTTAGAGAGTTTAGATGCCGCAGTCTATACATGGATAGCTCTTTATCAAAACATGTCAACGTCAATATAATCCTCCCCCATAAATGTCCAATAGGACCGGTTGAAAGCGACATCTCCTCCTTGTGCATCAAAGAATTAATGTTTTTAGCTTCATAGTATATATAAACTTAATGAAAGATTCTAAATTTGTTTCATGATTATTACTTTTAATATATTAAATAGACTATGAAGTAAACGTAAGTATATATGCACATTTGTATATTAGTTTAACTCCATTGACTATATAATCACGGACCCTTCCGCTCCGTGAACTCAGGTCCGATGAAGCTGCAAAAACCCTCGGGCTAACAGCAACAGCGTCAACAGAGAATAAGTGACCATATAATATGATTTTCGACTTCATCATGGTCACTAATAAATCAACGTCAAGCTGCCATCTGGTAGTTTTTGAAATTAGGTGGTATTCTAGAATAGGTTATCGCCTAGAGTAATACCCCTGTCATTTTATTACATATATCTATGTATATATTACGAATGTATATGTCTATAAATGTATGTGTGTGTATATATATATTACGTGTTTTTTTTTAATTTATTGCAATTAAAAAGTAAATTTATTTCTTGTAACCTGTAACGTTCCTTTTGTTAATATACCCTATAACACTTTTCGTTTTATTTGATCTTTCATGTTAGCTTGAATTAAGTTCCGTAAACACCTGACAATAATTCATATTGGTTAGGTTTCGTTTTGAAAAAAAATGCAATTAAAATTAATACTTAAAATAACTTTGATCAATCCTTTTACTACACGGTGTAGATTAATTTAATATATTTTCTTAGTTTACCGCATTTAATTTTTCTACTTGACACATATTTAGAAGATAACGGGCATATATATTTAAAAATAATAAAAATAATTCACATTTAACTTGCCGTAGTAAAGTGCTCGTAAAAACTCGGTACTTAATGACTCATAATTTGTTTACCAAGCGCCTTATGTTCTCGGAGGTTACGGGAACAAGAATTGAGAACAAAAGCCACTACTACTCTTTGTTATAAAAAATAAGTGAGTGTGCGTGAGATTTTTAGTCTATGTATTTTATTTTCTGGGCAACACTCGGAAAATTAAGAAACTTTTCTTGTCATCCAATATCCCTCGGTGACTAAAGACGAAAGTATACAACTAATGTGTGTTATGGACAGAAACATGTTATCTCACTTTGAAATCTCTCCAGCTCATGCCCGCCAACGATCCGTGAAAAAGCTTTGTTAGGATTACATTGCGAGGTCGAATCAAGAATTTATAGAAGATCCGTTGATAAACGATAATAATCGACATAGCACAGCGAATTGGTAACTGGAAGTGACAGTGGGCAGGCCGTAGAACAGATAGCCGTTGGGGCTTCAAAGTTCTGGATTCCTAGTGCCGCTCACGGACAGACAACCTTGTTAAGGCTGTCGAGAGACTACCGGTCCTACTGGAAATCTTTAGAGACGCCTATATCCAACGGCTGAAATGGAGTTCACATTAACCAGTAAAAGCAAACCTTTCATGAAATACAGACATCTCTTTGGTCGGTTTTAAAACTTCACTTATATAAGCCAGACACCATCCAGCGTGTTGGGACTCCACCCACAAGGACACCTTTTCAAAATCATCGAAAAAAGCTGGGCGTTGGTTGCTTTTACCCGGTTTTATTAGAAATGTATGGGACATATTAATGGCTATGGTGATTTTGACTAAAAATCTGCTATGAAATAAAAAAATCATGTTTTAACATCACTTCTACGTAATTATTAAAGCGAATGCCGCACTTGTAATCTTTATTTTATTTATTATTATTGAAGCTATCAAGTTGTCTTAATCGCCAGCTAACATTTACGACCTTAAATCATTTTGTTAGTGTGTCGAGTGTACACAGATAACGTAATTAGTTCTTAGAGTTAAACACATTAACGAATGTATAAACATCTTCACAACAGTGCAAAATATTATCTATACTTAGAATTTATCCTAGCTAACTCGTTGATATCATTTCATAGAATAATGCAGCACATAATTACATTTAGTCATCCCTACCGTTTTTAACACAAAGTATCAAAAATTTTAGATATTGGATGTAGAATTATTAACATCGTCATAATGGAAGAATTCCCTAATGACTGCTCAACATTTTATTCCCATACAAATTATGGAGTAAATTAAAACATCGGTGCCTACGGACATTACATCCTAAAGCATCGAAGCATTACATGTAAATATATTGCAGTATATGGAATAAAAGATTGACTACGGTAAAATAACTTTTGACAGTACGAAGTCAGCCAAAATAACTAGTTTATTAATAATCGTTTGAAAAAATACATTTAAATTTTAATTCCACTTCTTTAACAAAAATTAAATCAACCAGAATTATAAACTTCAAAACAGCGAATAGTCATAAATTATAAATCTTAATTCTAGAAATTAACTGTACCGGCTTAATTCAGCCCGTTTTCGCGTCTTCATTGTTCTTGACCTCACCTTGAATTATAAAGGCCCATTTGCTAACCCGGGGTTGCAAACGGCGTGTCCAAAGCCACATGCATGCATAATTTCAATCAACATCATTTTACACGTCAAACGCACAGCACAAAAATAATGGGATGTCTTTCCACCGTCAATCATATGAACTAGTCCTGTTAGTATAAAAGTACCAAAACATAAAATAAATTAGGTGAGACATTTTTTTTTAATATACAAATCATATAATTTATAATTATAAACAGCCAGTGTGAATTTATGCACAAAAGCTATTTAAGGTATTATTTAGATCTCACAAGTAAACCCGACTATACATAATATGTTAATTAAGACATCAAGTTATTTGAAATTTAAAAATAAGAGGTAAATTCTGCACTGGATATGATGTATATGATGCTAATTTTATAAAACGTGCAAAATAGTGTACAGCGATTTTAATTTACCGCCAAATAAATTATGATCAAGTACTTTTTTATTTCCTCCATAAAACTGCTTCGAATTTGAGGATGTAAAAATATCTGAAATCTAATTACTTTCGAATGAAGTGGATGTTAGAAAGCCACAGCCACTGGTATTTAAAAGTAAATTGCTTATTTGACGTTTAATTTTACGTAAAATTTGAAGCATTGATAATTTTAAATGAATAAAAAATCGAAGAGATGTGATTTAAATTATTTAAAGTTATCTTAATAATTTACTATATACGTAATTATATTTTCCACTTTTAAAATTTCTGTCCGACTATTTAGTATTGGATAAAACGTATGCACAAAAAGTTACAAACAAGAAAGGTCGATGACATTATTATAGACAAATATAGATTAGAACCATGAAAATATACCTAAAGATTAAAACTCACACATACAGTTGACCGGCTTACATTAATTGGTTTCATTGTCAGCGCAATAGGTTCTTCATTATCAACTGTTTGTCTTTAATAACTCATCATTATTTTTAAGAAGGTCATTGAGCAGCGTGTGTTGCCGGTGATGACCTAAGGATTCGAAACTTGGTCGCTAACAATGGGCCTTATAAGAAGAGAAGAGATCCAATCAGAAATCAAATCCACTGAAGAACATATACAATCCGGTAGACGCAACGTGTGTAGCTACCCTACAAGGTGGACCTCTAGTTGTCCATGTACTATTTCTTTAATATTCTTAGTTTTATGCATCTATATATTTCTTTAATTACATATGCAATTAATAGTGTTAAATAAAAACATAAATCTAACCAGTTTTTTTTACCTGCTACACTTATTAATCTCTGCATTTTACGACATGTTAAATAACAGAAAATGCCTTCTTAAGTTCGCCCCTATACATATGATAAGAAGTATTGATAAATAATTAATAAATTAGATATAGCTCTGCCCCATCTCCGTATTTAATGTACCATGAACCACCTCCTCCTGGAGTTCAACGCTAGTCAATTTAAATATTACAACTCGCGAATCAAGGATAACCAGAAATTACCCAACCTCTTTAAGCACGCAGCATTGGCAAATTTATGTACTTAGGCTTTCATAGACCTCTCCGTTGTCCTGTCATCAAATCGCAATGTTTCATCAATTATTCTAATTTTGAAATAAAATTTTACTTTTATATAATTTTTCACGAAGAATTTCATATAACAACAGAGTAATCCTATAACAAAAGAGTATCATTAATAATAATGAATAAATATTTCTAATAAATGGCCTTTTTAATTCCACGTGTTATTTTATATTCTAATTTTATTTTAGTAATGGTAGTTAATAAGTTTTTGGAGCTGGTTAAACATTTTTTTTTTAATTATCGTGAATCCCCCTCGGATATAAGCGTCCTAGATCCTTCCAGATTTGTCTGTCCCTGTTGGTCCTTATCCTGTTTGTGCCAGCATTGGTTGATAAATATCAACCCGGAATAACGATTTAATATTGTTGTTGTTTCAGTTAACTTTTTGAGTTTGTTTACCTCAATTAATTTCTTTAAGATTATTTTACCATTATTTTTTATATTTTTGTAGTATATTCCTTGACTTCACTAAGCTACTTTTTTCCTCACAGATCTAATAAACGAGCCGGAATTTCGATGTGAACTTATCGAACATAAGAAGCATTAACTAAAAATAAATATAATCATTGTTTAAAATCTGTAATGATATATTTCAATGAGTTTTGGTTTATCACATACAGTTACCGGATTGTGTTAAGCATGACAACTTTTATTTCAACACCATTAGTAGTGTATATAGACAATACTATACTCGACTAGTTATATAAAACGCTAATTAACTTTCTTTAAGACCACTGTACATGCAGCTCCTCAGAACACATTAGGCATAAGCTAAATCTTAAACGAATCGTTTTTTAAGAAAAAATTTCTAATTTTTTTTACTTGAAGAAATCATCGTAATGTTTTTGTCTCAACTAAAACAGCAAATCGGCTTAATACACTGTCTGTGCATGCCAAATTTCGTTTCTAATCAGAATTAATTATTATTCAAACGGAATAAATATAAATAAATAGGTATATATATATAGCAAGGAATATATAGTTTTTTTTTAAAAAATAACGGGATGCATAACTTTATTTTACGGTGCTAGATTTTATATTTGAAAGGACTGAACAGCAACCGCACTGATATAAGTTGAACATATTACTTATCAACATGGAAACTAACATTTTTTTTATTTAAATTACGACGACACTTTTAACCAAAAAATAACAATAATTCTACAAATCTATTTAAAATAAAACCATTGATTATTGGTTATGAAATAACTTTACTGCCTTTACATCGTAGATACGAATTTTGTAAAAAAAATAAATGACGTTTATGTATTTTTTTTAAATTCATATTGTACCAACCAGTACTTACTAAAATATTTTTATAAAAAATATTACTAATAAATAATAATAAGAAACGACTACAGTAATAAACATGTTATCAATTTTTATAGCAGGTTATAAATATTTACAATTAAATCCTATTTGTATTCCAATCCAATTGAATACGCAATAGTTGAATTTGTACCAATTTGCATAAGATAAGAGCAATAAATAATATGTTTTACGAAGATACTTTATAGGCTTTATTAACAACCTGGCCTTCTAAGCACAAGTGTATTTTATTTATACACATGTTCAAACTCATTACAAATAGTATTACACACGAAAAATATTACTCACCGTTCACCAATTTATTCGACACGTAACATAACACAATTGTCAGCACTTTTATAAACTTCATTTTAATGTTTAAGCCGTTTACAATTTAAAAATAACTTAAAAGTCCACAATTATATTCCCTTGAAATTGACATTGCTGTCATATTTAAGAAAAAGAAAAAATTGTTTGCTTGATTTAACGTTCTATATTTAAAAGTTTTCAAAAAGGCGGGAATAAGCAAATCCAAGACGCGGGCTCTCTTAGCAGGGGCACATTCGTTAATGGTAAACAGGTCATAGAGTTACACTGATAAGTTTTCTGCGCATGTCACTGCTATTGCAGACTACTGGGCAGGTCACAGTTCACTATTAGGCAAAACCTACGTTGGAAACAACAAGTTCTGATTAGTTTGTTTTGAATTTAGGGACTAAATGGAACAAACATACAATATGCACGCGTATTTACGTGTTAGGATTTCCTAAATATACCTAAATAGTTTATTTTTATCTTTATCTCGGTTATTGTTATAATCATTTTAATGCTCGTTTTATTGTATTAAAGTTACTGTACAGTAAAAACTACATACAAATAATTTATACGGTCAAAATTCTCAAAAAATAGATAATTGTGATTACCTCCGTAATAGATAAACGTTTCCTGAGTTTTTTACATCTAGAAAATAATTAACAAAGTAATAATTGATTATTTTTTTCAAACGAAACGTAAGAAAAATTAATGAGTTTTTCATAAAATATATTTAGTCAATGTTTACATAATTACAAGAACATGTTTTATAACATTTTAATTAGTTATACATGCCTTTAAAGTATAGCCACATAGCGCGCATAAGTTTGGCCGCTGAAGCCTTAAGGCTTTTTTTGTTTATAGCCCCTTTGGGTTTCTCGTGCCCACTTTTATATTGAGGACAGGGAGTTTTTTGCAGTTTGAGTTTTATTATCACTCTCAAGTAGAGAGTTTCCGATCTTTACAATATCTATTACCTTCTTCTTTCAATCTTCACATTTTATTTCATTCACTTACCATTATGTGCACCACGATTTGGTCCACCGCAGAGTCACCGACGCACAAGAGATTCTATTTGCGCTTAAACCTGTGCAAAAACTCGGAGAATCCCCTGTGCCCCGTGAACATTTTCGCTCGACACATATCCAGGTCTATTAAATGCAGTCCGCGATAGGCCGACCCGGCGTCCGGAAAAAACTTCCTCGTTGTGGTGCCTTAAAGTTCTTACGTAGACACTACGGACCGACAAGCGCAGTGAAGAATTCCACATCCACAAGGTGGACAGAAGACCGTGTTAAAGTCGTCGAAAGACGCTGCATGCAAGCTGCTTCCAATCAGTCCTATAGGAAATTTAAGGGGGAAGCTTATATCCTGCGGTGGACGTCCGGCCCAACTAATGAAACTCGTCTGTTTGCTAATATAAAATAATTACCAAAGTTGTATGTTACAAAAATGATGTAAGATGTGATGAATAAGTACCCTGATTCTTGACTACTTATTGACTCGAATATTGACCTTAGATATCAGATCTATGGTGACGAATTTCCACCTTACTTAATTTCGAGTCACATTTTATAAATCGCCGTACAGTAGTTTAGCTAATAATTTTTATATGGGATAATGACCGGCTTTCCCTTTCTATCGTTATGACATGAAGTAACAATGTGATGAGGGAAGAATCGTGATTTATCCCACGCAGGTAACACTCGGAAGACGAGTTAATTACATTGTCTTCTAATTATAGACTCACATTAGATAACATATCGATAATTTTCTAGAAAAAACAAGAATACGTTTCACATGCACATATTCGAAATATGCGATAACAATATGGAACTATGATAAAATACAATAACGCGGCCAATGACTTCTAATTATAAATAGGTTTAAGATTTTACTCTAAATAATTTACAGGGTTAAAGTTTATTACTCTTCGTACGTTATTTCAAAGGCATTGGCAATGATTTTTGTTTTAATTTTTTTTTTTTAATCTGTGTAAGATATGATCCTCTCTTTTACGATGGCCTCTGGAGTCGCTAAAGACTTTGTCTGACTTCCCGGAAAATCCCAATAGCTCTCAAGATGTTCACATTTCAGTCAGAAAGACAAGGCAGCAATCCTCAAGCATTCCCTCTCATATATTGATAAAGCTGGACAATCCCGAAAATTGTTAGATCTAGTGGCAGAATCCCCTCGACAATCACTGCTGCTTTTTAATTAGAAATTTCCAGAGTCTAACATGTTTTTATGCCAAGGTACTTAATTATCAAGACGCGTTGCTCGTTGTTTTAACACATAGACATCCACTGTAAGGCATAGACCTCCTCCAAAGGGTTAGCGATTGCACTGTGATATTAGGTTACCCAGGGTACGCTTCTGCCCATCCTTAAGAAACTTGTTTGTTTGCAGTGGAAATCCTATATAATCAAAGCACAAATTGTGAATTATTTAAGATTGGATCCTGGGAACTGCGATCGCAAGTGTCAGTCCTCTACCGCTGGCTTACCACTGCTCAATGTTAGTTATTAACTACGTTTATACCAACTCGGTAACAGGATGATCACCTCGCCACCTTCGGCAATTGGCCACGAATGTTAGTGACCTTTAACGGTGTTGAAACATGGTCTTCGGTCGTAGTTACTCTAGATCTCACTGGCTCACTGTCGTTCGACAATCCATAAAGAGACAACCGGTCCTATTGGAAATCTCTGGGAAAGACATATCTCCCGCGTGACCCACTTGTGACTTGAATAAGGTTTGGCTGTCTATGATCAGAGTGTAGCATGCGAAGTTAGGCGTTCGTTTTTTGGCATGCCAAACAGATTTTATGAACATGTATTTATAAATAATAGTTGCCTTCTATATGAGTTTCTAGAAGTTATTTCTATCGCCAAGCTGTTGTGCGGATAATAAAATTGGTGGACTTAATACAGATAATACTTTATTAAAGTAAAGAGAAATAACAAATGAGGCACTCACAAGTTACCAGGGTGAATCAAAAAGTTCTTAGAAGTGCATATATATGAAATCTTTCTGGATCAAGTTCAATATTCTAAGTAAAGAGTGTCTATCACACTATATTTATGCAGACTGTCACTTGTTTTTGTCAGTTCGTTCGCATGTAATAAATTTTTTTGTGCAACGAGTTGCTAAAAAGTCAAAATTATGGATAAAAGTGAGTTATGTGCGGTGATAAAATATCTCAGTTTGAAAAAAATGTCTACGAAGGAAATTTTTTTGGACATTCAGCAGACATTAGGGGGTGATGCTGTACCCTATTCTACGGTCGCGTACTGGGTGGCTGAATTTAAAAGAGGTAGATCAAGCTGTAAAGATGACCCGCGTTCTGGGCGGCCTTCAACCTCCGTTACAGAAGAAAATGTCAAAAAGGTTGAGAATCTGGTTTTGGAAGACAGAAGAATGACTATAAAACATATAGCTGAGATCCTAAAGATATCTTTTGGTAGCGTTCAATCCATTTTAATTGATTCACTGGGGTTCAAAAAAGTGTCTGCAAGATGGGTGCCACGAATGTTAACCGACGAAAACAAAAAGCGACGTTTGGAAATTTCCAAGCGTAATCTCGAAATGTTCCAGCGTGATTCGGATAATTTTTGCCGTCGTCTTGTCACCATGGATGAAACGTGGGTCCACCATTTTGATCCTGAAACTAAAAGACAAAGCATGTCTTGGAAACGACCATCCTCTCCATCCATTAAGAAATTTCGAGTTGCTCCTACCGCTGGCAAAGTTATGGCCTCTGTGTTCTGGGATAGTGAAGGAATCCTTTTTATTGATTACATGCCAAAAGGCCAGACGATTACTGGACCCTATTATGCAAATTTAATCCCGAAAGTGCGTGAAGCGATTAAAGAAAAACGTCGTGGAAAACTGTCGTTGGGCGTGTTGTTCCTTCAAGATAACGCTCCTGCTCATCGATCGGAAGTTGCGCTCAACGCAATCCGCTGTGCTGGCTTCAATCTCCTTGACCACCCACCATATTCTCCGAACTTAGCCCCAAGTGATTTTCACTTATTTCCAAAATTAAAAGAGGAAATTCGTGGAACAAAATTTCACGATAATGACGCGGCTATAGCTGCCGTAGAGGACTTTTTCGAGAGTCAAGAAAATAATTTTTTTTCACAAGGAATAAGGAAGTTAGAAACGCGTTATTCTAAATGCATTGCATTGGAGTGAGATTATGTAGAAAAATAAAATATTATTATTTAAATCTTTGCATTTTTAAATATTGATTCCAAGAATTTTTTGATTCACCCTCGTAATCACCAAAAATATCTGATGATATTTTATATAAAGTTATATCTGTGTATAACATTTCTTTGAACATTCTTTACTTATGGCAGTTAGTTAATACTGCAATATAACCACAACTTATGGTATTTTTTTCTGTTTTATTTCACTTATTTTGCAGTATTTGAACTCTAAAATATTCTATCGCAACAAAGTGATAGAATAAACACCATAGCCTAATATAACGGCATCATACTTGTAATGATTCGTTGTTACGCAGATAATTGATATTTTTCTAATATTTATTTAGTATGAATTGAATATCATACAGTTCCCTATACATATTATATATTATGTAATATTTTACATATTTATATACCATTTACACAGAAATCGTAGTAAGAAAGCTTAATTTATTTCATTAACTTATTGTCAATCATTGACCGTAGATGCTACAAAATGACAACCTTTTTATTTAATTTTTTTATTTGAATGTATACAAGGAACCAGTAAGCGTAGTGTAGGATGTCCACCCACAAGACGGACAGGCACCGTAGTTTAGGACATCAGAGAACAGATTTTATTGTAAATCTATGGGGGAGGCCAATACCCAGCAATGGAGGTCCTACAAATAATATTTAAACATAAAAGCAGCAATGACGAAACAACGTCGTAATAAAAACAAATAAATATTTAAACAAGATGCTTTATAATGAATGTACATACTTCTACGTTCATCCAATAGAACTTCCTTCCTTAATGAAATCATTATCTATCACACACACTGCCAGTGAAGCAGATACACGTTGAAGCTGTTATTGGTATAGCGAGTGATCAGATACGGAAGGGTCAAGTGCGCGCTGATAAGGAGTTCGACGGGTTACTCAACATCGGGGGCTTCGAGTAGAAAACTTCTGAGTTTTAGATAAGCTACTCGCTAAGTTTTATAACATTTTCTTTTTTGGACATACATGTTTTACTTTAAGCATGTTCTAGGTTCTAAATCTGGATATAAACTTAATAAAGCTATGAACTAACGTTATACGTAATATACGTAAAGTTAACATGATCGTGATAGGTTCACTATTTATTACTAGTAGTGGTGAGGGCATTCGACATTGTACTTTTCAATTCTGTTAACATAAATTTTCAAACAGAACAGTGAAGCTTTGATGGAGGTAAATCTATTTTTATTTTCTCGAGTAAAAATATTCTATTATATAGGACTCTATAGACAAAACTCCGAAGTTTTTTAAAAAAACTTCTTGCATAGTGCTATCAAAACCATTGTATGGCGTGGCGAGATGGGGACCGGAGAAAAACATGACACATGCGCTACCGCTTCAAACGTTGACGGCGGACTGACGGGATAAAGCTATACTCATCTCGTGTCGCGTATCTACGTACACACCTAACGCACGATATAGTGATTTCAGTAGCACTACAATAACAAATGAACGAGCCGAAGAACGCCCGAAAAACTAAAATCTCCTCTTGGGGGCCCTCGCGTCTTGCAATTCTGTTCTACCGAGAAAACGACCTAAGAGCCGCCAAATAATAACAAAGACCGGAGAATCCTTCGATTTTAGTTACAGTAGATAATTTGAATGCTGTCACCTCATTCCCCAATTTTTTTACCTGACTTATACTGCTATTCAAGGGGTATTTGCAGATTATAGAGACTGTAGGGCGCAGAGAGCGCTTAGTTCAAAGTCTCTTTTTACCTATCGATGCTCCAAGGCTCCGTGGGAAATCTCAAGCGCTATATATTTTCAGTTTTACCAAATTGGAAGCGAAACTCGATTTGTTCAGTTGCTATTACCTGGCTAACATTAATACCACTTCGGAAAGCATAAGCGCTGGGAGAAATGACGGTAGAAACTCCAGCAACGCTTTTATTTAGAATGATCGAGGATTGACGACAGCGAAACACGAGCCGATCTGGATTCTGACGAGGTCAGTTGGTTTATTGAGTCATTGCCAAATGTTTTAATTACTCAAAGAATCAGCAATTTGCTACAACAGATGTATAATCGAAATGGATAGAGCTTTGTTAGCAAAAAATACAACCAAAATGTCAAAAGATGCAGACTAGACAAACTTCTATAAAAATATACTTTTGCATCATTTATATATCTCCGTTATCATTTTCCCGCAGTCGTAACATAAATGTTAATGTTTCTGTAAATGTCAGACGGTAAACTTATTTTATTATACTTTTTCAAAACTCCAGGGGTAAAAACGGTATTCATGAATGTAGCAAATTAAAAAAAAATTCATATTCTTGATTCACGCTTTATTACTCTTTTGAAATTTCTTTGGACCCAGCAAATATCTATTAATAATCACATCTGAAAGTTTAATGAAGTGGCAGTGGATAGGTCACACAGCGCGCTGAAAAAATGGCCGCTGGGGCCTTAAGGTTCGGGAGTAAAGACTACTGAGCAGCAACTTTCTCCTCTCTCTCTCTCTCTCTCTCTTTCCTTGTGTTGAAGTTGACGCTGTAAGTCTTGCGTGCTTTCATAGTTTCGTTGAAATAAGTTTGTGGAAAGAGAGTAGTCCATCGAAGACCTACGCACGTAGGCACGGGTATCCCTGACCCGTGTAGGTGTATAATGTAAAGATTGTCCGTGTGATGTCATGTACGAAGCCAGGACTACTCAGTGGTCGGTGGGAGGTGACCCTTTCTAATGGCCCATTTGCTTATGCTCGGGCGAAGTCTTAGCTTACTAGGATGGAGCGGCCGATGATTTTGGTGGGGCGGGTTTTCCTCTCTGGTACAGAGCCTTCCCCAAGCTAATCCCCAAGTAATCGTCAAAGGCGGGGGAGTAGGGACGTGTTCCGAGGGGGACTTCAAATCTCTCTATACGGATGAAGAAGACTCCGTAACAGCGCCGTCACTGGGAGGAAAAGGCGCGACCTGTACAATGAATTTCGCACGCCTTCTCGCATCCTCTATAGTTGGCGAGATGACTCCCGTTTTTACAGAGAACGCACAGAGGCGGTGGCTCTCCAGCCGCGGGACGAGGACATTCGGATATGCTTTGATCCTCAAGACACTTCACGCACCTGGGGTTCGTGAAGTGTCTTGAGAACTGGATGAGGTTGGAGACCTATAGTTCGGTTGAAAGGCCACGAATTACAACCCGGCAATGCGTAAGTTTAAAAGGAAATGCCCTCCTTGAGCAAGTCGTCATTTGGTCAGTCGGCGGCAGTCGTAGTCTGACTCTGAGTTGATCCTAATGCCTTGGCTACTGATCGGCACGCACGCACATAGGGCGTCCACCCACAAAGTGAAAGTCGCCCTTGTTAGAGTCGTCCCCACAGATCTAACAGTACTGGTTAGAACCTATGGGGAGGCTTATATGATGATAAATAACCTTAAATTTTAAATGAATTACACACACTTTGTCGAGATACGCAGAGTAAAACACACTAAAAACTACCAATTTCCAGTTTCATAGACACGTGAGCAAAAAATGACATTAGTATAAGAAATAAAACAAAAACATTGCTATAATTTTTTTACTAAAAAAATTACAAATTGTTAACATCGGCGCAAATAAAAATCACTACATACCGCAAAATCCTAACAGTATCCTATCATCTACTTCCTAACCGACCTGTTCACCTTCTCATATATTTCGGGGAACGCTTCCTTGCAGTGGGACAAAGAGTTCCTGAGCTTATCGTACAGCGTGTGGTCAAACATTTGTCTGAACTCCTGTGAGGTCGTGTATGTGTCAGCGTACAGCATCTGGAAGCCTGCGTTTTTGATCACGAACTCTTCGACCCGTCTCGTTGAAGGTACCTTGATGAAATTAAATTTATAATTATTGTTAGTTTAATAAAATTGTAATAAACTCACATGAAAATAGGAGTAAAATATAACAACTTATTTTTTTCACCACGAAGCCGTTAGTCGATCACTAAATAATATTTTTTTTTGTAACACAAACTTAGTTTTCTTCATAACTATTTACAGTTAAAGCGGATTGGAAGTGACAGAGACCAAAAAGGTCGTTAGTTTTAGCCTTTTGGCGCTTGGTCTCAACCCTTTCGCTTAAACTTCTTACACAATAGTGTTTCGGTTTGAAATGACTTCTAGTTATAATGACCATAAACGTGTTTCTAGGTGTCTTTTGTAAGTTGCGCATATCACTTACCCTCTGTTGCCTGTGTGCTCTTCTCTGTGCTGTGTGTCTGTGTCGTATGTGCTCTTAATTTTTTTTAAGATACATTGTACCCTTTCTATCATTAATAAGTATGTATGAAACCTTTTTAACTATCATGACATTTACATTCATACTTACGGTTTCAAAGCCCTTCGCTTTTGGCACACCGTAGACTCCAATGTCGACAAACATCTGCCAGTCACCGGAACTCACGCGAAGCTGGCCGGGCACGTTAAACACTTTGAACGAACAAAGCCATATCGGATACACCTGCACATAAATAAATCGGTTATTTTATGCAATCAAAAATTTCTCCTTCCCGTATTTAACCAATTATTATCTTTTTAAAATAATTTTGACATAATTAAAAACATTAACAGTCAACGATGTTTATTCCCAAAATGAATAATTTATTTTTCTATTAGTCACTGTTGCCTTACTAGCTATTAATTGGTTACTCGGACAATGAGAAGGTAGCGCGAAGGGAGCATATAGCCTATCCACGTTTTAGATAGGAAATCTCGAAGGCTCCCCTAAGGCTCAGATCACTACTTATTGCGTTCATTATCGGATTGAATTAAAAAAGACAAAATAATAAAGTATTCTAACTTTATTTTTTTTAAATAACGGTTTAGTTTAAAAAATCACATATCCTATTCTCACTTTTTCTTACAAACGACGAAAGAATATTCGTTACATTTAAATCCACAAGTGCACAAAACAAAATCCATAAAACCGACATAGCCCAGCTGATAGGCTGGTTGAAGTGGTAAAGATTAGGCCCCATATTGCTAAGATCAGTTCCGGAGTGAAGACTACAAATCGGCAAGCAAGGCGTAAGACTTCCACCTATAACGTGGATAGATATTTTCGTTAAAGTGGTCATGGAAATTTAGGCGAGGGCTACGTCAAGTAGTGATTGTCATACAGCTAAAATGATGATGAGAGATGACTGCAACATTACTAAGATAATGAATAGTAGTAACTTATGCCGCAAGTTGATAATGGTGCAGATAGCTTAGTGCAGGTCTTGTTTTATTATAACATAGGTAACACCATGTTGTTATGGTCATTAGACCTCTTACCACCTTCACTTAACGACTTATAATCAAAATTCCTTACCTCAAACTCCTTGTGGAAGCAGTTGATTGCGCTTTCAAGCCTATCAATCGGAACCAGCATGTCTTGTATAACGTGAGCGCGGTCGTACAGCTTGCCCACTGCCTCCGGCTGCGTCAGCTTCAGAAGTGATACCTCTGGTGGCATCAACCAGCCAAATAGATACCGGAATATCGGATTGTTACCGAAGGATATAATGTCCTGGGAAATTTTCAAATATCAAATAAAACTTTTCTTTATTCATGTACGCATTTATACTTATTTTTAAATCGTCTATTATTTTAACATTAAAGAAATGACAGTGTGTAAGTGAACTACCACCAGCTCAGAATATTGATCTGCAGAGAAGCTCGATAGTTGTTTCATAGATGATAGATGCTTCATTTGGAAACAATCAACATTATATTATTTTTTAATATTTATATGCCGGCCTTTACAATGGACCATATTAGAAATAAAATTCGAGAATCCTATACGAATTACGAGTCTAAAACTTGGTCAAAGTAAAATACACATTTTTGTAATAACAATAGAAACAGTATTATATAAAACCCTACCGAATGAATTATATAACTTTAAATAAAACAAAATGTTACAAGGATACAGGCATTGAAAATAGTGTAGCGTCCGTATCTGGTTTCGATTTCCGGCGCAGCAGGAAGCTTTGTTGCCTGCCTCGCTCTCCCGGAATGAGTACAATTTCTCAACGATCTCTTTGTGTTTAAATCACATTGTGTAACATTGAATCTTTTAAAAAAAATAGCGCTTATATCTTTGCACTAATATTTTTCACATTTAATCAAAAAATTAAACGATTACTCTGGAAAATGTTACATTAATTTATTTATCCTATTGGAATGCAACGGGTCAATAAATTTAGCAATAAAAAATTTGTCGAAGCATCTAGTAGTCTTTAAACAATCATCATCATCATCATATCAGCCGATAGATGCGCACTGCAAAGCAGGCGTCCTCCAAAGATCGTCACTATGACCAGTCTTACGCTGCCGACATCCAGTTCATAATTTACGATAAAGTAATTACTAATTTTAAAGCCTTAATAAATACATGAAAAATTGTCTTTATTTCTAGTTGTAAAACGAAATACGACAATAAAAGCAACCATACTTCTGTATTGCAAATACAATGGTAACTACATTATGTTTGTAAGATGTATATTACAGTAATAAATAAATAAATAAATAATCTAGGTAATATGTATGTGAAATCTATCATATGACGAATGTGGCATGGAACTTACAGTGTTCGATAAATCACATCTTAATTAATTATACATCTTAACACTATTTTTAAACATTTAGTATTAAAATTTGGAACACAAAGAAAGAGGAAATTAAAAATAAATGCAACCATCTAAATTCATATTTACCTGAAGTTCCCAGAATAAGCTCCTCGTGTGACGATGGTAATAATGACGCAAAGGTATATATTCAACGACAGTGTTTCTATTTCCCTGCTGGAATTTGTTCAAATGGCGCATGACTTGTTTGAAAAACCATTCCGAATACCATTTACCTATCGGATTCATCTGCAATAACAACATGTAATTAGGTTTTATACACTTAGATGATTTAAACTGTATAAAAGAATATATTACAACAAATAAATTTAAAGTGTAAATAACTCTTGCAAATAAAATAAAAAGTCTTATTACTATTGTCATAAAAATATCGTAACGACATAAGTCAGGACTAGAAAGGCTTTCCGATAATTAACCCAATCTTGAAATATTTTCCAATTTAGAGTTCTCTGTGGAAAAAAAATAGCTATTCCATCTGCTCTTTCTTCATATACTAAATGCAAGAAAGATCCACGTTTTTTATACGAAATATATCAAAAATAATTAGAAAATTAATATGTAAAAGTATGACAGAAAATAAGATTTTACATCATTACATTTAAAAAAAACGATATTTTTGTTGTTCGAAAACTTTCATGATTAAATCAAACCCAAACCTGAGTCTTTAAAGTCGATTACGCTACAAATACGAAGATTTCTGTGACTTTGGGTCCTGGTATCTCGAGGTGAACCAGTCCAGCCAAGCTAATCCATATTGGCCGATAAGAACAACGTGTGAATCTAATCATTAGTAACATCGTCATTACTACATTAAGTTCATTAAGTTACATTATTACGTTAACGTTTAATAAGTTGGCTAAGCGAGTCCATTTAGCCTTAACAACAAGAAATACCGTGTCAGTTGATATTGTTGCTCTAAAACTTGTTAAAACATTAACTTAATGCGGTTGAGACTTAATTTGGTGAAACTGTCAATTATTATCGCTCGAAGGTTTCATGAACATCCAAAATCAATTATGTAGAAGATTTCAATTTTGATTACATAATTTTTGGTACAAATTTTTTACCTGTTTCCATAGTTAAATACTATTTGCCCGGTGGCGCTAACATCTTTATCGAATTTGAAGAGACTTAAATTAAGCCTTTGAAACAATTTCTAGGACTGCTTCGATAACCTTAGCATTAAATGTTACACAGAGTTGATGTTTTGAATTAACTTAAATTATAGCAAGGAACGTACCTTCCCGTCCGTTCCTAGTTCATCGACCATATCGCCAGTCATTACCACGCCGGTCTCCTTGCCAAAAAGAAGTGCTTCGATAAACCCATGTGGCTTCTCTTTTAAAGATTCCTGTTTGAACCTCGTTGATAACTCTGACAAAGATGTGAACGGGTGGTATTCCAAGCGCACGAATCTTAAAGAGTTATTTAATGAAAATATTATTTATCTTATTTTAAGTTGTGAAAAACATTGAACTATCGTTTTTACTCAACTCAACTATCAACAATTAGATCATAGTAAATTAGGAAGCCTTGTACACATTAAAAAAAATGAACTTTGTGTTTTATGTATTATGAGACAGCATGGTCTCTAATTGCTGATCTTATTGTTGAGGTTACAGCTAGGTACTCGGGATTTCTCTATAAGATCGAATCAGGAATGCAGGATCCGGTGATGAAAGAAAATAACCGATATAACCAAGCAGATTGTCAAGATGAAATGATAGTTGGCAGGCCACATAGCTAGCAGGACCGATGGCCGCTAAAACCTTAAGGTTCTAAAATAGAGACCAAAGACCGTTAAGCACAGAGTAGGACGTTCACCCACTGATGAACTGACGACCTTGTTAAGATCGTCCGAAGACGCTGGATGCAGGGCCTTCTAACTAGTTCTATTGGAAAACTATGACGGCAGCTGTTCAGCATCAGACGTCTTACGGCTGAAATGATGGTGATATTCACATGAACCTGTTAAAGCAATCTTTTCGACAAGTACGGATCCACCTTTATCAATTTTAAATATAAACTTCATCAATTAGTAGAAATTCATGGCTAAGTTGAGTGATAACCTGAGTCACTTTTTCCTTTGCTTCATTAAACTGTAGTAGAGGAACACTCGCAGCATGTATTAGACTTGTATGAATAAAAAATGAGCGTAATGTTATAATCTATTCCAAACAAAAAAGAACTAAACAAATAATAAACTATTCACATACTTTTTAGCCGGTACTAAACTGATAACTACTGATGTCAGAAATCCCAAAGTGCCATATGACCAAGGCACAGCGTAGAAAAGATCAGGATTTTCATTCTGAAACCAAATCAATCTCGTTATACATCGGCGTTTCCTTCCATAGATCTTTCGCACTGTTAAATCAAAATTCTAAAATATTTATCGACTCAAGAAAATCTTCCTTTAAATCTGAAATTATTTATAATTGATAAAAATTATTTTGTAAAAAAGGAATATCTCTGTAGTTATTAATATATTCTTATATAATAATAACTACAGAGATATTCCTTTTAAAAAAGTACACATACAAATGTACAAAAAAAGATGTTACTTTCGATAATCTTTTACAGACCTATAAAAGCTGTAACCGACAAGGAAGTATGCGATAACTATAAATTTGTAAGGACAGTGAATAATTCATCAAACAATCTTGCATTGATGACGCTGTCTGCGATAATGGCGTAAGCAACATATGCATATAAAATATAGCTTTTTGGTAAAGACGTAGATGATTTTAAAATGACCCAGGCCATTTTTCACTGTAGTTTTCCTGATTTAAATGATATCATTATTGGTTTTTCAGTAAATACTTTATGTTATGTCGATATATTTCAGAAATATTTAATACCTTACTGCACGTGACGACTGACCCGTCAGCAAGCACGAGTTCATACTGCTGGCAGATGTGCTGGAATAGTCCGTAGATATGCGATGAAGTCTCCACGCCCGTGCCCATTACAAGCCCGCCGACGGTGAGTTGGTCTAATTCCGGAACAACGGGTAGGGCCAGTCCCAACGGTTCCAGTGTTTTGGACAGTTGGCCCATTGTAACCAGAGGTTCGCAGCGCACCGTCTATATAAGATCACATTGTTAATAAAAGTTAATCATTTAATTTTATCATTTTAACATCACATAACGAAACAAACAGAGAATCCATCTAAATAAGTGACCTCAACCTTTTACATACAATCTTGCATTTTGTCACATGTTTGTTCATCTCCTTCTGACACAAAATTGTAATGTCTTACATGCCCGTAATTTCACAAACAGCTGAAGTTCGTCAGTGTATAACGCCCTCGAATCGAAACAAGCTAACGAAGAATCCTCCGTCTATGAAAGAGCTAAGTAACTCCTAACGCCACAAGTATCGACGAACTTGAAGAGCAAATTTAAATCGGTTGAAATATCTAATGTATCAGTTGAGGTTCCATATGGCATGCTTTGTGCAAAGTCGACTCTCTATAAACACCGTATTGTTAAACATGTGATTGAAGAACCAACTTGCGACGGTCGTCCGTCCAGTTCGATGGACACCGCCACAACAGGACACCAGGTCGAAATCACATTGTCAATACATTCCCTATAGAACAATCATGCTTTACTTTACACAAAAACATTTTATTACAGTTAGAATAGAGAACCTTTATTTTCCTAAAGTGGTACCTGACGTAATACTCGCTACAATGGAGCATCAACCCTCTGTACTCACAGAGACCTTTTGTATAATAAACATATAGCAATAGTAGTTACAATCATTTGAAACGAATAGTTTTTAAATTCTCTTTTTTGTTTTAAATATTAGGGTAATCTAATAATTTTATATTTATAAAAGGTCATCACCATCATTTCAACTGTAAGACGATTTCGAGGACCGGTTGGAAGCAGCCTACATCCAGTGTCTTTTGACGTCCCTAACAAGATCGTCCGTCCATCTTTACCACCGTTAAACTTCTTGGGCTACACATGCGGGTCCGTGGGCTCAAATCCAGATGCTTAATGTTCCAAAGACAATCTGCCTTCTCCCGCTTCAACTTGCGTATCCGCTGGATTATGTCGATAAGTTTTATTCGAATAGAGATTCCTCTCATTCTTTCATTGTTATAATTAAGGCCTAAACTAAATACTCACTAAATTCTTAGTGTCAACCTCCAACACGTCCACAAGGTTTATGTCAATATTGGTAAATGTCTTCTTATAGATCGGTTGACGAAAACTCATAGTTTGCCAACCTGGACGTGACGTACATAGCTTAGTTTGTCGGTCGCCCGCGAGCCAATCCTTTATCTGAAAATATGAAACACGAGATGTAGATATTATTAACATATAATAAATGATCTTTTAATAAACATTATACAAAAATTTGCATATATTTTTTGTAAAACAAGTTTAACAGTTATCAGATGCATTCGTATGGTAACAGTATTGAACAAAAATCACTGTTTGAGTCATTTTACGAACACTAAAAAGTGATCGAAACGGAAACCAAAGATCGAATAATCGGATGTCCATTTGCTAACAATTATTTTAGCTAAGTCATTATTTGGGCGGCTTCTTATCGCAGTAGAAAACTTACGTAAAAATTTGTGGTACTATTTATTTATAAATCGGTGTTCACAAAACATATTGATCAAGATACCCCGGAATACTTTCGAAAAAAAAATGTATCTCCGCAATGGTTAAGACCTGTATGTAATTGAATGTATGTTCAATGTTATTAAAGCAAAAAATGTAATATTTTTTTTAATACAAAAGCTCTTTCTGTTATAAACAAACCATTCAAATTCGGATATACATCCAATCTATATATATTAAACTCGGTATTTTTGAAAATGGCTATGATACATAATACTGTGTTAAAAATGTTATGAACTAATAAAATAATTATTAACGTTTCTAACATATTTATACGCCGTGGTTCAGAAACCTTGTTTAATATAATAAATAATAATAAGTTTTGTGTACTAGCTTTTACTGCTAGAGTTTGTTAAAAAAAATTATTAATATGTATGTATGTCCTTCAACGCAGTCTTTCTTCACATTGCCAACACGGGATCACGTATTAAAATACATATAAATAATGCAATAGTTGAAGCAAAGATATGGTTTATTTCTGCCTGATTTTTATATCTCTATATTACAGATTAGGAAAAAATAATAGAGGCCTATTCTACTAATAATCTGACATAAAAACCCAATAGGAAAGTTTAAAAAAATGTTCAAGTATAGACACCAGAAATAAACATACTTGCGGATTTTTAACTAGAATCTTAGTTATACATATTATATCTATAAATTCAAAGTTGAGTTGTTGTTGAGTTTTGTTGTGTGTGCGAAAAAATAGCAAATAGTAAATTATCACTTCAGCACCAATCTGCTGGTAAATACGGGCCGCATGTTTTTACCAGCAGATTGGCGTTTTATAAATAGAGATTATTACTCAGAAGCTTCACCTTGAGACGTACTTAGGTAATAGATACAATCAGTAAAATATATAGTGTAAACCTTACATTCTAGACAGTTTTTAGATTAGGCCGCAATTTCAATTTCTATGCTAAAATATTTTACTTCATTAGTATCATTAATAAGTAAATAAACTTTGTTACGACTTACCTGTCTTTGAACCTTCTTAACTTTCTTATCATGCATTTTGGGTGCACTATTCAATTTAAACACAACGTAATTTCGTACGGCAGACCAAATTTTCCATAAGAAAGACATTGGCAGCAGAAGTGAGATTACAATAACCCAGCGGTATTCCACCAGGACATATTCCGCGAAGCCCTCCGTATATACTTGAGTCATCTTGAATCTAGGACAGGTTAATGAAAACCTTTGGTCAACATGGAAAAAGCTTTATTGGAAGATATTTTATAGTCCTATGCGAAATGTACAAAAAGAAATTATAAAAGCAATTTTAATAGCTAGAGGAAAAGAAGTTTAATTTCTTCTATTTCCTATCACATCTATGAATAATTAACAAAAGCAACTTAATCTATGAAATGTGAATAGAATAGACCATAAATCTAAATTCAGGATATTTACTTTGTATCTTATACAAAGTAAATATCAATACGAATAAATATTCACGTTAACACTTATATCTTACCTTACACTCGTATGACGTTGATACCGGCATGAAGATTTTTACAAACTGATTGTCAAGGCCAGCTAATCAATGAATTAAACAAGATATATTACCGTATATACAATTTAAACTTTAAGACCAAAATAATAAGAATTTCATTCCGACCGTTCTTATTTTTAAGCTGCGATACATGATTATAATACATTACGTGATAGCAGGGAATTCTTATAGAAAATATGTACATTAGCAGTCGTCAGGTGTTTTAGACATTATCTCAAATAATTCTTATCTTTTGTAATTACACAAAATTTAAATCCTGATACCTGAATATTTATTTTATTGTCATGAAGATTTAGGTGGAGTACAAAAACTGCTAATAAAAAATTCAGATTTTTCATTAAAATAGCTAACAGACTTTCGATTTAGTTTATTAAAATTCGCGTCTAAAAGTCCTATTGTTTACATTGCTTGTATTTACATTTATATACAAAAAGTTAATTTGGATTAATTTCATCTTCATCATTCCAACCAAGACATATACTGCTGGAAATAGCCCTTCCCCTAATATATTCCAATAGGACCGGCTTAAAGCGTCCTGCAATCAGCCTCTTCTGATGACATTAAGAAGGTCGTATATCTCATATCGTATACCTTGTGGGTGAACGCCCTACGCTGTTATTACCGGTCCTTGCTCTCCACTATAAAACCTGCGGCCGTCCGTTCTGCTCACTATGCGCTTTTTAATTATACAAAAAAGTTACACAAATAAACAATGGTTAAACTTGTTTATTTATCTGTGGATGCGATTAAAAATAAAGACACAAAAATCGCATACACTTTTTTTTAAAAAATAATGGCGAATTCTGTTGAAAAATGATTTTATAT
The DNA here is from genome assembly GCF_028537555.1 of Battus philenor. Lineage (NCBI taxonomy): Eukaryota > Metazoa > Arthropoda > Insecta > Lepidoptera > Papilionidae > Battus > Battus philenor. The sequence continues at coordinate 5,767,577 of NW_027181689.1, read as the reverse complement.
ATACTTATTACTATCAGAATTCTAAATATTCCCTAGACTATTTTTATCATCATTATCGTGAGTACGTAATCATGTAGGGAAGAAGAATACTGGTATTAGCTTGGTTTTCAAAAAATTATAAACTTATTTTTCAAAAACATTTATTTAACTTAGTGAAACTTAAGTCTTAATATCACAAACAACAAAAATAAGTAAAAGAATACCAAATGCCATAAGAAATGTAACAAATCCGGTTCAAGGGGAGCTACCTATGTTATTACTTTTATCCATCTTCTGAGACGAATAATTACAACTTTGACTTAACATTATTGGGACCTTCGTGAATCACTTGTATAGCAACATCGCGTTTAACTATCGACTGCCTTGGAGCCGTAATTGTCAACACACCATCAGATGATAGTTTCGATTGTACACTTTCTGGGCGACATCCCTCTGGCAATGCATAACGACGCACAAATTGCCTTGAAATAAAACCGTATTCATCTTTCTTTTCTTCGTGTTCCCCTTTAACTACGATATATCCATCAGACGTCTTAACTGTTATCTGTTCTGGTGTAAAATCTTTTACATTCAATTGAATTTCATATTTATCACGTTCAGTTCTCACGGCGCTTTCGTTTCGCCAAGGAAAATTTTCTATCCAATCTATAGAACGTAAGACAACTTCATCACCAAATAATGTTTGACTCGAAGGCCACAGAGACATATTTAACCCCGAAATTCTAGAAGTTCTTCGAATACATAAACAACTTTACTATTTGATAACAACTCAGCTGTTATCTAGCTTGTACTTTGTACAAACCACAGACTAAATAGCACATCACAATGCAAATCAGTGATATTGAACGATCGCTTGAATAAAACAAAAATAGATGGCGTTTTCTGGTATTATAAAGCTAACTTTCAACGTTTTATCGAAATCTGGATGTAGCACGGTATTTATTAATAAAAATCATTAATTATAACTAAATAAGTACTAAAAAACCAAACAATTGTCTATGGTACCTTTACTAAATAAGTACGCATATGGAAAAATACTAATTACATGATTTAAAGAGGCTAGGTAATAATTAATTAAAAATAATAATTTAAAATTTCGTCGTATTTAACGGCGTCATTTAACGAACAATGATTTACAATTGCAATCCTGCGTTTTGTATCCTTTTATCTGTAAGATTATACACTCTAAAAGTTTATTATCATACAAGATACAGATGAACTCAGTCAAGGTTATTATAACAAAAAATGTTTTTAATCATTTGACTGAAAATGTGCAAGAAAGTAGCTATTGTAACCGGTGCTAATAAAGGATTAGGTTACAGTCTGGTTAAAGAATTGTGCACAAACTTTAATGGTACTGTATACCTAACGTCTCGAGATGAAAACCGAGGCAATGACGCATACCAAAAATTGAAACATCTTCATTTATATGTTAAGTATCATCAACTAGATATTGCAAACAATGACAGTGTTTCAAGGTTCTGTTCTTTTATAAAAAATGAAATAAGTGATGTTGATCTTTTAATTAACAATGCCGGCGTACTTTTTCTAAAAGATGCCAAAGAATCAAAATACTTTCAAGCCGAACAGACGATATTAATAAACTTTACTGCCTTGGTTAATTTTAACGAGGCTATGTTACCATTCATTGCCAAAGGAGGGAAGATTATAAACATTTCAAGTTCGTCGGGACATTTATCTCGAATACCATCAGAAAACTTAAGGAAAAAATTAAGTTCTCCTAACTTAACCCTTGAAGATCTACAAAAATTAATGGACGATTATTTAGAAGCTGTGAAACTTAATAAGGAAATCGAAGAGGGATGGGGTGATTCCCCTTACGTAGTGTCGAAAGTTGGTGTGAACGCTTATACATTTATGTTACATCGAAGGCTAGTAAATAAAGGTAAAGTGTATTTGTTACTAAATGGAAATCAATTATAACCAACGTGTAGATGTTTTCACTGCTCTTTATTTATTCTTATAGAATTAACCTACAATTTTTTTAAATGAAAATACTTACACAACTCTGATTTATGTGAAGTTTATTGCTTTCGTAGGTGAACGTTAAAACAGTTGAATTGATTTGAAAGTGATATATTATTTTTTTTGGTTTTCTTTTAACGAATAATCATCGTTCTTAAGGAAATTTCTTACATCTTTTCGTTTTTTAGGAATCATTGTAAGCTGTATGCATCCAGGCTACGTGATGTCAGATATGACGCGTTTTTCAGGATCCGTAACACCAGAACAGGCTGCTAAAGTTGTGTTGAAAACGACTTTGGAATCCCAAAGCGGTGGTCATTTCTTCTGGCATGACGGAAGCATCGTTCCATGGGATGGCGTCGATCCTAGAGTGTATATCGATGGCAAAAATTAACAGAATACAAAATTTATACTTTTTAAATATTTTAGGCCAATTTTTTATTTTTAAGTCTCGTCTTCATTTTTCAAAACCTATTTCTTTCCACCAGTTTTTTTTACACTATGACGGTATTTACCAAAACCATTCATATAATGACACCAAATCTTATTACATGAATTTGTCTATCAAACATCTTAATCTTCCTCCTGTACTCTAAATTATTGAATTTTTATGACTTTACCTGAAATTTATAACTATTTTGTTAGTTAAATTACTAATAACATTTTTTATCTAAATATAAACCGAGATAAAGAAAATATTTTCTCTGGGTAAAAGCCGTTTATTTGAGATGGCTCATTTGAATCAGTCATTAATATAAAAAGGTAATTGCAAATACAAGGAGAATCATTTTTTTTGGGTATATGTATAATTATAAAGAACTATGCCATTGTGTTATATTTCATTCTAGAGCTTCAACATCATAGCACAGGTGGGCTTATTTATTAAAAGAATGTATAATAATTCTTTAATTTTAATGATCTTCATTGATAATGGCTCAATAAGGTACAAAATGGAACCGTATTATTGGCATTTCATTTAAATATAGAAAATTATAATAATCTTTCATAACAGGGATATGACACTACGTTTATAATAATACAACGAATATACATATATTTTCAGAAACGAAAATTTACTATTAAGAAATATGATAAATTACAGCAGGGACTTTGAGCCAAGATATAGTGTAGATAAAAGAAAAATTCAACATTTTTTAAATAAAACAAATAGGTTAATTTATTTTACAAATTCCTTTTTGTTATCATATTTCTCTCGTTTAAAATATGCTCTCTTAATACAAAGATTTATCGATCACGTCACCAACGGAAGAAGAGAATAATTTTTATTGATAGAAAATATAATATCCGCTTCGCGATGCGAGGCGATGGGGAGAGGGGACTCGAGGAGTGGCGGGGGAGTGATTGCACTGTGCCGGCGTTACTTGGCGTCGATGCACTCGGCGGGGTGCGCCGGTGCTTTGGTGGGGGCGAAGCCCGGGGGTAGCGGGATACCGCTGTACGCTCCACCCCAGAGCTTCGCGCCGCCCCATTGTTGCTGCACGGGTACCTGCTGGGTCAAAACCATCACCGAAATTTTAACTTTAGAGTCTATATTATAGCTCTTTTACACTGGAAACAGACAATAACTATGAAATATTTTTCTTTTGCTATATGAAATAAATTCAATAGCCTACCTGTAATGAATTACTACAAGGTATATTCAACACTAAATTTACCCTATAGGTATAGGTATACCAACAACGCTGTACCGCGCCTTAGGTATGCGCGCGGACAGATATGGTAGAATATCGTTCGCAGTTCCGCTAGTTCGCTGTTAACGCTCACGGTTAATGCCTGTTTTTTGTCAACCCCCCGTCGCCACGCCTTTCTTAGGCGCAGTACAGCTGTTTCGATACCACTCTTGTATATTCAAATGCAAAGTTATATCAAAAATTAAAACATAATAATTATTTGTTATTATGAAATATTGTAACCCTTTAAGAAAGACCATATTGTCCAAAGTAATTTTATATAGAAATCACTGTATCATGCAGGAGTTACAGGTTAAACATCCATTATAAGTTCCCGAACCTGATGTTTGGAGATCCCATTTGGCTGTACATTTAGAGTGTTGAATCTCGCGAAGAGCTCTTGCTGTTGCGGTGTGAGTCCGGCTTGTGGCGGCTGCAGTTTTGGCAAACTCACTGACGTTGACATTATCGCCGGGTCCATTTGTGTCCAGTCTGAGAACATGGCGCTGTTTGAATTGTACCCTGAAAAAAAAAAAGATAATTTTGATTATTTTAAAACGTATGATTTCTCCAAGGTCACTGATGTAGCTCGAAGAATCGCTGGTCTGAAATGATAGTTGGCAGAGCAGATAGCTTGTGCAACCGACGGTCGACAGTGCCGGAAGGTTCTAGACTGGCTAGCTCAAGTCGTTAGACTCTGTGTGGAAATCGCCGCGTCTACTACTAACGAAACGGTCAAGGTCGCGGTAATACGCTAAATGTAGGAAGCACATGATAGGTTATTTGGACAATCCTTGGAGGATGCAAGTCTTGCAGTGGACATCTGTCGGCTAATATGATGATGATAATATATTTTGTGTTATAGGTTTCACATATAACTTTAAATACTAACGCGTTTTTTGTATCAAATTCATGCAAAATAAATATGTAACAATACCTTGATGTCCTTGGGGCCGTGGCATTCCCATTCCAAACGCATTCATATGACTAAACCCAGGCGGTGCCAGTCGAGCATGACGGACTCGTTCCATATTGTCTCTACAAAATAGTAAAATAAACTTTACAATACATTCACCACCACGTCTGCTGTGATGGCAGTCTTTTGTTACCTATTTGATCATTAGTAACATTAGATTTATCATTATACAAACTACTAAAATGTTAATCTTTTTCTAGTATCTAATAATCTTAGAAATTTTCAATGTTTTTGATTATTGGGATAACACTCAATGCCGCAATGCAAATTAAATCAGATATGAATCACATATATATAAGATTATATCATATTATGTATAATAGTGGAAATCTGTACACGGTATGTAGCAGTATCAAAAGTGCAGTAGATCACTATTTAATTTCGATTTGAATTTTTGTTTTCAATATGTGTGAGGTTGAGGATGTGTCCGAGACTTGTATATGGTTGACCAGGAAAAGAAGTGACAACTTTGAAAAACTTTGATCATTGTACTTAATAGTTTTGAGTTTTTATAATTTTGGAGTGCCCAGATCATTTGTGTAAATATAGACAAGTGAATAGAGATACCAAAACATGAGTAAAAACCTGGCTTGGGTATGTCATTAGTCAAAATGAAAAAATTACCCGCTAGAAATAGTGTTTAGCATCATTTCTGTCTCCATCATCTCAGCCAGGGCTTTCTGTGTCTCTTTGAACGGATCGAAGTCCAAATCGTCATCACCGTCGCCCGCTGCTCGACTGCCACTGTTTTCATTGCCCCTCATATTGTTAATTCTGAAATGAAAAATAATATTTTAATTAAAATGTACACAATAACAATAAAATGTACACAAACGAAACTTCTCCTTCATAGGGAAGAATTTCTCATAGTTTTTAATACCAGAAAAACAGTTGAATTTTCAACTTATCATAAAAATGTAATAAAAATATTACAATTGCAACAAGAAAGAAAAACAAGGCAGATGGATTTTTGTATACCTTATTATGTTAAGTCAATATTAGCTTCGGCCAAAGATCTAAGAAAGCCAAAATCAGAGTTTGATGCGCATTGATATAAAGTGTTAGCTTAATATGGAAAGAACATTTGTTTGAAAAATAATCAGGTACAAAATAGCCAAGAAAAAATAAACATAAAAAGTAATATTAAAAAAATCATTATTTTAGTTTCAAATATATTCAGAAGTTGCTTGCTGCCCATCGTCCTTGAATATTACTTCCTTACCTGAGTCTTACTGCAATAACGGGAGGAGAGGGTAGCGCCGATACCACAGCAGATTCATTATAGTGGTTATAGATTAATGGAAGTACCTTTGCTTGTGTTCCATCTCGAGGCGCTCTGCACTGAGCATGTTGTGTGGGTAGTGAGGGGAGTGAGGCTGTTGGTGCGGGAGCTGCTCGTGCGCGAACCGGCGCTCCTCTGCGCCGCGCGCTAGCATCTGTCTCATCTGCTGCGCCTTGTGGAAGTCCATGAAAAACTTGTCCATGTTTTCTGCTAGGTAACGACCTTCGCTCTGTGGAATTACGTAATGATGTAAATATTATAATGATGCTTGGATAGTCACATACTTAAAGAAAATTAATTACACCAGACATGATTTGTAAAAACAAAAATTAATAATAAAATATATATCAATAACATATGCCAAGAAAATGTAATTAAATAACTTTATGAGTTACTTGGAGGATAGTCATATACATAAAGAACATTAATTACGCCTGGCACCTGCTTTGCATGACAGTGCTCATTGTTGGTATAATTCAACCTATTCTTGGTACTTTCTAAGGTAGGTTAGGTAGGTAGGTAGCATTCCAAAAATAAAATTATGGAACAGTAAACATGGATATGAATGTTGATTAGTATAATGTATTGTAGATGTCTTGAAGTAATTGCATTCTACAATAAGATCACCTCTTTGCACTTCATTTTTTTCTGTTACATGTATATTATTATGTCCTATTGATTTTAAAAAAAGTTAATAAATACAAACAATATCACTCACCGCAGACTGTGATCCATCAAAACCATTAACAAGGCCGCTTTGCGGTATCTGTTGCTGGTTCTGTTGTAGCATCTGCTGATTGTGCAGCATGTATCCACCCATTGTGTTCATAGTATTCCCGGACATTGAATTAGATGATAGTGCATTAGCTGATATTGAATTGCCGCTGCCCATAGAATTTGTGGCCATAGAATTGTCTACACGCATGCCAAATGGTGGAAGCATATTGGGGTTTTGATGAAAATTAGCACCTGCACAGGAAAGTTGTTTTCACATTTCTCCACATTCCTGACCCCTTATTTAAAAACTTTCTATACAAAAATGTCTGAAGACATTATTGTAAATAAAACACCTTTTAACTTTTATTTTTTAAATAAATCAGTTACAAACAGAATTAGTATTACTTTATCCTTTTTTTTTTGTTATGAGTAAATGCTGTTTGCCTGATGTCATCAACAACATGACTAATTAGAAGGAACCAAGTGCTAAAGCTCTTCACAGTAACTAAGCACTTTGGCTCTCTCAAAACCCTTAACTGGGGCCTCAAGGTAGCTACTGTTATTGTTAAAATATTTATAACTAAACTAGTATGTTACATTTTTTTTTCAATAGGTAAATGGTGTGTAAATTAACAATGAAAAATGCTCATAAACATTTTGGAAAAAGTACAGGAAATTCTCGAGAAATGTATGAAGAAATACCGAAATTCCAAAAAATACCGATTTATCCTTACCTAATAATTCACTAGCAGATTCAAGGCCTATACTGGATGAAGGCATGTTATAGTGTTTCGGTTCCACCATGACATTGTGCTGCCTTGCTAACATTTCATTTTGTCTTAATAACATTTCACTGCGGCTGCGCTGGTCGTGCATCATCAACTCCTTTTGGTCCATCAGACCTGGGTTAATTTGGCTAATCTGTCTATCATTACCTAAATAGTTCACTGAATCCCTGTCTAGTAGTCCATAACCATTGGTTAAAGGTGATTTCATATTGTGAGCCAAGATGTGATTATTGTCAACAAGGCCCGCCAGCATTTCCCTATGCCTCTGCATCATGACAACTGTGCTGTTGGCATCGTTCAATAAATTATGTGTGTTATCGTCGTCTAGAAGACTGTGGTCGCTGTTGTCTAACAGGTCGTGATTTTCTAATAAGCTATGTCTATCTGATTCCAATTCGTCTAATTCGTTTGACAGGTAACTTTGTTGCGTATCACTTTCAAACACTGAACTTGTGTGGTTCTCTGCATTGTTCAATACTTGTGTACTTTCCGTCGCCTCCGGCTCTGTGACTTCATGACTATTGTTATTGCTAATACTATTACTATTGCTGTTTTTCTGTTTCGATTTTTCTGATTTACTTTTCTTGCTTTGGCTATTTGTATTGCTGTCTTTGTGGGACCTATTTGTTTTGCTTTCTGTGTGATTTTCTTTGTTATTTTTCGTTTGAGACTGTTGCGTTGGTTGTTGTGTGGGACTGCAAGATTCTGAAGTGCCATTTTCTTGTGACTTAACTGTAAAAAATTAGTAATAAACACATATTTCAAATTTGATGATAGTATATTACACTTTTGTTTGATATAAGAATTTTGTAAGTAAATAATTTTTTTATTAGTAATTTATTACACAAATGTAAATAAAAACCTTAATAATTTTATTTTTTATATCAGTCCAAACTTTATAAAATTGCTTATCTGTACAAAATTAATTATAGTAGGATTGTAAGTCCTATTGGTTGCTTTAAATTATGTAAGTTGCTTGAACTGATGAAGAGATCTCTAAAGACCTTGTCAAGCTTTTAGTTGAAGGTAAATAGTTTCCTTGAAACTGCATTGCATATCATGTTTGTTGTAATCACCAAAATTATGTTAGTGATGTTAACATGATTGGCATTATGACATTATATGCTACTGAGCCAACTTTTTCAACATTATTTAAAAATGTTATTGCAGTTCGCAATGTTTTACAGCAATATATCAGATAGAATTTGATTTATAATTTACATGTTTATAATAAAAATTAATTTGTTAATAATTAAACCAAAAATACAATTGAAGCAAACCTGTAGATTGTTGTGGTTTTGGACTGGGTTGTTTCCTTGCGGGGCTGTCGGAGGGTGGTGAGGATCCGAGACTTGGCCATGCTTCTTTGCTGTTACCATTACTACCGACTCCATTATTACTACTACCATTATCTTTGCCTTTACCGTGTCCATTTGCCGTTTCTTTTTTAGATCTGAAATGAATGCGATGTGGTGTATATTTCTTGTACGTTGACTTAATTTTTGTTTAATTTTTAATTACTATGTAATTAAACCTTTTACAAGTTATAACATAACACATAGGTCACGAAATATCGCGTTTAATTATTTTGCAACTTGTGCCTAGCATAATAAATTAGTTGTTGTTAGTAACATTGTTACATAATGAAACGTAACTTATTTCAATATTAAACAAAATACAATTACAGTGCTACGATAGTCACTTTTCCTAATTATTGATAAAGCGCAAATCATAAATGTAATAGAAAACGCTGAAAATATTGTCGAAGAAAAGCAGTTACTGCCATACATTTATTGTACTTACTTAGACGTAGTGACTATGTTAACATTTGACGATGTGACCACAGTTGTTGGTATAGGGTTTGATTGATTACCTGCAAAAGAACATATTATTAATAAAATGGTACATTTATAAACTTAAGCTTGAACTATCATTGTAAAATATTATTTAACTGCATATTTATTTAGACTTTGGTATAGTGAGGAAAGAATTTTCGTTTTAAAAACACTAACCCTTTTGTGCAAGTCAAAGAACAAACTACACTTACTTATGCACAGCTATAGATTCCAAAAATAGTACGTTTTACTAACTACAACGTTACCATGATTTATTAGCAAAAAAAATCTTTTACGTAAAATATCCCTGTTGGCTCAAACACTTTTTGTGTAAATATTTTTTTTATATTCTAATATTACGGTTACGAAAATATAAAATTCAGTGTGCATTTAATTTAACATCAATTGACCGTGTCTTATTTTATCGTGTTTTTCAATATTTATCTGTCTTAATCATTTTATTAACGTTATATTATAAGCTGGCATAGATTGTGTCCGTCTACAATAGGCACATATATGTCAGCATGTCTTTTTAATATATTAATTAAAGAAATATTCCATCCGTAAATTCGATCTCTGATAATTAACGCAACCTACAAGAAAATACATAACTTTCTTAAAATGAGCCAAAAGTATGTTAAGACCAAGAATGCATAAACAACTTTAACTAGTATAATCCATATAGTCTTAAATAGTTGCTGAACAGTTTAGTCATGAAACTTTTTTATGCTAAATAAAAATATATGTAAAGTATAAAACTTACTATCTTTCGAACTGCCTTTATCTGCATTCGTACTAGAATTACCTGAAATTTATAAGGATTTGTGAATACAGGTATATTTCTTATTTCGGATTTCGAGATGAAAACACTTTTTCAAGATAACATTGTTTACATTATCATTAAATGTAATTTAAAAATTTTGCATTCTCATAATGCAAGCATAAATTGGTAAACCACCATATAAAATGATATTATTATAGCAATTGTTGTGTTTGACATATATGACGTAGTTATCACCATTTTAGCCATTAAATGCCCAATAATAACACAGGAGGTCTATAGACACTATAGATTTGCAATACCTATCCGTAGGAAGCAGCAGGCATTTAACGTTTTCCAACAACCTTAGTAAGATCATATGTCTAACTTGTGCTTGGGACTCAAAATTCCATGCGTCAACCCCGTTCTGCGCGCTCCATGACCTAAGAACTATCTCTTCTATATGTTAATCCACTGGGTTACGTTCGTCTATGAATTTCCTCGTTGATGATTTGATTTCGTAAACAAATCCCGAGCATAGCCATTACTATGGCTCGTAGAGCGATTGTGAACTTAAAATCCTTTGTATGTTTACGTTCAGGAGTTTCGATCACCATGGCGTCAATACTTACACAGCTGTACAGACTAAAACATTTATTTTCTATCATACTAGCAATTACAAAAATAAATAAAACTTTTATCGGCTAGATATCTGTCAAGTCTGTTTTTTAATATATTATATTAATTTCAGATATTAGCATTTATAATTCAGGTGCCTATGTAAGCAGGAATTACCTGAGCTCTGGCAGTTCTTGTCATCTGGCTTGTCCCGCTGTGCTTGGAGCAGTTGATTGTGTAACCGCCGCTCGTACACCTGGTGCAGGCCCGCGTGCATCTCCTCCTTAGTGAACGATGCCTCTGGATCACCTGGAATATTCATATACACTATTTCAGACCTATCAGTGAATACATATTTTTCGTTAATTTGTATAAATCTGTTGAATAGAATTGAAATTTAAATGTTCTTGTTTTGTGCACGTTCATCTTTTTCCTTTTATTATGTTCCGTGTGACATTTATTTATTTAATGTTTATCATATAGTAATAAGACATTTAAAGATATTGTGTAATAGGCAAAACAATGTAGTACAAAAAGCCATTTTATCGCAAAACGCGACTTCTTCTAGACCTTTACATATTAAGGAAAAAGAAAAAGTAGATTCAATAACTCAAGATTGTTAAATTACAATTTTAAAATAGATGGATACAGGCCTCTTCCAACCTGTTCTTCTAGAAAACTAGGGGATAGGTTTAAATTAAGCAGTGGACGCCTTAGCGGAAATGATGAAAGTACTGTTTTTCTGTTCTCATGTTCTGTGTGGTTTCTTTTGCTTACCTAGCTCGTGTAAATACATGCAGTCCGGCTTGGGACAGGGCTGGTTCTTCATAAAGTTGGCGCAGTATTTGGTTGTTCCTAACGAGCCCTTCAACACGCGTCCGTCCAACGTTACGTTGTTCACGCCCTGGATGGCACGCAACGCGTCTGCCGGGGACACGTACGTCACGTATGCGGACGCCGACGGACCCTGTACGTTAATAAACAACAATGAATCTAATGAAACTTTATAATACAGTTTTATATTAAAATCCTAGTATTTACCACACTTTACAACTGCTTTAACATAAATGTAAATTTTAATTTATTGACTTTTTAGAATTCACCCTGTATTAAGTGATCACTCTAAAATGTTATTAGAATGCGACAGCCTTTCTGACAGTACAAATTTTCAGGGGCAGATAGCAAACAATAATTAATTTTAATATATAGTAATCCTTGGCGGTTTTTCTTGCTATATTATCATTATGTTATTATTCAAGAAACCATTGATTTTTAGATAGACTGTAACATGCATTAATTTACAGCAAATGAGCTGGATTCACCCCTTTAAAGCTTTTACATCTATTTCCAATTCAAACTACTAAAATACAAAACAAACTTGTGGAGAAACTCGCGAATTCTTGCAATTCCATGTCTATACTTGGTATAAAACATTGGATATAAAGTGAACAAATATTTATATTAATATTGATTTTAGATGTATATCCAAACTCACCTGTGACCCTGCATATGCGGTACTTTGGTTTATGACCACTTTGTGAATTTTCCCATATTTTCCAAAGTACTCTTGCCGCTTGAGGATCTGTAAAAATAATGTTAAAAATTATATGTATGTACAATATTACCGGTGTTAAATATTGAGTATAAGTTTTATATAAACATGGATTTGTAGTTAACAATAACTCCCTTATTGTAAAAGTAATTATATACGAAATATTATTTATTGTACATAGTAGGGTTTTTTTGTTTTTTTTTTTTATTTATCTAGTCATTTTGGTAACCGACCATGTGTGTAAAGTGCATGGGAAAAAGGCGGAGATACAGGGGACATCGGCCAAATAGTCGTTACTAGTAAGTATGCTAATAAATATAATGTGGATTTATTATATGAGGTGAGAATCAAATGCTTTACCGTTAGTTTGACCATAAGTGAATGAGTACAGATTTGGTGTTACGGAAGTTATGCTATTCTCTAGGTTTTATAAAATTAGCTATAGTGATTACAAAACGTTCTCATGTAATCTTTTGCGACGGATTTTTTATGTGATAAAAGAAAAGAGAAATGAATATCTCTTACTACTGTATTAATAATGTTTTAAAATCGACCTAAAAAACTCCTTCTTGGGCTATTTTTAAACTAGGACACCTTTGGCACCCTCATTGTTTTAAGTTGGAGGAGGTGTATAGGAGAGTTCATCATTGAGCTCTTCAGGCGTTTTTGTCATGACATACACAAGTGGTCATTTTAAATATTTCACGGTTGATAATATGAATTAATAAACATTTCCATACGTCTATCGGCTGATATATTAACACATTCCATGCCATGTGGAGCGTATACGACCCCCGCTGCACTTTTCGCTTAGGCTATTTGCAGTTCTCATTAAAAAACAAAGGATTCTCAAAAAACGAAATGTAGGATCGAACATAGATAACTTCACATCGCACAACTACACACGCGTGTGTAATGCAAATTAAAATTTATAACTTTTTCCCGCTGATTATTGCTTTGCAGTATTGAAAAAATTGAAACAGAGTTGAGCATATGTTTTAAACGACTTTTTTAATTTTTAAAGTGTGGGTCGTATACGTCCCACGCGGCCTCAATGGAAAATCTTCAATAAATATTGGGGCACGGAGCGTGTTATTGATGATGAGGTGTGAACCGTTAAATGGAGTTGAAGTTTGAAAGTAAAAATGCTCGTACCTCGGGGTCGGCGAGCCGCACTGGCAGTCCGACGACGAACACGAGGTTGTTCTGCACGACCCGGACGTTGGCTAGCGCCCGCCGCGATTCCAACGTCTTGTTCCGCCTCTTCTGCTCCCGCGCTTTCTTCTCCGTTTTTATGGCTGCTACCTGCCAATGTAAAAAATAGATTGTGTGTAAAAAAATCTTTAAGGGTTTTACCACTATTTTCAATCGCCCTTTATATCACTCTTACTCATATAATAATCCGAATTTTAAGAATGCTTTTCCTTACTGTATTATCAATACAACCAAATATCACCATACATTAACAATAACAAAGCTAACAATCAATTGTTAATCAACTAAGTTCATTGAGTGATTTTGGACAAGAAAATGTCCTGTACTTTCCAAACACTACCCATGTTACCACTAGCTATTATTTTTTGTATAAATTTTAATAAGACCATAACTAGGTGAAGTAAAATACCGAAAGCGAACCATTGTTTTCATTTTACTTTTTTATTAACAATTGTTTAGTCAATTTGCTCTATAGTATGGAGTATATACTTTGATATTATACTTATTTCACATTAATGTATAATTTGATCAGTTATTAGACTTTCTCTGAAAACTGGAAGGACAAACCGCAATGCAATCAGTGACATCACATCCAAACCTTGAAATTGTTTTGAGGAAGACCCTCTATAATATTGCATTCAGAGCAATTGAGGAAGACTTGTAGAGACCCATTATAATTTGTCAGGAGGTATGTGTACAGAATGCAGTCTATGACTTCTCTACGTACGTGTAAGCTATTAAAACATGTATATAACATATACTATTCCATATAAACTTTATCTCAATTACCTGCTCTTGACTGAGTGGAGTGAAGTCTGCGGGGTTCTCCGGATAGGCCTTCCGACACGCCGGACATAGGCCGTTTTCGCCTTCCCGTATACGGTTCCAGCAAAATCGGCATATCTGTAAAATAAATAATTGAACTTGATAAAAATTAAAATAAGATATTTTTTTTCTTTATCAGCCGATAGACGCCCACCGCAAGTCATAGGCATTCCCCAAATATCGGTACGATGACTGATCTTGCGCTGCCCGCATACAGCGACTATCCGCAACCTGAACTATATCGTCAGTCCACGGGGGAGGGGTGGCTACTCCCACTGCGTCTACCGGCTCGTGGTCATCACTGAAGAAACTTTCGATCCCAACAGCCATTAGTTGCACGAGTGATTTACCTCGCCCACTGCTTCACTTCAGACGACCGATTCTTCGAGCCGGGTCAGTAATTGGTTCTTTTGCGGATCTCCTCACTTTCGCATCTCATCAAACTCGCATTCAATCTCCCAGCGAAACTCCGAGCATAGCCCTTCACATTGCTTCGGAATAAAATATATAGCTAAACAAAGGAAAAATTTATATAAAAATTTATTAAAGTATGAACTTACTTGGTATCCACATGTGCACGGGTAGAAGTGGAGATCGTCCACCTCCAGAGGTTCCATACACAGGGGACATTCCACCTGGAAATTGAATTATTTTAGACATTTAAATAATAAATTAAATCTGATATTAATAACCATTGAGTGTTCACTATCCTACAATTACCTCACAAAATATTACGTTAATAGTTAAAGTGATTTATTAATTTTAATTTGTAGCAACAGTTTTAGCATAATCACATCTATTGGAGTAGGATTTGTAGTATTTGTATTGTTTGATTGTCTAGTGTAGATATTGGAACTTCAATGTAACAAATGTGGAAATAAATGCATGTAGAAATAATGTGAAATTATTTTCTTCCACAATTTTACTTTTCCATAATTGTAGATATAGCCCTAATAATGAATTAGCAAATTTAATTTTAATAATTGGTAATAATTATTCATATCATTTCCCACAAGTGATAAACAGGAATATTTTTAATACAAAAGGGTTTTCCATGATAAGCCAACATTTCAATTTTAGGTAAGTATGTATTCTAATACCCCAAAAGAATTCTATTATAATACTGACATAGAGTATAAGTTTTACTGGCGTTTTTTTATTTCATATGTTAGATAAGGAAGACTGGAACCACATTGCAACAAGACACAATTTAAGTAGTTAGTAAAGTTAATAAAAAAACAAATGTTCTTCTCAAATGTTACTCTGAAATAAGAGTATTGAAATATAATCTAATAATAGTAACAACGAGAAATTAAGTAATTATTAATTTAAAATACATAATGTTATCAGCGATATTATTAATTTTAAGTTATTTATATATATAAAAAAATATTTATATATATATATACACAGTCTTAGGCTTTTTTCACAACAGGTGAACTCATTTTGGCATTTGTAAGTTGTAGTTCATCACTTAGTGAATAACGAGTTATTGGATTAGACTAAGTACAATAAGTAACTTTAATATAGATAAATATTCTTTCATAGTAAGCTTTACGTAACTTGCCATTGTAAGTTTAGAGATCATTTTTGTATATACTACCTGCTCTTCTCCACTCTGATTCAGCACTGACATCCTAGCCCTGACAGCCAATGGTTTAGTCCTCTTCCGCAAATACAAATGTCAGCTTACACTAGACAAGTATCTACAGCAACCTGCAAAATTATTATTTTAGCACCGGTTAAGTCATTTCAATATATAGAATTAGGTTTAGTTTAATTTAAAAAAGACATGATTTTATAAATAATTATTTTTATTTGACACACAAAAAGATCAAGAAACCTTTGTTTTAAATAAAAAAAAAATTGTAATGCTATTTAAAAGTTTATGAACAAAGTACACAAAGAAAAATATGCTTAGTGACTCATTACACTTGATGCATATGCTATTGCCTACTCAAAACAGACTGTCAGCTCACACTGTTCAAGGCTAAAAATCAACAGCATAATATTAATATTAGGCCATGATATATCAGGAGTGTACTTGAAAAATTTACATGTAGATCACAAACACAATAATACCAGCAGAAAGTTCTGGAAATCATTGTAACAGTAATGTCAAAAAGTAGGTTGTTTTGAGTTTGCGTTTACACAATACCAGCCAATACTATATATTAATATTAAATACAGAGTATGTACAATTACAAAGAAAGAAATGCAAGAGTGAATTATTTATTTGTGTCAACTTATACTAATAGATTTTGGAACATCAAATATCCCTGGCAAGCTTAGCTCAGCGGTCTTTGCAATGAAAAAAGTAAGACAGTTAAGGGCCGTTAATACGGTTCTACTCGTATATTTTAGTTATTTTCGTAGATTTGTGTTACGGTTTCTTATTACGGGGTAGTGCCGCCGAAATTTATTTCATATTTATTTTACAATAAAGAGCTGTGTGGGATATTTTTAACTTAAAAACTAAAGATTCCATGAAAGATTTTTTAAAATAAATTCGTATTATAAGGATTGCTTGTCAATACCTACTCAATAACATGTATGGGCTATATTCTAAAATCTTAAATAGAAAATTGTGACAGACACATGATAAATACAAGAAATAAAAATAAAATCGTAACGCCTAAATTTCGTCTTAAAATTCGAACTAATCCTCATAATCAGTATGAGTGTATGCATCGATATGCCATCAAATATCATAGCTTTAAATCTAAAATTAAATGTATATTTATTATTAAATAAATCTTATTATTAACGAACGAAACTTAGTTTATGGACTCTTTTACATAATATTCATGAACATTGATATTATAATACATTGATATTACAAAGACATAAAATAAAATTATATGTCATTTAAAAGGTGCAACTGTTCAGTTTCTGACAGGCATTTCTCAGCAATATTTTGAATTTGTTTTTAAACAATGATTGAGAAAATAATCACTAGTAAAGTTAAAACTAAATCAAACGTTCTGATTCATGTCAAATGAAACATTTTAATCTGAAAGATTGATCTAGAGCTTGAACTTTTGCCAAGTATGGAAATGGAAACGATAGAAGAAGTTACAATAATTTATAGATCTTTCTAGAACAATCAACGATGATTCTTATAAACCATACTTAAACTTTCAACAATTATTAATTGCGGAAATGAAAGGAAGGCAGTAATAATTATTATAAACATAATATTGTTGAAAATCGATTCAGTTTCAGAAAATGATGATAATAAAAGGTACAAGATCGCGTCGTTGATTTTGATCGTCAAGGAAAACATAGTATCTAATATACCTAAATCTGAACTATGCGAAGCTCATCATCATTTTAACCATATGCTGCCCACTTTTGGATATAGGGCTCCCCAGGAGATTTCAATCGGACCGGCAGCGGCCAACATCTGTTGTTTTCCGACTACCTTAAGAAGATTGTCTGTCTACCTCGAGGGTAGACGTCCTACGCTGCGTTTGCCGGTCTATATTGAAAACTAAAAGACCTCGGATTGAATTCAGAAATCCGAAACCTGGAAACGGGGCACAAAGACGAAAAAAACTACGGAACCCCTTTTCATGGTAGCCAAGTTCCAATAATATCAATGTAAGTACAAAATTTTAAAGAGGAGAGCGGCGGGTATAGAGAAGACCCCTTATTCAAAATTACGACCAAATGAAGATGAGGTAGATTTCCGATAAGTTTTTTTGGAAATAAAAATAACCAATAACTCCTTTCTTGGCTGTAAATACTAAACAATTACCAACAAGTCAGAGACAAGTAAACAATTTAGATATATTGATTGTAATAATATAATAGTAAAAAGACCCCTAAGTTGCTCACTATCTAGTTGGCATACCAATACCAGGGCAAACCATATCAAGATTTAAAATTCGAGTATGTTTTAAAACCCAGGATTGATCAGTTTCGGGGCAATTCGTTAATATATTAAAATTCACTAAAGGATATGCATGTAAGACGCGCACAACGTAATGAAAATATAAGTCGCGTTGGTGCATGATTAAATTTCGATAAAAGCTATAATAATCATTGGCATTTGTAAAAAGAAAAGTGTTTCTTTAATATGAATAAGGCAAGTAACGAGTAGTCTTTAAACATAGGGCTTCCACCACAATACAATGACGTCATTTAGCCGTAATCACGAATATGTGACGTTAATGAAAATCTAAATGTCTATTCAGCCATTTTAAGGCAATCGCGTAAAATTCGAAATACCTATTCGAATTATGTAAAATAGACAATAAAATTAAATAACTATTTAAAGTCATATTTTTCTTATAATTTTAAGTATATGTGTAACTAAATATAATATTCCAATAAAAAAATTAAGCACAAATGACGAAATTCTGAGGAATGGATGGCTGAATACTATGTATATACCACAGATCTTGTGTGATCAAAGTGCTATAATGAGTGTTACATAAGACACTATTAGAAAGGCGTCAATAAAGTGGTTAGAAAAAAATACTGTTTCAGAATGTTTGTTTATAAAATATTTCCTTACAAGTTTTAAAGGAATTGATTTCTTCATTAAATTTATTAAAAAAGAATATTAAAATTTTTAATAATTTATTATTTAGGAATGTTACAAAATAATTGACCATAGTTATGAAAAGTTTAATTGGTTATACACTCAATCAAGCCTGTTTTTAAGTGGTACTTAGGGGCATAAAAGAAAAACTTAAAATTAAATTGCCAAAAAACTTCAGAGTAGCTATAAAAGTATTTTTGTGGGATAAATATCAAAGGCATAAGAATAACTTGCATAGAAAATAACTCGAAAACCTAACAAGAGTATTAGAAGCTAAAAGGTATAACCATTTTGACTATAAATACTAATACTACAAAAATTTATTTTAATAAATAGATGCATGACATGCTTGTGAAAAACTGACTCATATTTAAACTTTAAGTATATGCTAAGGCAGCCTCATGATTTATTCTGAGTTAGATTAACATATTATTGATAAAAAAGGATCAGTCATGTGTTCAGCAAAACTTGGTTGCATTCTTAATTTAGCTCACATTATTGAGATTGTTACTTGGAATGTATTACGCTTATCATATATAATTTAAAGTAGGAACTTCTACACAAAAAGAAAAATTAACTGTTACTGTAATAAAATGTGTTTGTGTTATTCATTCTTATATTGATTATCTTACATACATATTTTAAAATAATTCATAACATAATTCAAAATAATTAATAATTTTTTATGGATTTTGGTTCTGATATATGTTACACTACTTTCATAAATAAATAAATAAAAATATCACAAATATCATTTTAACAATTATTAAATACTAACCACACACTCACACACAATATTTAAGAATAAATTGAAAAGCAATGGTAAATATTATTTTAAATCCTTTTATGATTATTGTATTGACTCCTATACATATAAAAATATATTCCCTTAAAATATTTTAATTACAAAAATAGTTTTTTTCTTAGTAATGTTTAGTTAATGATCGTGTAAATATTAATCTTTTATATTTTTAGTTATGAGAGACTATTTAACTGGTACTTTAGTACATAAATATGTAACAAGACAGATTAGTTCTCGGCTAAAGGAAGTCTTTTTACATATAGCATTAAATAAGTTATATAGCTTTTAACCTACAATGTTTAAAAATACTTTTTCACTACCAAACAGAGACGAAATAAATATGGGTTTTATAAGAAGCACATGATAATTATCATTATTATAAAATTGTTTTGAATAACAAACAATTATTTCAATATTCTTAAAAACTATAGGTAATAGGTAAAAAGGAATTGATTTTTATGTTAAAAAGATTTGAGTGATACTAAGTGTTCACCTAGTGTTAAGTATGGTCAATCTATAACACAAACTAAAAATAAACAAAATCTTCGACAGCATAAAATTTACATTCAGCCAATTTGACTATAGCCTTTAAAGAATAAACAGTAAAATTATTGCATTATTGCTAGGTTGCAAACATTGATACAATGATGGTTACACAAGTGATACTGAAAATTTAACTTCAATAAATTTTTTTTAGTAATTTTGCATAAAATATAAATAAACTATTTCTTTTGTTTTTGAATCATCATAAGACAAGGGATGCAAGCCTGCTACCTACCAGACCTTTTAGAAAACTATGGGGGAAGTCAATGTCTTGCAGCTGAAATGATTATGTCTTTTGTGATACAAGACATCATCTTCAACAGCATTATTAAGATACTATTCACTACATGTATAGATGTCTCTTAACTTTTTTATAATAAGCATTTGTAATCTTCTAATTTACTTTAGATATTTTTAACTTCAATTTGATTTATATGAAATTTTAATATTTTGATTCTAGGCATTGTTATAATTTTAATAAAAAAATATTAAAAGTGTAAACCACTAGGTATTCATATACAAAACTTTCTAATTGTTTTTAACCTAAAAATAGTAATAGAAAAAGTTAACTAACATGTACTCATTAGTGTGGCAAAATTACATTTTACATTAGTTGACAATAAATGTGTTATTGCTATACATCTATAAATAAATTATAGAAACTTTATTTTACACTTTATTTCAAAACATTCCTAAAAACTTCTGAGAAAAGTAGTCAATTTTAAACCATCAAAACAAATAACTAACTTTCTATTTTGTAAAAGGTCATCTGCAAAGATGGATGTAAACAAAAGTTTCCTTGTATTATTTATTGTTTTATAAGGTAGATACTTAATTTTTTTTTTGTTAGATTATTTATATAAGTTTTTACTTGATGAATCATTTTGTACCCTAGGTATAAATTTCAACAAATTCTAAGAATTCATGAGAGATATCAAAAAAGCAAAATATTTACTTATGATAAACAATGGCCACCTACATTTTAAGTCAAATATAAATTTATGTAATAGTAAACAGTGTTTTGTACATGTTAACAATAACTTTGTGATAGATGGATCTTAACAATGACTCAACCTAGCTTTGACAAGTTCACAATTTGACATTTTATTGTCGAAAAACAATCCTAACTTCAGCATTTACCTAGCATCTAAAACACTTGCTAATATCCAAACAGATACGGACATTCCGAAATATTGCCTATATTATTAAAATTATTAATTTTGTTAATTTGTGTGGGCCAAATCTAACTAAACAGTACGTCTACCAGCTGCCATCCAATAGAATATGTGGCAAAAGTCAAACTTTCATTTCGTACAAGGATGCACTAAAAATAATTATAAACACTTAAGGTATCACTAATTTTCTTAAGATATTCGAGGATTTTCTAGATTCGTCACCTGATTCCATTTTAGGACAAAATAAATCGATGTTTACCTTACGTCTTCTCTTAGTGCAAATCTTCTTCTATTGCAGAATCGAGACTGCTAACCCTTCCGCTACAGGCGAAGATCAATCCTTTTAAACGAACCTACAATGCGGTTTACGATTCAATTTAAAGTAAAATGCAAAGCTGAAATAAATACAACTGTCCCGAAGATATTTTCTGCGAGTTACTATACATTTGTTTTATGAAATGGCCTAATCTTTTACAAGATTCCGTTCTGTGTTTCCATAGACAAGTCCTCTTACTTTTTAATTTCGAAAAATGAAGGAATAATATTCCACTTTAGTCAACGACATCATGTATTTTTTAATATCTTAATTAATCTATTAATAATATATTGGCACTTTTTTACTTTATTGAAATAATTACTAAAAAAACTTTCTTAAATTTACTGTAACTTTAATATATCAACAAAAAAAATAAATCAGTTTGGCATTATGTAAAATAAATATAATTAAAAAAGTACTGCAACATTAATTATAGAAATCTGATATGTACCTTTTGAAGGTATAAATAAAAAATTATACATAACAAATGCAAACATCATTCTAACGAAAATTAGTTTAATTCTGTGTAGAGTACTGTAGTCATACATGAACGGATGTTGCTCGATTGGTGTAGAAATCAGTCCTGAAATAAGTCATTTAATAATTTTTTTGGAAAACTGTACATCGTTATTAGAACCAAAGAATATTTTGTTATCGTTAGTTATTTTAGCATAACACATGACGGCAACAAAGAGTTCTTATGTAGAAAAGTAGTCACACTTTCATAGAAACCAAATAATTTACTGTCTACCATCTTTAAATAAAAAATAAGTTGAATTAGCGTGAGTTTAGGTATCATAGAGCATATGTCTGACGGGTGTTCGGATCAGATACAAGACAACAACACAACTACCTCGAAGTAATGAACGTTATGACATGCGTAGGTCGGAATGCGTAAGATTCCTGAAGATTGTGGTGAGCGTATCAAGCTACTCTCCCAAAACCTCAGCCAGGACCAAAAGTCATCCCAAAGACATCCTCATCACTCACATTATAGGGTTCCCACAAAACATTTCCCACACCACACACACTGCAGACGCTGACAACAATACAAGTTCTTTTTACATAAATGAACAGCCACCGCACCTGCGACACGCCGCACACGACACCACGCTTTTCACAATAGAAATAAACGTTACTCACCACACCGCACAATCCGTATTGGGTGCGGCCTCCCAGCCCTTAATTGCGAACAACGTGAGTGATCCGTGGGAGGATCTGGATCCTCCTTAGGATTTCCGAGTTGTCCCCTCTTTCGTCCCAAGTCGCGTACATAACATCCACACTACACACAAGGTAGAGGTGTGTAGTGTGCAGAAACCTACGTGCGAACATGATCATGCAACTGGTGTCATCTTGCAGTGAGAGTGCCATGAAGTAATTTTTGATAAGTTTACGCATCCTTTCTTTCCGTGAACTCCGTGTCGATGAAGCTATAAAAGCTCCTGGGCTAGCACCTATTACGACAGAAAGAACATATGATTGTGCAGAGAACTTAAGTAATAAAGAGAAATTCTCTATCCTAATTGAAATGCAGACTGTGATGTGAAGTAAACCGCGTGGCTGTTACATACGGAGCACTATTACAGTATTGCCTAAGTTACATGCCTATTTATGCACCTAGGGAAATAATATTGTGGGATTCTTCCTATGGCCGGTAGTTCTTGGAGGTAATAACAACACGAAGTCCGAAGTAGTATAATAATCAGCTTAGCCCTCATTAAAAACTATGAAAACAATGTTCAACCAATAAAAATCGTCAGCCAATCACGAGTCGAGAACGGTTATAGAGCGTTCTTTTTAGCGTGATGTAGATGTTGATAAAGAATTATGTTTCCATGGAATTCCTCGTTGAACACCTCCTCATGCGTTATTGACCTGTAGCACTTTAGCCGTTACACGAAGTTCGTTCGGAAAACTAAGATGGTAAGTTTCGCAAGATTTCAGCGCACCTTTACTGGGGGACCGCGAATAAGTAACCGCGCTACAAGTCGATAATGCTACATAACTTGACGATGCCCCCGCAAGGACATTTCCCGTGTATCATTCAAAACAATTATTACGTGGGAAGGGCACCCAGATGTTAAGAGTCAGTCTCGGAGGTTCTTTTCTATTGTTTGGAGGCAACATTTTGTATAGATTACTGTAACTATAGAGAAATTTAATAAGTAGTCTACATGCATAAACTATTTTATCCTCACGAAGACACGGTTTTTATAGTTTTTATGAAAAATGACACATACAATTTACCTCTGAATTTTATTTAAGTATGAAGAGTTAGTCAGACCTTAGTTAAGGTATTCGCAAGCCACTGGATGCAGGCACTTTATAACCTTTCTTATTAGAAATTTATGGGAGAGGCATATGTCCAGTAGTGAACAACTAAGACTTCAATGCAGTCCTGCTATCTTTTGTAATTAAAATGACGGTATTGATGTTCATCCAATTTTTTTTCAGTTTGCTTTGTACAGGGAGAAAGCTTGTTTAAAGGAAGAGGTAAGTAAAACATGATTATACAAGCATATTATATATTTTTTTTTATAATAATTAAGAATAAATTCTTACATCACGAGTTATAAAATAAATACATTTATTGCCTTAAATTAAGTCCAAAAGTACTCTGTACAATTATTGTTAGCGATGTACAAACGAGAACGATAAGTAAAAATTATCAAAAAAAAAACAAAAATAAAATAAGAAGGGTCTTATCGTGAAGTAAGTTAAGTTTCCCACACGCATCTGTGACAAATCTACGACCAACTTAACGAATTGTGTCGGAATCACAACCAATAGTTTGCATCTTAATTTCATCTCTTATTAATATTACACAAACTATTTTATATCATTGCTCTTCGCTTAGCCTAAAACAAGAACCATTCTTTACCTTATGTTATAATTACATTTAAATTAAGACTATCTAATTTCTAGCGGGTGTTTCTTATTGGACTGTTGTGCGGTTCCTCGCATACTTACGCCCTTTTTAATCTCAAATAGATCGTAGCTACACTTTGAGCGAATAAAGTTTATGTCGGCGGTGCTTACGCGCGGACACAGCGTCCGCGTCCGCACCCGCGGGGGTTCAGATTGCTTGTGAACAAGGCATTTTTTTACATCGAAGGCCACTGTGACGTCCACAATGTGCGATTACTATAACCTAGCGTAGTATTCCCTATCCACTACAGAGACATAAGACTGTGTTGCACTTGGAAATTATTGGCATTGTTCATACGGCATTCGTAGACAATAAATTGAACAGAGTGGTTCTAATATATCACGAAACTAAATTCACGTGGCAAACAATATGGCAACAGATTTTTAAGTACTTTTAAAATATTTAAAAGTAAGGCTAAGTCGAACTTGTCTGTTCTATAATGCATTCAAAAATAAATGCGTAAAAAAAACTGTACTTTTCGCTTACTTGTTAATGTTAAGAGAATTTAATTGTATGGAAGACAGAAAAACATTGCTATCAGATCGAAAAAAATGAATTAAATAATAATTAATAATCTAGTACATTAGTTCCAGGTGTTATACTGGCCACAAGCCAAATAATTAAAATAAAAACCAATTTCACTACTACATAAGCTAAAACTAAAATGGACAAAATATTGTTATATAATAATTATGTACTTCTGTGTCATTAAAAGTAACCGAAACGCGGACTCAATTGTTACAAATTACATTAACACAGTGTCGGACATTATTAATTTCAAAATTGACTAGATATTTGTGTGCATAGGAATCGTATATAAAATAGCTAAGTTAAGGAACCAATACACTGAAATTCTGGCGAGCCTGTGTAAGAAAAAGTTAAAAACTATATTTATTGCCGTGAGCAAAAATACGTCCTAAAACTGTACTTTATGTAAGAGTACATGATAACAAATTTTGTACATTTTGTACAAACGCTTCTGCAATCGCAATTAAAACAATCATGCTCAGTCAAAGAGTCTAATATAATGATCTAAATGACAACCCTAACGAAAAATATGCGAAAATCGACACATTTAAAAATAAAAAAATCTCAATAATACGCGGACAAAATAAAAATCACTAACAAAATTTGATCATCACTGGCGTATATAATTAAGTACGCGTCCACAGGTTAATGAATATAAAACTTAGTTACCAGGCCGTTAATAGATCTGTTTCAATTTCCATCACTATCGTGACAGACGAATGAAGTGTCCATATCACACGGCCACGGCTCAAATCGCCGGGACCTTCACTCTGAAGCCACACTCCCCGAGGGGCAATCATCACTTGGACGGTTGGTACGGAGGGTACCCTTGATGCGGTTGAGCGGCCCTGCTTCCCGTCGCGTACAGCTGCTGCTGAAAGTTGTGGAATTGCGCTGCGTAGTTAGGGTCAGCTGTGGAAGGAACCGCAAAACCTTGTCCTTTGAACCCAGTTGTGGGCCCTCCCATCGAAGGAGGTAACGGTTGCGCTGACCCCATACGAACGTTACCTGGCATACCACCTTTAACTCCTCTAAAGTTGGGTCCGCACATAGGGTTAGGTCCGCCGCTAAATGGATCTCCCGCCATCTTGGGCGGAGAGTTAAAGCCGGCGGGATAGTGGGGCATTCTCAACATCCCTCCTGGCGGCCGCATCACTCCGCGCATACCGGATTCCATATCCATTCCCCTTGCACCGGGGAAGTACTGTACGCCTTTGCTCGTCTCCATTTGCATAGGGTTCGTCACTCGCTGAAGGAAATCTAAGCTCGGCGGCCCTCGAGGCCCAGTGTTGCAAGGCATTTGTGGTCTTGTGGGTAGATACTGTATTGTGTTTGGTGCACTCGCTTTAACTTGCACGTTGGCTCCATTGAAAGGTGGCATTTTCCCGGCGCCTCCCATTCTTGGCCCAAGCATTGATGCGTCAGGGCCCATAGGTCCCATTGGGCCACCCATCGGTCCTCCTCCCATTTTCGGACTTAAGTTCATATCGGGAGGGAAATCACCAGCTCCCATCATACCTTCCATGGGCCCACCAATTCCCGGACCTCCCATATTATCCATGTGACATCCTTAAAACAAAAAATAATCATTAAAAAATTGTTCAATAAAGTTGATTTTTTTTTCGAATTCTAAATGGCTTTTAATAAATAAAATAAATATAATCATAGGTCGCGGTGAATGTATTTGGTAAGAGTCAAAAATTCAATATAAGTAAATAGACAACCAACTATCTCAAATGTGCAATTTTGGAGTGATTTTTATAAATATGTTGCCATATATGTGAGAATATAAACATATTTCATACATTTTTGATTCAGATAACAAAATTTAATGACTTGAAAAAATTACCCAAGTCATTCATCATCATATGTGGATGTCCATGTGGATGCATAGAGTGGTGATGCTGCATGTGATGGGGTCCTGATCCGAAGGGTCCCATTCCACTACCATTAGGCCCCATGGGTCCAGTTGGTCCTGGCCCTCCACCTCCAACAGTGTTTGTTAGTTGTTGTGACATTTGTGCAAGTGATGATATTGGGTCAAAGGAAGACGTAGAGGTTCCCATGGGGCCATTTGGGCCTTGGTTAGGGTTGATAGGAATATTGTCTGGCCTGTTCATGCTGCATGGTCCAGGGAATGGACCAGGTAAGCTTGTGCTATTTGGACCTCCTGATAATGTTGTCTGAAAATAAATAGAAATCTTTTGAAATCTAGAAAATAAAGGAATTTTGCAGATTCAACTAAAAATTTAAATATATTGCAGCTGAAATCAATAATTGTTTAATAATACCTCATTATTGCCTGCAAGACTATCATCCATGTTGCCACTCACAGATGTGGGTACTGTGCTTGATGCAATGCTGCAACTGCTTTTGACGCTACCGGCACAGGAGGAAGCTGATGACGCAGGGGCGTAGGGTCCTTGGTTCAGGCTCGAGGTTTCACGCTGTGGTGTTTTGGATGCACTATCCTGACTTGATCGGTTCGATGAAGGGCTTGGTCGTGATTTTTCATCTGAAATCATGTTTCCATTTGAATAATTATTATATGAATTATTGGACGAGGTCTATGTCGAGCAATGGGCCTCCTATGGCTTAAATGATGATAATGATAAAATGTTTCTGACAAAGGGCTTCCACATCCATAATTAAATTACAATTAAAAAAAAACACAAAATATTATTTTCTTTTAAATTGTGTAGAGAAAACTTTGTATAAATAATACATAGTCTAATGTATATGTGGATATTACTGCGGAGCTTAATTCTGTCACGAAAAGTGTCTATTTCTATTGATTTTTGTTTATTAATTTAACATCAGATTGTTACCAGCACATCTCCTTTTCTTTATTTATGATATAATGATATTGCACGGAAGTAAGGTAAGTCTTATAACATCATGTAACTGATCATATTCTTATATTTATTTCATTTCATTAAGTATTTTTTAAACACCAATCTAAGAATTGTCATAAATGTAAGAATCAAGGACAAAATATATTCAAGTCTGTGACTTTGTTTATTCAGGATTTATAAAACTATGCAACATTATAGAAGAAAATATATCTTAATGTAAACAAAATAATGGTACGTATGTTGTGTTTTATTGTACTATATACTTTTTTAAATAATATACATAAATACATAAAATTACATTTAATAAAACTCTATGATGGTCACTCACCTCCACATTTAGTATTAGCGGCTGAAGTAGGCGTCTGGGGATTATTGAACCCAGGACTCTGTTCCAATGAGAAGCGGCCAGAACGTTGCTCAGAAAGAGATGAGTGGGGCTCAGGGGTACCAGGCATCATCCTGTGAAACGAAAATATATTATATTTAATTGAAATAAATATATGATGGCATTTTTAGAAAGTTTAAAACGATGTTTGTATACATTAACTAAATAAACGAAAATTATAAATTTTACATAAACAAAGAGAAACATGAGAAATGTTGGTCAATGAGTCTGGTTTTTACATTCTAAATTATAAGTAATATGATTAATTAGAATGGGCATGTAAAATTTGTTTTGATTTTGGCTTTTTATTACATAGAGAATTATCAACTAAAGGTCAGAAGAAATGGTGCCATCTTAACATGTTATGTCAAACTTTTCAGTTAAAATTACAGTCCATTTTTTCAAGTACTTACAGTACCAATAATTATATATTCTACCAATAAAAATATTTTGTTTTATTATCAGAGATTGATTAATCGGATAAATATTCGCCTAAACTAATTATCGCTTGGAGATTATGTACACAGTTGTAATATTTGGAAACACTTCCGGGGTTTTTTACCTAAGCAAAGGCTGAAATTGTTTTCGTTTTAACTTACCTATGCACATCAGAAAATATTCTGGAAGGAATACAGAACAAACCAAATTTACCAATTTTAATTTTAACTAAAAATGTATCCAAATATTTGAACTCGCTTTACTATCATCTACATTTAAAACTTACCCAGCTGGTGATTTCTGATTAGAATTTGATTGAGGTGTCTGACCACCACTATTTGAAGGTGGACCGCTGTCTTTTAGAGATGTGTTTGGTTGTTTCTGTATGGTTAATTCTTGACCTAATCACAGAAAAACGGAATTATTTTCGAATTAAACCTTCTTTACAGATAATGAAGACATAAAAATGTTATTGTCACATTTTTATCCTCCATTGTTCAAATTCATTGTTTTTTATTACGGCAACGAACACAATAAAAGTACAAATTAGCCATAGAGTATGAAAGTATGTTAGCACATTTTCACCAACCACCACCAAAATGAGAATAAATGTAATAGCCAAGTAAACATATACATGAAAAAATATCGTACATTCTATGCTTACTAAATAAATGCACTGACAACTACAAAAGCAAAATGTTTATATAAAAAATTACAAAATTTCATCAGTAAAAGCATACCTTAACAAAACACAAAGTGAGAAACTGAAAAAAAGCTGTTCTTTATGAATTTACATAATCAATAAGAATTTACAATTGACAGGAATATTTGCGGTCAATGAAAAATTATTTCTTAAAGGATCTTATAGTGGAAGTTTCGATCCACACTCTCCTATTACTCTTTTTATTCTAAACTGTTATTAATTTGTCCTCAGTGTAACAATGATGGTTCTTATCCGCTGAATTAATCTGTTTCATTTACTGATTAAACAATCAAAAAAAAATGGTAAAAATAATATTACATTTTGTATTTCAAGAAACGATAGGACAGTGTGGAATATGTAATTGAAAATGAAATCCTGAATAGTAAATCTCGTAAGATAACACTTGTAAGTATAACTGCCTTGATCAGTTCGTTTACGTGCGAGCTATTTACCTTCAAATTGGTTGAGATATGATATTTGTTGCGGGGACGGCACGGGCATCAAGCTCGGTTCCTTTCCATGCGTATTCTGTTGGTTCTTCTGCTGTCGCTCGGCCAGACATTGGAGCGTACGGACAAACACACCGTCGTCCAGTTTCTCAAGTATCTCTTTAAGGTCCAACGTTTCCAAAATGTACCATGTGTTACAACAGGCCGTAATGTTTCATATAAAGTTTAATCCCGATATTGCATACCGCCGATGACCCGTTATGTCGTATTTTAGTGGGTTTTCGTTGTTATTTCATCACACGTTGGGATTTCAAGCGTCAAGCGTTTTGCAGGGGGAGGGGAGAAACAAAAAATATGCATTACAACTACAGAAAACAAAAAAAAAATAACAACGCACTTCGAATTAGTCGAAAAAATTTCAAATGTAAAAATGCAAAACAAATTTTTGTGGTTGGGGAAAATGTCTTAACACAGATAAAAATGCATGCATCGCTACTTCTATGGCTTTCATTTTTGTTTTGTGATAAAATGTTAATTATGTAGTATAATATCAAGTTCATTAGTTTTAGTTAATGGAACTTCATGCAATACAACCTCTGATTATACAGTCATTTGGTTTTTATAACAGTAATTTTATTGGTTACGTTTATTGTTTATAAAAATAGTAAACATGTAGTTGAAATATATACAAATCTTTTTTATTTTTTGTTTTATACAGTTACAATTCAAACTATATATGTTAATAGTTTCTGATATGCATATTTTATCATATATAGTACATAGCAAAGTGTTAATCTGTAAAAATTATTTTAATTTGTAAGGGTATAATAATGTTTGAGTATCTGTGTTACTTATCATGATGTGTAACACTGACCTGGAGCGTCCTGCTTGTGCCCGGGTTTGCAGTGTGCAGGGCTGTTGAGTCCAGAGCCGGCCCGAGACGCTTCCGCAGACATTGGCATTTGAACAGAGCCATGGGACGGTGAAGCTGTTGCTGAAAATAATTGTCTTTTTTATCATACCTGAATAGTAATTCAAGAGCAAGTAGCAGGTAATACATATTGCCATTTGCACTGATTAATAAATATTTATTTATTAAGACATCAAAGAACCATATACAATTAAATTTCCTAAAATAATTCAGTGAAAAGCCTATAGTATCTTTCACGAACTAAAGTTTTTGTATTAAGGTATTATGACAGATAATATGTCAAGTAATGTTGTTTCTGTCGACATATTTTACAGAAAAACCGTTTGATTTTTACCGCTCAGGCATTGAAAATTAGTATACCAGATGGCAAAAGGTTGTTGATAACGAAGGTAAATATATTGTTGATTAAGAATAAGAACTTGTTGAAAATGTAGTCGTGTGAATGTAAGGAAGCGACATTACTTTACGGTCCCCCTAATAAAAGCTATTGATGTTTATTCACCCATCTCATCCTCTCTATAACTTGCTTAAGAATGACTTTATACATAGGTTGAACTATTGTCACTAAGACTGTATTAATTAATAGTAGAAATAAATAACTTTTTTCTATGTAGATCTGATTGTTTTAATTACAAAGCAATATATAATTAGAAGTTTTATCACACGTTACTTAATTTACATCAGAGATTCAACTTTATTCCTACCCTAGCCTACTTTTAATATTTAGATGGTTTGAGTGGACTCCTTGCATCTCTACCATATTCCCAAAACTCGACAAAAATGTAAAGTTAGATTGATTCTAAGTAACTGTTGCTGAGATTCTTAAAATATCATCTGTTTACATAGTGATAGGTAAAGTGAAGCCAACATTTTAGGTCATCACCATGCTAACGAATCGTGAACTGCAAACTTTTTGATCCGGTAATGACATAAAATCCCGTCGAGTCTTCCGTGAACCCGTTTGGGGACCATTGATTTACATTGTTTGAAAAAACATTACACGCTGCACTTTCCTCTTACGTTATCAAATTACTTGGCGATATGTTAATCTCACTATGATATTTATCGTTGTAATTAAATACCCACCGATTGGCACAGAAGCAGAACGATGTAGGGGGGATGCTCCATAAGGTGGCGGAGGCAGGCACCCTCCTCTTTCTGAGCATGGCGATTTTACTTGTGTGCCTGAAAGTAATTATTTTATTGTATTTTCTGAATAAACTATTCACAATTTTATTTAAAATTAAAAACACATAAACAACTTCTTACAAATTTCGATAAGATTTCGAATATATTGTTAAAATTGGAATTTTCATACCATCTTGATCGGATTGGATGGATGAGGGCCTTCATAGACTTTCAAAAGGATCAGTCCTTTTGAAAGTCTATGAAGGTCTATGAAGTCGCTGCCTGCATCTAGCGTTTTCCGAAGACCTTAACAAGGTCGTCTGTTTACCTTGTTTTTGTACACGCTATGTTGGTTACCTCATTTTTTTAAATTTACTATTAAATGGTATATAATTATAAATCAATTTGAACTACACAATTTCCCATAATAAATGTTAGTTAAACAATTTAGTATTATTTATAGCGTTCTCATATATTCCATTGAAATTTATTATTATATCCTTGTATGTTTACAATTTCAGTGGTCAAGAGTCTTTTCTGTGGTATTTACAATATAATTGTGTGTCCTTTAGTTATATTATTGTTCCTTTTTACCATTTATTATTATTTACTGAATTTAACTTTTATTACTGTACATGTAAAATGGCTCAAATATCATTTGAACTTTGTTGGTAATTCTGTATTTACGTAACATAGGGTGGGTATTAACAATTATTTATAAATTCTATTGGATGAATTCTTTTATTTTACGTTCGATTTATATTCCGTCCCAAAGTGGATTTAATGTATTTTAAGATAGACAATGAACGCAATAACTTTTTAAATATTAAATAGCAAAAACTTACTAAGTTCTGTATCCATAGACTTGGGGTCGTCGAAAAATTGGTGGTGTAACTTCTGCCAATCGATATCAGCGCCAGCCGAAGGACTTTTAGGGCTCCGCAGGCCCCCTTTGTGACCAGGACCGAGCCCACCAGGGTCACCCGGACCCATCTGGTAAAATATCTATATATATAAAATGTCATCTATTCTACCAAAGTAATACACTTATAATGAAAAATGTCACCATAATCTTTTTTTTATATCAAAATGACTTTAAGATAAAAATAAAACCTGAAAATAAATGTTGATCTACTTTTAGGGATTTTTATATATACAATACCATATGGTATAACTCGATATATTTACACTATTTTCTTTAGCCTCTGTTCAACATTTTAGTTAGTAATACAGGTGTATTCTATTTATTAAGTATACCATAGTTTGGTACTAATGCATTGTGAATGTAGATCTATTGTGCAGATGCATTTTCTCTTATCGGTGCATTAGCATATCAGCATATTATAGAAGCCCATTTTGTATGAAAAAAATTTTGAGTCTCCAATATTGATGAAGTAAAAACAATAGGATTTAATGTATATATATATATATTAGAATATATAAATATTTGTAAATAAAGTATTCTTATAAAAGAAATATTTATATTAATAATTTTCAATGATATTCTACTTATTTTACGTTTGGTATCTGATCATTTCAAATATTTAATTTTGATCAATTTAATGTTTTAAATTAGTTATCTAATTCAAATTATGCTGGTCTGAATTTTTAGTATGTTTTATATACATCTACACATTTACAGTGATTACTTTTTGAACTTGTATTTTGTTAAATTACTGACGGCTTTAAACTAATTGTATGGTAATATTTATCAATAATTAAAATAATAATTATTGATAAATGTTATCATATGATTAATATTTAACCAGTGTCCAGCTAAGGTGATTTAAGTTAACTACCGCTGACTATAATAAAAGAATTTTATTATTGACATCTTCATTAAGTACATGTTAAATATTAATGAGCCATGCCTTAATAAAGTACAAAATCGGAACTGAAAATGTTCTCGCCATGATAACGCCATAAGGTTATTGATGACTTTTGTATTAATTAAGACAATTAATTTTTAATACATACACTGCGACCTCGCCCGTACTCGTCGCACATGGGCCCGTTGACTGGCATGTGGTGATCTGGACCGCATTCGTGCACCATGCCGCCTAGCATGCTGCCGTCCATCATTATACCGCCTACCAACCCAACGCACACAATTTTGTAATTATCGTCTTTTTGTAACAATCAAAAAGAACATTATTTTCATTCAATGTAAAAGATCAATCAAAATAAATCAATCAAAATAAAAGATTTATGCAAGAACAAAACATAAATAAAGATTTTTTTTCTCGTGGATTAAAAAAGAAAATTATTTACCGAAAAATATA
Source organism: Battus philenor (assembly GCF_028537555.1). NCBI lineage: Eukaryota > Metazoa > Arthropoda > Insecta > Lepidoptera > Papilionidae > Battus > Battus philenor. The sequence continues at coordinate 5,733,316 of NW_027181689.1, read as the reverse complement.
GTTTCATTTAATATTTTCTTAGTAATTTAAATGTACTACATTATTTCAAATTTTTTATCTAAATATTATTAAATAAGTCTATTAGTAACGCACCATTCATCGCGTTCAAGTTAGGTCCAGGCATCATACGAGGTCCCATATGTGGTCCGCCCATCATACAGGGTTTTGGCCCACCCATACCGCCCATCGGGTTGGGCATGCGCTGTGAAAAAGATCAAAGACATTATAATCAATAATAAATTATTACAATGAGAAAGGACTTATTTACGTTTAAAAAGATACATGTGTAAAATAAGTTATTGTCTTTAAAACTACCGGAAGGTATATGTAGTCATATTTTCCATATTATATTTAACAGCTTCTAAAAATTGGCAAACAAATTACGGTCCACAAGCCGGCGTTGATGTATTGTGTTGACATACATTTAGCAAATAATTTAATATAGCCCGAGCGAGGACAGAATTACAGCAGAAGCAATTAATATAGACGAAATTTTGTGTTAGGTAAACAAGTTTTCTAGAAAATATTGTCATCAGACGAGAACAAGAAATAGACGAATAGACGAGTAGATAGCCATGACTATTTTTTAGGCGACTACCTAACCAGGTACGAGAAAAATCTTAATTTTAAACGAAATACTAAAACGTTACTCACCCCCATAGGACCTCCACAGCCCCTACCCATATGCATATCGGAACACATTCCCGACTTCATATCGGGCCCACCACACGCACCCCTGATTCCTTTCATTCCACATGGTCCCATAGGACCCATTGGTCCATTAGGGCCCATTCCTGTCATCATTGGACCATTCGGTCCCATCATGCCGTTAGGTCCCATAGAGCCGTGCCCTCCCATGCCCATCCCACCTGGGCCACCCATTCCTCCCATCGGACCGCCCATAGGGCCATTTGGTCCCATAGGCCCTCCAGGTCCCATTGGTCCTGGGCCCATAGGGCCATTTGGTCCCATAGGGCCGGACATAGTGCAGCTGGGACCGGTGTTCATGCTGTTAGACATTGATACCATTGGACCGTTAGGGCCAGAAACCATGGGACCATTAGGTCCCATGCCCGACATGGGCGGGTAGGGCATATTGATATTTGCAGTTGAGTTCGGGGGATTAATATCGTTAGCTTGTTGAGGTCCTTCACCAGGCCCCTGCCCGGAGTTGCTACCGCTCTCTGGAAATAACATTTGCTGCATCTTCCTAATTGTTGCGAGCTGCTCTTCGCGGTGTGCGCGCTGTTGTGGCGTTAAATTCTCGTCCGGAATTTTTACACCCGCTGAATAAAAGAAATTGAACTTCTAGAATACAGTTCTCCAAATAACATTCCAGTGAAATGTTTTATTATAGTTTTAACATATATAATATAACATATATAAAAGGCAAAGTATGCCGACCCATTATTTTTTCACATTTTTATAAATGGGCGAGAAAAGTATATGAATGAAAAAATGGAAGTAAAATAATGCATACAGAACTTTTTTCTTATAGCAACCATAAAGTAAATTAAAACAACCATCCTTAGCTGTCAAACTTTTGACGTCAATTATAACCAAACTGGGTTGTTAGAATTTAATAAAATGAAAAATGTTGTGTAACACAAAACATTACAATAAAAATATTATAAAATCATTACTTGCTTTTTGTATTGAAAAGCAAGTAATGTTTTTATTTAAAAATCAAGCTTTGCAATATAAAAAAGAAGTTATTTTTGTGAGTCATCATTGTCTGTTAAGAAGAGATTAAAATAATAAATAAAGTGATCACTCTGAAATTCTTTGAAATACGCTGAACCGCACGCCTTATATACATCTAACTATATACCTGACTGGCAGTACAGCGATGCCAGTCTGACTATAATTATAATTTAGTTTGGACTGCTACAGGTCAAATACTTTTTACTGTATCGAATCTTTTGAGGTACCTAGTACTTAATCAATTAAAAAAAATATTTCTTTAAGAAAATATATAAGTTTGTCACAGTTCGTAATAGTACTATAGTAACTTTTGCACCGCGCTCTGGGAAAGTGCAGTAAGATGGGTGCCGAAAGAAAATTAACATGGGTATTGCCATCGCTAGCGTTGACGAAGAACTGACGGAACAGGCAATACCCTCCCTGTCTCGTCGGGCGCATACTTAAGGCGCGGTACAGCGATTTCGATAGCACTATAATGCTTACCTTTAGGTCCGGGTTGGCATTGAGAGTCTGAGGCGTCGTTCTGCGACGGCGCATCACCAGCTTCGGAGCACGGAGGCATTGGCAAAGGTGGTCCATTCGACATGCCGTTAGACATTACCGAGGGGTTTTTCTGCAAAATAGTTATTTATTAGTATTAAAAATTTGAAGAGATATCAGCATTACCTAGTCTAGCTATAAATTCTGCTACAAAGACAATATCCGATCATTTCTAAAAAAAACATTATTTTAAAGTTTTATATGTGATTATGTAGAGTGAAAAAGATATATTAACGTACTAAACTAGTAATTCAAATTGTCTACCCTTAGCTTTAACGCTCGCTTTTAAACGGTCGGGCTATGTGTCGATGGATTTACGAACGGTTTCCATTGGTAACTTGGTCACTGCTGCCTTAACTTAATATTTGGGTGATGCCTAGAGCAGACCATGTCCTCTAGCACAGAGCACAATTTATAGTCCATTGGGTTTAAGTCTGGACTAGCCGAAGGCAAATCATCAACCTTTATGGAGTCTGGAACATTTTGCTCAAGCCAAATTCGAATAGTGCGCGCCTTATGACGCGAGGCTGAATCCTGTTGGAATGTCCATACTTCGTTATTGAATAATATGTTGTTGAGAAGTTTAAATGCCGCTTGTAACACGGTATCTTGATACACTTTGGCTTAAGTTTTCACTCCTTTTTTTGCAAAAATGGAGTTTTGTAACGTCTTGGTAGGAGACACCCCACCAAACCATAACGTATGCTAGATGATGGCTTCGATAAACTTTGGCCACTACCTCGGAAGCTTCTTTAGAGCTGAGTGCATACACTCGATCATTTTGTATGTTGTAGTGCTCCTCGATTGTGAGAATTTTTCTGTGTTTTTTGTCCGCGTATCGAATTAACAGCTGTTTTGATCTTTCGCCCCTCTTTTGTTTTAGTCCCTGATTTAAGGTATGTCCTGTATCTCCGGTAAGTCCCTAGACCTAAGCCTTGTTTGGTAATCCGAGAAAGTGCCCTGCGGATTCTCGTTTCTTTGGAAAGTATTTTTCTGCTTCCTTATGGGTTCGATCCTTATTAACGGTCTTGTTTGTTCAAATAGACTGCGGTCGGCCATATCTCTTGCGGTCATCAACACACATGGTTTCAATGAACCTTTGGATGGTACAATACACAAATATTCGGCTAATCCCTAGCTTTTTCTGTATATGAAAAATGTCGGCTAACTTCTTACCTACTTTGTACAGTGCAGTTACTGCAATCCTATTCTCTTTAGTGCCCCATTCCATTTTCAAAACAAATAATTTCTTAACAAAAATATACAATAATGGCGGGAAAAAAGTATATTTTTTATCATAGAAGCTAATGTTCGAAATTAAAATAATATATTTTTTTAAATGTATATAAACAGCCAGTAGCAGAATTTATGTCTAGATTAGGTATAAAGTATAATTATTAATAATGTAAATACTTGATAACTAATTAAAATTTTTGAATATATTAATAACAAAAAAATTTAGTTACATGACGTTAAGACTGAAGTTTATATTGTTTTAATTGCAAATTGTCTTTTTAATAAAACAACGTGCTAATATTCTATGAGCTACAACAAGAAGAAAGAACGTGCAGGAAATGAGACAACAGATTATTAAAATGGATGTTTATGTAGTTGTTCCAAAAGTAAAGAAAAAGCGATAAAAATAGTAAAAACAATACATATCCTCAAAGAAACTAATTTTACAATAATAATAAGAGTCAGTGCAATTTATTAATATTCTAACCTGATCAAGCTCTATATTTTTTTTAGCTAAACATTATTAGTGTGATTTACTATAAAAATATTTATTATGTTAATTCTCACTACCAATGTTTAGTCGACACCTACAAAAGAATTTTAGATTCCAGACAATTGAGACAAATAACATTCTCAATTATTTTAAATTATGTTACTTAACTATTGCAAAAAAAATCAACACAGCTCATTCATTATTTGTAATAAGTTAGGTATATACTCACGGTGTCCCATGGCATTTCACCATCAGCACCGAGGCCGTCCATGACACCACAGGACGGGGTGCTCCCTGGAAACCCATCCATAGGACCCATCCCAGGACCCATTTGTCCCATTTGTCCCGGGCCACCCTTCATCATCATCATTTGGTTTCCAGGGCCGACCATTCTGTTGGGGCCCATCATATTAGGTCCCATGTGTCCCATTCCCGCATGACCCATAGGTCCCATATTAGGGCCCATAGGTCCGCCCATCATGTGGCCCATTTGGTTGGGACCTCCCATCATGTTGGGCCCACCGCGCATTCCTCCACGGTTTTTCGCCATAGCAAGATTATTTAACCATTGTGCGGGGCTTTGTTTGTTAAATTGGCCGATTTTGAGAGGATGTTTCTGTAAAATGATAACATATTGCATAAATTACCTAGCACTCGGCAATTAAATATGTTATAATACTTAAAGACATAGACAAAAAGCCATATTTAAAAGTTTTCAACATTAATTACATATTATTGTGGTTAGATATACTCTGCAAAGGTTCTAAATTTATAATTAATTAAATTTAAAAATACATGAAAAAATTTAACCATAATGAATAAAATTAATACTTAACACTAATGCTTTTTATACACACTTTGTTTCTATAAATTAAATTATAAATCACCTCAAGATATTTCTTAGTGTTGGGTTGAGCGCAGTGATAAGCTATGATGGAGTGATGTTGGCCCGATATCACTGCATCTGCACTCTTATTGGCCAACATTGTTGAAAACACGAAGATTTGACTTTGCTGCTTGGGAAAAAGGAATGATTTACTTTACTCTTTTAATAAATTTGCATAAAGATATTATACATTTATTAAAAACATGCACAGTACATTAGTAAATAGACTTTAAATGATTCTAGAATATAAATAGCGACACAAAACCGGTTCTTTAATTGAATGATTAAATTATTTTTTAATAACTGGTCATTACTTAAGACTAACACGGTGAAGTTTATTTATTCTAAAAATGTATTGATAGTTAGCTGTCGAAGCAAAAATAAAAAAAAAGTCTTTTGCTAATAAAAAAACTTGACAAAGTTTTAAATTTTTTTTCTGTTTTTGTTAAAACAAAATGCAAAAACTTTTTCTTTCCCAGATCACAGTGTAAATTAACACCAGGGACTGGTTCATGTATAATATAACATTAGAATGAATATATAATCATATTTTTACTAAACTCTTACAGCTTAAGCAATATAGAACACTTTACATTTTTAAAGTAACTGCATATTAATAAGACATTAACTCAAAAAATATGTTACTAATTTTTTTCTATTGAACTACAACAGACCACTATCTTTTGACACAGCATGTCAGTAACGGCAATTAGTGTAGAAATAATACAGTACCTCCATACTGCCAGCTTGCTTGCTGATCACGTTTGCGGGCAACGTTTGTGCCTCACTAGACATGGGCCCCATGGACACTCCGCCCATATTACCTCCGCCGAGTCTGCACGAGCCGAGGCCTTCGTTGCTCGGATTACGGCAATTCTGATTTCCATCCTGTCAATTAAAAAATAGTATAGAATATACCAATAAGTCAAACAAACAAAATTATTTTTTTTATATCTTTATACAATATGAAATAACAGGCCAGGATCTGCAAATGCGTTGTCACAGGCACAAGTAACAATTTCTTCTAAACACTGTTATGACACTGACTTCAATGTTACCATCAAACACATCATAAAATCATTCAGTAGTAGAAAAAGCTCCTTCAACTCATTTCTTAAACATGCACATGCCAAAAAAAATGTATTAAAATAGTAATTTCTCAAAGATCGATTAAAATTTTATAGTTCATTTTTTTTAAATAATGAATTTATAAGAAAAATATTTACTCTGTATTATTTTTCAAATTGGAAACAATTTGGGGTGTTGGAAATAATACAATGTTCTTGAAAAGCATATATTGTAACTATATAGCATAAATAGATGTCATGTTATAATCAGCGATAGTTACATGGTAAACCGCACTCCCCCTCCTCACCCAATAACAAGTCTACTCACAAGCCACATGCGAAAAAGATTCAAGGTATATTACTTTTTTTACCTGCAGGTTCCCTGTCGAACCTCTTAGGCCGGTCTGTGGATCCAATATATCATTCGAGTCGGATGAAAGCCGTTCTGACTTCAAAGAACCAGGGCCACCCATCTCGCAAGATGGTGACTTGGTGGGGTCACCTGAAATGTACATTTTTTTATTACTTTTAACGCGATAGTAATGAGACAGAAGAGAGTTTTAAATAGAATTACGTAAAATTATTTGCTATATTTCTCCATATGGGAAGTATAAGTTAATTCTTGCCATGCATTTCAGCTTAGCTATGATTGTCACTAAAATTGATAAGGAAACCGTCATCATATTAACCGTAGAACGAACACACTTGGACATGGACCGCGCTCACAGATGTCTTATAGGTCTGTCATAAATGAGCCAATTCAAGCTGCTTTTAATATGTGTATTGGTGAGCGCAGTTGTTATTTCTAAAATATTCGTAAGATGCCCATCGTTCGTGAATATTTTTCACTCAATCGACTCTAACAGGAAGAGAGTAGGGACTAATCTAAGCATCAATACCACTATGGCATAGATTCAATTACATAAATATGTAGATAAGAGGTAAAAACACCAGGACCCCGGTCCTCCTGGCTAATCCGCTATTCTTCGTGGAGCAGTGCATGCTAAGTACAAACCTATCTGAAAGGCCTTTGCCCAGAAGTGGATGTTTTACTTTGAAACGACGATGATGATTTATTACATTTTTTACTTTAATCTTAAAATGTATAATTACATTTTTATACCTGTGTTTTCATTAGTATAGAATATATGTATATCCAATAGTCATAATAGAAACTTTTTACCTAAAATAACGCTATTTACGAATAGTGTTATTGCCCTGCTTATACTTCAGATTTCTTTGATATCATCAAATAGGCGTCCTTGGATAACACTTACACGTAAATTATAAAACAAGTTTTCTATTTAATTCGCATGTTTACTCAAGAACACGATAACTTATTGCAAATAACGGTAACTCTTCACTTCGTCTTTAGCGATACCTCCTGTATATTACAATGCAGTTCTGCACAGATTTCTGTAATAGAGTCATTTGCCCTCATCGTAAGACTAAAAAATATATGACTTATTAGCCCAGTACGTAACAAAGGCTAGACAACTGAAAACAATGGTTTAGATATTATTAAGATGTGTGTTAATAAAAATGAATGGTTTAGATATTATTAATCCAATTTAAATCAACAAATTATATATTTTTTTTAATGTTCAATTTCTAAGAGTTTCTTTAAATGTTTTGAAATATATAGATAAAACTGTAAATAACTTTCCTAATTCAATGCAAAGTTTATGTCAATGACAGAGTAATTTCAATTCTTTTGTTAATATTGATTCGATTAATTAATTAAATCATACTATGTTGATTCCATAAAATAAATGTGCTGTCAAATCTAAATATTAATCGTCATATGTTTATGGGTTCTCTTATTGAAAGCAAGAAAAATGTTTGTTATAGTCCAACCGGAACCGCTGTAGCGTGCGTTAGGTATAGGTAGTATTATAGTACACAGAGGACACTGCTGCCCATCTTCTGGAATCGTGTTTGTGAGCAATGGCAATACTATATAATTCATGTACAAAGTTTGAATTATAAAAGATTGTATCCTGGCAATCGAGCCCGCGACGAATGTAAGTCTTAGTCGTCTACCGCTGGGATACCACAGCTTCAGTACTGACCAGCGGTAGACCAGTCTGTATTGAGTTTTTAAAGGAAGTGATGGAATTACGTTATTTATAAAGATTATTACCAATTATATTACACATTAAATATTGTTAAACGTTTTCGCAAGAATCCTTGAATTTTTTATGACTATAAGCATTAATTTAATTAAATATAATTTCAACCAAAGGAGGCGTTGTGTCTAAAAACGTAATATTTCCTCTAAAGGTTTAAAACAGTGGACGCTAAGAATACATTATAAACAGTGATGGTGATGTTGGTTCATTAGTAACGGCATTTTTTTATGAAATAATTTTTGAGAATAGAATGCGCGAGTGAGACAGCAAACTGCTCCTCCTACCTGTACAGGTATACACCGAAAATAGTTCCTTTTGTTAATTTTTCTTTATCTATTAGGAACACAACGTTCAGGTAACTACGAAACATATCTTACAATATCCCACGATGCCTAAAAACAGTCTACGACCAATATGTGGACCAGTGACGGCTGACGGCGTTGAAACGTGGTTTCTTACTCTAGGCTTTATTGGCAAGCTTACAGTCGCCTTGTGAGCCATGGAAAGGGCTAGGCTTGAGATTTCTATACTAGATCGAATTCGGAGATTTGTAGACAAACAAAAGTAACCAACATAGAAGGCAGCGAATTGAACAGGTCTCACAGTGCGCAGATCATCACCGGTGCTTTAAGACAGATAAGCGTAGAAAGTCTATAAGAGTAGGACGTCAATTAAAAAAGGTGAACTGATGTCCATGTTTAATGCCGTCGAAAGACGCTGGATGCATGGCACTTCTGACCTTTGTCAACGCAAATCAAATCTTTTGGGAAGGCCTTTGTCTTAAAGCTTTGTCTTACCGCTAAAATTATATTTAAAATTATTTTTTCTCCCATAGATCACTTTACGCAAATATACATACGAATATGGTTATATTTTTAAAACAAATTTATGCGTGCATCTATATCAATTGTACTATTACACGACAGTACAACTGAGGACCATTACGAAACAATTGTTTCCGGTTGGATTTAAGATTACAGCGGCACAAAAATTACATTAGCGAATAACCAATGACGAGCCAATGTCAAACCAGAAACGTCTGTTATTAAATAAATGACACAAAAAATACAACATACGACATTCAAAATATTGTGACAATTTAGAAATTTACTGTGCGTGTTTATTTTTATTGCACAATGTTATCAGTTATTAAATTACAGTAGTTATGTTAAGGAGTCTTTATATATACATTTACACACATACATCAACAATTGGTAAGATAAAAAACTACAAAAGTAACTAAACATAATACAATTAAAACTATATATAAATGAAAAAGTATTATATAGTGATTCAGAGCCCATATATATTCACAAATAAATGTGTAGTAGTCCGGCAGTAGAGAACCGAGACTTGCATTCGTAGGTCGTGGGTTCGAATCCCGGGATACAATCTTTTATAGTTCACTCTTTAGGCATTAATTATATAGGATTACCACTGGTGACAAACAAGTTTCCAGAGCATGTGCAAACTGCGATCGCAAACGATGCCGTTTTAATAGTTGTACAATACATTAGTACTTTAAATGTAATAATTAAGTACTTGACGAGAAAAAGTTTTCATGCGTAAAGATAACTTTACCTAATATTAGACGTACTGAAACCAATTTACAATTCAATAACGACGTAATATAAGTTTATTCCATACTGTTATATTTCTTTTTTAATCTAAGACGTAAATTTAGAGGAGAATCATGTTTGGGATTTATTAAAGAAGATATGTTCCAGAAGTAATGCAATTAAAAATCTGTCATTTGACAGATATGTCAGCACACCGCAATCAGTCTGTTTTAAAATTTTTGTCCTATGGGTTACTTTAATGAAGTAATGCTGACAACATACAATTTTGTAATAACTACGCAAGAGAGCTATTTGTATTTGTTTTATTTGTAATCTGTAATATGTGCGCTAAAGACTCTACAGGAAAAGTCTTCGATATTCATTTTGTACTGATAAAGCTACGCGGGCCGTAAAACCTAAGGGATCAAATAGAAAAGATCACTCGAGAAAATAACCATAGTTACAATTCAACTTCTTACATATAATATACTCGTACCTGTACGTAATAAAACAGCAGCCTCCTAATAAGTTAAAACACGAGATACGCTACCTTAAAATAAGTTTTAGACTAAACGCCTTCTGGCTCCCGCCCATTCGAATATGAAGCATCTCCAAAAACTTCTTGGACAGCATTGTAAGTGAGGTCAAATTTTTTTTTGGCGATTTTTCTTAAGGCGACGCATTGTCAATTCCTTTTAGTACCGACTCATAAATGTTTACGAAGCGGAGACGATTCTAAATTCATCCATACTTGTAACTTTCTTAAGGTTTTTTTTAGTACAAATGACGACTTACCGTCACTGTCCATAAGGCCGTCGATCTCAGTCTTGATACCGTCCACGCCGAGCTCTGGGTTACCGTCGTCCGTCCCCTGGGTGTGGGGCTCCAACTTGACCCTGTGCGCTGGCTCCTCGGGCTCTTTTTTCAACGCCGCCGGCGTCGGCAGCGACGCGGATGGCGGCCGAGAACCATGACCTTCATATATTACATTAACAATTAAAATACTAAATAAATCCTTACCCTACCTATATATCAACTAAAACCTTTTAAAAAATGAGTAGGCCAAATACTTAACAGTACTTTCTATACATTACAAATCTTTTCAGAATGATCGGTTATAGACGTAAACACTTTAAATGTGTAAATAGGCTCAATTGCTGTTAATTATTGTATGGTAGACTTATCCAAAAACCACTGATTATAAAAATAATAGATAACGTTATGATAATAAAGTCAAAAAAAGCGTTTTAAGAAGTTACAGGCACGCATTCCAATAGAAAAAAAATTAATGTAACTCATTTCCGAGCGATCACTTTATACGGGTTTATAGAAAACAAGTGCAAAAGGTTTTTTTTACAAACTAGATAGACACATCTCTTTAAAGCTTTACACCTATATCCTATATAATTTAAAGCATAAGTGATGTGATCAGTGGTTTGATGATGGTGATTTTTTCACTACAATTTAAAAAAAAACTTTCACTCTAATTTTATCACTATCGTTTGATTTCCGCGTACAACATAAAAAAATTGTTTTGATACTACGTTGATTTATTCATTTATGGATCATTTACAGTGATTTCTGAACGTCACGAGAAAAATGCTAGAAGAGCCCAATATGATAGAAACTAGAATCAGATTGAACTCCTGTAAGTCATTCTTCAAGTTAAGGCTACGAGGATTCCAAAGGTGCCCTGTTATAAGAGCCCATAAAAACACAGATGGGTGGTTTTTGTGGTCAATTTTGCAATATCCTTAATACAATGGTTAAAGAATTCATTAATATCATAATTCATAATATGCCATAATTTAATATAGATAATGTTTCAAATGATATTTAATTAAAACGTACATAGAGAATCTGTGGTGTACGAAGAACAAAATATTTGTCTTTTTCTTTCCGCAAGAGTTTTTCGACAAAATCTCACGATTCCTCGCACGCCGAGTCGATGGCAGTTGTAAACGACCCATTTCCAGGTAATATTACACAAAGGGATTCAATACAGTAAAATAGTTTGATTTTTTTACTCGATGGTTATAAAGCCTATTATTACTTTTGTTATTCTATTAAAGAGCTCTAAATTTCTTTTTTAGTTTTAGACAAATCCTCTACAGGAAAGTAAAGATGTTTACATATTGGAAGCATGCCTTACTGCTCGCGCAGTAACAGTTCCAAAACTATAAAAGGTTTTAAAAAAAATAATCTTTGCGCAGGATTAATAAAAAAATTATCTGTAAGCGAACCTGATCGCCATCTAGTGGCAGTGGGGAATGCACATAGCACATAGAACGGCTGGTCGCTGGTGTTAATAAAATAAGGCTTTGGAGTGGAGAACACAGACCCCAAATGCATGCGCTCCTATTCTATTGGAAATCTATAGAGGTGGCCTAAGTCCAGCAGTGACATCCTACGGCTGGAATAACGACGATGATAAATAATTTATGATTAGATAAATAGCTTCTTCAATATTTGTAAAATGAATAATTATTTTTATATCTGTGATTCTTTGACTTTTATTAATTTGATTAAAATTAAAACGCCCTTTATTTTTTTTAACGTCATATTGGCCATGTCTGAGCTACTTAAGGAATTGTCCATTAATCTTTTATGAATCATTACGGAAGACGTAAAGATTAATTAATTGATTGCTTTTTGTACTAATCACACAGCATAACTGGAACGATTTTTATTATCTCATTATAGTAATTATAACACCAAGGATGAATTGAGCGTTATTTATAAACGAAGCCGTGCAGTAAAACTAGTCTTAATATTGTCAAAACGAGTGCCCTCTCACACGTATCATTAGTTTGGACGTGTCCATTAGCTGGACAATCAATAAGCATTGTTGTAAACACGGTATCCATCGCGAGACGAATTGATTACTCGCATCACTGACAAGCTTTGCTTTCACCGTCGCACCATATTTCTATAATTTCTTTTATATCGCCTCATGATTTCGAGGCTACGTTAAGAAATATTTCGGAATGCTTATACGCGGAGATTTATTGGTTGCTAATGAATGTTGTGGCTCGACGTCGAGAGTACATTTTAAACAAAAAAAAAGGTTTATGAATTAACATATATGTTACCTCATGTCTTTGGCATTTTTCAATGGATTTGTATTATTTTTAAAGACGTTTCAATGTAGTCTTAAATTAATTTAATGGGAATCTTCTGTAAAAACAATATATATCAATAAAGGAAATGTTGAGGCTATTAGTTTAAAACAACTTATTTTTTGGTTCGATAACTTATTTCATAGATAGATAAGAAGTTGAGTATGAGTATAACAACCGTGATATTAAGTTTAAAATATTATTAGAACTATACCTAAATACAGTCCTAATACAAACAGTAAACATATACTTATACCGTTTAATACACGTGAATCGTTCCCATAAAAACAATATTTTCGTTACCCCGCAGTCTAAATTTTATTCAAATATATGACTACTATATTCGGCGAACTAGAGTTACTACAGCGCTATTCCAGTCGCATTTTTTAAGCAAGTGACAGAGACAAAGTGAGATAGTAGGCGTTAAAAATTGTAGAGAAACCCTTCCGCTTCGTGAACTCAGTACCGACGAAACTGTAAAAGCCCTAGGGCTAACAGCACTAACGTCATCAGAGAAAAAGCAAGAGAAAGAATAAAAATCTTTACTTGCGGCTACTTTTCTATACATGTTCGAGTTATCATAGTTCATCAATCGTCTCAGTTGACAATATTTTCGTCCTAGTGTCAGGGATGCAGGGTTTTCTCATGAACTTAACATAGTGGTTTAAGAAACACCAAGTTACAGGGGTCAAAGGACGAACCGCCAAAAGTCATAAGATAGTAACAATCAACATTAGAGTAAAAAAAGCACCTGCACCGTACAAGCGATAGACGCGTGTGAACGCATCCTTAGCTCGTTACGAGTACCCAAACACAAGTTGTGTTTTTTCTGTTATTACCTCTGTCCGGCGAAGTATAGCTGCGGTACTTCTGTAGTTAAAACAGTAATACAAGTGCAATATCATTTTAAGATTTAAATAAGAGCGTTCTTCTTCTAACCACTACGATCACCCCGGCTGGTGTCTAACTCGGCTGCAGTCGGTTCGAAATCGGAACTATGAGTACCAGAAACTGTTTCGACTCTGGATCAGCAGCCCGCCTACTGTGTGAGCGGTAGGTAGTGGTCATTCGTATCGGATTCATAGTGGCTATATAGTTAACTCTAGACATCGAACATGTTCGTTGGCCTGGTTTTTGTGTGGTCAGGGGTTTGGAGTCGCGCGGATCGAGTGGTCATCGCCACCGGTACTGCGAACGGGCCGCATGGTGGGTGATCGCACGGTTAGGAGCGACCTTTAAAGGTAACTTGCTGGCTGGCAACCGGCGAGTTACTTCAGCTCAGGTACTGTATATGCAAGATAATACCTACGGCAGCCGATTGTTGTTTACGCTAGATCCCGTAATGAAAATTGGGAAGTGAGTGTCCAATAACCCCAGTGGAATATGGAAACCAACTTACCTAGCGTCCCGAGAGCAGGCGTACGGGGTATGAATGTGCCTTCCGATTCCATAACCTGTTTGGAGAGTCAGGTAGTGCGTAAGCGTACGAAACACACCTTAATGAGTACTGGTGTCGGAGACGGTGGAGGCAAGACCTATCGTTAATAGATACCTGCCCTCTGGCGAGTGTACTGTACACATTAGTGTAACGATGTAACGATTTGGAACTTTGGGAACAGTATCATCAATAAATTAGGAATGGGTGAAAGAGGGCATCACCACTACGGTCATCAATATATTTTTAATTTGGTTTACTATTGCTGCTTCGAATTCAAATTCGAACGCCAATTTGAATTAGGAACCTTACTGTTAGGTAGTCGTAGCGTTTGTGTTTGGGTCAATCACTATTGTATTTAATCTCTATAATAAACACCATAGATATTACATTTATCTTTCATTTCCCATCAAGAAGTAAGAAATGAGTGCAGTTAAATACGTAATAATGCTTTAATATACCAGGTGATTTCTAACCGCCAACCGCACTAGGCGTACACGAAATAGTTGCATGGTTAATATAAAACAATTTTACATATATCGGTTAGGAATCTAGAATTATTGGTAAATGAAGGTAACGAAGAATGAATGTACATGAAAAACTAGTCTTTTATTTTACTAAGGGAGAGACTTGCATTCTAATATCAGTGATATCAGCTCATTAATTGAAGGAGGTCAAATTTATTCATTTCTATATACAACTCCTTGAAAGAAGTACGATATCTTTTTTAAAATAAAATCATCAAATATTACAAAAAATTATTTTCGATTTAAATGTCTTAAAAAAATATATGTCCTAAGACTAATTTTAATGTCATGAGTTCAAACAGAACTGATATACACCTAAGTTTTTTGCTAAAAAAAACCGCGATTGATCCGTTCGAGGATACATTCTAAACGGGATCACGATTTTCAATAACGAAAAAAAGACTGAAGAGAGAATGAATTACCTAATCTTGAGTTTATATTTAAATTCTCTGTAAAGTGTGAATTTAAGATCATTTACTTTTAATTCAATGACTTCTAGTGTATTTTGCAAATAGCAACAGATAAACAATTTTCTACTCTTACATAAATTAGTGCCATCTATTAGCAGCACTAGAAATTAACTACATCAGCATTAGGTGATACTTAAATAGAATAACCTAAAGTGATGCAGCTAGACATATTTACATTAGTCGCCAATAATTAACATCTTTAATCAGTACATTATTATATTTTTGAAAAAGAAGAGCATTTATTGAATTAGTTAATTTTATTACAGGTTTTTGCAAAAATGGTAAACATAAATTATTTTTATACCACATTTATTTAAAGAACAGGGTCATTATCTTATAAAAAAGACATATACAAGAATCTTTATATTCATAACAATTTATTATTTTTTTCACTCCTCAATGGCATCCTTAAATCAGAGAGCATAAGTAGTATTGAGTGACAAATCATGAAGCGCTCTTTTCTTAAGACTTGAATTCAATAACAACACCACAGAACTTCCGCCTAAGAAACATAAGAGCTATGGGGTCATCAAATCCATTGGAATAAGTAATGAAACAACTAAAGCAGAGGTCAGCTGTCACAACTTAGGAAAATCTCAAGCTTAATTACACATCATACAAATCAATTATCTTGGAACAACATTGCATGTCTCTTTTGTAAATTTACAATTTTTCAAATCAGATCACTGCAGGCTTTACTGTTGGGAAAAATATAGGCTCCACAGTAGAATCATAGTGGCCTTGGCGGCCTTACCAAAGACCCATCTCTGACTCTATCTACATATGTGAAAACTTAATGGTAACCTAGCCGGCCTAATAAAAAAAGTTAAATACCTGGTTCCGCAGGGTCGTTGGGTTCGTCCTTGATGCGGGCGCCCCCGCCCTTCTCCTTCTCCTTGATCATACCCCTACGTGCCTTCGCCAACTTGACTGCAAGAAAATAGGGTATATGTTTATAGTATTATAAATACATAAAACAGTTGTTCATCTCTAAAGGATAATGTGTAATAAACATAAAGCAGTGATCTCAATAAATTGTTTCTTTTACTAGCATAAAAGTTATGGTTAAAGAATTATTTGATTAAAAAAAAATATTAAATGTTGCAGATAAAGAAATTTGATAAAATATGTAAAAACCTTATTAAGTCACATATTTTGTGATTAACAAGCTAAATGTTATCTCAATAAAGAGAAACTATTTCTATTTAATGGTGCATTATCAATGTATAAACAAAGTGGTACAATCATTGACAAACTTTACTTGCATTGTAACTATCATTTAAATTAATTTTATTCTTAATTTTTTTATAGAAGTTACTTAAACTCTCATCAAAATAACATGTTTAATTATTGCTTTTTAAACCATTCAAATAATAATTTCTTGTAATAAAATAATGAAAAAAAAAGTTATAGACATTTATTTCTACACAATAATACAAGCATAGCAATATTTTACTTGCATTCTGGTGTTAAATCATTGTGCTAACTCATTATGTACTAATAACAAAGGGTAATTTTATTTATAATGTAAAACAGGTTCCATTGAGAGCCATCTGTAGATGAAAAAAATATTAATTACATTTTCCTACACTTACATGGTGTATACTTTTGAATGTTTTGATTTCAAGGATATTTTTTTAACTGCTTTTAAGTTATTACCTAGTAAATATTCTGATAATAAATGATAAATTTCATCCTATTTTCACTTAGTTAAAGATAAAAAATTTAGCCCCTGCATTTGTCTGGTCACTGCCAGTAATTGTCTAAACACTAAAAATATTTTGAAATATTTTTATAGACTAATATCATTACTACTTTTGACATGTTCCAAAATCCTTATTTATGATATATATTTGCACATAAAACCATTATGTGGAATTATATATTAGAAAAATATTAGTATTTATTAGCATATTTTAAACAACATACATTATCTGCAAGCATCAAAATATTTTCTATTTATCTCCATTACAAGCATTTCTATTTTCATTGCAATGATTTGACTATCATTGTCAGTTCTTTGTGTACAATACTAATGAATCCCAATAAATTCTAAAGATTCAGTAACTTGCTCAGATTTAAATGTTTCAAGTAATTTTATTGTACAAATTTCTGTGAAATAGCCAATTCAACATCACAAAGACCACTTATCTGGTATTGTATTTTAAAATTTCCAAGAGTAGTAACTTAACAAATGTTACAAAAAACGTTCACGATATCTATGCACATATTCTAAATTTAAATCTGACAATTTTGATTTTTTAATAAAGATTAGGAAGAGCAATATTGTTTGATAATAGCATATTGAATGCAAAAGTGGTGGCAAATCCTTTTCAAACAATTAAGAAATCCTTTATTATTTCTAAACATCTTTAAATGATCATCCGTGAATATGTGCAACCAATTGGAAGACAAACTGCATAATCTTTCTACAGCAGACTAAGATTTGAGATTTGAAGAAATTTATAACCACATGCAAAACACTTCTGTCACATAATAGAGAGAAAATAAATAAATTCTGTCAATATAGTGACATTGGGCATAATATTTTCCCAGTGTTCCCATTACTATTTATTACATTTGCTTTAATGCTTTCTAAATGGCTCAATTATATCATAGTTGCATAATATCTTAAATGTCATCTCTGAATAATTTACCAAAAAATCAATTGATTTTTATCACTTACATAATTGCAGACTAGATATCAAAAGGTTATTGATAATAAGATTAATTATATAAAGACATGTTAACCATTGACTTTTATCAGAAAATGCATTGTTTTGTGATCCCCCTTTTCATCATTTGTCATTTGATAATACCATTTAAGTTACTGATATGCTAGTTTAAATCTTGAAACATAAAATCAACAAAGAATTATATTTATATATATTATTAAAGCTTTTTTAATCAAATCTATACTTGAGTCATATGATTTTATTATGCAGTTGGATTATTAGAGAAAAAAAATACCAAAAATAAATTAAAATGTAATTTGGAGTATCTTAATTCATTCTAAATAAGTGTATAACAGGTGGGTGAGTTTGCTCTTTGTGGTTTAGTCTCTCATGATGATAATAAAAATTATCTCTCCTTGAACCTTTAGTATACTAAAGTCACACTGAAATAAACTTTAATTCAATTTATATTAATATTACTAAATTAATGATATTTGTGAAGTATTACTAATTAAGAAGTAAAAAAATGAAGAAAAATATTGTTAGAAAATTTTAAGTTAAATTTCTTATGAAATATTTAAAATTTAGTTCAAAATAATCCTAATCCAACAAACAGAATTACAGGAAATAAGTACAATAAGCCAATATAAAAAAAGGTAAGAGGTTTATATTGTTTAAATTATATTACCATGCTTTTTTAGATTGCTTGTCGAGTAAAGAAACTAATACTTAACCAGTGGGTATGTTTATTAAACATAAAAACTATTAAGTGAATAACAACTCATATTTAATTCATTTTAACTATTATAAATTTAATCTAAAAAAAGAAACAAATTAATTAATTAAACTAATTTAAAATAAACTGAAAGTGAATATAAAATGTTATATTATATAAACATTCTCCAAGTATTCAAATTCTTCTTTAAAAATAATGATTAGTTGTTTTGCATTTTATCAAAATTTATAGAAGCACAGTTCATTTAGAAAAAAAAATCAAGTATAACATTTAAGTCAAAAGAATAGCATTTCAGTATTTCAATTCCAATTAATAAATAACTTTAATACTAAAATTTAAGAAAATGGTTCAATTGATTTGGTAACATGAACTGTTTTAAAGCTAACATAAATTAGCTTATTTATACATATTATTCTATATAACAATCATTCATGCCTTAATTAGTTCATAATTTTAATATATTCTTAGCTATACCTAACTTTTCTACCAATATACTATTTAAAAAAAAAGCTTCAATTTAGTTAAATCTCAAATTTTCGAAGCTAATTACAGGAAGAAATCATGGTTTGTCAAGATTTGCATGCAAATTATTTGCAAATGAAATATCATAAGCACGAAATAAGAATAAAAGGTTACCATTGATAGAATCATGTAAACAGAAGTGTAAGGTCGTTGTATACATACAACACGACCAGCCGCGAGGATTTCGTCACAGGCGAAATAATTGGCACATGTCCCACAAATCCACGGCGCGGCACTTCATTACAAGAATGTCATTATGCTGCAGCAAACGATCGAGAAATTATTATAAATAGAGATCTCAGAGAACCTTGGACGGGAGACGCTAGCGGCGCTCCGCGGGCCCGAGCTTCGGCCGGCCGCTGCTGGGCCCTGATCGTTTCCAGATATTCAATTAATTTCAAAATGCGCCGCGAACGCCATAAAAATCGAGGTTTACTCTCCATACATAAACAATGAGATAGGTCGGGTGTAGACTAGCGCGAAGCACACCAAACGCACGCTTATTATGGCCGATTTATTGCTAAAGGCACGCCGTATAGACGAGACGACATCGTCAGAGAAAGCGTCTAACAATAATTTATATCATTCGTGTGATCTAATTAAGGTATAACGATGGGTATGCAACAAGAAACAAAAAATCGGGACCGCTGACATTTTTGTTTATGGTACATCGAGGAGACGAGATCCAGAATCCACAAATAGCAAGCGAACGTACATGATTACCGCCTCCTGACGGACTCACTAGCACTCGATAACACGAAACGCACTGTTTCTTCACATTTATGTAAGTTTCATCGTTAAAATACACTCATATAATTAATTTCTCTCTATCAGCATTTAATACAAATCACCACGCACACACAACACAACATACACAATATATGTACACTAATACACATGGGATGGATACTTCTCACAAATTTCCTTTTCTACACAAAAACAACAAAAGTGTGAGAACTGTAAGATATCCGTTCGGTTACGCGTATTAGCATGGACTTGATTGTATGACACAGTGTTTGTATTTAGAAGATTAAATAATAAACGTTGCAATGCCATTTTAAAAGCATTATTGTTATAAAATAATAAATATACTTAAATTAAAATCAGAACAATTGTAATTAGTTTAATCTCTCTTAATTTAAGTTTTTTTTCGTAAATTAACATAAAAGTAAAAAAAAAATTAAGAGGATTTTTTTCATTAATAATTAGCAATAGTAATATGATAATATAAGTTACACGTAACATTAACAACTAAGTTATTAATCCATCGTAGTTCCAAGAATTCTTTTTTATATTTGTATTTATTAAATAAGGTTTGTAAATTATTATTTATTAACAAAAAATAATAAAATTTACAATTTCAAATAATTTTTAATACAAATTAAAAACATTTTAAGTAAAGTTATTTTATTATTGGAAAAAATTTTATTCAGAAAACGTATTAAGTTCTTAAAAGTTTGACAGTTTTTTTGTGTTTTTTCCAAAATTTTAAATAATTTGTTGAAAAACATGTCGTTTATAGAGAAATAAAATCTGGTTATTTCTTATTACGCCATTTCCCAAAACGAGTACTTATTAATATAACTAAAATAAATATTAATTACTTTTAGTTCTTTTCTCACCGAAGCAATAACAGAAATCATACGTGTAGGTTTAATACTTTTAAGAAACATTAAAAGAAGTTATAGGGAAATTATTGGTAAAACAAGCTGAAGTTGTATCCGAAAATATGCAATTTCCAAAATAGAAACTTTGAGAAGTCTGTTTCTTCCATGGTCTACTTGTGACAAAAGTGTAATTGTCTATGATCGATTTTAATTTATTCAAAATGGATTCACGAATTATTCCTATGATTAGACAAAATTTTACTTGTTTAAAAAAATATAATTATTAAATTAAACATATCATGTATCAATAAACTGTATACATGATCCTACTGATAGTTATTTTTAAAAACTGTTTTATTCTCAGAAGTGTTATAGGATTAGAATAAATTTTAATGATTCTTATAAAATTATTTTCATTGACCCTTAGTACTAATATCATTAAATTATTACGAGGGGTAATATATTGTTTCTAAATTCACAATTTTGTTAACAAATGAAAGAGACGAACGTGCAGAAATGTTTTATTTACTAAAAATTTATTGTCATACATGTCTCTGTAATTATCTAGGGTTCCTAGGTTAGTAAAGAAAGTGACTGCTGTTACCATACTATGGTCTATAGCCATTTTAGTTCGACATCAATCGTTGAGAAAAGTGAACATAAATGCTGAAATATGCGTCTCCACTGTACAAACGACAAATTTAGACTGACATCTTATTTTTATGTAAAAGCATATTTAGCCTGTTATTACTAACTAAAGAAACAATTACATATTCTATACGATTATTAACAGATCAATATTAAGAGAACGGGGTAAGGTAATATTTTATAAATTAATTCTAGTTGGCGAAAATCTCGCTTCTACGAGTAACATAAAGGTTATTCAAGATTAAAAACTAGCGTTGTCTATGATTATTTTATGCTGAAGGGAGGAGGGTCGGTAGATTTCGCTTCGCTGTCGTCTAAAATTGTTTAAGTGATTCGTGACGCACTCGTTTTAAATGGATTGGATTAAGTGATATTGTTTGGTGCTTAAACCGTATTCCTGACGCTTCAAGAGTCTTGTGCCTGGTGCTGCTGATTACATTCCGACCGCTCCCAGTGCGTAAAGTACGTCGTCAGTAACCAAGTATTTCTCATGCCGTTTGTACTACTTATAGTAAGGGGCCGTGTGATAGTAAAAGCTGTTGGAAAGTGCATTCATAGAAATAAAAAAAACCTATCTCACGTTCTATTTATCATAGAGCAGTATTCCTTGGTAATGGAGTCTTCAATATAACGTTTAGAGCCATTTTTAGTGTGTGCTCACTCGGTGATATTTACGTGTCTGAATTAAAATAAAAGTGAATAAACGGAGGATTCTTTCCGGACCCTACAACCTGTAAGATAATTTAACAATAGTTTACTTCAGTTCTCATCATTTTATTAATATACTTTCCAATAAGTGTCGGTCTAATTAAT
Source organism: Battus philenor (assembly GCF_028537555.1). Lineage (NCBI taxonomy): Eukaryota > Metazoa > Arthropoda > Insecta > Lepidoptera > Papilionidae > Battus > Battus philenor. The sequence continues at coordinate 5,711,147 of NW_027181689.1, read as the reverse complement.
AATGTAAAAATTTGATGGTTTCTGTGATTAAAATAAATATGACTGATTCTGGTAATTATTAAAATGTGATGAGCAATATTAAAACCAATAGCAATTTTAAATTATAGTTTTTATACTTGACATTAAAAATTAGTATCAATATATTTTTGAAATTAATCGCAATAAATTGTATTTATTTAGTAATTTTGTTCCATCAAAATTATTTCTTATATGATGAGGCTATAATCTAAGTTTATTTTATTGACTTTTTAACCTCATTTATTACTTGTCAAAATAAAAGTGTTTAATTACGCAAATCAATAGAAAGATTACTGACAATAATTTAACTATGTTTTTGTTTAATAAAGTGACAAATGGAGTTATATTTAAACACTTTCAAGGGATTTGGTCATATTTTAGAGAATTATTTTTAAATAACTTCCAATTATTAGACATTGGATATTTTGTATTCCTTATGATGAGAATAGTGAATTATGTATAGCATAATTTTAGTCCTGTACATAATAAAAAAATAATAGGTTTTATTATATTTTATTTAATTTTGTTTCGAATTATACATAGTTTAGTTGGTAATGCATAACACTATGTATTAAACTAGCTGTCCCCTGCATGCTTTGAGTGGCCTGCACTGCCTTTTGTGCTTTTTGTGGAAAAGGAATTTTCCCCATAAATTTCATAACTCTAAGCCTCATGGTTCTAGAGATTTTAATGAGTCAGTACATAAGTGAAAATTTTATGTATGTATAAATGAGACATGTCTTAAACAAATTTAATTCAAAATCTATTTTACATCCACTTTGAAATAATGTATAAAAGTAAGAGCTGTCTAATTTACAATGGTAAACATTTCTATACTAGGGAATTGATAGTAATAGTAAAAATTAAAATGTAGAAGTCAACTAAATCTTGATTTTAATTTTTGCCATGTTACAAATTTTCTTCATTTAGTTTATTGCTGTTTTGCTTCTGCTTTTTTTCAGACAGTTTTTAAAATATCCTTAAATAAATATTTTACAATGGATACAATAATAATTGGTTTTGGGAATTTTTGTGACAAATTTTAATGGTGTTATAAAATATGTATCTCACATTGTTTCCTCTCTTTGCAGAAGACTGATTGTAAAATTTTCAATTTGCTAAATTAAATACTAATGTCACCAGCTACATACATAATTATTGATGAAATATGTAGCTTACATAAAAAAGACTGCTTCAATCGAATTGCATTCATACAAAATAGAAAGATTTATCTATTTTTTACTGTATGGCATCTCTTCATAATTTTAGCAGAGTTATGCTTTACAATCGACAAGTTACTGATAATATGCTTTGTAAGTTACTGATATTTGCATCACCTTATGTATTTTCTTGAATGAACTGACATGAACTTTATTTCTTATCAGTTGTTGGAAGAGAAATATGAGTCATTAATTTAAAATATTTACTTATAAAATTCTAAATTTACAAGATATTTAAGCAGACATATTTTTTTAACAGTTAAAAAATGTGATTTGCTAAGAATTCAGAAACACTTGATGGTATGTCAAGTATTTTTTAATGCTATAACCAGAGTTTTTGATTGGGAAAATAATTATTTACAAGCAGTTGATCAGACTCACTGGTTTATATGTAGTTTATTATATTGTCACTTTATTCTACTTTTGATCATTATTTTGAAGTTATGAAAATTAATCATGATATATAATTTCTCAGTTCAAATGAATGTTTCTTAATATGGATGTGATGTGGAGAATTTTGGTAATTCATTATTTAAAAGATAAGACTTCATAGGTAGAAAAGTGCGACAGATTTCAATCAGTACTAGTTGTGTAAAATGTGCATTGTGAGAAAAATCTCACAATGCACATTTCACTTTTAATAGAAGTTGAAGAATTTATTAAATGTTTTCATTTATTAAATTCTTCAAATTCTATTATATACTAACATAATATGTCACTCTTGTAAGACATTATTAATATGTCTTTACGTAGCTAAACTTGTTACCAAACAGATATATATTCCAATATTTGCATTTTACTGCCTTTTATTTTGACAGCACCGTAAGTAATATAACTATTGAGCATAGATGCATTTAGATTTTTTTTCAAAGCTTTTTTAATATTTATAGTGGGGTTGTATTGTATACCAGTAGAACACCCAATTCACATATACAATTTTTTTTATTTATACTGATATCTATAGACAGGCTATAAAACTGCATAATTAAAGATAACATGCGTAATATTTGCCAAATTTTTATTTACTGGGCTGTTGATAGATACAATGAAACCTCCTGTGTGACAGAAACAGATCAGGCCGTCCCCATAGTCTTAGTATGAAAAAGGTGATCGAAGCAGTAAGGCAAAGAAATTGAAGAAATCCACCCTGAAAGCAAAAGCATTTATCTCATAGCATATAGAAATATGTTGTGTATTTTAAAAGGTTACTAAGAATTTAGCACTGGTCATTTCTTCGCTGAAAATAAAATTAAGAATGGCGTGGTAAAATAAAACAACTTCTTATGCAGTAAACAGAAGGGAAATCACAGAATTTTTTTTAATGTGGGTGAGGAATTTTAGACATTGAGCAATAGTTAAACAAACAAAAATGACCATAACTATGCTAATAACTCTAAAGAGCCTTCATAATTAATCAAAAAAGTACAACGTGGGCAATATATAACTTCAGTGATGGTTTGGTGGGGTGTTAGCTGTGAAGGAGTGACTGAGCCATATTTTTGTGGAAAAGGAAACTTCAGCACAAGTAAATGTGTACCAAGATACCATTTTTGAGAAGGTAGTTAAGTCCCTTAACATCATATTCAATAATCAAGAATGGTCCTTTCAGCAAGCCTTGGCGCCGGGTCATAAACTTAATCCAATCTTGGTTAGAAACTATCGTACTGGACTTCATTAGAGCTGAAAACTGGCCGTCATCCGTCCTGATCTTAATCCACTTGATTATGATCTATGGTCAGTTTTAGAGAGTAAGGTTTGCTCAAATTAATCCATAAGATTGGCGTAAAGAATTTTCACATAGAAAGAGTGCATGCAGCTATTGATAACTGGCTTGAATGTTTGAAACAGGACTATTGCAACCAATACAGACCACTTAAAATAATTTTTATACTTTTTAATGTTTTATATTAATGTATTAAACTCACACTCATAGAAACTGTTACGACATATTTACGGCAAAACTAAGTATTTAAGAAAAATATAGAATTAATTTCTATATTTTTTTATGATATTTTATAAAGTTTTGATATTGATTATATCAATATAGTATGATCGTCGCGGTTAAAGTTTATTTTCCGGGCAACGTGTATTTATTGGTTTTTTAGAGACATACGTAAGTGAAATATCAAAGAAATAATTGCAATAACGCCAAATAATAAATATTATAAAAAAACACAGCCTAGTGTAGTCCTTACCTCGTTATTATTACTATTAAGATAAATATTGTATTTTCTGGTATTATCTACTTCCGGCTAATACAGTATAGACTTACGATTAACTGATAAACGTCTCACATTACCTACCTATATTTATTTATATTTTAAAGAAATAATAAAATACGTTATTTGAATGTGTAACACTAAAATAATTTATTTATTTACTCATTATTGCACATGAGGAAATCAGGAAAAATGGGTAAAAGATGAAGTACAAGGGGCTGTCTTATCGCAAACGGCAATCATTGGATGTACTTTGTTTCTGTGGAAAAATAGAGTGAGAGGTCATAAGGCGATAGATGTTGGAAATAGACGGCCGGTCATATTTCTTTTCTTTATTTATTTATATATCATTTGTTTTATATACCTTTATGTTATAATCTGAAAATGCACTTTTTAATCCTTTGTTGACTATTTGTATATAATTTAGATTGATAAAACATGACATAACTATTGTCCTTTACGCTCCGTGGCCTACATCGCAGAATATGTATAATACGACAAATTACTTTAAGTACACAAATAAAAAATTATCTTCGTTCATTCACAAAGATGTTGAAATCACCGAAGTATAATTAAACGTAGACGGACAGATATGTAGACGGCAGCGGACATGTCTTTTTGCCATTTGGCTCCGGAACCCCAAGGAAAGGAGTAATTCCGTTCGCCATTGTACACACGTTTCTTTTTCGCTCTTTTTGCTGGATCGCTTCCGTTGATTAAAAACAAGTTCAACCAAGGATTGCGACCCGGTTCACTCTTAATACCTAATAAATAAATTTAATATCTTACGTTTTGGTTACGTTCGTCAAAATGTTATAAATATATTTGACCGATAACTGTGTAGGTAAAATATCATAGTCGTTTTATAGTTAAGCATCACCGTCGCCATCATTTCAGCCATGGGATGTCCAATGTTGGACATAGGCTTCCCCCAATAAATTTACAATAGAACTGATTGGAAGAGGTTGTATTCATCGTCTTCCGACGACTTTAAAGAGGTCTTCGAGCCACCTTGTGGTTCGACGTCCTTCCCTGCGGTTGCCGGACCGTAATCTCTCCAGCACCTTAAGGCCTCAGGTTATGGTTAATTTTTCTCTTATTTATATGCTTTAAGACGTAATTAATTGTTCCGTTTTATTATTTGTTAATAATTTGACCGATAACGAGGAGAAACATATTTGAAAAGAGAAATCTTTATACGTCACAAGAAATATTCTGGTCAAGTTTTATATCTATTATATAATAGTTTGAAAAATATCACACGAAAACTTCGGCACTAATATATCAAGGTACCGTTTTTGACAATGTAATTAAGCCACTTAACAACACCATGTTCAATAATGATCCTTTGAGCAAGACTGGACAGCCGGACTAAACGCTCGCTCCACCCAATCTTAGTTAAAAACTAAGGGATTTCATCAGAGCCGAAGACTAGCCGTCTTCTAGTCCTTATCGGCCAAATGTAAAGTCAGGCACGGAGAATATGCCCATAAACTATCATGCAAAAAGTGAATAATGGCTTCACCCCTAACAATTATTATTCCGGGTGTGGAATTGGGATCCGGAAGGAACACTCGGTTTGTAATATCGTCCGACTATTATCCGATCTAAAAGGAAATGCTCTGTATGGAAAGTCGTAAATCTATTCAAAAGGTCGTAAGTTTCAAGGCTGTGGACTAGATTTTTGTTTGTTTCTAAATATTTACGTAAAATAGTCAGTTTAGTCATACTTAATGCTTATTGGAGCTTATGTTTTTATGTCAATATTAATACGCCTTTGCATTTATTTTAGGTAAAAATGTATTCTTTTATTTTGTAATTGCCAATGAATTATTGCTATTATTTTCCAGTAGCATGGAACACGCATTAAAAACCTCAGTCTGTAGGTATAAACCAAATATGCAAATTAGGAAACTATATATTTGTACTCGCTGACTTTAGTAGTACCGAAAGCGCTGAAATGTAGGCTCGGCTCAGGAAATTGCAGCGAGGAAAAGAGCATAGACGGCGAAGTGACGGAACGGAGTGCCCGATGCTCCGCCCTGTCTCACCATATGCATACCTCAGCTGCGACACAGCGGCTTCGGTACTACTATAGTTAGTTTCCTATTGAATATATTTATTTAATTAATTAGGGAAATATTAGGTCACAGGTCTAAAATAACTTTCCATGATTATTATACATCAGCAATTGAGAATGGATTGGAATGGTGGTGCTTGTAGCGTGGTGAGGTAGCCCTTTGTTACTGGCCACCACGACCATCAAAACTATTTAGATTTAACATATTCCGTCATGTACGAATTATAATTCAAACAAGGAATAATGAATTAACACTAAAACTGTGGCCGTAGTGGTGGTAATATCTAGCGAATGCTACATCCTCATTTCACGCGACCCTAATTTTATTTTAAGGAATAACATACTGAATAATATCCAGAGCGTCGCCACGTTTCCGGTTGATTATTCGCGGGTAAACCACAATATACAGCCGATGCCATTCAGGCTTTTATTACAATACATGATCGATAAACGTTGCCACGGAAAGCCCCATTTGGAAATAATAATACTATTCAATACTCGGATTTAGCATTTGTATAATGTATCATAATCGATGTCATTTTCGTTAATAAATCATGTTATCGGCATTATAATTCCGCGATTTGCAAAAATACAAAACCTCTTATCGAATATGAAAACATCTTTAACTTCAGTGGCGCTTTTGATTTATAAAATGCCTGCATAATAGCCTTAACTTATTTAAGATACGTTAATGTTAAGTAATTTTTTGGCCAAAAAGTAATAAAGATGGCTTTATTGAGTTAATAATAGTAAAAGTAACAATGGTCTCTATTTTCGTACGAGCAAGTAGATGGAAACGTTGGTGGAATTTTTCCCACGGTGCCAACGTTTTCCGAAGAGGTAGTAATGTAAGCTAAATAATAGTAACCCATAGTCGAGGTTCGATCCTAAATCATCAAATGTCCTAGATGGTTCGAGTCGAATCCTCCAAGGAGTTCTCGAAGTTTAAGTTTAAGCGCCCTTTCCGACCTGCCTCCTCCAACTCTCGAAATCTGCAAATGCCACTTGGGCAGCAGTGTCAGAAAGACAATAAAAATCAATGTACTTTTTCGTTCCATTCGCACAACCGGATATAGTTCCGACTTGTCTCGTCTATTCGTAAAAGGTTTTTCAACTTAGTTAACCTTTACTTCTACAGAATACTTTTCGATACAAAAATTTTGTTTCATAAAATCAATAGCACCGATACTTATAATTAAATTGTGTAATTAGAATATTATCAAACCCAAATGCAGAAACTTTTTCGATGCAAGTGTTTTCCATAGCAAAGTAACCATTAAATTTATGGGAAATAAAAAAAATATCCGTTGTCTAGTGATAATACACTAACAACAACACTAAGAAAATAATAATTTTACTCCAACGTAATTTAGTACTGAAGCAATTTGATTTAAACAGAATCAACATCAGAATACGGTAACGTTGACTCGGTTTAGCCCCAATTGTACGATAAAATTGAGTTTAATTCATTTAGCCAATCTCAACTGCGTATTCCCTAGGGGAAATCCTTTGAAATATCCTTGGCTTCCAACGAATTATTTGTTTATTTGAAGCAGTATTAAATAAATAAGGCTTTTACCTATGTGTACTGGCAATTGCTGTATACATTTCATTTGTTTAGTGACAATACGTATGGAGTATTGTATCAATTTTACACAGTAAATGTAGTTTTGTATATTTTGGGGTCTTAGGGTTCTAGAGTGGAGATCACGGACTTGCACGCGCGGCGTTGGACGCAGGAAAAAAGTGGATACAGGCCGCTTCCAATCGGTCCTGTTAGAAATCTATGGGGGAGCCCTATATCCATCCTTCAGTGGACATCCTTCGGCTGAAATGATGATATTTTAATGTTAATGTCATAGATACGTTACAATATTTTCCCGGTGCACTATATTTGAAAGCTATTTTTTAAAGAATTACTACAGAATATACGCTTGCAAATATGGTGCGACGTTACAATATTTAAGTAGACAACCTGGATACATTCCAGCTTTTTAAGTTTATATGAAAAGTGTCTCGTTCTTTTGTATGCACATAGTTTATACGTATTATATAGTAGATAAGGCTTAGGATGCACATCGTTTGAAACTTGATGTGAACCAATATATTA